>NC_134280.1:23110920-24310920 GCF_949628215.1 Phalacrocorax aristotelis
CTGTTTGTGCTTGAGGCTTTGTTCTCTGTTAGAGTCAGCTTCTTGTGTCTTCTTCCTCTACCACTCCAATAGCTTCTGTTTCTAATCTCCACCTTCGTCAGCAAGTGCTTCTATTTTTCTAACCATTTCTCTGTTCTTGGTGTTCCTCCTCACCTGATGATGTAGTTCACAGCTCTCTTGTTCTTTCTCATCACTGAATTTGCCTTTCCCAGGTCTGTTATAGTTTCTCTTCTACTCTTAAAGCTCTACTCTTAGAAGACACTTTGCACCCACCTTGTTCTTTCCTGGTCTCTTGGTTTGCTTTTAGCCATGCCTCTGAATTTGATGGCTTCTTCCTCTGCCTGTGAATGATAAGAGGGGACACATGATGAGGCTGCTGGAGAAATAGCCATCTTTACCTTCACTTTGAAGCCAATGGGCCTAACTGCTGTTAAAGAATGTCTTTCTGATTGTTGTAGCATTATACTATAGTATCCTTGTTCTTTGAAGCACCAGCCCTCTTTGATCAGGGCTGAGAGCATGCTCAGTGAGGACAAAAATTTAGTGATCATTTACCATTGAAATCTACAATATATTGTTCAGAATTATAAAGTGCTGATTTTCCAAAGACTTGAAACTTGATCAAATTGGTACAAACTTTAATGAGATTGCAAAAACATATCCCCATATCCCTGCAAAGTATCAAGTCTGTGGGCCAGACACTTAATACTGGAGTACAAACATAAGATTATTACAAGAGAACCAACCACCAGGAGCATCTAGTTATAATTTTCCCCAGAGGATAGACATAGTCTCATAATAGTAAAGAGCTTGGCTCTGTAATAGGGAGATAGTACCCCCTAGGAAAATTGGTACCAATTAAAAGCCTTTAAAAACTCTGTAATGCATTTATAAAATAATTTTCAATACAGAATCTGACATGCGGAAGAACACATGACCAGATGGTACTGTAAAAACATTTACTGGCATTCATTTGTGGTGATCTGTAGAAGTCATCTGAATGTATAGTCACCACTTCAGAGTAAATTAAAACCCAGGCCAATTAAAACCCATGCTGAGTAAAACCTTTCTATTATACCATTGGAGATATGTGCATCCTTCTTCTGTTTATTGATGTGCCCATGACAGGTACAGTGCAACGTGCATTAATTCCCTCGTGTTCAGAGATAAAGAAAAGTAGAATGCCTTTTTTAGGAGTACAGCAACACTACAGATCAATCGTTTAAAAGATAAGTAAAAGAAAATGTCCTCAGAGCAGAGCCTGAAATTTTCCAGAAACTGGAAAATCATTAGGATGCTAGTGTTAACATCACTTCTACTGTGAGGGAACCCAGGGAGTCACTGGTGATGACAGCTGATCAGGAGGTATCTGGGTTTTGTCTCATTTGAAAGCCTACCAGCATCAGTGCTTTACATTTGCATCTTCTGATTCTTTGCTGACTCAGCACCTGTGTTTTTTTTAATAGGATTCTCTTTCCAATTGAGCCATGCCAATTTTGCCTATTTTGGGACATCACTTAAGGTCATTGTGCCTGAGAGCAACCCTTCAGACTAGAAAGTTTTAGAGGGTATGATGGAGAGATGTAGAAAGCTGATCTAGCAGTTCACTGCTACTGAAAAGGCGAGAACTGGCTTCTTTCTGTCGTTTTCCCACAGCTCCAAGGAACAAGCTCATGATGCTGTTTTTATTGCAGCTCCAGTGACTGTCAAAACCTCCTGAGCTAGAACTTCTAAAGTAAGAGAAAAAAACTAAGCCAGCAGAAACACACAGATAATTTTCTGCTCTCTTAGTGATTGCAGAGGGGTGCCTCAACTGATATATCTGAAGTAAAGGAGGGAACGCTTCATATGACCAGGAATAAGGGGGAGAGGGGTAGAAAGAAGCTAGCTGTCCCATTTTGACAATATCATCTGGGTCAACCTCTGGAACCGCAGACTGAAACATCTCCTTAATTCAGTTTCTTTCATTCTTCCGTTATAAACTTCTTTGTGTGCAATATAGCTAGGCTCAACTTCAGCACAGTTCTTCATACTTCTGAACTGAAGGGGCACTTCACTGTCTTTGCTGAGCTCAAAGGATCCTATTAACGCCCACATTTGTTGCTATCATCAGTTTGTTGCTGACAAACATATTCATGTCACTTTGCCCTGAGATAACTTACTAGAGAGCTTTACACTGTATTATTTCCTTCAGGTTAGAAATTAATAATCAGTTTATGCTAGTAAAAGATGACTTCTAAAATATCAAATTACATTAACAATTGCTCCTGCTTTTTTTATTAAAGAAGATGCTCATTGAAACTTTTCCACCAGCTTTATTTTTCCCTAAATAATTTTAATCAGTGAAATGCAAATATCTCCTATTATTATAGAAATAGGTGTTTTCAGTGTCAGAAAATGCAGCCAGGATACCCCTCTTTCCATACTTGTAATGAGGAAGAAGATTCTGTTTTCATCTGTTGGCATCTTTTGGACTGAAATCCTTGAGTCTTGCCACAGTCTTGAGTGAAGCTGAAATTTCAGCATCAGCATTCCACTCCTGCATTGCCTGTTTCTTACACTCTTGTGGGTCAAAACTTTATAAGAAAGTCCAATGTCACAGCTGCATAAGGATGAGCTCTGTGTATTATCTTTGTCTCTTCTCCATATCCCCTTTATAAGCTATCAGTTCACTATGTGTGTGTGTTGTCTGCTTTCTAACAATACCAGAGCATAAATGCTAATTAACAATATACTCTTCATTAACAGCTTTGCCACAGAAGCAGTTATATGAAGTTTAATTTTAATAAATGTATTTGGTGTTAAATAGTCCCCTAGTTCTATTTTTATAAAAGTTCTTTAATCCTTAAAAAACAGAGGTTAGTACATTAGGAGGTTGCTTCACATATACGCATTCCAGCAATGCTGAATTTTTCTTTCCCATCTATTCTAAAGTAAAATATATTACTTCTTAACACATGGAATCTGATTTGTAGTTCATCTTGGGATCCAGAGCACTCTTATTCCCATCAATATATAGCTGCCTCTAGGCAGGAAGCATTTCTTAAAATCAGAGAGGATGCTGTCAGAGGCTCCCAATCTGGTTTTTTCTTTTTTCTTTTTTTTTTTAACTTTACCAATCCTGTACTCACGCAAGGACTGTGAAATACTTTCAGGTTATTCAAATAGAGTCCTATGCATAATAACATTGTGAGAACAAGAAATGCAATGAATTCCTAAAGACTTGTACCTCATGTAGCATTAAATTGCAGTACTGGAAAAAAGTAGGAATCTAAGTTACAGTAAGCTGTGGACAACAGAAATGCAAACCTTGGTCAGGATGATAAGCAGAATTATAAATATGGTTTTGGTATGGAAATAATAACTGACTGTTGATATAGACTTTGTGGCTAATTCTGTAGTCTCTAAGTAAAGAAGGGTACACAAGTCGAGTTGATAGTAATCGTGTTGTATTTCAGGGACAAGTTCTTCAAAATAGAGATTCGTGCAATTCCACATCAGTAAAATACCAAAAATGTTTAAGCACCCTCTGAATTATAATGCAAAAATTTGGTAGAGGCTTGTGTTTTATTCCTCATTCTCTCTCTGAATTACTGTGTAACCTCTGTTACATGACTTATCCTCAATATTTCTCTGTTCCTCCACTGATGAAATGGCTATTAACAGCTTTACTTAATAAATTATTCCTACAAAAAATAGATAGCAGTTTGTCTGAGGGAAGATCTTAGTCTTCTACTTGTTGTATAAAGCCGTACCATACCTATGGTCACTGTAAACCTGTTAATGAAGAGAAACATGCATAAGGCCTGAAGCTCTACCCATTTTTTCTCTCTTTCTTTCTGCCCTGGAGTCTGTGAAGACTCTAGGCAAAGACATGTTACAGATCATAGATATGTCGTGGTTTAGCCCCAGTCAGCAACCAAGCACCATGCAGCTGCTCGCTCACTACCCCCTCGTGGGACGGGGGAGAGAATCGGAAGAGTAAAAGTGAGGCAACTCATGGTTTGAGATAAAGACAGTTTAATAGGTAAAGCAAAAGCTGCGCACAGAAGCAAAGCAAAACAAGGAATTCATTCACTACTTCCCGTGGGCAGGCAGGTGTTCAGCCACCTCCAGGAAAGCAGGGCTCCATCACGTGTAACGGTTACTTGGGAAGACAAACGCCATCGCTCCAAATGTCCCCCCTTCCTTCTTCTTCCCCAGCTTTATATACTGAGCATGACGCCATATGGTATGGAATATCCCATTGGTCAGTTTGGGTCAGCTGTCCCGCTGTGTCCCCTCCCAGCTTCTTGTGCACCCGGCAGAGCACGGGGAGCTGAAAAAGTCCTTGACCAGTGTAAGTGCTACTTAGCAACAACTAAAACATCTCCCCATTATCACTGCTGTTTCCAGCAAAAATCCAAAACATAGTCTCATACTAGCTACTATGAAGAAATTTAACTCTACCCCAGCTGAAACGAGGACAGTATATTGTTAATTCTGATTTAACAGTAAACATTTGCTCTATTTGTGTAGATTACATTTTTGTTAAACAGTGTTTGTGTTTGATAATCCATTAAGGGGGTTTGTAAGAGAGAGCTGCTCACTTTCCAAATACACCTTTCAATCTCTTGAACTCATTTGTGTGGTCTGGTGCTTTTTTGATTCATAGTACAAGAGATTCCAACATCCAGGCTGATTGCCAGCCTGCTGAAGGAAGAAGTCAGAAGGGATTTAGTCTGTTTCCTAGTATTCCTACATTGTTAAATGACTCCTTGTGCTGTCTACATTGGCAAAACATACTGCAAAAAGTGGGCATGTTCTCTGGAGTTTATTTATAAACATCAAATATGATCCCCATTTTTTTGTCCTTGTCAGGACTTAATCTAAACCTGGCAAAGCTGGCAGCCAGTTCAGTGTTGAAACAGTTGAAAAACAATTCAAAACTTCCAAAGTCCTTTAAGCTAGGCAGTATCTCAAGGTCTACAAATAATTTTTTAAAATGTCATTTTAAAATGACATAGCCCCATACTAGCTACTACAAAGAAAATGAACTCTATCCTAGCCAAAACCAGGACTGAGAGTTAATGTTGATCAAGTATCAAATAGTTTTGGTTATACGGTGCAAAGAAGCAGTTTTCCAGTTACCAGCAGTTTTGAAGAGGCCAGTCCCAGACGTGGCTCATTGTTCTCGTGGATGTTTTCCTACAGACTAGGTAGCTTATGTTCTTGTCTATAAGTAGACATCTTCATAGGAATCAACCAGAAAAGGTCTTCTACCGACCTCCAGGTTCAGTTTTTAAAAGAATGAAAAATCTTCAGTGTTTGCATGGATAAGGTTTACTGTAGATGGTAAAGAGTTCAGAGTTTAGTGGTTTGGGTCACACTGGGTCAGTGTGCTACTGCTGGTCACCATTTAGAAGTTGTTTTTGTAATGGGAAACAGACAGTTATGAAATCTTGTGTTTTAAAAGATAAAATGCAAACCTGTACATCAGGAAGAATCACACTTGAAGAAGCCTGGGGGGGGGGGGAAAAAGAACAAAGGAAAAAAAAGCAAAAAGAAATCTAAGCATCTAATAGTTTAAGAAGGGCAGGTATGTTCACACTGCCTTGTCAGATACTAGGATGAGACTATGATGTCTTGGCAACTTCCCCCTACTTATTAGCCAGCTGGATTACCACAGCAGTCCATCCAAGGAAGTAATTCTTACAACCAGTTATCTAGCTTCTCTGCCAGTTCACATTTAGTTTTGAAAGCAATTAACTGGAAGGAACTTGATTGTATCCAGCCAGTAATTTCCTTTGGACTCAGAGATAATAACAGAAACAGAAACAGAAATAATCCTCTGATGCTATACACAATGTAATTTAATACAATTCTTCTAGCCTTCATCTATATGAAATTTTTTTTTTAATCGCAAAGCTACTGTGGCCCTCAAAAGTGATCCTTGGTCTGATTATAGTGTACGTGTTTTTACTGGAGGTTGCACAGATTTTCATTATAGCTGCAGCATTTTATTGTAATTAAGGCTGTGACAGTGTTTCTATTACAACCTTGCTTCAACAAATTACTCCAGGCTGAAACTTGACGTACAGGGGCAAAATTCACTCTTTGCAATGTAGTGTTTGGCAGTAGCACACTCTACACCTTTTTTTCTTACTCATTGTGTTGAGTATTTTTCTTGCAAATCTCAATTTGGGTGCAATTCATTTTAAAATTGGCAATAATATAAAGAAGAACAAGTACAGAAACAGTTTTTCCTATGAGAGTCCTTAAAAAAAAAAAACAGTAAATGTAAATACTTAGCTACGCCAAGAGGCCAAAGTAAAGGCATTAATAAAAGAATGTTAGGAGTGCAGAGGAGAGAGATTAGAGAGGAAGATTCCCAATGAACAGAAAAATTCTTGGTCTATGATTCTTTCCTTCTCAGTTTCGCCCTGCCACCAAGATGACTTTTCAATCTAGAAGTCTATGTGGTCCATCTAGCTTTTCCTTCCCCATCATCAGCTTGATAGCAGGGTCATATGAGCATATAGCTATTTACAATACACTTCTATTACTATGGCTGGTGTCTAATACAAAAAGATGTTATTTTCCTTCAAACTATCCCTTCCCCACAAGTAGAACAAATGAATGCTTCCCACCCTCTCCATGAAATTGTTCTTCCGAGGGAGAAATGCTTCTCGCCTTTTGCTCCTCCACCAAAATTCAAGAAAACTTGGTCCCTTCAATCTATTTCTGCCTGATAAAAAGGCAAAGGGAAAGTGCCTGGGAGGATAGAACCTTTTTCAACAGGCAGTGCTCATCACTAGGGTTCTGGAATAAATCTAATGATGTTCTTCAGGTTTGATATGGTGTCGTGGTTCAGCCTCAGCTGGCAACTGAACACCACGCAGCCGCTCGCTCACTCCCCCCCCCCACCCCTGTGGGATGGGGAAGAGAATTGGACGAGCAAAAGAACTTCTGGGTTAAGATAAGCACAGTTTAATAATTACACTATAATAATAATAATAATGATTATGATAATAATGACAATAATGTTAATATAATAAAATGGAAAAGGAAGGGAAAGAAAAAAAAAAGGAAAAAAATCACAGAAACACAAACGATACAACCGCTCACCATCCGCCAACCGACGCTGCCCGTCCCCGAGCCGCGATTGCTTCCACCTTCCCCCGGCCAGCCCCTCCCAGGTAACATACTGGGCATGACGTTACATGATATGGAATATCCCTTTGGCCAGCTTGAATCCGCTCTCTTAGATGTGCCCCGTCCCCTCCCAGCTTCTTGTGCACCCGGCAGAGCGTGGGAAGCTAGAAATGTCCTTGACTAGTACAAGCGCTACCCAGCAACAGCCCAAAACATCTGTGTGTTATCTCAACATTTTTTTTTCCATGCTAAGTTCAAAACACAGCACTATACCAGCTAGAGTGAAGAAAATTAACTCTATCCCAGCTAAAACCATGACATATGGTTAGGTACCTTGAGTGACTGGCCCTTTACACCACTTCTTTTGTCAGTGAAGAGACAACATCCTCCAGGGTATGATTCAGAACATTGCTGGAACCTTAAGGCAAATGACCTAACACCTTTGATTTTCCTTTTGCTTAGAATGCGTACATTTTATATATCATCAGAAAGGAAGGGTATTGAAAAAATGGTTGATAATTCTACTTTTTATGCAAAAAATAAAACAATTATTTCCCCAATTAAGAGTGTTTCCTTTGATTTTTAAGAATTAAAAAAAAATTCAAAAACAGATTGTATTTCTGATGTAAATTGTGGAAATAATTAAAGGTTACTGTCTGTATTCTTCCTTCCCCCTCTGTCAGTGTATCTGCAGGACATGGGGTCAGTAGAAAACTGATAAGGCCAGCAGGAGATTTGAAGCTAATGTGATGTTATGCTCCTAATATCCTCTTCCTAATCATGTACTTAGGAAAATGACTTAAGCACAAGAAAACACATGTACAAAGGTATATATGTTTTACTGATACTTGACTAAGACCAGTTTCGTTATTTATTTATATAGCATTTCAAAAACCTTTCCAATAAAATAAATTGATTAGTTTATCACTTAAGGAGAACAAACAGCAGGAGTTTAATACACAGTCAGATAACAGGTAAGTTTACAAAGCCATTCTCCAATTGGAGATGCTCAGGGTTGAATGTGCCCTCTTCCTCCTCCTCCCTGCACCTCTGGTAGATACATTCATACTTGCAGCTTGTTGCAATTTAATATTGTGTCTATGATAGTTTGCTACAGGAAGAAGAAGCTTCACAGATGAGTTTTGTTAGCTATAATGTCAGCCATTGCTTTGTTAACTACATCCCCATGAAATAAAGCAACTGTTAAAATATTTGCTTCATTTGTAGATGGAGGGGTGCTCCCATCTCTAAAATATTTACATTATTTACAACAGGATTTTTCTCTGCAGTGAAGTAAGAGGTTGAATTCTGGTTTGAAACAGAAACAACAGTTAGCAAAAACAGTAGGAGTACACCAGGCCACTTACATGCATTCCTACTTCTTTGAGGATCTGGCTTGTCAGTGTAATGTTCTTGGATATAGTGACTGCATAAAGAAGAAAAGCCAAAAAGAACCCACAAGCCACCACCTAATCAAAGATCTGAAAGTGGAAAATTTAATTGAATGGAACTTTGAACCAATTCACACAACCTCCCTGCTGCCCACTGGAAATAGTACCCACTGTAACAATTTTTCTTTCACAGTGTCTTATTTGTGTTCTCCTTCTTTTATTTCTTCATATATACATCATCAAGCAAACTACCATCTCTGGGAATGTAGGATGTAAACTATAAGTGAAACTGTCAGCAAAACCTGCAATATTCCTGCTACTTTATTTCATAGCAGAGAAAAAAGTTTGCATAGTTTATTTAGTTACAATTCAAATAAACCATTACAGAATATTTTTCCAGAACTCACCAAGTAGCCAAAAGTAAATAAGGGAAATGAATGAAATTAGGCATAAAAAAATTAGGATCTTTAAATGTGATTCACAATTATCAGTGACGCTGTACTCACAGCTAACAGTCTTCTCCTTCCTCTTCTTTAGAGGCTTTCCATGCAATAATTCTGATTATATAATAGGTCTTGGATATGAAAACATTCTCTTTACTGAATGAAAGCTGTCCAGCTTCAAATGTAGAAGCATACATAAACAGGATT
Organism: Phalacrocorax aristotelis; assembly: GCF_949628215.1. NCBI lineage: Eukaryota > Metazoa > Chordata > Aves > Suliformes > Phalacrocoracidae > Phalacrocorax > Phalacrocorax aristotelis. The sequence continues at coordinate 23,120,096 of NC_134280.1, forward strand.
CCATGAGTATATGAAGATATGATTAAAGAAAAAAAGACCTGCTACATCTTCATATTAACCTTCAACATTACAGATGAGCAGTGTTTCCTGCCAAGTCACAGTACCATTCTGTTAGTGCTTGATGCAATATTTTGCATTGTTTCAGGATGTGTGATCATGTGATTCCTACTTTCTACATGGCAACCAACACAGGAACAATCTGTCAAGGACTGTCATTAAGGATCAATGCTAAATGTTACTCAGCAGGATGCAGACTGTAGCTCAGTGGGTGTCCTCCTACTATGCTTTGATTATGTTTGTTGTAAAGAAAAGCCTAGTTGTGCTTACAGCATTCATACTTCACCCACTCTGTGGAGCACATATTACAGCCTCTTGATTTGTCCCTGTTTCAACAAGATGTGTTGTTCAAAAACATATACACAGCATTTTCAAAGATTCCTTTGGTGTAATCTGATTATAAAGGGGTTATGTGACAGTTTGTCTCTGCTGCTTATTGTGTGGCTTAAATCGCTGAGGACAAGCTGACGGAACGTCCAACACCTTAGAGTCTGATGGCAGCTGTGGTTCAAAAATGTTGTTTTGGGCCAGATCTGGGGTCATCTGAGGAGGCACTTTGGCATACACCAAGGTAACAGAAGGATTTTTATGCTATCCTGAGCTATATACTGGTATACTAAGTTATAATTATTTTAACTGCGTTAGATGACAATACTATAGGCTGAGTACATGGGGGAAGATTTAATTAAACAGAGTGGAAGTTTATTAACTTAGAGCAAGAAAGGAAGGGAAAAGAGGGAGGATTTTTATATACTTTACTGTGTGAGTGGGGAGTAGTAAGCCTACAGATAAATCTGCATCTCTGAGCACTGATAAATAGATAGGGTTATATATTGTGAAAGAGAAAAGAGGTATTACACTGGAAAGCAAGCTGACCTATTGCTTTTCTAAAAGGATATTTCAAGCAAAAATATGTATTTCAGAAAGCTTGTCTGTGTTTTCCGCATGACAAAAACACTCATCCATTATTTCCCACTGCCTCTTAATGTTTGCTGTCTTCAATACAGTTTTATAACACTGGTGCTCTACTAACAAACTTCCAGGCATGAACGAATACATACTAGAAGACCTTACCATGTGGATGGAGCTGACAAGTACTCTCTAGATGACGATCTGGTAAATCTAGAAGTTCTAGATGAGGTACTGTACTCTCTGAGTAGCAGTTTCTGACAACTGTGCCTCACATTTTGCCTGTTTCTGCTTTTTAGGCTTCTTTTTAATAGAATGAGAAGAGTTCCTTCTTGCAAGCTTTTGTCTCACCATGGCAAAGGAATTGCCACATGACTGATCTACTATCATCACTTCATTAATATTCTATACAGTGACATAAAAGCAGTAGCAGTGAATCCTATTATGTGGAAGAATTTAATTATGAGTGATGCTAGTTTAAATTATTTTGAGTTTCCTAAAATGTGAAGTTTAGTCATGAAGATCTAGATTTAAGTGATTTTTTCTAAAATTGATGAATTTATATAGAGTAATATGGTATCTACAGCTTCTTGATAAAAAGTGATAAAACAGTATCAGTTGCATATTTCACTATATCACCTATATGCAGAGCACCTGTAAATTTTTGTTTTGATGATCCTTAAATTGCATGCCAGCAAGAAAAAAACATAATACTAAGTTTTGCAAGTGTCCTGTTTAAAACAGTCTCTTACTACCACTTAAAATTTAATCCTTGAAAAATTATTATCCTTGTTTCATGGTCAAATAAAAAATTTAATTGAAATGTACTATGAGGTGGAGCAACAATGAGCATAGCCATTTTCTCTTCAGAAGGTTTGCTTCTCAAGCTGGTATAACGAAATGTGTACTCATCTGGAATTAGGAGTTGCCATTTAAGTTAGTTTTATGGCATTAGCAAGAATTTTGAAAATATTTGTTTGGTTTTGTGGTGTTGGCATTTGAGAAATAATTAGTAACACTTAAGTATTTCTTAATCAGTGCTCTCAGTATATTTTCCTAACTGGGAAAATACCATTCAACTATAAAACTTTTCGTTATCTTCTCAGGATACAATTATCCATCAGCTGCAGAAACGCTATGCTGACTTACAAATTTATACTTACGTTGGAGACATTTTAATAGCCTTAAACCCCTTCCAGAATCTCAGCATTTATTCTCCCCAGGTAAGAGAGATTCCAAGCTGTGGAGAGTACTCACTTTACGTTTTATATTAACAGCACTGGCTAAAATACTTAAGTGATGTTGGAAGGTAGGAGTGCAGATTAAACCCCAGCCTTTTCCTTTTCTTCTTCCAGAAAATGTGTGGCTACAGTTGTTTTTTTTTATTATTATTCGGTCTCATTTTATTTCACTCCTTTCTGTTTGGTGGCACAAATTCCACAGGAGGGATGATTACCCCAGCCACAGCTATGCCTCTTGTCTGGCATTTAGGGCTTTCTTCTGGGAAACAGAAGATGGCTATATGGACATCCTCATGCTGAGGCTGTCGCTTCCTAAAGAATTGCTCTGACTGTTGGGTTATTACATGTCCTGTGCCATCAGCTGCTGTTTAAAAGAAACAAGTGAATTGAATGCTGGAAAGATAGAGGCAGCTTAATTCCCTACAAATATGAAGAGAGGTGGAGCCATAAATCTCAGTCTCCATGGGTGCCTCAGTCATGGTTGCACATAGAGGGGCCAGATTTCAGGTTCACTGTTATCTTTGACGTTTTTTTCATATAGGTTGGGTATTTCCTTGGTTGAATATTTGTGTTTGAAATACTGTTCCTTGTGATACAGTTCTCTTTACTGTCTTGTGTGGGAAATGTCGGAGTGCATTTTAGCTGCTGTAATTTGTATTCTGGAAGGTAGACAGTGCCAAGAGTTACCACTACCCTTCCAGGTGATTCAGTGGAAATTCTGTGGTAAAACAGGCAACTACCTTCTGTTGAATAGGCAGAAGATGTCACTATCCTCTTTTCAGTTCTTAATTATGTAGCTAAGTTGCATATTTTGACTGTGTTCTTTTTTAAATGTAGTTCTCCAAGCTTTACCATGGTGTGAAGCGTTCATCAAATCCCCCCCACATATTTGCCTCTGCGGATGCAGCCTACCAAAATATGGTTACATTCAGCAAAGATCAGGTAAGAGTCTGTTCATTTGATTTAGATTTCCTATTAATCATACTGCCACTATGCTGCATGGCTATGGCTAATGATCTGTTATGTTGAACTTTGAAAAATTTTTTCTTTAAGCCTTTTATTCCTACATCAGGAAAACCAGAGTAGTAACCTAGTCAGGTATGGGAATTCTGAAGAGGACACAGTGGCATAAGAGAGACTAAAAGGTCAAATAAAATGATAGGGTTACCTGACCAATATAGGCTCCTGGACACCCATGAAGTCCTGGCAGTTGACACCAGCTGCAGAGTGTTGCTGCACACTATGATTCTAGATTGTCTTGCGCTAGGTGTTGCAATAATTTACACCTATGTAAAATAGGGTCTCAATGCCATAGCAGTTTAACAGAGATTGAACCACTTTTCCGTTGTATTGACACTATCAAGCAATGGATAAGCAATTCAACTACAAGTCACAAAAAATAGGAACCTTTAATTTATTTTTTTAGTAAACTATATTAAGGATAAGTCTAATATAAATGTATTAAGATTGTAACTTTGTACTCTTTCTAATTTTATGTGCTCTATGCACATGCATATTGAGGGCTAATAATTATTTTTATTTATAAAATCCTCCTGATTTTATCCTGCCCATTACACAATGATTCATAGAAAATGCTTTTTTAAAATCACAACAACAGAATAAAATAATAAAAAAACCTGCAATCAAAAAGTACTGAGCAAAGAAGAGAAATAAAAGGGGCATTGAAGATGAAGAAAAAGGAGTTCTACTGAATATGTGGACTATGCTGGCCTGAGAGATGGCTAGTACTTCTGGATTGGTTTATATGCTCTTTGATGGAGGCATTAAAGAAAACAAGTACTCCTGTAGAATAAGTTATGTGAGAACTTGTTACATGGGGAAAAAAATTAGTTTTGAAATCAGCCTGTCAGGCTAAATTTGTACATCTTTAATATTATATGTTTCATACCTGTTTAAGAAGTAATTTGCATTTAGACCTAAATCTGTTTCCTATTTTCTGTTTGCAAAGGATTACAGGAGCATGTTCATCTCCATTACCTGGCCAATGTTATGTTGGTTCTTCAGGTAAAGGTGCATTAGATAAACACTGTAGCCAGATCAAAACTGTATTGATGCCGTTTTGTTTATCCATTGAGCTTTCTCTTGTATTTTCTGTGAAGCCTGAAAATTGACTTCAAGTCTAACATTTCTTCTGAAGCTAAAGTCAAGTTCTGGACAATTCTACAAAGAGTTTTATGAGTTCTACAAGAACTCATGGGCTTGAACTGTGTAAACTGTTGTGCATGACTTCTCTAGTCACACAAAGACAATTAATGTAGGTATTGTAACCCTGTAAATCCATCATTGGGCTGTTTCCAAGAAGAAGAAAAATACCTGACAAGGAGCAAATAAATGAGCTGCAAACGTCATATTGCACACATTATTTACAGTCAATCCCTGCACCTGCTGTCAGGCACCACAAGATACCACCAGAGAACTGCTACATATTTCAAACCTATTCACAAAGCTCAGTTCTATATGAAGTGTCATTGCATCAAGTATTTTAGGGCCTTGTATCTTCTCCCAGCCAAGAATCTTGTATGTTCACAGTGTGGTGCAAATAATTTTCAAGTGTTTGCACAAAAACACACAAATCTAAGCAATTGCTCAGTGTTAACATTTTAATTATATTGCAGCTGATACTGTACCTTAAGTAGACTAATATTTGTACTGTTGATCAGTGGAACACGTGAAAAAATGGGAAAATAATAAATGCTGTTAGAATTCTTATTTGCTATGACCTGAAGTGTTCACGCTTCAATGTTCAGTGTGAAGTGGCCTTCAAGTACTGGCCTTCTACTTCCATCTCATTCATGAAGTGTAACACCAGAGAGGAGGATACCAAGTGATTTAGACCATTCTAGCTAATCCCTGAGTCTGGAAGCCATTTGGAGAGCCTATAAAATACCATGTGTTAAGGACAGCTGACTCAGGAAGAAGATGGATACTTTCTTCCAGAATCATCCAATGAACAGATGCATATTTTCCTGAAAAGTTCAGATGCTAGATTGCTGTTCTATCTTGCATATCAGCATCAGAATAACCTTGCTACACAGCAGCAAGTATTTAAGATTATTTGTAAAGCTAGGACCAGACTTTGGCCAGTGTATTAAATACAGCTGTATCCTGTGTTTCACGTTAATTCATATAAAGTCAACACAGCTTGGATGCACTGTTGAATTATGACACGTCGACTGAGCTGTGGCAATTTTCTGAGTTTTAAGCATTTGAAACAAGCCACATATGTGCATAGTGTGTGTTAGTGTGTAGACATGGTCACCTATTTGTGTGTCTTGGCCCTTAGAAATTCAGTTGGTGCTTCACACATATGCACATTGCTATCAGGCATTGCAAGATGCATTGTAGTAATCTAGGGAATAAATTATTACACTGAGCTTTTGCTTATCTTTCCTTTCAGAAGGGAGTTGAGGGAGTTGACCTTTAAAGTATTTTGTAGTATTTTGGTACTAAATAACAGATAGGCGCAGTAATAGGTGAAATCGACCATGTGGTGAGCTGTACACTTAACTGTTTTGTTTTGTATGTTCAGTGCATTATCATCAGTGGGGAAAGTGGTGCTGGAAAGACAGAAAGTGCCCATTTGATCGTCCAACATTTGACCTTCTTGGGAAAGGTATTTCTTAGCCAATCATGTAAAGCTATGAACAAATCCTCCCAACCCCACCCCCAATTTCTGCTTTATTTAATGTTTAATACTTAAAGCTGTTCTTGTGAGTTGTCCCACTTGAGTTAGGGACAAAGTAATCACTCACGTGGGAGTATTGAATTAAGATACTAGAGTGTGACCCACACCAAGCCATTCAATGTTTTTTAAAGAGAAGGTGCCAGGTCCTGAGTGTTCAGTGCCTGTAGTTATCTACAGTGTTTATCACATATACAATTGTTCATTTATACAACCATATGAGGAGCAGCTAAAGTCACTTGGTTTGTTCAGCCTAGAGAAGAGGAGACTAAGGGGAGACCTCATCACAGTCTATAGCTTTCTCACAAGGGGAGGAGGAGGGGCAGGTGCTGATCTCTTCTCTCTGGTAGCCAATGACAGAACCTGAAGGAATGGCAGGAAGACGTGCCAGGGGAGGTTTAGGTTAGATATTAGCAAAAGGTTCTTCACCCAGAGGGTGATGGAGACTGCCCCCCAGGGAGGCAGTCATGGCACCAAGCCTGGCGATGTTCAGGAAGCACCTGGACAACACCCTCAGAGATATGGTGTAAATTGGAGTTGTCCTGCGGAGGGACAGGAGTTGGACTTGATGATCCTTGTGGGTCCCTTACAATACAGGACATTCTATGATTCTATGAGATGTGTTTAGTTTTTTATTATTTTGGTGCTCTAACTAATTGTATGGCACCACAGAGGCTAGAACAATTGCAGAGAAAGAAGAATATGGTTTTTCCTACCTGCAGGAGAATTCCTCATCAATTTGTTAGCCCTGTTGTTGTATAAGCAGAAAGGTTAACAGAGTATCTAAGTCCATACAAGCATAAGAAAGGGATGCTATGCTTTTGAAGCAAGGATTGGATTGTGGGTAAGCAATATATTCTTTAAATGATCCTTCTGATCTCTGTTCTGTCAAGGCCAATAACCGAGCTTTGCGTGAGAAAATTCTTCAGGTGAATCCTCTCGTTGAAGCATTTGGGAATGCCTGCACTGCCATCAATGACAACTCAAGTCGCTTTGGAAAATATCTGGAAATGATGTTTACGCCCACGGGAGCTGTAATGGGGGCAAAGATTTCTGAATATCTACTTGAAAAATCAAGGGTCATAAAACAGGCTGTGTAGGTATATTAATTGTCTGTTCTTTCACATTTCTGTAGTGTTTGGATTATGTTTAATTCCCCAAAATTCTTTATTTTAAATGCTGTCATGTTTGCTGCTAAAGCAGTGATCCTTTGTGCAGTGCTATGATGCCAAGAATAGTCAGTTAGGTTCTTTTGGAGTGGAAGCCAGAGCTGCTCCATTCTTTGGAGAAATATTGGGGTTGGCTGGGTTTTCTGTTTCACAGAAATGCTGCACCACTAAAACAAGTGAGAGATTTGCTGTCTACTCCAGTGAGCCCATGAAAAGAACTTCTACTTTTACATTGTACAAGATGCCACAAGAATAAACGTGTACTTTAAAAGGATACTTTTTTTTTCCCCAGGGGAGAGAAAAATTTCCATATATTTTATTATATTTATGCTGGCCTTTATCATCAGAAGAAGCTTTCTGAATATAGACTTCCTGATGAAAAGCCTCCTAGGTAACTATCACTCACTTATTTTAACTTCTTGTTGTAATTAGCAATTGATCAGCTCTTGCTTTCAGTGTGATGCCTTAAAATCTCTCTTAATCCTCCTCCATCCTTTAAGGATCTTCTTTAATCCTCCCAAGCAAAGAAGAGAATGGACAATAAGGCATTACATTATTTTTATTTGTTTGAGAACTTGAACTATTTAAAGAGGAGCAGGAGGAATCAAGCTTATTATTATGTAGTTATTCTGTCATACTTTCAAATGAGGACAATCACCTTATAATTTCTTACTGTAGTGCTTCAGTAAGAACCCAGTCTATGCTTTGGGGTTGTGCTTTTTAATTGGTATTTGTACTTTGGGTGCATTTGTATTGGGTGAGGGGATGTGTGTAAAATGTTGGTAACACTATAATGGATATTAACAAAGAATAAGCAAAATTAGTGCAACAGAAACAAAACTTCTTATGAATTAGCAACAAAGTATATAATTGGAAGATATTGAAATAAATGTTCTTTCCAGTTACTGAGGTACTTGCATTGAAGTCACTGGAGGTTGTACTGCTAGTATGGCTTTTTCTTTCTCCCACTCTATTTAGATATATTGATAATGAAACTGGAAGAGTAATGCATGATATTGTTACTAAAGATTCCTATGGAAGACAATTTGAAGCGATTCAGCATTGCTTTAAAATTATAGGATTCACTGATGAGGTAAGAAATCCAGTTGCTAAACCACCATTGACCTTTATAAAAAACACCTCCAGTGCTGCCTGTGCACAGGCTGTCATTTGTTTTTGTGGATCCACACCTGTGCCACAGAATCTCCGTGGCAGAAGTGAACTGGGAAAGCATAACCACACACTCAGAAGCCAAAACCAGCCTGAGTTCTCAACTGGTACTCAGGCAAATATATTCACAATTCCATATCACACTTTCTGTGTCAATACGAGCTTACTTGAATTTGTAGAACTTGGTCTCAGAGCAAGCTACAAGCTTTAATAGCCTTTCCAGTGCCCACCTTTTTCTTTCATAGCCTAAATATATCTATATATCAAATTGGATTCCTTAAAAGTGCTTCTTGTCATGTGTTACAGGAAGTGTACTCAGTGTACAGAATTCTAACTGGAATCTTGAATACTGGGAATATTGAGTTTGCTGCCATTTCTTCGCAACACCAAACAGATAAAAGTGAAGTTCCCAACCCAGAAGCCTTAGATAATGGTAAAAACATTTTATCATTGTCAGTTCTATAAATGCGATTTGACTGTATTTGTGAGAATCTCTAACTCATGGTAACAGGTGGGCAATGCTGGTGATTTCCACTGCATAATCACAGTCATGTATCTTTTTTCCAATGTCTTTTAGCTGCTGCACTACTAAGTATTGGGTCAGAAGAACTTCAAGAGGCCCTAACCTCCCACTGTGTTGTAACACGAGGGGAGACTATTATCCGAACAAACACTGTGGACAAAGCAGCTGACGTGCGAGATGCCATGTCTAAAGCACTTTATGGCCGGCTCTTCAGCTGGATCGTAAATCGTATTAATACGCTGCTTCAGCCAGATAAAAATATATGGCAAGTTACACATCACAGAATCATGTGTGTTTATTGTACATATGTCTTTGCATATTTTTGATTTTGCAGAAAGGGTGCTCGGTTTATTTTGGCTAAGGCATCAAAATGGCTTTCATGCTGTGATGCTGAATTCTGTTTCCAGGACATTAACTCCAACATTTTCAAAGAGCTGAGTGGAATTTAGCTGCTGAAGTCAATGAAAATTGTGTGGTTAAAGTGCTGTACAATTCTTTAAAAAGATTCTTCCTATGTAGTGAACATTAAAATCATTCCAAAGGCTGGTAGATAATTGGAGTACACTGAAAATCTTTAGTATGTATTCACAGTCCATACAGTCCTTCTGCTTTTGAAAGCTAGTAATAAATATGATCTTGGATTATTATTTTGCTGCTACTTGAGATGCAAGTGATGATTTTTTATTTTCATAATTACAGAAATGTTCACATTGTACATCCTTACGATTTCATTGCCAGGTACTGATCTGGCTACTTTGGTCTTTTCAAGCAGCTGTAGAGATCTTTAGAAACAAGAGAACCCACTAGGTGATGTGAAAATGCCTCTGATCTGAGATCTCTACTTGGCACTTCACTATATCATATCATATAAATATGTCCTCATCCATACTTGCAGTTCTAGTGGTGACTGCGGTATACTTGAGCTAGCACATGGGCTTTCAACAGTCCAGCTTGTAGCAGCAGCAGACTTGTTAATTACCCCCTGACTGAGTAACAAAAATAACAAAAAATAACAAAAAATAACAAAAAAGCTTGACACCTTTTGTCTACCTGGAGGAGCAGACAATAAATTTCTTTGGCATCTGCCTATTGAAACCACTTTTTTTAATATGGCTGCTAAGTGTCTGTTACTATGTACCTATGATTCTCCTGCCTTCTTCATGGAACTTTGCAAGAAACAAGTGGAAAATGAAAGTGTTAATGATGCTGAACAAATGCACAAGTTGTCTTAGGCTCAAATACACTTTTTCTCCTCTCTCTTTGCAGCAGATTGAGTCAATTATGCAATCTTAGTTACCATGTTTATTTTTATTTTAACATGGTGTTGCCCATGATGAATTTTGTTTGTGTTTTCACATGCAGCAATGCTGAAAATGGGATGAATGTTGGGATACTAGACATATTTGGATTTGAGAACTTCGCAAGAAATTCCTTTGAACAGCTGTGCATAAATATTGCTAATGAACAAATCCAGTTTTATTTCAATCAGCATATCTTTGCTCTTGAGCAGGTAAATTCAACTCTGATGATGTCTAGTTGGATCAGCTGTTCTGAACCATAGATCATATTCAAGAGTACATTATAAACTATAAAATGGGTATGTGGTTGAAATGCAAGATAATGACATTACCTGGGGGTGTTTGTTGACAGCTGGCTGACATAAGCCAGCAGTGTGCCCACGTGGCCAAGAAGGCCAACAGCATCCTGGCTTGTATCGGCATTAGTGTGGCTGGCAGGAGTAGGGAAGTGAACATGCCCCTGTACTCAGCACTGGTGAGGCCACACCTTGAGTACTGTGTTCAGTTTTGGGCCGCTCAGTACAAGAAGGTCATTGAGGTGCTGGAGTGTGTCCAGAGAAGGGCAATGAAGCTGGTGAAGGGTCTGGAGAGCAAGTCTTATGAGGAGAGGTTGAGGGAACTGGGGATGTTTAGTCTGGAGGAGAGGAGGCTGAGGGAAAACCTTATCACTCTCTACAACCACCTGAAAGGAAGTTGTAGTGAGGTGGATGTTGGTCTCTTCTCCCAAGTTACTAGTGATAGAATGAGAGGAAATAGCCTCCAGTTGCATCAGGGGACGTTTAGATTGGATATTAGGAAGGATTTCTTTACTGGTGGTCAGGCATTGGAACAGGCTGCCCAGAGAGCTGGTGGAGTTGCCATCCCTGGAGGTATTAAAAAACCATGTAAATGTGGCACTTTGGGGCATGGCTTAGGGGACATGGTAGTGTTGGGTTGATGGTTGGAATTAAAGATCTTAGAGGTCTTTTCCAACCTTGATGATTCTCTGATTCTGTGATTATCTGACATCTTCCAGTTGAAGTTCTGTAAATAATGTTGTTGGGGCCTATAGAGTATTGCTGTGCATCATAAATGTCCTAATGTTGATGTTGCTTTTACTGGTTCAGTATTAAAACTGTGCTGGTGACTGTGTAGGTGGAATATCAGAATGAGGGAATTGATGCTACTACAGTGGAGTATGAGGACAACCGTCCACTTCTAGATATGTTCCTCCAGAAACCCATGGGTCTCCTGTCTCTACTGGATGAAGAAAGTCGATTTCCTCAGGCAACAGATCTAACTTTAGTTGGTATGTGCAAACAAAAAATCTGGGAAATAACAAATCATTTTGAGAGGGTGGAATGACGTCTTCACTAAAGTTTTACTAGCCTAGTTGTCCTGCTGATGCTGTGCCATTTCATTTGACATTTTAAGTATATTTTTCATTGTGCTTCATCATTTTTCTCTGCTTACGTGTTTTCTGTTATATTGCAAAAGTTATCTTATATATCAGATGTCAAGGGCTTATTGTCCTTCTGGTGTTACAAGCAAATAACCTGTACCTTGTCCCTGTATGTGAAGTACATCAAGCAGCATTTATCTCCATTTACTGAAGGTAAGGTTGAGACATAGTTGAATCTTTTGTCTACGACCACCCTGTGAGCAGCATGAGTGTTGAGAGTAAAATTTAGATCTTCCAGGCTCCTAGGCCCATGTTTATCCAATTAGAAAATACTGTTTCACTCCAGATTATCTCATCATAAATAGAAACTGTGTGTTATTTCTGGTGTGCCATCTGGCTGAATATTTCCCTTCCTTCATGCATATTTTACGTATATTTTAAAACATCTTGGTGCCAACTTAAAAATTCTATTTACTAGAGCTACATTTTTACCTGCAATATGAAACAGAGAGTTCCAGTTCCTTCAATGGAATGTGCAGCAGAGACTCACACTGTTAGCCAGAGGAAAAATAACAGCTGCCTGTTAAATTGCATGATATACATCACTTCTACTAGGCTGAGTTGAGACTTGAGTTTAGGCCACAGATAGAATGAATTGTATGGTTTCATTCCAGTCCTCATTTGTGTACTAAAGCTGTGTGCTGCCCTGTGGGTCCTATAAATCAGTTAATACTGAATATTGAACTTACACTTTCACAGAGGCACTTTCCTTGGTCCAGTGCCGATCAGTCTTACTGCTGATCTGTATACAGTACAGCAGGATCCCTCAAGGAGATAGCGAAGTGGAATATTTTGCCCTCTCCAGATGTGCCAGACAATCATTAATTCCACCCCCTACCCCCAAAAAAAAAATTCCAAACTTAGTTCTTTTTGCTTTAAATACAAGCTTGATTAAACATTAATAGAAAGAAAAATCTAACATGAAATATTAATGGATTCCAACATTAGAATAAACATTTTGATAATATTTTCTGACCTGTACAACATGACAGAGAATTTTATTAATTGATTCTGGCCTTAGGTCTCTAGTTGCTTGTTCAGACAAAGAAATATAATAGCAAGGTTTACAGTATCAGCACTAATTTCATTACAAAATATTAAAGAGCATACAAAATATCACAGGGCATAAAAGATGTTTTTCTTAGAAAGTGGTGTATCTTTTCCTGTCAGCTCTTTAGAGGTAGTCATGGGAAACAGAGAGCCTCTTTAGAAGAGGTTTTAGATAGAAGCTTCTTTTTCTGTAAATGTCCAAAGGTAAATGAGAGATGGTCCCAGCCTGAAGACATTAATATATACTTAAAACATGATGCACAAAGCTAAATGAATGGGGAAAGGAAGATAAGGAAAATACAAATAATAGGCGTTTAAGCAAGCGAGATGCATGCACAGCTTTGAATGTACATAGTTGAAATAAATCCACCCCAAACCCTATATATACATATAAGCAAATTCATAGCAAAATATGAGAAGTTGTCACACCTTCTCATTGGTCCCTCTTATCTAATAGTTTTCCACGCACAGAACTATCCACAAACAGTGGGATTTGAAAAACAGACTTACTGGGTTAGCTTAGAACGAGCTGTTCCATTCAGAAGTGGCAGCTTGGAAGAAAGCACAGAGAAGTTGGCACACAGCCATTTCTGAGCAATCTGATAATATATGTGTTTACAGTAGTTCTGGCTTCTTGAGCAGCAAACTGTCCCTAATTAGGATGACGATTTTAGTCAGTAACTCTAAGTCACTTATATCAATGTCTTTTCTCAATCTCTAGATAAATTTGAAGATAACTTACGATGCAAATATTTTTGGAGACCAAAAGGAGTAGAACTGTCATTTGGTATTCAGCACTATGCTGGAAAGGTAAGGTCATGTGATTTTTATTTAGTTCAAATAACAGTGATATGATCGTTATTTGTTTTATCTAAAGTTTCTGCTTTATAATTTTTTTCCTAATTTTAAGAAACAAAATTATAAAGTTTACGGAAACCTAGAATCTACAATAACATTTTCATGTGTAGTAGTCCATTTTAGAACCTATCCTTAGGGCTACTTCAGAAATTCTGTAGACAGTAACCACCTTTTATTCTGAAAGAAATCTGGCACCAGAAACCATTACTACAATCATTTCAAAGGAGCAACTCTCGAGCCAGAACAGGCTACGCGATTGTTAACATCATGTGAGTGCCACAGTAGTTCTCTGTGTGAGTGCATATAAGTATACAGATGAAATGCAGTGTAAAACAGCATCTGTAATAGAACTTGAAATTCTATAGAGAGCATTGGAAAGACTGAAGCTAGCTGGCATAGATGTTTTCTTGTACTCTATAGCACCTAACTTCTTTTGTTCTCATCAGTTCACATATTATTTTATATGGGGAATAAGGGTCCAGTTGTTTCACATAACATGAGCTTTGCTGTACCCTTTTAAGTCATTTGCAGATAATTTATTCATTGGCTTGTCAGAGCCAAACTCACTGGTCTACTTGGTCATCTTGACTGTTGACATTTTAAAGAACACAGTAGTTTTTGGGTACCCTTTTTGGCAACATTTCTAATTCAGTTTCCCATGCTAGGTATTATATGATGCCTCTGCATTCCTTGAGAAGAACAGAGACACTCTTCCTGCTGATGTAGTGGTGGTGTTGCGAACTTCAGAGAACAAACTTCTTCAGCAGCTGTTCTCTAGCCCATTAACAAAAACAGGTATTTTCTGCACAGCTTTTCTAATATCGCAACCTATTCAGCTACCTACTCCTCTAAAACTCTGAATGTTTCTGGACAAATTTTTTTAATTCTTTTTCAGCTCTGCTCTTTAAAGTTTCCTAGATATCTAAAATGTTATGACTTTTTAAAAATAATATGTGGACACGAATTCTTCTGAAAAACCCAGATTCATCCCTTACTCCAGATAAAGGGAGATTATCTGACATGTAAGGCAAGAACTCATTCTCAGAGCGACATGAAATTATGAGAGTTTCTTGGTCCTTAGTCTGTTACTAAGATCAGTTCTCAGTTGATAGATTCTTGTGTAGCATGTCTTACAGATAATAAATCATGTAATGTAGATCAGGTTGTTTTGGAGGCAATATCCATCTATTTAGATGCATTGATGCACTACATAAAGTTTCTTACAAATAAATTATAAAAAATACATACTAATCTACTGGAATTAATTGAGTTGATTTAAAGCTTGTTGACATTGACTTACATGAAAGTGTGCAGATAATAAAACAGCAAGATGAAGTTTGATTACTCCGTGGATAGATACCAGAATACCTGTAACCTATATAAATTATAGTTCTGCGTTATACATGCAAACAAGCCAACAAATGTGCACGTCTCCCAATACTTTTTTACATTTTTAAAGTATTGATTTCCTAATGCATACATTTTCATGTTCTCATATAATTTTCATACGTGTGTTAGGTACTGCTATGTGGGCTTATTGTACAAGGGCTCTAGATGCAATTCCATGCCTGTGCAGCAGCTCTGTCTGGACTTCTGGACCCTCAATAACCCAGTCATAGCCTCTAGTAATGCCTTTAACCTCTCTTAAAATTTCTGTGTAGAAAAATAACATCTGGAGAAAAATGTGTACTGGAGCCTTCTTTGTATATGTAAAACTGATAGCAAAATACCTGTTTGTATTCCACATAGGATAGATTCCTGTTACAATGCCTCTGTTCTTTTCCTGTAATTAGGAGGCTCTGGATTACCCCCCTTCAAATTATGCTTTTAGAGGTCCCCAAAAGGTGAGGATCCAATGAGGAATCCGCTTCTCCTTTCAGCTACGGCAATTTAGATGGAGAGGGATATAGTTTAAGATGGAGTAGGATTGGTTCATGCCCAAGTGGCAAACAAAGAATCTTTGTGTCTACTTCTGACATTTGAGTCCATGTTAAACTGGTAAAAGAGATTCTTTTATTCATGCTGGATCAAGCAAAGCAAAAAAGAGCTCACATCTGGTCAAATGTGCCTCTACACTCCTCTTTACTAGCTATTTTATACCTTGGAGTTATTGTCAGAAACAAAACAGATTAAGCGTTTTGTCCCTATTATTGCAAATATTACATTTTTTATTTTATGTGCTATTTTTAGTATAGTGGATATTGGTGCTTTCATGCAATCTCATCTTCTTCTGGCTCTTCAGAAATATTTTCAGTGGCAACAGGACTGAACTTGGGTATTTTACCCGAGATGCGTAAAAAGTTCAGTAAGAAGATACTTCTCATTGCAGTAATGTATAGTTACTGTATTTCCACTTCTTTGTTTTGTCTCTTACATTACTTCCCTTTCTCCCATTTACCTGAATCGTATGCTTTCTGCCTGCTGTTAGAGAACATTTACTTTTCCATGAAAAGCACACAGCAAGTTGAGTGTTGTCTGTATTTCTGTCAAGTTGGTACAGGACATCCTGTTAAAAAAAATTACTGTGCATATGCTCCAGTGCATGGTGTTATAAGAATAGTTTAAAACCCTTATGTCATTTTTATTTTTTAAAAGTCTTTGTGATTTCGCACTATTTTTTCCAGCTGTCTAATATAATTGGCACTCACATCCTGTGTTGGGGCCTCTATGTTCTAAAATCAGATTGTTGCCAGGTTTAGTTTTGGCAGCTTGCAAGATAAATGAAAGGTTCGGTGGAGAACAGAAAGTATCACTGGCTGCTTCATCTCTGCTCAGTGAAGAAAAATAATGCTATTCTCTTAACTTTCTACAAAGAGGCTTTTGTAAACAAAAGAATAGTCACTCTGTAAATGTCCCATCATACTCTGTCCATGCCTCTTAGCCCTCTTCCCTCCACTCAACATGTGCAGCATTCCTAAAGCAAACCAGAAAAAATATGGATTAAGATTCATAATCTTGATACAATTTTCTCCAGCTTTTTGTAGATTACTGACTGATGCGAAAGTTCATAATTTACATGGAAGCCATATTGCATCTTTCCAGGTAACCCTGACTTGAAATGAGCCTTTTGCCAGTATCTCTGGTGTTTTGTTTGAAGATGAGTGACAGCGCATTCTCACATCTGCTTGCAACTAGCTCTGGAATTTGCAGAGTAGGTGGTTTTTGCCAAGCAGCAATCTCCAATATATGTAATAGTCACTAGGTGGTGCTATCCCAGAAGCAAGAGGGAATTTGAGACTGGTAACATGGTCTGATAATTACTGAAAATGTGGTTCTTAAATACCAGTAAGAACAAAAAGATGCCTTTCTCACCCTGAGAAGATCCTCTGTTTGAAGTATATTTATATAACTGTCATGTCTTCCGCTGTCAAAAACTGAGCAGCTGCAAGAAAATAAATATTAGAAAGACTAAATTCTTTTACTAATTTAAGATCATGTTAATCCCTGTAATTTATCAAATATACTTATCCCCTCTTAACAAATGCTTCTATTTCACAGTAGTAGGCTGTGTAGTTTAACAGGCCAGAAATTAACAGCAGGACATTAAATATACATTTGTAGTAGTAATTTATGGCTAAGAGAGGGCACAATTACTGATATGAGACACCAGAACTTAAACACTCTGGCACTAATTTTATAGTGTGTACACCACGTTTTGTCATCTTTCAGTGGAAACTTACACACGTTCAGCACACTGTGGAATCTGTTTGCACTTTCTAGGGACCTTTAACCTCAAAACTGAATTAACATATTCTGGTTTAACCTACCAGTTCTCCCAATTGCTTTCATATTTGTCACTTTTTTCCTAGACACAGCTGCTTTTGCTGAGAATTCTGTATATTCTGAAATGCAAATAGAATTAACTCAAAATACAAGAGAGAAGTGGAGTGTTTAAAAAAAAAAAGTTGCCTCTACTCCAGTTGAATATGCGTGTTCCCATTCAGATATAATGCATTCCTGTTTGACTCTAGTTTTAGTTTATCACTGTTGCAGCTAAAGCATCAGAGAGGGAAGGAATCGTGATCTAGAAAACAGAGTGCCCTTGTAAGAGAAGAGGGCTTTAACTGGAAAAATTAAGGAGAGCCTTGGTACATTCACAGTGGTATCAGTGAGGAGTCAGACCATTTGACTCACTGTCCTGATATTCAAGAATCTTTGCAGCATCACCTCTAAGTGTTGGTACCATCAGACTGCTTGGGCAAAGCACCACTGTGACTTTCTGAGTCTGCAGCTCCCTTTTCCACTTTTCCTCTCTCTTCATGTTCCCCAGCTGACCAGATCATGTTGGCAGGATAGGGACATCCTATAGGGACATGCCACAAGGGCTTCATCTTCTCAGAAAAGCTGCAGCACAACTTGATTCTCTACTCTTGAAACACAATCTCTGCAGGCTCACAGACTACTAATGAATACTAATGAACAGACTACTAAAGAGCACTGCACAGAACACTAAAGTTCTGTGACTCACAGACCTTTAGAGCTTTTGTCAGGGTTGCTCCTCTCTGCCTTAGGTCCTTGCAGGAGAGGGGGGGAGAGTTGCCACCTGGAGGGAGGGAAGGGGAAATCCTCCAGCCTTCCTACCACCAAAGTAGAGATGCTGGGAAACTTCCCTGTTGTAGCTCTGTGGATCTGTAGGGCCTGGGCTTGGCTGCATAGAATAAATACAGAGCTGAGTACCATTACCACTGCAGCAACGTCATGTCGAATAATTTTACTAGCATTGGATATTGCTCACACATTCAGAGTGCTATAGTATCAATATATAATCCATTGCTAATAAACTCTCCTTGTTCATTGTGCCTAAATATTTGGGCATAATCTGTCAAAGAGAACTGGGATGAAAGTTTTCACAACCTTCACTGAAAGGTTAGGACAGTGATGTTTTAACAAGGCTTTTTTGTCCAAAATAGGAGGAAAATAGAGTTTTTCAAAAACAAATTAATTATAATTAGCCTGCCTAAAGGTCAATTCCCCTCCTCAATATTGATTTTTAGTCTGTGTTCTTTGTGCCTTTGAGTCTCCAGCCCTGCTTACAGCCCTTAGACAAAAAGTAATTATAAACAATATATGTCTCATATAAAAAACCCAAGCAACTAACTGAACATGTGCTGAGAAACAATGTGAAAAAAATTTGAGGCTTTCCTTATGCACACTAAGGAACACAAGAACTAGGGCCTTTTGCAAAATCACTTCAAAGAACTGCTTGTCACCACTCCTTGGTGACAAGAGTAGTAACTCAATATTAATTTGTCTGTAACTTTAATAGCAGCTGATTCCTCGTGAAAAGTCAGAAACTGAGGGAAACAAATGGATTTTCTTGCATTTCAGTCCCATGGACAGATACTACTGGGTGTAGAGTGAAATCCTGGCCAGCTGAAATTGTAGATGCCTTGCCATTGTTTTCAGTGGAACCATGATTTGATCTGTCCTGTTTCTCACTGTGCACTCCTATTGAGTACAAGCCCTTCCTCTAGTGATAAGTAGTGGCAGGTCTACTCCCTTATGAGCATCTCCCTTATGAGGAAAGTCTGAGAGACTTGGGTTTTTTCAGCCTGGAGAAGAGAAAACTGAGGGGGATTTCATCAATACCTATAAATATCTAAAGGGTGGGTGTCATGATGTTGGGACTAGGCTCTTTTCAGTAGTGCCCAATGACAGGACAAGAGGCAACGGGCACAAGTTGGAACACAGGAAGTTCCACCTCAATATGAGGAAAAACTTCTTTCCTGTGAGGGTGCCAGAGCAGTGGAACAGGCTGCCCAGGGAGGCTGTGGAATCCCTTCCCTGGAGACATTCAAAACCCGCCTGGATGCGTTCCTGTGCCTCGTGCTCTAGGTGTGCCTGCTCAAGCAAGGGGGTTGGACAAGATGATCTCCAGAGGTCCCTTCCATCCCCTACCATTCTGAGATTCTGTCTCTTGATTTGGTGTGTCATACTTATGCACTGCAAAATATAGCATGTTTCCATTTGGGTTTAGAGGATTTTTTTCTCTCAATTCCACAAATCATGATAGAGCAAAAGATGCAAATATATCTTAATTTTACTAATTTATCCTACAGTAAAATCTTTTTATAATGGTACTTTTGTGTTAGTAATTTTACCTCTAAGAGATCACTCTAGGCACTCAAAGTCAAATGGATCAGAATCAAAGTCCTTGTAATTATAATCTCTCTCCTTAAAGATGAATCAGAATTTATATTTTGTAAGAATTTGGGTCAAGTAAATGGAAGCTGTATATTTTCACTCAGGGCACAGCAGCTTTCCTACTTCTAACTGGTCCATATGTTAAAAGCATATAAAAGTTAATCATTTTTTCTTTGCTGCCAGTGTGTTGTGTGCAAAGAGAGGCTTTAAACCACAGCTGTGCAACATAACAATGGTGAACTTTACTGGGTTGCAGATGTGGGACATCAGTAAACTAAATTAAATGTAGCTTAACTGAGTTTGAGAGGTAGAGTGTTAGGTTACTTTTTATTTAGTTTTTCAGTTGAGCATTTTACAGTTCAGTGTTTCTTTTTTTTCATATCCTAAGGTTTTGTGTCATAAGACAAATGCAGTACACAGATACTCACAAGACTTGCTAGCAGTAGGATCCAAAACGTGCCCTAAAATAGCCTTAAAAATGGAACTCATCTAGAAACAGAACCATCTATCATATCGAAGTTAAGGTCTTAGTCCTGCTAAAGCTTTATATAACAGCTATTTACTCTTGAGAATAACTCCCTATAAATAAAGAGTGTCTGTGAATCTCTGGAATTGCACATAGCAATAAGCACAACAGCTGAGCAGGGTCAAGTTAGATTTATCACGTTTATGTGTGGTAAAGAGTGTTGCCCAAGCAGAAGTCCACTGTTTTTAATGTGAAACTTCACAGATTACTTGTACTGAAAATGGGCGAAGGTCATAGATTTTTTTTGCCTCCAAGTGCTTGGAAATTGAACCCTAAAAAAAGTACAAGTGGGCAAGTTTAAGAACAGAGCTGGATGAGCTTACTGCTTTAATTCATAATAGGCCATTCTCTGTGGAACAAATCTTGAGAATAATTCTTCTTTACCTTTCTCTCAGAAAAGAGGAGATATCTTTTCAATTTTCATGTTTCTAGCCTAACTTTTCAATTCTATAATGAACATTATCTCACAGTAGTGAACAATAATTAATCTTAACACTTCATTATATATTAATGAAATTCAAAATGTGTCAACATCGAAGAAGCAAAAGATGTACTACACAGAAGATGTTACTGGTTTTAATACTAACTAACTAGTAAACTCTGGGATCTCACTATGCAGAATATACAGAATTTAAAAAGATAAATATTCAGAGAACATTTTACAGTAGTTGTTTTAATGAGTACAACTGCCTGTTTTACTAGGCAGTTTCTACAGGCACTATGTGCTGTAAGGTCAAACTGTGTCAAAGATGCTCAGTACATCATTGGAAGCATTCAGTAGCTCTCAAGATCAAATCCTAGAAGAGCAATTATTTTAAAATTTGCTAGTGAGTTTGTAGAGCAGATAAATTTGTTTAATATTCAGATAACCTTCCTTGTTTTAATATCCATGATGTTTTTGATGTGTTCTTTACAAAGAACTTGCTTATATTTCCCACTTTTCAGAAGAATTGAATTAGGGGTTAATGTATCTAAGAGATGAATGTAGTTGGTGGGAAACAAACCTCTGAGTCTGTGCTGTCTTATTATGATTTTGCGCTTTTATCAATTGTCTTTATTTCTTCACCCTACAAGAAACTCTAAGAGTCAGTGCTTTACTAAACCAGTAATATCTTTTCTCTTATTATTTGATTTTGTTTTACTTATTCTAACCTGATTTGGCTTGACGTAGGAGAGCTTATAACTGAACTACCTGGACAGGAGGTCATACTCTGTGTCAAAGACAGAATATGCATTTGTAGATGTTTGTATGAATGAGTATTTGTTTCATTAAGTGTGGAGATACAAATATAAATTAGAATAATGTTTTGAAATACCACAAAAAATAACTGATTTTGTACTATCTGTGATAATATATGGAAGTGCTGAGATCTAGAGGAGCAAACGTTCAGTCAAGAAGCCTTTGAGACTTGATTAAATTAGTAGTCAACATCATTAATGCCTATATTTCAAAAATGGACTTTCATAAAGTTCTGTAACCACGTTTCATCCTAAATTAAGACTTTTAAAAGACAGCTCTTCTGTTTTGACACTGTTTTTATCCTGTCTAGCTTAGGGTCTTACCCACGGAGAAGACTGATAGTCATAGTGAGGTCAGAGAAAATGTTCCTCCATTTTATTCCATGTGCTTTCAGTGACATCTTTATAAGTGAATTTTTACCACGGAATTCATTGGAAAGCCTCACTGGCCTTAGTAGGATTTTGATCAAACTGTGTATGTATGGAGCCCCTTCAGCAGCAGGTCCTAAGCAATGGAATATATACCATAAAATGTTTAATACATTGTATGGAGAAGGAATATACACTAGAAAGACAAACATTGGGCTGGAAATCACAGTTCTTGATTTCTCCTGCATTTCCTGTTTATTCACTGTTCTTGTAGAAAATTATTTTGGCCTCAGGTTAAACTGAGTGCTGTGAATTAGTGTTTGAGGACAGTCCTGAGATCATCAGAGACAAGATGCTGAGGTGTGAGCTACCAGAATGCTTGCTGTTGGTTCATGTTGGAGAGGGAGCATAGATATAGATAAAATACTGAGATATAACTACCATCTTTGTCATAATCAAACTTCTACTTCTCTAGATAAAGCATATATGATTTTTTGGGGAAAAAATTATACATAACATGCAAGAGAAAGGATGTCAATTACATAATACAGTGAGGGAGACCATATGAAGTCATCGTGTGTGGTAACCATATTTCCAACTTGTATATGTTTTTAAAAGTATTCTTCTCTGGAAGAAGAAATAAACTTCTTGTCTGCCCTGAATAGAGGTAATTAAACTAAGGGGGTTTTGGCTACTGTTGAAAATTATTGGAGAATTCCTCAACAATGAAGTCTTCACAGATTACAGTTACATATATGGTACAGGAACCAGGTCAATCTGCTGGGGCAACAGAAAACCTCATGTTCGTGGTAAGGTACTTTGCCGACAACACAGACTGCAGCATTCTGTACTGCCTGCTGTTCCCTGGAGCTTTCAGAGTTTGTTGTCCTGAGTTGATTACATGCAACAGGTGGGTGGAAGTTGCTAGGGACCATATCTGAAAGAAATGGCCCGTGTCTTCTGACAATGTATAAATCATAAAAAGCTGAGTCTCTTTGTTCTGTAATGCAGCAACTGGGAGACTGACCAGATCAGGCTGTGGCCTACCTGTCAGTCAGTCTCCAGCCAGTCAGTCAGGTCTCCAGCTAGTCAGGTTACAAACCTGACTAAAGAAAATCTGGGCATCAATCAGTAGAAAAATCCAGCATTGTTTATACTATAACTTCTGACTGCTTTTTCCAAACAGTTTTTCTTTTTTTTTTTTCATTTTTGACTAGATGCAGCTTCAGATAGTTAGCTCTCAGCTGTACTTAGTGTGCCACTGCTATCATTAGTCCTGTGTTTGGTCTGGACAAAAGTCCCCAAACTATGCCCACCTGGCTGTGGCTAGATAAAGAGTTTGTGCAGCAGGCAATCCACTCCTCCTTTGCCACCCAGTTTTCCAGAATCACGTGACTCTCCCTTGTCTGATGCCTGGGAACCCATCTATCATTTGATCAGGCTGCAGCATATGTGCTTTGCCTGCTGTCTGTAAGTTTGGTCATGTCATGGGACTGTGGTGTTCTGAGAATCACATAAGGTTTGCTTGTGGATCCTATGATCACATATGTGCCCACGATATTTCAGGAAATGTCTGCATTTCAGCGAGCGTGCTCCCAATAGAGTAGATGACTACATGTCTGATTCAATTAAGCAGGAAAATTGGGCATGTTGCTTAAAGTAGCCATTAATACTCAAGGTTGTGTTTTAAAAATATCTTGGACACTACCCCTAACTAATTATATACCATAATCTGTTCTTCATTACTAGGTAAGGGTAAAAGTTAAGACCTTTCTTACTGAGATTGTACATTTACATGTCTTGTAATATAGTCGGCAGTTTGACCTTCATTTCATCTCAGCTGTTGTCAGTGTCTTTCTTCCCTTGCATTCGATAAGAATTCTACTAACCTGCTGTGTTAAAACAATAGTTAAACATAGCAGTGACAATGCTTACAAGCAACGTTTTATTTGTTGATGTGAACAGCATGCTGTGTGTTTGCCAGTGTGTGCCTTAATAATGTGGGAAGGGACCGCTGAAGTGTCTGCAATGTATTCAGTAGAAGCATAGAGGGACTGAAATTACACTCAGGTTCTCCAATCCCAGTCTATCAATGTAAAGCTTTTCAGTGTCTTTTAAGTATCTTAAGAAACCTTTAGTCTAACTGAGAATCAGGATCAGAATTTGTCCGTTCACTATGGCATGGAATTTCATTTCAAATAATCTGGGTCAAAAAGTGCATCTTTTTTGCTCTTGGAGCAATTGCTTATAATTAGGTTATTCCCATGTGCACCTCAGAATTACTAAATTTTAATGGTTATCAGATTCTGTTTTGTAATATGGATCTGATTTTGGAAATACTATTTCTCTTTTTTTATTTACTTATTCTGAATAGCAAGTAAAGCAATTCTCCTTTCAGAATAAGCAGCAGTGGAAGTGTGTCTATCTTGATAGTTGTATTCTACAGACAGTATTTTTATAAATACATTCCTGTGTAAAATGAGCAAATTGGATTCTTAGCTTTTTATTGCACAAGATTAGCTTAAATTACTTCAGTGACTCAAAAGAACAGAGTTTTGATAGTCAGTGACCAGATTCAAATTAGTAGCCGGTAAAAAAGTACATGTATTCATTTATAGTTGAGCTAAGAAAAGCTTAGTCTTACAGTAGCAGAAGATGAAAATGCATTATGGAGATAAGCAGTCGACTTCCTTAGGCTAGATAAAATGTACTGAAAGGAAAGACAGAAAAGAATCTGTGTATGTCAAAGACATGACTCTGTACCTCTTCTGGAGTGCAAGTGCTTAGCTGTGATTAGAAGTAGTGTCAATGAAATATGAATGCATTGTAGCATTTCTGACCATATTATACTGTATCTACATAGTGTTTCAAGTAACCCCTTTTTATCTGAACCAGAAGCATGAAAGAAATTAATAAAATATATGAGGATAAGGAAAGAGCTTGTACTGTGCCCTCTGTATAATAGTAATATCCCTGGTACAGCTTGTGCAGTAAGGTGACATTGTCATTAGACTCTTTCTCTGTAAGTCATTTGCACATCACAAACTAAATGTTGTATCAAAGCTTAATGTAATTCTTACCTGGCCTGCTCTTACTCTGGGAGGAGTGATCTATTGCAGACATAACCAAAATGAGGTTATAAATACAGTGCTAATATTATTAATATTTGCCTGATACTACTTAAAGAACCCATCACCTAAGAATAATGAAGCACTGACAAACTGTAATATCAGAACATCCAGCCAGAGAGTGTACATTTCGTAATTAGTATGGAAAGTCAACGGCTGGACAGATCATTAATTTGGCCAGATCACACAGTGAGTTAGTGCCAGGGATGTGAGTGAAAAGCCAGGAAGGCTGACAAGCCCTTTCTGAGACTGAGAGCACTTCCAAAGTCCAACCTGAAAAAAGAAAACCCATTTCTTCTTTCTCTGCTGTGTAAATACTTGAAATACTTTCAAAACTTCTGCTTGGCTTTGCATAATAGAAGAGATACGGCACTTTGACAGTATTGTCTTTCTCACCTAACTGAAATGAGGCAGCAGTGAAGAATATGTTTGCAGAGATGTGAGAACTCCTATACAGCTTCAAGACAAAAGGAGTTTGGCTGAGCATTGGCACAGTGGCTTAGCCAGTGAATGCATAGATTTTTGTGCTGCTACTTCCCTTTCTGTTGGCAGCTCTCAGAGCATTTCACAAACTTTAATGACTCAAACTTCTCAAAGCATTAATGACATTCCTAACTTTATTGAATAGAGGAAAAAAAGAGAAACGTTGGGGCTGACTGCCTCCCCCACTGAAACAAATGAATCCCAGAGACCTTGTTCTCTGCTCTGGCAGACACATAGGTAGGAGCCCTAATTTTTCATGCGAGCAGTCCTGTTGAACTGAAAAGGAAATGCATGTGAATAAATATAAATATGTGCATGTTTAAAAGATTAATCCTAATTTTAACCATTAACTTC
Source organism: Phalacrocorax aristotelis (assembly GCF_949628215.1). Taxonomy (NCBI): domain Eukaryota; kingdom Metazoa; phylum Chordata; class Aves; order Suliformes; family Phalacrocoracidae; genus Phalacrocorax; species Phalacrocorax aristotelis. Next base: position 23,145,758 of record NC_134280.1, read on the forward strand.
TTTTCCCTCCCTCATGAAATTTTGAGGTTTTAAATCAATTGGTCCATTTTATGGAGCTGGATTTAATATAGGTAGTATTTTATTTAAGTCTACATGGATGTCACTTGTATTTTCTCTAAAGTGTTGACCATATAATAGGTGTGAAGCTAGCCTTCTGAAAGACACAGTGCAGTCTTTTAACCTTTAACCGGTTTAACCTTTCAGGGAACCCATGGCAGTTTTAATTGGCTATGTTATTATCTAAAAATGTTTGTTCTTCAAATATTGATGTTCTTCAGAAAGTGGAATAACATTTAATTATTTTTGGTGTGTAAAGTAATAAGTGACCTTGTAAATGAAAATCGAATGCAGGGACAGGTACCAAATGTTTACTGACTATAAACACCATGCTAACTCTGGGTGAAACATTTCTTATTACGTAGACTAATTTTCAAACCACATTTGTTCTGTTTATTACTTTTAATGGCTTAGACATGTTAAAGATAGGTAGTTATTTTCCTAAACAATTAACTACTTGAGGTGACTAATTCACAGGCTTTTATTGAAGCATCGTTTTCTGTTTGATCTGGAAAAGAAAATCCTAATAACTTTTTTTTTCTGTGGATTTTATCTGATGCTACAAATTAGTAGGTAGTGATTACATAGGAATTCACCTGACACATTAAATAAGCACTGATAAGAATCCATTCCTAGAAGGAAGTAACTAATGAACAAAATCATGATATATAAAGTTTTTATTTTTTTAAGTAGGAACTGACTGCTTTTGGTTTTTTTTTTTAATTTTGTTTGTGAAGTCACTAAAGATTTTTGATTAATATAAAGGTTTACTTATTTGCTTGGTTTGCCAGATCAGAAATGTTAAGTTTGAGTTTTGCGTAAGGAACTAAAGGAGAGCTCAGGGATATTAATTATGAACCCTAGAAACCTAATGCCAGCAGTGAGTGTGGTGGACCTTGAACAACAGTCTTATTCTAAATTTTATTTCGTTATTAGAGTTTTGTAACTTGTTACAAAATGCAACAAAATTTAGTCATTTTAAACAATCTCATTCAAGTTTGTTTCTTCTCCCAGTTCCCCTGTTTTATCCCATGTTGTGTCGTCAGTTCTCCGGTGCAAGGCTTTCAAGCTTTAGACTTGCTAGCTGAAGCCTAGATGAAACAATATTTCTATGTTGTCTACTTTAGCCAAAAAAGGCACAAAAAAGTAATTTCTAGCATAAAAAAATATTAAAATTACAGCTAAGAGAAAAAATAATTCACCAGCTACTTGCTCATTAAAGTCCTCATTTTAACTTTAGAGAGATATACGTATATACCATATGCACCATGTGTGTATATAGATATACATGATTTTCAAAACAGATTTGCAGTTCTCATTAACCTACACAGTAGAGCCTAAAGCAGCTTCCAAAAATGTGGACATACCTTGTGTTCTACACTGTTGATTTAGACTGTCAGGTAAAATACACCATTAGATCTGGAAATGATGTGCCAGTTTTTCAGCATTGTGTCACTCCCAATGCCAGCAGCTTAAAAGAAAAATACTTTTTAAAATTAATAGAGAATGTTTGAATTGCTCCAAAGAAAGTCATTGCTCTGTTTGAGTGCTGGCCCCCAGACTGTTTTCAGGAGATTAGTATTTTTTCTTGTTCAGAGGAAAGTTAAGAGCAAAATACCTTTCAGTGTTATATGGACGTTGCATTTGCTCTGCTCCCTTATGGAATCATTACCAGCGATTAAGTGTTCTTGGTTTTCGTTTTTCCCATTCTGCCTTCTTACCAGTTATGTAATATATAGTTTAGCAAAACTCTGAAAACTGTTTAGAGTTACTGGCTTTCTGTAAAGCAAACAGCTAAACAGTGGAGTTGATGCAAAAAAGGCACTTAGCATCTGAAAGAAGTGTTAACACGTTATTTACATTTAAATTAAAATGGACACTTATTTATGTGTTCTGGTTCTGAAAGGTGTGTGGTACATCTGCAGAGGCCTATTGTTTATTCATGCTGTAAATCCTTTGAAATGTGTTAAAATGCTTCCCACTCATTATAAAAATCCTGCCACCCATGGATTAGGGCTTTGATGTCACCAATCCTGCTTCAAAGGGTTCTTTCAATGCTATTAATCACAGTTTAGCCTCTGAAGATATAGCCAGAGAAAACATTTGGACATCTTGTGCTAGACTTGCTAAAACTTTGAAATATACAGAGTGTCTTGCATATGCACAGTCCCGTATCACTTCCTCTCTCTTCCCTGAGCCTTTATTTTGAAAAGCTATTTTGTGATGACTTTGGCTTTCTACAAGTACAGAGGAAAAAGTTTAGTACATGTCATACTGTACATTTTAAAAAAAAGGCACTCGTCTTTCAGTTGACACCACAATATGTTTTTGCCTGAGGAATTGAGTCAGTCTTTAAAAACCCCAAGGGACAATAAGATTGGGGATTAAGCAGGCCTATCTGTCAAAAGGTCAAGAAAGATACCGTCTTATCATTTTCTCATCTCTTTCATTTGTGAGCTTAAAATGCTGTCTAAACACTTCAGGATCCACATGATTTCATAGAAACAAGATTGTTTCTGCTGTCTTTTTCTCCTTTAAATCTCTCAATGAGTCACAGAGAAATTGATTACTAGTGATTGAGCTGTATGCCTTTGTGCTGGCGTTGTTTTCATCAGCTCAGTAGCTAAGGTCAGTGACATACCACCTTATCACTGACTTTTTCCTCCCTTTTAAATCAACACTGCACTCTGTCATGCCCATGCTGAATGCTCTGCAGGCACAATTGGTAATGAGCGGGGTGTGGAAGAAGTGTGGTGGTGACTGCTGTTGTTAGTAGTATTGTACAAACTGATTTTCCACCATACAAATTCTTCCCTGATAAGCTTCTTGAACAGTTTTTGCAGTATTTATTTCTTTCTTTTTGAACAGGAAATTTGGCACAAGCGAGAGCCAGAGTGACAGCAGCATCTAGGTCTTTGCCTCCACAGCTTAGTGCTGGGCGTATCAAGGTTAGTAGTGTTCCCTTTGAAGACAGGCAATTGTTCATAAAATATTACAGCGAGACTATGGACATGATGCTTAGCTGATGTAGGTATATAGTGACGTTCTTCTGAAATGAGTGTCTGCCTTAATTATCAGAAAACATGCACCTCAGCAGGAAGCACTGTTTCCAGTTTTAGTTAGGACCCTATTATAGAATCCAGTGAAGAATCGATTTACTACTGATTAATCTTTAAACTTTTGGAGTGAAGTCTCAGTTACATTGATATTGACATCAATATTCCTCTTTATTGCAATGGGGCCAAGGTGTTCCTCTGGCAATTTTGGCCTAGAAAGAGGTGTAATTTGGTAAAATTTGAATAGTGTATTTAGCAGTATGAAAGGCCAAATAAAAATAAATTTTCTGTCCTTTATTATTCAAGTTGAAAGTGAAAAAACGGGACACTTGTGACTGATAGATGACCAGAAAAGAACGACTCGGCAAAAACACTATTCTTTGCAAAGAACTGTAGAATTTAAATGCTGCTGAATTTTGCCATAAAAATACGTGACATAATTGCAAAAGGATGGGATAATTTTACAGTAGTTAATAGGATGTGTTGCCAACTGAGTACACTTAATTTGTGAAGGAAACTCACGTGTCCCAAGCTGATAGCATGTACGCCCCCTCCCTGCTTCCTAAGTAGTACTGTTAGAGTTATCTTAGTTAAGGGTTCAGATCTGGGGGTTTTTTTGCCTCCAAAGCAAACATAATAATTTTTAAAAACAAATGTGGTAACAGCAACTGTTCAAAAGTCTACAGAATTTTATGTTCTGGGTTTTCTATTTATTTTCATTCTCTCCTGTTATTAGGAGCTCATGCTCAAATGTTGATACAGTAATTCATGTCACCCAGGCATCTGTATCCTTCACTGTACCTGCAAATACAGATGTCAATTTCAGAGATTTATTTCCTCTCTGGTATAAAACACGTTCAGTGCTGAAGGACAGATAATGGCCTTTCCAATTTTCTTGTATTGTACACACATTGTCTTCCACATCCAGCTATATTCAACATAAGTTTTCTAAGCATGTGTTTTATTGATACAGCTGGAACGGAATAGAGTAGTTCTCTTTTAGAGCTTTAATAAACACAGTCAGTTACTAAGTAGTGTTTAAGTGGCTTTTACTCATCCTTCAAATTTTTAAAGGAGCTAAAAGCCATGCATAAGTGCAGAACTATTCAGAAAATGTTAACTGAAATACTTTTTAGCTGAAAAAAATCTTCCTTATGATTTCATAAAACTTGTAATTAAAACAACTTCAGGAAAAAGATTTTAAATTACTATTTTACAATTTGTTAAAAAAAATCCAAATGTAATAATTTTGTTTGGAAGGTTGGAAATTTTAATGTATTATTTAATCAGTGAGCTTTTTTGCTGAACCTGTTTTTTGGTTTTACAGTATTTCATACCTGCCAGAAGCAGGTGTGGTCAATATGTGAAAGTAATAATTTCCAGTGACTTCATAAGGTGACATGACGTCATAAATCATTCTTTTAATATTGTTTCAAAACTATTATAAGCAATTTTTTTTTAGTGACGGAACAATCTTTTGTAGGTCAAGCTGTTTTCCACTTCAGTTGTAATCATATAAATGTATATTGTACGTCACTACTACTGTCATGTAAAAGTGTGACTTAACAGTTGGAATATTCTTCATTTTACTTTAAAAGGAGTAGCTAGTGATTTAGAACACAAGATTATATCATGACATTCTTATTATGTTCTATCATTTTCTGCCATGCCAGTTGTGATAAAGCCTATTGCCTGTTGTACACGCGATTATTACCCTACCATAAAACTGCATGGCTTCATAGACATGCAGTGTTATAAATTAACCAGAGACAAAACTTCTACAAATTCTTACAGGAAGCTCTCCCTAGCTTCAGGGTCTATCAGAATTTTTCTAAAGGATACTTCAAATTTTTATTGTCAAAAAGATTTGGAAATTGATCGTGGTCCTTACAGATGGCACAGACCTGAATTTACAGCTCCATCCATAGAAAGCGGAATCTCACGATACTGGTTTTACCCTGATTTTCTAAGAAAAAAATGTATTACATCTCCTCGTGTGAGTGATTCTGACCATCTGTCTTTCTATGTGTTCACTCCCTTTCCCCCCAAAAAAACCCAAACCAAAACAAAATCCTTTTGAACCCAGCAGGCCGTAGTAAACCATATTTGACAGAGTGGCAGTCTCAAAGATCGTAAGATTCTACAGGTTTGGTGAAAATAAGCAGCTGTGAAAGGGAGATGCTTACAGTATCCTGCTGCCCAAAAGGTAGAGCATAAACTCACCCTTTATTGGCCAGCAGATATTCCAGATATGTCACTAAGAGTCTCTGCTTTTCTAGACAGATAAGAACCCAATTTAGAAGCTCAAATTCATGGGCATTTGGGCTTCAGTGCAGTCCTCAAATGATTTGCTTTTGCCCTTGATTTGATGTTATTTATGATTAAATTTTCTCTCTTTTAACGTTAAATGCTACCAGTTATTCTGAACTTACTGTCAGCATTCACTGGTATGGCTTTTGTTTTCTACCTGACCTTTACTAGAGATTTAGATATCAATTCTCAAAAAGCAGCTGTCTTGCCAAGATAGTTTTGAAACATTCCCATATCCTTCCCCATGGACATGCCTGCTGTTCTGATCTCTTTGTCAGGTGACCTCTTAAGATGTTTGTTGTTATCTGTGCTGATAAGGCATTTTTCCTGGGATATATTACAGAGTTTTCTGTTAACATCCTTAAAACTGAAATCAAAGTGCATCTTTTTGTTTTTTCTCATGTGTTAGTTTGAGATGCGTACTAAAGCATGTACAACACCCTGGGCTAGAACATCACAGATTACAATAACATACTGAGATTTTTATGGTCGCCCGTATGGAAATCTGTCTCCCTCTGCACCATCTGTGTTCTGAATCTTGTCTTCACAAGTTTTCTTTTGATTTCTTTCCCAACACAAAATCCATTTTCTTGATCTATTACTACTTAGTGCTTCATATCCTTTATATTTTGCATGCAGTCTCCTAAATATCTCCTGAAGGTAAGAGACACAGTTACTTTATTGAGAACTGTAATCTTTCAGCAATTACTTTTAGTGTTCAGAAGAGTGGTCTTAAGTCAGTGAGTGTTGGAACTGATCATATGGAGCAAAGTCCAGGAAGTGTAGCACAGGTGCTGACAACAGCATTATCTGGTTTATACAAATGCCACCTGGTCAGAGCAGATGGTAAACTGCCACAAAGCAAGTGAATGCTAAAATGTTGTTAATGCTCCATGCAAACAGGATGCTCGTTGATTTTCTTTAATTTTGTTGAGCTGTAATACAGCAACACAATCTGCTTGTGATTGGTAACCATGTTTATACTCATTCATAAATTCTGGTTTCATTTTGATAAGAACAGCTGTACTGACAATATAACTAAAATATACAAGGAGCAATATGTTTGCTCTCCATGTATATACCCTCTAAAAATAACTCTTCTGAGATGCTGAAAAAGTGGTATTTGAAGCTATGGCAGTTAAGCAGAGTAAGATTGCTGAAATTCTTGGCATCAAAATGGCAATTTAAAGTAACTAATAGTAACCACAACAGCAGAAAGGAAAAGACTTATACGTTCTGGGATTACCTGCTTTGTTTGCCACTTATTATCCAACAATAACATTTTTTCCATACATGAGCAAAATGAGGCAGCTCAATTTACTTCCAGGTCATTACAAAAATGATAACTCTTCTTAAATAGAAAGTGAGAACTGACAGAGTTCATTGTAGTGGTGATAAGAGGAAAGCTTTTTAGAAATCAATTCATAAGGTATTGCATCTTGATAGCTGCTTCACTGGCCAAGTGTTATACTATCATAAAAAAAGTGTGAAATCATTCGGGACACCTACAGCACGCTCTGAAATCAGAGCATGTCCTGCATCTGTTGGAAGCTGGCCTTGCTACCTCTGATGAAGTACTCTGATGTACTCACGCCCGAAGGAATGAGCATAGCAAAAACTGAACGCAGCTTTCATGGGTGAGGTGGGGTGGGTCTGCAGTGTTTCTGGAACAGCTCTAACACCTGAGTTTTGTCTTCCAGGTTGATACGATGGAGGTTATGCGACACCCTGAGGAAACAACTAACATGAAGCGGCAAACTATGGCTTCCTATTTTAGGGTACAAAAGTTAAATTGTAAATGAACATTTTGGTGATAAGAACAATAGATATATCTAAAATATTTGTGGGATTGTGAGATTGAAGAGAATAATAAGAGTATTTTTTTATTCTGTTGAAGGCCTTTGTAGACTCATAAAGTGTCTTTTGCTCCTTTTCTTTTTGTTTGCTCGTGCTTGTACTTTTATAATTTCACCAAGTACATTGGTAACAGAATCTAGAGTCTACACTATTTCCACTAAAATGCTAGAGATCTAGAACAGTCTCTTTATGAAGAGAAAACTGATTTTGTGCAAATAAAATAGCTGTCATTACTAAAGCTTTCATATTTTTTCACAAGCTCAGGCATACCTACTTGTAAAGACTAAGATTTGTCGTTTGTGCCAATAAGTAAAAACAATCCATGTTTTGGAAGTACTGTTTTAAATCATATGGATTGTCATTTTATCAGCAGTAATCCTGTCTGGGGTAATGTATATTCTGCACGTGTGTTTAAATCAAACAGGAAAGGAAAAGGCATTGAGAATGTTGGAACTGGAAGGTTAGGAGTCAGGAATCCCACATGCCAATCCAAGGCTGTCAGTTAATGTTTTTTTCTTCCAGACATTGCAGGATGGAAAAGTTTTGAGCAGTGGGTCCTTGGGCTGCACTTGTACCATGCAGAGTGGGGAAGTTCACAGTGCTGTGCTAGCAAGTGTGGCTCAAAGCATCATGCTGTGTAGGAATACCTGTTTTCTCTGTCATGCAAAATAGTGTAAGGAAAGGCATAGAAGCTGATGTACACAGACACATTACCCCAGTGCTGAGGGTAGAAGGACACGCATTTGAACTTCCCTAGTAATACAAGTGTGGATTTAGAGTGCTCTTGCAAAGAACTACGCAGATGTCAGCTGTGTAGGAACTGTAAAAAAAAAAAAAAAAAGTGGAGTGGGGGAGTGAGTGTAAAAGTACATCATAATATGGATGCAGCCTACAGCAAAGTGACCACAGTCAATGGAAATGTATGTGATTTTGAGATTGAGTGTATTTGCAACAAATACTTATCCTACAGTGGGTTAATGAGGTGAGGATGGAGCGAAAGTATCGGTACTCAGAGGAGTCATTGGAAAAGCAGATATATATGATCTGATCACACTCTTTTCTTTTTAGTGTAAAATGCAATGGAATAAATTGTTGTCTATGTCCAGGGTGCCTAGGAAAAGAAATAATGGGCTTACGTTTCAGCAGGAAGATTTAGGTTAGATGTTAAGAATATTATGAATAGTCATGATAATGTAGCACTTCAGCAGATTGTCCAGGGAGGTTGTACCGTCTATATCCTCAGTGATTCTGAAAAATGGATTAAGCAGAGATGTGTCTGAAATGGTACAGATCCATCTAGTGTTGTCTTTGGGCAGAAGACTGAACTAATGGCTTCTTACAACCCTTTCCCTATGATTTTCTGTGAATTTCTGTGAGTGTTCGTTTCACAGTAAAGCTTATTCTTCTGTTCTCATCCTATATTTGATTGGTCAAGTGTGCCTACAGTAGAATTATAGTTAGGACATTTTTCAGATTGTTTGGGTTTTTTTAATATGGGCCTTCTTCAACAGAAATGTGGTATAAGGAGAGAAGAAGAGAAAGGTGTGCGAAGTAAGAAATAAGGACTAGAATAATATTTTTTTTCCCTACAATTGAAAACTTTTAATAGGCTCTGGATTTTAGTCAAAAGCTTAAAAATTAATAAAACTTCAATGCAGATTAACAGTACAGATTAAAATATAATCAAGCATTACATACTGTTTACAAATATGTATCTCCTGCTTAAGTAGTTGCATTGCAGTTTTTTGTCACGTGTGTGCATCTTTTTTGTTTTCCTCACTAGTATTCCCTCATGGATCTTTTATCGAAAATGGTTGTTGGACAGCCTCACTTTATCCGCTGCATTAAACCTAACGATGATCGAGAAGCATTGACATTTTCTCATGAGAGAGTTCTACTGCAGCTACGATACACTGGAATTCTGGAAACTGTCAAAATACGTCGAAAAGGGTATTCTCATCGCATCCCCTTTGAAGAGTTTGTGAAAAGGTAAGACTTCTATAACATGGCTGTTGTTTTAAAACTCCATTCAATAAAATATAGTCTGTGTTTAAGTATGGAAAGATCTACGAACATTGGTTTGTACACGTATGGTCTGATTCTCTAATAAAAGCAGTGACTGTCAGAGATAAAGACTACAAGAGGTAGCTGAGCTCTAATGGAGAAAAGTCAGTATGAGACCAGCAGTGACCACTTAGTATTCAGTAGCAAGCCTGTCCCCATAATTCCCTCAGTAGAGGCAACAAGTGGAAATTATCCATCATGCTCAGATAATACAAGGATTTGGAAGGTCAGTGACCTTCAGCCATCATATGAAGAATGTGCACATGCTTAAGAATGAACTGATATAAGAGCTTTAGATTTAGAAATATTCCTCATAATATCTTTGCAGCCTTGTAGTCTTTTATCTTGGAGATACCGTGAATTATAACTAGACCTCGGTCTAGTTATGACTACTCTTACTAGCTTTAATCTATTCTCAATCTCAAAGTTATAAATTTGATTCAGGAAATGTTATTGTCTTTATGATGACAGTATGATTATGTAATCATTAGTTTCCTCTAGATTTAAAATACGGGTTTGTGCAGTATTTACTGTTTTCCAGTCTGTAGAATTGATAATTCACTAATGGAGCAGAAGCAGTACCGTTAAACAATCAACTACTCAACAGCAGAAACAAGTAGTGAATGGCTAAATCAAGCATTTAGTGATATTTTCTGAACTGGAGGTTGCTCATCCAGACAATATAGAGTTAATGAATCTACTGAAAGCAAGTCATTTATATGATGCTAGAGGGAAGGATCTATTTACATTTTTGAGAAAGAAGAGACATAAATAGTTTCACAGGCCTTTCTAAAACCCAGAGATCAGGTAAATTTACATGTGTAAATCAGTCACTTGGGCTTGGAAATCTGTGGTCCTCGCACTGAGAGATGTTGAATGATAAACCATAGCTTAATCAATTAATTATAAAAAAAAATTAAATTTTCTGCTTTATAATATATTAGTATGCCAAATGAATATGTAATAAGAAGACACTAGAGATATATATCCCAGGAAGGATAACTAATGTGTTCATTTGTCCATCAAAGCACTTTAATTTTCAGTCATTGTCTCCCCCAACTTTTTTTTGTTACATGACTAATTTTTGTAAGGTCACGCCATTCTGAAGCAGGTTTAACAAAGAGATTCACTTTTGTGATCACTAATACATGTTTGCAACAACCTGAAGAGGCTGAAGGCAGAATTATTAACCTTCAATTTTATCCAATTTACACATAAGTGAACTAAGACTAACTCCACTGAAATTAGTGTAAACTGAGAGGAAATTAGGCCTCCTCTTATCAGTAGGTTCTTTTCATTCAAAAGTGCACTGAATTTGAGTATAAGCTTGAAAAGTAATGGCAATAAAAGCAGCGCTGACTGTAGCTTTCCATTCCTGCAGATAAGGGCAAGTTGTTTTTAACATCTTGTCAGATACTCCCCAAGTTTTTAGTCCAACTTGATGTCATTCCTTCAGGAAAGAAAGTCAACATGACAAGGGAAGTGGGGGGAAGAGTTAGCAATTTGCCCAACAGCATAGAAGACTTCCTGAGTTCAGAATATAAACGGAGTGTGGGAGAGGGGATGTTCTTGTACCTTTGTTCAGGTCATGCTTTATTTTTACACAAATTCTATTCTGCTTTGCTCTTGGGGGGGGGGGGAAAGAATGCTTAGAAAAGCTATCAATGGAACAAGAAACATTTTTCTTCAACTTACAGCCGTGACTAGTCGAGTGTTTTTAGGAACTAAGTAGTTGAATACATAAAATTGTTTGAGAAAACAGGTCAAATGCTAAACAGATTGGCACGTCTTTGTTCATAATCAAAAAGACATTAGGCAAGTATGAACAAGAGTTTCAAAATGTCAGTAAATGTGAGGATATCAAAGATTTTCTAAGCCAGCAAGTTAATTGGTATTTTGATCTTTTGAGCAACTGAACAACAAAATGGATGAGCCAGCACTTTTCCTCCCTTGATGTTATTAAACAAATAGGTGTGCTTCTTATCTGCCTGTTCAATAATGCTGTTTTGTAAACTCTGGGCAGGAAATATGAGGACAAAACAATCAAAGGCAGGGAACAGAACCATTCAGGGTTTATCAGGTGGAAGGTAAACAAAAGATAAAGCTCTGTCTAATGTTACTCTTTACTGTCCTCTGTTTTCATGTAGAACAGATTATTTCAGTGTTGCAAACCTGGAGGTAGTTCATTGGGTTAAAAAACAGATGGTGAAGAGAGGACTTAGTTGTAATTCGTTCACACAATGTTTCTTCAGCCGCGTATACAACCATCTGTTTTATGTACATAAATATACATATTATTTTATTTAAAGTAGGAAAATGTAATCTGCAGCCCCTGTAGACACTGTAGACCTGTCAAGTCTTGAGCACTTCATCTCCATTGGCCCTGTCTTGCACCCCGTGCCATTGTGCGTCTGTCTTACATGTTTGCTGTGAAGCAGCACAGCCCCTTTCTCAGGGTGGAATCCCAGGTTTCAGACACGGGTTATTAACCTAATCAGGCAACCAGGTGTGTGTGCCTGGCTTGTGGGGCCACATAGTGACCACGCACTGCACAGCAGCTAATGGAGGTGTGCTTTCTAGCAGGGACATGCACTGAAAGTCACACTGGGTGGGATGCTCCTTGCTATAACCGAGTGCCCAGGCTCCTGGAGCTTCACATGACATGATGTGGTATGCAGGTGTGTCCTCACCACATGTCCTCCAGCTGTATACACTTTTTATGTAATGTGGCGTATACTATATCATGCATTGAAAAATAAGGTACTTGAGAGTCTCATGGCGCTAAATACCTTCATGCTAGAAGTGCCTCATAAGCACACAGGAATGTGTCAAGAAGTTTTTTACAAGTTTCATTTAAGGATTGTCTTTTTCCTCTTCTCTGCCTGTTTACATTCTGCATTGAAGTTCTTTGTACTGCATTAGGATGCAGAATACACTTTTCCTATAAGCACTACCTACTCCACAGTAGCCAGATGATGTTTCTCTGATGATCATACACTCATGACAATACCAGTGTTATTACTGTGACAATGATCCCAGTGAGGTTGGTTCTGCTTTTTCAGTCTCACAGTGCAAATTTGCATAAGGTCATTGTTGGTACACACAGTTTCTAAATCATCAGTGTTATATTTTTCATGACCATATAAAGCTCATTGACCTTAATGAGTCACATTCTGTGTTGAGTGGAGCTAGGAATAAAGACTGGTCAAATATTGCAAAATCCTGTAAAACATGTTATTTCAGTACATGCTTTTTTCTAACTCCAAAAATTCAGTGGTGATAGACTTGTTTATTATTCAAAATCAGGGGAGCACAGAATTAAATTAGATGTCAACAGGTTTGCTACAGAGAAAAGAAATGCTTGCTTTTAAAGTGATGCATTTTTAATGCACACTTACTTTTAACACTGAGTCTGCACTGTACCAAAGTCTCGTAGTGATTTCTGGAAACAAAATAGTAACATCCCCCATGTTTTGATTTTACTGTTACCCATGGAAATGTTTGTTATTTGTTTCAGTGACTTTAAGATTTCACCAGATCTGTTTAAAGTTCCTGTACACTCAAAATATCATAAATTACGGTACCTTCCACATGTGCTTTCTAGACTCTTGTCATTCACAGAACACAGGTAAAGAGCTGCAGGATAGAGAAGATAGGAAACCTCTAGGAGTGAAAAGTCTGCTAACCCCTTATGAATTGCATTTGCAGAATGGACCAAATTATGCCTTTTGGAGAGTAGTACTGTGATTCTGTGTTTATCTGATGTTTTACAGCTTAAGTGTTAGGTATCTGTTACTGAAGTTCAAAAGTATCTTAGATGTTTTTTACTTTTCATTTACATTTTTTCATTCATACTCCGAATATAAAGTAAAATATAATTAGTTAAAAGAATTCAGATGTGAAAGTTTCTGAATGAAGTGAGATACAACTAATACAAGTTAGGAATTTTTGAAAGTTATTTAACAGCTCTTTTAGTGCTAAAAACATAGGGTTTTTTAAACCGTCCAACTCCAGGACTGAGAAGGAGCAAATTTTTTTTTGAATGTTGAGAATCTTACTACTATTGCTGGGGGTCTGGCTAGAAAGGGATTTTGTCCTCTTGCACCTCATGCTTTTTATTATCCATTCTCCACCTCAGGCCAGTATATTTTAGTACAAAGATATGTTTTAAAAAGAAAAAGGGTTAATCATTACTTTTTTGAGTTAATTGTGTAGAACTGATGCTGCCTTTAAGTCTGGAATGTGAAGGGATATTTAGTAGGGGACACTGGTATAGTAGTTAATGGTGCTATTTAAATGCTATTTATTGAACAGTTCCACAGTTTACTCTTTAAGGAAGGGAGAGAAATTGAACCATTTGTTTACAATCAGTTTATCTAATCTAAAACTGCCAACACTAAATGCCTTGGCCATAATCAGATAGTTAATGCATAGTATCATTCTGAAGTTTTCCATATCTTAGCATACCTGGATGTCTTTAACGTTTAATCTTAACTCTACATGTCCTAGCTTTGCAATTATTGGTCTGGGGATAAATTCAAATTTTAAAAAATGTTGGTTTGTGCCTAATGACTATTAAGTACACTTAATTCAATTTAAATGTATGTTTTGTCTGGAATACTATTCATGTCCGTGAAGGATAGTTTGTAGTGCAGTGTAAGAACCACTGGTTAAGAAATGCATAATTTCATCAGCTCTGAGAAATTAGTTCTTCGAAGGGGAAATTACTTTTCTCTTACTTAGTCTTACTGCTAATGAGAATGTGATTAGTCAAGTACTAAGTACTTTTAGGAAACGTGGATGAATATTTGTCATGTGTAGGAAGTTTTCAAGCAGGGTGTATAACCCAAGAAAATAACATATTTTTGCACAAATATATGCACGTTTATGTAAGAACATAAGAAGGACCATAAACTTTATTCTTAAAAATAGAAATAAAAGTATCAGCTTGACATAGAAGAGCACTGAAGTATTCCAGAATACTGCATTTTCTGCTGGAATAACAAATGCAAATCTGGAAATAAAAGTAAAGTTGTGAAATTATCATCTCACCTGGAAGCAAATGTGATTCCTAGCTCTACTTTTCTGAAATTAAATTTCTGGTTTCTTCTCTTGGTAAGATGATGTAAACAAAGGTCACTCTGTGATGTCTGTACAGTAGATTTACATAAGCATGATAGAGATGAAATTAGGCCAATAAATGAAAATCAACAGTTGTAGTTGCATATGCCCCAAAGTTTTGGGTTCATTCCCAGATGTTTTCTCTACCATTTCACCACGTACAATATTTGCAAACTTTTACAAGATACATTAAGATGAAACATTTTACCTTCCTCTAAAATATTCCATGTGGTCCTTTGCTCTACAAAGATTTTTAGATTAGATAAAATACTTGGATAACCCAATGTGGCACATGCTGTGCTGCAATACAGTTCTGAGCACATCAAGTCAAACTACTTGTGCATCTGTAGTTACATGATTCAGTCACACAAACAGGCACCAGATAGAAAACAAAATGTTTGCTAAAAAAAACCCCATGGATTTGAGCTTTGGAACACTAATCTAGAGACCTTTCACTGTACAGAATGCAAACTCCAAAAGCAGTTCTGGAGGAGAAATCATCAAAAAGAATTGCCAGTCTCATATTGCTAGACCTTACTTCTGATGAGTAGAGCCATTTCTGCCTCATTTTTGATGATATAACTGAAAAGGAACAGGAAAATCTAATGTTGAAAATCTGACATCCCAGCGTGTTTAACCAGTTACAGGAGTCTTCTGTGCAGTGGCTGAATCAATCAAAATTTTTGGAAAGACACCGTATAGAGGATGTTTTTAAGAAATATTGTGAGACAATATGTTTACATACAGAAACTGAAGTTATTTCTGTGGTTTGTAAAGTTACTGTCATTCTGAATGGCTTGCTTTCTTAGAAGACAGATAAATTTAAATTTATAAACACATTTGTTGAAACAGGATTTGACAGCAAAAATGGGGATTGTTTAATTTATGTTTTTCTTTCTAAGTACCAAAAGCAAGTACATTCTAGGTCATGAAAGAGAGCTAATAGAGAGGGCACTACGTTTGAAAGATATTGAAGTTTGTTGTAAACAAAATGGTATAGTCAGATGTGTAAATTGCATATCTCAGTAGTACTTTCTAGTCAGGTATTTGTTGCAAATAAGTCAACTTCTCAGTAGTTAGACTGTAATTGATAAGATAGCAACATTCAAAAATTATGAGATCTCCCTTGACTATTTTATTACATCAGTGTTATCTAAAAACTGTTCTGTGGTTTTAAAATTCCCAACTACAACATGCCTCAAAAGGTGTATGAACAACCAGAATACTGATATTATCACTCACTTCAATCCTTCCTTCCTTCTTTCTAAGGAAAGGAACTGCTTAAGTTACATATATGTGTAAATAACATGGCTATCTGAACTGGCTTTTGAAGCAAACAGCAAGTTACTGTTAAGAATCTGTCAAGTATCTGTTGAAATTGCATGCTATCACAAATTGCTTGTGATATGTATTTTTAAACCTGGGTTTTATTAGTGCAACTCATAATACCATTTGTCTTGTGAAAACTGGCATCACTAAGTTCAGTAAAAAGGTGGAGGAAACATACTTTTTTTCTTTTAAATATACCATCTTTCTCCATACCTACTAAATGGCATGACTCTTAGTACTTTGAAAGAATTTGCAATTTCATGTTATTGAAAAAGTCACTGCATTAAAAATAACTGAGAAATACATAATCTCTTATCATAATTCAGAGTGGGCAATGTCTCCAGTTGGTGAATATCTGTGTCTCTGGTCCAGGACTGATTCCAGTGCTTCTGCCTTCAGACATAATTTTGTTCCCCTTTGATCTTTATTGACTATTTTAGTGGTTCTTTTTTCTTTCTTGTGACAACTGGAGCTAAAATCTAGAGATTAACTGGAGCTAATATTTGAAAATCACATTCTCCTGATTTAAAAAAAAAAGTAGGTCTTGCCCTATTCCATTCTTTCTAATTGCTTCTCTATTTTTTCCTTCAGTATGAGGTATATTTTCTTGCCTCTGTATGGCTACAGAGTAATCTGTCTTTGAGGTTCACTGGTTAGATTCTTCTCTTTGTGTTTTAAAGAATATCCGATGGCTCTTCCCCATGCTAATACTTAGCAGAATTATTTGCTCAGCCTGTCAGTTCCTCTCAAACACAATGTAAACAGAGTAGCACCTGTAGAAGTATAACTTAATAAAGAGCAACACAACACATGGCAGTTCATAAAAGACAGCTGAGGTGGCACTTGCTACCATCTAAGTGTACTTGTGCTAAAATAATCTTAAATTTGTAAACTAACTGGCAGATGTTCTTGCTGTTACTTAACATAATTGTTTGCAAGTAGACTTACTTAAATACTGTAAAACCATTCTTCATTAATGCATGGTGGCTTTATAGGTGGGGATTGGTCCATTCATTCTTAATTCAGGTCCAATATATTTGCATTCCTTTTTCGTTAACTATTTGCACAATAATGTTATTTCACATAATTGTTAGAGGCTGTTCTATGCAAGGCAACGTGGATGAAAGAAAAGTCAATGTTGTTCAGTATGGGCCTGCTCCAAAGGCCACTAAAATTGATCATAATCATTCCAATTAATTGTTTATCCCAGTCAAACAGAAAAGAGACATCATGCCTAATGACTTACAAACCTTGTGAGTAAAGAAAATTATTACATTCATATGAGGAGTAATTAACTTGTTTTTTGCTTTAAAATTGCTGCTGGTTCTGTTTTACCATCAGTGCTGATAAAATCCTTGCCAATATGATAGCAATGCAAATTGTTTTAATTATGCGTATATATGACCTCTTCTGGAGGTATGAAACACAGGTGGGTGTTCATGCAGTCTGAGCATCTTGCTGTCTGTAAATTAAGATTGATACGAGGGTTATTTTTACTGTAAACTGATATTTATTCTTCCTGTACAGTGGCAGCCTTTCAGCTTCAATAATCAGTCAGTATCACTGTATCATTGTACTGCCTACCCTCCTAGTGCAGGCCTTTATCTTCACCGATTGAAAATCCTCAACCTTTCTATTAGGCCTACCAAAAATGGGAAGCTCCCCTGAGTTCCGCTGATGGGAGTGATCTTGTTATAAGTTCAAGAGCCTTGGACTTCTTATGTGGATCTATGCTTCCCAAAGAATGTCAAGGCCATTTATACTTCTTTGTAAAACAATGATGGATACCAGTAACTGAATTATTGAGAGATTCTGAAATACCTTTTTTTTTTTTTTTGGCATTTCTCATAAGAAACAGACACCAGGTCATGAATAACTTACTTTTCATGCTTTTCTCTTCTTTTGGTGCTGGTATTTGACCTTTCTCCCACTCAGAAATCTGTAAAGGTCCACTGAACACCTCAAGGAGCACCTGCATATTAAACAGAACTTGCAGACTTGCAGTGAGATATAACTGCCAAAGTATGTTATGCAGCTCTGTACGTGGTGTACTTATTTTACACAGGTTATGCAAGAGGTTTTATTTTTGCCTTCCTTTCTGTTACTCTGATTTCTAGCACTTTTCTTTCTTCTTCCTGTCATTCATTCACTCGTTCACCTGAAAAATTCAGAGCAACCTTGGGTGTTTCCTAAGTTGCACTGGTTTGTGAAAGACCTTTGTGGATGATTACACTGACTGGAAATTTCTAGAATGCAGCAGACTCTTGTCACCACTATGGTACCACTTATTTTCCTATGTCATGTATATGCTCAAATATCTGACAGCTGTGTCATGATTTATGAAGAAGACTGAGTGTAAGGGAAAATTTGGCCTTTAGTTCTAGAGATGCAGCTCTGAGCGAGAGAAGAGCAGTGAAAGTACATATTGATTGTCAAGTCAATTATTTCTTTGTCATTTGGTTTTGCAGGTATTATTACCTTGCATTCAAGGCACACGAGACTCCCCTTGGTAGCAGAGAAAACTGTCTTGTCATTTTGGAGAAATCTAAACTAGACAACTGGATTCTTGGGAAAACCAAGGTAGAGGATGCTGACATGTTCTCAAGGGTAGTATCCTTTTAGCAAAACACATCTAGTAGTGGTTTGAAAAGTACTACATGAACAAAGAAAAGAGCAAGGAATTTGCTCCAATTAGCTTCCCATGTTAGAGAGGTGCCCTCCCAAGCCAGCTGAGTTAGTGCTGCAAGAGGCAGGGTGCATTGGGTACCTCCCCAAAGCACATTCTGTATGTGGCTGCCTTGATAAGGCCAGTACATCTGTCAGTGCCTGCTGTGGTAGTGCCTCCCTGAAGTTCCTGCTGCTCTTAATGATTACATGACTGAAACTTCACATTCTGGCCCATCCTGTGAGCCTGGTTAGTACATTATTCATTTGTGGAGTTTCAGGTGAACTACACCTGGCTCTGTCAAGGGGTTTTGTTCATGATTTAAAATGGAGTGGGCGACTTCTGTAAAAAGGGTGTTATACAGCATCTTGAGTTGTTTTTCAGTGCACAAAGGAAAAACAAGGACAATTTTCCTGCTCAAAACCCAGATAAAGTGTATGTAAGCACCCACAGAATTTGCCTCCTGAAGCAGAATGCTGTTAGACCATATTATGTCTAAAAACAAATTCAACCCAGGATTTATCTTCCCACTGTCAAGAAAGGCCATATTTCAAAATTGTTGATACCTGAAAATATTCCCCTGGACAATTTACTTTGTAAAGGGGTAAATATGTGGTTTATTTTGCAATGGGATTATTATAATCAGTGGAATACTGAAATTCCACAAGCACACTGAGAGCAAATATTTGATTCACAAGATTGCTAAGATATCAGCAACCAGTATTTTACCAGTTTTCTCAGCAATAGTGCCCTAAAATAGGTGACATAAGACTAATGAAAAGGCAGAATACAAGAGGTTATGTTACTGCCTGCATGTAATACTGATATTTTTTTTGTTCCATTTCAGGTTTTTCTAAAGTATTACCATATAGAACAGTTAAATTTGTTCCTGAGAGAAGTTATAGGGAGGGTGGTGGTCATGCAAGCCTGTATCAAGGGATGGCTTGGAGCAAGGAGATACAAGAAAGTCAAAGAGAAAAGAGAAAATAGTGCTGTTACCATACAGTCAGGTAAATGTTCACATGCCCTATTTCATTGAGTCTTTTTGCATTTCAAGCTGTTGAATTGTGTGTACATTATTTATTAATTCGTAATAGTTTATTATGAAATCAAAATAACCAGAGGTGCTTTTCTCTGCAGCTAATCGATGTAAATATTATTGATTTCCTCCTAAGGTGCCATCTTAGGATTTGGTAATGTCTTTATTTAAATATTTTAGTATTTTGGATGTGATGCCTCTGCCCAAAATGAAAATATTGTTAGGTATGTCTATGCTAGCATGCAGCATATAAATGAAATGCAGTAGCATGCCCCCCCCCGCCATGTATACCAGAATTGCAGATAACATGTGTCATAGGGTGGGCCTGAGAGGCTGATTATAAGTAATTTAGCAGGCTTCCTTATATCAAATTTAGGGAGGAGGGGAGTTCTTGTGCTGACATGATCATGCACCTTTGCCTTTTGGGTTAGGACATCAGTGAGCAGATGGTGACAATTAAAATTTGGATGAGTGAAGCGGTGTTTGAAGTTGCGGGGATGTGAATACTGCAGTCGTGAACCCAGAGTTCAACATCTGGGTGGGTGGGGAAGAGGTGCTGGGGTCGGAGGCTGGAGTGGTTATGGCAGGAGGGATGAAAGTTTCAGCACATCTCTGACTCCATAGACTCTGTAGCACTTCCTTAAATAAATGTAATTTCCAGCACATGGTTTTGTATTTATAGCCTGGAGAGGATATGAAGCTCGCAGGAAGTACAAGGAAATAAGGAACAGAAGAACTGATGCTGCTATACATATTCAAGCAGGTAATTAAAACATCATTTCAATTGCCAACACCTATTTTGCTGTGGCTGATTTCATGTGTCAGTGTTTATAGCCAAGAGAAATACATGAAGTCCAAACAAAAGCTATCAAAAACAATACTCCTGATCGTTTGTTCTTCAGTGTCAAATTACATCAGTGACAAATATCAGGCACTTTGGGCTTTTTGTAAGCACTTCTCTAGAAGCAAAACATACTGATTAAAAGCTGTTGAGTTAATTCTTTAAGATTCATCAGAGAACAGTCAGTATAATTCAACTATATGTAGAGGTAGTATGAAGCACTGGACTGATTTGACTATAAGTGTGGATGGGAGGCACTGGACATGCATTTCTCTGTCTTTGTGTTGAGCCCTGATCTTGGCAGGTTGCCAGGTTTTTGTTTTGACTGCTGGCTGGCTTTGCCAGCTTTGGCCAATCTTTTGACTCTCTGCCAGACTCCTATGCAGCCATATCAATATGAATTTGAATAAACTTTAAAGAGATTATTGGAGGAACAGGCCCATAGGGCTGTGTAGATCTCTAGTAGAGAGCAGGGTACCATATGGCACAGAAATCTAAGAACCAGTGCCGTGAACTCATTGGTGTTTTCACATGCTGCCAATATGAAGCAGCCTCCATATGATGCAGTGTAATACACCTTCCCTGTCCAACCCCAGGTTGAAAGACCGTAGCCGACCAAAAATTAGTTGTAGCAAATGCGTTTACAAATAAACCAAGGTACCACCTTTATTCTACCAGCATCCTGTGCTATAATTCTTTAAGTTTTGTCATCTCTTTATTCTGCATCATATAGTCTAAATCTGAAAAAGATGTGTTCTAAATATTCTTTTACTTTGTTATCAAGACATTTCCAGTAAATTAATTTGGTTTTCTTTTGTCTAAGTTTGTTACTCTGAAGTTAACATTGCAGTGACTTTCAGCAGAAAACAGAATACCAGTGTAGTTACAGAAAGGAACATAGTATCATTAGGATAAAATAATAAATTATAGCTTTGCATGCATATTGTTATGTAGAATTGTGAAATATAGCCCTAGGGTCAAATGCAGAATATTCTATTAAATGGAGAACGGTTAAGGAGAAATTTTTTCTCCCATTACAACATGCACTGAAGGACTGCATAAGACTGCATGAAGGACTGCGTAAGACTGCATAAGCACTCTCTCCCCTTCTTCCTCTCCTTTGTGTTGTCATTTTCTATTGTTTTCATGACAGCACAGAGAGTAGATCTTAAAGTACCCCTATATTCTGGAGTATTTGCTACATTTACACTTGGCCATACTTTGATTCAAGTAATCTAATCAAATACTTTGATTTCCTGACTTAAAAGAGCCTTTTGCTGTAAAAGAGGAATTGAAACAGTTGTCCCATCACTGCTGCACTATTATCAGTTACTTAAGTTATTTCAGGAAGCTGGTGCGTAGCAGTATCACTTGGAGACTGCGGGGGATATTCTGCCTTAGAGTTTTGTCCAGCCAGATTTCATAGGCATGTAGGAGATGCATGCTCATTACTAGCTCTTTAGAGAAAGCACTGATCTGTTCTGCTGTTTGCACACATGGGAGAGATGCAGAGCTTTGTTCCTTCCTGCCATCTCTTAGATGCTGTGTTGAACATGGCAGAGCAGAGGCAGTGGGAGTGTATGCATACCCTTTAATTTGGACAGTTCTGTTGAGCCCTCTAGACTTAATGCTGGAGGAATGATGTTAGCACTTTGCCCACCAACACACATGCTCTCTTCCTTTGTAACCTGGCACTTGACAGTTTCAGTGATCAGTCTGGGTGAATAAGCATTAGGACTATAGGGTTGAGTGACACAGTGCACCTTTGTATTACTTAGGCTGTCTGCTCCTCCTATCTTTGGCACTGCATTCGAAGGGGTATAATAATAATCCTCATCACATTTCTGTCTGCCTTTGGAAACCTATATCTAGGACTTCTTATTTGAAAATTCTTCTTGTGCACACTTTCCCTTCTCTACATTCTTATTGTTCTGTGTTTCAAATCAAAGTTCATGCTTGCTAACGGTGGCCATTTTCCAGGTTTTAGAATACTCTGACAGTCTTTCGGTTGTTTACATTACACTGTCCAAGTGCCTAGTGATGTGGAGAAAAAAGCAACTCCAAATCTCTCCCTTCCCTGCATATCTTATAATGTGAGTGTGAGTTCAAGGCAGCTTTTCCGTAGATGGAGTATGATCACCTTTGTATTTTTTTAAAAAATGAGCCATTTCAGGCAGTGAGATAGATTGTTTGCATTTGTCATCCAGACATTAGCAAAACCATATAATTAAAATATAAGTACTTCCCTCTCCTTTCCCTCCCTCCCTGCTCCTCCCCCTCATGCCCCCCCTTCCCCGCTTCAGCAGGCCTTGAAATTTAGGAAGCATTTGGCTTACATGTTTCTACAGAACGCGCATATTGAAATTTGTTTTCCTTTCATCTCTTTCCCAATAAAAGCAGCCGCTCGGCTTATCCCTTTAGCTTCCTCAGAACTTCCTTTCAGAATTCCCGATCTATTACAGCACATTCACATACCAGAAACAAGATGCCTTTTCATGCTGTCAACCTTTTTCATCTGAAATGTAAATTAATTCTTGCTGGTACGCTTTGACAGAGATCAAAGTAGGGGTATTAACCTTATTGGGCCTTCTCTTCATCAGAATCAGTTCCAAAGACTGTGAGGGTAGTGTTAGGAGGCCAGTCTTCACTGTTATCTATGGCCCTCCTCCAGGCAGTCCTCTATCTACAAGTCAGCATTTCAAAGGCGCTGATTTCTTTTGTAAATGACCTTATCATTACTTTAAACTGTGTGAAAAATGATTTGCCTGAATAATTCTTGCAGGATTATCCTGCTCATTTTAATTGTGGGGGGACTTCATTCAGATTCCAGGATATTGTTTAAGTGGTTTTGACAGCAAGTGATCATAGGCTGATATAAAGGAGGAACACAGCTCCTGATTGGAAACCTCTTGACTTGTTCAGATTGTTCATTTCTTGCAAGTCAGTCTTTGAGGTAGGCTGCATTTGCATTTTAAAAATAAACAGATGCCTTTCAAATACATGAGCTGGTGGTCTGGAGATCTCTGTGGGCCCAGCAGTTCACTATCCATTGAAGAAATGTTGGAAGAAAAAACAAACTTAGAAAAAAAGCAACACTCACAATATACATGAGGATACAATTCCTGAGTGTATTATGTTACAAAAAAGAGTCATTATTTCAGAAGGGGGAAAACACCCTTACTAGGAAACAAAATGTTTGTGAATTTAAATTAGGTTGGGAAGAAAAAGCTACCCTACTTCAGCATATCTACATCACAGGTTCTCAGAATACACAGATGTCATTAGACCCACGGCTAAAATGGTACACAGGGTACAAAAGGTCTTTCCTTCTTCTTCCAGTCACAGTTTCCCAAATTGTGAAGGTTAGGAAATGCTAATTTTTAACTTAGAGATGAATTGTAAAGGATGATTTGTGTAAAGGGTTTGAGTTAACATTACATTGGGATTTTTATTGTTTTGATTTACATCTACATAAAAGGCAAAAAATTTTGTTAAAATAATTTTTTTAAATTATATTGCCAGATTCACAGCTGGTTTAAATCAGTGTATATTCACTGAATCATCCAACTGAAATGTTACTGCACTGATTTACCTCACATGCAAGTCTCATTTAATGTTTCTTTGTATTAGAATAATGCATTAATTAGAATTTAAAACAACAGATAATACAATTATAAAAGTACATTTTCTAGTTAAGGTAGCTTCTATTTCCATGCAGTGTGACTGTTGTCCCAAAAGACTTCAGGGAGGATTTTAATCTGGTTATTTCATTTGTGAACTGACATTGCCAAAATGCCAAATGAGTGGTGCATACGATTCACTTAGATCCGAGGTGACATCACTGAATTCATTTTAATTAGGCCCACTTTAGCCATCTGGAATATACTGTGCAGCTCTGGTCAGGACTGAGTTTAACTACGCTTCCAGAGGTGAAAGGCAAATGACTAATCCATTGAGCCACCGTCTCCTCCTCCAACACGTGCTCACACACTCACCATATGTCACATTGTATTGGAAAATTCTTTATCAAGAACTCAAGATTTGGGGGTGCTTTTTTTTGTTTGTTTGTTTAAATAAAAGCGATGGATGTTCAGAGGGAAACCAGATGAAGCATCCCTTTGCAAATTGCATTCTTTCTGTAACTTCTGCCCATGCAGTGTTTCTCACTATTTACATATCTCTAACATGTGCTTCTGGCAAAATGTACTCCATTACAATGAAAAAAGGGCCTGAGAACAGCTGTAATTTACTATTTTACAGTTATAATAAATGTAAGCTTTTAATAAAAGTGTTACCTTTGGGATTTTCAACCGCAAAGATTTAATGTTGACTTCAATAGAAGACAGGGAAGTATTTATTGAAAACCCTATATTTATCCGTCTGTTTATATCACTATGTACATATGTGTACACTGTGTACATACATTCAGCTAATACTGGTGTTTAGATCCAAGAATTACATGGGTAAAATGTTAAAAAAACTTCTAAGCACTTTATAAACATATCTAAAAATGTATTTTCCTTAAGCTTCCTGAAAATAACAACCACAGAGTAGCAGATCCAGTTTTACTCTTTTATATCATTAATTTTCTTCCTTTTAACTACATTGTCAGTGTAAGGATCATTGAAGAGATATATTTGTTTCCCTTAATGGCAGGTCAACTATATTACCTTGATTTCACATTCAGGGCAAACCAGACTAGTTTGTACAGGGTGCACAGCTTTGGTTAACTTTACTTTTCCATCTGTGTTCTGTACTAGTTTAGGGCATCCAGTAGTTTTTCACTTTTACTATCTATCTCTAGAAACTGTTAAAAGCCTGCTGCTCATGTGCAGGGAACATTAGGAAAGGTGAGAAGGCCTTATGGTTTTGAAGTCTAAGGTCCTATATTCTATCCCCATCTCTGAGCTAAGCTCTGTCGAGGTGATAATGTCTGCATTTCCTTTTGGTTTTCTCTCCTGTTTTTGAGGAGACAAAAAGGAGACCATTCTTACTGGATTTGACGCCCTTGCAAAAATCAGGAAGGGACAACAATGTACATTGTCCAACAATATATTGGAAAATCCTTTCCCTTGCTGATATTGCCAAAGAGTTTCACAGTCATCTTCACTTTTTTGTTTGTTTGTTTGTTTGTTTGTTTGACCAAGTCTCAAGATCAGAGACTGTAATGCATGGTAATTAAAAAACGTATGTCCAAGCATAAGTGACACCAGTCCTGATGGCAGCCTTGGTGCTAATAGTCACTCCTTGTTACTGGTAGTTACCGCTTGTATGTGAGAACTCATTACTTGCTTTCTCATAATGCTTCTGCCAGACAACTTAAGACAAGAGTTGGTTTTTTCTGCTATTAAACAGGCATCACCCAATATCCATCCGGAGTGAGAGTGAAAGAGGAGAGGTATTCATGGAACCCAGCAAAGGATGTGACTCTCCATCCCTTTTACCGTTCATTAGAATTAATTTGGCATGGAGTGAAGAATCAGATTCATGGACTCCAAAACCTCTCAGATGGTGTTAGTTAAGCTGCTGAATGGTCTTTTAACTAGGCAAATTAAGAAAGTGATATGCTGTTCATAGCAAATCAACTTCTGATTACAAACTACCATGATACCTTCTTTTCAGCTTTCATTTCTGAGTTGCTGTTATATGCTATTTCAGGTGATATTATAGATTAAAACTGTGTCTCTGTAGAAAATGTCTGCTCAACATGATTTTTATGACTGAGAATGAATCCTTCTGCTTTTTAAAATACAACTCCATCTCCTTTCTTTATACTTCTTGTATAGACCTGCAATTGTTTAGCTTTAATCTTTCTACATTGTGCTTCACAGTTCGCTCTGTAACTATGTATTTCCTATGGGAATCAGAGGGAAAATGACTGGACTTTTCCTATCTGGAATTGTGCAACATTTTGTGTAATGTATACACCTTGGTACTTAGACCTTAAGATAAAGATTTTTAACCGCAAGACACCAAGTTTCAGACTCTCTGAGGTAAATACATTCTTGGTTTGCTAGGTGCTGGAGCTGACAGAAAACTTGCGCTTTGTGAGAACTGATCAGCACAAGAAGTAAAAATTCATGTCCTAAATTGTGGCGCATAAAACATTTAACACCAAGTTACTAACAGAAGTGCTAAAATTAAGTTCAGTTCCTATGTTGCTTTTCAGATCCTGTCATCTTTGGCTATGTAAAGATCAGGGTTAAAGATACTGTTGCTGCAAAGTTTGGAATATAGACTGGGTAAGGTGAAAATGAGGTGACAGCTGGTGATCATTCTTCTTCAATGATGCAGTGATTGTTCATGGAGCAGTAGCAACATGAGTCTGCTAATTTCACACTCTTTGAGCCAAGTGCTTAGTGTCAAAACCAGCACCAGTCAGTAATGCAAATTGCTGTGATGGAGCAGCTTCCCAGCCTCTCAGACTCCCCCAGTAGAATTCTCTGCATATGCATTTCTTTTGAAACGTTATAGATCCAGTTAATAAATGTTGAAAAGATACAGTCCTACTAAGGCTCGATGAAGCTTTTGAGAGAGAGTCAGGTCTGTTTATCCTGCTACTTCAGTTATCCCATGAGTCAAAGGGAAAGTAGGAAAAATACAGCCATTTACCTGTCAGATTCAAGGTACTCTAGAAGAATGTTAGAAGCCAGCTTGCGGAAAGGTTAAGTTGAAGAGGTGTTGAATTTGAAAATATGTATGAAAACAAAAGACAGGGTAAAAACTATGTTTATTAAATCAGTTGTAGCAGGTTTTATGTACTGAATGAGGGAAAGACCAAAATGGTTGTACTGACATTAATCAGAGTCTCTGGGAAAAAGAATTCTAAAAAATTTAATCACAGTAGGTATCAGGCAAAGGACTACTAAAAGTTGAGAAATTACTAAGGATAAAACAGAAGTTTATCTTAGTCGTTCATTTGTTTCAGTGCTTCTTTACAGTAGTCCATCGACTGACTGGTACTCAGCATGTTTCAGCTGCAGAGAGGTGGCTGCTGGCCAGCTGTCTCTGCTGCCAATATTGGAGTAGGCTCCTTGTCTGGTCAGTAGGGGATAGTTAAGGATTGGAAGCCTGATCACATGGGGCAAGTGAATGCTTGCCTCATCTCTGCCAGACAGGCAGACTTTTCCAGTCTGATTATTAAGGACGGAAAGTTCCTCAGCCTCATGATACCTGAACTCTGTATTCGGTACAGCACCTCAGCAGGCCCAACTTCTGTCATGCCTTCTGTAAAGTAAATGGTTATTTATTTTAGTAACCTCTCATTAAAAGGCAATTTTTGCTGCTTCTTACCCTGGAAACCTCGGTACCACTGAACTGCTTAGATTGTTACGGTGCATTGCATACCACAGCTTGAACTGTTCAGATGGTTTTCATTTTCTTATATGGCACAAATAAGTGAAACACCACATATTTTTGTGGAGGTAGGTGGCTGAAAAGAAGACTATTAACACTATACAAGAATTAAAATAAAAAGAAGAGATCAGTTACAGCCCTTTCCTAAGGGAAAGAGCAGATGCAATTGAGGTAACTCTGTGTTGTTTCTTCCACCAGGGTAGTTATACTTTTGTAAGAGTAGTTATATGGAAGAAAAGGGAAATTAATCAATTATCTCATAATTTGGTAATAATTGAGGGATTGCAAATTCTGTGGGGGTGTGTCTTTGTTCTCTGTTGTATAGGTCATGCCTACTTCTAGTGTTTTCATAAAATCAGAGGTGTGAGATACAGGGAAAACTTGTTAATCTTCCGATCAACTTCTCTGTTCCCAATTTATTCTACAGTTTATATTTATTCCACCTCCTGATTTCCCATTGTAATCTACAATGCTATCTTGACCCTGATCCTACATGAGGTTGCCAGAGATCCTATTTCTGTGCCTATCCTATATCCCACCTTTGGGTAATTAGTCCCCAGACTGACTCTGCTTTTACACGTGTTTAGTGTGCTTAAAAGCTTTTCCTGGATAGGGAAATTTTTTTTCCCTCAAAATCATAATTTTCCTGATCTTAGCTCCGATTTTTTTTACATATTGTGTCACTGTTTAAGTTGCAGCCCTGGTAGACTAATAAACAGCTCCTTTCCCTCACAACCCTCAGCCTTATTCAGTAACTGCTTGTTGCCACTTCAAATATAGCCATTGATACTGTACATACTTTTTTGTTATTCAGCCCTTTATCCCCTTTTATCCAGGTATTTCTGCTTAAAATAATCCTTGAAATAAACCCTACAAAAATAAAATTTTAAAATTTGTGGGTTTAAGTGTACATTGCAGTAGTTTTTAGTCTTTTGTCCTAAGTGCAGTATGTATTGCTATCTGTGATTTGTGCTGGAGCTTTATTAATACCTGCTCACACGCGTCAAGAATTCAAGTAAATTGATTTCAGATAAAACTACGTAAGTAATTAAGTTATTTAGGTATCCAAATCTAGAGACAGTCCATGGAAATAAAGGATGTAGATATCTTCAAAATGTTATTCATTGCCTTTTTGGTTTTGCCATTTCATTTCACTCCATGCTTGCTACTTCATTTAGTATTTCCAGTGATTGTTTTGTTCTGCTCTTGTTTTTATGAATGGCATAAATTCCTATCTCTGTAGATTTTTTCCTGATTATTTGTATGGGAGGCATTTAAAATGTTTTATTATGGTTACAGTTAATTGAAAAATAAGAGAAGACTTTTGTTTGTTTTAATTGAATATATGAGACCCTGGCATCTCACCCCTCTACCCCACAGTAAAAGCAGGTGAAATTTCTGATTCTGTAAAATTCTGGCTAGCTCAAATCATGGGAGCTGTGATTAAAGAAGGTGTGTTGGGAGTGATTTTCTACTATGTATTTTAATACATTCTAAGCTGGATTCCTGTTTAAATTAGACATGTTCTCATTTTGAGGCCTGTTTTCCTTGCCCGGGCTGTGCCAAGTGGTCACTATAACAGTGGAAGTGTAATGCCCTGTATAATTAGGAGGAGCTGTTGACACTCGAGGGCAGAGAGGCCCTGCAGAGGGATCTGAACAGACTGGAGAGCTGGGCAATCACCAGCCATATGAAATTTAATAAGAGCAAGTGCTGGATTTTACATATGGGGCATGGCAACCCAGGATGTACATACAGACTGGGGAATGAGAGTCTGGAGAGCAGCCCCATGGAGAGGGATCTGGGGGTTATGGTCGACGGCAAGTTGAACATGAGCCAACAGCGTGCCCTGGCAGCCAAGAGGGCCCACCATGTCCTGGGGTGCATCAAGCACTGCATTGCAGCTGGTCAAGGGAGGGGATTGTCCCACTTCACTCTGCACTGGTGCGGCCTCACCTTGAGTACTGTGTGCAGTTTTGGGTGCCACAATACATTAAGGATATAAAGCTACTAGAGAATGTCCAGAGGAGGGCCATGAAGTTCGTGAAGGATTTAGAGGAGAAACAGTACAAGGAGTGGCTAAAGTCACTTGGTTTTTTCAGCCTAGAGAAGAGGAGACTAAGGGGAGACCTCATCACAGTCTACAGCTTTCTCACAAGGGGAGGAGGAGGGGCAGGTGCTGATCTCTTCTCTCTGGTAGCCAATGACAGAACCTGAAGGAATGGCAGGAAGATGTGCCAGGGGAGGTTTAGGTTGGATATCAGGAAAAGGTTCTTCACCCAGAGGGTGGTGGAGCGCAGGAACAGACTCCCCAGGGAGGTAGTCACGTCACCAAGCCTGGCAATGTTCAGGAAGCACCTGGACAACACCCTCAGAGATATGGTGTAAATTGGGGTTGTCCTGTGTAGGGACAGGAGTTGGACTTGATGATCCTTGTGGGTCCCTTCCAACTCAGGATATTCTATGATTCTATGATTCTAATTTCCAGCTGTTGCTAACACTGCAAATGTCGGAGCCACCCCTGTGAGGTGCTAAGTGTTATTTCTAACTACAGATTCAGTAAAAGTTGAGGGTATTCAGATCTGCACTGTAGAGCCAGGTACCAGCCTGCATTTCAGGCTTTGCAGAATTTTTCTCTGATTCATAACTATGTTTTTTAGCTTTCAGGGGATATATTGTTCGTAAGAAGTACACAAGACTGAAAGCCAGCACAGGCTGTGTAGCAGATCCTCAGCTTACAAGCAGCGGCTCTACTTCTGATTTTGGCTGTGAAGAGCACTGGTGAGTTGAATCCTTTGCTGTCTATTACCTAAGAAAAGTCATTTTTCACACAATAAGATCTGAAAGGAGCAGACATGTCATGATGATTCAGCCAGCTCATAGGGAATCTTCCATTTTCTGAGGATGAGCACCAGTAGTTTAGACAGTCCCCCCACCAGCTTAGTCATCTCAATGTTCTCCCAGTTAGATGAGTTAGACTTATTTTCGCTGCTCTTTGTCCTGGGTTGATGTCCTGTTTCTGTGCACTTTTCGGAAGTACCCAGAATACGTGGATTGCAGACAGGATTGCAAGTGCTCAGCATTTCAGAATTGACTGCGGTGCATGTTATTAAATACTCAAGAGTAGAAAGTTACCCTTCTGTATCTGTAAAGCTCCATGCAGACCAGCAATGAGATAGGGAAGAGCTGTAAAAAGCAGATGGACAAGTCACTGACAGAAAGCCTAGGAATACAGTGAACTGTAATAGTGGTGGCCTTCTCTTTGTGGAGGAAGGGTACTTTAACCTTCCTTACCAATGAGGTCACTCCAGACAAATGTCCCCCTGACACTTCCTTGGGTATGAGAGGCAAGAGGGATATGTTACATCTTTAGCTGTTGTCAAAGTCTGTCTCTCCAACAGTGTTCTGGGAGAGGTGGCTGCATTTGCTGGATTAATACCTTTGATGAGCAAGTTTCAGTTACTAAGAGTTACGAGATCTGTCCTGCTGTGGCATGGGCATGAGGACACCTCAGAGCTTCTTCCAGCTCTTATTTCTGTTATTTTATGTGCTTCCTACATAGCATAAAAATGCAGGTTCTCTTACACCTCTTAGGAATTCTCTGAAGAAATCAATGACTTGCTTGACTGCAACTAGCTGCTGTTATTCCATTAAGAAGGTATTTTACTTTAAATAACTGTTAACTTCTCCAAAATGGTATTTCTTTCTCTCTGTATGCTCACAACGTTGGGCTATGTTAACTTCCATGCTAACTTTGGTTGATTTAGATTGAATAATGTCTGCTACATGCTCTGGTGCATTATTATAGGATTTTGTTCAGGTATAAATGCCTGCATTCTTGTAGGTTAATAGTGTTCCAGAATCTCTCCCTTGCAGTATTCTGTTTTCAGCAAGAACAAGGTTTGGGCCATTGGTCAAGGAATGAATGAATGAATGAATGAATGAATGAATGAATGAATGAATGAATGAATGAATGAATAAATAAGTAAGTAAATAAATAAATGTTTCTGGTAATGATTTTCAGGGAAAAGAATGAGCCCACTGGAATTTAGCATCACAGTTCTGTCTTTGGATTGCCTCACTGCTCACTGGGGCAATGAGTTTCCTAATCTATTATTTCCTTCATGTGCATGCAGCTCTGTCTGTCTCTTATGTACTTAAGGGTGTGTATATTATGATCTCTTTAGAACTATTGATGATTGCATGGTCATTTGTTCTCCAGTCTGCACTGGTGGTTAGAAGCAAGAGCTAATAAGCTATTACCAATTTTCTTTGGCATCCCAAATTATAATTATTTACAAAGTAAATAGAATTCTTTTTCTTCTTCTTAGTGATCTAGAGCTTTCACCTGGACTTGTTTGGAGGCACACAGCCTCTTTAAAATTTTTCCTTGATCTGTTTTATGTGTAGTTAGCTAGGAATGGTTTTCTTCCCTTTTTGCATTAGTCTGTTTCTGGAGTTCTCGTTGCTCTCCAAACAAATACATTTTTCTGGATTAGGTACAGCTTGCTTAATTGTACATCCCTTGAGGCTCATGAAGATTTTGTGGTTCAGTAACTGTTGAGGTGAATTTGGGCTCTATGAAGCACAAACATAGAGACCTTTAAAAATATTCAGCCACTGAACTTACATTGAAATCAATGTCTAAATGCCTTTAGATATCTGGCCTGAAGGCGCCCATGTAAAATACATTGGCCATTCAGGTCTTGTACCCAGTCCTGATTGCTATGCACAATCAGACAGATAAATAAATTCCTAGCCTCTTTTGCCTGGAGTTGCTAAACTGCCATTACTGCTGGCAGTTAAACTCAAGTTTAACCCCAACAAATGTTGCAGATTATTTGTCTAATTCTATAAATTTCTCAGTGATGGCCTCAGGTTCCAGTGATTTCAGTGAGACTTGAAAATGTTCATTATTTCACAGGTGGTGTTCAGAATCTTAGGACTAAATCTGATAACTTACCTCCCATAAATCAAGCCTCACTTCTACATGTAGCTGTTACTGGGCTGTTGTATTTTAAGCATATGGCTCTTCAGTCATACAGGAAACTTGTAAGAAACAAGAAGGCTGCTGAATAATAGTGCAGATGTTTAACACAGTAGCTGGTAATCTGTCCCTAGAGAAGTCAGCCTCACTGTGGCTTCACATACTGTGGAACTAAACTATAGAATAATAAATTCTTATTTTCTCTTAATTTCCCTTCATTTCTTTTACTTTATTTTTGTTTATTTTTTTTCTAACTGGGAGTTTTGGAAATGAAAAATGAGCTTAGAGGTACTCAGGATCTGAAAGCAAAATCATACACTGTTCTGTTCTGTTGTGTGCACAGAAATATAACGATACATTTAAATGTATGACAACCTGCTACTTTTTCAAAGATCTGTTAAGAAAAGAATTTACAGTATTATAATGTATATAAAGCATTCAATTTTACTAAGTAATGGATTTCAAAGTGTTCAGAAGCCATGGGAGCTTTAAAAAAATTGAATTCCTTCAAGGAAATTGAATCTCTGCACCTAGTTCACTCTCTTCATTCAGTGAATGCAGGACATAAGCAAACTCAAGCTAATAAATTATGTAGGATGCTAATTAAATACACACATTAGTTCACTTAACATTGCATGTTAAATGTTTCCTGCATTTATATGCTTGACTTGAAAACCAGCATTAACTGTGTTCAAATGCAAAAATATTTCCTGTACAAAACTCACTGTGACAAAAGTCACAAGTAACTAAAGACACGTTGAGAATTGGCAAATATCTCTGATAGGAATACAAGAAAGTATAGGAAAATAATGTAAACGTTAGCAGGGAAGTGGCTTTGTCTCATTGAAAAAATGTTCTTCCATTCAGTTCCACAGAGCTGTGGAGTCGTCTGTGATAACTCCTACTGAAAAAGGGTCATGGGATTAATTATACACCTGGAAGACTGACGCTAAGTCTGAATTCCACCCCCAAAAGCCAGTCTGTGTATACAACACTTGCCAAGCCTTTTCTTGACATCATCAGCCACTGAGAGGGACCTGCAGGCCTGCATGGCATGAAGGATCACAATAAAACCTTTTCCCAAAGTACCTAATTCAAAACTCAAAAAGGTCAGAGTTATTTTAAAGAGCTAAACATGGTCAAGACTAAATTAAAATGATGAAAGTTAAAACCTTTCAGAGCCCTTTTTACACCCCTGCTGAATAGCAGATTTACCCTTCTGCAGAGAGCTGGATAGGCAGCATAGAAGGGAGGAATGTGACAGGGTGTCCCCTCTCATGAGGCCAGTGCAGGCACCAGCCTCGACTCACGTCTGCCTCCATTTTACAATTCGTCATCACATGAAATCAACAGTGCCGTGTTTTGCAATGGCATAGCTACAATTTCAAGTTAGTATTAGGGATCTCTTTAGCTAATTAGGAATAATCTGTGGAAAAGGAAGAAGTAATTTTCTAAAACGTCCTGTGATTTTTAACTTAGACTGCTGTCTCTAGTGAATGTATTTTTCATAAATGTTCTTGTTCTTAGCAGGATAATCTACAGTTCAGTGACTAAGGACTTTAATCTACGCTACGTTGTTCATGTTCTTGTTCAGAGAGATCTGTCACCCTCAAATATCTTTAAATCCCTTTAGAATCTCATCAAAGCATCTGTAACCTGCATGTTCCATCATCTTCTTATTCATTTCCCTCCCAAATGACAATTGTGTTAAATAATACTGATCTGATACTTACCCTGGAAAATACCTCCTGTATCATTCTTTTTTGCCTCTAGCTCACTGACTGCTACATATCACAATATATATTAGCTATACGTACGTGATCAGTGGCCTTATACTTCATAGGACAGCAGAAAGCATTGTTTCCACATAGTGACTTCCTTACACATCAGTTATGTCTGTAACTATAACTGTGTGTCAGTGAGTGTCCCTTGCTCCTTTGTTTTCTTATGGAGCTCTGTGTGTTAAGGACGTATGTTAGAAGGTACCCAATATCAACAGTGGTTTACACTCAACTCAAATTCATTGTGATTTTTCTCCTTCCATCTTTCTCTTTAGCTAGGTGGTACCTTGTTCATGCTTTGGTCAGCATAGGTTCTCAGAATCCATTCATTTTAGTAGAACTCTTGACATTCACTTGAGACTTGGGTAATCAAGATTGGATAACAAAGCCTGAACAAGACTACACAGGCATTCCAACTTAGGTGTTTGGAAAGTTATAGACAAAGAATAATTATCAGCATTTCTCTGTTCTACAGGAAGTATGCATCTGAAAGTCAAGTTCCAGAAATGGGTCTATTTCTACTCATTAATGGCTTGACTGATGAAGCAGAATCTGATTACTAAATTTGTATCAGTACTAAGTGAGTGATGGTTACAAGGGTTTAAGAGGGCAGGATTAAAATTAGAAACAGAGGTACACGGACCATAATGAACCACAAAATGAATGTCAGTCAGTAATAGCTCCAAAGTTTACATTGGGTAGTAGCAATGAGGATACATGCTACCTCACATGTGCATCATAACATTTTCTCATCACTGTCAAGACCTCAGTGTAGTATATTAGACACTGTACTTGAAGAAAATGAGCAAGTCCTTCAGCAACAAAAATGATTGCATATCTATAAATCTCTATAAGGGGAGATCTCTGAGGGAGATGGAAAACTAAGGGTACATGTGGTATAATTTCTCCAATCATGAAAGGCTGATGTCAAAAGGAAAGGAACACACTGTTCTCCATTGAGAATCAGGTGACAAATGATGGGCTTGCATTGTGGCATAGGAGAGTTAGATGAGACATCAAGAAAAGCTCACTGATGGTAAGCTGAGTTAAGCCCTGTGTAGGTTACCTTGGGAAGTTTTGACATCTCCGTCACTGTAGGTTTTAAAAATCAGCTTAGAGAAACTTATGACCAAAAAAAAAAAAAACCAAAAACAAAAGAATGGGTTTAGCTGATTTTTGTCTGAAAATGGGGGTGGCTTAGATGGTTTGCCAAAGTTCTTTTTTATAAATACAGAGTGACTTCTTGAAATGTAACATCCCTGTGCCAGTGGGTTTGGCATTGCAAGTTAGCCACTGTTATAGCATCTCAGTGCCAGCAGCCATTGCTGCATTAGTGTAGGAATTAAGGATAAAAATTGTTCCAGAGGAATTCTCCTTGGGTCAGCTTTACTTGCAACAGCATTGTTGCTGTGCCTGGAAAATGAACAATGTTCATTTCTGAATTTTCTGCAACAGCTGGAGGCCCACTGAAATAGCATTCAATGTGGCTTCACCTACATGGACATTGGTAGGTTAGCACATAAACATAATATCCCATGTAATATCACTGAGAGTAGAGAATAAACATTATTTCAGTCACATAAGCACACATCAGTTCAGAAACTGGCTTAATGTGAATTAAACTGTTCCATATAAAAAGTCTTCTGTCTTCTGCTATGACTTGATCTGCAGCTTGCCCCTCACTAATGTGAGATTCACTTAGTCAATAACAAAACCTTCCTTGAATTCTTTTGATTAGAAAAAAAAACCACTGTTAGTGTGCTTCTACTCTTCATGGATAGCTGCTTGAAAGGGTCACGTCTCCACATTTTAAACTTTTTTTTTTTCCCCCCAGAACCTTCACACGAATGCCATCAGGTCCTGGTGATGTACTGCTTACACCTTTCTCACGTTGCTCCATAATTTCCTCCTTGGATAATTTCAGTTTCTGTCAAGACCACACTGTGATTTCTTGTATAAGTCCTCTTTTTGATATGAGTTTTCATTTCTTTCCACAGTAAGAGCTGGTATAAGGACATTCTGCTTTCCTTTAATTCCTTCACTTTCTTATTTCTAAACATTGCAAACATTAAGGTTATAGATTATGATGGAAATAGGAGGTCTGCAGTTCCTGTGGCATGCAGTGGAACCCAATGGCCTTGATTCAGCTGTCATATAAGCTTCTAAGTAGTTTACAGTTCATAAGTTCAAATAGATACTAATGATTTATAAAGGTGTAAATGGAAATTTGGGCACAATTTTTCAGTGTCGTCTTTTTTTTCCCTCGTCGCCATCCCTCTGAAATTTTTCATCTACCCATGCTGGAAGGATTACATTTATTCTGTTCAGGAATATATTATTTCTGGAAAATGAGCTGTATTCTTTCTAGTGGAATATCTAGGAGTGTTTCTAACATTTTCAAAAGCATTTAAATGATAAAAGTCCAAATCCCATGACTTACACTCATAATGGGCAGAATAACTCTGAAACTAGGTATTTTTCTCCAGCATAAATTAATCTGCGCTACTAGTTTTATGCTGCTATGGTTTGACTGCTTTCAATACTAAGGACAGTGTGGCTTTACACTATACAGATGTGTAGACAGACCCTAAGAATCAATGTTTCTCTTTTTGTCAATGTTTCTTGCCAATTGAGTGATTTACAGACAGTCCATATGTGAAGGCTGAGCCATATTATAGCTCAGTAGCTGAACATTCAGCAGCAAATTGTATTGCCTGACTGAAACCAGGCACATGAACCTGGATCTCTTGCATCCTTCCCAGGTGAGTGTGCTGACTGGATCTCGTCTCTCTGACCCAAACACTGCTTTCCTGCAAATGTGGAAAATAAAGAATTTTTGGAAAGCATAGGACAAGCAGTTTCTTCAAAGATACCTGAAGATACCCAGCACCTCAAAATCAGCCTCAAATGCCAGATTTGAAAATGTTAGCTATTATCACTGATTGGCTCATATGAATTCACTACTGCTGAGCTGCCCTCCTATTGCGATTGCATTTTTCATATTGCATATTAGCCAAATTTTCAGAATACCTCACAGAGTGGTTTCAAGGTGCTCAACATCTACAGCTGGTGCCATGTTTTCAGAAGTGTTCCCTGCAAGTTTGACGTTGTGTTGGTTGACCTTGGCTGGCTGCCAGGTGCCCGCCAAGCTGCTCTGTCACTCCGCCGTCTCAGCAGGACAGGGGGAGAAAAATAAAACAAAAAGTTCATGAGTAAAAGCTAGTAATCATGAAGTACATACTTATATCAGCAACAGTACATTCTGTGGAAAGATGGGGTATCTTGCACCAAATACAATCCAACTTCGGAATGTTCTTATCAGAAACACGGCATCGCTGGGATCCTGACAAGAGTTGAGGTCTAAGGGCTTCAGAATTCCAGAGGCTGATTTTTGCTAGCTTAAGCTGTAGAGAAGGCAAGTTGCTGAATTTTACCTTCATGCTTTAAACATTTAGACAATGTTCTAGCCCTGGCAATGTTAAAGTGCTGGCAAACCCATACTAAATTATAGATTTTTTTATGTATATAGCAGGTAGAGATTAATTCAAGCTGCAGATTTAGGTCCAGATCCAAACCACCCCAAAATCTGAATATTTACATTTAAATGATGATTCAGTCTGTTTTGGCATTGTAGGCCATTTGCAACGTACTGATCCAGCAGCAGATTTTGATTTTTACATCCACCACAGTGATATTTGAGGATTATTCATGATTTTTAGCTCAGATTGGGTTTATTTTCTGCAGTATTGGGGGTGGAGGAATTAATCATCTCAACAAATGCTTGAGTAATTTTGGGGGAAAGTGGCAAGCTGTCTACCTAATCCCATTAAATAAATTGCTGTCTAAATAATATATATACAAGATAAATAGTAATATTAAAGAACTTTACCTATAATATGGTACATGCACAAATGCAATGTCAAATACAGTCCTAGACATATTTTCTACTTCCCTGTACAAGAAGCATGCCAGTACAAAATGAGAATGCATTTTTAAAATGGATCCCTCCATTTCCTCCAAGGAAAACACCAGTTTAAATTCAAATTGCAGTTTAGGCAGAATGTTTTCCTTCTCTTCCTTGGTGTCAAAGAGTATAGGGGAATTTAGATTCAGAAAACCTGACAAGCAAATCCAAACTTCATTCACGAAATTGCAACATTACAGAAAAGTTGAATGTTTACCATGTTCATGAATACTTCATTTTGTTCCCACACCCTGAGGTAGCTTATTGACAACTGTGATGCCATCATTGTTGTGATTAGTTTGCAACAACTCAAGTCAATGCTCTTGAGCTGGGGTAACACATTCAGACAAACTTAATTAACCTAAGAGTCTAAACCATATTGCAAATAAGGCTTGAAATACTTCAGTAGCCTCTGTGGATGTCACAGAATAAATGTATTACCTAATACATATGCATGGTGATATAGAGCTATAAAATTCAATACATAATAGTCTAAAATGTTTCAGGTCCTTCCGTAGTGTTATTTTAATCTGAAGTATTTTTAAAGGGTACATTTTAAAGGTGCATTTTGAAAGGTAAAATGCATGTATGCCAGACATACTTTCTCCAACATGTTCTGTTGTTACATGAGTAAATTATATTGTACCCGACTGAAACATTAAGTATTGACAAAAAAATGAAATTTGACATAACATACATTGTATTTTTTAATCAGTAAAGCCATTTTTGTTCTTTTTATTCCCCCCTCCCACAGTGACTGAAAGGGCTGAAATGTAGTCAGTTGTAGTAACTGAATGAGCTACTTAGTATCTTGTAAAGCTTTTCCCCATCTATGAAAAAAGCTATGATATATATGTCTAAACCAAAATCTGTGACTGAAACTTAGATTTCAGATCTTTTAATCTACAAGTAGAAATAAAACTGCCCTTAATTTTATTTTCAGAAAGGTTGTGCAGGGGTTGGCAAGTAATGATGCAGTGTCTGGAGTGTGTTTTGACAATCAGAAAATCTTGCTTTTAATACCAGTTTTAGGACCATGAGCATTTCAAATAATAGCTATGAACCTCAGATTTTTATCCATCAAATGATTTTGGTAGCATCTTTTTCTGGTTTTTTTTTTTTGCATAGCTAAAGATTCTGGAGCAAGTTCTGTCTGGGTGGACTTTACTGTTGAAGAGATCCATTGACTTCAAAGGCCTGCCAACAAGGATCAGGGCCTGCAGAAGGTTTTTATGATAGTTTAATTAGCATTAATGAGAGCAGGGGTTGGCCTTTAATATTTTTATGGTGACATAATGTGATGGTAAAATGCTAACAGATATAGACAAAGAGTCTAAGAACTCTTACTCCTTGCTCTGTGCTTAACCCAAATGGCTTTAGGAGAACACAAAGCCATGTGTTTCACTTCTCGTCTGTCAAATATTGAGTGTCTAAGTTTGAATTATGTGAAAACAGCTTTTCACAGCCTTGGAAAAAGAAGTTTCATGTAAAATTTTGTCAAATTCATTTTAATGCATTGCTTCAATTTCATAGAACTCTCATAAACTCATTTTACTCAAATGCACATATCCACAAATTTTTAATGACAAATTCATTGCTCATAGTCTGTTACTGTGTTTAATAACATGCACTTCCTTATAAGAGGAAATGGGTCTGGTCTGTGTTTTCTCTGAATTGGTTGTATGTACGTATTTAGAAATTGGGGGAGGGGGAAGAGGGAAAATCAACAGAAAAATGTGTATGCCAGTAAACCTTTTATAAGAATGAAGGAATTACAATATTTAAACTACATATTTTATTTTTCTTTGCTTTTAGGCAGCAAACCAGTAACCACTCTTCTCCTGTGGTGCCTGATTTTCTTGACAAACAAACAAAAAAGGTACTACTAAGTTTATATTCTAAAATAACATCACATTATAACTTCAAATTCCTGAGTCCACAGTTCTGCAATGTGTTCATGGCTGCTTGGCGTAGCCATCTGAACATGAAACCGTTAGTGATGTTTTGAAGTCTTTGAGACAAAAGCCTGCTTGCTAAGAACTTTAGTTCTGTAGAAAGACAGGGAGGTACAGTGAATAAGAGAATCAAAAGGCTGGAAATTTGCTGCTGAGAATAAATGCAAGCTGCTCCCTGAGGTGATTTGTCTGTGCACTTCACTTTCTACAGATGTTAGAGACTCTTTTTTAGTAAGGACCTGAGGTTCTTTGGTAGCACTTTGATATCCTGCTCGAATTCAATATGTGAAATGGAGGAGTCGCTCTGTGACTTGGAGCACAGCATAGTCTTTGAAGTCTGATCCAATTTTTGCTGCTTACCATTTGATGTTGAAAGGATGAAATGGAGAAAATGTACAGTTTTTGCCAGTAACTCTGCTGAGCATATGTAAGATTAAAAAAACAAAATCCCTTGGATGATGTACTTAGAAATGTTAAGCAGATTAATACCTTCCTATAGCTTTTTTCTAAAGATACAAATTAACTATGAGAGGAAATCAGCATACAGTGCATGCTATGATTTAACTGCATGAGGAAAGGGGATAAATAAGTTAAATGGAAAAAGTAAACAAATGTTTGTGACATGGGTGCTAAGTCAGTGTTGCTGAAAGCCATAAGAATCTTGTGTAACAAATCTAGCATTAGACATTTCACAGAGTTGTAGAAAATAAGAAGTTGCTCTGTGTGAGATCACAACTATAAGTTATCATGGCAGAGTGAAATCAATACATTTCTGATGTGCCTAAACCAGCATTCTTTATTCCAGAAGGATTTGGATGAGATTTTTGCTTCTCCATTTATTCAAAAACATTCATTCGAAATGAATGATTCACAATCAATTAGCCAATCCCAGTCAGTTGCAGACCATCAATTGTCAAGTCCCTCGAGATCCCATAAAAAAGGAGGTAAGAAATGTAGTAAAATAACAGAGATCTTTAATTTACTGTTTATAAGCTACATGTTGTCAGCATGTAACTTGCTTTATATATTGATGAGGTCTTTTAACAATCCCTTAGAAGTCAGGAAACATAAAGGAACTAACTTTCTTTTACATATTTTCAACCTGGAAATATACAAAAGCCCTTAAGTGCCTGAATTACAGAGGCAGAAGTATAAAGATTTTTAAAATACAATTTCTGCTAAAAATGTGATTAATAATCTTGAAATACCCTGTAATGAAATCAAATCGACTTTCAAGAGCTTCAGCTTTCCATTGCGTTCCAGCCTCAAAAGTGGGAGACGATAATGAAATCTCTCATGTTTGGGAGAATGAAAGACAACTTGTTTGTTCACACGCACAAAGATTCAGTCAGCAACACAGGAAAGTCTGCAAAGTCTATGCAGTGTGTTTTTTTATTTTATTTGCTGATATGTTATTTTTGCCATGGTCAGTAACAGTTGAAAAATTTGAAGTAAAACATTGACATTTGTTGAGTTTTAACTGGCTTATCTTTGAATATTCCAGAAAATCATTACCTATCAGAATACTTTTCTCTGTATTGTAGTTATTGTGTCTTTGCAAATCTGTGAATACTGAATCATAGAATACCTTCCACAGTTTAAGATTAAGTAGGTTGGTAATGTGATATCTGTAACTAGAGCCAAAATATGAATGATAATATATTGATTTCCAGGTTATTACTGAAAAATAGTTGTTTATAATTTTGTGCTGTGCATTAACATTTCTGTTTATATATTTAATGGGACACATTTCATCTTGTAAGTCTACAAATGTTTATCTGAATATTTGAGCCCTAATCCTGCAATTTATGTGTTTAAACTTTACAGAGTTCAGATAAACAATTTACAATGTTAAGATAAGAAGATAGGTATTTATAGGGAGAGCCTTCTGTTACAAGAAATAATGCAAATTCAATGTTTTTAGTCTTCTGCACAAGCATAGTGTGCTTTCCATGCTAAAAACAGAATAATATGTAAACACAGCAGGTTGAGAAATCCATTATTCTCTCTTCATGTATTTCTGTCCATATGGGTTTTGAATCCATAGTGTGGGACTGCAG
Organism: Phalacrocorax aristotelis; assembly: GCF_949628215.1. NCBI lineage: Eukaryota > Metazoa > Chordata > Aves > Suliformes > Phalacrocoracidae > Phalacrocorax > Phalacrocorax aristotelis. The sequence goes on from NC_134280.1 coordinate 23,188,200, forward strand.
GGGATGTGTGCATTACTATCTTAAATTATTACATGTTAAACAATAAACCTGTCAAATAGAAATATCTTCATTGCAGCAAATCCTCTAGAGGAAAGCAGTCAGGGCCTGAATCTGTCATCGTTACTCTCACTGGATATTGTATGTTACCCTGCAACTAGTCTCCTTGAAATCTCGGACATTGTGTCTGAGGTAAAACAATTAGAGAGAGTAAAACTGGCAGAATTACACCCTTAGCAAGCATGTGATTCAGAGCCATTATCCAGTAATTTAGAGAGACTTCAAAAAAGTGGTAGAAGGATAAAATTTGAAGAAGAAATAAATATAACAGTGATCTGAACTATTTAAGAAACATGTATGTGTAAATGCAAATACAGAGAAGTAAGGAATTTCCTCGTTAAGCATGAAGATATTCAGATAGATGATCATATAAATCACACTTCAGTGAGTAACTATTAAAGAAATAAACCTGCTGAAGAATAATAACTTCCCTGGGTGCTTTTAAAAGCACGACTTGCATTCAGAAATTCAGATTCTTTCACATGCTGCTCAATCTGTATTCAGTCTTATTGTGTGAAGTATACTTTTAAGAAGAGAGTATTGTTAGACCTATTGTGAAAACCAAGTGAAATAGCCAATATCTTTTTGGAATAAGAACACATGTATAAAACGCATTTGTTTTATAATGTAGGGCTATACTACAATAAGCAGTTATTCACACAAAAAAAAGCTGTCCACTAGGTGGTCCAAACAATGCAAAGACTGTTATTTTTCATAGTGAAACATTATCTCCTTGAGGTCCCTTCCAACCTGGTATTCTATGATTCTACAATTATTCTGCAATGTTATAGATTAATTTTGAATTCTCTTTAAGTTACATTACAGGCAGAACTAGTCTGTCAGCCTGGTGGTAGGGCTGTGGACCTGGAACACAGAGGCCAATGTGCAAGGGAATGTGACAGGCTTCTGCACTGGTTATGAAGCAGTGTTGATGTTTGCTGAAGGAGGGAGTCTGTATCCAGGCTTAAGCACAAAGGGAAGGACAGGCTGCTTATTCGCCTTGAGGCCTCAGTAGGTGAAGCTCTAGTGCGGTCAAGGGGGGACAGAACACAAAGGGGGAAAAATGGTTGGTATGAGTTTACATATGTTTGTATTAATCAAGCAGACTGTTCACTCACATCTTGTTATCCAGCTGTCTAATAGCACAGGCTGCCCATTCTCAGTAGTAGATTGGCAAAGGAAAAGTAGACCAGGAACAAAGATCCTGTGAAGATTGTACTCTGTAATTAATGCAGAAACAAAAGCTTCTTTTTCACTTAAAAAGCCTTTACACTGGGTCATAGAAAGATTGAGCACTATGGCCAAGCTGCATGCAGTGCAAGTTAAGTGCATGCATGTGCTGTGGTTGCATAGAGTCACAGGTGCTGGCTCTACATTGCCCAGGCATTCCCCTGGTCTCCACCAGAGTGGTGGGGCAGGACTAGTAGCAAAGCCAAGGATTCCCTCCAGCATCTCTGCTGTACACACTGCCTGGGCAGAGCGCAGAGTCTAGTCAATAGTAACAGTTAAGCCAGAAGTTAATTATTGTAGTCACAGTAAAGTAGTACTGAAAGAATCAAAACAATATAAATATATCTCCAGAGACCAAGTAGTGGTATTACCTTAGATGAGATAGATAGTGAGAATATTTGAAATTATTAATGAGAAGTGAGTGCTTCATAGGGAACTGACCAATGTAACTTTGCCTCAGAAGTAAATATGACAGATTTTCTGAGATGCAAAGGAAATATGTTTGTAAAAGGAAAGTGAATAGTATCTCTGCATTGACAAGATGACATAATTCTCAATGCTAACACAGACATTTTGAATAAGTAAGAAAATATGCAAAGAGTCTCTGGCCATGGACATTCTCTTCTCGGAGAACAGTATATGTTTTCTGGTGATATTCAATTTATGCCTTGCACCTCACACTATTGCCTGCAATGCTGAAACTTTGTGAGAGGTAGAGAAATTTGCCAGGGTTCTGAGATCTGGAATTATGCAATCTGAAATGTCTGTAGCTACAATCTGAGGCTGGGGTAGTGAAACTTGTACTATAGTTGTAAAAGTCAATAGGCCATTTCCAATATAGCCTTTGATTTTAGATGCTTTAATCTTTTATATTCGCAAAACTAGTGGAAATTAGGGCCTGGCGTGTTTCAAGCTGGACTCTCGCTAGTCAGTGACCCATTTTTAATGTTTTCCTTGCAATATGTATTTTTATTTTGATGTTGCTGATTTTTCTCTTCCTTCCTGCTAAACCAATCATAAAAATGTGATTTGGTGAATGTAGCCTTGTTGCTGGGTTTGGAGAAACATGCAAAAGTATTCACTGGTTTTCACACTGATGGAGGGCAAGTAGATAATGCAATGTGTTAAGTTATTGCTTGATGGGGAGGAAGGCTGCTGCCCACCTCAGATGGTACCGTGGGCAAGTATTAGTAAGGGGCATTGTGGGCATGGGGGGCACTATTCCCAAAAAGTTACTCTGTGGTTGTCATCACACAGATGATATTTACAGGTTCATTACCCTAAACAGGAAATTTAAAATAATGATGACTCCATTAATTGCTAGGGCTTAAGTCCATGTGGTGGGTTGACCTTGGCTGGACACCAGGTGTCCACCAAGCCACTCTATCACTCCCCTCCTCAGGAGGACAGGGAGGGGAGAAACTAAGATGGAAAAAAAGCCTCATGGGTCAAGATAAAGGCAGTTTAATAAAGCAAAAGCAAAGGCTGCATATGGAAGCAAAGGAAAACAAAAGATTTATTCTCTTTTTCCCAACAGCAGGTAATGTGCAGCCACTTCCCAGGAAGTAGGGCTTCAGTACGTGTAACGGTTACTCTGGAAGACAAATGTCATAATAAGGAATGCGCGTGCACGCACACACACCCCCACCCCATCTCCTTTCCTCCTGGTATATGACTCTGGTCAGTTTGTCAGCTGTCCTGGCTATGTCCCCTCCCAAGATCTTGCCCGCCCCCAGCCTATCGTTGAGAGGGGAATATTGGAGAGGCAGCCTTGATGGTGTGCAAGAACTGCTCAGCAGTTGCCAAAACACTGGTGTGTTATCAACACCTTTCTAGCTACCAATAAAAAGCACAGCACTATGAGGGCTACTCTGTGGAAAATTAACTCCATCTTAGCCAGACCGAATACACTCCAGTTTTAAAGAATGATCAAACTTTAATTCTATCAGGACCATAACTGTGTTAAAACACACAAGCGACAGAAATATACTTAGGTGTTTGGTCTTTGCTTCAGAGTAGAGGTTTTTTTGAATCAGACTTTGTTATTGAAAATACTTGAAACTGCCGCAATCTCAGCCCGTGAGTTGAGTCCTGCATTTGCAAGTGAAAGGTGCTTAAATGTAGGGAACCATCTTACTCTACACAGTAGTTCAACATCGTAGCATAATTTTTACTCTGACTTCATTTAATTCCTATTTGTACATTGTTTTAAAAAAGATAACAGCTATGGCAAAGCAATAATCATTAGTAATTTGGAAATGGGGACACTTTTTATCCTTTGATTCACAGAAAGTCAATATCCCAGTATGACTGTAATAGGTATTATGGTAAAGAACAGGCAGTGTCTCACACAAGATGTGGTATCAAGATCTGGATGCCTTGTAACCAAAGATGCCACTTCACTTTCTGCAAGAGAGAGATCAATTCAAGGCATTCAGCTGTTTCTCTCTGTGTAACTCAGCTTTCAGTTTGATTCCATTATAGCAAACCTTCCTTTCTAAATGAAAAACAAAACCACTGCTACATAATTTAGTGTGAAATGCTGCATGGACTTTCAACTAGTTGTCACTGGCAGCTGCGATGATTCTGACACATGGATGCCATTAATTTCAGAATCCTGTCATTCAGGATTTTAAGTCAAAGAATTTGTAATCTATTTAGAATTATTTTTGGTTGTTTAATCAGGAGTTTCATTTCATCCTTTTTAAGCCCCCCCACTGTGGCTAATTTTACATTGAAGGAATGTAAATCATGAAAAACTTGACTGTAGTCAGTAGAATTGTAACAGAGAACAGAATTGGATCTCCTGGTTATAAAAAATTGACATGAAAAATCCCCTACATATCTAGGGTTTAGGGTTTTTTGGGGCAAAGGATTTGGGGTTTTGTTGAGGTTTATTTTTTTGAGTGGGTCAGGTTTGAGTTGGTCATTCTTTTGCAGATAAAATGCAAATGAAATAGTATGATCATGGAACAGTCTGAATGTTACAGGAAACACTGAAAAGGCCATGGTAGTGTTACAAAGTATGATCTGATCATACTGGGCATTCTGTAGCTATGTGTGAGGCCTGTGGGATCTCCACAGTATTCTCCTACCACATACCACACTATAGTGGAGGAATTAGAGTTGTGTTGCAGTTGAAGCTGTGGGTAGAGGAGTTGCTGATGGGGTATGTTGTATAATGAACTTCCACTGAAAGTATCCTGCTGCAGTAGTGTTCTGTGGATTTTGAGCCAAAACCTGACTGGGAATGAGTAGGAGAAAAATTAGCTGCTTTTTGTTTTTTCCTTAAAAGAGTATCACCAGATTACTGACCTCTTCACACCTGGAATAAATGCTGGGCTTTGGGCTTAGTAAACAGAAATAATGTTTCCAAATCATTCATTTTACCTTATAAATCTATAAGTAGAAATCATAGGAAGGAGAAGATTATTTTTTAGGATATCTCTTGAGAAAATAAGCAGACAGTAAAGCTAAGCCTCAAAGCAATCATTATTGTTTCTATCACTATAAGAAAGGATAATCACCTTTCCAGGTTTCTGAGGCTGTACATTTATGCAGATGGATTTTGTTGGTGCAAGCAAGCCTATTATTGTGCATTGCACTGCACGTGGTGGGACCCTGCAGGAGGCCCCAGAAGGGAGCATCACCTCATATCCTGTGGAGAGCCTGAGTTCCCGCTTTCTGGATTTGTGCTGGGGGGGAGCCTGTTAGCTTCACTAGCTATTAGGGAGAGAAACACAGTACCGCAGTTTCAGTATTTCAGTTCTTCGCCATAGTTGCAGCGTGGATTCAGAAAATCTGACTGCAAGCATAAGTGAAGTCAGTTGAACTTCTCTCAGCCTTATGTAAAGTTTTCAGCTGAGGCTTGTACTGACAATGTTTGTTCTGAACTGGTTCACCCATAGATGCTTTCTGTTAAACCTTTTGCTACTTGGTGATGGCATGATTTGCAGACTGCATTTTGCCAAAGTAACAGACCAACAAATCTGAAAAGAAATTGGGCTGTTCTTAAGTTTTTCTTTACTGTTCAGCTTCTTAATTGTGTTTCCCACTTCAACAGACAAAGACACAAACAGTGACAAGTGATAAATACAAGCTTTGATTTGTTAAACACGTTAAGTCTATGTTTAGCCCTAGGCAGTGAACTTGATTATAGGCTGGTTTACTTCTAGATTGGTTATTGTGATTGTTTCCAATGCAAAAAGATTTGACCCGCAGCCATGACTGATTTGTATCAAAGGTGAGAGATAAAATAAGGTGCAAGTAAACTGCACAGATAAACTGCAATAACGTTCTCCAGAGACAGCTCAATACTTGTTCTATATAAAACAAGTTGACATTCAACTCGTAATGGCTGCATTGCAGTAAAAAGAGACTGCAGATCTCTCTCATTGCAATATTGAAAAGTACTAGTAAGAAATATGAGAAATTTAATAAAGTTGAATAATATATACATAATAATGCTGTGCCAACCCCCCAAAATTTTAATAAGTGTTCCATTTCTCCTTAAGAGGAGACACATAATATCTATCACTGTCTCTCTGATCCAAGCTGCAGTTCACCTGCTCTTTCTGTCTTCTTTTTCTATCCATGGCATAGGGGTTTGTCTGAGCACTTCTTTTTGCCATTTTTTTGTTGGTAGTTAAGCTTTTTATCATGCAGTACTTCACCACTCTGTTGTTGCTTGAAATTTCTCCAAATATTCTCTAGCAGCCTTATTTTTATTATTTCGCCACAGTTACTAGTGCTCTGAACCAGCAGCATATCTCAGATGACTGATCTACTCAGGCACATAGTTGTTCCCAATTCATTTCTCCTCTGTTTCTAAAAAAAAGCACTATTTCATCCAAGTAGGCTGTTTTAGAGTAAGTACAGTAGTGTCCTGGTTTCAGCTGGGGTAGAGTTAAATTTCTTCGTAGTAGCTAGTATGGGACTATGTTTTGGATTTTTGCTGACAACAGTGGTGATAACATGGAGATGTTTTGGCTGTTGCTAAGCCACGCTTACACTGGTCAAGGACTTTTTCAGCTCCCCGTGCTCTGCCGGGTGCACGAGAAGCTGGGAGGGGACACAGCTGGGACAGCTGACCCAAACTGACCAATGGGATATTCCATACCATATGGCGTCATGCTCAGTATATAAGCTGGAGAAGAAGAAGGAAGGGGGGACATTTGGAGCGATGGCGTTTGTCTTCCCAAGTAACCGTTACACGTGACGGAGCCCTGCTTTCCTGGAGGTGGCTGAACACCTGCCTGCCCATGGGAAGTAGTGAATGAATTCCTTGTTTTGCTTTGCTTCTGTGCGCAGCTTTTGCTTTACCTATTAAACTGTCTTTATCTCAAACCATGAGTCACCTCCCTTTTACTCTTCTGATTCTCTCCCCTGTCCCACGAGGGGGGAGTGAGCGAGCAGCTGCGTGGTGCTTGGTTGCTGACTGGGGCTAAACCACGACAAGTAGGTACAGAGCTTTGAGGATGCACACAAAGTTCTCTCCTAAGAGAATAACTATAATAATATTTTCACAAATTATATTATGTGTTTTGCAAAGAAAGAGACAATTCAGAATTTTTAAACTTTTCCCCACTATCAGAAAACTTTAGGTAGTGTCTTTTCCAGGTTATTTTGTAAGAAAAAGGCTAAGATAGTTAATCATTGGCTTTAATAGCTCTATGATTTTATCTGCTAGCTGTATGTTACCAAGTAATTTCTGGTTCTTTGCTGATACTTAAAAATGTGAATTCACTCTGCTGAATTCCCCACAACTAAGTAGTAATAGCTGGATTTCAGATCTTTCTTTCTGGAAGACACTGTATGTTTTCCTGACTTATTTATATTTTATAGTCCTTCACAGATACTATGAAGAGAAAACACAGTGGTAAAAGCAGTAACATAATTAATGTGATGGTGACAGAATGGTACATGAGGTATGGGATAGCTCAGAAAGTCCCATAAAAAATTCATTTCTGAAAAAATTTTAGGGTTCAGAATCTTATATACTTTGCATGTGTTCGGGTTTTTTTTCTGTATTCTAGTTTGGGTAATTATTCTAGTGGATTGTGATTAGCTGCCAAAAATCATACATAGCTTAACAGAAATCCAAACCATGGTATATAATATGCATGGTTGATCAATGTAAATGAAAAACAAAAAAGTCTCTGACCAGTAAAGGGTAGATACTCAGGACAAAATATTTGCAACCACATATGTGAAGATCTAGATACAAGTTACTCATAGATAGTTTGATAACTAGGTATTCCATTCAGTAAATAATGAATTGGCTGTGAAGTATTTGGGTGGAAAGAGATTACCTTATATGTTATTCACTGCCTCTGCTCATAATAATGATTGTATTCCTTGGCTCTCCAACATTACTTCTCTCTACTCACTAGAAGTATTTTGTATTTCAGTTCTCTCAGAGATAACTTCAGTTGATTCTAATGGTTAAGTTGAATACATCAATGGCAAATACTAGCTTGTAGCAGTAATTACTAGCTTGCCAAGATAATTTCTTTCCCCATGCAAGGATAATCTTTCCTGAGGATCTTCCTTGCATATGGAGAGAATTATTGGGAGCCAGTTGTGCTCATGCATTGCTGATGTTGGCAGTACACCAGAAAAATAATGCCACACTCCCACCTTCACTGCTTATAACACCTTTCCCCCAAGGGAAGATAAGAATACCAAAATCACAGGAAGTATTGTTATTGCTGCCAGTGGCAGAAAGAGAAGCTGCTTTCCTATGTGTGCTGAGGCAGGCAACAAGCATATCTTAACCATAACACAACATATATGAAAAAGCAGTTTTATGAATTCTAATATTTCTTTTCATAAAAATATGTTAGTACCTGTTCTTTGTCTTTAAGGATCATCCTGCCTTGTACAAATCAGTGTTTTATGTAGAAGCATAAGCAATGAACAGTGTGAGAAGGCAGGAAACACAACTATATAATTACTAAGTATCGCCTCTTGCTTGCCATGTTGGTCTGCCCTAGGATCCAGGCTAAGTCTAACAGGGAGAATGCAGAGATGGCTAACAAGATGAACAGCATCAAGAATACTCATGGAAGATTTGGTCATCTTTAACTTGTCCTTCCTTATCTGATTCTCTTACATTTTGTTAGGAATCAAATATAGAGGATATGTGGATTGCCTGGTATTTAGGTTGTAGAGCTATACCAGCTCTTTACCTTCAGCTGCAGCTAGTTTTCTCTGTAGGCTAGGAGGTATGTCTTTGGTTCTTTGTGGCTTTGTGAGTGTAGTGCTGTTCTTGGGACTTCCTCTTATCAGTGTGCTTAGGTTTGCCTCATGCAGACACACACAAGCCACATCCAGAATAAGGAAAAAAATACTACATTGTTCCAGTCCCTTTTTGTAGTACTGGGATTTGGAACACCAAAAATGCCCTCCAGCAAAGTGGTGCAATTTTTTTTTCTACATTCTTTTAACACTGTTCTTTACTGCATATTCTTAGTTACGATAAAAAGCATGACTATCAAATGAATAACAGTAAGCTTGTGTATTTTAGAAGACTTATTTGCAAAAAAAAAAAGTTTGTTGCAGCTCTGCAAAGAAACTGAGCTAATTTGAGTAGCAGCATATGAGTGTAGTTTTAAAAATTCAGAGCAACCAGCTGCTATAATTAAAAATCAGTAAAAGGGATATTTGTGTAACAAAAATCTTTAAGCAGTTGATTTGTTTTTAGAGACAGGTGAATATATATGAAGTTCAGATAGGCATCCTGTCTTCCCTAATGTCCCAAAGGGACACAGGTATAAGATTCCAGTTTGGGCTCATCCCTCTTATTTTGCTCCTCAGACTTAGAGATGAAGTGATAGTAATTTCTTTCATCTGTTGTTGTCCATGTGCTTCCAATTAATTTTTTACTCACAAGAAACTGATAAATTGGAAGTAGTACCGCTCTTAATCTCCTCATAAGGGTTTGCCCCTTGCAATGGTATTCAGAACAGCTGTTAGGTTGAGTCTATAGCATATACCCATGTTCTGTCTGCTGTATCAAGACTCATGCTTTGTGCCTTTTGATCATTGATTTAGGGCACAAGAAGGGTGAATTCCTCAGCTTCGTATCCAAAGAAGCTTAACTGCTTTAGAAAAATGAAATTTTACATGAGTTATTTTTCTTTGCAAACTGTAGTCTATTTTAAAACATTTCCTGGGAAGAACATAGTCATCACAGAGGGCCACAGGCAGAGACGTCTCAGGGCATTGCAAATGAAGCAGGATTTTCACGTTTCATTATCATAAGCAACTTGCAGCCTTAAACTTTTTAATTCAAAGATTGCCTACGTGGTAGTACCACACAGCACAAGCTAATCATTGACACATAGTAAAGAAAATCACTGTTAATTCACAAAACTCCTTCTCTTCCCACCCACAAAATAAACATGCACAGTCAGAAAAGCAGTAACTGTCAGTCACTTTGCAGCTTAAATTCTGTAACTTGTTTGTAGAATTTTAGTGGTTTGTGGTGTGACTTGCAAGGGTGGGCAATTGATTTCTTTGGCTTATTTCTAACTGCTTGTTTGAAAAAAAGAAAAAAAACAGAAAAAAGAGGCAAGTAGGAAAAAAGGAAAAGAAGAACCAACCTACCCTTTTCTTGCAGGGGGAGTATATCAGCAGGGCAGAAGACACTGTCTATGACAGATAAAACCATGCAGAACTTCACATATAGGGAAAACAGTGAGAGACATGGACAGCCAAGACTGAGTAAAAAACAATCCAAAAGTGGAGTGGAGAAGGAATATACCCTCAAAGAAGAAAATCCATGCAGAGAAGCAGGATGGAGAAATGAGAAAGAAGAGGATGAGATGAAAAAGTGATGAAAAAAAATATAGTTTAGTTTAAGTAATGACAGAATGCTTAGTAGCCTTAGCAGTGATATGTGCTACTGCTTTCTGTAGCATTGTTTTTCTCATATCTAGGTGCTGATTTTTTTCATGGAAAAGTTGAATTCTAGCTTTAGAGCATTTGAAAGGAGTACATCACTTGATTGCTATAGGAGAGGTATGCTTCATGCTCTGTTTTGAAAGGCAAAATTATTTTGAAGAGTAAATAATACTTATGGAACTGTTTCCTTTGCAGTAGTGCCCATATAATGCATCATTAGTTTGCAACGTTTTACATCATTATTTCCAACATAGTTTTTCATTATGCTTAGGAAGTGTGGATCTCTGAAAGGGTGGAGCATTAATTGGTCCAAAATCCTTGAAGATAAAGAACAGACCAGATGAAATAAGGGAAATTTTCCCTGTGCAATACAACCTTTTCTTCAGTGACCCTTTTTTATTTCTTATTTATGAATTTTGGAGGCTATCCAAAACAAATGAAAAAAAAGAGAGCAAAGTGTGTCCATACATAATATCACATCAGGAGAAGAGGCAAGGAAAAACACAAGTCTCCAAATAGCACAGTCAGTTAAGCAATTCACTCAGCTTTAGAACAACATTCCAGAGGTTAACTGAGACAGGTGAAATTAGATTACTCCCACTGGACTTCGAGCACTTACAGTCTTACATTCTGTACTTCACTGTTCCTTCCAGTGCAGCCATACAGCTATCTTGCCTTCTACCTTCTGGAAGTTACATTTGTAAGAATGTTGATGATCTCAACAGGATATAAATAAATCACTCTTAAACTGCTAATGCACACTGGATTAAATTCTGCCATAACTTTCTTTGTGGATTATATGAGGGCCACTGAGAGCGTAAACAGTTTAGTTTTAAGTGAGTCAAGCTTAGCTTTCAGGCAGTTTTTGTCTTTGCAGAAAAGGATTGAAGAATTTTTCAGTTTTATTTCCTAACGTTAATTTTTATTCCCCTGTTTGCGTCCATCTCCTTATTCAATGTTGGACCTAAGCAAAAGCTTAACATTTTTTAATTTAGGGGTGTTTAGAGTCAGGCCTGAATTCACTGACCTCTGACTTTCTGCATCTTATCTACCTTTCCAAATGTACTGGAATTTTGGCAAGAGTTCTAAGTCAAGTTCACACTCCTGTAGCTGCTTCTGGTGGCTAGTTATCTCTTCCTGAAGTCCTATGACTATGCATGGTCATCTGAAGCAGAACAAGATGTGTCTTGCTTTCTGGGCATGATTCTTTAAAACGAACAGCTTTCAGCTGAATTGATAACTGCTTCTGAGAACGAGGGCCAGATTTATTCTTTAAGTTGGCAGACAATTTAAGATCAATGTTTAAGGTCAGCCTTTATCAGTGGGCTATCAAGAACTTTTATCCCTTATTGCTGAAAGGGGAAGTGTTTCCCAGCCTGGTCTCTGGTTAGAGCCTGTAACTAAAGAGGAAATAACACAAGAAGACTTCAGAAGAAACCATGTTTTGTGTTCTTTCTTATGCTATTTAAAAAGTAAAACAAAATAAGTCGCAGATGACATGCATATTCCCTCAATATTGTCAAGGAAATTCTCCACATAAGAATTCTCAGCAATAAGAACATCATTGGCTGCCTTTGGATTTTCAGTTCCATTTGCTGCAGTCAGAAGAAGCCAAATTCAGAACAGCAAACATGCTTAAAGCAGTGATGAGAAGGATAAAACTGAGCCAAAGAAAGTTTGGAGTGGTTCTCTAACATGGAAATACTGAATTTTTACTGAAAGGTAAAGACATGCAAACTTGGGTTGACTGAGGAACATTATTACCAGCAAAGTCATAAGCAAACATTACATGATGCATTTTCAGTAGAACTTTGGGTCAGCTTGTTCAGAGTTTCCAAAAGTATTTTTTTGGGTAGAAAAATAGAACTACAATTTCCAAAGCATTCAGTAACTCCGTAAATGGCCATCATTTCCTGGTATGTATCAAATTTTGCCTTGGAAACCTGGCTACTAAGTCTGATGCTTGAGAGGTAGCTGCGTTCTTCTGAAAATTGTCACTGGTACATATGATCTGTAGGAGAGCTGAGTCTAACTGTGAAAGAGGTTGTGTCCACCATTTCCTTTGCAAGCTAATGGGAAGCTTGCGAGCGCTGGGTTGGTGCAGGGAAAAGGCCTCTCGTAACCTCTGAAAAGGTGTAGCAGGGGAAGATGTCCCCGTAGCTGCAGAGTTTTCTCCAGGTCAACATCAGTAACTGAAGCTGGGAGAAAGGAGAGGGTATGGGAGAAAAGAGAGGTTTTTTTCTCGAGGACTGCAGCCTTTTATCCTAGTGGCTTTTGTTCTAAGGCAGGGTTTGTGTTGCCCTGCCTCGGAGTGATTCCTATCCTGAGACAAGCAGGAGCAAAGACACAGAGCTAGTTCTGCATGCAGCAAACAGGCCTTCTGTGCTAGGGGTGTTCTCTGAAGAGGCCTCAGGGCAACTGTAAATTGGGCCTATTATGCTCAGCTTCCTCATGCATCCTCATGCTACACCATGAATAAGTGTGGTTGGTCTGTAAATCTAGTCCATTGTATCTGAGTTACATTTGTTAAACTAATGCCTGAGGTTTTGTCTGGCTTTATTCATACCAACATCAGAACATTGAGAAAGAACAACAAATCAGAAACAAAAAACACAAACATTTAAAAATATTGCTCCCACAGATTGGAGCCCCAAGTGTGTTTTATATAAACAATTTGAATTGTGGCTGGATTTTTGACCAGATTCTTTCCCCTGAAGGACCTTTGAAACAAAAACAAACTGAGCAAAACAAGTTTTGGTGGGATGGGCCTATGCCTGTTTTCGTGTAAGCTGATGACAAAGCTCAGAGCAGGAAGGCAGCAGTGTGCTGGAATCTGGTGTACATTGTGTTCTGCATGTTCCCAGCTGACTTGCCAGGACTGATCTAGAACTGAAACGAGGCCCCCTTTTTACTAGGGCACAGGAAAAGAAGTCATCACTAATCTAAAACAGTTCAGCTGTTTGAAAACAATAGACTTGGTTAATATAATATCCTGATTGTGCCTTATTCGCATGCTAATGTGTGGCCTGTGTCACTGGGTCAGGAGAGTGAGAGCTTTTGGGAACTATCCTTTCTCTTGTACGGCCCATGAAAGTAGTCTATATGCTATCACTATACCCTCTATTTGCTTCAGTGTGGGTGTATAACATCACGGAGACTATGAGGAAGCGGTTGGCTTCAGCATTTGTGTATCAGGAAGAGTGACCAGCCACCAGACACAGGAGTCTGGAATAAGTTATAGCCCACCCAGCTATTCAGCGTGACTCCACCATCACGGGAAGCCTACAAAGTTCAGCTGGCACTTGCAAAGGTGCTTACAAAGCTGTTTCCAGTGGGATAGTCCGAGATTATTTTCATGTGAATGTGCCATGTGTCATGGGATTGCAGGGAAGGAGGCAGGAGGTTTCCACATCCTAGTGGTGAAAAAAATGAAAGGTGAGGCAAAGTTTTGCTTGTAATAAATAGCTGCTTGAATTTATTTTAAAGGGGTCACTTTCATTAAATACTCTGATGCAGTTTCTGTAGGTGCTATATCATTGAACAAATTAAGCCTCCTACCTGAAGCAGAGGTGAAAGTGAAGTTGAGTCGCATTGTGTAGTATTGTGCTTAAGTTTCTGGAAGGGAGACTGGGTAAAAGTGATACAGATTATTAATGGTATTGCTTGTCAGGCTTTTTATTTAGCTTCAAATTCGAAAGCTACTCCTTTATTTCTAAACCTTCACATTTGCATCCCTTTGATATGAAATACTTGTGAACTAACTAGAGAACAGAGCTGTGAGTTCAGTAGCCAAGAGATGCTTGATTTATTAACATAGAGTTTCACAGGCTTGTATATAACATCTCCTTCTGCATATAACAAATGTAGCAGGCAGAGGCAGAGGTTGATGACAAAGGGTCCCAATACTTCAGGGTGTAGCAGTGGTTATCCACACATCTTGTTTAAAGTCCATAACAGTCATTGCCTAAATAAGACCATTCAATATGAAAAAGATGGAAATGTGGATTCGAAGTGACTGCTTAGAATTAGAAGTTTATAGTACGACTTGAAAAGTAAATTGGGTTGAACAATACAGGCGACTTGCATGGCTATGAACAGACTTTCCTATTTGACACGTTTCATGTTTAAGACAAAGCTAATATATATTATCTGTGTTGTGAAACAGTAATGAGCAATAGTTGTGATGTAAGTACATAAAGCATTTAAGTGGCAATAACTAAGTGCTACATTGTCCCCTATGGTGTTATTAAGACACTTAAAGGAGAAATTTAAATTATTTCTAAGACATTCTGTCACCTAGTTATTCTAAACACAATTGTGGATATACAATTGCTGTTTAGATAATTAATACCCTACTAATTATGCCTTTGCAAATAACTATGAGAAAACATCTTAACTTAGTTGCATAGGAATTTCAGAATAACATTTGTGGTGCTTATCAGATTCCTGGAAATTTTGGGACACTGATGTGCCTTCTTTTTGGTGTATGTGTATGACTACAGCCTGCAGATTTCTCTGAAACAAATGCTATATTTTAATGTAGACTTATGCAGGTGGGCATCTGAAAAAAAGGCCTGCTTTAATTCAGCAGAGTTAGCAGTCTCCTCACCGGAGAAACTACCGTGCACAGAACTGGCCAGTTAGGCTCTACCTGCAGCTAGAAGACTTAAAATCATAGAATCACAGAATGGTAGGGGTTGGAAGGGACCTCTGGAGATCATCTTGTCCAACCCCCCTGCTTGAGCAGGCACACCTAGAGCACGAGGCACAGGAACGCATCCAGGCGGGTTCTGAATGTCTCCAGGGAAGGAGACTCCACAGCCTCCCTGGGCAGCCTGTTCCACTGCTCTGGCACCCTCACAGGAAAGAAGTTTTTCCTCATATTGAGGTGGAACTTCCTGTGTTCCAACTTGTGCCCATTGCCCCTTGTCCTGTCATTGGGCACTACTGAAAACAGCCTAGTCCCAATGTCCTGACACCCACCCTTTAGACATTTATAGGTATTGATGAAATCCCCCCTCAGTTTTCTCTTCTCCAGGCTAAAAAACCCAAGACTCTCAGCCCTTCCTCATAAGGGAGATGCTCCAGTCCCCTGATCATCTTGGTAGCTCTCCACTGGACTTGCTCAAGCAGTTCCACATCCTTCTTAAACTGGGGGTCCCAAAACTGGACACAGTACTCCAAATGTGGTCTCACCAGGGCAGAGTAGAGGGGGAGGATAACCTCCCTTGATCTGCTGGCCACACTCCTTTTAATGCATCCCAGGATACCATTGGCCTTCTTGGCCACAAGGGCACAGTGCTGGCTCATGGTCAGCTGCTTGTCCACCAGCACTCCAATGTCCTCAACAGAGCTGCTTTCCAGCAGATCAGCCCCCAGCCTGTACTGGTGCATGGGGTTGTTCCTCCCCAGGTGCAGGACCTTGCACTTGCTCTTGCTGAATTTCATCAGGTTTCCCTTGGCCCAGCTCTCCAGCCTGTCCAGGTCTCACTGGATGGCAGCACAGCCTTCTGGTGTGTCAGCCACTCTTCCCAGCTTGGTATCATCAGCAAACTTGCTGAGGGTACACTCTGTCCCTTTGTCCAGGTCATTGATGAATATGTTGAACAGGACTGGACCCAGCACAGGCCCCTGGGGAACATCACTAGTGACAGGCCTCCATCCAGACTGCTCCATTGATCACGACCCTCTCAGTTCTGTTTTTGAGCCAGTTCTCAATCCACCTCACTGTCCACTCATCCAGCCCACACTTCCTTAGCATGCCTATGAGGATGTTATGGGAGACAGTGTTGAATGCCTTGCTGAAGTCAAGATAGACAACATCCACTGCTCTTCCTTCATCAACCCAGCCAATCATGCCATCACAGAAGGCTATCAGGTTGGTCAAGCACGATCTTCCTTGGTGAATCCATGTTGAGACTGTTTCTGATAACCTTCTTGTCCTCTATATGCCTGGTGACGACCTCCAGGATGAACTGCTCCATCACCTTTCCGGGGATAGAGGTGAGGCTGGCTGGCCTATAGTACCCCAGGTCTTCCTTCTTGCCCTTTTTGATGATTGGAGTGGCATTTGCTTTCCTCCAGTCCTTGGGCACCTCTCCTGTCCTCCACGACCTTTCAAAGACGATGGAGAGTGGCACAGCAAGAATATCCGGCAGCTCCCTCAGCACTCGTGGGTGCTTCTCATCAGGGCCCATGGATTTGTGAGGATCCAGTTTGCATAGGTGATCTCTGACCCAATCCTTCTCAACCGATGGTAAGTCTTCCTTTCTCCAGATTTGCCCTCTCTTCTCTGGGGGCTGAGATGCCTGAGGGCCAGCCTTAGCAGTAAAGACAAGGCAAAGAAGGCATTCAGTAACAAATGTGACCATATTACAGACGTATGCTGGCAAACCTCCTTGCTGGAAAGGCATCTCATCACAGCAAAGCAGTTCTTAAAGCAGTTTGCCAGATGGAATGAATTGTTCTGGTCAAAAAAATAGCAATATTTCTAGAAAAGGACTTTTGTCAGCCCAGATGATGGTAAGAAATAAACGCATTTATAGTATTTGTTGGTGCAGACTAGGCCTTAAACTAAACTGATATTCAGAGTAAGGGCCAAATTTCTGTTTCTTATACTTATGAAACTTTTGTTGCTTTCTCAGGAAGCAAGCTGTAGACCTTCTGCTTGGTGTGCACTTAGGGAAGTCATGGTCTATACATGACCATTGTACCTTAGGGTTAAAGAGCTCAGGCTCAGGTTTTCATTTGGTATGAACCCTGCCAAATGTGGCCTCATGTGATTAACTTTAAGGAGGAGTGCTCTCTTCTCTTAGATGATAATTGAATGAATAAACATGAGTATTTAGTCCTGTAGGTTCCTAAGATAACCAAAATAAAAGCAAAGTGCTAGAAATCCATCAGGCTGTCAGGCTGCTGGCTTATACTCCGAGCTTAGTCAAGACAGTGGAGAAGGTCTGATGGACTCAGTGGATTTTAGATAAGAACAGAAAAAATAAGAGGTACTAAATGGACCCAGCAGTGCCCAATTTCCCTGAAAATGCATTTTCTGATACTGAAGAGTAATTTTTTTTTTAACCAGAACATTAGTTTTCATGTGTTATTTCTCAACAGATATAGATTTTTCCAGGGCTGAAAAGTAGGGAATGGATACCCCATGCAGGCACCACACGCATGCTGTGGGGCATGCAGTGTGGTTGCAGCTGCACAGTGTCCTCCCTCCACCTCACAGTCAGAGCATGGCAGGAGTCAGCCCTGTTTTTCACAGATATATTTTCTTAAGTTCTTCTGAAAACTCTCAGGCATACACTGCAACTGTATAATGTAGGCAGAGAGAGATTTAACAGGCCTAACTACAAATGTTATTATAGATTGTAGGAAGATCAAATGTGAAATGATTGGATAGGCTTTTGTTTCCAGACTAACACATACATGAACCGTGTTCATTCAACACTAAATCCAAATGCTTCCCATGTCATCGGAGATGACTTACAGTGTGAACAGAGAGGTCAGACCCATGTATCCTCCTTGCCTGTTGTTTGTATTCATGAGTCACATAGGTTTCTCCTCTCTGCTTAACTAGTATTCAGATAAATTGAAACACATGCCCATGAAAACCTATTTGAGAGCAGTGTGGTATAATGTTGGAAAAGTAAGAGATTAATTAAGATAACAGTATCTATCTTCTGTAAACTTGAAAACAAATAATTATATTTTTAATGTCTGAGATTAAAGGTAAGTTTTTCAAAAAAGTATACTGGTCTTCTAAGGCATTGCATCTGGAATTACCTCAACCTGTGAAAACATTCTTCTCCCAGAAACTAACTTAGTTGATCCCTTTTAAGTACATGTTCTGTAATAGTCTTTGGCCACTTTTAAGGTAATTTTTAGGTACAGCTGAATCTGAAGAACTGCAGTTTACTTGGTCATTATATAATTCATCTAGATTGATCAGTCTAATATCTGATTTTTCAATATTTCCTCACAATTCTGGAAGTTTAGCAATGCAGATATTTTCCTATTGCCCAAGGCAATAATAGATGTGGTGTGCAAACACTGCTTTAAAGAGGGTGTCTGTCTGCTGATTTACATATTTTAAAAGTATTAAGATCAAAAGTAATGAGAATTTAATCCATATGGCATGTAGAAGATAAATAGGAATATTAATACTGTATCAAATACTAATTAAAGGAAACACCAGTCCTATTTTTAAAATCTTGCATGCAGATGAAAAATAAGTCATTGCAAAGTTAAGATCTGATTCATAAAAAAATCAAGAATTAACAGTTTTCAACCACAGATTCTGACTGTGAGACTGAGTTCAAATGCCAGGCCAAATTCTGGTTTTGTAGTACTTTGCAGTATCACTGCAAATTCCCTTTTATTATCCAAGAAGTTGAAATACAGATGGTTTCCAACTTGCTTAAGCATACGTGCCTGTTACAGTGCTAGGCCCTAAAATAGGTCGATTCATGGGAACCCTGTTGGATTTTGATCAACTCTCATACGCAGCTTACAACAGTGGGTGAAGAAAATGTTGTCATTTGCTTCATAGAAAACTTCAGACCAGAGCGGTCAAGATGAGTCCTAAGTTCATCATGTCTTCGGGCTATACTAGATTTCTATGTTTCACTATTACGGAATTTATAGGGGAAAGTACCTTGGGATGTGTGCTCTCAGCAGGGTAGCAAGTACTCAAAAAACTGGCTCTGGATGCAGTGGAACTAGAAGCTTTAGTGCAGTGTCAACCTAACACTCCATGCAGACAAATTACTCCTAGCAAGACATATGAGATACATTTAGTGCATCATCATCTCTGAGACTGTAGACCTTTGGTTCTCTGTTAAGTCTTTATTATAAATATTAAAAGGTAGGGGATTTTAGCAGAGGTGCAGTGAGCTTGCAGTGAAGAGTTACCTTTGAAATGTGAGAAAAATAAACAGGGAGAGCTTAAAATAAGTTTTACTAGTACTGTGGAGTCCGGTAAGTGAGAGAATAAACTGCATCATTTGCTGCAGCAGGCTGAAAAAGACAGAAAGAATGATTTTACTTCGTTTGTACCTTGAAGGGTATGTATACACCAAAGCTGTCTGAGACACAGCTGAGCCTGCCAGAATGGAGAGGAAGGTCTAAAATGTTGTGTCTTGCTCAGTCTTGTGCACTATGCAAACTCTAATTCTTTCCTGTAGGTCTATGGTTCCCGTGTGTTTCTATAGTAACTACAGCAAGTAGTCATCACTATAGAGCAAATTTTGCCCTCCGCAGGTTGAGAAAACAGGCTCTGACCGGTGGACCATCTTCCAGCTTAAGTTGGTAGTGGTTCTACTGTAGAAGGCAATAAAACACTCTGAAGATTGAATAAACCTCCACTGTTGCTGCTGTGTTTCCTTCTGCCAGATCAGAGTGGTCAGGACCTAGTTGTTTTGTCAGTGGATCAACAAATTGCAATTCTTCTGCAACCTTCCATCCACTTTTAAAGTGCTACTCCATTCTAGACCAAATGGTGCAGCAACACATCACACAGATCCTAGTTGTTCCACACATACATGGAGCAAAATTATCCAGGAGCTGCCCTCTCAGTACAAGAGGAAATGTAATGTATGAGGAAAAATGCAGTCCCTAGAGAAAGAATGTGAAGGAGAGTGCTATTAAACATTCCCAGCTGCATGTATGTAAAGCCAATATAGCCAATCAGCCTGATGATGAGTAGGGACCCATCTGCTTCTTGTCCTCTTCCAGGAAATATTAGGTAGATGCAATAATTGCACACTGTGCCCTTTTTTTACAGTCAGTCTAAGGATTATTTCATACAAGGACCAGCCCCAGTCCATCTAGAAGAAGCTGAGCTTTGTCCTGGGTGAGCTCATGCTTTTTTTTGCCCCCAGTCGTCATTTCAAATATCTGGCAAGAGCGTGCTGCCTCTGTGCTTTCTGTGGGAAAGGGCCTCCCTGGGAAGGAAGGATGTGTTTACACTCACCAAAGTTGTTTTGTGGACTGCTGAGTGGCTGCAGGGCCTTGTATTCCAGGCGTGTTTGTTTCTGTTCCCTTTCCTGCAGAATAGCCCAGGTAGTGGTTTTAATAGTTCTGTGTATTTTGTAAAAGACCTTTTAAATATTAAACAGAGTTTCATTTTCCAGCTGCAAAATTAAAACATAGAAGTAATTCATCAGATCCTTCATCCAGTCTTGAAGCAATTTTGAAATATTAACTGAAAAAATCTATCTGCCTTGGAGCATTTTTTACATCAAACGTTCCATGAAAATATTTTCCTCAAACTCTTTGAGTATTTCCAAATATTAAACGAGAAAAGAGACGACTTTTCCAAGTATTGGTGATGGTCTAATACAGCTAGTGTCAAGTTCACACATTTTTTTAAAACAAAAAAGTAGTGTAAACATTACAGAGGGGGGAGACTGGCAGGCATCACTCTTATCACCAGCACAGGCTGGCACACTGCTTATGCTGATTCACATTCTGATAGAGGTGTCATAGACCTTGTTATTAACAGAGTGTCTATCAGTAAGGATTTTGACCTACAGAGACAAGAACCAAAGAGAGGCAAATAATTAACAAAATGAGGAGGTTTGGAGATAAATATACAGGAGTTATTGTTCCTTCCCCATACCATTCCCTCCTCAGCCCCATCGTGGTTTAGCTTTTGAAATGGTTTCTAGCAGCCATGGAAAAGCCTTCATTGCCCCTTTCAGAGCTGGGAATGAGCAAGTGGTGGTGATTGGAAGAGGGATAATCATCTTTTCCCTTAAGACAGGATGATTTCCCAAAGAGGGAAGACTTTTCATTCCTGTAGCGTAGTGTGTATAGTACCTGTGTGGATATATTTAGGATGTACTGTTGGCTCTGTATCTGTCAGATAATAAAACTCAGCTTGGATCAGCATTAAGGTTAGCCTAGTGCCTTCTAGAAACTTACTGGGCAGAAGTTTGTTCTGGGAGTTTATTGTGGTTCTGGGCCTAAATACTTCCTTTGCACCCTTCCTTGTGTTTTCTAGTTTTTGACTGGATAATGCTTGTCACTGTCCTCCAGCTGGAGAAGCAAAGTCAAGTACTACTTAATCTCTGCCTATGGGTTTAAAAGGTCTCTGCTGCTTTTAGTGGGGGAACCAGAGATCTGAACTCTCCATTTCTGAGTTTATGACAGCTTTATAACTGTCTTCCAGGAGAAAAACAGTAAAGCATTCTGGTGGACTTCTACTTAGAGCTAAACCCAAATGAGTAGAGCTGGATTGAGAGGATGCTTATCCTAGAGCATACACTACTTCCCTAGGATGGTGCCTGTCTTTCCTTAGGGTTATGGTTTCCAGTCTGGTTGCAAGATGAAGTCAGTCTACCAAAAGCTCCAACTCTGTCTGAAGAGGCATCTCTGTGTAGTAGAAATTCCTCCTGAAAGCCTGGGTTTTGCAACACCTCATGTTTCAAGGTCCACATGCTAGGCTCTCCTGTATTTGCTGTAGATCAGCATCATTGGGACAGCACTATTGAGCTGAGTCAGCTGGGCAGCTAAGGTAGCAAAGTAGAATCCGAGAGTCAACTCAGATAATACTCAAGAACAAAAACTCATTCAAAGCAGTGCTTGACACAACCATCTTGTCCATACTCAGCCAGATCTTTTGCAGCACATGCTATCATTTTATTGGCCATTTTTGCACCTTTCCTGATGCCAGGATGCTCAGTGCAGGCACATCTGAATTTTTCTGCCTTTAAGTAAACAAACTTCCAGAAGTCTGTGACAACTAGCTGGTAGCCATGCGTGTGATGTGAGTATTACTAACCATTTGTAGAAGTCAGTGTGCGCAAGCCGTAGTGTGAGAGTCTCTTCACAAATCTCTGAGCATAAAAGTGTTTCTGAATGTTAAAGTCTTGAAGGGTCCCTGATGTTCAGGCGCTGTCCTACTAAATGCAGAGGATGTAGCTGGTGCCTGGTATGGGGAGATGTCTTTCCCAGATGTTGCTTGCTGCCAATTTCTAGACAGCAGCTCAGAGAAGCATCCTGCAGTTTCTTCAGACTCCTCATCTTGTGTCTGGATGCTGCAAAATGCCGCTGCGTATGTTTAGGTTTATTGATTTGTGGAGGATGAAATGCTTAAGAACTCCAGTTCCTTGGAAACTTCCCTTAAATGCAAACTTTGGCATAACAAGTAAAGAACAAAGGTATCTTTCAGGAATACAGGAAATAATGAGCCTGTGCTTTATTTAGTCACAGCTAAGGGAAAATAAAACTAAAAATTTTGGTTTGATTTCAGCATATTGCCTTAGTTCCCTCATCCTGGCAAACTGGGGACAAAGGCTTTTCTGCCTTTATTCCCATTTCACAGCAGGATTTCTGCTAAATGAACATTTTAGTGAGTTGATTAATCTCATTTCATATCTGCTACACTTTTTAATCTTTCTCTGATACCAGTCATGAACATACCTTTTTAATCCCCCTCCCTGTCAAAGGACTTCAGCTGAGCTCAAGAATCTAGACATCTCACAGGTCATTTTTCAGTGGAGGTGCCACTTACTGCAGTGTTACTCCCTCCAATTTTCACAGGTCATTCCTGTTACTACCAACACATCTGGGTAAAACAAAAAATCATGTTTTCTTTTTTTAAAATCTGAGTAATATATCAGCCAGCTCAGTTGCATGATCTAGGCAAAACAGAAGGAGGACAAATAGCAGCAGAGGACATAGTCTGCTGAATTTGGCTGAATATGTAAAGATAGTCCTAGTGGGCTGTAGAGATACTAATTTACAAAATGCAAAGGTGCCTCTTCCTAACATACAGGCTGTTGAGGGCATGGTATTTAACGCATATTTTAAAAAATATGAACAAGAATTCAAATACATAACTTTGTAGTAACACATAATTTCAGAACTATTCACACACAAAGAAATTACATGAATGAATACAGCTAATTACTCGGTCCTGAAACAGACTAGAGATGGTGACAATTAAGCAAATTAAAAAACAGCTTAAATGGCCTATAAAATGGCCTTTGAGCTGCACTTTAATGACCAGGCAAATAGCAGTATATGTCATTTTTGGAGCATCTGAAGTTTGGAACAGCCCATCAATAAGGTGTGTAAGAATGAGGATTGTGAGAGAAGTTTCCTTTTCATGTGAGAACAGAGATAGTGCAGTGCAGTGTTACATCCGTAAGGGTCAGTGATGAAAACTGCAAATATGTACCTTAGCTGTAGGTAACCTGGCTTTCCAGAACTGTGAGGACTCAACAGAAGTGTGGCCACTTCAGTATCTCCAGTAATTTGTTAACCTAGGCAGTTGCCTGTGCATTGAGTTGATCCTGTAAGTAACATAGCCACCCAAAATGTGCCAAAATTCCAATAAAATTATTATTATATCACAGTGTAATTCAGAGCATTTAGATATGAGACAACTTCATTGTTGGATACCTGTTTGACCTCTTGTGTTCAGCACACTTACAAAATCTGCTCTGTAAGAGCATAAAAACTGTTGCTAGGTTTTGCAGGCCTCTTCCTCTCCCACTTCCTCATCCAGGGATTGATGAACTGCATAGGACCAGAAATTATGAGTGAAAATTATGTATCTCCTAAATCTGCTGTAGAACATAATTTCCTGGAGCCCTGGGCATGCCTTGTCAGCACCAACCTGCAGCTTTCTGTATACAAAACTTTTAAAGGAACTCTAGCTTTTCTGCTGTCCTACAGTGATTCAAAGAGCTGAACACATGCCCTCTTTACTATGGAGCACCCTACAAGGAAAGCATTCCCTGAGCAGACTTGACTAGATAAGATAAGAGATGAGGGTGGGCCTGTGGATTAGCAATTATAAATAGCCAGGAAAGGATCAAAAAATATTACCAGTGCTGCTCCAATCCAGGGGTAAAATAGCAACTGCAGAGAAGCTGCTTCATAGCCATGTCTCCTGTCTGTGTATGAAGGGCAGATTTTATTTCTTCCTTCAGTCCTCACAGGCAAATCCCAGTTACTTGGAACTTGTTCAGGAGAAGGATGACTTTTACCCTGAAGGAATTAGGAAGCATTATAGATTCAACATATGGGACCATATGTCATTGTATTGTTTCCAAATGTTTCTTTTTGAGCTTTTCCCCTCCATTGCAGACAGCTTATTTCACCACACATTGTCTAGAGAAGAAGGGAGTTTCATATTCCCATTCCTTTCATTAAGACACTATTAAATCTATATCAATTTCGTAATACTGTTTGTCAACATTATTTCATCTTTTGTTTCAAACATGCACACCATAAGTGTGGTTTGAGGCAAGTGCTTTGAATATGTTGTTTGGGCACTGTCAAAGTCAATGGCAGAAATAGAGAATACAAGCAGAGATGGTCCTAAACCATCCCTAGCCCAAAATACTCCACTTTGTTATAAGGTTGTTCACAATCAAACCAAGCATTTTGCTTGAGCCTTAATAGAGTGAAACCCGCACTGATGTTTGAATGTGAGTCTAATTAAACTAAAACTGGAGATGAGTACATTCTGCTCTCTCCTTGCTATGCGGATCAATATCCTCATGTAATGTAAATTGCACTGCTCTGTATTTCCCTCTTTTGCTGTGATTTTCTACTCCAGCCCTGGAGAAGAGCTCTGGTGTCCAGTAACATCTGTTCTAAATCATGTTCTGGAAAAAATGTAAATACAGAAAACTTGAGGTCAGGCCCAGACAAAGCGCTGGGCTAGCTCCCAAGGCCTCTCTGCATCTGCGATTGTTTGATGTCAGGAAGGCCCTACACAATCAGAGCCATCAGTGGTGGTGGCAGCAAAAAGAAACCCTTCAGATAAGGCTTTCCATGGATTTGTTAAAAGGCATTGTAAGCATTAAAGTCTTTTGCTGAGCTCCCTATCTATAAAGATCTATGGCTGGCTGGGTGCTGGCCTCCTCTGAAAAGGAGGGTGTGCTGGGCTGAGGAGTACAGAGGCTTCACCCTGTCCAAATGAGTGAAGGTGGGTCTTCTGTGACCTTTAGAATAGTGTTGGTGTAGATGCCAGCCTCAGCCACTCTCACACTTGTCACGTTTTTCATAATTAGCTTTTATTTGTATCTAATGCTGACAGTGTCGGACGGCCTGCCTGCACAGGCCTGCATGCTTCCTGGACCTTTAATTTATCAAAACTGCCAGATTTGACTCAATCGAAGTTTTGCTAAGCAATGATACTGTCACATCAGACAAGTTGAAGGCAACATTGCAGAAGCAAGTGCTAAAGGCTGCATTTGTAAAGGAGTTCAAGTGCCTGGAATGGTCTACTGAAATGAGCACAGCTGGCATCAGCAGACCTTAGATTCAGGTACATTAGAAAATCAACCTAGACACAGGATAGCTAACCCCTTAGTCTCTGTAAGCTCAGTAGAGCTGCTTTTTGTTTTCCTGCTCTAGGGCCTAAGATCTTTTGGCACAGTTCTGGGCATTATTGTTTCCCTAAGACCAATAACTGTGAAAATCGAGCTCTGCTGGAAAAGCAACTGGGAAGCAGAGACATCTTAACTAGAATCCAGTTTTAAAATGTGGAGTTGGCATACATTTTACATTTTTATTGAGTGTGTATTTACCAATTAGTCAGCAGCCTGAGCCAGTGGATTTAATGAACTTCATGTGATTTATGCATAGCTTTTATTAATTGTGCCAGTAGGGATAAATGCTGGAATCAAATAGATGCAGATGTCTTACTTCTTTCTCCTTGAAATAATACTGTTTCTTGTCATTAAACTACTTTATTTTTTAACTACTCTAAATGTTGGAAAGTGATACTTTCTTACCTTCCATACTACTGTCCTTCCAAAGGTAAGGCTCAAAACTTACACCGACCCATATTTTCACTGGCCTGGTCTATGCCCAAGGCAGATATAGAGGTTCAGAGAAGAAAGCATTTTCTCTTTCTTCCCTTTCTCCCATCAGTGGAATGTACATTAAATAATAAGTAGGCCACAGAAACAGAGAGCATGTGAATGACTTGAGATCCTGGTAATTCAAGCAGTCAGAGGAAAAGGGGGCCAGCACCTGGCTTTCAATCTATGTTTCAATGAATATTTAACTACTTTAGGCAAAGTGGGACGCTTTTAACAAATCAGGATGAGAGAAACCTACCTAAGACTATTTTCTAGCCCAGAAGTTAGGTTACTCTCCTGAGAAGTGTGATGTTTGGGTTCAAGTCCCTGTACCAAATCAGTTAAAGGAGGTGTTTGAAGCTACATCTTTCATAACCTAAGAACACAGCCTAATCATTGAGTTTTTGGATATCAGGGGTGGCAGCACTACCTCCTCTGTTTTGGGAAAGGAGTCCCCTTGTGACAAAATCAAAATGTGTTGTTTTTGAGATGCCAGAATGAATTGTTTCAACATCTCTGAAGTTTTTTCATGTTATTTCAGCTGAAACAGTTAGCTAATATGACCTGAATTCACAAAAAAGTTTCTGTTGCCCTAAAATTCCAGTATTAGTGAAGAAATAATTTAATAAAAAAGAAGCCTGGCTAACTTCTAACTCAGGTGCAATTACAATTGTCTGGTCATGGCACTTCCTGAAAAGGGCCCATTAGTGGCTGTGCTTTATAGTTTTTATTGGGATGCTTCTCTTCCACCTAGGTGGAAATCACTCCCCTTCAGAAATAAGGAGGGCTGTGATCTTGAGTACCCTGAACTGAAAGTAGATTTAAATTATCCTGGCATGCCATGCTAATGGCCAAGAAGTAGGAACTCCTTTCAGAAATCTTTAAGCATTTTCACCCATTAAACGCTATTTGGAGCTTATATAACTAAATACTAAGCTATTTTTAAAGATAAAACCCCTTATGCACATTGGCAAGTCTAGTGAGATCATTTCATTGACTTTGTGCACTACTTTAATAGTTTCTCATGTTCAAATGCCAGTTATCTAGAAAGGACCGTTTGATACCATCAGAAAAAAAACCCAGACATTGGCACCCTTGTGATGTCATTGACTGTTTTTTTTTTCCCATTGGGTATGGACAATAAACACATTTTTCTGATGGTTACTAAGTTAAATTGCCATAGTTCTGGTTTTACTAGATGTTAGAAATATGGCTGGATGGCATCTTAGTTACACTTGGCAGCAGCAGAGCACTTCTTGTCCACAGGTTTGACATAGTTCTTTAAAAGGATAAGAAAAGTGCAGTTGCAGGCAGGATTACTGGTTTTGTCTCTTTGGGTCTACAGGAAGTACAAACTTTGCCTCCTCTTCAGTGATGCGATACATGACAGGACATGAAATATTTACTTCTGACTATTTTCATCATCCACAAATAAAACTAAAAAAGGTAATCAGGTGTGCTTTCTCAGCTCCTTGGTTCCCTTGAACCCTCTCCTATCATGGTGTTTCATTACAAGTATGAACTCTGATGGGCTCAGCCTCCTTTCTGTGGACCCAGGTTCACAGCTAGTGTTTGAGGACTCAGGTCTTTCATGAGTAGTGGCATAAGCTACTGCTGTTTCTTGTGTAAGAGGAGCAATACATCATGTAGCTCTTCATAATATGATTGACTATCTCTTCCCCTGTGTGCGTTGAGCTCCAGTGAAATAAGTAATGATGATGTTTAGAATGTCATCATTAGACATCTTAACACTTCAGCAGAGATGACTGAGAAATTCATCCCTCACAAGGCCGATGTTGCAAATTCTTTGTATGTTCAAACTGTTATCCTAGTCCTGGCTGTCTGCAGCCATGAGGGGAAGAGAAAGAAGGATGAGTGTGACAAGGACATTAGTCCTTTGCTGGCACTGTCAGGTGATACAGGCACTTTCTCATCACAGGCCACACAGCAGCTGTGTAGCCTGCCTGCTCACATCCTACACTGCATGGTTTTATTTTGAAACATAGGAACTAGAGCCCTCTTTCTCTGAAAAATAAATACACAAAGCGCATAAAGCTAAGACTTCGTTTGCCAAAAAAGCTACCTAAGGTGTTTTGTATCTCTGCATAAATTTTCCAGATCAAGTCCTAATAGTAGAAACACACACAGAATGCAAAAAAGTATAAGTGTAGTTAACCTCTACTATGTAATTTAGAAATAAAAATAAGAATTTATGGTTCTATATAAATAACATTGCCCTTTTTGTACTGTGGATTGTTCTGAATAAAATTCTGTCAACATAATGATGAAAGAACCGTAATTTGTTTTGAACAAATATGTGACATTGGTTGACCGTAATGAAAAGGGATAAACCATTAAATAATAACATATATTTTAAAGAATACAGGTCATGTCCTACAAGGCCTCACATGATCCATTGTTATGCAGTGGCATAATGTGTGGACTTCACGTAGATTGCTGGCATGAGTGAATGTTTGCAGTAAAAACTGAAAATCTTGGTTTGCTGCATGTGGTGTTGTAGACAGTTTTTCTTCTAGAAAACTGCATCTTCAGAGAAGAAAAAATATCTGTGGCACCTCATATTTTTGTGACTGCTTTTTGAAGTTACAAATAATGCAAAATCACCTAATCAAAAATGAAATGTGTGATGAGAGGGAGAAAATTTCCTGCCACTCTACCTTGTGAAAGCAAACAACGAACTATAACTTATGGTCCACAAGTCATGTTTCTTTGCTTTTTGTTATATTAAAATTTAAATATTTTTTTCAATAATGGTAATTTTATGGGCCTCTTTGAAGTGATTTACATGTTTGGTACGTTATTTGAAAACATAAATTTTGCTGATTATCTTCAGTTTGCCTCTGTCCACCCACCAGTCTTATATTCATTTAATTTAGACAATGCTGAGCAGCTACATGTGGAATTGATATTTTCCATGAAAGCAAAAGTTATTCTTGTGTTTATTTTATTGAAGAACCTAAGATACGACTTTTTCGTCAAAGATTAGCTTAAGTACTCCTACAGGTTATTGTGTGTTTGTAGAAAGTGTATGGCTCTCAATTACCTCTGAATTAAGTGTGCTTCATGACTTAATTCAAGTATTATGTAGATAGAGTGAGTGCTGAACTTTTAAAATTTATTATATCTTCTACAAATTAAGAGAAATGTGTATTTCTGTCTGCCCATAGCCTTTTACTTCATAGGGCCTTTTAATAATCAAAATAATTAAGACAGTCCTTTCTAAAAGGAAGAGTTTAAAATTCCATTATACATTTCCATTTTAATCATATTTCTCTAAACCATATTAACATGGTTTTCTGATACTTTCAATATTTTTTCCCCTCGTATTCATATGCTTAGTATTGGGGCTGGCTTCAGAGGAACTAATTCTAGTGGCAAAGGTGTGCATCAATGTTAGCACTTTCAGGATATGAGCCTTTCTGCTGAGGACAGGATATTGTAATTATTATTACGGCATTACTTCAATAGGAGACTTTGATGAATCTGTTCACAGTGGTAAAACTGATTTTTAGGTTTTGTCTCCATGGGAAAGTTAGTATAGAGTAAGCCATAATATAAATTTATGATATAGCGACTCAGTGCATGCAAGTGCCTTGCAAAGCTGCTCAAGCTAGATGTGAATCAGACCCTGGAGGCAGTATAGCTGGATGAGTGCAGTGCCATGCCTAAGCTAATTAGTCTTACTGAGAAGTAGGATATGTTATGGAAGAGAGTTATGTTAATACAGCCATACTTCTTGGTTATCCGAAATAGATAAATCAGAAGTATCATTCTGTGGCAATAGGTACACTTGCAGTGCACTAGCTTATCCATGTTGTAACTCTGTGTGGTCCTTTGTAGGTCATTCACACAAGGAATTAGTGCATAGTAACTAATAAAGTGTTAATTCACAACTTTGCATGTTCTGCAATACCCACAGACCCAAGTACCGAATCAGGACACAAACAAAATTTTATGTTGTTATGTCACAAGCTATTTTATAGGGATGTATTATTCAATTACCAGCCAAGAATCTAGTACAGAGTTGTAAGAAAGGCACTGAAAAAAAATCAAAGCTCTATAGTAATTAAGATGTGGAAAACACGTCCAAATCAACTCCCCCCAAAAATTTCTGAAATCATTTAGTCCATATTTTCTGGAGTGATGAGAAATTCTGTTACCTACACTAAGATACTATGGAGGAGCCTGATTTTCCAGAACGGGTGAGCTGTAATGGTTTAAAAATCAGCCCTCCTAGCAACTCAGTTTGAACCCTGAAATCACCACTCACCTTGTTAAAGAAGGATTCATTAAGCTCTGAGGAATAAAATGTCATCAAAGTCACTAGAATTAGTCATGTATGAGAATTTATGAGAAATTTATGAGAATTTATGGGAAAAATTAAAAATCCAACTAATTCTGTAGCATTTACCAATTTAAAATAAGTGACACTCAAGTACAAAGACTGTGTTCAGAGGGGAATATAGTACAGTGAGCTGATGTACTAATGCAGTCTGCGCCCTGTCAAGAAAGGTGATTTCAGAACAAAACAACGTATTTTCACATAAGCAAGTGACTGTAATATCTGAAAGTCAACTCACTTTATTTGTATATATGCATATATGTGTATGTCCTCCTCTGCTCCCATGAGCTGAGGTCTTTGCCAAATTTTTCTTTAAATGCTTTTAGAAAGGACTGGATGGTAAGTATACATATTCTATGTGCTTTGCACTCCCCAACCTCTTACTGCAGGTGGTGTGGCTAGGTATCATAAACTAAAATTGCTGTATGAGGATTGAGATCCCAGTGTTGAAATTCTTTGCAGACCTCTCAGTTTTCTCTAAACATCTTTTCTACATTCTCTGAATATGCTTTGCTTCTACTGGAAGCTCCCATCTGCCTTTTCAAGATGAAAGTTAATGAACTACACCTGTGGAAATAATGACACTTTGTTTTTATATGTGTCTAGTATTCTACCATAAGATTCATAGTGTAAGTTGTCAATAAAAGGTTTGCAGTTTGGATTTGGAAGGAGGAAAAAAATCTCTAGATGCTCTTTCACAGGATGCAGACATCTTTAAAGCCTGAAGTTTTTTTCTAGTCCTACTTATTTTTCTAACTCTGTGTTTGACTGAATAGTTTGCTCATGCTTCTTCAGTTTCTCTTTCAAAATATTCCCAGAATTTACTGACCTGAGTCTGATTTGTAGATCACTTGTGAACCATCATTAATTGCAGGTCTAATGTTAGGAGTGCCAGTAGCAATTAATCCCTTAAAGGAACGGATTGCTGTAGCACGTAGGTCAGCAGCATTAGTTTCCTTTATCTAGCCAAGATACCTTCTTTACTTCCAACATTTACAAATGTCACACCAAATCGTTGTAGCAACACTGGGAAGCAAATACCTAACTAGTAGCATTTTTGCAGGCTTCAGTCAAGCTTTCTTTCATAATTCCTTTAAACGTTACTGCTGCCAACTACCTTGAATTCAGAAAAAAACCTTCTTTCTTAATGAAGAAACCTACTGAGAGTTTTATCTTTGGCTTCTACCATTTATTCTTTGAAATATATGCTGAATCTGCTACACTCAAATTTGAGATACTAGTTGTATCAATATGGACCCATGGTTTTAAGCCTTTAGATATGCAAATTGTGCTTCTGTAACGAACAAAACCTTGGAGACCATGCAGTTGTGGTTCCACAGAGCCTTTATTGCGCCTCATCATTATGCTAAATTAATACAAATTTCCTGTGTGTCCAGAATTCAAAGTCAATCAAGTGGCTTAATCTCTGAGGGTATGGGATAAAAATGCTATTATTACAGTTTGGAAGAAGGTGAAGGATTACCTTTAAAAGCATCCAGGCTATATGCTAGGACAGCAACTCTGAAACACAGGCCTGGTATGAACTTCTTAACTGATTATGAACTTACAGATCGCCTCCTGCCCTACTTTTGACTGCACAGACTAACTCCCCACGTTTCTGTGATACATTCTTGGCAACTTCAGCAGTTGGCTCTGTAGAGAAGCAGTATTAGAAAGGTATTTGTGATTTGTTACTGTTCTCTAATGCACTGAATGTTCTGACTTTTTATTTTTAAAAGTTAATCGCAATGTTTACTTTTTATGTTTGTTTCATCTTTTCCTCCATATGCTTTGCTTTTCTTAGCTAGAATCCACAAGATGAACCAATGCCAAGTGTCCAGTGAGTTTTCTGAGGTATATTAGCACATGATATACAGCTCTTGAGATCCACAATCTGCAGTTTAAAAACTTGTGCATTAGCAGGTCCAAATGTACTTTTGGAGAATATGTCTAAAATTCATGATACTGTCATGATATTTAGGATTTGTACTTTAAAGTTGCCAAAGCTATTTAAACAATCAGCTTGACTAAATCATCATCCTAATTCTTCTTAGAAGGAATAGCTGTCTTCTTATTGTGTAGAAGAAATAATGAGTGGCTCCATCGTTGATGCTATGTTTGTGAGGATTTTTTTGATATCTTTTGTTTCTGAGCAATTTTGAATATTTCTTATACCTCCAACACGAGATGTAGGTTTACTTTGGAAGACGGGGAAGGACAAAATAGTCACTTGAGGTTCTTTCTAATCCTATTTTTTTCAACATCACTAAACAAATAAACTGCACCAACAGGCTGAGTCCCAACCATGACATAACGCTGATGGGACAAGCTTACATCATAGCAGGCCTCTGGGTGCACAGCACCTGTGTAGGTGTTCCAGTGTTTCTAATTCAAGGCTAGTACCTCAGACAAATACTTACAGAGAAGGAAAAATGGGGCATGTCCAGAAAACTGAAGAATGCCTGGCTTTCTTTTGTATTCCTCTTTGCATGGGATTTCTACTTCTGCCTTCCAGAAGCTCAGGCTGATCGGGTGCAGTGCTAACAAAAAAGCAAAAGTAATACAATGTCCTGTTATATGCAGTTAAAGTTGACCTTGAAATGATCTTTGCATTGAAGACTCTGATATACACCTTGTGAGGAGATACCTCAAGTTCAGGTGTCTATTGGAGATTTGGTTTGCTTGAATTTGTTTTAAGTGGACTTCTTCCCTGGTCATTTGAATGTTAGCAACCTAACAACAACAAAAAAACCCACCCTAAGAAGGAGCATTTCCAGTCCAATCCAAGTCTGTTTAGCCTGATTTTCTCTCTCTGACAGTAACCAAGAGCAAAAGCCTAGGGTATAGTACAAAAGTAGGGCAAGCAGAGATATTTGCCCAGAACACCCTCCAGCCTAGCATGGTTTGTGGCTCAGGGATTTCCCGATCCGGAAGTGATCTCTTTGTATTTAATTGCTCTCAGTAGGTTTTTCCCCCGCGAAATTCTTCATTCACTTGGATTGATTATACAGCATTGCTCAAACAGCAAGAGAGACATCACCTACCTTACATGATAATGTAAGATAGCTATTTCTTATCACCTGGTGGCTATTGGATTAAGCAGGTCTTCTAAAACCAAGAAATATGCTGTGATATGTAGTAATTCCAGCACACCTGACATGTCCTGGTTTTCATCAGTAACTGTCTCTTCTGAAAAGGTCACAAGAATTAACCAAAAAGCAGCTTCTACAACCACCTTGGGTCAAATTTAAGGAAGGGAGGAAGGATAATGATCAGTTAAGTTTTATTCATTGTCTAGAAGTAGTTACTGCCATTCAGGATGGTTTGGCATGATTTTCTTCCTGAAGTTAAAGTTGTAGCTGTGTAAACCTCTTGGGCTTTGACTGGTTAGTTGACTAGTTACAGCACCTCTGGAACCCACTATTAGATGTTATTACATGCAGGGTATATGAGGGGTTGTGTATATTCAATGTGTATGGGAAGACATGTCTTCAGGACTGTACTTGT
Source organism: Phalacrocorax aristotelis (assembly GCF_949628215.1). Taxonomy (NCBI): domain Eukaryota; kingdom Metazoa; phylum Chordata; class Aves; order Suliformes; family Phalacrocoracidae; genus Phalacrocorax; species Phalacrocorax aristotelis. Next base: position 23,222,094 of record NC_134280.1, read on the forward strand.
AGAAGCATGCTGTTTGCTGACAGGTTTCAGTCTTACCTGTGTTAGTCACTGACAGTTTAGTTCTTTGGTATGCTTTGTTTAATCTCTGCCTTTTCCCTCTATAGTTAAATCACTCACACTAGAAACTGAAAGAACTGACAAATACTGAAGGATCAGAATTGTGTTGGAAGGGAAAAAACAACAAAAGCCAAGATTCTAACTAATTATGGATCTTGTTTCCCAACAAAGTGTATCTAAAAGCCATTGTCTCAGGCTTCAGAGACAGCTAAATGATTGATTTCACATAAAATATTTGTTGTTCTAATTACAGTATCATCTGGGTCATTGGCAACAAACAGATGCAAAAACAGCCTTTACATACCATCTTGAAAAACTTATGATTTGCTTAGTGTGCTTTATAATCTAAAGCATATGGCCTTGCATAGAACTGCAGTATCCAAAATGAAGCCATAAGTAATGAATCACTGGGTGGAAGAAAATGCATTGCTTCTGTTACGAGTTCTTTCAGTGTGTGTATTCAAATGGTTCTGTTTAGGGTTATAAACAAAAGGCTATGCTCACAGTTTTAGCAGTGTGTTACAGATTCTGGGATGCACATGACATCAAAGAGGCTACACTAATTTCCCTAGCAGTCTATGCCTCTTGGCACTATGAGCACACTCCATCTGAATAAACAGAATTCTAGTTCACCACAGTTGTGTGGGGGATCTGAGGTGATCATAAAGCTTGGTTTTGTTTTATTTTAAATCTTTCTGTTATAGGATTTTTAACCCCTCCAGATTCTGTGTTTTCAGTGAATTTGGGAACTACATTTGGAGCTATAGACTTAGACTACAAAGCACTTGACGCTGAAAACAATTAAATCTAACTTATTATTCTTACCTGCCAAATCCAAGTAAGAGCTTCGAGTACACTGGAGTTGCAGGATTTGCTAAGGACTAATCACTCTTTCTAAGCATTAATATATATTTTTAAAGTAGTTGAGTCTTCTCCCTTAGCAACACTTATGTGAAGCTTCAGTAAGCTATTTTGTGAGACTTAGCAAGGGGTGAGGCCTTGTTACTCCTCAGAGGACATCTGATTTATTGTTCTTTCCATGCTTGCTTGTCACTAGCAGCATGAAGAGCACCAGCCCCCATAAATATTCCTGGGCACTCTTCTGTAGAGCAAGGGACTGAGGGAATTTGGTGGCAAGAATGGTTCCCATCATACTATATCTCATTATATCAACAGAATGGATAGCCTTACTGACATTTGCAGAGCTCTGAAGCTACTGCTAGGTAAGCTTGAAGTATCCTGGAGAGAATTATAATTGTTAATAGTATTAAATATGCCAATATGCCTCCAGGCTCCTGATGTTACTAGATTAATCAAACCCTCTGATACCAGAACTTAGGTTCTACTGCTTCACCATTAATGGTTGATTATTCCCTTTTCTTGTCTTCCTTAGTTTCTCAGAATCTTACTTGATTGTTTCTTATTTTTATCTTTTTCCTGTCCATTTCTTTTTCCTGTAGTTTTCTCTTTCCCCTCTTCTTAGCCTCAGAAGGGAAAAGAAGGTATTACTTAAGGTATTACTTAAGTCACCAAGTAGTCTTGCTCTTTATTCTCTCCTGTCCTATGTTGTTGTCTCTCAGTGTGGTTTTGCTTGTGCTGAGATTAAAATCTTTCAGAGGCAGGGTGTTTATTTTCTATCAGCCTCCAGCATTTTTGCAGAACTACTATAATATTGTTACATTTATACTATGTAGCATAGATGTGATAACTTCATTATTCCCAAATGAAGCTACAGATTATTCTACAGTACTTGTTCTGTGAAGCCTATTAGACCTGTTATCCTGTCCTTGTTTCTGATGCATTTATAGTTGGTAGCATTTAACAGACAGTGTACAAATAGCCTGTGATGTAGGCCAGGTGCGTCTTAATGTGTGCTCATCCTAAAATAACACTGACCACAGTTTAGTACAGGGATGTGCAATATAGCTCTGTGTTAACTGGCTTGAGTATGGCAGGCAAGCAGGCGCAGCAGGAGCTCAGTGGGGGCTAACTGCCTGAGTGTTCACTCTGCTTCTCAGCCAAGTTTTTAATTTTACTCCCATTTTGCACTTATGGTATGATGCAAATTTGTGCAAATGGTGGAGAATCATGGGAATAAGAAAGGGATAAAAATATGTTTGTATGAACACCCATGGCCAAACAGCATTTATGTGCCCTTTGTAAATCTCTGTTTTAAAATAAAGCTAAAATAATTAAAATCATAAAGCCTAGTTAATTTACAGCATTTTTTACTACATAAGTGACATTCAGTCACTCCCATTTAACACTGATATGAGTGGGACCACAATCACTAGCCCCTTGAGTCCTCTGCTTGAACAGACATGTATAGTGCACAGGAAAATTTAGCTGTTCCTTGAAATCAACATGCTGCACATAATTATCCACTTAGCATCCGGTCCAGGAGGAGGTTGCATATTATCATTGTCTGTGAGGTCATTTCTGCATTTGCCTAAGACTTCAAGAGAAAAAGTGAAGTTAACTTGCTGCCTTGAAAATGATTCAAAACTGGAAAAGCTTGAAAACATCAAAATACATACAAATTATCAAAGGAGAACAAAGACGAGTTTTTCCACAAAAGTCTTCTCCCCAGGCTATAACAATGCTTTACATAGGCATGATCAATATATCCAGGCTTGAGAACCAAAGTCTTTTGGAATAAATTAGACTGGCAGGAAAAGAAACAAACAAAGAACAAATTAACATGATTTTAAACATTGCTTAAATTTTCATGAATGTAGACCTTGAGATGTTATGATGAGATCCCATGAGCCTGTGCTAATATTTGCTTATAATTAAGGGTTGCACTTTCATGTTTCATCTGATTTTATATATTGGAAATCAGCCACATGCTTACTATTTTTATTGGTCATACTGATTTATTTACTTTATTTGCTTACTCTGATAATAATAGATATGATCCCCTAAATGGCCCCATTACTTTTCCTTTAGGAGGCTGCCCCTTCTCATACTCTAAATCTCCCCATCTGCGTAATTAGAGAAGGACTACCCTTCCTGTGATGTTAGGTTTGTGTTCACCTATAACAGAAAAAGAGACAAGACTAAACCCTTCCAAACCTGCTTTGGGTAAATGCGTTCAGAAGGAAAATTAGAGTATTTGGCTCCACCTTTCAATATGTGGTGTAGTGGATGGAGTCCCTTCAGCAAGGGAACCAGCAACACAGCTTGCTTTGTGGCATGGACACATTGGCAAAAACCCCTTCTGTGCCTTGCTAAAAGTAAGATGTCACCCACAGTTCAGAGCCCGCTCTGTGCTGCACCAACTGTAAAACAATCCAACTCGCCATCAGTAGATTTTACAAGTTCCAAATGCAGTTGTAGCTGCCTCATCACCATTTTCTCTGCAGAATTCTCCATATAGGAAAAATTAGCAATGTTTGGCAAGGTTATCAGCATCAAAGGGTTTTTCAAGCAAGGGTTTAATCATGAACAGTTTATGAAGACCCCAGCTTCATTTCAGAGAGCAAAATCTGACGATTCGCAGTTTGCTGAAGAGTGTGCCCAGTACCTGGTCCCCAAGTTTTCAGCACCAAGATAAGCAGGACATGTAGGACATCTAGGATGAGATCTTCACTGAATATCAAGTGAGGTCATCTGCCTCATGGGAAGTCATTAGAAAAATACAATTTTGCAGGCACTGTTTTGAAAGTATTGGTCAGGGCCCAGGTCCTAGTTGCAAAAGTCCTTGTGTCAGTGCTAAAGAGCAGTTTGAAATCTTTTGTTAAATCTTACTGTTTGGCAGTTTGTGCATCTCTGAAAGAGTCCTTTGCAGCTTATGAAAAGGATGGATTTTTAAACAGAAAAAAATCATCTAAATAAGACACAACATAAGAAATGTGCTAACCATTTCCAAGCCAAGAGATTGTCATAAAAAGTGTCAGTATGATGGATTTAATGGCTAACTGAAGAAAAATATTTCCATTTCAGCCATACGAAAGCAAAGAAGAAGAATCCTGTGGAAATTCAGAGGTGAAAATATGTCCCAGAAATCAAAAGATCAATATAAAATCTTCTGCAGATTGAGACGAGATGAGACAAAAATCACATTAGAGAAATTAATTCATATTAAGCTGGAAGTGATCTATGTCATATCTTGCATAGTTATTAACTTCAGCTTGAGTCAAAACATACCTTTTCTAAAAGCTTCCAATCTCAACCTGAGCTTCCATCATACTGCTAAATATTCTTTTTCTCCTGACTGATTGCTTTCACTATGTGCTGTATTTTTGGTCTAAAATTTTCTTCCACTCTGACCATTAGACAGTTCAGACTTTTGTTTCTGAAGGTGAAAAACCGTCCACCTTCTATATAGGGGTTTAGACTTGCTTCAAATCACCTCTTAACCTTGTTTTGAAAAAAATGAAATACAACAGTTTTCTTAAATTTCTCACCATATGGCAGATTTTCCAGATTTCAGATTGTTCTTATCCTGAAAACATTCTGCAGTTTACAGCACCCACTTTAAAATAATTCTGCACTCAATCATAAAACTGTTTTCCTCTTTCTATCGAGTAGTCCTCTGCTTTGGACCCAGTCTACTTCATATTCAGCTGAATATCTGTGATGATCCCCAAGTCTCTCCTGGACACACTGCTTTCCAGCTATGCAATTCCCAGTTCTTAAAAATGTAATTTGAATGTTTGGCTTTGCATTTAGTTGAAAACACATGTCTTTTTAATCTATCTGAGCACTGCAAGGTCCTGCTCTATTGGCTTGGGCTCTCACATATCAAAGAAATAAAAAGGATAACCAATAGTGGTAATAAAGGAGTAAACAGAAATGCCATCAGTTTATTTACTTATAAATACTTTAACAGATTTACCCATTTGCCAATTTCTAATTTCCTTCACTGTGGGCAACATCAATTTTGTGGTGGCTTTAGGGAAGCACCTACATGAGCCTGCTCACTTATGTGTATCAGCCTCTCTGGGTTTGAGGGAGGAAAGGAGGAGGATGCCCAGAACCTCAGCCACCCTACACTTGCTAGATCAGCTGATGTAGTGCACTTGGCAGAAGGCATTTTGCCTACTCTGTGTTATTTCTGCACTGCAGTAAGGAATTTACCAATAAAGAAATTGTAACCTAAGGAATTTCTGCACTTAACAGTTACAAAGGAAACGTTTTCTTCCAGTCAAAAGGGGAACAGATCTCTAACTTTAAAATGGTGCTAAAGGACAGGTTGAAGGAAGTACATGTGCTCACTTTCTCGTCTGGTTTCTAAATTTGTAGCAAACTCAGGAGCCTGGACGTGCCAGAGGCACTTGGCACAATTTTGGTGCAGTATGGACAATACCCTGTTAATGATACTGGTGCTTCTGCTATTGCTATTAAAATGACAAGTGACTTTTTTTCTTATTGGTGGCTCTAAGTTTGTCATCAAAGCAAAATATTTTAGAACAGCATTTAAAATGCCTATTCAACTGCTGAGTGTTGAGCACATGTTAATACCATTTTTTCCAGATATGGTAGGTTATGATAAACGTTACCAGATTTTGTACTGTTCATGCAGTATGCTACTAAACACTAAGACAAATGGGCCCACTGAAAGGGTATTTCCTTTGGAGGACACAAGCTGCAGACCACCCATAGAATACACAGAAATAATTAAGAGTCAAGACAAAAGGCTAGAGCAAAACATTGGTGTCTCAGAATCCAAATGAATAAAAGAAATTTTTAAAACAAAGACTATACATATAAGTGTTTTGAAAAAATAATATGAAGGCCACAACAGCATTTGGGGGAAGGGAAAAAAGAACACCCTGTCATATTATCATACTGTTTGAAAATTTCTAAATATTTGTGTGCTGTGTTTTTACTTCTGGAAAGCTGCAGAGAGGTGTGTGAAATTATGCAGAACCAGCCTCTTGCTAGGATAAAAAAATTATTTGTGGAGAGGTATTTGAGAACTACATTGCTGTAAAAAGGAGTTCATATGGCCTTGCAACTGAAAATATTGCTTCCAAAAATTGCAGACCCTGCTGTCCTGAGACAGAAGACTCTAAGATCAATTTGAGTAAATTTCAGAGCAAACAGAGAGAGATAGGATGTAGTTATGGCAGGTCTTCCACAAAACTTCCAGAGACTTCAGAGAGAACAAAATTTCACCTATGTCCTACCTAGATATTAGAGAAAAAACTTGCCAAAGACACAGATATTACTTGAACACCCCATTTCCCCAGAAGTATTTTCTGGAACACTTTCTGCCTTGTCTGGTTATGTACAACACAGGTAAGTAGCAAAGGTTCAGACTCAGCTGTCACAATCTCTTTAGCAAAAATATAAAGGTTTACTGAACTTGAAAGTATAAAGCACTGAAGCTTTGGGTATTAAATTAGCAAGCAGAATAAGCGTATTATTTAAAATTTATTTTGTATTACTGGAGACATGTAATCTTTCTTTATAAAATTGTTTTTGAATTTTAGTCCCAGCTCTGCAGTCAGTTCCCTGGTGGCCATTTAACCCACCATCCCTCCTAGGTGTTGTGAGGGAACATGACGGTTGGCATGAAACAAGTGCTCCCCTCCCACACAGACATTGCAGTCCCACACTGGGAGGAAACTAGTATCTTTCAAATTTTACTCTTGAGAGGGAGAAAGACAGTGAGAGACAGAAAATCTCCCAGAATAGTCAGTCATTTGGCTGAAAAAGCCAAAGTTCAACCACCTCCTCTATCTCACTCTGTAATTGCAGAAAAGTACAATAGTTGCAGACTGTAAACCTCCTTTGTAATATTACCTGCTCCTTAAGGCCAGACCTTACAGATTTGTGAAATTAGAGCCCTGCTTATGCACAAGCCATAGTGACTTCAGTTTTGAAGTGTTTAAAGGAACTTATGTGCTACTTGATCTTTGTGCTGGTCTTTTGTATCAGAGCATGTTTCCCATGCGGTATGGAATGCAAATGTGATAAGATGTATATTTTTCCTTCAGTGCCACCACAACCTGTTCTTATTCATACTGATGCTAAAATAATTTTTAACAGGGAGATACCAGAAAAGTCAAAGGCATTGGGAGAATTATTTGAAAAGTAAATGACCTTTCCTTAACCCCCACAGTGTCTTTTAGTAACCTAGTGATTCTGATTTATCCTGAAAGTAGTTGTCCTGGTAATCTAGAGGATGTGCCACAGAAAGCACCTGGTAAAATAGAGTACAGCTCACCATAATATCTTTTTTCCTTAATTAAAAAAAAAAGGAGGTAATAAAAAGGCTGTTCGTTCTTTTCAGAATCCACCCCTTCTGAAATATTTCCTTCATCTTTAAACTCTGCTTTCCAGATGACTTTAAGCAACTTTACAACACATCACAAATTATATTAAGAAAGCATAATTCCAAACCAGTCTGATTACTCTGATTAAACAGAGGGCCATGTCAAGAAGGTAGCCTTTTTATATAATAAAAATGGTAATAGACTAAGTCTCATCAGTCAAAAGGCTTTATTACTGTCTACTGTAGAAAAATGGTTTTGCTGCTGCTGAATGATGTATCCCAAGCTAGTCACAATATACCTCATTTCCTGCTTAGATAACAGAAGATACTAAGATAAAGTGTGAAAGGAATAAGGCGCTGTGTGATATAGATATATGGAAGAATAAAAAATGTTACAAAAGTAAAAGTGAAGTTCTGCTTAAAAACTTGTGTTTGAACTAAGTTTCAAAAGAGAAAACAAAGATCCCCAAACTTCTGTGTGCTTACTTTGGTTTGGACAGACGTGCTAATAAATCCAGGACCAAACAGGACAGAAGAAAAGACTGTTTACAGACTAAAATACACTAAGACGTTCACAGCACCTGGCACAGCTTAAAACTAAATTGTGTTATCTTACTGTAGGTTCAGAAAACTGTCTTGAACAGAAGCTGAGAACACCTCGTCGACGATGTCAGCAGCCCAAAATGCTGAATAGCCCTGAGGACAACATGTACTATAACCAGTTAAATGTGAGTTCAAAGTGGCAATAAAGCTGTTTTACTGGCTTTGTTTCCAGTTAATAATTCTGTTATTAATACCTGTTTCAGCCCCTCCAGCCCCACCCCCACGTTCTTCTGCTCTCGTCTTGAACATGTGCTTATGCTCTTTATCTGTTGCTTTCATGTCAGGATGTCTGCCTTCACGGTGAATAATTGATGTGGTTTATCAAAGACGAGCAAGATGCATGCTTCATCAGGCTCACTTGAGCCCTTTGATCAAAAAAATTATGCTGTGACTTCTGATATTATCAGCATCTGCTTGCATTCAACACAAAATCACTTTGAATTAAAAATTAACGACTTGCTGCTTTGCTTTGACTGTGTGTTCTTGGCCCTCTCCACAGGGAACTCTAGAATATCAAGGGAGCAAGAGGAAGCCAAGAAAACTTGGGTAAATATCTATCTTCTTAGTTCTAAGTAACTGTAAACAGAAGAAGTCCTTTGTGATATTACAGAATATGCAAAACTTTCTAGAGAGATTTCTAAAAATAAACAATTAACATATTTCTGTGCATTGACATTGGACATTTTCTGCAGAAGCAAATGTAAAATGTGCATGTACTGCTGTCTGCAGACACTAGAACGGATTCTTACAAAATATGCTCCCCAGCTCTCTCTGAGTACCACTACTACTACAAAAAAAGCCTTCTTCATGTTTGTAAGTGCATTTAACACTAGTGAAAGGTGCCAGATGAAGGGTGTTGAAATTGAAGTTCTCTGACTTAGAACACAGACAGAAGCCCTGCCAGCTTTGCGGCAGCACACTCACAATGGACTTCAGCCCTCCTTGGGGAGCACATGTTAAGAACTGACAGAGAGGTCACTCTGCCCAAAAGGAAGTTGCTCCTTCTCTGTTGAACTGAGTCAGTTCTTGTCACATGAGCAGTTATCACCTGGTGATAGGTAGAAATTACTGAAAACCATTTACAAAAGCCAGGTTGGCTACTGTACAATTGCCAAAATATTTCATTGACTGATCACATGGACCAGAGAGAACTGATGGATGCTTGGTCTTGCAAATGCATCTACTCCAAACACATGCAAGAAGTTTCTGTATTATTTCCTCTGATGTTACTTAGCTTCTGAACACAACTGTATGAATAGGAGGTCTTTGAGTCAAGGTTAAAGCCCAAAATTTTGCACGACTGCACAAGATTTGGTTTATTTTATTTTCCTCCCCTAATTTAAAAAAGTATCCCTGTTCAGGCAATAAAAACACTAAGGTGGGACCTGCAGTGCTCATCATACATCACAGGAAAATGAAAGCCCCTGGGTGTCAATAGGGCTTACCCCCAAAACTGGTGAGGTGGTCTTTGGCTCCTATTCACAGCAAGCCATCAGCTGAAATATGTTATCAAGATCATACCCTACTTGTGGAACATATACAGACAAAAAAGCCACATTGCTCAGATGAAATGCCCATTTGATGCGAATAGTTGGTCTATCATAATGTACACCAAAACTGAAAGACTATATTGCATGTCACTGATCCTCAGAACCATTCAGAGTATAATCATAAAAAGTAATAGCAAAGTAAAAGTATGTATAAAAGCTGTATTTTTCTCATCAAATCATCCCATCTTTTATTTCCTTTCTTGTAGTAGCACTCTTCATTTTCACATCTACAGAGAAGTTTCTAATTCTGAAATATTGATAGAACTAATTTTTTAATCTAATAAATTATGTTTGTTTTCTTTCAAGCCAAATCAAAGTGCTGGACAGAGAGGATGAGTATTACAAATCATTGTCAGCTGTTGAATCTATCCCTGAAGATGACAGCTTTCGCAGTTCCCCATCTTCTCCTTCTTCAAGAGGTGTGTCTTTTGCTCAAAGCTGAACCTCACTTATTCTGTTGACTAATACTGGTAAGAGTATTTTCATGCTGGTAATCTCTTGCAATTAACTTTTTGTGTGCGTGTTTATATAATAGATTAAAAAATACAATTTCAGCTAGTAACTTTATTTCACTAAATTTAGACCTGGTTTTGTAGCTATAAATTGTCCCATTTAGCTGTATTTCTAGAAGAAATTCAAGTAAGTGGGAGCAGCACTACCTGTATGTATTGATGTTAGTAATGGACATGTTTCTTTAGCAGCAAGGTTAGTTTATACAGTTCCGACCCCTTCTCCCCTGCTCTCCCTCGGCTGCTGTTCCCACCCTGTGCCATCCCTTCTGTTGTGCTGGCACAACTGCTGGTAGAGCTGTGTGAAAAATAAGATCAAGGAACTGAACTGGATTAAAATAACTCTGTACTAAAAATTTTCCTTTGGGGTCATAGCGAAAATGTTTTGTATTTCATTAGACTGGTATTAAACATTATCCTTTATAACTTTCTGTGCTGTGTATGGCTTTTAATACTACAAGAATCTACAGAGTAAAATAATCTAAAATAATAATTGTTGTCTCAATTTGCCTTGTAAATATTTTTCTTATAAGGATTAGTTTGCCATAAGTTTAACTTGAAGAATTATTTGAGATATAAGAAGCAAAACAGTTTTAAAGCTAACATTTCACACACTACTTCATACAGACCTTGTGACTGAAACCATCATTATGACTAGTTATTCTTGTTATCCATGCAAGTATTTATTTACTTTCTTAACCTGTATCTCTGGGCTCCAGTGATTCCTAATTTCCACAGCCCTTTTGTATGTAGCAGTGAAAAAAATGTCACCTGCATTTTTTTCTACTTGCTTTTCATTTTCTTTCCAAATCCTTAATGAAACAATATGTAACTTTCTATGGAATGCTGAGATGCTTTGCTGGTAACCGTTTCCATGAAAGAAGCTGGCTGTTTCTTCTTACTCTTTATTTTCTGTTTCCGAGCCACAGTTTTGCTCTGTGACAATTCTTCGCTTCTTTTCCACACAAGCTCTTGCCAAAAACTTGCAAATAAAATGTTCATGTGTACTGCCTTACGAATAGCCCGAAACTTTTTTTTTTGGTGTGAAACCATGCTGATTAAATCTGACCATATATTATATAGACCTAATTAAGATCCTTGTTTTTATCTCCCCTCCGGTGTGTTTACCCTGATCTGTGCTAACAAACCTTCCTGTGGAGGTGCAGTTCACACCTGTTCCTTAAGTTACAGAATTTCTTACTATGAGGGTTCACTGGACAAGGAAAGACGGCATAAGAAATGAGACCCAAGCGCTCTCAGGGCATCCCTAAGCCAGAATAGGGTTTGAAAGGAAAAAAAGATAATGAAATCGATAGTTCAGCAAAAGTTTTCTCTCTCTTAATAAACACAGAAATTAAGTCAGGCAGGGCAGATGAGGATAAGAGAAGGATTCAGCTGTTCCAAGAAGACCAGTCCTTCACTCATTCATACCCAAAATGTGACAGAAGGTTGAAACTAAAAGTTAAAATCCTGCCAGAGATTGAAGTCCTTCAGTTTACTACTCATTCTCCTCTGCTGTGCATCTGGGTAGATGTACTTTAAAGGCACTTTAGAGCCTTTAAAATTTAGGGACTTCTTAAACAACAGAGAACTGGTGAGTAGCTGCAGTTTAATTAATGATATTAAAACATGCAGTGCAAATATGAATGGCAACTAATATGAATGCATGTGTGCAGATCAGTATCTTTATATTTTGTCAAAATGTAACAAGAATGAGTATTTGTTATGATATCTCACTATAAATAACATATAACTTTTCTTTTTCTATGCAATGTATAAATTCTCTATTAATTTTTAACATATCTGGATGGAAAATAGCGTTATTTTAAGAGTCAAAAGACTTACTCTGCTCTTATATTGGCATAGATCACATGGAGTTCTAGCAATATCAGTGCTCTGTGGTTGCATCCTTCCTTTTTGAAAACTATTTGGGAAAACAAAGTGTTATTATTCTTACTGCAGTTCATATCATTATTATGCATAGTTAGAGTTTATCAGTTGTTTTAGTTAAATGGTAGTGAAGTTTCCAGTCAGGTGTTACATCACCTGTCTAAAAGCCAACAGTTTACCTTATGCTGAGTAATACATTACCCTGAGTAGTTCTATTAATTTCATAAAGAAGTAAAGTGAAAAATAATATATAATTCAGTGAAGCACTTAAGCCAAAGCCTAAGTCCCTCTGAAATCAATGAAATTTCAGCACGTGATTAAGTGCTTTGCTGAATGGGGGCCTGAGTTAACAAGAGCGGCTTCAGAACATTAAATAGTAAAGCACAAGCAAAATGCAAACACACCACCCTAAGTACATTCCTTAGGTTCTTCTTTTTTTTTTCTTGTTATGCTTGTATCAATCTCAGCCATCAGAAATGGGCTTCAAAGAGATTTTAAGCAGTCTTTAATTGCATGGAAAGGGTAAAATGCAATATTTTCCTTGTTACATGTAATGCCACTATCTAAATCTGCTATAATTTTTCAAATTAGTTTAATGTTGCTAATACTTTTACACTGAAGTTACAATCTAAAAGCTGCTGTTGAGTAGTGTGTTTTCATTCTTGCTACTTCTTGGCTAAAAACTGTGCACAAAGCCAGTCTGTGCGTTTTACTATTTCATAACTTATCCCCCTTTCCTCATTTGTTTTTGATCAATTCACTTTACCCTCACTAGATGAACCCTGTGAGGTGGCCGTCTCTCATCCTCATTTTACAGCACATATATGCCTTTAGATTATTAAAGGACGTATCCTCAGCTTGCTGAAGAGCCATGCAGTTGCATTAAAACTGGCCAAAGAGTTGAGCTTCCGTTCCCACATTGATAGATATGTGTGTTTGGGTTGATTGATTTGTGCGTGAAAAGGTGTACAGGAGACATGTCAGTGCGATGATCATAGTCAGTTGAAGCATATCAATGTGAATTGCTTATATTTTCTCATTTGGTTTTGATACCATTGAAGCATTGTTCTGATTTATTTCCTTTCACATATATTATTCTGAAACATTAATGTATTTTGGTTAATTGTTCATAACATATCTTGTTCTTAATATTTCATAAAAGTAAAGAGTTTAAATTCTGTTAGGAAGAAGACAATTTCTTAGGGTGTAATATACTAAGCAGTTTTCAGTAGATGGGAGAGAAAAGGGTGAAGCTCAACAAGGGATTTTAGTAGATTTCTTCTGTAGACCATAATGGCACTAGAAACCAGTTTTTGCTGAGGACAATTTCTGCCTTTCAGTTATGGCAGCTTAAAAACTCTCTGTACCAACAAAAATCAGGCAGGGAGCTTTTGGAGATTAGCTCCTTTGACTTGGTAGTTTTAAACATGCTTCTCACTTAAACATTTACATCACTTTAGTAACATAAAGGGACCTTAGAATAGGAGTAAATTGCAGCCATCTTAAATTTGCCCCCACTGTGACCTCCCTCACCCATACACTGTAAGAGTGGTGGAAAGGGCTTTTGTGCACTGAAGGTCTTTTACATGGCCCCTATCCGGCCATCCAAGGAGTTGTTGTTACTGAGAAGCTTATAAAATATGGCTATAAATAATGTAAAGCTAAGGACTTTGCCGAGTCCAATCAGACCAAAAGTTTATTTTCCTTTCGGTGGTAACAATCAAAACCAAATTTTTCAGTGGTAGGTGCAGAACTGGACAATTACAAAGGCACCTTCCTGAAAGGAAAATTTCTTCCTAACAGTAGACAGCTACTGGTTATCTTATGTCATTTAGCCTAGTTGCTAATATAAGCGTAATGCTTTTGCAATTATATACTTATATGATATTTTTCTTTGTTTTCTATAACTGTGAATGTTTATACTTCCAAGCAATTGTCTCATTGTGTTTTAATTCCACTAAGTTCCTGACTTCAGGTATAGCACTATATTTAGATCCCTTCAATTTTTGCTATACTTTATTTAAAGATAGTCTTGACTGGATAATCTCTAACCTTCATTGTCATAACCAACATCCATTATTGTGAAGGGATATTTTTTATTTCTATCATCTGTCATCATGAAAACCAGGTATGGTTTTAAATATGGAAGATATTAAAAATTAAAAATAAATATGAAATTGAAGATCTGTAGTGTCTTTAGGTCTATTCTTATTTTATATTGAATTCAATAAACAGTAGGAAAACAGGATGAGTTTCGTATACTTTGTTATGTGGTTGTCTCTGATAGTGCAAGACATTAATGCCTGAAGCCTTCAGTTTTAATACACAATGGTCTCTTTTCAGTATCCATTGATCTTTGCTTGATTTCATGCATGTGAGGACAGATGATCAAACCTCACGTTTTAGAACTCAGGTCCATAACTGTAAGTAGAGTTTCTTCACAAGTTTCCTTTTTAGTGAAAATTAGGAAATAGATTATTTGGGAAAAAAAATATATGTTTTAATGGAGAGGAGGGAATAAGAAGGTAGTTTTGTGGTGGAAGCAAATAGATGGAGGTCTCGACGGCACTACTAGCTATTTTACAGCGTATTTAAATTGATGTAAAATGGGATTTAAGTCCCAAATTAAAAATTTCACCTTTTTTAAAAAAAGTAGTGTTGTAATTGAATAATTTTTCCCTCTTGTAAAATAGTTAGCAATGAGATAAATAACTGAAGTCTACCATACTCTTATTTCTCATTCCCTTTTTATTTTTTTCTCTCAAAATGGAAGGACAATTTTGAGAGACAAACAAGCTCTGGCATTTTTAAATGTATTCTGGCTAACCAGATACATATAGTACATACAATTAAAAATAAAGCCACATGGCACAAAATATCCTCCTATAAGATACACGTAAGTAGTTTTAGTACCGATATACGCGCAACACATGGCATGTAATAAACTTGTCCATCCTGCTTTTAACTCTGACAACGAAATATGAGAAATAATGTCAGTTTTGTTAACACTAGAAATATGTTTCATTAATGTGCCTTTTCTTTAAGACTTTTCACCCTGGGAGGAGTTGTAGCAGAATGCTTAGTAGACAGAAAATGTTTCTGCTTGACAACAAAGCAGGACTCCCAGATAGACAAAAGTAGCACAGGATGCTATAAAAAACCATAGGCCTGGGAGCAGTCCTCCAGGCCAGAGCTAAAGGTTACAGAACTCGGTGAGAGGCTTTGTATCTCCTTCGTGCTGGGCACTGGAACTAGTAAGGGAGGAGGCCAACAATTCATAATAATAGCACACTGTATCTTTAAACACAGGGTGATTCCCTAACTCCTCTTAATAGGTTTCTCAAGAGTTATTGGATATTATTTTATTACATGCATAAATCCAGTATCAGTCAGAACAGTAAATATATACGTTGTGTTATCAGGGAAGTGTTTATTGTAGTGCTCATGTACTTAGACGCTGAAGGACATAGGAGCAGAGAAGTAAAAAACACATCTTGGAGTAATGTTCCCAGAAACCAGATTACATATTATTGATCAGGCCAGTAATAGATTAAATTCATTGCTTTTGTTTGGCAGGCCTATTTTTTTTTTTTTAACTAAAATGCAGAGATATATTATTTTTTCAATAATTTAAATAGTATTTTATAAAATATTTGGCAAATGGAGATAGCAAGTAGGTAGATGAACATGTTTGCATTTTTCTGCAAAAGACCCAAGCCCCAGTTTCTGACCCATTACCGGTGAAAAGTAGGTTTGAAAGTCTCATCTTGATCTGTCAGTGAAAGTAATATCACCACAACAAAGACTGGATGCCATCCATTGGACTGGAGTACAGTGCTGGGAGGGAGGGAAGCCTGTCAGGGCTGTTTCCAAAAATTGTTGTGCTACTGATCATGGCAAGTCTCTGAGGAAGACCTGTCTAAAACTGGAATAGCAGAACTGGGGCGCCGTGCTGTGTAATGCACTGGTGGGGATGAGTGAGGCCAGGATGCAGGTAGCAGGGTCTTGTGGTTCTGGTGGAAGTGATCGTCAGGAAGCTGGGTGCTGGAGTATGGCGTTGCTGTATAGCTGGGAAATGACAATATGGAGGTGCTACATTGGGGCTCTTAGCAAAGGGGTAGGAATGCAGAGGAGGTACTTCCACAAAATTGTGTGAAAATGTGTTTATTCAGTGGACTTTGTTCTTGCTGCTGCTCCCTGTTATAAGCAACAAATTCACACAGTTAATGCAACAGGAGAGATTGTGTAAAGGCTTCTGTGACAGAACAGCTTTTATGAGATCACAAAATCTTCGAAACAGAAACTTTCAGTTTTGTAATTTCTGTCGCCCCAGGAATGAGCACTCCTCGGTGCTATTGAAGGAAAAAGAATTAAAAATAATCTGTTAATTTGATAAAATTATCAGTAATCTAAGATACCCCAATTCCCATACATATTCCTAAGACTGCTGAATGCTGTAGATGAAACCAGAGAAGCAGCTCAGTCCATCAGTCCATACAACTGAAACTTGGGACAAGACAATATATTTACTACAGCGTTCCAAGTTTGCCATTATGCCTCAAGATGAAAGTAAGCTGTAAAAGAAGAAAAAGTATGGATGTAACCACTGTCCTTTATGTTCTTGTTCCATAGGATTAGTGCAATGGAAGTTTACATTCAAATTCAAGGATAAGATTAAATTGGTCTGCTAGAAATGAAGTTTTGAAAGAAAAACAAAATGGGAGGCTTCATAAAACTGTATCATTTGATAACTTGTATTACAATCTCCAGCATTTTTAACTCAGTGCAGATTTACAGCTGAATTCCAATTGGAAACTGGTATTGATTGATTATGTTGCTCATTTAACATTCCAACATGCTGCAACAATAATGCAACAGACTGTGATAAAATGGGATGTGATCTAACAGGACATGACCGATGGGATGAGAGCAAAACGCTGGGTCTGCTGGTAGTGCTGTGCAGTAGTTCAGATTGGCATCTTATGTGCTTTGATTGTTCATTTCATTTTACTGTCATCCTACTGAGTTGAACATTTTAAAAGACAGTGTTTTTCCATCTGTAAGTCATGGAAAGACAGATGGAGATGGAGAAACTCCACCTACAGCGCCTTGACTGAATGCCATTGCCCACTTAGTGGTAGAGAAATCCCTTCTGGAAAACTAGAATGTCCTTAAATATCTTATATTGTGAAAGGCTCTTTAATATAGGAACTCACTGATATTTTTAATTCTTTTTTTTAATGAGTACAAGTAAAACAAACGGGTTCTTACAAACAGAGCTGCTATGTTATAAACACGGCTTCTGTTACACTGAAGTTAATCCCCAGTCCTGTTACAAGAAACTCATCCTTATTAAAGTAACATTAAGAGCTTCTTTTTATTGATCTGCTCCTTTCACTTAATGATAGGAACTTAGTGATGTTTTAATAATAACCTTGCAAGCTTTATCTCATTTTACTTCAATGTGTGTTACAGAAAGATGCTATGGAAACTACCTTAGCATAAACATTTTGCAGATGTCTTTAAAGGTTAGGGAAAAAAAGATTTAGTTGCACTGCATGTTAACAAAGATGGCTGAAAAACTACAAGATAAAAGAGAGCCTCGAGTATGAACATCAAAGAATTGTTAATGACAAGAAATACCATTAGGGTTAGCATCCCTTTTGTTTCAGCCCCCTCACACCTGCAGTGTGTTGCAGATTCTGTCTTTGTTGGCACATCTGAATTACTTCCATTAGCATTTATAGAAAAGTGGCTGCAAAACAACAGAAATGTACTCCTGTTTTTCTCTGTTGCTCCAAGAAGTCAGATATTAGGTTCTCTGTGGGTTTCCTTCAAGGTACAGTATCTTATTGTAAAGGAGACTATAGACCCAGGATTCCGTTGATTGCAAATGAGCTAGGTTGAAAGGAGAGGGGAGCTTTTGTTACTGCTAGAGAACCAATATAAGCAACTACAAGAAGCACACATAAGAAGCTCAGACATTAGCAATAGCAAAATCAGAGCGTGAAATTCAGATTAGCCCTCCACAGGCTGTGAGAGGGAGGGGGTATTGGAAGACTTGGCATGGCTAAAGGTGTAACCTGTTTCATTTGGCCCCTGAAAATTTTTAACAGATGGTGGGACCAGCTGTCTTTTTCAGCCATTTAATAAACTCTTCGGTGGTAACAGTTTGGGAAGTGGGGGGTTTTGAGTTTTAGGCCAGAGGAAAAAATAAAGAAATCTGTCCCAATTGTCTTTGCCAAATAGTGAAGTCTGGAAACATTATGAAAAGTTAAAGTGAAAAATGTAATTGACGATACTGTCCTGATTATCCATTTCAATGGAACAGGAAAAAAAGAACTGCCTGTGCCCAAATGGACCACTGCATGAAAAAAATGCCTATTATGTTGTTATCTTTTAATTTCAGCTCTTGCAAAGGAGGCACATAATGAGAAATTTTAAATGAGCTGTAGAATGAGAAACTGTCTTACTTTTTGAGACATGATACTATGTCAAAGTAACAGGCAGAGTGATCTCTTATATTAAAAACAAACCCCAAAATATGTCTTGGATAAGATCAAGTTTACATGGTCTGCCCAGGTGAATACAGCAGTCAATGAACTTATCCTGACTTGCATAACACAGTGTTATAAAATTACAATAAACTGCCATTTTAGAAACATAACAATGTTCAGGTTCTAATAAAAACCGTAGCAATATGTGGGATTTTGTTTATTATGAGAGTTTACAAAAAAATATACTGCAACTGTATTTCTTCTGTTAAATTAATTTTTTTTTAATTAACATTTCCAACACAACACTTAACTGGCAACTCTCAATTATATGAGATGTTTTATTTAAAAAGCATGTCTACTGTCTTTGAACAGAACAGTTCTTTTTGCACATTTACATGCTACCCAGCTGAGCAGCCAACCCTTCCATTTGACAAGGGCTTTGTTCTGCCTACAGGCCTATTATAAGCCCTAGATTGTTTGCCCTTAATAAATTGCAACAATAAGACAGAAACCTCTTTCAAGTTAAGAGAAATAAAACACGTTGCCTATATAGCAAAGCATATGAAGTTTAATAACAGCAACAGAAACATATCTACTAAATCTCATTTGCTTTCCTCCCAGATCACAGTGGTTAAGATAGCACAGAAAGGTTAGCATCTCTCCATGCATCGAACAAAAGATTAAAGAAAACAACAGCGGGACAAAACAAATCTAGCTACAGAATCTTTTTTTCTTCACAGTATAAAATCATACTGGACACTATGTAAAGAGACTGATGGGAGCTAAACCAGGAAGAAGTGTGAACATGGTTAAATGTAGAGAAAAATGTTTTTAACTGAAACAAAACATGATTTCATATAATGAGAGGGAAAAAAAAGAGTGGAAATTATTCAAATTGAAGAATTTATACTACTCTTCGGTATGTGGTGTGTGTCTGCTTGTGTGTGCCTTTGAGGCCCTCCACTGAATCACAAAGCCCTACCAATTTTGCTTTTATAGCAGCTAATGGACATTCTTCCATGGCTCAAGTGTTGATTAGGAACTTGTGATCTTAAACAAAATTGTAAAGCCCTGCTTCTGAGGCCCCATTTGTAACATTCAGCTGTCAGCTGTGTTGTGTTTGCAGGAGATTGTTAGAAACAGCTACCTTTGTTGAACTTAGATCTGCACATTTTTTCACTTAAGCTGGAAATTCCCAATGATTTTTAGACTATATCTGCAGATTATGAAGAAAATAGAAGTGCAAAAGGGACAACACTTTGGACTCCCTGTGCAACAGTAAGATTCAAGAAGGTGAGCATACCTGTCATTAAACCACTAGGTATAAGTAATTTGAAAGTTTTCTCTATCAGAAACCCACTAGTAACTCAATACAGTGTTTTCAGAAAGAAATTCCAGGCACTCTTTCATTTATAGTTTACAGTTTTTAAATTCTTCTTTTTTAATTTGCAGATGGAAGTTCTGAGGCTATAAGTATTTCTTTGCTTTGATAATAAGAGAAGTACACTTAGTACCTGGAAATGTTGCTGACAAGCTGAAAGTACAGTGATATAAACTTTCAAAGGAAATGTAGTGTTTATGGCAGGTATTGATTCGACTGGGTTAAAGGCTACTTTGCTTTCTTTTAAGGTATTTTTGAGCTATGGACGATACTCTGAGGACTATTAGGTGTTTTCTTGGGAATGTTTTGTATTTCAGACACCATAACTTTTCTTCTGCTCAGCCACAGCATGCAGGAAACATCACTGTCATCCTGCTCTCACAGGAAGGGAGAACTGAAGATGAAGGTGGTCATGGTTTTTCTCTCCTGTCTTCTTTTGTGTCAAAAAGAATTAGAGGCAGATTCTTCATTGTCTCTGCCACAGTCAGTGACAAGGTGCCAGCTTCACTGCTTCTTCCAACTGCTGCACAGAACCAAATGGAGAGCACATAATCTGTTATTTCTGTGAGGGCAAAGCCTTCCTGTTTTACCCTGCAGCTTCCTACAGTGCTAATCTCTGTTCTATCCAATTTCTGGGTGATACTTCGAAGAAGAATTTTAAAGGATGGACATGAAGAGAGAAGTATTAATGATCTTTGATGAACTAGTGGACTTGGGGACAATGGAGTAGGAAGCTATGATGAGAGAGACTTAGAAGGAAAGAGACAAACCTACTTGAAAGAGCAAAGGAAAAAGACATGCACCATTAGGTTTCATGAAAGAGGCAGCCTTTAGTAAATTTTTAAGATTATCCTCATCGTGTACTATAATAAAACATTAAATCATCTTGCAGAGTTCTCTTAAGACACATGTAACACCTATGGTAGAAACCTACTTTGAGATGCTTTGGAAGCTTCTCAAGGAGGCAAGTGGTATAGTTACCATGACTCCAAGTAAGTTTTTTAGAATACAAAATTACAAATGGACTAGTCATTGGAAGTCCAAACCCAAAGACAAATAAAATGTATCAAGTATAAAATTCCTAGCTTTTCTACAATAGGAAATTGCCATGATATTGAAATTGGTGTCTTGGGATCTTGTTCCCCTTTCAAAAATCACAAAAAAATCTTCACTTTTTGATGGTTCATAGTAAAACATCTTTTTCTAGGCCTGCAGTACTGCAAGGAATCAGGTTTTTAAAGCATTAAACCCATAATCTTTTATAAAACTACTATAACCTTTGGAAAGAATCTTTCCTGTTGTAAGTTTACAAAAAACGCTAGCACGAGAATAGGAAACAAAAAAATTTTGGGATTATTATTTTTCAAAAATAGTAATTGTTCAGTATGCTAGAAATTTAGTAGTTGGAACTCCAAAAAGGTAGCGTATTGGGTAGGTGATAAAAATTATAGGTAGGTGATAAATAGTATATTTAATTAACAAATACTTCTCCAAACAAACCTCCATAAATATGCTATTAGATGGCTTGATGTAAATAGTTTTGCTGCGATTTATAAGCGTATTTTAGCAAAAACAGTGGTAATCCTTCATCTGAGGATGTTGGTTTCTTCTGTATGAATGATATAGTCTAAAAAAACTTTCCCCTTATTTTTCTGGGGTTCATTATGTTGCAAGAAAATATTTGCTTTTTCAGACAAATTGCACAGAGTTGGCTATCTCTGGATATCTCTAACATAGATTTATGTTTTCACCTTCAAATTAAGCTGATCAAGAGATATCAGAAAAATACCACGAGATAAAATATATCACTTTGATTTTTGCAGCTCAATCCTGTAAAAACCCAAGCTTCCCACAAATATCTAAATATAGATACTATTATTTTCTCCATACGTAAAGATTTCCGATGTTTACAGCCCATTTACAATTAAATACATACTCTGTCTGCTCAGCCAGACTAAATCTGGGTACTTTCATTAAAATCACACTGGTTTTGTTTTTGACAAAGTAATTAATCAGTAGCTGGAAAATCGTGTTTAACAATAGCTCACATACACTCTGAGAGGCAGGATTACAAGCTTGTTCTCAATATCCTATGAGTCTTCATTTAGTTCTTTTTATATCAATGTACAGCTGTAAATAACAACAAAACGTGGATTGAAACTTAGGATGTGCAGGAAGGATGCTGAACAAGGGTTAGATAGAAATAATTTTCCACATCCTCGGAACTGTTCTGAATGGCCAAGAACAAAAAGTACGCCGAACTTTTATTCCTCTTTTGAACTCTCCAGACTTCCATGATGTGAATGTGCCAGTTACCTCATAAATAAACTGTAAGACTGTTAGAGGGAACCAGCCAAACATGGATCAACAAGGAGCTGGTAAGAGAAAAAACTGTCCCAAAACTTGGCTGATCCAGCAATATGCTTGTGTTGGTGCCTCGTGTATTTGCAGAGCATCAGATCCTTGATAGCCAGGAAAGAGAGTGATGGCCGCAAAGCTATTCACTTTTTTAAAAATCAAAACCTGAAATTTGTATTACATACAATGCTACCATAGCTCAGCTGTTCTGCAGCCAGCGGTAGGTGCTGGAGATAACCATGTGCCATAGATGTACATTCACTGCATTTGATCATACACGGTGATGGAAGGATTCACTGGGAAAGGTTGGTGGAACACTGACTGAGGTAAGGGGAAAACTGGCATAGAGAGACAGTCTACTTGAGGTGGAGGAAAATTAGCTCTTCTGACTGCTCCCATGTGTGAGATCAAGGAAATATAGATGGTAGTGTTACTGAATTCCCAAAGTTGTGTCAGTAGCAAAGCTTGCAGGTCTTTTTGCAGGGGAGGTTGTCACCACTGAGAGTGGTTGTTTTGGTGATTGGCAAGTTGAACTACAGCCTTGGGCAGAACCCAGTAGTGAAGAGTTTGCTAAAGCAGAGAAAGGATGGGCTGTAAAAGTTAGAAAGCATCTAGTTATTTCTGCTCAGTATGTTCAGTGTTTGAGTTATAGAGGCACATTTGGCTGTTCAGGACAGCCCATCTAACATGTATTTTGTCTTTGTAAAGCAAAGCTCTGTTTTTTTACAAAAAGCTCTGGTTTTTTACTTATCCTATGCTCTAATTACTCTCCGCCAGAAAATGTAGAAATATATGTGTCGTGGGCACGTTGGCTTACTGCTGTACTTGCAGAGGCTGCATGTGTGTCTCCTGACTGCCTCCGCATGGTCTCTCTGCTGCCTCTCTGCCTGCCCAAGGCTATCTGGGCTTCACTCTTCAGTTGTCTTTCCCACAGAAAAGTCAATATCTGCTCATACTTCAGAGTTGCTGAGAGAGTGTACAAGTGTCAGAAGAGACTGACATGAAATCAAGGGGGTGGAAGTGATTTATAAAAGAGTTTGGATTTTGTAAGGGGAATGAGGTGGAGCATTGTATGATAGGTCCCAGGTTGTGTGCCTCTGCTTTTCAGTAGGGCGGTTCAGTCCAACTCCCCGCTCTTCAGCAGGATTAATATGTGACATCGGATAAGGTATGTGGTCTCCCTGTGTTTCCTTTGGTAAGAATGGAATAATAGCATACTACTTCTTTATAGAAGAGCTGTGAAGATAAATGCTTTAAAGATGGAGTGCTCATATTGACTAAAGCTCCTCCCAATACAATCACTACACAGTTTGACCTTTTTACTCAGGGCTGTCCCAAGATTTTGCTTGTTGATCCACTTCCCATATTTTCCCCCAGCTCCACAGCTGCACTCCTGTTACTCCAAAAAAAGGTCCTGAATATGCCCCACAGCCCTGGATGCTATTCTCCTTACTTACATACCCGGTCACTGGTAACCTTGGCAAGCTTACAAAAAGAAGAAGAAAGGTGAACTGAAAAATAATTGCATTACTGGCTGGTGGCAGGAGAGAACAGGGAAGTGGAGACATAAAGTTTCCACCCCTTATCTAGGTTGAATATATATATGGGTTGAGTGTCAGAGGAGGCTGTATATGCCTGTGTAGAAGCCTTCTGAGTAAAATGTTATTTTAGTCAAGAAAGAACACCCCACAGAGATGAAAACAACTTCAATCAATCAGCCAGAGCAGGGTGAACTGCTTCATTCATCTTGGCATCCTCATTACCAGTGACCCCAGTGTCAGTGTGTGTGAGTCCATGCTCATCCTTAGATTCTCCGGCCAGGCTCGGCACTAATGCGGTGCTTGCTCTGAGGTTACCTTTTCAGCCTCTCTACCTACAGGGTTAGTGTTTTGCTTCTGACCCCTCCCAAAATGATGGCTTGCACAGGAAAAGGACATCAAAAATACCCACCCTGTAGGAGCTCAGACCCTGGTCAATCAAGGGACTGCACGAATGTCAGCAGCGATAAAGTTCTGCCGTAATGTAACAAGAAAGTCCTGATCTCCAGGCTACTCCCTCCCAGTTGCAGACACCTGACCAGTAGCGTTAGTTCAGAGTCTGTGTAGCTCTGTTTCCTCTTTCCTACATCCCTCTTCTGCTGCTTGCCAGTTTTTGATGCTTTACTTTGGGCACTGTAAATAGTGTATAAATGATCGTGGCGCTGCATATAGCAAAGGAAAGAACAAAGCTGACTAGATTGTGCTATTTGTAAGTAGGTATAAGAAAATACTGCTCAGCTGGAGCTTTTCTGACTGGTAGAGCAACAGTAAACAGAGGAAGTGATTAGTTTTATAGGTAGTGATTATTTTTATAGATAGTGTTATCAAAATCCCTGTGAAGGCTATAAAATAGAGAGCAGCAACTGAATTGATGACCATTGAGGCATATGGTATCTAAATTAACAGAGAGCATAGGATCTCCCAGGAGGAGGTCATCAGGGTATCAGAAAGCTGAGGCAGAAAGTTCCTTTTGTCTCTTCCTACATTAAATTCCTGAGATAAGGGAATGCTATACTAATGTGGAAAACTAGATAAAACTGGAAATGTAATGCTTTCTCTTGAGTCTTTGCTGTAGAGTTTAATGGATAATAAGGCTATGCACATTGCTAGAACTACCCCTAACTTCACTGAGTACATTTCTAAAACTTTATTTCAGAGGGATTTTGGTTACTCTGTTCTCTTATAAACACTCTTTTACTTCTAGAATGTAAATGATCTTATCCTTAATTTAGAGCTAAGTAAATGAGAACAGGCAGGAGAAAATCATAAATCAACTGATAACTATATCCCATTAAAGGGAATCATTGACACTACAGAGCAGCTTCTTTCTGAATCACTCCATGTGCCAAGCACGCTTAGGATGTGTAGTGAATGAAGTGAGAACAAGCAGCAAATCATGAGCCTGGTTCAGTTTTTATGGGCATCAGTTCCAGGGAGTTCTGTAAGAATTTTGACAGAAAAAAGAATATGATTTTTTGATGCCACACTCTAGTGCATTGATAAGGTTGACAGCATTTTAGGAAGTTAGTCACTTGTTTTTTCTCCAGACATTCTTATTTTAAGATGAAAAATTTGGAAAATTGTTCTTTGTGGTTTAGTGTGGCCTCCTAAGAAACAGTCAGTGGTTGTGAATCACAGATTTCTCCTGAATTCGCTTACTTGAGTTTAAAAGCGACTCAATATGATAGAGCCGTCTCATTTGGGCATCAGAGTCCCAGCGGTGCAGCATCATAGTCTCCCTCTCATTCCCCAGCGTAAGGAATAGGTAATTTAGACTAAAAATACATTTCCATTTTATTGCATTATCTGTCCTTCACTATGGGCCATTCTCTCATATGTAGTATGTGATTCTAGTAGAATATGGGGGCTTCCTGCATGTAGTAGGAAAAATAGGGATGTGAGATCTACTGAGGAAGAGAAGCCAAAAAGTGTACCCATTTGAAGGTCATTTCTTTTTGCCCTTCATTTCAGAGGTTCCAGAAGTGTGAGAAAAAATGACAGGCTGTTCATTAGATTGAAGCAGGAGTCATGGCCATGCTGACACCTTTGCCTTTGAGGGGAATATCCTCTTCTTGTCCTCTCCTTGTCCTGGGTTCTCAAACAGCTGGTCAAGCTGTTTGCCCCTGAGCTATAGGAGCTAATTGAAGAATGACATGAAATGTGATTTAATCCCAGGTTAGGACTGTTTGCTTTGGTTTGGCATGACTGGCCAGCAGGAGGTACGTGACTCGGCCAGTGCTCCTGAGGTTTGAGCTGAGCTGGGGTAGTTTAAGTGTTCGGTATGGGACAGTTTGGTAATCTATGTGCAGGACTGAGGCAAGGAGCTCCTCTTTCCAAGCCTGGAGTAGTTGTGTGTATGGCCATGGTTGTTCCCTTTGTAAAGAAGGGGAAGGAAGCTGACTCTACTGTGTAAGAGTATGGTGAGAATTACTTCACATTTCTATAGCTCTGTGAAGATGGAAAGCATAACACAAGCACTATATACCTTTGAAAAAAATTTATTGATGGTATTTTTATTTTCAGAATTGGGGGGGGAATTTATATTTGAATACTTCACATCATTTATGCATTTACCTATTTCTGTATTATTCTGCATCACTTAAGGTGTCAAGGCGTGAAGTGACCCAGAAGCATACCATGCACTGCATTCCTAAAAACACTTTTCTGTCAGTCTATGAGGGCAGTGTTTTTAAGTCTTTATCTTCAGCTAAGGAGAGATAAGTCACTTCAGAATTGTTATTCAAGCTTTCCTCAATCTTCCTTGGGATCATGGGCCTGTGGTGGCAGCAAAGACAACTGGTGTTTTTCAAAAAATCCCCTCTTAATTTAGAAATTTGGCTTTTCTATATCCCTCTTAAAAACTCTCCCCGTGTTGGGGACCACTTACCTGTGTCATAGTTGATAGGCACAAGAAGCATTGACTGCCTTTCACTAATATGTATGTATTACTGGAACAAGCTACCTTAAAAGCATTATACAGAGAGGGTCTGTAGAGACAGTCTTCAGATTATTTCCCTTGGTGTGAAGACAGTATCTCTTACCCAACACACCTTCAATGCCAGTCATGTCCCACGTCTGTGTCCTTGTTTTGACCCTCACAATCCCACTATTGGGCATTTTCCTCCTGTGTCTTTTTTTTTTTTCCAGCTAAAGTGGAGTTGTTGGAGACTTTGTATAGAGCACTTGCATTTTTTAGGAAAGATTATGGATTTTTTTATACACTCTTGTCCAGTAGTCCTTGAAGAATGGCTTGTTTCAAAAGTGATTCTTGAAATATTGCGAAATATTGCCATTAGAAAATACCTAATGTTTTCTGAAACAAAATGTTCTAAAATTACAACACAAGTTCATTAAGTAACAGGTGTATTTTTACAGCGTTGGATTAATCCGTT
The DNA here is from genome assembly GCF_949628215.1 of Phalacrocorax aristotelis. Taxonomy (NCBI): domain Eukaryota; kingdom Metazoa; phylum Chordata; class Aves; order Suliformes; family Phalacrocoracidae; genus Phalacrocorax; species Phalacrocorax aristotelis. The sequence goes on from NC_134280.1 coordinate 23,249,094, forward strand.
CAGCCAAATCAATAACAATGTGGCAGCCATATGATCATCCAATATTTATGTGTAGGTTGAACAATGATCTTGCTGTCTAAACTTTGTGCTGTTCCCAGTTTCAACACAGTATAGGCACAGACCGCTGTTTAATTTGTCAATAAATATACTAAGTAACTAAAATTAATTACCATGAGACCCAGTTTTTAGATAATAAACTCTCTGTAGTTAAAAGAAGGCAAATAACAGTTTAATTACCTTTTCATTCCATACTGAATAATTACAATGCAAAAAAAGAGTGGCTATATGTATCTGTACTCATAAAATAAAAGGTTCCCATCCAGTCTTCCCAAACAAATACATTCCACCAAAAATACACAGGCTTTTTTTACCTAGTGTTTCCCAAAATGAGAGGACAAGCAGGGTGCACACAGCAGATCCTTTTCAGCTGCTCACCAGGGTCTTGGCTTGCTTTCCATTTTATAGGAGTCCATTTCTAGCTATTAGAGTGGTGAAGAAAACACAGCCGAGTATGCCAGAGGCAGAAAGGCATTTCCAGAGAGTTTGAAACAACGGTTTTGAACTGAAACGTGTCCCAGGCATCCCAGGTGGAGCCAAGAATAGCACTTTCAATATTGACATAGTTAAGAGTCTGACTCCTTTTTAAAGTATGGAAGTAAGGGGGGGGAAGTATATCCAGAAAAGTTCACCAATGTTCCCTAAGGCAGGAGGAGGAGTCACAAAGGGCCAGCCAAGGAAGGAGCAGAAGATGAATATGTTAAGAGATTTAAACCTTCAACAACAGGCAGTAAAGGTGTGGCGAGGCATAAAATTTCTTCTGCTTTTCTTAAAGGGCAGCTCAGCTTTCAGAAGTCTGGGAAATCGTCTGTTAATCTTTGTGAAATCCACACCTAGACTGGGAAATGTTGAGGCAAGCCTTTAAATCCTAAGTATGCCTTTGCATGTGCCGATCTTGTCTAGGGGTTTGTGTTTTTCCTTTATCCACAGAAAAATGCAGGAAGTGCCATAGCAGTTCTTAATCTTTCTTTTATTTTCATCTACTGATGTTCAAATTAAACTCTGTTAAAACTTGGGAGATATAATTGTGTTGCAACTGTTTGTTGGCAATCTGAAGCCAATAAACAAACCATATGCACTAGCATGTTAAAATACGAACTGGTAACTCCTCTTACTATGCCATAGTAATTGTCTGCCATAAAAATGTGAATATGCTGGAGTAAATAATAATAATAATATTAATGGCACATAACAGAACTGCTGGCAGTGTTACCTTCTGGTGAAACTTCTTGCTGTTGTGGATAGATGGTTTCTTTTAGTAAGGCTTTAAACCAGCCAGTTGCTTTAGTAGGGCTTTAAACCAGACAGAATGAGGGATGGTGTGAAGACACTGCCTTTTGGAGCAAGCTTATTTAAAGCCTGTTCAGGTTTAAAGCCTGCCATGCTCTCAAGGAGAACTTTATTAGGAGGTTTGGCTGAATATTAATGCAGCTTTCACTTAAAAATGCTCTTGTTTCTGATTCTTTGTCACAATTGCTAAAGAAGAGTATTTTGTTTAAGGCAGCCCTGAATCCACAAGCTGGGGGCAAGCAGGTGGCCAGAGCCCATCCAGGCACCCAGGGTCATTCATGGCTGTGCTGGAAGAGCTGAGGGACTGGGGCGTTCATGGCAGGGGACTGCAAAGGTCTTGGAAGGGACTGGGGGTGTCATGAGAGGGCCTGGGTGGGGAGTCATGGGAGGCTGTGGCAGTGTGAGCCGTCATTGGGACAGGCTCTTGGGTAGGCTCCGGGGTGGAGTGCTTGGAACCCAGGAGGCCGAGGCACAGCAGAGACCATGGAGGGGACCACTGGCACCCAAGCAGCTGCTATTTTTTCCTCTGCTACTTGCATTCAAACCAGGGTCCGAAGAGCCCTGCATAGTGGGACAGCCCCTCTGGGACACGTGAATTCGAAAAGTCCTGAATTTGAAGACACTCTTCTATTGAAGATGGTGATGGTGATTCATGTTTCATGTCTTTGCACCACCCGTTACCATCCGGCCCAGCGCAGCCTGAGCCCACCGGCCCGCGGTGGAGGTGGTGGTCTCTGGCCAGCCCTGGCAGGCAGGGCCCGGCGGCAGCGGGGCCGGGGGCGCCGCGCCCCGTGGCTGCAGCTCTTCAGGCCCCAGCCCTCCTCGCACCCCGGCCGCCGCGCTCCCCCGGGGCCCGGCCACGCGTCGGCCCCGGCCCCCAGGGCGCTACCGCGGCCCGCCGGCGGGCCCCAGCGCCGCTCCGGCCCCCCAGTCCCGCCGACGGGGACCGTCCCCCTTCGCCGCCGGCCGGAGCGGGGCGGCGGGGAGCTGCCGGCCGGGGGTCGCTTGTCCGCGGCGCGCTCCGCCGCCGGGAGCCCCTCCGCCTGGCCCTGGGACCCCCCGCCCCTCCTGCCCCTCCTGCCCCTCCTGCCCCTCCTGCCCCTCCTGCCCCTCCTGCCCCTCCTGCCCCTCCTGCCCCTCCTGCCCCTTCGCCTGGCGCTGGGATGTGGCGGCGGCCCGGTCCTCATGGAAATAGCGGTTTGTGTAACTGAGTTGACGTTTGGCCTCGATACCTGTATCTCCTGATAACTGAAACAAATTTCTAAAATAAATATTGTACTTTGATCTTCCAGCCCTGCATTTTTAATGACAGCTCTGAACATCACTTCATTAAGAATACATTTCAGGAGACTGAAATGCTCCGAGTTTGAACACTAATTATTTGTACAGAAAATTATAACTGCAACGTTTCATTATTCAGCCCATTGGTTTCTTCCAGAAATGAGAAATTATTCTCGATTTTTAAGTAACGTGCTTTCTTGGATGCAGATTTATGGCATTTCTACTGCGGCATCTGTACAGACACTTAGCCAACTTTCCACTAACTCTTTTGTAACGTGACAAATAGTTCTGGTTCATCGAGATACCTGGCGAAATAACGTACCTTAGAGTAACGTACCTGGGGGAAACCTCGGGATGTTCAGTGTCTCCTGAACTACCTACCGACTCTCATTTCGTTTATAAGCGTTTTTCAGATCATAATCCTGGCAATTATTTGATAAAACGAATTAACAAAAATCGAGGTAGGAATTAAATCGGGCACCTCGTAGGAGTCCGGTGTTGGCACAAGTTTGGGAATGTAGAAGTTTAGGGACGGCGCAAGGGCGAGCGCCGCCGTTTCGCTTCTCCGGCGGGTCATTGCTCCTCCAGGGACCGCGGTGCGGATCAGGGGCCCCGTCGGGGTCCACCCTCGGCTCCGACTGTCGCGGCGGCAGCTCAGACGGGGGGGAGGCGGGTGCGCTCCTGCCCCGGTGCGGCTCCAGCGGCGCGGATGCGAACTTGGCCAGGGAGCCCGGGGCACCCGACGACTGCGGGCGGCTGGCTGTGTGCGGCTGTCCGCTGCTCTGCGCGGCTGTGCGCGCCCTCCCGGCTGCACTGCCGGCCCGGGGCTCGCTGCGGTTCCCCCTTTCCCGCCATGTCCCGTGCGGACGCGGCGCGGCCCCCGGCGGATCGCGCACCGGCGGTGCCGGGGGCGTTTGCGTGCGGTGAGTGGCACAGCGCTGGAGGGAGGTGCTGAGCCCCGCGAGGGGCTCCCCCGCCCCGCAGGGGGACCCCGCCGCCCGCAGCCTCACGGCCCGCCGGGGTCCGCAGGCGGGCCGCGGCTCCTGCGGCCGTGGCGAGCCCTGCCTCGGTGCATCAGTGCGTGGGAAGGGCTGGGTGCGGGGCGCTCATCTCCCTGCTACCGACCTGATGCAGCGGTTACCTGGCACAGGGGAAGAGCTTGAAGTGGCTGCTGCGTAAGGGATCAGTGTTATAAGGCGTCGAGCTTTTACTTCTCCCCAGGACTCAATACGGAGCCGTGGGAGAGGACTTGGCACTTTAATCCCTTCAAAGAAACCGATCTAATTCAAGCCCTACAACTCTTGGAAGTCTTTGAGCGGACTGTGATTGTTTCCACAGGAAAGCCAGATAAAGATCTCTGTGTGCTGGCGTTTAACGAGACTTCAGTGGCAGTGTGAATACAATTGAACCCGGCGACTGCGGCGAGGATCAAGTTACCTGGGCAAACAGCTCCGGAGGACCAGAGCCAGCCGGCATCTGCCCGAGAGGGCACCCCCCCCCCCCGCCCCAAGATAGAGCTGAACGTCCTCTTTTGGTACCTGGCCAAACAGGCCGGCTTACACGTTTGCGCTGGCCTCGGAGCAGATGGGGAAGCGGCGAGAAGGGGAACGCGGTGCTGGGCGGGCCCGCGAAGGGGCGCGGGGGGCCCGGGATGTCGCGGAGGGACCCGGGGGGGCCCGGAGCCCCGCCTGCCCCTCGCTGGGTGGCGAGTGCGACGGCGAGGCCCCGCCAGCTCTGCCACCTCCGAGCGCAGCAGCAGGCGGTGGCGTTACGCTGTGACCCAGATGTGCCCGGTGGCGGTTACCGGCGCAATAGCTTTGCACATGGTCGGAAGAAAAGCGGGTTAGATTCTTCGTAGACACACACGTACATACTTGTACATACAGGCCGAAAGGTGAGGGGTGAGGGACTAGAGCCCGCGGGGCCCAGTTCGGCTTTGTGGCAGGAGGTGGGCGAGAGGGTGGCGGCAGAGACCCAGTGACAGCGTCCGTGGTCCCCAGCTGCCCCCGGAGCTGCCCTCACCCACGGCCCAGGCCAGGCATCCCGCCTCCAGAAACGCTCTCAGGGGAGCCTCGGAGACTCCTGTCTTCCTTTAAAGAAATTACGTCTTTTATACCCGGCTCCCGCTAGGGAGGAGGAAACTTTTCCGTCGGGTTTCTCGGCTGGCCGGTCTGTCGGTGTGTCCGTCTGCGGGAGCGCTTTGCCCCGGCGGCCCCCGCCGAGCCCAGCTGGCCGCGCTCGCCTGGCCCCAGAGAACACGGGGCTAGCGCCGGCTGAGGGAGGCGAGACCGAACCGGCTACCAGAGGGGAAAATGTGCGGTTGTTTGCGGAGTCACATCGAGGGCATATCCCTCAGCCTCGGGGGAAGGGCGGGCGGAGGGAGGGAGCGGGGAGGAACCACCGACAATTACTCTGGGGAAGTTTTACGACTCGGATCGACAAGCCCCTATCAGGTGAACTCGCTGTGCTCCTAATGTTACTTTGGGTCATCAAACACTATCAGCGGAATCCGGAGGCAGATTTCTCGGGCGATAACAAAGACACATTGTCACTTTAGGGCTCTGCCACAAATCCTTAATTGCAAAAAAAAAAAAAAAAGGGGGGGGGGGGAATCCAGTGTCTTGCACATCCAATGCGAGGGTCTCCAGGCGGTAAGGGGTCCTTTGATCATGAAAATCCAATTATTTGTGTATATACATTTCCCACATAGTGATTACTTCATTAATTGTCCCGCCTTTATCTCCTCCCTTCCCATCCCCCCTAATAATCAGTTCTTTTATCCAGACCAACAAACACACCATAGGAGCTTTGTGGATTCAAAGGATTTGCTTTCGCTTCTGAAAGAGCCGCTATTCTTTGATGATTGGGTAGCGGCAAACTTCAAAGCCATAAATCTTCCCTCTGACTGGCTGGCGGCCCAGCAAAGTCCTTATCAAATTCTTGGAGGTGATCCTGGTGCAGCCAGACAGTCCGCGGAGATCGCGCAGCGCGGGGGGTGGGACAGGCACCGAGGCGAAGGGATCAGAGGGAAGGGGAGAGAAAGAGAGACAGAAACTGGGCAGCTCCTCGTCTTCCCCTCGGCGTCCCCATGCCTCGGCGGTGCCCCGGCGCCTTCCCCTCGCCCCGGGCGCAGTAGCCATGGCCGCGGTGGCGGTCCTCCGCAACGACTCCCTCCAGGCTTTCCTCCAGGTCAGTACCCGCGCCCGGGGGGGCTGTGCGGCGCCGCGTCCCACGACTGTGACCCGCGTTGCGGGGGGGCAGCCGGCGCCTGGCGCCCCCCTCCCGGGGCTTCACCCCGCGGGGGTGGGCAGGCAGGGCTCGGGCTCCTCCGGCCGGCAGCTTCCCTCTCCCGCCAGGAGCCCCGGCGGTAGCTCCGGGCGGCCTCCCGGAGGTGGGGGGGTTGCGGGGGACGCGGGGCGGGGGCTGCCCCCTGCCCGCAGCGGCCGCTTCCCCGGCGCCCCCGGCCCAGCAGAGGCGGTGGGGCCGGCGGCACCGGCCGCAAGGCGGGACCGGTGTCGGGGCGGGGCAGGGGGGCCGGGCCCGTCCCGCCCGCTTGGCGGGCTGTGTTGTCGGGAAGTTGGGCGGCCGTGCGGGGAGCGGCGGGGCGCCGCCGACAGCGCAGGTCCCCGCGGCGCGGGCAGGGGCGCAGAAACTTTCCCGCGAGTCGGCGGCGACTAACGCCCTCTCCTCCCTCTTCCCCTCCCTCCCTGCCTCCCTCCCGCTCCGCGCAGGACCGCACCCCCAGCGCCTCCCCAGACTTGGCCAAGCACTCGCCCCTGGCTCTTCTGGCCGCCACCTGTAGCCGGATCGGACAGCCGGGCGCAGCGCCCTCGGATTTCCTGCAGGTCTCCTACGACCCGACGCTGGGATCCCCCTCCAGGATCTTCCACCCGTGGAGCGGCGAGATGCCGGCGCACTCCCCGGGGGGGCTGCCGCCGCCTCACCCCAGCCTGGGGCTGACCCCTCAGAAGAACCACCTGCAGCCCTCCTTCGGGGGGGCGCACGAACTGCCCCTCACCCCTCCGGCGGACCCCTCCTACCCTTACGAGTTTTCCCCCGTCAAGATGCTGCCCTCCTCCATGGCCGCCCTGCCGTCCAGCTGCCCCCCCGCCTACGTCCCGTACGCCGCCCAGGCCGCCCTGCCGCCCGGCTACTCCAACCTGCTGCCGCCTGCCCAGCCCTGCCGGCAGCTCTCGCCCAACCCGCCGCCCGAGGACATCCCCTGGTGGAGCATCCAGCAGGCAGGAGCCTCGGCCGGCTGCGGCCACCGCTTCCCCGCGGCCGCGGCGCTGCCGCGGAGCCTGGTGCTGGGCCACTCGGACTTCGCCCAGTACCAGACGCAGATCGCCGCCCTGCTGCAGACCAAGTCTCCCCTGGCGGCCACGGCCAGGAGGTGCCGCCGCTGCCGCTGCCCCAACTGCCAGTCGGCCGCGGGCAGCGCCCCGGAGGCGGAGCCGGGCAAGAAGAAGCAGCACATCTGCCACATCCCCGGCTGCGGCAAGGTGTACGGCAAGACCTCGCACCTGAAGGCGCACCTGCGCTGGCACACGGGCGAGCGGCCCTTCGTCTGCAACTGGCTCTTCTGCGGGAAGAGCTTCACCCGCTCCGACGAGCTGCAGCGGCACCTGCGGACTCACACGGGCGAGAAGCGCTTCGTCTGCCCCGAGTGCGGGAAGCGCTTCATGCGCAGCGACCACCTGGCCAAGCACGTCAAGACCCACCAGAACAAGAAGCTGAAGGCGGCGGCGGATGGCGTCAAGCGGGAGGACGGCCGTGACCTGTGACCGCCGGGCGGCGGGGAGGGACCGGCCCGGGACCGTCGGCGGCCGCCGCACCTGCGGGCCGAGCCGCGCCGCGGCGGGAACTCGGGCCCGGGGCGCCCCGCAGCCGGCGGCGGGGCGGGGCAGAGGGCAGTCGGCTTTCGGACTCGCTGCGGGCCCGGCGAGCGGGAGCTGGGCTGGGGGCGACGTCGGGGGGAGCTGCGAACCCTCCGGCCCGGGACTGGACGCTCGCAGGGCCCCAGGGCCGCCGCCGCCGCGCACCCCCGTCCCAGGACAGGCGTCTTCACCGGCCCCGCCGCCCCGGGGCGCCGCCGAGGGGAGGCCGCAGCCCTTGGGGCGGGAGCGGGGCCGCCACCTCGGGGGCCAGGGCTTGTGGGCGGCCGGGAGTGGGGCGGCAGCGTGGGCTCGGCCATCCCGGGGCCCGGCCCTCGGTGCTTTCAGGGGAAAAGACTGAAGTTTTGTGTACAGGTTATTTAATAGTTCTGTTTGAATACAAGTGTTTCTCTCCTCGTCCTCGGCCCCGTGCGGGGCTCCAGCATGAGATGTTTCTGTAAAGCGACCCGCGACTGCAGCGTGAAATAAACACGTTAACACAGGGGTTACGCAGGGACGGTCCCGCCGCGTCGGTTTCATTTGCTCGTCCCCGGGCTCCCCCCGCCCGCAGGGCGCCGGGGCCCCTCCGCGCGCGGCCGCCGCCTTCCCGCCATTTCCCGCTGAGGCGGCGGCCGGACCAAGCTGCATCGCCGCGGCCAAGTGGAGCTCAGCGCGCTGTGACCTGGGAGCTGCTCATGGTAAACACCTTTAAAATCCCTAGCTTCTTCGGACTGATGTTGGCCTCTCGGCTTGGGTTTTGTTTTTGTTTTGTTTTTTAATTATTGTCAGGTTTTGGTTTCCTACACGGGAAGCCGTGAGAGAAAAGAGAAACACATGGTGCCAATACCGGGAGTGAACGTACAGGTCAAGTACTACAGACTGGGATATACATTTGAGCAGAGATGGGCAGTAGTCTAATAATGCCCCTTCTCAGGCAGGTCCAGGCCACAGGGCCTGCGATAACCAGCCAGTCCCATCCTTAAGTAGTCCATGGCCGGGCACAGCCAAAACATGCTTTCCATATGCTAACTTTGTAAAATCGCAGAATTTAAGGGTGAGCTGCTTGTTATCCTCCCAGTGTGACGAAACGGCAGTCACTCTCCTGCACGGGAAGATATCTGGCACAAAACTGTGTTTATAAGTACTTGGTAGAGAGTGACAGCTTTTAGGGTTCCTGTGTCTCATTGGGCATACATTCATTTTGGCACATTTCTTTTAAAATAATTACTGTTTTTACTGTAGGGAGTTCCCTATTTTGTCCTTGTTTTGTTTAAACTGAAATTTGTACAGAACAAATAAGGAAGCCGATCAGTAATTTGCTATATTTTGCATTCTAACATAGAGAATATGTTATTTGCTCCTTATATTTTTATCAAGTCAGCTTTATTTTCTGGTTCCCTAATGAGACAGACAAATAAAAAGTGGCATCGAAACTTCACTGGGACTGATCTGGAACCGTTCAGCCTCAGACAGGTTCCTCTGGTGTCAATTGTCAAAAAAGCTTCGTCACAACCATAATGACAGATGCTTTGCCATGGACTTCTGAATCAAGAAAAACAGCAGCTCGATAAATATTTGTAATGACAGAACCTGTAAAACTGATGTGTTTGTGTGCCAAATACTGCAAAGAATCTATTCTCTCAGGAAATAATGAGATGAGACAATACCACCAGCACCCTCACATTTGAAATAATGAGAAGTTAATGGACAGTTACCACGGTAGAGCTCCTTAACAATACTTCAATGTTTACGATTCTGAATTAATTTCCCACACCATATTCTTAGGGTCAACTTATTAAATTAATAACCAAGCAGTTATCTTCTTTACTACAGAAGAATCTTGTCAGAACCTTGAGAGAAATACGTTTACCTTCATTGGTTAGCATTCTTTTGCCAAAGATTTAGGCTCTAGAAGCATGTTGTTGTTGGTGTTCCAGAATGAGCAACAGCAACGCAGGAAATAACTGATGGACCTGATCCAGAAGCCCGTAGTCAAAAAAGTCTTTGAGACAAAGTGCATTCCATTTACTACTGACACACAATTTAAATGTCATCAGGAATAACATAAAGTTTCTGCTTTTTAAAATGTTTAATGGCATGCAGTGGCAACCTTCTTCCTTTCTTTGATAATTCAATTCCATTAAGAATGTAGTGTTACAGAATTCAGGACTGCTTTAAGAGAGTTCCTTTCAGTAAATAGTCTTTCAATTCTGTGTTCAGGTCAGACCTACTTAAAATGGACAGTAATGGAAAGTGCTTTTGTTGGTAGCAGTAGAGGGGAAACGACAGTATCCCAGAGTACAAAAGGTCCACTTACAGAATAGAATAATGGACTTGGATGTTGCCACACAGTAATGGCCTTTCACTTTCACTAAGTAAGTGCCAAGATCAAGATGAAGTATTAGCGTGAGTTGAAGCAGTGTATGAGATGGTTTCTCGCACAAGTTTAGCCTGACTAAGAACTAGAGAACCATTCCTATTAGAGTAGATGTAACTAGTAGAAAATAGCCTGATAATTGTAGGCAAAATTATTTCTAAGCTGGACCATTATGGAAAGATTTTTCTCCAGTTGGATGACAAACTGAATTTACCCAGCATCTACGCTGTCTGGTCTAGCCAGACTACTTGGGGTTCCTACTTATTCCTCAAGACACAATGTGCACTGAAATACTGAAGTTTTACCACTCACTGAAGTATGAGCCTGCAAGTAATGTAGGTTTTAAGCAAAAGACAGCCCAGGCAGTGCCAGCACCATCTCAAGGGAGTGGTGGTATCTGATCTAAGAAAAAAAAAAAAAAGCAATGGCCTATGCACCTTGTATAATAGCTGTATAATGGCTACATTTAAAGCATGAAAGTGCACAGGTTAAAAATATGTATAGTAAAAATTAGTTAAATACCTGTCATGAGAGGGGGATGCATTTAAGTGAAAACCCAAGATGTCAAATGCCAATGAAAATTTTAATCTGTGAGAATAGTAAAAGAAAAATAAAATAAGAGATTCATGACACAAGGTAAGTAAAAGTAACAGTTTAGAATAAAAAAAAAATTTAATGAAACATTATTTCTCTCTAAAGCTTTTAAATAGTTCATTGGAAAAGGAGGACATATCCATCATAGCTGTTTCATATTCGTCTCTAAATAGCTAAATCATATGATAGCTTTTCAATTGAAATCGTTAAACTTTTATAGTAATATGGCATTTAAATCTACATGTGACCTTTCTGATGTATGGGTAGAGCGTTACAAAAATATATTGCTTACATCTCAAGAATTTATTTCTAGTTGGCAAATTGCACCCTATAATAAAATTAACTTTTAATTTTGCATTCACAAAATACATTTTACACTTTTAGCTGTTTCCAATCAAGTAGAACAGCTGTTCATTTTATAAAATTAAATGATTAATATTCTTTTTAATTATACATTTGGAGTACATATGCTGCTCAAGGTCAGTTCACTTCTGAATTTTAAATCTTAAATGTCATTGGTATAATAGACACATCATATAAACTAATTAATCTTGTAGTTAATTCAAATTAATTAATCTCTACCAAAAATCAGGATATGGTTTAAAAACTTGAGATTTGGCATCTTTTCTGTGTTGAAAAGTGACTTTCACACTTGGACAAACCTTTAAGCAGAGAATATTTAGGAAAAAAACAACCGATGTTCTTCAGATAGTTTCATTTAACATGTTATTAATCAAATTATTTTTAGTTAAGGTCCAAATCATGTAATCCAAATTTGGGGCTTTATCACATTAAAGCTTTCATACTGATTTGAATAAGACTTTCACCCGGGAGAAGGTTGTGGGATTCACCTTTTGGTCCTGACTGACCAGATTCTCACTGCAATAATCCAACAAATTTATAAAGTTGTTTCATACCTCCTCAGCTACTATTACAGAAAAAGTAGGATAAAGGTTTTTTAAAACTATGTTGGGAGAAGTCCTTCCTAAAACCATCACTGTGTAATTCTTCCTTCCATGCTAAATTGTAGATGTAATTTTTGAAAGAAATATTTAACTTGGAGCTATTTGCAGATTTTGAGGGATTGCATTAAGTAACTATAACTTAACTATTTCAGTTTGTAAATTTTCACCTAGATTCAATATTAGTCTTGAATACTGAAGAAGTAGGAAATACAAAACGCTGATGTCTCGAAACTCTTAGACAAAAGATACATTTTACTGTTCAGTGACATTAAAGGATTTTAGCAGACCACCCAAAAGTTTATAAATAGGGTAAATTTATATCTCTGTGCAAGTAGTTGCACAATTACCTAGGCACTTTTAAATGAGCCTTGTAACATTTAATAGATCTTGTCAGCTTATCTCCATAATGAGTGGTGAGAAACAGAAGTATAACACTTATCTTATTGTCGGATCTTACGGTTTGTTCTAGAATCTTTTTTCCTCTTTTTTAGTTTCTCCAATTATTTTACACTTTTCATGAGATTCTTATGAGTCCTCTGGTAGAGATGCGGGGGCTGCTGCTCTGGCACATGATGGAGTCAACTCAAAGACCACTTAGATTTTCCTGCCAAACTTTTTAAAAATACCAAACAGGCTCCTTAAGTCTTTGAGACTACTGAACCTGAAAGCAAAGATTTCCTCCAAAGGGACACCTAGCAAGTATTATCAATAACTTTGCACTGAAACAGCATCCAAGCCACAAAGGACCTGCAAGTGTTCAGCAACCAGCAAGGCTCACAATTGTCGGGTAAGTGTTAATGTGCAGCATAGCGGGTACAAGGCCCTGGGCTTATGGAATGAATAGTCCTGATCAGAGAAAATCAGCAGAAGGATGTGTAATTCAAAGGGTCTTTTAAATAAGTTTATGGGGTTTATTCCCTGTTAATATTTACTCTCAACTGATTTCAAGTCATATAGGTGTTTCATTATGGATAATGAAAACCAAAGAAAACATGTATTTTGACCTTGTGACTGTGACAAGTCAGTGGGAGATAATGGATAATGAGATTTGGACTTTAACCTGGGGGCCGTTGACCCTGTTTTTCTTCTCATCATCTCTTAATTTTTTTGCGGTACACATTTACTTAAGTACACACAAAATCCCAGCATGTCCCTGACCCAGGGCTGGTGATTACATCACTACTTAGCCATGTTAACAGGAGCCCAACCTGAGGCTGTGTACAAATCCTTTGGGCTCACTGACAAAGGTTATGGATATCCACTCAAGGGTGTGTAGGTACGTAGCTGGGGTACATCTCCTCTGCAGGTGGCTGTGTGGTGAATCCCATGCTGCGATGTACTGAAGTTAGTGGCCGGGAACTCTTGAAGAAGTAGGGAGTTTGTACTGAGGTGTGAACTGAGTTGCTATTTGCTGGGCAATTTAAGTGCACTCTTTAGTGGTGCAGAGGCCTGGTGCAGAGGCTCTGTATAGGTTCCGATTTCTCCATTACTCCTAGTAAGGCTAGAATTTTCTTTCCTCTAATTGAACTACCAAAGAAATCATAATAATCCAGTTTATGACATCTGATCCCCTTTAGCTCTGTCTAAGCATGGAACAGTTTACCAGTGTAGGAATAATGTGTACTAGAAGCCATTTTAATGTGTGCATCACTGTAGCAACCCTTCCTCTCCTGCACCTTTGCCTCCTGTCCTCCGGAGTGAAAAAGAAGTTGAACCAGAAAACGTGCTGTCTTGTCTGTCCTGCTGCATCTGCAGTAGAGTCTTCTGCTGGTGCAGACGTCTCTATTAAGGATTACCAGTTTTTCTCCCCTGTGACTGCCACAACTGTGCCTACACCAGCATGTGATCGAAGCCTGGTTTACCTCATCCTCAAGTATGCTCAGACTTTGTGTGCTTTGGATTTAATTGTTCTCTCTAGCCTAAGAATATAATGGAACTTTTGCCTTAAGGTAGGAACCTCTAGCTCATCTTAATCCCGCTTCTCTAGGGCATTGGTCACTGGCTTTTGCAGGCCATTGATGCCATTATTGAGCAAGTAATTCACTTTTGGCATCATCATCATTTGCCCTTCCTGTCAACCTGTCCCATCGTAAAGGCAATCTTTTTTGCATCTGTAATTTCCTGTTACTGCTGAATCACAGACTTTTACCATGACAGTGACTGAGATGTCCTGAACTGAGAATTACATCACCATAGCATTTAGTATAGACGAACAATGAACCACAAGGGAGAAAATTAAACACAAGAAAACCACTTTTTTTTAGGAGATACTCGTATTTGAAATGAAAAATAATATTCAAGTGCCATAAACTGTGATATTTTTCACAAGTTTCTCTTTACAAATACCCACATCGCCAGCTTCATCAGAAATAATAGTGTGTGCATATGTTTTTGTCTTTTTAAAAGGTAGGGTTATCTGCAAAAACAATATATTACTATTATCTGTAGGTTCCTGTTCTGGTTAAACAAAGTTCCGTTATTAACCTGTATACTACTCAAAAAACATTTTTCATTTTCCTTTTTAACATGAACTAGCCATCACAGAGCACATTTCAAAACAGACTCTAATTACAAAGCAGGTTAAAAGAAATTTTATTAGACCGAAGCCCATATCTTCGCTTCGGGTCATATCCCAGATGCTTTATTCAGGATCAGATGGCATGCCTGTGATCTCCACATGCAGATCTCTCATCTGTATGGAAAGGAGATGTCGGTCACGCTGCCATATTCCGCTTATTTGAGACAGCTCTCCAGAAGTCTAGGATGCACATGTGAAGAAGAGAAAGGAAAATGCACACTATTCACTCATTAGACAGGAAAGAGAACAAGCCTGAGAATGTCAGGTGGTCTCAGCTACCGTCTGTTAATCCCAGAGGAGTGTGGAAATGGCTTCTTTTCTTCCCCTCACATATAAATAGTTTTCTTTACTTCTGCCCAGGAATAGTGGCAGTGCTTTGCTTTTGTTGAACATGGCAAAGAACGCCAAACACTTTGACATCTGCTTATTCTACATTATAAAACACAGCTTGTTCAATTTAGCAGCCCAATACAGGAGGCCCATTCTTCTCAGCATTACCTGAGCCTTCAGCAGTGTGGCTCCCCTGACTTCTGTTAATTTGCTCTGAAAGAACTGAAAGGAATAGTTTTAAGTGGGCAAAGATTACACTTTTATATTTTCCAAAATATTAACCAAATCTTCTTATGTGCCTACATGAGACCTAAGGCTATGTCTGAGCTTCTTAATAAAATGCTTGAATAAATTGTATAATGACGCTGAGAAGCTACATGCAAAGTAGTGTAATCAAGGCTATGTCCAGTGCTTGAATAGTTAAGTTAGAGAGACCAGAACCATGAGCAATCTTGTTATGGGAAGTAGGTTCTCTCTAACACTATTTAAAACCGGCTAGAGCAGCTCAGTTAATGCATATGAACACTGGAGCTGTAACTGCTACCCCAACGGGATCTTGAATATTCAAAGAGGAACACTGAACATGCTCAGTGTATCCTGGAATTCTACAGGGAAGTGTTTTTTCTCATCAGAGGAAGGACTTGTAAAAGCTTTTCCCACAAGTGGATAAAATTGGTTCATGGATCCCAAGATCATTACTCTTCTATCAATCAGGAGGGTGAGGCAGAAGACAAAGCAGCTAGGGAACCTTTCTGTTTCATGGGCCACATTTACTTATGCTCACAAATATCAGCTCTAAGAAAGTCCTAGTTCCCTTCTCTACCCCCGAATGGAGTGGGGAGACACAAGACCCAAGAATTTTTAGAAGCCTTTAGCTGATTCACTTTTCCCAGTTTCCCCACACAACTCATGAGAGTTTGTGGTACAGTGCCAAAGTTCTCTGTAGGGTGTCCCAGTGTGCAGCTGTTGCATTGCCTTCATGGGGTTTGCTCTCTCCCATCCCAAAGAACCAAATCATTGTGCACAGTTATGCTATTTTGAAATACCTCGGTACACATGAAGAGGAAGGTTTCCTAAGCTAAATACAGTGATTGCAGAGTACTGAAATCACTGAGACTTAAATACAGGAATTTCTAGTTTTACCATTCAATTATTTTTCTCATTAGAACCACAGTTTTAATCAGCTAAAACATATTAAATATTAAACAGCCAGTAAAGCAGAATAGTATGTTACATTAAAATAATTCTTTATAAAGTGCCTAAGTACATTACCACCTAATTTGTCTTTTTATTATATGCACTCATTCATCCTAGACTTAATTTAAAATAGGTGTCAGGTATCAGCTACAATACTCAGATCTGGATTCTGATGTGGATGTTAGAACCTCTGGCACTTACTAAATATGTTCAAGAAAGGGGAAGGAGGCGGGTAAGTTTGGGCCTGTTTTTAATAAGCTACAGCAATTAGATATTTTGAATACTCAGAATGATATATTAGAATTATACAGTTATTTGGTTTGTTCGGGTGCTTTTCAATACACTTGAGAACCAGCTCTTAATTAAGATACACACACTATCAAAGATTAAAAACTTAGATGGTGGTAAAAACAATTAGAATGATGATGTAGGCTTAGATTCCCCATGGTTTTTGTACAGATCTGCATGACAGCATGGGGCATGGGCACGTGGAATTTGCCTTCTCTGCACAAGGTCCAGAAACAGCTGAAGTACTTCTGTGCCCTAAAGGGACAAGAGCCACCTCAGAGCAGGTGGGATGCTCTGGGATATGGCTCTGTTTTCCCTGAGCTGACTGGGTACTCTGATAACAGGAGC
The DNA here is from genome assembly GCF_949628215.1 of Phalacrocorax aristotelis. Lineage (NCBI taxonomy): Eukaryota > Metazoa > Chordata > Aves > Suliformes > Phalacrocoracidae > Phalacrocorax > Phalacrocorax aristotelis. Next base: position 23,265,273 of record NC_134280.1, read on the forward strand.
TTTACACTTCAAGGGAACTGCTGCAGTTACCCATTGTCTCTGGGTAAGGAGTGGTTGCTCTCTGCAGAATGCCTTCTGGGGAGCAATAGTCCAGGGGTCCTGCAGTCCTCAGCCTGCTCCCATGGCCAGGCTGCTAAATCACAGCAGAGCCCCCATCTGTGGAGCATATGCCAATTATGAGTTAATTATTTATTTCAGTTTAGAAAACATTCCTTCCTATTGAGAAGGTATAAGAGGAAAGTACAGTGTACAACAAAGCACATTTTATAAAATAGATTAAGATAAATGATCCAACCAAGATTACCTCAAATTATAGGCACGCCTCACCCCTTTTAAACTAATAGACTATGTAATATACCAGCCTTAATATGTGCTGAATGTATTGCGCTTGATCTCAGAAGCAGTAAGAGCAGTCTCTCTTGTGAAATCTTGCTGCAGAAATGACTGAGTTCCTACCATCTCAATGCCACATGAAAAACTTTCATCAAAGCAACCAAACCTCTTGACTTGCTGCTGATTCCACAGCACTTTTTTATAGTGATATCACTTTTATCTATCATTATTTATTCAAAGAGGCAAATCAAACACATAAAATAGTCTCATCCAATTTTTTGCCTGCAGGAGATGTCCTTCTTGTTGGCTAAGCCATGAAGTCTTACATCAGTCAGAGATTAACTAAGTGGCTCACTTGACTTTCTGTTCTCCTTTTCTGTGTATAGCAGTTTCTTATACACAGGTTACAATCCAGTATCAAAATTAGAATTTTTAAAAAGAAAACATTTGTCTTCAGCAGCTCAGCTAACAAAGGAGTACTTGTTTTTAGGAAGGTGCAGCATTTTTTAATTGCTAATCAGAATGCCGATCCTCTATTAATCCTAACCAAGTAATCTGAATATATCACTAGTGCCTGCTCATGAGAGATGCATTTAGAGCATTATTAATGATGATTAATACCAAGGACTTTTACAATTTGAATTCTACAAATAAATTCTAACATTGTGTGTGTAAATTCACACTTTTCTCATGTTTTGACTTTTATAAAACTTTTTTTCATTTAAAATAAGTCATTAGGAGATAACTCCAAACTAGAGTGCAATTAGCAATACTTCAGGTGAAAAGGCTCACAAGAAGGTTGGGTCAGCCCTGATGATCTGCCCAGGGGCAGGTGGCATGTTAGCTAACACAGCTAATGCCCACAAGTTTTAGTGCCCTGGGGCACCAGAGATGTGATCCTTTGGATCACATCTCACCACCTACAGCTCTCAGGCCCCAGTGATTAGGTTTTTATTAACACCTCTCCACCAAGATGCAGCTTTTTCTAATGTCTTAGGACAACTCTGATTCATGCCTCTGGGGTCAGAGTATTTTACCCATTCCACTGTAATGCTCTCAGGAAAGACCTAACAGTATCCTGGCTACATCTGTTTAAAATAATTTCAGTGCCTTTGGGGGCACGTGTGTGTAAGACCTTAAGGAAGCTGCAGAATTGTACATGCTCTGGGAGCCAACCAAGTAATCATCGGAGAGTCCCAGAGTGCAGAAGGAGTCCCTGCTACACACAGCTTCCTTTGGCAGGCAGGAATGGAGAAGCTTGAAATGGTTTTCTCAGGGGAAATGGTAAACATAATGGAGATGCATAACTATCATGAGCCAGACCAACGGTCTGTTTAACCTAGGAGCCTGTTTTCCAGTAACAGATGCTTAAGGAAAGTGGATTAAAACCAAGGCATATATAAAACAGATATTCCCCTTGACATGGCCCCTCAGCTTCTGGGGAACAGCACTTCAGAAACTTCCTCAGCTGGAATCACATTTCGTTTGTTGTGTTTAATAGTCGCAGATAGGCCGATCCATCACAGATTTGTGTCATACCTTTTTGACTGAATTTACGCTTTGTGGGTCCACAACGTCTTTCAATAGTTGTTTGTGCGGCTGGGTTGTATCCCTTTTGAAAAGAAAGGGCACGATGGCTTTATAGCCATTTCGGGTTTCCCTGGATGCCTCTTAGCACTGAGGAATCGCGGAGAGCGGTGCCTTTTCCCGGTCGCCAGGCCATTCGCCACCGCCCGAGCTGGGACCGCGCCCCTGGGCGCGCAGCCGTGGGCTGCAGCGGCTCCGAGGCCTCGCCTTTGACCCCGGCCCGGCCCGGCCCGGCCCGGCCCTTCCCGCCCGGAGCAATCGCGGGACACCGACACCCTCCCCTACCCCTAGTCGGGCCCCGGCAGCAGGAGCTCTGCGCCACCGGCGGGAGGGCGCAGGTGGCAGCTGCCAGTACCCGCCCCCAGGGCCCGGCCTCCGTGACGTGGCCGCGCCTTACCCCACGCCCAGGCGAGCGGCGGGAGCGCTGGGGCCGGTGTGTGGGCGGCGGTCGCGCTGCCGCTGGGGCGCGTGGGGTGCTGGCGTCCTCCCGGTGCTTCGCCCCGTTCCGTGGGTGCCGTTCTGCTCGAGGACGGCCGGTGGCTGCGGGGGCTTGAGAAAAACCTGATGGGAACGTTAGGTGTATTTCAGACCTTTCTGCGGCAAAACACACCTCATTTCACAGAACCGTAGGTCCAAGTCACTCTAGTTTTGTTTTTTTTTTTTTTTAAAAAAGTCCCCTGGTATTGAGACTCCTAGCTTTTATTTCTGTACCGTGGCTTGTTCATCTTTCACAGCAGTGGTGTAAGCTCTGGTGTTGTCTTTGTTGTTTCTGAAGGTCAGACATGCGCCAGCGTTTCCGTTCAGAGCTGTATTCCTCACAGCTTGCCCCTGGGCTGTAAAATGTCACCATCGGCTGAAGCATGGCATAGGAAGGCCTGAGAAGCTTCTCTCCCATTAGTCAAAAACCTTCAAGTTAAAGGAATGAGTTAAAAAATATGGGTTTACTGCTTTCCAAACCTTTCTATATGTCTGTATAACATGAAAGCTGCTTTAATTTAAAGAATAAAATGTGATCTGACAAGCAGATAGTCCTGACTTTTATCGTAGACTCATAGAATCAAAGAATCATTAAGGTTGGAAAAGATCATGTCCCTTTATTACATTGTACAAAAGATGAAAATGGTTAAGATGTTAACGTCTGAAAGGTGATAGCCTTTCTGATACTTTATTCCTCTCAGGATAAACTTCCTGACATGTCTTTACGGTCTTATGTGTATATTCCCAAGACCACGTACAAGGTCTGGCGAGTTTCCTGTACGCTTCAGATGTTTGGATACGCTACGGATGTTTGTCACAAGAGATGTGATTCAACATACAGAGTCTGTGCTACTTAGGCCAGGTTAAGTAGTTATCGCTTCCTTTTTTTCTTTCCTCCTTTTACTTGAGCTGTTCATTCCTACTCTTGAACCAATCCTTGTGGTGTGCCTTTGAACCAGATCCAGCTGGTATGAGTCAATTGGAGTACTGGTCTCATCAGTTCCCAGGGTACAGAAAATAACAGCAGGTGAGAATGAGGCAAAGGTAAGAGTGGCAGCAGCCATGCAGTGATGTACCCCACTCTCGGGGCTCTGGGAGAGGCCTTGGAGTACATGGAGCGACTCTTCAGGATAGGCATAGTTACAGGCACCCATATGGAAATCTGCTAATCACCTGTGCTGTGTTGCCATGGTTATTTCAGCAGCCTTTTCCATCCATTGTCAGAAGTGTAACTAGGATCACATCTGGGGTTCTGAATTTCAGCGACTTCCTCAGGTGGTAGCATCATTTTCTGCCTGTCAATTTACTCCACTGACAAACACACATTACTGAAGAAACTTGCTACTCAAGACCTCTTTCTGCTCCTAATTAAGTCAAAGGAAAAACTTTCTCTGACTTTTAAGGGAGCAGGGTCTGGCCCTGCAATGGAATTCAAACATAAAACATTGAGCTTCCCTGACAGCTGTGTGCCTTCTGTGAGGGGAAGCCAAAACCCAGCAACAAAATACGGCTGGCTTTGGCTGCTTCAAAGTGAGATAGTGGCAAGGGGAAACCGTTTACAAATGCCAGAGCTGGCGAGGAGAGCAGAGAGACATTGGCTTGTTGCTTTCAAGGATGCACAGCCATTACATGTTAAGGAATTCTGCTTTTTGTTATTGAGCTTCTGAGCTTCTGATCTATATGCTGTAGGAAAATGTATGTGTCTTTAGGACTGTCCATGAAATAGATAGCTTTATGTTTGACCCAGAGAAGTCACAGATCTTTTTGCTGAATGTTCTTAATATTTTTTTTTGGCATATGGCTACTGTGTCATAGACCCTTTCAGCCTAAGATTAAAGGAAAACCAGCTGATTCTGTTTATAGGACCCTTCAGATAACTCTGTTAGATTTTATAGTGGATGTGGTCGCCAAACTTGTTTAAAAATTATTGCTTTATGTTTTACTTTATTTTTCAGGTTTTTGGAACACCAGAAGTGATCAGTCCAGCCGTATTTTCTTATGAGCTCTCTGTGACCACAGATAATGTGGGGTTGTTTGGGGTTTTTTATGTAAAGAGATTCTAATTTCCAAGTCTTTTCTTAAAATGTTGTGAAGTGTGTTTGTTATTAAGCTAATTATGAGAGCATAAGTAGCATATTCTAATATCTAATATTTTTATTTTGAAATTTTTGTTCAGGTTTTTAAGAAATATTTTTAATACTTGTATCTTGTCTTTCATGTGGCCAGGCAGACCCTGATTAAAACTAATAATGGCACTGTTGCGTAATCTCTTGCTTTTACAGTGTAGATTGCGTAGTTGACACGTCCACTTTCTGAAAAATTGCTCTGACAAGAGTACCCTGCTTGAGATATCTATCATGAGAACGCCTGTGTGTTCCCTCTCGTGTCCCAAATGAAAAATGAAATCTTGTCAACACCTGTTTCCAACACCTATTTCCCATGTTCAATGTATAACTATAAAAGCTGTATTTCAGACGTTAATATTATTCTGCACTATTTTTTATGTTAAACTATGCAGTTAGGTATAACATACGTATTTTAAACATTTATTATCTAAGATAAAATAATCATGCAAGTTTTTTTCCATTCACTGATCCCTAAAGTTTAAAGTCGTTTCTCTGTATTTGTTTATAAAATTAAACACTTTTTGATAAAGAAGAGTGTCCCTATAACTACCTAAGCGTATTCTGGGAAAGAAAAAAAATCCCACCCACGTCAGAAGTTCAGCACACATTACTCAGTAGTACACATAATTTGTCTTTTATACAGTTGTCACATACAACAAAATATTGTTGTTAGCAGTTATATTGTTATATAGTATTGTTATAGCAGTTAGAAACACCATTTAAATTTTGGTTAAATTTCATTTTACTGTTACTACATAACAGTATGAGCATATACTCTCAGAATTACACAACACCAGCCTGGTAAGCTCCTGTAAGTTTTATTTACCAACCCTCATCTGTAGAAATGTGTGTATATATGCTTGCAGACATACATGTAGCTTATTCTAAAAGTTTTAAACAAAAATTTTGCATTAATAGCAATGCATAACAGAGATCCTTATAGAACATCTAATGCTGTTAAGAATACAATCAAATGTTTATGTTTCCAGTATGTTTTATAGGATGATGTCGTAGCATGTGACTACTGGGGTGGTGGTTTAGTTTTTTACTACCTTTACAGTTGTCTTACAAAGTATTTTCTTATATGATCATGAATCATCTCATAGAGAATCTTATCTCTTTTTAAGTACATGGAAGCTTTAACAATGTAATGCTAACTTTGTTGTGGTAAACCAATTTAAAATGAAAAATTACAAATTGCAAAAAAAAAAAACCTTTTATGTGTAAAAATTGTGCTAAATGTACTGTGCCTGTAGCTTAGATGAGCTTACTCTAGGGACATCTGTAATGGACAAGGTAAGAAAAGACAACACACCTTGATGCCAAAAGCTTTTTAGAAAGCCTTAATCGTACAAAGGCCATAAGAAGTAAACAGTTATACTGATCTGGGGAAGTCCAGTGGTGGATGAAGGGGATTTGGTAATGGTCACTACAGCCACCATTTATTTGTAAATGTTTTTCCCTTTGTTGTGTGTTAAGAAGTTATTTAAATGAGTTTTTCATACAGTAGTATGCAGCAATTTATTATATTTGAAATTAAAATGTTCCTGCTTTAGGTTTTGGTAATTTATTCCTAATACCTCGAGCATATAAAATGAATTGGTTTATTTGCTTACTGTGATTTGCAGGGATATTACTCCATGACAAGGTTACATTGACCTATTATTTCATGCATCAGCAGTTCTTCTATTGCATTGATTTGATCAAGCCTAGTGGATAAAAGAGGAGCAATCCACCCAGTGGACCAAATTAGAATTATAATAAAAAGTGCACATTCTGAAGGGCAAAGTAGGTTAAGTATGGTACTTACTGCAGTTGGCATTATTTTTGTGATGTGTCAAATTTTAAGCTTTTTTTCATAAATGTTTGTTCAAACTTCTATATTCAAATTTTGTATTTTGTTTTTATGTAGCTATGTAAGTGATGCTGTAGCTACAGTTGAGAAAAAAAGGTAGGGTTTTGTAGCCACCGGAGGCTTTTTTAGGTTAGGCACTTGTGAAAGTGCAAGAAATCTTTTTCATTTTGAATTCACAGTAATTTCTGGGTATCTCTTTGCTGTACAACTCTAGATACTGCTGTTGTTCCTCATGCTGAAGAATGTCACCATTTTACAGTCACCTGGTTTGGGATCTGCTAGACAGAGGAAAAAGGACTGCATGGCCTACAGCTTTACTCTGTTTCTAGAGGTATCTTGTTCCCACTTGCTCTCCTTGAATGCCAACAATAGCTCAGTGAATCAGGAGGGGCTGTATACTGTCTGTTCTCTCCCAGGTAAATTTTAAAGTGCTGTTATCCAAGGGATAGGCCAAGGTGCTTGTCTATGCAAGGTGTGCAATAACAGCTGTAGGCTCCAACATGATTTTAATAAGATGTAGCAAATAAGATCTTCAAATGGCTCTAGAGTAAGATATGTTGAAGTTATAACATAGAACCTTAATTTTTTTCTCTAATGACCAAGTATACATTAGACACATTTTAAAAATCTTCATACATTTGTTCTATATTGCTCTGTTGTGATGATCTGCTAGTACTACATAATCAATCTGTACTGATGAAGGTATGCTAACAGTGGAAAATCAAGGCCATTAGAGATGATAATTACAAATTCTAGCACCCCGTAAATGCTAAAGAGAATAATAGTAGCATTCATGTGGTTTGCTTACTAAGGAATCCACAGAGAAATTAATTTAAGCACACATTTAAGTTCCAGTGATCTCAATAGGACATAAGAACGTACTGTGGTTGTTTACATAACTGGGTAGAGTGTGAGCATGTATGTCAGTGCTTTGCTGGATAGATCACTTCTAATAGAGATGGAGATCCCAGGGAAGAAGCCCACCTCAAAAGCTTGTAGAAAACACTGGGAAAGTGTTTGGTTTTCTTTGGTTTGTTTGTTGGGTTTTTTCCTTTGAGTTAGAAGTTAAGCTGATATGAATTAATTGTTTCAGTAACTAAAAACATGCTGTCCCAAGATGAAAAAAAAAAAGAAGTGTTCTATTTGTTTTGATGTTGCATGACTATTTGGATAAATTCTGGTAGTCTCCTGTAAAAAAAAAATACACAGATGGGGTTTTAAAATTTTTTTTTTCTATTAGGTTCAATTGTTTAAAAAGGGCAGAGACCAAGAAGGTAAGCATCAGCTTAGTCCAGAACTTAAATATACACCTCCTTTGGGGCAATGGATTAGTTTCACTTCTTATTTAGATATTCTGTTGAATTATTTTAAATTCTATTGCTGTGAACATTCATGAGGTAGATGAAATGATGCCAAAGTTTCATTTTATCTCTGTGTGGATTTGTGTTGAAATTGCTGAAAATTTTGCTGCCTCAGAAATTTAGTAATACCATGAATAGAAAATTAACACTTTTCAAAGTTACTGTTTCTATTTTGGGAGCAAACAGACAAAATGAAAAATTATGTATTTTGGGGCCAAAAGGTAAATTACTTAACAATTGCTAACTTTTAAAATTATGCTTTCTTCAAAACACTTGTTAGTTAATCAGGGAAATCTAAGAAAGAAGGGGGTCAAGCAATTCAGCAGTGCATATCTGAAGTGGAACTTTTTAAAAGATCACTATACAGCTTCAAGTTAAAGAAATCTTAGAGTTGAGGAACAGAATTTGCATCAGGTGAACCAAAATGTGAAACAGCTCTTTTGTATTTGCTTTTCAGAAGTGGCTGTTGAATCAATTCAAGCAATACCATGGTAAGATGTCTTTGGTTTTGCAGCGGATCTATTACATGCTTTTTTAAGCAATTAGAGCTCGATAATGCAATCATTTGTCACCCAATTAATTTTGAAAGACTGGAAATACATGGATGAACTCTTTAACCTGTGGTTCACTTGGCACCATTGTTATTTAGATCAAATAAAAAAAATATTAGTAGTAATGGGTAAGCTACATCATAAGAACTCAATATCTTCATGTTCTGTGACTTGCCATTTAATTTTTAAAAGATTTTCTTATTACTGTAGATAAACACAGATAAATAAATGTAACATGTTTTTGTTTGTATAGAATATGTAAATTAATTACAATTAGAAACAATAATGGAAAAATTATTGTGAAAATATTTCTCCAGGGCTGATTCTGTGCCCCAGCATCAAGCGAAACTTTATCAAGGGCATTCGTGTGTGCAGGCTTCTGCCCTATATTATCTTCACAGCTTTGAAAACCTTAAGCACTGAAGCTAAAGTTCTTATAAGGCTAAGAGAAAGCTATGGGCATGCCAAAATAAACCAGATCCTATGCTTTTTTTATACTTCTAATCTTGAAGTCATAATATCCTGTCATTTCAGTGCATCAGAATGATACTTCATGACAAGTATCTGCTCCTCCCTGGGAGAGGTAAATGGAAAGTGTACTGAGACCTAATTTCTAGGATTTCTGCGCTGAACTTGTACGCATAGTAAATTCTGACTCAGATTTTTGTATTCTTGAAAAGAGGTGTATGAATTGTGGGATAATATAAATCGCAAGAGACTTTTAGAGGTCATCTGGTCCGGTGACCTATTCAAAGCAGGGCCAACTTATGTTGCTCAGGGCTTTATCCAGTGAAGAAAGAAGTATCTCCAAGCCTGGAGATTTCACAGCCTCACCGAGCAGCCTATTACAGTGTTTCACAACCCTCATAATGAAGCTGTGTGGTTTTTTCCCTGGTATCTAACCTAAATATCTCATCAACTGAAAATGTGTCTTCTTGCTTCATGTAATCTGAAAGCTTGGTATTTTTCACCTTCTTGGTCTGTGACTCTTAAAATTTGTATTTTGCATTTATAGGTTGTATTTGTAAATGCATCTTGAGTTGCCAGACTGCCAACTTATTTGTGCTAATGTAAACTTGGGATAATGCTAAGGACTTCAGGGGTCTACATCTAGATTTGTAATGATACAATGTTAATCAGAAATGTGATTTTTCTGCCACATCTTACAGGGAAGCCTCTTCTTTCTGCAAAGACAGCGAGTCACATAATTCTTTGTATGTATGTGCATAATTAATTAAAAAGTAGGAACATTAGCTCTAGAAAGGTAGAATAAAAAGAAGTTATTCTTTATCATTCAGCTCTGATACAGGAAGGTTATTTTACTGTAATGTGTATAATAGGTTAATAGGTTCCAGTATTAAGTGGCTATTTCATTACCTCTGTATTTTTGCCGAAGTTTAAAGTTGTTTACTCCCTCAAGGAATTTCTGTATCCCTTAAAACTATAGACCTATAGACCTAATTGCTTATTACATTTGTAGGGCTTTCCAGGTGGGTTATCTTGAAAAGAATACTCACTCTAGACAAACATGTTCTGGACCAAAAAAATAGAATTTGCCTGTAGTGTAATGTGAAACAATATACGCAGTTTACTGAAGTTGTGACATGCACGTAGTGACTACTGCCTTTCTGTTCATGAGTCCTGCTACCCTGCACTGCTCAAGGGTTCACCAGCTTAAGTTTGCTCGAGCACCACATTAAACATGTAACAAAGCCGCACCAGGAACGTGTCTAGGAGAAGCCGTACCTCCAGTCCTGCTGCTTTCTCCCATAGGGAGGCACAAGTAGCAGCAGTTCCCAGTTCTGCATGGGGCTGCGTGTGGCGCTGAAAGCGACTGGTAACTACTCAGGCAATACCTCTTCTGGACATAAATGGCAATTCAAATGTTTGTATGTGCCATTTGGAAGTAGTATGCGCTTCTGGAGAGGGCACAGTTTTGCAGAAACTCTGAGGGTGGTTATTAAACTCTATTTAAAAAAACTTGTTTCTGTCATGTCCCTACGCTATTAAAATTGGACTTTTAAAATGTTGGTTTGGATTTGAAAGATGAAAGGAAACCTTGCAGAACACTACATCAGTACTCTCTGAATTTTGTAGCTGTGCTATGAACTTTGGCATTTGAATCTTCTCATTCTGTGTTTATTTCTTGGAATACTGTTTCCACCACCCTTACAACCAACAACATAAATACTGTGTGATTTGGTCATGCTGATCGTGATTTGGTGTTTGTGGAAGCTACTGATAATACTGATCTATTTATGGGGCTTCCAGTGACAAATTTAGGGCACATGAAGGTTCAATAAGCAGAAATAAGCTTTCCTTATGCTTTAACATAGTTACTTCATACACTCACTGTTTGGAGCACTTTCAGTTGCTTAAATGTTTTCAGTGTCATTCTCAAAGAACCACTAAAAAGGGGAGGTAAATATCTGTAAGTTGTAAACAAAGAAGTTGAAGGAACTGAATGGAACTGCTGAAAGATGCAGAGTCAATAAATATGATTTCCCTTGTTGCCATTATTTATTATGTGTCAAAGAACAGAATGATGCTGTCGACCCCAGATGGGTACTTACTGTGTGGGAACTTTCTGTGTCACAAATTAAATTTAAGTGAAAAATAAGTATGCAAACCAACCTTTTCTTGGGACCGATGTTCAGATCACAACCTTTTTTTGCTATGGCACAGACTGGAAGCTTACTAGCTTTGTTCAGCAAAAACAGAAAAATACTGTATTTTTACTGGAATATTACTATAATTTTGGAGGAGTGTGTATTTTGTTTTCTCTGTGTGGAAAATAATTCATTTTTAGTAAAAGGCAGTTTAGGATTTGGACTACAAGCAACGGTGTCTCCCGCTGCAAAACAAATCTCTTAAATTACCTGTTGAAAAATAGATCTGATTTCACCTTTCCATGTACTTTTGATTAATAAGTGCTATGTAAATATTACCAGGAAAGATTTTAAATAGGTGTTAAATCCTCTGAACAATTTAGGTAGTAACCATTTCTTTTAATGGTTGGTCAGTGGGAGCTCTGTCAACAACAGGGGACTGATGGCCATGGGAAGGAAATGCTCAGCAAGAAATCTTGCCACACCGACCTCTGTGGCTCCTGCCTTCACCTGGTTATGACCACAGTCTTGAACTGCAGGTTAGCAAGATGTGCCGGGAGCTATCTATTTTCTAACCGAGCTTGTCTTTCTGATACACAGTAGATATCCCAAAGAGACTGGTGGCACAGATGAGGCAGCTGTAATCAGCATGATCTGCCATTGCCTAGGGTCAACACAAAGAGAGGGGAGAAAACCAGTATCTCAGGCAGCCAGAGAAAATAAGGTTGGAGCTGCATGTTTTTGTCTGCTGGACAGGACTTAAAAATAAACATTTTGTAAAATTCAGAGTTGTTGTAAAACCTTACTTTTTGTCAGTGAACCCAACTTTGATCTGGGTTGCCTTGAAATTAATTGCAAAGAAAAAATTCATTATTCATTATATTCCTTGAAAATCTTGGGTAATAGAAGGCTTGTTAAAATGTGCGACAAAATCTCTTTTTCTTTGTGGAAAGCAGGAAAGGAGAAAGGTAGCAAACTAAATGACTGTTCCTTTCCCATACTTTATAAATTATGATTTTTCAGCTTCAAAATTGAGTTCCTAATGCATCATATTATGTCTAGAACTATTTTGTCCTTCAGTTTCACATGTGTTCATTTTTCAACAAACCCATTTTTCTGTAGATAATTAATATTTAGTATCGGGTTATCACAGGTAATATTATTTTGCTGCACCTGTAAAACCTCACTAGAGACCAGTTTGGTGAATAATGATGCGATTTTTAGTATTTCTCATTTATATGCTTGGTTTTTTCTTTTTTCTTTCTTTTTTTTTTCCCCACTACTGGAAAATTTCTTGCAATATATACATGGGATATTTCATCCAAAAGCATGAAAAGTAACAATTCGTCCAGCATTCTTCCCCAGATGACAGAAGAAAATACAGGTACGAGTTGTATTTACTTAAAGTTTACATGGTTTGTGGGTGTGACTGTTTAACTGAGACACTTTTGATGGGTTGATTTGTAGTAGATGTTATATGCAACTTGTAGTTGTACAAAATAATTTTTCCCCCCCTCTGGTCTGAGTATGCTGTCTTGGCACCTGTTTTTATCTGGCTTTATGGAGAAAGTTTCACCCATGGGATGCGTACTTATCCTAGTAAAGCATTTGCCTGTAAACATACTTCAGGCTATGGGAACCTCTGCTATTCTGCTATTTCCTGAATATAGCTCTGTAGAGAATAGCCTTTTATGTAGAAACAAAAAGAAAACATTTGGCTTTTACCAGTGTTACAGAATTCAATAAATACATGGTGGATGCCCTCTAGCTAGATCGACATGGAACTAACACCTACAGACACACTACAGAATGATTGCTCCAAAATAAAGTTTGTACTTTCTGAAGCTGGAGAGTCTGAAATTATGATTGTAATAATAACTTTGTGTGGCAGACAAGATTTGGCCAGTGTAAAGAAATTCTACAGAGGAGTTTGGTGAAAATTTTCTTTTGTATCTCAACAGACTATAGAAATATATTACTTTTTTTTTAAGCAATACAATGATCAGTTATTAAAACCTTATTTATATTACTTGTACCTAGAAATAAAAAATCAAGGAAGTTGGAGATTAATGTTTGAAGTGAAGTATATTCTGAATTATTGTTAATTCTCCATGCAAATATCTTTTATAGCATTCTTTCTTTTTTTTTATTTTTCCATTTTGGCATTAATGATAAATAAATAGCCATTATGGGGAAGGGTTAGACACCCAAGGAGGGATGTCTGTAATTCCACACGCTGAGCTGAGAAGCCTCGTAAGCCAGTAAACTGGAAAAGAGGAGTTTAAGTCTCCTCAGAAGCGTTTCCATCCTGAGCCTTTTCCAAGAGTTAGGCATCCATCCTTTCTCCTAGCACAGAGGAAAAGATAGAGCAAGAATTCTGTTCCCCCCTTTCCTGAAGTCTGAGTAGTGGTACATTCTGAGGTGTTTTTGAAACTCAGTTCCTTTTGCCTGCAGGAATTTAAATTTAAATTTCCACTCCCCAGGGCAAAAAAAAAAACCCTACCAAATTGTAGGCCATTATGGATAGGTGCTGTGTTGGACATTTTGCTTATATTATTCCTTTTCCCATGGTATTAGTAACTATTCATCATGCCAGCAAGGAAAAAACAGGTATGAGGATGATTCCTGTGACAGCATTTTGATACTTATAATGAGCTAAAGACATAGGCAAGGTGTGAGGACAGAGGTAATGTCATGGACCAATTTGCATAACTGAGGAAAAGCAGATAACCACTGGACACAGAAGCACTTCTTCAGGTCTAATATTGAAACAGAAGACTTCAAAGCTAAGTGTAAGCCAGGACTGAGGTGGTCTGAGTTTAAATGTGATAACTATAGTTGGACTGCAAGAGAAAAGATAGTTGGTACTTTTGAAATAGAAGGGATATTAATTAAGGGAATGGATGAGAGGAGTAAAGTGGTTATCTCTTAAGGAAAATGCATCCGATTTCTCCCTCCTGTTCCATCCCATCTTGTTCTTGCATACTTCCCTCTGAGCACATGCACCTTCTGATTTTCTTCATTCCTGTATGCCTTCCCTTATTTGTATGGACCTCTACACACATGTGCAGGGTTGTTCAAAATCACATATTTTAGTTTTTTCTTTCCTACTGTCCTCCCAGATGGATGGGCCTAAAATACATGCTAATGACTCATTGCCTTGGCTTTGCTTTGTTCTTCTTACCTGAAACACTGCCTTGTGTGAAAGTTTTGTCCCCAAAATATTAAGAGAAATTTTTGAGAAATTACTTTCTTTAAAAATTGACAGCGGACACTCCACTTCGCTATAGTTTCCAAGAAATGAGGGGGCCAAGCTTTCTTGAAAACAAGCCTCTTGGGAAAGTGGCAGAATTTCACCTGTGACTCTCCATTGAGAACAAGGCTAGAGAACAGCCAATTTCAAAGAAAGGAATTTGGCTGTATGCATTCTACTAAAGACAAAACTCTTTACTGTGAAAAACAACAAGCAAATTTAATTCCTGAAAAGAAAGAAATATTAATTTTCCCACAAGATTGCAATGAATTCAAGCTATCCTAGAAGTCTCAAGCAACATACATTGTTATGTTAGGAACAAAGAAAATCTTCAGTACCTATTTATTTTCTTGTGATCTGTTTTCAGCCTAGCATTATCTTCTGAATTGGTCAGACTGGTAGAAAAATGCTGAGGAGTGAAGTCCCAGGTTGGTGTTCTCTCACTGTAGCTGGAGAGGAGTGTGAGTAGCCTTGTTACCTGTCCTGTAGAGAACAGGGCTGTCAGAGACCAGAGCACTATCCCTTGTACTTTCTTGAATCCCTTCCCAGGCATTTCGTTCAAACGCTTGCAAACATTAAGTATCCCTTAAGATTAGAGAGAGGTTATGCTTGATTCATTGTTTAGGGCAGTGCTGCTCTTTATCTGATGTGCATAAGCTTTAAAAAACTTTGTTGTGGGTGAATATGAACTGTTAAAGATAGCATGGCTAAGTTCTTTCTCTTGTTCTAGTGCTCAGTTGCTAACATCGCCCCAGATGACATCGGCTCTGCTTTTTCCAGTGGTCATCTTCCAGTGCAGCTATCAAAACGACAGCCAGAGGAGTCAAGAGCATTAGGTAAACGTGGGCTTGCAGAGAAGTTTTGAAGGGCCAAAGTAGAGGACAGGAATTTATTACATAAATAGATCTGTATATGTGTCTGTAACATGACAACTCTAATCTGATTTGCTGCTGGGAGCTGATGTCTTCAGTTTGAATCACCTGTCTCTTGATCTGGGAGAAGTGTTTTTAGCTTGAAATTGCCCCTCAATGCTCTCATAATCTTCCATACTAATGCTGAAAAGAGAGGCGTGTGTAACAGCTGATGGCTTTGCTTAAAGCTCATGCACACCTCCATTACCTCTAAATAGGAACCTGTTTATTGTGAGAGTGCTAATGATATTTGCTCAGATGAGAGAATATGAACTACTCAGTCAAACACAGAAAAGATGTTTTTTTCTTACATGCCCGTCTCTTCTCTGGTGGATAAACTCGGTATCTGACTTCTCAGATAACAGTGTGCCAGTTGTCTGCTTTTGCAGCTGTTCTTATCATCCTGTTTGTGTTTCTGTGCTATGTTTGCACCTTGTTATAAAATTTAGGTATTGGTTTTCTGTTTAAACAACTTTCATTTCAAACAGATGCATTTAACATTCTTTTTTGGAAAAGCTTTTGTATCTAAATTTCTGTAATATTGCAGCTAAAAAGAAACCAGGAGGGTGAAGGGTTTCACGTATGGTGCTGCAGAAGGCCTACTATTTCACTAGTATTGATGACTCTTCAGGGTGATCTGACAAACTGATGAAGGCAAAACCAGACTTATCCACCACAGAGAAAGAGGGAAAAGAAAAAAAAAAAAAAAAAAAAAAGGAAAAAAAGCCTAGTTAAGCTCACAACTGTAATGATCCTGAAAATTTTTGAGACTTAGGAAAGCCCATACCTGAAATTGAGTTATGATTTGATAAGTGTTTTTTAAAGTAACAGAAAAGCCCATGTTTCTTGTTCCCTGAGGATTATTTCTGAAATATGCTTAGTTTAAAAAAATCATGTATTAAAACATCGCAGAGTCCAGCTCTCCAAATTAATTCTGAGATTGACAGCCAAACTGCATTAACTCCTGGAGCAGCATTACTGAAATTACTGAATGTCCTAATTGTAAACTGATGCCCTCCTATGGGATAAGAAGATATGATTCAGTGAGACATGTAACAATTATAACAACATATCACAAGGGGAAAATCCAGGCATTAGCTGTTTTGGCTCTACCAGGTTATTGGGGGAGGCAGGAAACAAATTTTATTTCAAACACAGGGTAAACAGCTGCAATTCCCTAAAACGGGTAGTGAGTGGACTTACTGGATGACTAGCACTTGTGTTATTTTTCCATGCTACATCACAGTTGACCAACTTAAGTAATTTTGTTTGATCCATCTGGATGAGTAGGGTTTCCTGCTGGGTTTTACTTTGTTACGGTTTGAAAGTAAGGGGGTTCTTTGCTTGGGGGTATTGAGAGTTGGGATTTGCTGCTGCAGTTGTTTCAGGATGTGGGCTGTTCTTTGGGATGTTTTTCAGATGAAGCAGATCAAAACAGACAGCAACACGTGCCAGCATCCACCAGGAAGGGGACATCCTGCAACAAGAAGCCACAAAGTATGTAAAACAATGTGCTTCACATTAGACTTTCCTAAATGCCCTTCATCACCGCAGTGCTGAATGTTCTAGCTGGCAGCTCATCTTGAGCTCTCTTTGAAATTCAAGTGATGGACATGATCCTTAAATATGGGACTGATCATAAAACCCAAAGCAAACCTATTGCTCACCTTCAATACATTTTGATCAAGTGCCAGAAAACAGCAAAAGTTATCTGTAGAATAGGAATATAAATCTGTAGGTTTCACCAAATTTCCATTTGTAGAATTTTCTGGGCAAGGCCAAATAAATAGGGCAATAGTTTGGGTTTTTTTCTTGGATGTTCATTTTTTTGGTTACAGATATACAGTAATTTATAGTTGTATTTTTTACCACTGCAGGTGATAGCCAGGAGAGTTCTGAACTACTTAGTTTTGAACAATTTTCCAATTTTAATTTGTCAAGAGTTAAGAAAATTTATATTATTCCATTCTATCAAAGATACAGGTAAATGAGACACAATGTGTACCAGAAATGGTGGGAAAAGAAGCAGGTAATTGATGCAATGAATATATTTTGTAATAGTGTACTGGGTTACAAATTATTTTGACTGTGTGATTAAAAAAAAAAACGACCACAGGCTGCAAAGATAAAAATACAACACCACAATTTCAGGGACTTCACAGATGTTCAGTGTACATACCGTTGCATACATTTTTAAGGAAAGCACATGCCTGTTCCCAACCAGCTAAAATACTCACAATCCAAACAAAATGGCAATTAAAAGGCAACAGAGAGAGAACACTCATGGAGGGAAAAACCACAATCATAATAATCACCAGAAGGCCAATTTACCGCCCTTCCTGCAGAGAACTGCATATATAATGTGACCATAGTTCAGAATATGAAGAAACAAGAAACATTACAGCACAGTGCCTTTCTGCTATTTGCTTTTCCGTTAACTCCCTACAGTGTGGGCAGGAGGTGCTCCTGTCTCTTAAAATATTGTATGCAGCTCCTCACACAATGACTCTTCAAACCCACAGGCTGCAATACAAATAATAAACAACTGTCCTTTGCTCAACAGTCATTTTTTTATACACCCACAGTTATAAACACTGTATAATCGTTGACTGGTCTTTGTGGCTGAAGATACTGCATCACTTTCATTCCTGTGCCCACCCAGGGTACTTGAGGTTCCGATTTTAGCATGTGCAGTTACTGGATGGAGGTGAACGTAAAAGAGATCCCATGGTCTGGCTTTTTTAAGTGAGTTCTAACCGATGTGCCAGTTAAAAGCTTCAACTAAGGGAGTTACACGTCTGCCTCCTGCTGCCTTGCTGATGCTGTGCATCTGGGGTTTTTCCTGCGTGTTTCACATCCTCAGTAAAGGTCTGGGTACAAAGCAAAAGCCACGTCTTCTGGGGCTCCAACCTGCAAAAACATTCTCCCTAACCTGTGCCTGCAGCGCACTCGAGCAATAGCCGTAGGGAAAAGCCCGACACCTGGAAGGCCGAGAGGGGTTGGGCGGAAAGCCCGGGCCGCACGGCTTGGAAGGGGAGGCAGGGAACTCTCACTCAAACCCGCACCTCGCTGAGTGGCCCCGCCTGGGCGTGACCATGCGGCAGTGCTGTGCTACAAGGCTCGGCTGGTGTGGCGAGCACGGAGTGAGGCCTTCGCAGCGGAGTGGCTTGGGTTTACGTCGGATTTTTGAAGGGGTCCGTTACAAATGAGAGTTACCAGGCGTCTCCTCGCGTGGTGCACAGCGGCGCTCTCGATGAGCGGGGGGAGCGAGGGCGGGGAGCCGCGGGGCTTGCACCTCCCGCTCCCCCTGTCGCCGCCGGGGCCAGGGAGAAGAGACCCCGGTCGGCACAGGCTGGAGCCGCCTCTGCCGGGCGCCTGGCCTTGAGACACAGCACCACCTAGAGGGGACGTGAGGCGGCGCCGGCCTCCGTGGGCTTTGCCTTCCGCGTTTTCCTGCCGGCGTGAAAGGCTGCCGCGCTCGCCGTCTCCCCCGGGCCCTGCCGCTGGCCTCGCCGGGGCGGGGCCCGGCGGGGCGGGCGCTGTCCACGGTGCTGAGCGGAGCGACGGGGCCCTGGCGCGGGCGGGACGCGGAGGGGCGGGTCGCGCCGCGCCGCCGGTGGCACCGGGATGTCAGAACCGCTCTCATGTCCAGCCCGCCGCGGAAAGCCCGCCGGTGTTCATTGTCTGTCTCCTTCCCCTGACGGGCCTCGGGGCCTCCGAGGGTGTAAATGTTGACGCTAAAACATGCCTATTTGCTCCAGACGCGCGCTTCTGGAAGGCCAGAGGGAAGGACCGAGCGCGCACGCCGGGCACAGACCAGCCGGGCCGCGCCGTGCAGTGACTGGTGGCTTAGGAGTTCTTGGCGTGATCTTTCGCTGACTGTGCGCTGCGATCCTGCCGCGAGTTCCTGTGAACGCTTGTTTACGTTTATAAAGACAATTAGCTACGGTTATATTATTATATCTCACGCTCTTCACTCAGCACATATTGTGCCCGATTGGTTGAAACCACCTTTAAAACCACAGCCGAGAACAGATGGGAAAAGGTCATGTCAGCTAGGGCTGTTAATACCTTTAAAGCTATGTTTAAAAGCTGGCTTTTGTGCTGTCGGTGCTTTTGTTACGCATCCAGTCCCTAGACAGTAGGTGCGCTGGGCAAAGTAATCGTCTTGGCCGCTTAATGCTCTCAGTCGGCCGGTCTGCTTTCCAAAAAGGCTCGTAAGTTTTTGCTCGTCCCTCGAGTCCTTCAGGAAGGACACGTCGCTGCTGCTCGCTGCGCTGCCCAGCACCCCCCGCACGGGACGAAAGTCTCTGGCTCCACCGGGCTGTTCCCCCTCCTCCCGTCTCATTGCAGGTTCCTCCCAGCCCCTTACGTGCCATCCTCGTAAGCAGGGCTTGGTTTAGGCGCCTGCGTAGCTACCGCGACACGCCGAAATGTAGCACGGCGGTCACCACCGCAAGGTGCTGGTGAGGCATGTTTGGGGCGCAGGTTGGGGAAACACAGGCCTGCGGTTGTCGGGGGCACAAAACCCCGTGCTGTCTTAATGTTTCTCGTTTTAGCGAAAGGATGTCTGGTATGAAGTCGTAACCTAAGGGCAACACTGAGGGCAAGTCACAGGACTCCAGGTGTTCCCCCGTGGCCGGGAAGACCGAGCCGCGGTGGCGGCCGTGCCTGTGCCTCTGCCACCCTCTGGCGGAGAGCTGGGGCGGCGGGGCGCGCCGGCGGGGCACAGCGAACCCGAAGGCGGGGGTGGTTTAGCTAAGCTCCATTTAACGCGCACCCCGCCCGGCTCACTCGCGGCCCGCACCGTGGGCAGGGGAGTGCTGGTGCCGCAGGGACGCTCGGAGCGGCAGTTCGGCCGCGTCGCCTTTGCCGGTGAGCCGGTGTGCGCGTTGCTCCGCCGCCGGCTGGCGCGGCCCGCCACCCCGGGTCACGCCAGCGCTGTCTAGGGAGAGCTCCCGGTGCCGCCCGGTGAAGGGGCGCGACCGGGGGTTCGCAAGGCAGAACCCCGCGCCCGGGCAGCCCCGCCCGCCGCTGGAGCCAGCCCCGGCACCCCGGGGCGCGGCGGACCGGCGGCGGCAGCCGGGGCCGGGTGGGCCGCCCCTCCCCGCCCCAGCTGGCCGCCCCGGCGGTCCCCAGCCCCCGCGCGGAGCGGCGCGGAGGGGGTGGCAGCAGCCCTGTGACTCATGCCTGCGTCGAAGCAGATCAGCCGGCGATTCACGCTTTTAAAAAAGCAAATTCGAGCACTTCTGGAAAAAAAGGTCATCTCGCATTAAATTCCGCGGCGCGATTGGTATTCCGACGTCGTTTCTGGCAGAGTTTATAAGCGGCGGGTCTCTCCCAGGCTGGAGTCGCCCTGCCTGCCTGGACTCCGGCAGTGAGAGTGGTCCGCTCGCCCCCTCGGTAAGTCTCCTCTACACAGTAACCCATTTTTCAAACCTTTGGGAACCCCTTTCAGGATCTGGAGCTGGCTTTTTTTGTTGGTTTTCCCCCCACCCTAAAATCAGTTTTGTTGCTGTCGTACCTATAGAGGGATAACGGGTATTTTGAGACAGCCAGCGCCTTAGACATTGTCTTAACCTGTTACTTCACCTCCAGGCATTGTCTAGAGAATTTCGTCTGCTTTATAGGTGTTTTCTTTTTCCTGTTAAAAAACAAGCGAAATGCTTGCTTTCCACTGAAATAATTGATCCGTTGCGTTTACACGCCGGCGTAAATCCGCCCGGCAATGGAAATGAAATCGGTAGCTACTCGAAAAAAGCGGCTAACAAAGCGCTCGTTCGTTCGCGCGACCTTCATTTTCTTTCCAAGGGGAATAAAATAAATGGCAGGTAGCCGTGGGGACAAAGAGAGGAGCGGGGCACTGACCCGCCAATTCTCCATCAGCAACCCTGTATCGGTAATCGGAGCGCCGTGTCCGCCAGGAAAGAGCTGAACATCTGGCGAGGAGCGAGGGCTGGTCCAGCACCTTCCTCCCCGCAGACAAGGAGACAAGCCTTCTGCCATTTGTGCCGCCCAGGCGTGCACGGGAGAGCGCTGGTTGGCGCTGGAGCACATACTGGTCCCGGTCCGCCGAAACATGCGTGTGCAAACACACATGTGTGTGACGCCTGCCATTGGAGCTGGGCGAAAGGCACCTTTGTGGTGGCGGCGGGGCGTATCTGTCAGGCTTTGCTGAATGCTTCGCCTGGCGTGTGTTCGGGGATCGGCGGATAACGCGCAGATAGCTGCTCCGTTTGGGACTGTGGGTCGTTTGGGCTGGTAATTTCGAAGCCCGCTTTGCACGTTGGTTTTCGTTTGAGGCGAGCCACATAATTGCCCTGCTCAGCGGCCGCCGATATAATTGCGATAGACTTCACGCTCTGCTAAATCCGTCATTCAGGCGCGGCGGGCAGCGCCTCGGCATCCAGCGAAGGGACGGTTTCGCTCTCCAGCCTGTCGAGGCATTTTCCTGGCGCGCCGCTTGCGCCTGGCCCCGCGGCCCCAGCCCCGGCCCGCCGGGCCCCGACTCCCGCCCGGCCGGACCCGGCCCCCGCCCCGGCCCCTGCGCGGCCCACGCCGGGCTGCAGGCTGCCGCCCGGGCGGCACTCCGGAGCGGTTTTCCAGGAGACTGGACTAATCAACCCGCCTTTTCTTCCTTCCAGCAAATTCCTCGCCGCCCACCCCTTGGAGGAATATCGGAGGAAACCCGGGCTCCGGGGACTCTGGCTTTTCTGAAGGGATGGCTTCCTCCGCTCCCTCGTCCTCCAACGACGCTCCGGACCCCACCCCAACTAATTTACGACCCACAAGTAGGTTTTAATATTTTCCTCGTTTAAACTATTTTGGAGGCTTTCTCCATATGGGCTTGGAAAGACCAATTTCGAAACGAAACGAAAAATCCGCGAAGCCCTGTTCCGCGCTGTTAAGCAAGGGGCGGAAAGTGCTCTACACAAAGAAACCATCCTCCTGGTGGGAGCGGGAGAGGTCGGTCCGTGGCGAATAAAACGCTGGGAGGAAAAGCCCACCTCAGCAGCCAGCGCTGCCGTTATCTTACGACCACCTTCGAGGGATTTAGACAATAAACCGAACCCCCAGATGGCCAAAAAATCGGGATGTTGTAAGGGCTGTGGAGAAAATGAATCCGTTAAAGGGCGAAGTTACACCAGTGGCTTAAAGCGGGTGTCGTGTCCCCCCCTTTACATTTTATAAATGCTAATGCTGCAGCTTCCTTTCAGCCTCCGCCGGAGCCCGTAATCAAGCGAAATTTGGATGCTAATTGTAGCTTTTCAAAGCTTTGTGTTCCTAATTGCTCTGAATTCGCCTTGAGTTATTGAGGTGTGAGTGGGAGGCAGAGGCTGCTGCAGGTGGATAGAGAATCAGTTTATAGCCCTGCCAGGGATTCAGAACGTCGCCTGCCTAAAATAAATAAAAAAGAGGCTCGATGCTATAAAGCAGACAAAGAGCGGGCAACAGTAAGAAATGAAAGGCTGTCAGGCACAGCAAAGCGGGGAACAGCTTTTACCCTGAAAGGGCTACGAGGCGCGAGCGTCGGAGTCATTACTGTCATTGTCCTGCAGCTGGAAGGAACGGGGGAGGGGGCGAACGGCAGCACGGGGGCTCGTTCCAGGCGGGGGTGACGGGCTGTGCTGCCTTCGGCTGGGGTGTCACGCGCACAAATCGAATTAGCTGGCAACGCGGCTAAAAATGAGATAACCTCTGACCGCGGCACCCCGCCCTCCCCCCCACGGGGCTCCCCCCCACGGGGCTCCCCCCCACACGGGGCTCCCGCGTGCCGGCACGGGCAGCGCCCCCCCCGAGGGGCTGCGAGGGCTGCGTCGCCCGCCCAACCCGCTGGGGCGCTTCCCCCGCCTCTCCAGCCCCGCGGGCCCGCTGCTGCCCTGCCCCAGGTGAGCAGCCCTACGCCCCGGCCCCGCTCCCGCCTTCTCCCCTCACGCACCAACCTCAGCACCGCGGCCGCGTCAGCGCCCGCCATCCCCCGTCCCGGTCGCCCTCTGGGGCCCGCCGGCGGGCGAGGGGCAGGAGAGGCTCGGCTGTGCCCTGGGCCGCGGCCAGCGTCCCGTCCACCTCAGCCCCGGGCTTCGCTACCCGCTTCCCCGGGGCGCAGCGGGGTCCGGCCGGGGCGTGGCCGGGCCGCGGTTCACAAGGCCTGGGAAGGAGCCTGTCCCCTTCCTTGGTGCAGCCGCGCCCCCGGCGGTGCCTCCGCTCCGGAGCCTCTCGGCGGCGTTTCCTCGGGCGTGCAGGGCCGGCAGGCGAAGGGCTGCCGGTCCCGGGGCCGCCGTATGGTGGGCCGGGCCTGGCGAGCCGCGTGGCAGGAGGGTGCTCCGGGGCAGGGGCCGAGCAGGGAGCGTCCCCAGTTCGGCCGTCGGCGGCTCGGCCGGCCGGCCGATGTGCAGCCATGCAAGTCTGATAATATAGTCAAATGCTATTTTTCACCCAATTAATTCCCGAACTCTTTTGTGACCCAATTTCAGGCCACTTTATTTTAAGCTGCCACTTCTCTGGGGCCCCGCCAGTAGATCACTAGGCGTTCGGGTGCTGGGTGCCTTTCCCTCTCCCCTCGGCGGGCCAGCGTGTCATCTCGCTGTCACCCGAGCGAGCCTCGGCCGCCCCGCACCCGGCACGCCCCGCCGCCGCCGGGCTCGGGGAGCAGCCGTTTGTCCGGGACCGGCCCGAGGGGACGCGGGGGACTGTGCGGGGAGGCCGGGAGGGCGGCAAGGCGGGCCGGGGAGACTCGCCGCCCCAGGGGAACGTCTCTGCCCTCTCTTCCAGCTTACGACTCGTGGTGCGGCGTGGCTCACGGGTGCACCAGGAAGATTGGGCTGAAGATATGCGGTAAGTGCGCCCTCGCCGCGCCGCCCCGCCGGGCTTCGCGCCGCGCCCTGCCCCCGCCCCGCCGGGCCCCGGGGCTCTCCCGCGGCGGGCCGCCCCAGGGCGCCCCCTGCCGCTCGCGCCGCGGCTCCGCGCACCGGCCCCGGCCCTGCCGCGGCCCCCGGCCGCCGTGCCTTCCCCGGGATATGCGCTGCCCGCGGCCCTCCTGCGATAAACGGGGGTGTGGGTGTGGGTGTGCGGGCGCCGGCCGCCCCCGGCGGGGGCGTGGGGGGGCGCCGGGCCCGACGGGGAGGAACGAGCCGGAGGGGGCGGGTTTGGCTGCCTCTCGCTGTCTGAAATTTTTCAACCTTATCTGACTAGAAAATACGTATCTCCTGGGGCGAAAAGATTAACGAGAGCCTTATTAAAGAGCAATTCGTCAGCTTGCTGTGCTGGTAAGATAGCGCTGGCAGCCAGTCAGCGCTCAGGCACATGAAATGCAGGAAGGGAAACAAACGCACAATCAGATCGCAACGTTATAGCAAGAGATTCATTTGCAGATAACAAGCTGTCTTCCCTCTCCAGATCTCTTAAGTAGCGCCTTCGCTTTCGCACACCAGCAGTCAAATCTTAATCTTCCGATGGGGAGAACCATTCAGCTTAGCCCGTGCCCCTTATGAATAGAAACTATTTCCCATTTTCCCCAGCTACTTCTTTTTTTGGGGGGTGGGAGATCATTTCGTGGGAGAAACAGGCCTTTTTCCAAAGCAAAGATACATTTAAACCTTTTGCCCTGCTTGTTCCAGTCGAAGCTCATTCGCTAAACGTTTTGTTACGTGGAAATTTGGTCTGGAAGAAAATCGGGGTGCAAATGTTTAGCCCTGTGTCTATTAGAGATTTCATTGGTACCCACAGGCGACATTAACGAGTAGTCGTTTAGTTCTATAAATAGCTCCTGATCTGGGTTTAATGGACCGTTTCCCTACCAGTCCCTTCAGTGGCTGGAGCAATGGGCTTTTTCATCATCATTTTAATTTAGCCCGGCAAGCAGAACTGATAAAGTAACGCACCGTTAGGCTCGTTCCGTGTTGCTAGACTACCGGGGTTACAGAGGGACAGCACAGCTTCTCTCAATGAGATCAAATACGCTGAAAATGAAATATCCCACCATTTTGGATTTGAGAAAAGCGAAAGTGTAGTAGAAGCTTTGTGAAGGGAGTTCAGAACACGCAGGGCTGCTCTGTTTTTGGCTCGGCTTTGGTGCTTGGATTTCCTTTATGCCCTGAATAGTGACGGTGATTCGGAATAATCAGATTCGATGGCGACCACTGTTTCTGCTCGTATGAGCCCTCCTACTTGAATCTAACACCTTCACAAAGACAGAGGGGGAAGGTTGCCCTTGGTAAATATATAGAATGAAGCATTAAGGTTGCCAAGAATCCTAATTAAACATGCTAAACAAGTTGACGTTTGACTATTACAGATTATATCCCTTCGTCCTTACCTTTCACAAGACACCGTTCCAGACCTTAAATATGGTGCAGTCACAAAGCTATAGTGAACCGGGCGCCTCGGAATTGTTCTGCCTGTGTGTATCACACAGAAATCGATTAATTTTGAAGGAAAACTTTAAATAAGGGTTGAGAGAAAAGACGGGTCTTGAATAGCGAGTCAGTTCTTCCACCTGTGTTGTGTATTATGTGTTTGACATTTTCAGTAATTACGTATATAAGATGTATGTCATTTCTTCTCAAACAACTGACCGATTTAAGGATTAGCTCCTTCCCTTTCTGGTTGAAAGCCACCGCCCGAAAGGAGCCCTGCCGCTGCCACACCCCCACGCTCTTCGTCTCTGCACATATTCACTTAAAAAAAAAAAAAAAAAAAAAAAAGAAAAGACCGTATTTTAAAGCGGTTTAATGAACTGGCACGGCGGGCAAAGTACGGGCAGATTTTTCCCTGTGGCTGGAGTTGCATGCTACACCTTTCACTCCCACCTCGGCAATTATTATCGCTGCCGGGACCGATCCTGCTTGGCATCAGTAGAAATACTCGACGGAGTAAAATGGCTCAGGTGCGTCTCCAGCTGTTTGGCCCCCGCCAGCTGATGGTTCCCAGCCCAACGAGCAACGCAGGACAGTGGCATTTCCAAAGCAGCCGTGTGATCTAGAAACTCGGCTCGTTTTCGGAGCAAGTGGGATTTAAGCTGCCAAGTCACGCTGGCACTGCTGAGCCCCCCGGCCGCGGAGGGAACCAGGATCTCCTGCAGCCGCCACCCGAGTGCATAGACCGGCGGCCACGGCGGGGTCTGGGACCCGGCAGGTTGGTCCCTGCCTCGGAAGCCGAGGTCCCCGCAGGGCTGAGAGGCCGGGGGGGCTCATACGAGTGCCTTGTGCGCGGCCTGGTGTGAAATCACGCTGGATTTGCGGTCACCTCGGGGACCGAGGGAATTCCTCACCGGTCGGTGAATATGCCCGTGAGCAGAGCGCCGGCGGGAGGCAGCTGCTGCTGCTGCTGCTGCTGCTGCTGCTGCTGGGAAACGCTGCACTCCCTGCTGCTGCGGGAGGAGCAGCGCGGTCGCTATTTTGTGCGCTGCTACGCGCTGGATCTTAGACCGACCTTACTTTCGGCATAGGATGCAGACGAAAGGTTTGCTACAGTCATCCGCTTCCCCCCGGGCATGGAAGGAGCCCTCGAGGGCAGGCTGCCGTGTTTCCCTGCAGCCCGGGACGCGGGTGGGCGCTGGGGAGCGTCCCCCACCCTCCGGGGGAGGAGCTCGGGGGGCAAGAAGGTCTGGCTGCCCCAAAGCGGAGGGTTGCCCTGCCTCGCTGTGCTCCCCCGTGTACCGGACCCTCCAGGTCCGTGAGATACTGTCGCGGTCGGGGGGCCAGGGCGAAGGACCTGTTACCTACAGCCGGTTGAGCTGCACCAGGCGGCAGCAAGTTCCTCCCCTCAGGGTTTGGTATTTTTCTCTCCCAGTCAATCTCTGCCCTTGAGCCGCCCCACGCACGACCGCGCGGCCCCGGTCTCTGAGCCCGGTGCGAGCCGAACCGCCGGCAACTGCAGCCTTTCTCTGTTACCGAAGCGCTGCCCCCTCCTTCCCACCGGAGGCTGCGGGGGCCGTGGGTCTGCCCGCCGCGAGGAGCTCCGGTTGTGGGGCGAGGAGCACGGTTCTCGCGGGGAGGCTGCTCCTGTTGTGGATGTCTGTTCTCACGTACCTCGTCCCACTGAGCATCGCCACCGAGACCCTAGAAGAAAACCAAGTGGAAAAATAAAGTAAAATGAAGCCACAGGACCTGGGGAAAGAGGATCGCTCTGGAACTCGGTCTGGACTGCACCTGCTTCGGTACCGGCTGCTCCACCTAATCAGCAGGCGGACAGCACTAGCTGTTACAGGAGCTAGGGATCTCTGCAAGGACCCGTAAAAGCACTAACACCACAACTAAAACGGAGTAACCGATTCTGACGGCGCCTCTTACTTTATGCACGAAGAGAGATTCCCTTAGTTTTTTTTTTCCTCGTAGAATTCGTATTCCTAAAAGCATCATAGAAAGAAACTAATTAGTAGGATATCAATATTAAAAGGCAAAATGAGTTCACTGAAAGGATGTGCCAGACAAACCTGCCTGCAAAGAACCCTCGTGGAGACCCGCTCGGGTGCCCGACTGAGGCGGGAGGGGCGGGTGGCTGGGGCTGCCCTTGTGATAGCTCTTGCGGGACTGCCAGGCGGCGCAGAGAGGAAGCCCCCAGGGCCTGCCCAAGCCGTAAGGAGCCCGGCGGGGCGAGCCCCAACCCCGCTTCGCCGTCGGGGCCCCGGAGCGGGGGAGTACATGGCTGGAGAGAAGCGGCTCGGGGGACGGGGGTGAATGCAGTCACGGCATTGGTTTGCCCCCCCCTCAAGCCCTCCTCTCTGGCGGACATCCCCAGCTGCGATGAGCATTGTTTTCAAGTGTTACCTGTTTTAAAAGAAAGAAACGAGGAGGCCAGCGCTGCCGTACTGCCTGCTCCACACATACAGGCACACTCGCTGCAGCCTGGGAGGTCAAAATCCGTTGCCTTCGTTGATAACGAAAAGCCCAACACCACGCGTGTTTTAGCGGGCATGGATTTAGTGGGTCAAATCCTGAAAATTAATTGTTCTCTCTGCCGCCTTAGAGTAGATGAGCCTCCTTACTTGCCACAGGCCCTGCGTGGCGCCCACCGCTGTAATTCTTGGGGCGAGGGGATTTATTACTGGTGTTGCATATAACACCGGCAGCTGAAATCGGGTCTTGGGGGCCAGGGCTGACCCTCCAGTGAGGGCGGGGCTCCTGGAGAGCCCGGGGATGATTAGCGTGACCATCAAGGCATCTTCTCAGGTGGAGAATCCGCGAGAATCCACATCTCCTGGACACGTGCTGGTATCTACCGGTAGCAGGAAGGTGGGGTTGATGTGTGCTACCGGTGTCCTTAGAGCTCTGGCGCTCTCGGGATGGCTGCTCCAGAACGGCTGCTTGTTCTCATGCCTTTTGTGCGTGAGAGCACCACGAGGAGAACTGAAAGTGGCCCTGATTTTAATCATACATCATTGCCCCTGTCTGCTAGGTCCATAAACTTCGCCTGCAGGCTGAAATAGCATTGACTCATCCTGAACTCTCTTCCAGTGGCTGATTACTGAAGTGGAATCTGTCTGATCGACTTAATAAGAATTTACCACTGCACTAAATGACAAAAATTTGTTTTTTGCATGGCTGGGTTTTTGCAGTTGATGGCATTTTGAGCTCTCCCTCCCAGAGGCAAATAATCCCCCATAAATACTTTTACTCCTGACCTCATTAGTCAGATCCAGAGCCAACACTGCTTTGAACTGTTGTCTAGAGAGCTGCT
Source organism: Phalacrocorax aristotelis (assembly GCF_949628215.1). Taxonomy (NCBI): domain Eukaryota; kingdom Metazoa; phylum Chordata; class Aves; order Suliformes; family Phalacrocoracidae; genus Phalacrocorax; species Phalacrocorax aristotelis. Next base: position 23,294,013 of record NC_134280.1, read on the forward strand.
TTAGACATTTCTAAACATGTTGGGAAGTGAGAAAACTCTAACCTGTCCACCTTGCAATAACAATGTAGGGTTCCTGCAAAGGGCCAACAGCCTGGAAGACAAGGGCCGGATCGTCAGCTCCCTGAAGGAGAGGCAGTCCTCCAAGAGCCTGCTGGCGTGTGAGAACAGCGAGAAGGAATCCAGGTTCCGGCGCACTGAGACAGACTTCTCCAATTTGTATGCCAGAGGTAAATGCTCTTTACAGCTTCTGCTTGCTCCAGTTCAGGCACATCCCTTAGCAGTCTGCCCTCGCCTCCCTTGGAAGTGCAGCCACATTCAGGCCTGCTTTTGCTTGGTTGTTTCCAAAGGAAGTTCTGGGTGTGTGTGTGTGTTTGCCGAGAGCTACACTGGCGATGCGGCCAAGTTCCCTGAAATGCAATTTTGCATACTTTGGGCTGATCCTCCGCAGCTCAGCTCCTGGCCCTCTCCAGATCCAGCCTGCGGGAGGACACTACTTTTATATTTTACTTCCTCCTTAGTAAAATAGCAATGAAGTGGTCTGTGATTGCTGGTGCAGGGCCGCTGACGAGGAGGGTGGGTATTGGGAATCAATCCCTCTGCGGGGCAGGGGGCAACGGTGCAGAAGAAGGGGGGGGTGGGTGTGGGGTGCTCTTGCCCCCCGGGACGTGAGCGCCCCGCACACCCTTAGCGTTGCAGGACCTGCTTTTGGCTGGGGTGCCTCGGAGGGGCCCCGCTGTTACCATGGGTGACCCGGGCTCACCTTTCTCCACCGGGCAAGAGGGGCCGGGAGCCCCGGTGGCAGCGGCTGGTTTCATCTGCCGGGAGCGAGCGGGGCAGCCCGGGACCAGGTGCCTGCCCCGCTACAGCCAGGCTGTGCCGGGGCCGTGGCTTCCCGGTGCAGGGAGCGCTGCGGGGGGCCAGGGCTGCTTCATCTCTGCCTGTCACTCCCAAAGCAGGCGTTGACAGCTGGTTTGCCCCTCAGATTTGCTGCCCGCCAAGAATGGTGAGGAGCAGACCATGCAGTTCCTGCTGGAGGTCGTGGACATCCTCCTCAACTACGTGAGGAAGACGTTTGACAGATCCACCAAAGTGCTGGACTTCCACCACCCGCACCAGCTCCTAGAGGGCATGGAGGGCTTCAACCTGGAGCTCTCGGACAACCCCGAGTCCCTGGAGCAGATCCTGGTGGATTGCCGGGACACACTGAAATATGGAGTGAGGACAGGTAGGTTCTCGCACACTACTCTGGGGAGTCTGGGGCTTTTCCCTGGCCCACGGTGAAGGGAGCAGGCTTGAGCCCATGGAGGTAAGCCCACATCCTGGACTCTGCCTCCCTGGAGGGTCAGCTCCAGGGCACTGGAAAAGTCTCTGCTTAGCAGCGTCAGTTATTGATGCCCCGTGCGTTCCGGCGGGCAGGTCTCGGTGCTGTTTGCAGTGCCCAGAAACAAGTTTTTAAGACGTAATCTCTTTCACTTGATGAAATGCGAGCTGTCTGTATCTCCGGGGAGCAATATCATTAGGTAAATGAGGACATAAATGACACTGAATTTGCAGTTCTTCTCCTTTATGTTCACCAGACATTTAATGACAAAGAGACTGAAATCCTAGGAATCATCAATAAAGGAACCCTGTGGATTTCAGGCCATTACCCAGGAGCCTCGCCTGTCCAGGTCCTTCTGAATCAGACAGAAATGCCCGTTTATGATCACTTCTTTTACGGGCTGAGCCGTTCCCAGACCCTGGAGCAAAGTCGGTGCTCTTTCAGGCTGTTCGGCCTGAAATGTTTTACATCTGTATCAGCAGAAAGCTCGGCTGGCAGCAAGCCCTGACTGCTGTCCGTACCCGGGCAGGCTCAGGAACCGGAGCGCTAACGGATCGGGGGCCGTGTCTCCCCTCCGCGGTCCTGCTCCAGCGTTCCAGGGCTGCTGAGCTCGGCTCGGCGAGCGCTGCTGCCGCGGCGGGCGGGGGTCTCCCCGCGGAGCCGGAGCGGCGGGAGCTCGCAGAGAGGGGCTTTTGTCTGGCCGTCCCTGGCTCGGCAGCTGCGAGCCACGGCTCCACAGGGACGGGGCGCTGTTTCCTCCGCTGTTCAGTTATGCAGCCGTGAAAAAACAACGCGGTGCATTCGAGGAACAAAATCTCGGCAACAAACGTGACGGTTGGCTTCCTGCTTTTTCCCAGTTACGTGGTGGTTTGATTTATTCAAGGGGGTAGGGGCGTATTTTGATTTTGTGCCCTTAATCAAAGGGGAGTGTGTTTTCGCTCCCAAACTGCGGGTCGTTGAACAGGAGGCCAGCAACAAAGCCGGAGTCGCTGCGGTCTTGCGCCGTTATTCCGGCACTGGTGGCACCGGGCCGTCGAGCAAGCCCTTCCCGTCACCCCGACCTTCCCTGGGGCTTTCGCGGGACGGGTAGGACCGGTCCCCGGGAGCTGAGGTGCAGGTATCCGATCAGACACAAGCTCTGTTCAAAGCAGTGCCTGATACAGCTTTACGAAGAGCTGCTCGGGCTGTCTGACGACCCAGGACACAAGCCCTGGCTCTCCGGGCCCCCAGGACTCACGTTCTCCCTCCCGGCGAAGCTCCCTTTCAAGCCCACGGGGCTCATTATGCGGCCCGGCCTCAGGAGACTGCAGTCTCGCTGACAGCTGTGTGAGGTCAGCGGAGTGTCCCTTAAAACAGCTTCCCAAACTGTGTCATAGCGAGGGAGAGAAGAGGTGATTCACAAAGGAAATAACTAAGCCATGGTGCTGTTTCTGGGCTTCGGTCCCGTCGCTTGGCCCCCGCGTGCCCCCCGCTTCCGCGGCAGACCCCCTTCGGGAGGTGTCGAGGGGGGCAGCCGCGGCAGGCTCACGCCTCCGAAAGGTTCTCGCTGACTTCGCTGGGAGCAGAATCGCATTTATTTCTTCATGTCAAAAGATGCTGATGTTCCCAGTGTCGAGCAAATGCGACGTGACAGGCTTCCTCCGGGCGTCTAGCGCTGAGCCGCTCCCTCGGGCTGGGCTGTCCCCCGTGTTTATCTGCGTGTCCTTTCCCAAGAGAGCGGAGATAACGGTTACATCGTGACACATTCCCCTTCCCCTCAAAGCCCGCCATCATTTGTTAGGAATTTTATCTCTTCGCGCTAGAAAAGTAGACCCCCGATAGTCGGGCTCATTGCTTACAAAAGTTGTGAAAGCAACTTTGGATGAAATACAAGAATATGATCGACCTCAGCTCGATAGCAAAGCCTGTGTTCATGAGGTGAATCCTAGCTTTTGAACCGTGTGGGGGACCCGCCCGTGCCGCGGGGCTCTTGGGAGGCCCTTAGCGCCCCGCCGCGGCGGGGCATTTCCCGCCGAGAGTCCGCGGAACGGCGCTCCCGCGGCCGCGCAGCGACCAAGGCGAGCGACGGGCTCCCCCGCACCCCCCTGAGCTCGAGAGCCGTCTTACGAGCGGGTGAGCCTTCCTCTCTCCCTCTCCGTTCAAATGCAAATGGACCAGCGCCTTAAGGTTGTTACTGCAAATACCCACCCACCACCTACCCCCTCCCCCCCGATATCACAGCCCGGCGGAGGTCGGGGGGAGCCCCTGGAGAGAGGGTACCCCGAGCCCTTGCACGGGGTCCGCAGGTGTTTTACAGGCTAAATGGGCTTCGAAGTTCTGTCTTCTAATTTAAACGCTAATGGCTCCGTAGAGGAGCTCCCTCCAAAGCGGGTTTTCAGCTTTGTAACGACGTCCGTGGCTGCTGGTTGGCGGGCGCGCCCTAAGCAGGGCTTGCTTTGGAAACTTCGCTGCGTGTTACGATTGCAGAGCTGTCGTTTGTGTCAGAAAAGGTGGTCTGAAATTGCAGCCTGATGTACATAACCTGGAGCTGTTCTAAGTTGCTCTCAATTCTCTTTCCAGGTCATCCTCGCTTTTTCAACCAGCTGTCCACAGGCCTGGACATTATTGGCTTGGCTGGGGAGTGGCTGACATCAACTGCTAATACAAACATGTAAGCAGTGTCTTCTTGTCAGCGTCTGTGGCTGGTGCTTGCAGGGGCTGCCATCTATCATGGTAGACATGTATTGTCACAGAAGTGTATAATTTTCTTCTTTAAGTGACTATTGCTGTGTCTTCAATAAAACAATCTCGTATTTTTCTTAATGTGGCAGTAATACAGTGAAAATAGTTGTGTGAAGCTGAACAGTTTAACATTTGTGATATAGAAATGCAAATATCCCAGAGTACATGGTAAGTAAAACATGATGCTTCAAATATAACAACATAAAATTGTTTTCTTCTTTTGGACCAATCATCTTTATCTTTTCCCGATTTTTTTTAAGCTTTGTCTCTAGACTGAGTAATTCTGCAGCTATCCATATATTAACACTAGAATACAAAATACATAAAAGTTTATTGTTTTTTCTCCTGTTAACTTCAGAGGTAGCAGGCTTGGGGCACCACCTTCGCCTGTTCATGTGCTGGTAAAGAAGTGGCTTCTGGGTGGCTTCAGAATGATTAAAAAAGTAACACTGAAAATTAATTTAATGGTAATAAAGGAATTAGTCTAAGATTTATTAAAGTTGTGTGTAAATAAATAAATGGAAGTATAAACCAGTAAAATTTTACATCTAGAACATATTAATAAGGAAACTTTTCCTAATTTTTCTTGACCTCAGAATTAATGAAAGTTAGATGTAAATGTAAGCTCTTACGTTGGATTTCTGCAACAAAGAGTACAATTAATGAAAAAACCCTATCAACACCAAAAAACCTTCTAGCCAGTTCTTATTTATATATTGATTTGTATGTGCTCAAAAATGTGATGGGAATCCAAATATTTGGCAGGTAAGAGGCTGCTCTGTTTTAGCCTGTATTGGATGTGTTTTAACTCCAAAACTACCTCTTCTTTGGGTAGTTTGCTGCTAAATGGCAGAACACATGAAATGTATCTGCAGATTGGAAAAATGAGCAATATTTTCACTGACCTGTCCATGAGTATATGGTTCATTAAGTATAGCTGATTACTAGCAGCTCTATGTAGGTTACGAGCTGTGCCTGTTTTGTGACATTAGCAATTAAGAAGAATACATAAGGTGCTCCAGCCAAAACCAGCCTGGACTTTGTAATAATTGTCTTCTCAATTAGTTATCTGTTGCTAAAAATTGGTGTGGGACATTCAGATTTAAAAGGTGATTGGAAATAAAACCCAGCGACATACATTTTAATCGTAAAACAAGTATTGCAAAGTGCTTTAAAGTGCCTTTTTTTCTTTACACCATAATTAAAAGTGAAAACAAATCTGATTACATTTCTAAAATAAAACTTTGCTTAAATATTGTTCTTCTGTAACAAAAACATACTTCAGGAAGTGTCACTTTTTGCAAGCCCCTTTTCCTTTGACTCAGTTATCCTAGCTTAGTTATCCTTTTAGAATCAGTGAAATTGCACAAATCTGATAGGACATAATAGAATTCAGCTCTGTGGCAGACTGCGATAGTATTATGGAATATTGCCATAGTTATTAAGAATGTCATACTCGCTTATTCACTTCTGAAAGAGTAACTTTTTTAAAATGAGGTTGCTTTTTCCTTTGGCTTTTAAAAGTAAATTGTTAAATAGCTAGTTCTGTAAAGCTAGTATCTGATACATTTATACTTCAAACAAGAACATATCTTGAAAATACTTCTCTGCAAGCATGAAGATCGACATCTGTTTGCTTGTATGAGCTTTAGCAAATGCAAAATAATACATTGCTCTTTTTTTTTCAGCAAACCAAGGTCAACATGATATACTTCCAAATAACACAGTAATTGCAAGTAAGGTTAAAGCAAGATATTTGTAAAATATGATTCAAAGAACTCAGAGAAGGTTATTAAAAATAGCCAAATCATCTCTGTGAGCTCTGGGGAACATATTATTTGTTTTGAGCGGTGTTCCAGCATAGAAGAGCAGCTTCTGACCTTTAGCTAGAAACTGTTATAACCTATTTCAGCTACACAAGCATGTAACATAAAAGTGACAGTAACAGTGGATTATGGCAGGGAGTGTTTTGCATTTGCCATTTTCTCTTTTGCACTTACAAAGAATACCTAAAATATTTGTGAACAATTAAAAAATATGTGTTTTCTTCTGCAAATGAATTTTGAGTAATCAAAACATCTGTACTCTCTTAAAATTTAAAATTATCATTAGGAAATGTTACTTAAATGTCACTGTGAAGATAATATATTAAATTAAACATAATAAGCTTCCCACATTGACTTGGAAATAATGTATCCATGTGCTATTCATAGCCCAGTCACTAATCATAAGACCTTCAGGGTGGAAATTTCAGAAGTTGCTGTTATTCACCCAGCTCTAGGGATGTGTAGTGCTGGGCATTTGCTCACCATGCAGCAGCCAGCTGAGGTTAGAAAGCAATAATATTATCTGGAAGTTCTCTTTATGCCTACTGTTAGCCGAGATAATTATATTGGTATTTTCAGTATTATGCATTTATTCTTATGGAAATGTAACACAGGGAAAATGATGTAAAATGCTTTACATTTATTCTCAGAATGCTTTTTATATACTGGCAAACAGAGGAACAGGTAGCTAGAATGATTTGGCCTTTAGGTGAGCAGAATTAAGCTGGTGCCAGCACTGGCCACTACCAAAAATCCATTCATTTATTCTGTTAGTAAAGAGCTGAGACTCATGACCCTTTTAGGTAATTCATAGAAATACCTGTAAAGGTTGTAACTGTACAAAAAAAATCTACTCAGCATTTTTGTCAAAAGATTGTTCTAAAGTTGGACAGTTCCTTCCAAGCTAAACACATTTTCTGCATTTAACTGATTTTTTTTTCAAAATCATTTAAGGAGTTTATAACAAATAAGTTGGAGTGAACTTTAGCAAGATGTGATTATGAAAATCATAGCCTTCATCTAATATAGCTGCATTATTGCATTGCTATGTTTTGCAATGTATTTTGACGTTGGCCTTATCATTTAGAATCATCTGCAGTCTTCTTTTATGTCTTTGTCAGTCTTTGGAGAATCAGGAAATAATTACATAATAAAATAAGTAAGTGCTATTTTACTTGGGTTTAGGTATATTCAGAATTCCCCTTGTGAACACTTGATATTTTCTATATAAAAATTTTTGCTTAATATTATATCTTTTTTGCACAAGCTTTTACATCTTCTGGGAAGTGTCTAGGGATCAGTGTGCAAGGTCTCAGGATAGAAACCAAAATGTGTTAAAACTGGTGGAAAAAAGTCACATTGACTTAAATGTGTCTTGTATTAGGCTACAGTGATCTATACACCGCCAAGTTCGTGTTGACTTAAGTTGATCATTCTGCCTAAACAAAGATTGGAATGTATCCTAGACTTGCAATGCTTAAAACCAAAACAAAATAACCCCCACTGTTAGCAGACACCAACTGGTTTATTAATTTTGTATCTCTGTAAAAATTGGTAGCACCCAAACTTCAGATCAGTGTTCAAATGTCTGTCTCTGACAGTTCTAATGATAATAAAAGCAAAATAAGTAGTATTTTAGCTTCTGAAAATAGAAATTACAACAATTAAACAAATTACAAATACTGTTTAATCTTAAGGGAATGTTTTGAAAATAGCAGTGGTGTTTCTTTGATGGACTAAGGATGCATAAGGACTGAAGAAAAAATTAATGTTTTAACTAACCAGTGTAGCTGTAAATAAAAGACATGGTTCTTGGACATGTTCCCTTCTTCATATCGTGTCTCCTTAAAGTTTGTAGTACCTATTCTCAAAATGTCATTTTAGTATTAGAGAGATAATACATATGTTTTGGCGAAATTACTCAAATGGCAGACATCAGTCAGATCCAAAGCGTCAAGGTGTCATATTCTTATTGAAACCTTTGAAAATCACAGGTTGATTGTTTAGTTTCTCTCTGCTTCCTTTTCTCCCTTCCTTTTCGACCTTTTTTTTTTTTTTTTTGGCATACACAGCAAGCAGGGTTTGTTTACAGTGGTAGCAATTTATCTGTGTGCCTTGATCACCAAAAATGGTTGTATAGCTGTCACTTTCCATCCACGTGTCTGTCTGTGACATCAAGGCATACCAGACTATGCAGTGTTTTTTGCCCTCATTAAGTGGATACAATAGTTGACCACTGACTTGTTTTTTGTAACTGGTAATTAGAAAATAATCATTTATAATTCTCTTGACAGTTATTGATCATGTGGTATTTTAGAAATAAGTTGTCCTTGGAGATCATCAACAGAATAAATTCACATAATTAATTGTATTTAGACTTTGAAATCCTAGCTCAATACTTCTAATTATGGTTGTGTTTAGCTCAGTCAAGTTCACCATTTTCATAAGAATTTGACAATTTGTTATTCCACAAACGTGGAATTGACATGTTGGAAAACAAATGTTTTACAGTACAATCTCGTACAGCAGTCAGCAGCACTATGATGGTGAGCATTTGGTCTTACGCTGGTTATACAGAAAGTTGCAAAAAGGCTAATACTGCGGGTTTTTTGACCAATGTTTCCAGTATTGCCTTCCTGAGGATTTTTGCTTGGGTGAAGGTTGCAATATCAGAACCTCATTTTCTAGGAAAACTGTTAGGAATCTTAAGCATTTTCACAAAGATTCATGGAGTGTGAATTTATTGTGTGTTTTTAGAACCAGTATTGGATTTTGCTTCTTTGGGTATTTTTTGCTTTATCCATGCAGGTTTACCTATGAAATTGCCCCTGTTTTTGTCCTCATGGAACAAATAACACTTCGAAAGATGAGAGAGATTATTGGATGGTCAAATAAAGATGGTGATGGCATATTCTCACCTGGTGAGTTTTTCCTCTGTGTTTTGGTGGTTTGACTAAAACTTTAAAAGTTAAAATAAACATAAGTTGTGTCTGAATACCCACTATATCTGCAATACAAAACAATGTATTAGGTATTTAGAAGTAGGAATGTTTTGTTTAAACATCCCACAAAAAGTTGGGAGGAAAAGAATTATCTTTGAGTATGGCTACATATGATGGCTGGTCAACACCTTAATTGTGACTACAAGCTCTGGTATGTAGTTAGGCATTTAAACACTGGGTTTTTTGTGCTTAATTTCTGGAGGTGCTGAGCAACCACAATTCCTGCTCTTGAGAATCATGTACTGACTTCTTTGGTGGTCAGTGGGGATTTGGGGTCACAGTCAGAAAAAGACTGTGACTACCTGTCACTTTTTGGGACATATTATCTGGAACATAATCTGACTGGATTCATGAGTATGATTCCAATATGAAGACTAAGACAAAGTTTCTTCCCATGAAGGTGATATAAAGGCAGTCAGCAGTGACAGAAAAGACCAGTAAATTATGTGGAGGTCCTGGGCCCATGTGTGGACAACATGGATGCCCAGCACAACTCGATTTCTGGGTTTGGTGTGGGGGCACCACCCTGTTTCAAAGGATGAAGGACAATTCCACCTCCTTTTGGAACAGCCCACATAAAACACGGGAATGCACGCTTGCTTGGTCTCCAGTCCCATCTGCTAGAAAAATACAGATCTTTCTCAGTGTTCTTGTTGATGAAGACATATTAGAGGAATAAGTTATCGTAGATTTTATGGATGAGATTCATACTGCTTAATCTTGAGCTTTGCATCACAGAACTGAGCTAACTGTCCTGGGCTGTTTTTAGCAGTAAACCGGAAGAAATAGGTGCTTTCCCTCAATTCATATTCTTCAAAAGTAAGTGTCAAAATAGATTAGTTGAATCATAGCCTGCAAAGTGCCTCTCTTCCTTAGCTGGCTACAAGGAAGCTTAGAATAACTAGCTCAGCTGAGAAATCTGCCTATTAGGCATCTACTGAAATGGGATACATCTATCCAGTATGTGACATTTCTTCAGTCTCAGACAATTTGATAAGTTCCTGTTACTCTTGCTAATAAGAAGCTGTCATGCAAAAGCAGCATGATGAAAACTGAACTTTTTAGGAATGTGTTACAAAACATTAGCAATTGAAAGAAATGATGGATAGGAAATGCTAACTACCAGTATGACTTTCTAGAGGGTCTGTCCCTGTGCTGTTTAGACAGAAGACCATGCATTTCAGAGATTTATTTTTTCATAGTTCACTGCCACTTTCACTGCATAATGCAAATGAGACTTGTATGTCTTTAGTCTAATATGCATTTTTTCTCATTATCACTATTTTATTATTCATTCATTTAATCATTCACAGGAGGAGCTATATCCAATATGTACAGCATAATGGCTGCACGCTACAAGTATTTCCCTGAAGTCAAAACCAAAGGCATGGCTGCAGTCCCTAAACTGGTTCTGTTTACCTCGGAACATGTGAGCTTAATATGCTGCTAATTCGTACTGTATTGATGTATGTTGTGAAGATGCTTCATCATTAAACAACCACTCCATTAAATGCATATGTTTTGCTGCAGAGTCACTACTCAATAAAGAAAGCTGGAGCTGCACTTGGATTTGGAACAGACAATGTGATTTTGATAAAATGCAATGAAAGGTAGGATGAGTGCTAAGGTTTTGATATATTAAATGTGTTCATCTGTTAAATTTCTTGTATTGTGCTTAAGGACTGGTTCAGTACAGGGTGTCAAGTTGCTAATGGCCTGTTGAGAAAAATCCTATTAAATTATTTCAGCTGTAGCTAGTATTTCTATGTGCACTCTTTAATTTTCTTGCTCTTTCTGTTTCTACAATAATTACAGAGGCAAAATAATACCAGCTGATTTGGAGGCAAAAATTTTGGAAGCAAAACAAAAGGTTTGTGTTTTTAAAAATTGGTGTTTAAATACTTGACTTAGTAAAATTACCTCTTCCTTCGAAGGCTGAGGGTTAACATTAAAAGAGAATATTGTAATGATATAAATGTTATAATAATATTTTTAGCTGTTTAATTATACATTCATGTATTGTTTAGGGAATTGTCTTGCTAAGATTTCCATTTACTGTTTAAAAGCAAAATATTTTAAACTCTTGAACCACATCTGCATTTTATGACTTTTAAAAATAACTTTGTGTTTGGAAATATATGGAAAAAAGTATGAAAACATGAAACTAAACTTACTTTTATCCAAACTTTAAAGTTTAGCCAAAACCGTAAAAAATTTTATTGAAGTCCTAAAAATTCCCATAGATTTCAAGTGTGAGGCTGCAGGGTTAGTAAATATAGCCACTAAGTTTAATTTTTTGAGGCATTCATTGTTATTTCTTGAATCAATGCAATGAAAAAATCCATTGATTTTGTATAAAGCCACCAAAGTTAGAGCAATCAAGATTATTATTTTTTTATTTCTGAACTTCTTTACATCCGGGCACTCTACAAAATTGCAGTTCACATTTATTTAATCTAATTCAAAGTTGTCTCACTTTGATCTGATAGTTCCACATTTATTGCTTTTGTTTTGGATTGCTTTGTTCTGCTTTGTTCTGTTTATTAGTAGATAAAGACTGAAGGAACAACTTCAAGCTTTCAAATCACAGCTTAGAAATCACATTTAATTAATTTTCCTTTATACTGCTGTAGAAGTCTCAACCTGACTAATGCTAGTCATCTTCTAGAATGTTTGAATCTCCTCACTGAAAGATATTAGACAAAATAATATTCTTTACCTTCTGACTAGTTAATTTTGTGAAGTTACAGTACAATAAAAATAGAGTTTGTTCCTACCACATATACAATTTGTTAGCTTCTACTGTTGCTTATATGTACCTTTCACATGGGAAGAAAAACATGTTTAGGCTGGAAAATGGGATAGCAACATTTCTAAAATGATTTTCACTTATATATATATTTTTTTAAAAGGTTGGATTTTGTGTGTAATATTTTTATTTTTATTGTAGGGATACACTCCTCTTTTTGTAAATGCAACTGCAGGCACAACAGTATATGGAGCCTTTGATCCAATACAGGAGATTGCAGATATATGTGAAAAATATAACCTCTGGCTCCATGTAGATGTAAGTAACTAAATGAAGTGTTACTATTCAGGCAAAAGAGGATTTTTGTTTACACGTGTTTTGTCTTGATTTAAAATATTTATTACTAGATCCTGAGTAAATGAAAATACATTAGGCTTTTTCAAAACAATGAGTCGTCTTTTTTTTTGTATTTCTTCCAGGCTGCCTGGGGAGGTGGACTCTTAATGTCCCGAAAGCATCGTCATAAACTTAATGGAATAGAAAGGTACTACATGGTTCTTATTTGTAATACTGTTATTTATGTACTTTAATAAGGTACATGGCACTTCACAAATTCATGAAAAAGATGAATTTGTTGCAATAAGGGGTTTAAACAGTAAATTAGGCAGACAGAAGACAGACAGGAAAGGTTCACACTAGGAAGACTGAAACAATACTACAGAAGAAAACAGTGATGTACAGCTGAGTGAAAGGTAAGTTTTCAGCAGATTTGAAGGAGGACAAGGATATTGCTTGGTAAAAACGAAGGGAGATTTTTCTATGCATAGCTTTGAAGGGATCGTAAGTCTGGGAATGGGTGAAGGACGATTTGAGGAAAAAACGAGGTGAGGGCTAGACAATCTTTGAAATGTAGGGCTTTGAGAATAGCAGTGAGAAATGAGGAATCCAGGGGAGGTGTTTGAGCATTAATAGCTATAATGGGAAGGCATCACGTGGTGGGAATCTGTAGAGATTCTCTTCTGAAAGATGTCTGCAGTTATTTCCAGAAAATAAAGGGCATGTATGTTCTGCCTGACAATGAGTGTTCTGTAAATTAAAGTTTATAATATATATGTATATGCTTAATTTTGTCTTGATTTTATGTATATATACATATAAATATATACGTGTATACAACAAAGAGAGGAACACATGGCAGACTGAATTAACAGGAGTTTTTAGGGGTAAATTTCAGAGCCTACAAGGCTGGAAAGGACTATGATAGCTCAGAGCTGGCACAGTTCTATGGTGCCAGACAGGAGACTGAGGGAGCTTACAGGGAGGCCAGAAAGAGTCACAGATACTCACCATGGCTCAGCGTGAAAGGGCCCATGAGTCAGTGCCATGGGGGGATTACATGAAACATGCAGGAAGGTCTTGCAGAGGCCAGAGTGCAGTCTGCAGAAAAAAGTGCATGTGCGCCCCCAAGCACATAACACAGGTTACCAAGACTCCCCCTGAGACCAGAAGCCAGTCTTAAACAAATAATTAAACCAAATTTAAAAAGGCAAAGCATTTGTGTTGGAAATGATAGCAGAGTGAGAGTGTGACCCTCCCCCCAGCCCTTACCATTCAGATTCAGGAGGAGTCCCGTGTGTAGTCTTTGGCATAGTTGTTCCCACACTGAACGATGACACGGCTGTAGTCTGTAGAAGCTGCTGTGTTTATAACCCCATGGGAATGCTCGTCTCTAGATTGCCTCTGAAACTGCTCTATCATAAAAGGCTGTTCATTTGAATAAAATCAGAAAAGCAGTGAAGAATCAGAAACATAAGATCTTGCCATCATTACAGGTATCAGCTGCCAGGGAATCAAAAAAGATTTGAAACAAGCTCTACCTATGTATGCTCACATTGGCACCAAATTGCTTCCTTAAGTCAAGTGCTGAATGTGGGCACTGTGCAAAGGCATAAAATGAGAATAGTGAGCAACACCCTTCCTCAGGGATAACAAACTTTCCTAGTGGTGGGCATCTCATACGGTAAGTGAAGAACAAGGTCAGGATAAAGAATAATGTACAGAAGGACTGGTAGGAAAACCTGGTAGGAGCCATCTGTTGCAGGGACAGCAGTGTATGGCATGGGAGCAGTACTCTGAAGCAGTAGAATCATATCAACCTCTGCCGAATCCAATTTGCTAGCCAATCATGTTGTGGCAACATGTCTCATAAGAGGTCAACCTTGTAAAATACTTTCCTTAAGCTATGCAGGTTTGGTCACAGTAGCTGGGCACACCTATCTTGACCTGGGGTCAACCAGAGGTGCTAAAGACTGTAATCTTAAGCGAATACAGAAAACAGCAGGCCACAAAGTGTGATTTTATTTGTTTTCTAATCAGCTGTACAGCCTTCAAACGTGGGACAGGGCCCATGTGTACTGCGTAATTGCCTGTCATGGACCCCAGCTGGGGTCTATTGCTAACACTCAGTCCGGATTTGGCCTGCCCAGAGATGTGAGCATGTGAGGGCTGGCATGCTGCCACAGCACAGAGCTGGGACTGACTGTGGTAGGATAGCCTCCGGCTGTCTGTCTGTGCAGGGTGGAGAGTGACGTCTTTGTGTTAAAATAAACCTAATGCTCCTTGTGAAAATGCCTTGAAATTGTCTTTGTTCGGAACCCTGAAACCATAGTGCTCTCAAAAGGAAATGAGCTGTTACATAAATTCCTGTTTATTGACTACTCCATCTGAACTGTTAGTGAAGTTTTTTAAAAGATAATTGCCTTCTAAGGCTGAGCTATATACCTGCTGGTTTGCACTGCTTAAGCAGGAGATTTTAGAGAGGTGGTGAACTCCCCAAGTACAGCACAGGCTGCGCTGTCCTTTTGGCTGAGAGGTCTAACCTAGTGCAGGCAGAGGTTGGAATTGTATCTGGAATCTTAAAGGGCTTAGTGCTCTTCAGACGGGGGTGAAGGAATCGTTGTGTTGCTCAAAACAGAGGAACTGTCGTCGTGTCTGTGTCCTCTGAGAGTACGGTGTAGAAGAGGAGGAAATATCTTTGAATTTTCTTTCAAGCACATTGTAAGAACACACACATAGTCTGTGAAATATCGTTATACACTTTCCTTCTCTGGAACACACAGTGATTCAAGGGGACGTTTGGTAATTAATTACTTAGGGTGAAGATGTCAATGGATGTGCAATGTTGGCACGTTGATTTTAGGATCATCATTAAACTGTCTAGGATAGTGCATTAAAAATACAGAATATCTAATCTGTTTGGCTAGTAAATTAGGTGATCTTGCGCGTATGCCTGTGTTTACACATGAAAAGTTTTAGAATGGTAGGATTGTGATGTGAAGTTTTATAGTGTTTTAACAGTTCATGGGCTTGACAAGCTAGTACAGAAAAGGCCTCCTGTGACTAACTGGAAAAGCAGATAAGCGTAAGGAGTGTCTTCCTTTGCTTTCTACTTTTCCAGCAGTTGTTCAGTAAAGAACTGTATTCTCCCAGAATTCATATCATTCCCTTAATTCTCTGAAGCCCCCCTCCCCCAGTCAGTACCTTGAATTGATATAACCTGTCAAACTATTTTTGTTAGTTTTATTAGTGCCATTTCTAGAAGCGGAGTCTTCTGGGGATGAAGTTACTATATCAGCTAATCAGCACTGTCTGACGCTAATTAGCTGGTATTGGTAATAATATAAACTAATCAGAAGTCTGACATTGCAATGTTAACGCATGAAAAATTCATTTTTTGGACAGTATAGTTGCAAAAGAAGACACTTGAGACACTAATAATCTCCGTAGTGAAATCATCATGGTCAAAACTCCATACATTTCCAGCTGAAAGCAGAAAACAAAGGTGACTGCTTCAGGTTAAGTTTCTGTTTTCCAGACCTATCTGAATGTGTAATTTTTTTGCAGAGCCAACTCAGTCACTTGGAATCCACACAAGATGATGGGAGTGTTGTTACAATGTTCTGCCATTCTTGTCCGGGAGAAGGTCTGCCTTATATTTAATAATTAAGCAGTTAAAAAAAAAAAAGTAAACATCAAGCCCTACTTCGTAAGAGGGTAGTGCAAAATCCATTTAATTTCAGAACTTTTTTTTGAAGAAATAATTGTGTGGATTTACATTGTGTTTAGGAATTTGTTTTATCTTTTCTGGTTTTTTTTTTGTATTCTGGTGTTTTTTTGTTAAAGCTATAGACAATATGGGTCAGATCTTTGGCTGTTGAACCTTTGCACATGCTAATAACAACACTATAGTCATGCTAATATACTTCCTCTGAGCATCTGCCCTGTTGTTTCTATGATATACTGAACATGCATCCTTGGTCGTAGTAATTGGTCACAGTCTAAAGTGCTTAAATAAAAAGCAACTTTTTAACCTTACACAGTGGTTTAAAAGTTTCTCAGTTCTGTTGAAAAGAAACCATGCTGCATTTGTTATTATTCCATATATATTTTCAAGGCTTTCTTCTAGATTCTTCATTGTCATCGATGAAAGCAAGACCAGCGTCTTAATTCTTTTAAGCAATATGTATTTGCCTTAGATAATAAAAAAAAAGTAATGTCATCTGTGGATAGAACTAATTCTGTTACCTACTAATTTTTGGCATGTCAGTTGCTACTAGAAGAGGTTAGTTGAAGAAGTGGTCCCTGTGAGTAGAACTGGGATGAAGGAGTTGTGTGTTCCAGCCCTAGGTCTGTCATTGCTCTTCCAGGTGACCCGGCTCTAAACTGAAGATTGCAGCATTTATTTCCCTTTATAAAACACTTTGACATCTATTGGAGGGAAGAACTAGCCATTATTTAGTGGCATGCATGCTTTTTATGCTGTTGCAGGATTTTGGAAAAAATTTTTATTCTCTATATGAGAACTTTGATAGGTGTTTTTGTATTTGTCAGCTACACCAGCGTCTTCAAGCATCTTCAAATAACTACTAATAAACTAAAGGAGATGCAAACCATTTTAGTATTGTCACATGTGTAAGACTTCTGTGTAACATACAGGAATTTGCTCCTCTGTGTTTCCTGCAGAGATGTTTGCCAGTAATTTGTAGGTTTCTACTGGGCTGTGGACCATATTTATTTGTAAGCAAAAAATGTCTCTTTTAGGTCATTTGTACTTACATCTATCACTAATGGTAACTGTAATAAAGCTGGACAATTTATAGAGTTAAAACCTTCAGTTACTTTTTTTCTTATTTTTCTGTAGCTATCTGCTGCACTGAGATACCTCAACTTTATTCTAGTGTAACACATCAAAAATTTAAGTCTTAACAACATAGCCTTACAAAGTGAAGTGGACAAAGTTAGTATCAAAACCTAAGAATCTAACTTAATCTGAGAATGTTTTTTCAGGTGTGGGTATACAAAAACCATATGACTACTTAGGGACTTCTAAGAGAACCACCTTAGGTTATGAAATTATTTTTGTGGCTCAGGTTTACAAAACAAGGCCAGTATTTTATAATTTGGCCCATTAAAGAACAATTCTTCTGTGTGTATTTGAAATGCATTTTTAGTATATTCTTAATGTATACAGTTTCATTACGTATGTATACATATGCCCATATGCCATGTAAGTCATATAAGTACATGTTTTTCATTACAGGGTGTACTTCAAGGCTGCAATCAAATGTGTGCAGGCTACCTCTTCCAGCAAGACAAACAGTATGATGTATCCTATGACACTGGAGATAAGGCAATACAGTGTGGTCGACATGTGGACATTTTCAAATTCTGGCTGATGTGGAAGGCAAAGGTAAATAATAAAAGTTCAGCTCAAAAATCAGAAATATGTTTATTTAATTTATAAGTCTCATGTAGTGGAACACTTTTTTTTAACGTAAATGTTTGTGTAGTTACAATCTCTAAACACACAGGTATCTGAGTATTAAGTCAGAAAAGAGCCATTTAAATTGTAGAACAATATTAGCCATCATCATTTACTGATTCTGTGATCAATAAATACAGCCTGAAATTAGAGGAAAGGTTTAAGTCACTAGGTGAGTCCTGCAGCAAAACCAGTGAGGGCAGGACACCAAAATGGTCCTTTGTTGTGATTCTGCAAACTTACATATGTATTTTATTGCGGATTACTTGTAGTAGCTGCAGAGAAGACTTGATGACTTACAAGGGTCCTTTGAGAATCACATTTCTATGCATGGGTTTTATAAGCAACTTTGAAGACACAGCCTTTTTCTTAAGCTTTCCGCAACTAATGATTTAACAGTTGATTCCCTGGGACTACAGTGGTATGCCTGGATGGCTGAATTTAAGCACAGGCTTACATACAGTCTTGACTGTTTGAAGATGAGGGTCTATGTAGTCAAGAAAACACACTTCATTTTTTATTTTGTTATCTGCAGTCATCTTATTACTATTCTTCTTGCTCTTCTGCTGACAAAATGGGAATTCAGTTGGGTAACCTGTCCACAGTCTAATGTTTTTTAATAGAACTGAGATTAAATCCAATGGCAAAATATACAATCATAAAACAGTTTTCACTTTGGGTGAGAGACAGCAATAGTAAATAACCTGTGATGGTGAAAGATGCTTTCCTGCAGATCTCCTCAATATTGAAGACTAAGGGAAGAAAGGAACAGAACTGTAGATACACAGTTACTTTTAAACAGACTGTAGAGTTGTCATTGTTTATTTTAAGAACTGCTTCAGAAACAGAAACACAGCACTTCAACACAAAATACTTATAACAATTACTTTAGTAATCAGCATAGGTTTGATTACCAGGCTAAGTACATTTCAGTTCAGACTCAGTTCTTCCTCCAAAAAAAATAATTTTGGTGCTGTAATCCAGCAATATGAAACTGCTTATAACACATTGGAATTGGACTGTGACAGCAACTTTGAAGTGTGCTGTTTATGGTTCTAAGCACCAGGTGCTGACTACAGACACCACCAAAACATGGACTGAACGTTTTTCTAAATACCAGCCAAACACATTTTATTAAAACTGGCATGCTGATTCTCTCTCTGCTGTTATATTGACCTGTTAAACTGGCTTCACTGAAGAAGCAGAGCACTTCACAATAAAGTAAAAAAAATACAGTGGAAGTGATAACGGATGTGGGTCACATTTAAAATTCAGAAGTAGGATATCTGTGGATGTGATTCGTTAAAAATAATGTAGATTAAGATTGCTAGATTGATCTGTGTATGTAGAATTTAAATTTCTCCAGAAATTAGTTACTTTGGATTTCTGTTGGTCCTGAGACAGATTCAGATTTCTTAGACCTGAGTTCTCTGAGGTATTGCATAGAACCTGTTTCTAGCAGATTGCATGATTATATTACTAAAACGTTAAGAAGACAAAATACTGGAAGCTATGGAAATTTTTCCTTTAGCATTAGCCACCATGAGTGATCATACTTTTGTCCTCATAGCAGAAATATACAGGCTAGGTCCAGAAGTATTCTTGTGACTTTACCTTTAGTCATTTTATTCAGCACAAAGAACTTACCCCAAGTCTTTCTTTCATCTTCATTCATTCTTTTACAAAAGTGTACCCCACAACTTGTTTTTCCTTATTTTATTTATTTTCAACACTCATCTACTTTTTCTGGGATTATGATCTTTCAAAACAAATCAGATGTGATGAAAGATCGCTAGGTAGGCAAATGACTTCTAGCAAACATATTGCAGGCTTTTGTTTGCTGACTTTTTAACATGCAAATTTCTAGCAAACTGTTCAGAGGAAATAAATTACTTCCCAACCCTAACCTTTTCAACTGAGTTCCCATTCCATGTTCTCAGTCTTCCAGCAAGAGCTGGGAAGCCAAGACTTAATATTCATAATATTTTTGGAAACCGCAGACAAAGTCTATTAAAATATCAAAGCTCTTGTTATTATCATAATAAATTCTCTTAAAATGAGACCAAAACCAAATAGCGATTACAGTTACGCCACCTTTAGCCACTTTTATACTGTTGATTAAATTTACTTTTAAATTACAAGAAATAATACTGCTAAATGTTTTCTCACTGAAGACATTTAAGAGTGAAGCCTATCTGAAAAGATGATTGCACTGGAGGAGGAAAAATGACCATATAATTAACACTTACTTTCTTTCTAAAACAGGGTACAGTAGGATTTGAAAATCAGATCAATAAATGCCTGGAGCTGGCAGAGTATCTCTACACTAAAATCAAAAACAGAGAAGAATTTGAGATGGTTTTTGAAGGGGAGGTAAGTTATCTTTCATTTAACCTGTGTGTAGGATCCAAATCTGTATGGAATTCCCAAAACAGTCTTCACACTTTTCACAGTTCTTCAAGCCAGCTATGCAAAACTGCTCTTATTTTCTAAAGAACTACATGACTGTTCGCATCTGGGCAATTTTTTTGCCAAGTGCACGTGGTTTTGTATCATAAATGTCAGACTTATCTCCCCTCCTCTTCTGCAGAGGACTGCCCAGTTTAGGGCATGAAGATTACCTTAATATAATCTACTCATGCTGAGATTCCACATTAACATACATAACTGAGAATCTGCTATTTTTTCTGTATCTTCTGTTGCTAGTGCCACTACATAAGCTCTTAGTTGACAGAGTAACAAATATACTTAGTCTCTCCATTTTCTAAGAGAAGGAAAATTGGGTTGCCCTTGCTGCCATCCTGGAAAACAGTTCCTCATAAAACTGCATGAAGGTGAAAAGCATTTGCACTTCATTAGAGCCCTAAACCATTGTAAATAGGACAATGTGTAGGGAATCTAAGACAGCAGCTGCCACCAGCAGTACTGTAATCCATTTATTTTGTTTTAACATGCAGAACTAGGATACTATATTTTGTATTCCATGCCTGTGCTAAAATACACTACTGAGTAGCCTTTAATGTGTGATTCATGTGTATTATTTTGTTTACTGATGTATGTGTTTGGTTCTTTTTGCAGCCAGAGCATACAAATGTATGTTTTTGGTATATTCCGCCAAGTCTCAGGGGCATGCCAGACAGTGATGAGAGAAGAGAGAAGTTACACAGGGTATGTGGGTTTTGTTAAATGCAAAAATACAGTCTACTCTTTCAACCCAAAGTATTCTTTTTCTTAAAAATAATATATCCGTGTGTTGATGCATGTTCCAGATTCTGGGACGACAATTCACCAATTGCTTGTTATGACCTTGATATTTGTTCACCTTTGTTTCCTATTTATACTGAGGCTGAAATCGCGTTTCCCCTGTAGAACCAGATACAGAACATACTCAGTGATTCTCTCTTTTGTATAATTTCTGTGCTCCCAAAAGTGTTATGAATCTTTAAAAAGTAGCTAGGCACAAAGACGTCCCAGTCCTGTTTGAATATGAGAGCATATCAGCAAGAGAAACGGAAGGGTAATTTTTTGAAATGCTGGGACAGATAAAGGACATGGAAACCTCTAAGTCCTTCTCGGGACTCTCAGAAGTCTCTCATCTTTTAAATGTGCTTGGTTAGTCATGCATTAATGCATTTCAGTGAAAATGAATACCCTTTGGAGGACGTTAGGATAAATTTATTTGAAGAAATGATAGAAGGAAGTGAAGGCATCATAGAGGCATCACCAGGAAAAGTATCGTGTTAGTTAGGACTTGAGGGAAATGAAATGTGTTAAGTTTGTAGTAGCATTTTAGATAGACAGAAGTGGAATGCAACACATTTAGGAGGCAAAAGAATTATTTCATAGTTGTTAAAATGAATTGCAATTTTTTTATGTTTGGGAAGGGAGAAGAATGGGCAAACCTGGGAGGTTTTGTAGAGGATTTTATGTCTGCATCACACTGGGGAAAGACAACAGAAGAGCATAGAAATTCCTGGGTCAACCCAGTGACATGTTAGGTAAAGAAATTGCCAAAAAAGAGAGAAAAGAGGAAGATAGATAAGACTGGGAAGAAGGATGAAATGTTTGACTTGACCCTGTTAAATGTTAAAGGACATTTTAAAGCATCCTACATAACAGTAAAAGACCCAGACATCTGACCTTGGCTGGCAGACAGCAGAGCAGGAGAAAGAAATGGTAAAACTAGGCTCAGTCAATACCAGATATTAAGATTGTCAGAACATTATTCCTTCTAAACTAAAGTGAAGAAGTGAGATTGCAGCAAATGCGCAGTACTGCAAAACTACTGGAAGGTTTCCATGGCTTACGTTAACAGAAAATATTCTTTATTACATAGATCTTTTTGAAAAATTTCCATCGTTGTTGTCATCCCATCCTCGTCGCACCCACTCCCCACCACCCCCAGTAAATAACTTTGAGAATACGTAATATTCTGATGGAAAACATCTGTTACCCTCAAAAATGTGGTTCTGGAGTAGGTTTTTATAAAAAGGCTGAAAATATTTCTTCACGACAATCTTCAGCACAGAGAAATGACTTGCACATTTAATATATGAAATTATTATATAGTGAATACTCTAGGGTGCTATTAGTCTATTAATCAAAACGATAGATATTATTGTCGTCTATTTTCCTTCAAATATCCAACATATCCTACATATTCAGTTTTTCAAGCTATTTGTCTTAGAGATCTTTTTATAAAAACTAGTGCCTTTCTGATCTGTCCATTTATTTTTCCCAAATTAAGAAATTTTGTGACATGAAAAGAAAAGCTAAAAGTTTTTAATTACTCTCCTCTGTCTCTCTCCCCCTCCCCCCTCTGATAAAGGTGGCACCGAAAATCAAAGCACTGATGATGGAGTCAGGTACTACCATGGTTGGATATCAGCCTCAGGGCGATAAAGTCAACTTCTTCCGAATGGTCATCTCAAACCCAGCAGCAACTAAGTCTGACATTGATTTCCTCATTGAGGAAATAGAGAGATTGGGGCAGGAGCTGTAATACAGTGGTTGAATTATTTATTTCTCTAATTCACTGTTTCCCAGCACTGGCTATTTTTTAACCCAGTTCTGCAGAACATGTTTTAAGGAAATTCTCTTTCTGTAAGTTCCAATCTCCTAAGACATCCTTAAACAAAACAACTATAGGCTTCTGAAACATAGATGTATTGGTAAATCATATTACTGAGGGAAAATGTATTATCTTGAAATTGAAGTACTATTGACTCTTACATTGGTCTTGTTTATTGTAGTCAGCAGGAAATTAGTAAGAACTAAAATAGCAAATTAAGAACTCTGCACAGTATATATGTACAGTATAAATAAATAAATATATATATAATTATATATATATACGTGTGTGTATATATATATATATAAAAAGTGGTTATAAACTTAGATCTAAGCCACAGCATGTTTTCCACTTTAAGAGAATTAACTTTTCCTGTCAACAACTAATGATGTGGATAATGTGCTACAGATTTTTCTGCCAGGTAAAAATAGACATCTAGAAACATTTCTGAAATGTAGATTCTTAGGAGCTAAAGAAAATGTGTAATAGTATTAAATCTTATTGTCGGTGCTTCTTTCACGTACAAAATAGCAATCTCTAACAGCACCTTCAAGTAAAATAGTTGTATTTCCCCTTTAGTGTCACATCAGGGGATAATAGTAGCAGAGTTATTGTAACAGGTATATTATTGCTGTATTTTTAGAGGTTAATTTGTGTAGATTGTGTATATTATTGTTAAATGACTTTGTGTAAAAGGATTTAAATGTAATAGTTTTACAGCAAGATAACTGTTGAATTGTAGGTATATGAAATATTTGCTTATTTATATGCAGAGATTTACCATGCTGAAGAGTTGTCTTGTATTTTCTTCCATTTGTAATGTAGCCTATTTATATATTATTGAAGTTCTAAATAATGTTTATGGTATTTTAGTGTCTTTGTGAGCCAAAGAAAAAATACAAAAATATTAGTTGACACTTTCATTTAAATCCTAGTGCCCTTAAAGTAATAACTTACAGATAATTTTACTGAATATAAGGAATTCTAACATTGTGTATAGACTGTCAAATGATGAGATCCCTTTAATCTGTTAGATTTTTCAGTTTTATTTATTGTAAAGTCAGACTGTCTGTTCGGTGTTCTGAATGCTTTTCTAGTGAATATTGGTTGCTAACCAAGGCCCCTGTCTCTATGACCGTTTTAACTAAATTCTGTAGGAAGATTCCTGAAGGTCTGTAGCATTTCTATGGGAGTTTTAAGCAGCATCATTCTTCTAGTGAAATGGAATTCACTGTGTTTTAGGAGCTTATAAAATAAATAAAACCAAAAGTAATCTCAGAATCTTTAAATACAGCTGGCTTGTCACAACAGTTTAAACTGGCTAGACTTTGCAAACTATAGACACCAGAGTCATCTGTAGCATGTTCAGTTTTAATCATTAGATAATCAACACTACCCGGTGGAAAGCTCTATACTGGAAGCAGAGTAGTGGAACAAAATGAGGATTCAATAGTCCTGTGTCTGCTGAGTTACTGTCATGGTGATAAATAGAATATGTTAATTTCAGATCTTTTCAGACATGCTTTTATGGGTATCTTCTATGCAAGTCTGTAATTAATTTGTTTTTCTTTTCTTCTCTCTGCCCCCCCCAAATCAGTAAAAAAATTAAATTATTTTAGAAACATTCAGTGGAATGCAGTCATGCTATGCAGTTTTCACAGCCTCTCTGTCCCCCCTTCAGTCCTGTGGAAGGACAGCTACAACAAGGAGAGATTTCCATCCTGCAGGTCCCACTGGTTGTCTTCTCTGGATGCTGTCTGGGTCAGAGCAGGGAGAAGAAAGAAGCTGTCATGGTAAATGCTGTATCATATAGCACAGCCTTTCCAGCTTTTCACAGGGTTCTTGCTTATCCCTCTTCTGTAACTTCCTGAATTTTTTTCTTGAAATTATTAGAGTTTAATCTAAAAATAATGGTAAATTTGTCACTGTCTTTTAGATTTATGAGTATGGTTTTCAAAAGATTATCTATATCGTTACTTTTATGCCATGAAACCCCCAAGTAATCTCACCCGTTCAGTATTTCTTCTGTTAAGTTATTTTCCTCAAGACAGTGTAGTTGGTTTCTTGCTTTTGTTATCTTAAACCTCAATCTTTCTTAATTATAACCCTGATATCTTACCATGTCTTCAGTACTTAACATTCCTTGATGTAAACATCCATGCTGTGTGTCCTGGGGCCTGCAATATAGAAGTAGTCAGCGTAAACAATGACTTCACTACCAACTTCCATAATATTAAACGCCATTCATTATAGATACCAGCTATTCATCAAAACTAGAGGGCCTCTCCCACTGAGAGCTCTTTTCAGAGTACAGAAACAAGTTTGTTTTGAAGAGGAAGTACATGTCATCTTCTGTTTTACAGGCTTCTGCCTGAAATCTGGTCTGTTGCAGTTCTACTTTATTCAAAGGGCAGCTACAGAAGATTGAAAGATTTCCCTCAGTCCTTCTTGTTTATGAGAAACAGTATGCATAGTATAATCAATGCAAATATGTATAACTGCTGGCCTGGCTTCACTAGGGGATTTTACGTCTTCCACACAAGCAGCACCATGGTCCTTGTGATTTCTTCAGCGAGGCCTTAGGTGGGAATTTCTGACTTCCTCCACCTCCCTAGTCAAGATATTTCAGCAACAGTATTACTAAAGATCCCAACTTACCCATAATCCTCTAACCTTAATATTTTAACCGCTTGGACCTTGTATCCAGATAATCATCTCAATAGTCTAATAATAATTTATTGTATTTGAAATGTATCTTCTAGAAGCATATAAACTAGGTAAAGAGTATCATCCTGATGTAACTGATGATGAAACTATAGGAAAGACCATAGTATGACTTACTGGCATTCATACAGCAAACCTTGGACAGTCCTGTGATGTAGCCAGAAATAGGGCTAGATCTCTTCAGCACACATACAATGTTCTGCTACTAAAATTTCTGCTTCTTCATTTAATAGAGCATCTTGTGTTTTGGAGGTCAAAAGCATTAGGGGTTCTACCTATTGCCATTGATGTTTTGCAGCTAGGTGGAAATAATGGAGCTCCTTCTGCCTGTTTAAGGAGTGAGACAATTATCACAGAGGTATTTTCTCTAAAGACAGGGAATTTGAATTTATCTTCCAACCCTCTGCATTTTATCTTGTCTTTCTGCGGTGTTATGTCTCAACACAGATGATACCCACAATTAGATTTTTGCAAAGCTTTTAATTCTAATACTAGACTCTGGAGTGTTTCTCTATTATATGTACCCGCTTCCACAGGCACAGGTCTCAATAATTTCTGACTTGGTTAGCTGATTTTAACAGAGCAGTTACAGTCATCAGTGAGAAAACTCATCTGTGTTTTCTTCTCAGTAGGTAATTTTCATCTGAGTAATATGTTACAGCTTCTCAGACAAAAGCTTACCTGCAGTTTTCCTGCTTTTTAATTCATACACTATTGACTGTGAAAGATCAGGAAGTATGGATATACAGAAGTGTTGACTAATTCAAAGCATTGCAATTCCAGGTGAGTAACTTTGTTTTTCTGAGGTTTAAAATATACTCTAAGGTAGCAATTTTGCCTTTAAAATCACATGGACAATCACTGTAATTTTTTGTGGGTGATTTCAGATCAAATAAAAAATAGCCAAGATCTTAGCTGAACACGTAGCTGCAGTGCTTATTAACTGAGGTAATTTATTTGGAAAAGACTGACCATTGGATAAAAATGAACAGTAGCTGTTGATTTTGAATGAGAAAAATTCTGATTGTATTATTAAGGTACTTTTAGAGAAGATAGTTAGATTATACCATTCACAACAGACGGACGGAACCAGGGGCCTTGGGAGTAACCCAGAATTTTAAAATCATCATTGACTTAGTTCATAATCTGTTTTTTGAATGGTGACAAATATGAAGAGATTTTTTAGACAGAATCTCTGTTTTGTGGTTTAAGAAATGTTGAAGTTATAAAGAAGATATGCAATGCAGTTTTAATTTTTCAATAAAAGTTGATCTTAAAACTGTCTAATTTGTCTCATATAATTTTTGTGAGCTCTTTTGTTTCCTTAAGAATATGAGACAAAAGCCATACAACATTATCTCTCACATTAAAAACAGTGAGGTAAATGCTAAGGCTACTATTTAGTTTTAATTGTGAATTGAATGTGAGCTTATACCAACACAGACTGAGGAAGGACCCCAAGCTCTGAACATTGATCTGTTTGAATGGCGTTGTTGAGACATTAGTGCTGTGTAGAAATGCTAAAAAATAGAGGATCTAAAAATCTTTCTGTGTGGTGTTTTGTGTAGTTTCTGAAATCCTCATTCAACTTATACAGAGGACCCAAGAAATCAAACAGGAACTTTGGAATGGGTAAAAAGAATAAGACCAAGCCCTTGTGGTAAAAACCCTGCTGTCTAATCTGTGGATGTATTTATAAAACTTACTTCTTGTAACACAGGTCTTACTCCCTGGAAGGCTTGAATACATGCTTAACTTTGCACACTTTGCAATGCCACTGGCTGATCTCAGTGTTTGTTTATTAAGCACATTTAAATCTGCACACAATCAGAACTGGAATATTTTTATGCAATCAAAAATCTGCTTGACTGAAAAAGTACTCTTCTGTATGTAAAAGAATGCAGGACAGGACCAGGCCTAAAGGTGTTTTGAATAGTGTTATGTCTTATCTGGCAAGAAATTATACAATGATGGTAAGAGGAGCCCTCATGGTCATATGACAATACACTGTGGAATCAGTACTAGAGGATACCGTGTGCCTGATTGCAAAAGCATTTAAAATTCTCATAGCAGAAAATCTGTGAGTATTCTTAACAGAGACAGTTAGAATTGGGTTTCTTTGTTCAGCCACTTTGTATTAAGCATTATAATGCACAGTATTTTACAGTAAAAATGTTGCCTGGAAACACAAATAAATGTGATGTTGGCAGCTTTATTTGTGAGTAAAGTAAATATGTTTTATAAGAATAATTTTGTAAAGGTGTGCAAGGGAAGCCTAATCTTGCCACCACAGAAGTCAATGGGAGAATTGTTGATGTTTGCATAAATTAATCTTTCCCATTCTCGGAAATGAAAGCCCATTTCCTAATAAAGCAAGAGAACGAGACCCTAAGTCTGAGGTAGGAAAAAATACTGAAATTCTTACACCCCCTTAAAAAAGGCTATACATAATGCAGTATCATCAAACAAATTCAGTGTATTTCATACAAAATCATAGACATTTTAAAATACACCAGAAACTGAGTTTGAGCGTAAAACATGTGAAATGTAAAATTTATAAGAATGGCATAACTTCAGGGAAACACTTTTTTTTCATGATAGGACTTGAGTGAAGCATAATAATTACAAAATATAAAGTACAAAACAGAAGTCTTTCCCTGTGTAAATATAGTACGAATTAAAGCTTTTGTGGCAAAGCTTTTGGCATGTGATACGTCTTTATCTATGCATGATATATACTTGATATATATCATGTATAATATGAAAAAGATGATTGAAAACCTTAGATTCTAGACCATGTTTGGGGCAACCTGCCATTCTATTATGGGAGTTAAAATGTTTTAAATTCTTCTTATTTTTGTGTACACCAAATATATTGAAAAAATAAGAATACATTTTGAACGAATAAAAGTATAAAATTATTTTTTTCATGATATAGACACAGCTGATTAATTACTGCTTTATGCATTATCCATAGAACCATCACTGATTTTAACAGTATGTAACAAATTTGGGTTTGGTTGCTTTAGGGTAAGATGAGCATCCTTCAAGTAGGATGACTTTTCTTAAGTAGTTTTCTTTCCAAGGTAAAGAATTTTATTTAGCAAACTAGGTGTGAGAAAATACATGCTGCAAAGAAACTTAAGTCCATCGGTGTAGCATGCAAATACCATAATGTAAAGTACTAAAAATTATGGAGGATGATTGTATCACGTGTGAATATTAAGGAATGTTCAGCTTAGATACACACTGTTCAATAAAATGTTAGGACCACAGTGAAGTTGTCTGTAGTTAGGTACAGCTCGCTGTGGTCAACAGAATTGCATCTACCTGAATTTCTTCTTTAGTGTTTTGTAATTTGCAAATTGTGACTGTTATGCTTAGGGTGTTGATACATGAATCAGGAGTACCATTCACTCAAGAACTGCAACTAAACTAGCGAAAAGGAAATGAGAAGACACAAGCATTGACTGAAAGCAAAGGTTAAAAGGAAGGATGGCTGCACAACATGGAAGGATTTGGGTTTCATTAGAGCATTTGGAAGAACCAGACTTCTGGACAAAGCAGAATTAAAATTATGTTTAGAATAAAAGATTAGACACAAGCAGAAGTTTTTAAGTAGACCTGGTAAAGAAAAAAAAGTTGGATTCTCTGTTTTAATAGATCTATCTACTGAGGAAAAGTGGAGCATTGTTTAGTAATGACAGTAACAGAAAAATGTGAAGATAAAATATTACACACCTTGATTTATTTCTTCTATTTATTAGATAATCTGTTCAGCATCTGAATGTAATTATTTCAGACTGGATAAGTATACTTTATATGTATATTTGTGAGTGTATTTATATTTCTTTATACAAAACACAAGGACACTTGCATGTACATACTTGGCATGTATGAGAAAAAATGAAGTCTTGCATGATGTTGACTGTTTTGTGTAGCACTTTTCAGGACATCCTCAAAGATTCTTGAAGTATAACATTAAGCAAGTATGTAATGAAGGAAATAGTAAATTATTTTCTCTTACCTTTGAAAGTATGTGTGTGTTGTGTATGTATATGAATGTTTAAATCTCTATCATGTGAAATTCTTAAATTATATATACCTTTTAACAGGATACCAGCCTAGTTCATCTGAGAACAGTTGGCTTGAGGCAGGAATTACCATGTGAAAAATTTTGGCCTTGTTTTATTTGGAAAGGTGGTGTCCCACAACAGTGTGAGAAAAAATATGTAAGATCATTGCGGGTGATAGGAAATGGAGAAAAACTAAGTTTAACATTTCAAGAAAGCATAGGAGAATGTCACTACAAGCAAAATCAACAAATGTATGTGCAATTACTTTAATTTAGATTTATAGAAGCCTATCATCTCTGACTGTAATGTAAGATGATTTGAAGCCATATCTACTTGGTGTGACATCAGAAAGAGTTTGGAAAATGCTGGTGTATAAAGCAAGCCTATTGGCCTTCAATAAAACCTGGAATGCTAACTTTAAACTAGATAGGTAAAAATGTCTCTAAAAGCAAAGTGAGAAAGGCATAAGACATTTCTCACTCAGTGTCATGTTGGTCAGTGCTTTTTATGTCTTCTAAAGATTGCACATATTATAAATTATGTTCACTGTTCAATGTATTGCCTTATTAATTAGGACTTTGCATGGGCCCCAGAAAAAAGGCCATTAATCTCAATTAAGTTTCCTCCTTTACTTTCGGGAAGGCTGCCTGCAGGGTAAGACTGACATTTGTGCTTGTGGGCATAGGGCCAGACTGACTGCTAGTTTGTTTGTGATGAATGTTTTATTTCCATTACTTTGAGTTTTTTTATGATTCCTGGTTGCAGTGTTTGGCTGTGAGCACCCTTTGAAGAAAAACTCTTACTGACTGTCTCTGTCAGCTAATTCACTCTTCTGCCACACGTGAGGCACCGGCAACTGCTAAACGCACTAGCATGGTTCTTGATTTTCCCAAGGAGTAGAGCCTTACTGGGTGAGAACTCTATGTGCTGGGTTTGATAGTGCTGAACCAAAGAACCATAGTGGTTTCAATTATAGCAGGATTTCCCATTTGTGGAAAACACAGCTTTTACTAATTCATTGTAACTATGACTTTTAATAACCTGTTGTTTTAATCTGTCAGTAGGTATGCTGCTGCAATAATCTGGTGCACTTATCTCTTTAAAAGTATATTACTTGCACCTGATTATGTTATGTTTCAGGGCTATTATATTTCTTTATACACTTTTGCATCATCATGGCTTTTCAATTATTCCACATATTTTTAAAGAAGAGGGTTTTTTCCCTACTACAGAAGAACCAGGTTTAGTTTCCCTGCTGTAAATACCCCATATCAATGAGTAGCTTTTATTGTTTTTAATCAGTCCTAGTGAAATGTAATTATTCTGCAGGTATAAATTAATTACAAGCCCTATCTTACAGTATTAATGCAATGCATATTCTCTTGTTTTCCCAAGAATACAAGGCCTGTCTTTTTGCAACATATGATGAGAAGTCACAGATTGCTAATTTGTGACCTGGCTCCCTAGCAGTGAGAACTGTAATTGCCATCAGACAGCTCCCTCTGCTTTCTTAAGTGAGTAACACAGACTCTGATTGCAGCATTAGAGCTAACATTGCAGTTGAAAGAAAACTCAATACAATTTCTTGCTTCTGACTACATCAACATTACTTTAAAAAGAGCTACTAGGCCAGTAATTACTACAATTTGCCTTCCCCAAAAGCCTAATTCTAGGTTGCGGGTTTTCTTTTTCTCCCAGAAATTCTGTGACTGTAATGTAAATAATTCTGCTTAGCTATTGTTGAAGACTTCAGAACTTGTGTTGATTTTCTATATATAATGCTGCTATAGTTGTACAATTACTGCTGTTCAGGAAGCAGTCCAGAGGTGGAATTGGAGGGTCTCTGCGAAATTTGGAGACTCTCTCCGTTAGTCTGTAGCTCAGTCCAGAGCTGTTTCCATTAAACTGGCAAAGTGGTCAAAAGAAGGAACTGAAATCACTGGATTACACCATAGAGACTTGGTTGGGCTACTCAGAAAAATGTACATGACTTGAATTTACAACAGGAATGCCTCTTCCCCTTTCATCTTTTAGCAAAAACAATTAATTAAAAAAGCTTTAATAACTGGCCCTTACTTGGGACTGTGTCTTCCCTTTGGGGTTTACATAGTGAACTACTAATTAATCTGTCTCCCTACCTAGATAATTTCTAAATGAGCATAATTCATACACAAGTGTACATCTGTAGGGTTGCAACAACAAATTATTCTTCAGTTACAGGACATCCACAAAATTTTAGAAGTAAATAATGGTTTGTATATCCACCTTTAGAGCATTGCATATTGCTCATCCTTCCAACAAACGGATCAGCAAATCCTTTCAAATAGGTGTGTGTAAGAGAGAGAGAGAGTGTACAAGTGTATATTCTCTGCTAGGCTGCCAACCACTCTTTTACACCTCTCTTTGAATGGAAGATTAGCTTGGGAGGTTCTTCTAACAGAAGAAAGCAAAACTAATTCAGACATTCTGACTTTGGTGGGTTCTTAGGTATAAGTGAAAAGGAGAAGAGAGAGAAAATGGTTGGTGGTGGTATGCCAAAGAAGAGTCACACAGGGCCGATTTGAAAATAGTAGAATTGTCCAGCAGGCAAAAAGCAAATATCCAACACTCTTCAGGCTGAATAACTTACAAAGTGGTAAAACATCAGAAGCAGCCAAGAAATAATTTGATAATAGAATCAATGCTGAGTAAGCAACACTCATTGCATATAGTTTGAAATAGATACCAGCTTACAGTATGTTGTTTTGTAGGAATACGTTTGACATTGAAATGTCAATGTGAATATCTACCTGTCCCTAACTGCTTATTTATATAATTTTAAATGCACAGAATTTTTTCTAGCAGTAATATAGTTTCATTACCTCCGTAGGCACCAGAAGCACTTTTTACATCTACACTCAGCAGCCTTCTGAGTGTACATCTACATCACTCAGCAAGGGGTACAAAGAGGAATTATGTAGAGAGATGAAGTTTTCTTCTACCCACTTTGCTTAGTTATGTATAGCTATCTTAAATCAGGTTAATTTTCTACTAGTGTGGATGTCTATCAAATTATGTGTTGGTTTCCTAGGCTAAATAACACAAGTTTCATTACTAAAATAATGTGAAATTACAAAAGGCAAAGCAAAACAGTGTAAAATATACTCTACAGAAAACTGTTGCAAAGACTGGTAGAAGCAAGTCATGTGAGCTAACAGAGTATTCTATCTCTACTTGCTTTGAGTCTGATGTGCTCTCTGAAATACAGATTGAACAATCTGGGCAGCTGTTTAGCAGTTACAACAAGGACTAACAAGGATTTAGAAAAAGGGAGGCCCATTTCCCTATTGCACATAAAATCAGGCTTTTATGCCTAGTTGTGAATGGGAGATGAGACCTGGTAGATTCTTGTCCATCAAAACCAAGTCACACTGACACTGTTCCTTTTTTATTTTTTTTTAAAATAATTACTGTTTGAAAAGCTTTTACATAGTAAGTTATGCAGAATCTTCTCATGGAGGACTGTGTGTGTATATACATATACATCTCTGTGTCAGACCCAATATCTTGATCAGTTATTCTAAAAGAAGCAAAGAAAACAATAAGAAGTATTAGATCCAAACTATTTACATATAAAAATATATAAAATATTAGATTTTAGCTGTCATTTGGTTTTCCTTTCTTTTGTTGCACACTACCCACTACAAATAACTTCTAAACTACCTAATAAATTGAAGATCTTTATCATGTGATTCTTAGTTATCCATGCTTTATAAGCCATATTGTAATTGTCGCTAGTATTATGAGTCCATATTATTTGTAGGTCTCTGAACTCAGTAACATTTTGGAAAACGCAGCCGTTTAATTGCTTTTAGCTGGTCCAGTAATGGTTGCAATTGTTTTGCAGTTGACTGTAATTCATGGGATTTAGTGGGATTTCTATTTATAAAAACACCAACAACAAAACAGGACACTATCAACAAATTACATTCCTAATTTATGGAGCTAGGTTGTAATCTGTTGATGGCTCTCTAACAGATTAAGACCTAACAACATAAATAAGGAGGTAGTTTAGAACCTAACATACCACCACCCCTCCCCCCAAACAGTGACTTCACCCTAGTGTAATTCTATTGAATTTTAGTGAAATTACACAAAGGAAACTTAGGGCCAAACTTAATGGCCTGGAAGCAGCTGTACTACCCTGGTTCTACAAAGAATGTGGCTACAGCATAGCCATAGGCTGGCTTGGGGGAGAATGAGGCCAGGGTGACCACAGATGATGTTCTGCATCCCTTTTGTCAGCCTGCACCTGGGTTTCCAGCTACAACTTCAGGTTCATATTTCATGGCTGAACATCCAACAACGTTAACCTGGCAAACTTTGCTGCTGTGGTACAGCTGCACATAATGGTGTAGGAATGGTGGGTACTGTACTTCGTCTGTAATTAAACTGGTTATCTTGTTAAAGCCTCCCACTCAAATGGGGCCACCCAGAGCAGGTTGCCCAGGACCAAGTCCAGACTACTTTTGAATATCTCCAGGGACGAAGAATGAGAATGAGCCTGACTTCTGGTGTCTCCT
The DNA here is from genome assembly GCF_949628215.1 of Phalacrocorax aristotelis. Lineage (NCBI taxonomy): Eukaryota > Metazoa > Chordata > Aves > Suliformes > Phalacrocoracidae > Phalacrocorax > Phalacrocorax aristotelis. The sequence continues at coordinate 23,327,886 of NC_134280.1, forward strand.
ATTTTCCTTTTGTATGTGATGGAGAAGTCTTAGCACATACCTGGAAGTGGGAGTAGATTATTCCACTTGGGGTTGGGAAGGAGACCTGGTGTAGTAAAGTCTTAAATAGAAATCTGCAAAAACTGAAACCACTACCAACAAAAACCCTCCAAACAAACAAGCAGAGACACAGTAGAAAGGGAGGAGCCAAAATGAAATATTTCCATCCCCTTATCACACATCAGAAGAGTTAAATTTCAAGATTTATCTCAATGATTTATATTTATTTGGCCTAAACAAATATAATATTAAACATGCTGGGAATATCTTACAGGTGAAGAAGAATGGTATTGTGTATTTACAATAGAGAAATAAAACTATTGCCCACAATCGTCTTAATATTTTTGATGGGTGTTTAACCATTAGAAAGCTCTTGCACTGACTCAGGGGTTTCCCTAAGAACAGAGAAAATATTAAACAGGTAGGGTGTTGGGGTCCTCTCTGGCTGATGTGCTCGGACTACTTAATGAATGACTGGTATTGACTAAGGCAGTCTTTTAAAATTGCATTGCTGTTCTTAAAGTTGTTGGTTTTGATCTGTTTCAACAGCTTTGCCAACACTTTGCACTAAACACTTTGCAAATGACAACTTTTTAAGGCAACTGAGTGGGATTTTCTAAACTGTTCCCCATGTTGCAGTAATTATTTTAAAAGCTCTATGATATTGCTATTTCTCACTACGACAGAGTTAGGTCAATTAATTGATCTATTTTTTTAATACACAACCATAGCAAATCAGAACCACTTTCCCAAGATGTCTGTGCAACTTCGCATTCTGGCTGCATTTTGCACTGATCAGATTTTGAAATTGCCTCCTTCCAGTTCTCATTTTCCCAGCAAAGTGTATGCACGAAGGACATTTTAAAGCCTGAGCAAAAGGGAGTAGCCAGTTTTACCAGGGAGGGTGCAAGGAGGAAAAACAAGGTAAAACTGAAATAAGCTAGAAAAAACCCACAAACCTTATATTGTGTATATTAACAGATAAATTTTTTTAATACAAAATAGAAATTTGTAATGGAAGGAGTCTCACTGCCTTTAATATGAAAAAATATAACTCTAAAGTTTGCGTCAGTAGATTTTGTGTTTCCTACTGGGCTTTCAGTAGTCGTTGAAGAGAAGCAGTAGTTGGAGAGAAGGCAATTGGAGGGAAGGCTGAGGTTGGGGTGAGGACAGAGCTCACAGCGACACCTGGATCTGAGAATTGCTCCCACGTAGGCCCATGACTGTGAGCCTGTGCTTCCTTCAGCTCCTGCCGTATCTGGGCCTTAGCCTGCAATTTCTGACTCTTGCAGCACTCTTTGTTCCTTTTCTAGCAGTTCTGTGGCTTCCATCAAAAACAGTGGGTAAACTGCCTTTCCCCTGCTCGTTTCTCAGCTGCAGCAATTTCCTCTGTGCTTCTGTTAGACTCTTTGTGGTGAGTGCATTTTTTCCCCTTCACATTGACTTAAGTAGGAAGAATACCAAGTGATCATCTGTCTTTAATTTTCTTCAGCCATTTAACTCTTCCTATCCTTGATGTTGCTTTGCTGCATCTTCCTTAGAAGTTTCTCAGCCCATATCCCTGTTCCAGCAGTGCCTGAGCTTATGACAACACCCAAGTTTGTAGAACATCCCATAGTTCACTAGGTCTGAGACCATATCAAGGCAAGACACTCAAATAAATACACTTGATAGGTGGTGTCTGTCTTTCTGAAAACAGAGAAAACATCTTCCAGAAGTATCTTTGAAAGTCCAAATTAATGCTTTTGTTCATCAGTTCTAACACATTCCTAAATGCTACCCCTACAAGTAGGAAGGAAGAAGCCTTCTATTGGTTAAGATTCAAGAATAATGCTGCTCTCTTCATAGTGTGTTAAAAGGTAGTCCCTGCATTCAAAGAGGTATTCTGATCCTGCAGGACTCAAGCCCTTCAACTCTAATGGTGGTCTTCCCTGAACAGCAAGAGGACAGCCAGTGCCAGCAGGAATAAACAGGCAGCTCCAGAAACTAACTGGGTCTTTCCAGCTGGTACATTACACTAAATCACCAATTCTGTTGATTACATTGACACCTGCAAATCTCATCTCAAAATAAATAAAACATATTCCAGCACATCCCAGTGGGACCCAGCTGGGCTCACCAGCTCCTATCTCCCAAACTTTGTGCTTGCTGAGAAAAGCATTTGAGCAGGTGGCATTAGTGAGGACCACTGAATCATTCTTGTCAGCAGCACAGAAAGCATTATTGTTCTGTGTCATTTGGCTTTCAGTGAGGTGATTTCAGATGACAAACTGCTCATTTGATTCTTAAGCTCAACACATGGGTGACATCCTGTGCTGCTGCTGCTGCCTTCAGGACACTGCAGAAAGTAGAGAGCGCTTCATCTGCCTGCAGTGAAATGGAAAACCATGTGAAATAAACGCCTGTCCAGGGACGGTGCATGTTGTCATGAGCTAAACTTCAATTTAGTTTAACATATCTAGGTAGCTGTAGAAGTAACTTCTGACACATTTTCTCTTTCTAAAACTCATTGGTTTTGCTAAGTCACTCAGAAAGCCCTCTAGCATTTCCTCTTGGGAAATGGTGCCAAGAGCACTCAGATAGCCAGTGAAGGAAGCAGCCTCTAGCTGCTCTCATTAGCACATGTGAGAGGACACAAAGTCAGATTTTTGAAGAGAAAGGTAGAGTACTGCATTGGGATGACACTGCTTTATGGCTAGGCTCATAAGATCTGATTATATCCCATGCTTTCTCTCTCTTCTTAACTAATTTTGTTTGTTCCATTCTGTGACAACTCATTAAGAGAAAGGTCCTCTGGCTTTAACAAACTCTACCTACAGCATAATGCTATCAAGTGGCGTTCTTAACTGGGATTTTAAGGTGGTTATTTGAGGATTGCCAGAATACAGGATTGCCACTCCCAGGGCATATATTATCTAATGCTACCAGTTTGTTTGATTGCATTCAAACTTTCTCTATATCAATAAAGTATGTTCACAAAGTCCCAGCAGAGGCATCCTGCTGTCTCTGAGATGTGATAAATAGCAGCAATATCTAGATCCTACTTTTGCTTAAAAATATATATTTCTTTGTTGTGGAAGATAAAAGAATCCTTCTCCTTGAGGCTTGAAGGAAAAGAAGTTATCAGCTACTGGGGTGGAAGAAAATAAATCACAAAACACTTCTCAGGGGGAGAAAATATAAAGGAGAAGGGTCTGAATGTTGGGTCTTTTTTCTGAACGGGGGATTAAAAATAGCTTAAGAAAGACACAGTTGTGGAAGCTTTCATAGAACATGTCAGGGATGAAAACAGCTCAAAATATAACAAAGACTAAAAAGATCCTTTCCTGAGGCTAAAGCAGATTGCTTCCTCTGAGCTAGCAATGTATTGTTTCAAGCATGGCTGGAAAGAGGATAATGGTGTTTAGTTTGTAGCTGTCCAGAAGATGGAGGAATGTACCCTTCTGTGACTAATGAATGTACATAGGAGAGCTGTCAGAGAGCGGGAGCCCCCTAAGCAGGAAGAGGAGTATTGTGAACATGTGTAGCCTATGAGGTCAGATCATCCCAGTATCAGAGGCCGCGTGCAGTATTTGTCCTGTTTATCTCAAATTTCCCATGACAACATTTGTTTTATTCCCTCTTTCTGTAAAGAGGGACCTTCTAGGACCTTTCTATTTCTTCTTCTCTCACCCTGTTCACCTGTCACAGCCAAGACGAAGTGGTAGAAGCCCGTAGCATATCACAACGTTTATAGACTGGCTGGTTTCAGGTCTCCGTTCTCTATTCAGGGAAACAGAAGAAAATCCCAGGGTTTCTGGTAGAGGCAACTCTCTGGTATTTGTGCCTTGGTACATATGCAGTTCCTGTTTCTTATGGCTTTTAGAACTGCTCCTGTACTCTGACAGCCAAATCTATGAAGGCCAAATCTATAAAATGAAATATTGGGGATGAAACCATCACAAGGATTTCTTTTATCCCTGATACTCAAGAATTATATTTGACATTTCTGCCTGGTCAAGTCTGTCAAGCCAAGTGCAATTTCTTTTCTTAATGTTCAGCGTGCTTGAAATAACTCTGTAAGGCCCATGGAAAATGTCTGGACTTTCTGCCAAGAAGGGCCATGTTTTCAACCTTTGTGGCAAGTACAATAAATGGAGCACTATTCAGGATGGGACACTGAAGGATTTAATGTATGATCTGTTTTTAAATACAGGTCTTTTTAGCATAATCATTTTTCCAGTATTATTTTCTTCCAGGAGAGTCTTCCTCAACAGCTGTTCTAAACATCCCTCAGCAGGTCCTGGCAGATTGATAATACAGTCAAGGAGTACATTTGCTTTTCTGTCTTACTGCTATTTTATTTGCAAGCATAAAATCTGAGTTGGAAAATTCAGAAGTAGACCTCTTTTTTTTTTGTTTATGTATATGACTGTCATTTACATTTCAGTCCAAACTCTAGATAAAGGGCTCTAGAAAAACTCTAGGTAAAGCAAAGTGTAGCTGACTTCTTAATTTAAGAAAAAATAATTTAAAGCCCTTTATAGAACTATAGCTAAAATAGTACATATCACTGTATAAAGTACTGAACACCCAAGGCACTCTGCAGAAGGGATTCTGTGAGCAAAAACATTTCTTTTGTTTTATTTATTATGTTTAAGAAAACAGGATTTAACATGTCCTTGGTAAATAAAAAGGTTTGCCCCAGCAAATCCTTGACTATCACCTAAGTCTTTTACTGTAAGCAATTTCTAAAACTCCAGATTTTAGGCTAAACACTTGGGTCAAAAATGACTGACAATGCCTGTAAGTGTCGTGTAATGAAGTGGTTGGAAATTACTTAATTTATCCTCCATTATGAACCCTTCTTCTGCAGCATCCCTAGCCACAGTACGCCCAAAGCCAGCTCCTATCTGAATAGTAGCAGGCCCATTAAGCCTCTTAAATACTTGCATTCTAATTCCTAAATTGGGTGGCCAGAACCTTAGTCTGTGCAATTGCTTCTGTAATTAAGATTCTATCGGTGTTTCTATTATGAACCCTGTTTTCAACCCAGTATAATTTAGAGAGTCGTCTTTTCTTTTTTAACAGTGAAGCAAACCTATTGTCTGTGATTTCATGTACAGTGCGTTATTTCCTAGTTAATAATCAAGCAAATCTTTGAAACATTCTGACTTTTTTTATTAACTCTGTGCCCTCTCTTAACCATTCACCACTGCCTCTTTTATTTGTGAATACGTGTATTTAAAGGTTATTGTCCTCTATCATGCCTGCTCTTAGTCATACACTCCATAAAGATGCTTAACACTACCCTTTAGGTCAGAAATCAGGGTCTGATGGCTATATGAAATGGAACAAGAAGCCAGAGGAAGAACTGCAGGTTTAGAGTAATAACTTCTGGAGGCAGAGGAGTGAGGACATTCATTTCCCTAAGCCCATTCCAATATTCAGGCACACATTTTCAAAGCTTTGTAGGAACAGAAAATGTCTGTTTTGGAGTTTCATCTGCAGGTTTACAGTCTCAGGTGAAACCACTGTGGCCACAGGGAGGAAAAAAGCCGTTCTGTGAGAAACCTATGACTATAATACCTTTAATTGTCAAACTTGTGGCCCCTACAGATTTGTGTGAAAACTACTTACCAGAGTATGACTCCCAACAGAACTACTAGGTCTTCAGCAGCTTTGGGAAGACAGGCAGAGTTAACCCATACTACAGCCAAGTCAATCACTTCTAAGAGTAATGAAAGCTTTAGTTAATTTCCTGTGTTCTGTTAATAGTGCCTCCACAAATTAGTTTTGCTGAGTTTCTGGTTTCTGAAATAAAAGCCTTGATTCTGGTCTCAACTCACTTGGGGAAGAAGGCTGTAGATTACCTTCACAATCCCTCTCCCTCTGATCTGTTGATGGCATCTGCAGTCCTCGGTGCAAATTACAGCAGCCAGAGGAACTGTTACTGATAATAACCAGAGCATGACACCACTGACTGCATCTCTAATACGGGCCCATGCTAGGAGCTCTGGGGGAAAAGCAGAGAGCAATTCTGCCAGCTATCTGCCACCTGAGCATTCCCCTTACAGAGGTGCAGTGTGCTAGCTTTGATCCTGCTGATATTCTGGCCCTTCCATCCCACTGACATAAAGAAGCTGCTGCATGTCGCAATATTATCCAGTTAAGAGTTTTCAGCTGAAGGCTTATTAGCTCTTTCTCTGCTGGATACAAGCCACTCCCAATTATCTCACAGTAACTGCTTCCCCTCCCATGTGCATTACTGTAAATCAGCAATAATGCAATGAAAATGGATGGATTTTTATAGTGGTAAAAACCGTCTAGCAGTCACGACTAAGCTTTCTGAGTTTGGAGTGGGTTTTTTGTGCCATGGGGAGCACGAGGGTAGAACAAGCCCTGCCGCATTCTCACCGGGAAGGCTATGTCTGAGAGCAACCTGTCCAGCTACTGCCTTCCTCCCTTGCATTTCATTCCCTTTTCAGCTGCATGGCAACTAATGACCATACAAACAGCTTTACAAAAGCCCCACATTACTCCTGTATTTAACTAACTTTTAGAGCATCAGACCGTAGTGTTTAATCACTGCCTGCCTAGTTTCAGGGGGTTATTTGGTCTGAGGCTTGCTGATGCTTGGCTTCCATTCCAAGTGCTTCACTGTCAACTTCCCTTTACATTTCAGACGTGGTCTGGTCTTTTCACAGCAGTTCCCAGCAGCAGGTCAAGACAGTTCAGTCTCACACCTCTCACATTTGCACCAGCACTACCTTACTTTTCCTGATTAGATAACCTCTCTTCCAAAACACCTACTACTCCTAAACTGAGACTGTGGGGAGTGTATGTGGGTACTCCTGCAGCCTTACAGATGGGTGTAAAGCTACTGTGTGTCAGCAGACTTTTACCAGCCTTTTGTGCAAGCTAGAGCTACATTTTTGTAGAGCTGAAGGATCTGTGCTTTATGCCTTCTATTAATGTGAAGTTCTAAGTACTGAGAGTGCACAGCCAGGTAGATGCCTTCCAAGTAGCTGTAGTTTGTTTTCTGTATGCTTGCAAAGGAGGTAAAAATCTCTTTGGGCACAGCTAACAGATGAGTTGTTCTTAGACATACATCAGACCCTTTATGGCTCCTTCCAACCCCAGTCCTGCTCTGCTGAGACCGGACTCAACAAGCGGATATTCTGACCTGCAATTCCTCATCTTGGGTAATACATTAAGTGCAGGAATGAATGAGGTCATACATTGATTAAGAGATAAAAAATGTTATGACCTAGAGCTATCTTATCACCCATCCTTAGTCGCTAGTCGCTGCTGCTCTATTTTTGCCTAAAACTATCTCCTTTTAGTGTTTCCTTGCTGGCACAATCTCCCTTTTATTACTTTATTCACTAGAAATGCAGGCCTTCCCATAACTCTGGCAGTATTAATTTAATTTTAAAGGCACCCATTAATTGAAATGACTCTATTTACTGATTCTTAATAATGCCTCAAAAGCTTTTGTTCTGAATGCATTTGTCTATGTTTGAACCAAAGGCCAGTTCTGCAGTAAATCACAATTTTCTGCCTGTCTTACCCTCTAAATGGTTTGAGACAAGCAGGTTGGTTTGTACACTGTGTTTCAGTAGCTCCCTTCCTGCTACACATGCTTGAGTTTCTCTGTCCATCTTTATTCCTGTTTGCCCAGCACCAATATTACAGAAGTGTTTAAGGAGTGGAAAAAAGAAAAGGCTGCTTTTCTTCAGCCACTGTATATCCTGCTTTGTGGAGGGATGCTGGCCCCTGCTGAAAGTGTTTGCAACACACTCTCTGCAAAGGGCAGCGTGGCTGTTCCATCTATTGCACACTGGATTTTAGCCAAAAGCCATAGCTGACAGTTTCAAAAGGCCACTTCCCCATCCATCTTACTCAGACAATTGTATGCAGTCTCCAAACTAATAATTCATCATTTGCACGTGTGTGCCTTCTACTTCATTATTTTATTAACATACTAGAAGGGCTGTGATTTATTTATTAAATTCATTATTGTTCTTATCAAGTGATGACGTGTTGTTATCCAGGAAGATGCACTTGCTATCCCACAACTAATTGTGACAATTAAGTTTTCATGATTCTACCACAAAGTACAGCTCATTAACTGTAATTACTTTTGAAATGGAGCTGCTGAGTTACACACAGAAAGGAACAGGTAGGCTATATTTGTTAGGTAATTTCTGCAAATGGAGTTTGTTTTGATTAGGTCTTAAATGATACTTTCAGGCAATCTTGTTCCCTGTTTCCCAGGTAAGTTTTGTGTCTTTTTCACCTAAGAGAGTTCTAAATGTTTCTTTTTCTTTACAGACTAGCCTTTTGGCGTAGAACATTGGACCAAATTCAAAGATATTTCCTCAGATATACCTGGTGGTTTAGTTCAGCCCTTAACTGGAATCAATGGACACCAGCAGAGAACATCTTTCTTCACTGAGGTGGAACCAGCCCAAAAGGAGCGACAGTATTTTGATAGAAAGACGAGATGCTGTGGTAAGGGAAAAGTTGCTAAGAAAAAGCATCGCAGGTCTTGTAGTGATGCATGTAGTTTATGTCTGCAGAGAGGGGCCAGGTTCATATACCTCTGAAGCGGTTGACTTGAGTGATAACGAAGGACAAAATATGGCTGCCCATTTCTGGGTTCACCACATGCGGGCAAGAAACTTTTACAGATCTCCTGAGGAAGAGGGACATAGAATTTCTTTGGTTCTGTGAGAATAAGACTAACTGACTACTGATGCAACGGTACTGACTGGCTCTCAGAGGGTGTAATGTCTCAGGAGACACATGAAGTTGCAAATTCTGTGTCACCTTGTTTCCCCACTAGCACCTTTAGGAAACGTGAAGAGCATTCCTCCTTTGCAAGTGTTGCACTCTTGCAACCGCAGTCAGAGTAGATATAATTTGTATTCTCTTTCACAAACAACTGGATGCAATAGCTGCTGTAAATTTCCAGGGTGCTTCTACCTCCTCCTCAGCCCCTCACACACCAGTCAGTGGTCACAGGAGCAGAATTCAGGCACAGAAGTGTTACTGCCAGTGACAGGGGCCTTCTTCACCTTCTACTTTGTACATGGTCGTTTTGGCTTTGTCACTTACTGGGAACTGGATAATTAGAAGTTAGGCTCATAAAATCAGCACTGAGCAATTTGGCCAACCCCAGCTTTAAGGCTGTTTACACATTTAAAGGCCAGATGGAAGTGTGTGAAAGGCTCACATCAGGGATTTTCAAGCATATCAGGGATTTTCAAGCACATATTAATCAAAATGGCAACTTTTCAATGGCAAAACACTGTTACTCTTTTTGGTTCTGGTGTTGGTGGACAGAAGTATAAAGCTGGGGGATAACGGTCTCCTTTTTTTCCCAAGGAAATTGAAGCTCAGATCCTTTCTTTACAATCTTTAACGACATGGGGAAGGGCTTCTAAGAGCTGTTTTACAGTGTGTTTCACTGTGACGTAGTACTCAGGTTATAATAACCTCTGTGGAGAGATAACTGTTTAAGGATGAGGTATGCAACGTGCCGGAGTGAGGATTTGTGTCTTCAGTGAAGCACATGAACAATTATTATATCAGGCCCGGCAAAAACTCTGAGTAGGAAATACCTGCCATTAACGAAATGTTTATCCGCTCCAGAGCCACTCATCTCTTCATAATCTCTAGGGAAACAGAATTGTCACTGAAATCTACTGTGTGGTCTAAAAATGCTCTGGAATTTATGGGGCTTTGGCTGGGGAGAGAAGCAACTTATTGCAGTGTTGCTTGAGTTGTTGTCCTTTTTCTTAACAAGGTAATTCAAGGGTCTTCCAGTCCAAAGGCAAGGCCATGAAACTTAATATACCCCTAGAGAAGCCTCCACCAAATGAAGGTTTTCACCCATAGATTTGTTCTCAACAAAGGAGGGGCCAGCATCAGAAATCCAGGCAGACAACATCTGGCTAGCATCTGCCTCATGGACACAGAAAACCTACAAGCAAGCCACAAAATCAACAGTACCTACCCAGCAGCTTAAGGAAAGGTGTCATACAGGAGCCACTCTCCCAAAAAAGAGAAAGAGAATGACTGTGGGTGGTAGCTTGCCACCGGCTGTGGATCATTTAGGAAGCTTTGGATAAAGGGTGGGGAACCACAGCTGCTGTCCCTGGATCACACTGTGTTATACAGCTGGCTATCATGAACTTCTAATAGCAAGAAAGAAATTTATTTGGCTGGGATTTTTCTCCTGCATTGAAATGGCATGGAAGCATAAGATTTGCTTAGATGGTATATGCTTTTTAGCCTGACTTGTGTGACTTTTACTTTATCAGCTCATTGTAACAAATTTCTTGTACTGTATTAAGAGCACAGACACTCCTGTAAGATGTAGTTTATTTATGTATTATTCAATTCGCCTTCTTACTTTGTATTGCTGCCTCTGGGTATCCTAGAGTTGATTTCTTCTTGTAATGATGAGGTGAGACACTGCACAGGGACATAAGCATGCCTGAACTGGTGTGCAGACCCAATGCAGAACTGGCCATGCCTGATGAGAGTGCCTGGAGAAACCCTAGCTGCCTGCTCTGGTGGAAATGGCTGGGCACAGTGAGGTGGCGAAGGATGGGAAAGAGGTCGAGCATCTCTGCAGGCAGCACTGGGGTAAATCCCCAGCACAGTGCAGAGAAGCTTTTAATACTAACTAGTAAAATGCTATGATAATGCAGGGGGAAATGAGTCCAAAAGAAGCAAGGTATGGGTTCCTGATCATGCTAATCTGAATTTCCTTTCTGTGCTCCATTGAGGATCTTTCACACTGTGTTCCAGTTCACTAGCGAATGCTGTTTCTGTATTACTGAAAATGACCATCAATGGCAGCAGGCCTTAAGGAGGTCACCTCTCTCTGGAGATCTGTAGCACCAGAACAGGAGACACTGGTTTGCATGGGAAGGCTGTACAAAAGCTTCATCTGGTGCCTTCCATGCGCAAGGGACACTCTCAGAGAGAAAGACATTGTCTAAACCTTAGATTCACAATACTCCCTGAAAACTCACCATCCACCTCCTCCAGCGACTCTGTGGCATCGAGTTGGCTCAGGGCTGGATGTTAGTGCTGGACACATGGTGCATTTCACCAGCTTGTGCTCTCCACACACAAATGAGCGGGAAGGCAGATCTCTGTCTGCTGCCTGTCACAACACACCGAGCATCTGTAATGAGAAGCTATCCCACTATCTTGTAAGCGCCTGCAAGGGGATGCGTGCCGTGGAGCAGGTTAATTCAAAATGCTGCTCTCGGGCAGCATTTCTCACCCATGCTGCTCTGTACCAACGCGGGAATCCTTTCACTTTGGCTTCATGCGCACCCAGCAGCCCCGATGCTTGTGTCTCACCTTGAAGCACCTGATTGGCGCTTGTCCCATGGACAAGAGCAACCTCCAGAGCTCACCGGTGTTTCTGTTTTACCCTCAGCTCCACAGAGAGCTGTAGGGTGAGAGAAGCCAGCAGAAGGTACGACCAGCCCCCGCTTGCCCTCTTTATGTCCTGCGCGCCCGTTTCCTATGCGTTGTTAATATGATTAATACTAATACACATTAATTAACTCGGCCTGCCAGTGCCGCCGCCGTTTCCCGGCCCGCAGAGACGCGCCCTCAGCCGCCAGGGGGCGCCGCCGCGCCAGAGACGAGCGGGATGGGCGTGTCCCATCGCGGCCACCGTCCGGCGTCCGCCTCCCCGGCAGCGGGGCAGTCGAGGTCTGTCCCACGGCAGCCACCGTACGGCCTCCGCCTCCCCCTGCTCCTGGAGACGGCGGTGCCCGGCAGGGGGCGCTGCGGCGGGGGTCGGCGGTTGAGGCGGCGCCTCCCGGCGTGCTCCGCGCGCGGCCGCAGCCCGCCCCGCCCCTGTGAGGGAGGCGGGGAGTGCCACGTCCCTGCGGCCCGGGGCCTGGTGCGGGAGCAGCGCCGCCACCGCCGCTCTAGCCATGGGCGCCTCGCAGAGCGTCGAGATCCCTGGCGGGGGCACCGAGGGCTACCACGTTCTGCGGGTAAGGGCGGCAAGGAGGCGGGTCGCCCTCGGTGGCTGTTGGGCCCGGCAGCCGCTCTCCCTGCGGCGCCGCGCTCGGCCGACCCCGGGGGTCTCGCTGGGCCGGGCGGGCTCCGCTTGGTGGGAGGCGCTGGGGCAGCGGCGGCGACCAGGTGTCCGGTCTGCGTTGCGGCGGGCCCGCGCTGCCGGCCGCCCTGCCCGGAGGAGGGAGCGGGGAGGCGAGCCGCCGCGCTGTGCGGTGGGCTGTGTGGGGGGATCCGCGGGCGCCCCGCCGCCAATGGGGCTTCGCCTCAGCCGCGCAGAGCGGCCCGCGGCCTGCCCCGGCCCGGCTGAGCCCTCGGGTCCTCCGCGAGGAGGCCGACAGGGGCGGCGCGGGCGAGGGGAGGGGAAGGGAGGCTGCTTTTTGGGCGGCTTTTGCGGGCAAAGGCTGCCTCGCCTTTGGAGAGTGCTGCGAGCGCCCTGGCTTGCAGGCGGTCAGACGGCAGCTTAAGAGCTCAGGGTTTATCTTGATCGTTACGCCGCGATCTGAGCTGTCGCTGCTTCACCCCTCGACAGCAGTTCCTGGAGTGGCAGATTACGGCATTTAAAAGACAGGCGTCACACCTGCCGGAGCTGCTCTCCGGCATTCATAGTGACGGCAGTGTTGCTGTTTTTCATGTTCACGCTGCGGCCGCAAAATGTTGGTTTTGTGTGCAAAGAAATATTTTGGTAGGCTGCATTAAGGGTTTCGTGAGCAGCCTTTTGGAATTCTGTCTTTCAGCACTTTTCACACCCAGTGAGCGGTACCGTACCTGGGTTGCGTCCTGGAATCTGGTGCACAGGGTGGTACAGTAACTTTGCTGGAGGTACTGATAGCCTTGCTGCACCATAGCGCTTTTGCCGCTGTAGCTAGAGCCTGAGCACCCTTACTGGAGGCGCCGTGCTGGGCTAGTTTCTTGTTGGCCTTGGATCTTCTTGGGTCAGCTCTATGCCTGTAGCTAGACTCACGTTTTAGGTGTGTGAAAGAGCACAAGACCTCGACTTATGTGAACTAGTACTTCCTTACTTGGTCTAGCTTGCTAGCAGTGAGCTACAACTATATGTAGAATGTCATGGTGAAAAAAGAACGGTGATCATCTTTCAAGTGTTAAAAAATGCTGCATAATGCTTTTGAGAAGCAAACACTGATGTTCTGATGAAATCCAAACATTCATCTGTTAAAATTTACATATAGGTTACAGTCATGGTCGTCTTTGTTTCTCCCTTCTAATGTTATTAATATATAACAATGCCATGTTACTAATATGTGGTAATCCATTTTGATTCCCACCCCTCCCCACCCCCCCAAAAGCCCTTTTGCAGTTTGGTAAAAGCGGCAGACTTTTTGTTTTTAGCCTACTATAGTATAAATACTGTGTGGTTTTTACTCTTGAGGGTTGTAAAATCAGTAAGTGCTCTGAAGTTAGAATGTCACTTATGTCAGATTTGTCAGTTCGTGCTGTTTGATTAAAGCACACTAGTAAATTGAGGTGCATCTCTTTTATGAAGTATCGTCTACTTGTTTTTTCTTGTAATCTTACTTGATTCTGGCACCTTTTGTTTTCATTTAGGCACCTTCTGGTTGTAATGTTTTTGTGATGACTTGAAGTGGCAGTGTTTGATTGCCAGTCTTTGTAAACGTAATCGGTAGGTGCATGTTAAAGAAGTTGATTTCTGAGAGGACAGCAGCATTTACAGGGAAGGACCTGCTTGTTGCCTTAAACAAGCTGATGTCTCTCTTTCACTGCCTTATCGTCTTGCTGATATCTTCAGATGCCACAACAATGAGCAGTTGGGTTTTTTTCTGTGGACAGGCATCTTAAATTGCATCATGGTTGTGGCCTAACAGGAATTAGACCAGTGCTTATGTGGAGTTGGGAGTGTAGATTCAGAGTAGAAAAAAATTCTGAAGTTTCACTGTTACTATTAGGAATGTTTACGTTGAAATGCACGTGCCTTACAAGTGACTAGAATTTTCCTCTATAATTTTTCCAAGTTGAATTTTCCACTTGGTGTTCCACAGCGTTTGTTCAGCTCACACTGTTAGAGGAGCTCTGTACAAATGCTCTGTCTGCATGGACCAACCTTTGGTGGCACTTGGGGTCGAGCAATACTGCTATTTTCTTCTAGTTTATTCTCAAGTAGACTTTTTTCCCAGCTCAGTATTTTAACCAGACAAATGAGAATGGTAAAAGGAAAATGGCAGTAGTCTTTCAGCATTACAGATCTAATTCAGATAAGGTCAGATTTCTTTGATAATGCCAAACTTCTGTAATAGTATATAGTGGTTGTTTTTAAGATACCAGTAATAGTTGAAAAACTAGAGAAATGTCAGAAAATTGTTCAATTACTGGAAAACTTTGTTTGGGTAAGGCAGGTAAATTAAAAATATCTGTTAAAAGGCCATGAATCAAATGAGTTAACGTTGTTCAGAATGTCTGTAGGAGCCAAGTACAAGTTGCCAGAGGGATGAGCAAACTGAGACGGTGCCTTACAGTGAGACTTTTAGACTGTACCTGCCGCCTCCCTCCAAAACTGGCAGCAAGTCTGTTGTTCTGCTTGGTTCAAATGGGAGCAGAGATACGTACAGCAAGTGAATAATACCGTAATTAATTTCTGACATAATTTTTGCGGATTACTTAAATCTTTTTTGGCTGCTCCTGCTAAGATCCAGTGCAGTATCGCTTTCGTTATTTTATTATCAGTGCACTTGTAACAGGAAATAGGAATGCTCCAGGACTCGAGTGCTGTTGAAGGAAAGTGATTTCATCACATGCATATTTGACAAGAAAAGTTACCGTGGATTGCACTGTTGGGGTTTCTAGGCATTTAAATGTAGCTTTTCTTTTTAAGAGGGAAAGTAAGTTATAAACTGTTTTGTTGCCCCTGTGTCTTCAGAGGTAGACCTAATATCAGTCATTGATTTGAAACAATTCTTTGGGATACATTTTCATTCATCATGTGGGCTTTTGCTGTTTGACTTCAGTTTACTGATTCATGTAATGTGCTCATAAATCTTTCTTCTAACTGGTACCTCCCAGGCCAGTAGCATGCAATACCTCTAGGAATTTTCTCCATAGCTTGATTTTTCTCCTCCACAAGTTTTCTTTAACATAAGTTACGTGGCTGATTAGAGCAACTGACTCAATGTATTGCTCAGCATGCGTTTGTTTCTGCTCTACAGAATGAAGGAAAATTTTGAATAACTTCCTTGTTCAGTGTCGTGGTTTAGCCCCAGTCAGCAACCAAGCACCACGCAGCCGCTCGCTCACTCCCCCCTGCTGGGATGGGGGAGAGAATCAGAAGAGTAAAAGTGAGGTAACTCATGGTTTGAGATGAAGACAGTTTAATAGGTAAAGCAAAAGCTGCGTGCGGAAGCAAAGCAAAAGAAGGAATTAATTTGCTACTTCCCATGGGCAGGCAGGTGTTCAGCCACCTCCAGGAAAGCAGGGCTCCATCACGTGTAACGGTTACTTGGGAAGACAAACGCCATCACTCCAAATGTCCCCCCTTCCTTCTTCCCCAGCTTTATATACTGAGCATGACGTCATATGGTATGGAATATCCCTTTGGCCAGTTTGGGTCAGCTGTCCTGGCTGTGTCCCCTCCCAGCTTCTCGTGCACCCGGCAGAGCACGGGGAGCTGAAAAAGTCCTTGACCAGTGTAAGCGCTACTTAGGCAACAAATAAAACATCTCCACATTATCACCGTTTCCAGCAAAAATCCAAAACATAGTCCCATACTAGCTACTACGAGGAAATTTAACTCTATCCCAGCTGAAACCAGGACATTCAGCCATGTGAAACGGCTATAATTTGCCCAGGCTGTTGTAATGACTTCACAATTTCTTTAATAGGTGATGTAAGAATTTTTATCTACATGAGATTTGTGTGCTACTGTGTTGTTAGGTGCTGTTCTCCCTAAAAGATATTGAACGCAGTGCCCAAAGTTTAGGTTTCTGACTTTTGAGTGCTTTGGTTTGGTGTAGTAGAGAGACAAACGTGTTGCCATAAAGAGATTACTTTTTTTTAAGGGAGGCTCACATTTTTAAAGCTTGAGTTAACATCTCTGTGCTAAAATAAAATTTGATGCTACGTATAGGGAATATATTTTCTTGCAAAAACCTTATAAAGCTTTTTCTCTTGAACACTGGGTGTTTCATAAAGAAATTCAATACAATTATACCATGTAATGTTTTAAAATAGCTGGCAGAAATAAAATAGATTATGTCAGACCTAACAGGAATTGATTATACATAATACATAATGGAATTTTATTACCAATTACAGAGTGGGTGGAAGAACTAAAAAAAAAAAAAACAACTTTCAGCATTTTCTTGGTAATAAATATTAGGAAAAATTTCGGGGGGGGGAAGGCTTCAGAGCTTCAGCTCCTTGACAGTTGTGTATTGAATACTTGAAGCTAAGCTTCTGAAAGTTTAAGTGGACACTTGTATAAGTTACCTGACTTTCAGAAGTGAGAGTCTTCATCTGCCTCTGAAAATCAGGGTTTCCATGCCTGTTTCCATTTAGAGTAGCACTGCTTGCTTGGGGCTTAAATTTGTGGCCATTGTGTTGCTGAGCAGCCTTATTATAATGTATAATGTACAATATATACTGTCTAGGCATAGAGTGATAGTGCTGGGAAAGGTGTTCTGTGAAAAGAAACTTCATGTATTTACCAAAAAACTCTCTTCAGTAATGCAGATTAAAATTAGCATCCTGATCTTGAAACTTTCCATGTTTAATTCTTGACAGTGAATTAAAAGGGAAATAATTAGTGTGCGTCTATGTGCTGAGAAGCCCTGCTGTCTCAGTGCCATCACCTCGGTGAGAAATTGAAGTCCCACAGCATTTTACAAGTCAGAGTCACACAGCCCCTTTCTGCCTTCTGAGGTTCAGCATTCTTGATAGAGGCTCTCTTCACTAGCTCTTAAAAAGCTCCTGTGGTGGCAGTTCTATGGCTTCTCTACATAGTCTGTTATCCTGTTTTTCTCTGCTGTTAGAAAGTCATGGCATTTACACACAGGTGGCTGTAACTTATATGTCTGAAATAACAGCTGGCTTTGAGAGACTTAGGCTTCCCGAGTTGCCATGGGTGGTATCTTGCCTGCAGTGGCGTCTGTTGTAAATAGTATTACTTGATTATTTCTCAGTCCTTATTCAATTACAAAGGCAAGTTACTGAACACCTGCTTGGGACATACAGGAAAGCTGCACAACGCCAGATTGCTCAGGAGGCCTAGAGTTTATGTATGTATTTGTGGAATCTTTATTTCCATCATTCATAAGAAGGTTTTTGCGCCCTTGTATTTCCTGAGGTCCCTGGTTGTCCTTTGTTGCTGTAGCTCCTGGAAGAGAACCGTGGCCACAGAGCTTTGAGCAGAGTGCTGTGTTTTGCATTTGGCTCTGTGTGATGGTGATGAATTATGAAGGTAGCTCTCAGAAAATAAGGCGATGAGACACAAAACTGTATGGGGTCAGTGTGATTGTTGTGCAGGGCTGAGTTTGTTGCTCCTTCAAGGAAGAGACGTTTCATGTGGAATTAACTCGTAACTTCTGTTTAGCATTTCTGGGACTGCCAGGCATAAAGATGCTTTTCCATCAGTGACGTTGGTCCCAAACAAGCTAGGGAAGTAGGAAACTTTTTGTGACTGAATGAATTTCATCATGGCTGCATGATGAAATGTGATGACAGGACGGATGCAGCTGTGTGCTTCTGAGGTATGTGTATGATTGATGCAACTATAAGAGCTTGATTTCTTTTAGATACATCTTCCTGGTAACTTTTAGATGCCCACTTAGAAACAAACCGTGCAGAGATGTTCAGGACTGTGATGGATTTGGGGGAGTGTGTTCAACATCTGAAGATATTTTCTGCAAACTAATCATTCAGAACTTGGAAAATCTCACAGTCCCTTTACCAGTTTGGGGCAGACTATAAATAATTTACTTAAAATATCAAACCTATATATCCCAGGTGTCAGCGAGCTTGACATTGATGGATGCTGAACAGATGTAATTGTCATTTATTGTAGGTACTCCTTCTCATTTTTAAAACATTACCTTATTGAATACTGGTCACTGTTGGTTCACAGTGTTCAGGATGTAATCTGTCAGAGGTTGTGAGGGAGGGATATTGTGTCAGCATGTAGGGTTTAAGTTGGTTGGGTTTTGTTAAGAAGTTCATTTGGAAATGGTGGAAAAACCTCTGAATAGAGTGGACTGTGTCAGGACTGCTTTTGCAGCTGTCCTACTGGCTGAATGAAGTCTGGCTTTTCACAGTTTCAAGACCATGACACATATCCAGTCCTAATAATCTGATATGTTATCTGAATAAATGTATCAGTTTGCTGGATTTACTGATTTTTAATGACAAGGTTTAGAAAGACATGTTCTGTCTTTAAAATTCTTGCTTTCCCAGTAACCTCTGAAACCATCTGCTGATTTCATTTTGGTGTAAAGCCTTTATGTCGGACTCATTAAAAACACAAAATGTAGGTTCTTATATGTCATGTGCAATAGGTGGTGCAATGAGAGAGGGGGAGGCTATTAAAGTATTATCATGTCACTTCCCTAAACTGGGGGAAGAGCAGCACAAGCTCATCCTACCTTTGCTACAAGAAAAACCACATCAGAGGAGAGGATGTTTTGAATTATTTAATTACAAGAGAAACTTCAAGCCTGAGAATGTGATTATGAAGCATGCATGTCTATAGGACACCTGTAGGTTTCCTTTCTGTAGGAGCATGTCTATAGCGTTCTTTAATTCTGCTTTCATGAAACTGTTCTTTTAATCTTTCTTTGGCAGGAAGGCCTTGGGTACCCAACTTCCTAAGTAAATGCTTTCTACCTATTGGAAGAATAATGAATATAGTGTATTTTAGCTTCTCTGTGGCTTTTCTCATAAACTAAAGTTTCTGTTTGTGGAGGCTGTTCTGAGGTAGCTCTACATTACTGAAAGTTTTAATGGCTAAAGTTAAAAATGAGCTCTAGGGACAGTCCACGAATGTCAAAGCAACATCTACAGCGTGCTCAGGGGTTTCTATGTAGCTAGTGTCAGAGGGACGTGGAGGACATGGAGCTTAGCTTGTACTTCTACCCTATTGCCTGGTGCCCAGCTTGGTATCTGATCTCTAGTTATTCTTGGCAAGAGGCACCTAGTTCAACTCCAGTTAGTGAGACAACACCAAGCTGTGTGGTGTGGTCAATGCACCAGAGGGAAGGGATGCCATCCAGCGGGACCTTGACAGGCTTGAGAGATGGGCCCGTATGAACCTTGTGAAGATCAACAAGGCCAAGTTCAAGGTCCTGCACATCGGTCAGGGCAATCCTAAGCACAGATACAGGCTGGGCAGAGAATGGATTGACAGCAGCCCTGAGGAGAAGGACTTGAGGGGTGTTTGTTGATGAGAAGCTCGATGTGACCTGGCAATGTGTGCTCGCAGCCCCGAAGGCCAGCTGCATCAAAAGAAGTGTGTCCAGCAGGTCAAGGGAGGTGATTTTCACCCTCTATTCCACTCTTACGAGATAATCAGAAGGCTGGAGCACCTATCCTATGAGGACATGCTGAGAGAGTTGGGGCTGTTCAGCCTGGAGAAGAGAAGGCTCTGTGGAGGCCTTATAGCAACCTTCCCGTAGCTGGAGGGGGCCTGTAATAAAGATGTAGAGGGATTTTATACAGGGGCATGTAGTGATAGGACAAGGGGTAATGGCTTTAAACTGAAAGAGGGTAGATTTAGATTTGACATAAGGAAGAAATTCTTCACTATGGGGGTGGTGAGGCATTGGAATGGGTTGCCCAGAGAAGCTGTGGATGCCCCATCCCTGGAAGTGTTCAAGGCCAGGTTGGATGGGGCTTTGAGCAACGTGGTCTAGTGGAAAGATGTCCCTGCCTGTGGCAGGGGTGTTGAAACTAGGTGACCCTTAACATCCCAACCCAAAACTTTCCTCTGATTTCTATGACTGTAAGTTTGGTGACTGAGGGCTGTGTTTTCGTACAGTTAATACTTGACACCTGGGGAGAATATCTATACCCCCAGTTGTAGGAAATTATTTCCAAGGAGCATGCAGGCATCTTGAAGAGACACTTTAACTTTGGGCCCCTCAGTACAGGAAGAATACTGAGTTGCTGGAGCATGTCCAGAGAAGGGCAACGAAGCTGGTGAAGGGTCTGGAGAACAAGTCTTACGAGGAGTGGGTGAGGGAACTGGGGTTGTTTAGTTTGTAGGAAAGGAGGCTGAGGGGAGACCTTATTGTTCTCTACAACTGCCTGAAAGGAGGTTGTAGCGAGATGGGTGTCCGTCTCTTCTCCAAAGATACTAGAGATAAGATGAGAGGAAACGGCCTCAAGTTGCATCGGGGGAGGTTTAGTTTGGATATTAGGAAGAATTTCTTTACTGAAAGAGCAGTCAGGCATTGGAACAGGCTGTCCAGAGAGGTGGTGGAGTTGCCATCCCTGGAGGTATTAAAAAACCATGTAAATGTGGCACTTTGGGGCATGGCTTAGGAGGCCTGGTGGTGTTGGGTTGATGGTTGGACTTGATGATCTGAGAGGTCTTTTCCAAGCTTAATGAGTCTATGATTCTATAGACACATCTCAAGTTCTAGTTAGAAATGATAAATATGGGGTTTGGGGGATGTTAATGCTGCCTCAGTGATTTTTATTGCTTTGGCATAATGTTGGTTTCATACTTTCTTGCTGCTTTACAAATCTTGGACAGCAATCAGTGTGTGTGATGAGACTCTGGAACTACTGGTTCCAGATTATTTTTTCTTTAATAAATGTTGAGGTTATGTGACACTAATGTTCTAAGCTTCTGGCATCTGTTACAGAAAGCTACCCACAAGTAATATGAGTTTCTTCCAAGCTCTGATTTTGTGAATGTGTCAGACAGAGGTAGACCCTAAGAGCACAATTTCAGTAGTAATCAAGGGGTTTTTTCATATTAGATTGTTTTGTTCTAGATGAGTCGTATTAAGAGAACTCAATTCCTGCAGAATCAGACCAGTACTGAACAAACTAGCAGACTTGTACCAGTTCTGTTGGCTGGAGTAACACGTAATGTAAGAAACCACACTGTAAAGGGTAATGCTTTTTAGATCTTTTTGGAAGATAAATGTAGCACATAAAAGAAGCAGCCAGTGGGTAAAATGAATCAGCTTTACATATAAAGATATTTGTAGCAAAGGCTATAGGAAAAATCTGATAGCCGTATTGGAGTTACTTTTGTCTGTCAGCAATGCATGTAATAGTGAAAAAACAACACTGGCAAAATGTCTCCCTGTTACTCCATTTGGAATTAAAAGCATACTTTAAGCCTCTGGGAGCAATGTGTATCCAATACTTAGGCCTTGTCCTAGTGGAGTGGTTGAATTATGTGAGTGGCCATGGCTGCAAAATTGCATGTGTCCCTTTTCTTGCAGCTTGTTGGTATGTTAATGAATCATTGGTTGTACAGGTGCCCCGTCTCAAGAATGTCAACAGGTGATGTTTAATCATGAGATAACAACCCATGCTTACACAGATGTGACTCTCCTTTTCCTCTAGTAAGTGTAAGATAAAAATCAAGGTCCAACATTGGTACTTCTGTGGAAAGATACTGCTTTTAACCAACTTTTTCAGAATTCATTAAGCTTGTTCTTTGACCAGAGTCGTCTTTATTGAAATAAACATCTACAGCTTATCTGCTGCAGCTGTTAAGCAGTGCTTATCCTAGGGGGTGGCTACTGTTGTGTCATTCCTCAATAACTTATAAATTGCGTATTCTTTTTAAATGTGTGCCTTTTTTTAAGGGAGGGATTTTTTTTGGCAAAAAGATTATATTTGAACACTTAAAAGTCATACTTGTCAACATCAGTAGTTTCTAGATCTACAGTTTGCACAATTAGAAATATAACTCTAATCTATGAATTGGTACAGTTTGCTAAAACCTTGTTTAACTTTGTTAGGTGCAAGAAAACTCACCAGGGCATAGAGCTGGATTGGAGCCATTCTTTGATTTTATTGTGTCCATTAATGGTTCAAGATTGGTAAGTGTGTTGCTAGTTTGTAACTGAATATAAACAGTGTGTTCAGGATCTTATTTTTGTAGGTAAAACAAGTGCATTTGTTTTATTTAAATGTATATAAAATATTTCTCCTTAGTTTAAAATGAGAAAGCTTAACTGCATCAGAAATTAATTTCCTTCACCCTGTAGTTATAACTCTGTCAAAAATTTAGGTGGAGAATATGGATGCAGACAGACATGCTTCCCTACTGATCCACCACTACCTGCTTGTGCTGGTGCCCCCCTAGTTCTGTCTGTAAAACTGCTTGTGTGAGAACTTGCAAACTCATTTCAGTCAAAACAGGTTGGTTGAAAGAGCTGTTGTCAAAGCTGTTAGCTGGGCAGGAATCAAGGGGGTAAGTTTTCAAGCAGAACTGTAGTGAGAGAACAAACCATCATAGCAGTGGAAAAAACAAGCTGTTGCTAAGTTCTTCCACCAGTATGGCTGGATTCAAGAAAGCCTCTGAAAAGCTGCAAGGTGCATCATATCACGGGTTTAACTGAAGTGCTTTCATGTCTGGAAAGCATGACCTGTTATTGTGAAATCCCAGGTTTTCACCAGAGTTGTGTTCTAGAATTGTGAAGGGACTGGAAGCTTGTTATAAAATAGCTGTAGATACATACTATGATAATATAATGCACAGTGTTTATAGGACCTTTGAAATACAAAAGTGGTGCTACAGAACTGGATGCTTGCTGTGTTGAATACTAAACTAAGCTCTTGTTTGAACATTTGCAGAATAAAGACAATGACACTCTCAAGGACCTGTTGAAAGCAAATGTTGAAAAACCTGTAAAAATGCTAGTATACAGTAGCAAAACACTGGAACTGAGAGAAACGTCAGTGACCCCCAGCAACATGTGGGGTGGACAGGGCCTGCTGGGTGTGAGCATTCGTTTCTGCAGCTTTGATGGGGCCAATGAAAACGTGTGGCATGTTTTGGTACGTGTGGACTTCCAAGTATTTTTCTAACTGTTAAACTTTATCTTTTTACTGAAAAGTAACTTGCAAGGGGGTGCATAAGCCATGAGACCAAACTGGTCTGTTTTCTCTTCATTGATTTTTGGGTTTGAAAAGACTTTTGAACTAGAACTCTATGTCTGTGAGTATATTATCAAATCTTTTATTTAAATCAGTGGTTTTGTACATTACTCAGAGCTCCTGGTAATGGTATCAAAAGAGGCTGTCATCTCGCCAGTGTTTAACTAGTTCAGTGACCATTCTACTAATTGTGTTGAAAACTTGACTGGTTTGTCTGTCAGATGCAAAACTTGGGTGAAGTGCACATCTAACTGTTCTGCTATACCCTGGCAGTTACGTGCTGTTTTGTAACTTTCCATCTTCAAACTAGGAAGTGGAACCAAATTCTCCTGCTGCATTAGCTGGGCTTAGACCTCATAGTGACTATATCATTGGAGCAGATACTGTCATGAATGAGGTAAGTATATAAAAACAAGGTTTTGATTCTCTTTTTCAAACTGAAAAAAAAATTTTACTGGGGCAGTTTGAAACATCCCCACTTCTGTCTCTGTTCAGTGCTAATGGAAGTAAATCAATGCAAAGAGGAAGGAGCTCTGACATGGTGCCTCTTCTTTGTGCTTAAATGCAATTCTGGAAATAAAAACTGCTATTAAATATCTTCATTAAGTCATATAGACACTCTTCTTGTACTCTAATATTAATATTTCAAAAAGCAGATATGAAATCTGGGTTGTGCCACATGTCTTCTGAGTTGTGCTAGCAAAGCATGTTTTAAAGTTGGCCCTGTGATAGTGTGCTGCTGCAGCATGTAGCTGTTCCAGGTTCTGTTACAGAAAGTTAGGACTAGGAAGATGATTGTTGTAATGTCAATTGATAATATAAGGACAGGAAAGCCCTTACTAATTTTTATACTTTTGCAGTCTGAAGATCTCTTTTCCCTTATTGAAACACATGAAGCAAAGTCATTAAAGCTTTATGTGTACAACACAGACACAGATAATTGTCGGGAAGTGGTGATTACTCCAAATTCTGCCTGGGGTGGAGAAGGCAGGTAAGGAGACAATATGTTACTGGGGGATGGGACAATTTTCGTATAGCACTAGCCTAAAAACTGCTTGCTTAAGTTTTCTGCAGAGACAGGAAAAGAGTGTTGGTGTATCCAAGGCGTTTTTGCTATACTAAATTAATATTTACTCAAAATTCAGATTTAGTTACTAATGGGGGGGTGTGTATTTACACAGTAAACTAGCTAGTGCAAAAATGTGTAAAGTGCAATGGTTGCTTTCTGCATTAGGCTTCAAATAGTCATTAGACTGTTGTATGTTCTTGAAGTATTGCACAGTAGCCAGAAGAGAGGACTGCAGATAACTGAGTTGAATTCCAGGCTGTATACCTGATACAGCTGCTTGGTTTAAATAACAATGACATTTATTTTGTGCTAAATGTTTTATTGTTGAAAACTACAGAATTGCCTTTCAGTTGTCTCATATCGATTATTTCTCCTTAGAAGATGAGGCAACGTTGGGGGGGATGGAAGGGTTTTACAGAACTTATCTTGAAACTTGTTGGTGTCTTGAGTCATTCGTGCATTGCTTGCTATGGAGTCTGTAGTTGTAAAGTCACTTCACTGACTTTTAAATGTTCATATTTTAAAAGCCTAGGATGTGGCATTGGTTATGGATATTTGCATAGGATACCTACACGCCCATTTGAGGAGGGAAAGAAAATTTCTCTCCCGGGACAGTTGCCTAGTGCATCTCTCAGTCCCCTCAAAGATGGCTTCACAGAAGTAAGTTGTAGTTACTTTTTTGGCTTGGTAAAAATGGATTATGATGTTATATTGCTTTTCGGCTTCTATTGGTTCTTGTGGAAACAAATCCTAATGATGTAACTTTCTTTTTTTCCCTTTCAATAAGGTTCAGCTGTCCTCAGTTAATTCCTCAGCCACATTACCACCTGGGTCAGCAGGCCTTGAACAGAGTCTTTCAGGCCTTTCTATTAGTTCACCCTCAACTACTGTCAGTAACGTTCTCAAT
Organism: Phalacrocorax aristotelis; assembly: GCF_949628215.1. Classification (NCBI taxonomy): domain Eukaryota; kingdom Metazoa; phylum Chordata; class Aves; order Suliformes; family Phalacrocoracidae; genus Phalacrocorax; species Phalacrocorax aristotelis. The sequence goes on from NC_134280.1 coordinate 23,353,025, forward strand.
ACAGGTTAGTGTCGAAGTAACTGACCTCTGAAATGCATGGGTTTTCTGACTTTTTTGCATTCACAGATGTTTCTATCAATTTAGTAGAAGACAGAAGAGAGAATAAATTTTCTCTTCCCCAAACTTTCCTCAACAACAAGTACGGTAATTGTGCCTTACTTGCTCACAAAATAATTGCAAACAACTTCCATCAGGAATACGTATGATGCATGTTATTTAGAATGCTGTTTTTCTTAATCAACATTTTATGGTTAAGGCAAATAGTGATTCTGCTGTAAGCAATTATTAGTTTGTACTCCTTGAGCAAGGGAACTGAAATATTGTATGCTTAAAATTAATGCTGTTTTCCTCTATACTCCACCAGGTGTTCCAACAGTTCCATTATTACCTCCTCAAGTCAGTCAGTCCCTTACCTCTGTGCCACCAGTTAACCCAGCAACTACATTACCAGGTGAATAGCTAAAATTTCTTTAAACACTGCTGAAACAAAAATCTTAAGGGAGCATGGGAAGAGAGCTGTCTTTTCCACTGCTTTTTTGGGAGTGGGAGGGTGTAACTGCATGCGACTTACATATTTCATGTTAAAGATCTCTATACAACCTCTATAACGTTAAGAATTTTTTTTAAAGTATGTGCACCACATGTCTTTAGCACAGAGGAATGAGGTGGAAACAAAGGTTACAACCCTTTTAAGGGCCCCCTGCATAATAGATGCAGCATTCAGGATGGTATTATCTTTGCTATTTGTAATACTTCTTGAGGTGATATGTTGTTACTTTCCATAGTTCATAAATTGTATATTGCAAAATACTTCTACAAATAGTTTCACAGTTTCTGGTTTGTCCTTTGCACTCAGACATCATGGTAGAAGAAATATCTGGGAAGGCACATCTTGCCTATTTCTGCATTCCTTTCACCCGTAAAATTTCTGTTTTAGGAAACTGCATTTTAATACTTAGTTTGATCATTCTTCCTAGTATAGAAGGCTAACAATATAAACTGTATGTTGCTGTTACTCTTTCTAAATTATTTGGTACTTTAGTATAACCAAAGTAAGGGTCTGCCTCCAAAGTGTTATGCATTATTTCCTGATAATAATGAACATTTCAAACACTAGTATTCCAGAATCATTCAGTGGGTAGGATGAGGATTATATAGGATTTTGGCGTGTAATTGTCCCAGTTGTGCATTCCAAAACACTGGAAGAGTTGTATTTTGCTTTTTACACTATGAGACACGTAGATAAAGATGTGTCTAAAAGTTTTAAGTAATGCTTGGAAGTATGCTCTCTTACACAGGAAAAAAATGTGTAGTAGAGCTAAGTGCATGCAAACAAGAGCTGAGAACTCTAATCTTGTGCTGCTTAGAGAAAACAGTAAACTACTAAGAAGTTCAGCTTCTGTTCATGTGCTTGTCTTCCCCAGCAACCTATGTACCCCTTCCCCAAAATCTGCAATATGAATTTTCCTTTCACCTTGTTCTCTGAATAGTATCATTGCGTTTCTGAAAGCTATTAGACTATTTCTTGCAATTTGCATGGCCATACTAGTGAAATTGTAAGTATTAAGTATACCTGAGGTTTAAAATTTGAGTGAAGTTCAGCTTTTTTCAGATTTAAAAAAAACTCAAACTGAAGTTGCTTGTAGCTGAGTTGAAGGCTCTTTGAGTCAGATTATGTCAGCCTTTGTGGCGTGAATGTGGAATTCACAGGGAGGTAAAGATGACTGGTTTTAATCACATTTGTGTACAGTGGCCTTGCTTTAAGACTTTCCTCCTGTCCGTTTTATTGCTGTGTTATCAACAGTTTATTTCAGAACTACCCTTCTCTGAGCTAAACACAAAGTAGGAATAGAGTCCTGGTCCCAGAAATGCAGCTCAAGACAGGAAGTTGAGGAGTGGAAGGATGTTCCATAGCAAACACAATCATGGAAGGGCATGTGTTGTGTTCATCATGTTTCTCTTCTATTTTCAGTCCTTCCTGACTTTGAAAGTTACATAGAAAAGGCAAGACAAAATATTTTTGTGTTTAACTCTAGTTATGAACTAAGTAGAAAAGACTAATAGATCAATCAATATTAGAGACCAGAAATACTATGTATTTCATCCTATTATTACCTTCTGCTATTCAAATTAGGAATGGAGGGCTTCTGGTACAGTGCTGCGGTGAAATAACTACCTTTGTTTAAAAGCTGAACTTGGTATGCAAACCTACTAATTCCTTGAAATAAAATTCTACTTTCCTCAGAAAAATCTTGAAAGGTTGGGCTTATGTATTTGCTAGTCTGGACTTCTGCAATAGGTATCTGCTTTCACTGTGCAACTTAAAAGCTGAAACTCAGGTTAATTTGCATTCTTATATGTGAAAATTATAATCAAGATGTAAAGCAATATAAAATTACTTTAAATGATCAATAAGATCTTGGAAACAGTGAGGGGAAAAAAACCAAGTTTTCAGCTGTAACTTTTCCACCCTTCTTAGGTTTGATGCCATTACCAGCAGGGCTTCCCAACCTGACTGATCTGTCCAAACTTAATTTACCTGCACCACACATCGTTCCAGAAATCATACAGCCTGGTATGTGCTTCTGCAAACTGAAATGCTGTCTTAGCAGATCTCTCCTTGATGATCCTTGACACTCTCATTTCAAGCCATCTGGTGAAGTCCTGAACCAGATAAATTGAATGTTTGCCTGAGATGGGAGTTGACAGTAGTGCCCAGGTTAGGCACACAAGGAATATGTCTTTAGATAAACTAATTCTAAACCTGTGTCTATATTTAGTTGCTTAATCTTATATTACCTGATCTATGATCTCAAAAGAGATTGTGCCAAGGATGAAAGTGTATAGTTTTATAGGTAGAAGAAAATATGAGGTGATACCTTGTATGCTAGATGAGGAGATTGAAGCACCTTGATTGAATGCCAAAAGTACAAACTAGTACTAGATTTATGGTTTTGAATAAAACAAAACTGCTGAAGGTGCACATGGAGCAAGCAAGAAGAAATTGGAAGGTTACATGGAGTAAGGTTCTTATTAACTTCTAGTTTCTGGCAGTTCTAGTGAATGCCAGAAAGATCTAATCGTCAGTATTAAGGCATTAAATACCTAGTCCTCTGGGGAGGTAGAAGCAAACTTGAGTTTATTCTGATTCTTCAATTCTGAAATCTGAAAGGTATCTGGCTTGAAACTAGCCTGTTGAGCCAGCGCTGCACGTATATCATGCTCACACTAAGTTCAAAAAGCTTCCTCCTCTCCAAGAGTAAACAGGAGATTAGGGAAGGTAAAAATTTTAAGCAAACAGAATCTCTCCAGACCTGTCTGTGGTATGCAGCAGCTCACTGCCTTTGTTTGTTTTTCTTTTTTTTATTTCTCCTTAGGTTTGCCATCCCTTCCCTCCTTGCCACCTCTGAATCTAATGGGAATAACACCTCTATCAATGCCACCCAAATGTGTTCCTCTGCTTCCTTTGGTCACAGAGGCATCGACAGTGCCTACAGATTTGCTTCCCTCCATTACTCAAGCTGGGAGCTTTTCCGTCGACCCTGGCACTACTGTAAATGTAGAACAGACCTCTACACTCACCTTGGATAGCACTACCCCAACTTCTAAGGCGACTATTGTTGACAGATCAAGTGAATCCTCTACAGTTAATGAGAAAGCATCTGGAGTCACAGATACACAAGCTTCTGAATCGTAACTCCAGATCACTATTGGATTGGCTTGGTATTTATTTAGCCATGGGATACATATTTGAAGAGCAAGCTATCATTAATTTCATACTAGTTTGTACTTAATCTTTAGGAGTCCTGTAAATAATATGGAGGTATAATAAAAATAAAAGGGGGTTTATAAAGTGTGTGTGGTGGGAGGGGAGGAAGAGTACTTGTATGTAACAAAAAAAAAGTCAAGGTGGTAAATAGAATTCCACTGCCAAACTCGGAGGCATATGTTTTTAATATAGGCTGACAGCCTTAGTCTGCTAGGCCTGTCCTTGCTTATAATTAGCAATTTTTGCTTCTGATGAAACGAAGTGGTTCTTGCGTGTGACATTAACATACCATAGTTCTTGTTCTTTGCCAAGTATGTCGTTACTACAGTGGGGATGAGAATGTTCAGTCCGAGTTGTAAATTTTAACACTGCAAAATTTCCACCTAAAGGTATTTCTATTAAAGTTGCTGAGTGACCTGTTAACTGACATCTTGTTATTCAGCTTGTACACAAACCTTTATTTTTAAGCTCTTGAGAAATGCTCAAGCCATGTTTTGTGACTGCTTCTGCATTGGTTTATACGCCCACTGTAAAATGGCATTTGGAAGGGAATGCAGGAAATGTTAAATGTAGCACACAATTTGGCACTTCATGACTACTGTAAGACAAATTAATGGATTAAGCATACATACAGCAATAAATTCCTAGAATTTTATCTTTTGTGTGACAAAATAGCACGTTTATTTGTTTAACGGTTAAATTCTCACTTAACTGCTTTTAGCTCAGCGCTTTCTAGCACAGATCCATGAAAGGGCTCCCTCCAGAGGAATGGATCCAAGAGGGAATGCCAGACTTCTTAGTGGCAGGCAGGATCAGCACTAGTGGTTAGATCTGTTGCAGCAATGAGTCATGAAATCTGCCTGCATATGATTCATACTTGGCTTTTTAAATTGACGTTCAGGATGAAAATTTTAGATTAACTGTAGATTATACACTTGTATGTGTGCTGTACTCCAGGTGATAGCCTTCGCTCCTGGTATCAGGTACAGTTGATGTACTACTCCACTCCTTCTATACTACTGGGATTTCATTATATGCGTTTGCTACAAGCATATACAAAGTCCAGCCATATCATCAGCAGGCTGGAGCTCAAGTCTGTCTCAACAGCTACATAATCCCTTTTGCCGATGTAGTGTGCCTGATCACTGCTTGGAATAGTAGTTGCATCTAACTGCTGATCATAAGGCTTCCACTCGAACTAGTTCTTTGAGACATTGTTTAATACCTGTTGTCCTGTCGCATCTTTATCATTTAAGTATTTCTTTCCTCTGCGCCACTACTGCACACTTCCTCATCACCTGTTGAGTCAAAAGCCTGTGTCAAAGACAGACCCCAAATACTTTTCTTTCCACACTGTGAGCGATTTCTTTTCTCCACTGCTTGGAGTGTGAAGTCCCTCTGCCTTGTGAAGCAGGGGGCTCACTGTTTCTCAGAATGTGTTCTCGATTTACCTTTGTAAACCCAGTGTCACCTCAGAATTAAACCTTGGCATGAGAAGAAGGATGTTCCCTCTTTTCTTTGCTGTATATTGAGAACGTCTGTCAGTATTGAGTTTCATAAAGCCTCACGGTCTAACAGTCTTTTCTGTAACTTCCTTACATGCTTCCACAGCTAGAGCCCTCATTATTTTCCTGATCTAACCCAAGAACAGTAGAAATAGTTTTGTCACATACCGAACTTAGAGCGATTGCTGATTGTAATCAGATGTCTTGTACTAGAATCCATGGGTAGGTTTTGTTGTTCTTAGAGTATGGCACAGTGTCCTTTGGAGTAACTTCTGAAGTTAGCTGGCATGTTTCTATGCTTTCCAACAGGAAGCTGCAAACTTTTGTAGGTGTTGTGCAGTTGTCTCTAGTAGCAGTCTGAAGTATGCACTTCTGTTAGCTGTTTTAAGGTCCCTTGTTGCCAACTTTATAGATTAGCTTTTCGATAGGTATGAGAGCACTGCAAGTAAGGCAGTGTTTAAGTGTAACCATCAGCAATTCTGCAAAGATGACAGGACTCCAAATTTGGAGATGATTCAGTGGTGTGGATTTTAAGCTGTGATCTCCTAGCTAAAAAGTCATAAACATTGAGAAGACAAAACCTTACCACTTAAAACAGAAGTCACACTCTTGCACTCTGGTTTTTAATTTCCTGAAGTAGATTTAATGAAATTGTACCTTAATCATATCTGGCAAGGGTCTCTTAATGACTTATTTTTCCCAAAAAAAGAGGGTAAGGAGGGATAAGGACTTAAGGTGCACCAAGGGACTGACAGCTAATGTAACCTTCTTTCCATGAGTTCATGTATTCAGCTGTTAAGGAACAGTACATTAGCTTTATTTAAAACATTGACACATGGAGTTCTTTAACAAATACTGACAACAGACAAGAAGACAGATGTACCATGAACATCCCCAGCCTTGCATGTAATTAAAAATTATTAACATGTGTGACATACTAGAAAATAAATAAGGTATTTTCCTGCTCCACCAAAGACTGCTTTGGGGGCAGTGGTGTTCAGCAGTATGTATGTTTGTTGTGAGTGCAGGGCCATCTCTACAGCTCTGCTTGAGAAACTGAGCACATGCTGAAGAGGTGAATTTGCACCTTGATGCTCTGGTGCTGCCTTGGGAAACAGCTGCTCAGGCTGCGAGGTTGAGGCAGAGTGTGGACAAAGCGTTAATGGTGAACATGCCATAGCTTTGGCGGGGTCGTATAGCGGGCTGTTCCTGAGCCCCTGACAGCCATCTTTTAAATCAATCTTGTCCAACATTAAACCTCCCTGTCGCAATTGGAGCTCCATTTGTTCCCGGGAAATAGCTGTGCAAGGCCACGAGAGGGCGTGCAGTAGTTTCTTTTTGCTGGATTTACAGGATTGTGCTCAGCAATGAGGGTGGTTTGTTGGTTCCCGCCCCCCTGCTTCAGCAGCAACTGTAGTCAAATGGATGCCAGCTGGATGCTGAATGATAAATGATAGTACTTGAAGGAATCGTAGATAACTGTAAAATCAACTGATTTGAAGGCAGAAATGAGCTGAGCTTAAGCTATTTCTAAATTCCAGAATTTTGCTGGCAGTTTGCTGACTTAAGTCAAGCTAACCACGGGGCAGGGTGAAAGTTCGTTTTGAAGAAAGCAGATCCTTACAGGCAGGAACTTGTTTGAGATACCATAATGGTAAAGGAGAGGCGTGGGTAATACTTCCAACCTCTCAGTGATGTAAGTGCTGATAATGGAATTAAGTTGAAGGGGGCAGGATAAAGATCAGTGATGCTTGATCGTGGCACCCTGTCTTTCTCAATTACACACAGGCTTTGTCTGTACTAGTCAAATAAATGTGTTCTCAATCACTCCCTACTGTGGAGGCCTCACTGGCACCAAGTTCAGATTCTTTACTTCATCACTTGGACTTAGACACCTAGTATCTGTCTCATCTTAGATTTGAATCCTGTAATGGTAAGCAAGAATCAAACGGCAAAAGTGTTTCTTCATTTCTAAGTGTTTGTAGTTCGTAACTAACTCATGCTTTGTAGTCCTGCTCTGTACGTTGGTCATGGTAGTGCCAATGGCTTAATACATATTTGTGCAGCCCAGCACACAGTGTCTTGCCCTGTGCTGCACCTTCTATTAGTAACTTCAGCTCAGAAAGCAAAAATCTTCAAACTGATTTGCCTGTAACATCTGTAACAGAAGCGTTTTTTTCAGCTGTGGTATAATGGGGAGCCAACACCTACCACAGCACAGTTTTAAAGTGACATGGTGCAAAAACCAATCTCAAAACAAACAAAAACCAAACAACCCACTGCCCCAATCAAACAGAAAACTTCATTTAGATCAGGTGAATCTCCAGCAGTTCTGCCCCTGCAGCCCTGGCAAAAGAGTTAAAGTGTAGTAATCCGCCATTTTACAGAATGCCTAAGAGATTTGCAGAGGGTGGCTAGAGAGGCAGTAAGCTGAGCAAGGAACAAATACATTGCTTTCCAGAAGCCTCAATTCACGTTTATCCTTAGGCCTTGTGAATACATTATGTTGCCAGGGTGCAGCTAGAAAATCAGAATTTCACTTGGGTGGGTGACTGGTGTTTCTTAGGAACAGCTTTTGCATATTATTTCAGTTGCGAGTTAGTTCCAAAGTGCTGGGTTTGTGCTATGACATACTTGGTGTGCAAAACTGCATCGACTTAAGAGTTCAAGGGCCACAGACCTGGCATGAGGAGACCTGCTCTAGCGAAGAAGGGTTAGGTGGGGTGCATGGTTTTGTTAATTCACTCACAGCGAGAAAGTGCAGTCCTGTTTCTGTCCATTGGCCACACACCTGGCTCTCCACTGTCCCTCCTTGCACCTGGAAAGGCAGAATTTTGCCCCAAGAGGAGGCTGCAAACATCATCACTCTGCACTGACAAGCTGACTACAGCCCTCTCAAATAATCACGTTCTCAGCCTTGGAACTTTTATCCTATGGCATCAAAAGGTATGTTTCATCCTTAGTTGTGCAATGTATTTTTACTCTCTCTGAATGGTTCTTCCTGTGTTAGGTTCACAGTTAATCCATCTTAAAAGCTGCATTCCAGCATTGCTCAGCTCACCCACAGCAGCTTCAGAGACCACAGAGGTCAGGCTCACCTTGGGCAACCCGTGGCAACAGTGAAAGCCAACAAAACAACCCATTTTAATAACAGTCCTCTTGTGTGAGAGCTGTTTACTCTGCCAGTAAGTGGTTGCATATTCTCATACTTTGTTCATGGCCCTTGCAGCTTAGGTGAGCTGTAAAACCCTGACAGAAGCTAAAAAAAGGCAACGAGTGATGAACTCAAACTGCAAAGACTATAGTCAACATAGGCTTGTCAGTTATGTAAGAAAATCCTTCAATGGAAGATTATAACATTAGCGAAAGCAATGCAGAGCTATGAGCTTGACATTTGATGTGGGTCGCTGGATGTAATGGTGGTCACTGGGTGTTGACTTGCCTGGACTGTGTGATGTGCAGAAAGGACATTCCGGATCCTGTTCCCTGAAGATATCTTTTCCCAGCTCCGAAATTTATCAGCCAACATCCTCTGCTGGCGGCTTTCATGAAGAAATGGCTCATTTCAGTGTTCTTGCTCCTAAACGAGTAATAGTCACAAGTAACAAATCTTCAGCCAACACCGCTACATTCGCACCTGGTGTAAGAGAAATAGCTTCTAGTTCTTCACACTGGAGAGAAAGCAAGAGCGTACAGACAGTTCAGTAGCTGAGACTTAACAGTGACCATCTTGCTACCATCTCGCCCTCATCCTTCAAGCTGATTTCCCCTGAAATTCTGGTTTTTGAGTCTTCAGAGTAATCTTTAAAAACAAACTGAAGATCTCAACCCTCCCATCCTGGCATTTCTAAGTACCCATTTTATGGGCTTGGAGCAGTGCACATACCATCAGGCAGTGCTTAAGAATTTAAAGAAAGAATCTGGGAACTGAAGTTAGCTCAGAGAAATAGTGCAACTTATTTAAGGAACATTACAGCTTGGAAACAAAAGTTAAAGTTTTTATAAACAGCAGCTCAACCTAAACAGTTGCTAGGCATCAGTCAAGTTATATCAATTATGATGCTAAAAGCTAGGCTTGTAAGAAAAGATACAAAAAGCTATTTCACAACACTGTTTATGCCTTCAGGTGAGTTTGTGTTCACATGAAATAGGGAAGAAAACAAGCATGGTCTCAGGCAGTGACACTACTAAGGCTCAGAAGTCTCACAATAGAAGATGGTTTTGTACATATAAACAGTACTTGGGTAAAATCCTTTCAGAGAGCAACTGCAACTGCTAAGAAAATAGAAAGCAACTGGAAGTCTGTGTGTTGCCAAATAACATGCTGGGCACTGGAAATGGCTGAATGTGTAAAACAATTACCTTTTGTTTCAAGGTTACATTTTTATTTGAAACAGTTTTCTTACCCATCTTACCAGTAACACCTATTCAGAGAGAAGACCAAGAAAAAAGAAAAAAGCACGCTTGCTCTCTGGGCACAAACTGTTTAATAATGAAAAGGAACTTACTGTTCCTAATGCACTTCTTGACCATTTTCATTCCTAACTACAAAAAAGTACCAAAAATAACATTCTTCTGGATTGCACTGTGCTTCTGAATATTTTTAGCCTAAAAGTACACATCATAAAGGAGTAGGAAGACTTTGAGGAATTTGGGATGAAATACTGAGAACTTTGAGGAACTGAATCAAATATTTTTCAAATGCTCCTTGGAAACTGTCATACATCACTCATATGGAGGCATGCTTGTGCATCCTTACCTGGCAGCTTCACATTGCTGGAGTTCAGTGTAAGTGTAGTCTGCTACAGAGTCTCTCACTATTTGCAGAAGTGCTTGCTTCAGCCTTGAATCCTGTCCTATCGCAATGCCTATCTGTCAGCCAGCAAACTTCTGCCTCTGACAACACCATCTCTCAATAAGTATATTACTAGCCCTTCTCTAGAGGACTGGCTGCCTGAGCGGCTGCTGCTATATTGCATGCTACAGAGGTAATATTTCAGGGTAAGGCCTGGAGGCATCTCAGATTTTTGTCCACTGTGTCATCTTCCTCCCCTTTTCCCTCTCCTCAAATTATTCCCCATGTCATTTCTAGATAGGGCCTTGTCATGTCATTCAGAAAGGGTAGCAAGGGTTGCTAAAAACATGGGGATTTCTCATGGTGTAAAGGAAGAGAGATGCTGAAAGAGATCTGTTAAAGGACAGAAGCCAGGTGGCTTTCTCTTTACTAATCACTGCATTTGGCAGTCTGCTTGGCTACTCCACAGAGCAGAGGGGTCCTACTGCCACCTCTTGCCTAGCATTCCTCATTTGCAATCCTCCCATGGGTAGTGTCCATGCCTTTTTAACTACTTCTTCTTGGACCTTCCAAGAAAGGCACGGAAGGTGGCACTCACATCCACTGCCTGGTGTGCTCTGCACACCCTGGTCACCCTCCTTCAGCCACAGCCTGTGCTCCACCTCAGAGCTCTGCACTTTGGTGGAAGACGTGGGCTGGCCTGAGGGAGGATCACGAGTCAGCGGGTGGGAGGCATTGCCCAACACCTGACACCCAAGACACCACATCCTGTCACTGTGAAGCAGCAGTTTTCAAGAGGCAGGTTAGCAACAAGCAGCTCGCTCACACACCTTTTGCCTGCTGGAGGCGAGGCACCGCGCTCTCTTCAAGGAGAACTCTTCAAAAGGATTAAGAGTAATAGAAAACTGTTATTACCGCACACAGGGCTGAACTTGAACAACCTCTTACAACTGATTGTGATGCTGGGAACATCTCATGAACACAGTGTAGTTTGAAGTACAAGGTCTTTGCTTCTAGCTCCATGTGCTGTGCAAGGGGGATATTGGCTGTTTAAACAGCAAGTGCACTTCACTAGAGGCGGGTGTTTGATAAGTCCTGTACATACCTCCCTATGAACACTAGAAATATGCTTTCTGAAAGAAAGACAGTATTTAAATTGATTACGCAAAGAATAAATAATGCCCTCAGCCTCCTGTCTGCAGCAGTCTCCGAGCGCTGGGCATACGGCACCTTTCCAGACCACATGGCAGCCAATGAGGCAGAGCTGGTGCTTATTATTTCACCCACCTTTGGCAGGAAATAAAACATCTGTTTAATCCTGACAGTGGAACTCCCCAGTGGTTAAGCTAAGATGATAAAAAAGGAATATAACTGAAAATTATGTTTAAGGCAGCAGAAGGAAGTGATAGGCTTTTCAAATTTAAAAATACTTCCACCAGTGACAGTTTGAGAGCTGTGGGCTTTTTCACAGCCATACCCAGTCAGGGCCTCTGTTTCCCAGCTCAGTCAGAGAGAAAGCTTGCTTTTGAAAAAGGGCATCTTTTTAGCTGGGCTTGAGGGAGAAGTGGTTGTGGCTCTGGACTGCTCACAGGTGGAGCAGCTGTACTTGCTGCTGCTCTCAGTTCTGGTTGCCAATGGTATTTCTCATTGCTGTTCAACCACAAGGCAGCGTTAAGTGCTTGACCACTTGGACTATTAATGTGAAAAAGCAGCATGAGTAGACATGCAATTATGTAACATATATAAGCAGATGAAGATAATCTGGGGGGAGGTGGAACAACTTCTAAAATTATCTGTTCCCCTGGATAGTTAAAAGCAGTATTACTGACTATGAATGACTAACCAGTGGGGTGACCAAATAGCTCAGCTAGGCAGTGATGAAAGGGAAGGACAGCTCTAAGTCCCACCTCCTAGAACATCAACAGAGCCCCAAGTGGTCAAAAGAGGCAGTCTCAAAAAGGAGGGGTATTTACTGCGGGTGTTAGAGTTGTCCATTGAAACGGAGCAAAGGGAACTTTAGACCAAATGTCTGTAATAATTCCTATGGCTCAAATTAATCTGCATAAGTCTTAGGAGGGATGTGTTCAAATCCCCTTCCTGAAAAGGACAACACAAAGTCTTGGGTTCAGCAACCCAAAGAATAAGCCTGTGCAGAATTACTGGAGCAAGATGAAAAACAGTTGCTGTTTTGTGGGATTCATTTTGTTCTACACTCTTCATATCCAGCACAACTTACTAACAGACACTGTAATACTCCTCTTTGAACTGGTTTGGCTCAATGGGTGGACAGGCATTTAGTTAGCGGTGGTCACTTTGGAGGGAGGCGGGTTTGGAGAATCTTTAGAGGCAGTCACTGAGAACAAATTCCAGCTGGTTGCAAGCACTCCCACTAGGATGTGAAGCACAGTGAAACCTTAAGTGAATGATGCTTCTGAGCACCCTTGTCACCCGGTAAGCAGAAGCACCCTGGCACGCATGGCAGCACTGAAATGTACAGGGTCATAGTCATTATTGTGCCACCCCCTAAGAAACAGCTGATTTAGCTGCAGTTTGCAGCAACAGATGCGGTCTAAACCCTCCAAAAATATGTATTCATTTGAGGCAGTAGTACATAATAAAAAGGAGCCTGAGTCCAACCTGAAAACACACCTGAAAAGCCAAATGGGACTTTGGTAAACTCAGCTTTGCCTATTGCACCCACTTCTCTACTGACTTTGAGTAGATAAAAAAAAATGCCCAGCCCCTGCTGCTGCAAGTAGCTGTTGCCCTTTGCTCAACAGTAAGCTCAGCTATTGGAACAGCGCTGTAACAGAGGCTGCTGCGCTGGTTATGGGTTCAGAGCTACTAAGGCTGGGCAAGATCATTAGCATCTCCCACCCTGACCTGCCACATTATGCCCACCACAAAATGTCACAAAGGCTTCCTGTGCAAGCTTTACATTCCTGAATTAGTTGGAGCATATTTTGAGAAGGAATTCCAACCTCAGTTGATAGTGGTGGATTATATACCTGCAACTATTAAAACTCTTACTGTGTTTTTCCCTCACTGGAAGTAAGGGGAGAGCTTTTCTTCACCATTATGGTCTTTGTAATACTGTGTGAAATGGCTTTTTTCAAGGGTACACTGCAAAAAGGGTGCCTTGCTTGACTGTTGGCTACACATTCACAGGTGTCTTTGCTGCAGTTATTGATGCTATCAAGAAAGCTGCATCCCTCAAAAGGCTTCCAGCTGAATTTAAGCTGCAGGCCAGATACTTTCTCTCTGCAGGGTAACTTTTACCATCAAATTTCACTGGGACAAGAAGGCTTTAAAACTAGGAAAAAATGAATGAGGAAATCAGTGATACCAATTATAAGCCAAATGAAGATAAGTCCCTCTGTCTCATTAGCACTGTTTAATTATGCTTGGATTTAAATTCTAAATATAGTTCATAAGAATTCACAAGGGCAAGTGTTTGCGTCCACTGTTGTAATCCTCTCCATAGCTAATACTTCTCTCTCCCATAAGATCAACAGTTTTAAGGACCTGTCTGCTTGAGTCATAAGTAAAGAAGCTGTTGCCACTTCACCCCTTAGAAGTGAAAAATGTTGGTTAAGCAATGGCTTATGTTTGATATTTGCATTGCTGTGCGAGTGCAGTCTCAGCTGACGTCTCAGCTTCCTGTGCTGCATCTGTGTGAACACATCGAGAAAGTCCCTGCTACAGGGTCCTATACTCTTAACAAGGCAGAGGCAGTGTGTTTTCAATCTGCATGTATTTATGTACGTGTCTGTCTATCTTTGTTTCCATCTTTCTTTTTCTTTCTTTCTTTCTTTCTTCTTTCTTTCTTTCTTTCTTTCTTTCTTTCCTTTCTTTCTTTCTTTCTTTCTTTCTTTCTTTCTTTCTTTCTTTCTTTCTTTCTTTCTTTCTTTCTTTCTTTCTTTCTTTCTTTCTTTCTTTCTTTCTTTTTTCTGTCTATCTATCTATCTTTCCATCCCTCCATCCATCCATCCATCCATCCATCCCTCCCTCCCTCCCTCCCTCCCTCCCTTTAAATGCAAAACATCAACATTTGCAGGAATTTGAGTCTTATCTCCCCAGGCTCCATCAAGCACTTGACCCAAGCCATCCCTCTTTGGGATTAACTTTAACCTCTTTACCAGTTTATCACTACAAACCTGGTAACAAATATTATTTTAACTACTTGACTCAGTCCAGTTACTGGTAGATTTCAGCAGGATTCTAGAAAGCTCTCCCAAATCTGTGTCTTCTACAACAGGGTTCAGCTGAGAAAGAGAGGAGACCCACTCTCTCCCTCCCTGGAGAAAATGCCCCCAGAGGCAGTTCTCTGCTCACCAAGACGAAGCCTACTCTTACACCATGTACAATGTACCTGTCCACAACATCAATGAGGGAATTTCTCTGGTTTGAGAAAGGTGGGGTTTAAACAAGCATTTCTGCATCAGCCAATGCTAAAAGGAGGGAATGGGGCAGTTCAGCGGGAGGAGAGAAGCAAACACCCTCTTTCCCTTCCAAGTCTGGCTAGAAATTCAGAGTGTTAAGAAGCCCCATCTAAGAAGACAAAGGTTTCCAAAACATCAGCAGCATATCTAAAAACAGAGTGAGTGCAAACATGCTGCCTAACAAGGGAGGAGTCTTTGCTAATCCTTTATCAGTGGTTTTGTTTGACTCAGAAATACTATTAATTAATCTAACCACATAAAAGGACTATTGATTGAGTGAGAATTTTACTGCCCTCAAAACTACCAGTTTATTGCACTTATGAAAACATTTTACATTTGCATCCTGAATTAGTACATATCTGCCAAGAAAAGATGTAATTGCTTAGTCACAGCGCGCAAAGGCGTCTGATGCTCAGTGTAGGCTCAGCTTTGGGTGTGCAAAGGATAGTGAACATAGAGGCAGTATTAGATATGAGCTATGAGCTTCAGATGCTTGAATTCATGCAGGATCTACAGGAATAATCACTTTCATGCCCATGGGATATGGAATAATTAGACCACCACGTTCTTTCTACATTAGTTTAGTCAGGGAACACTTGAAAAAGATGGTGGGGTTTTGTAACTCCTACTCTCTAGACATAATTATGCAGAAAGGGCGCTGAGCGCTTAAATGCTGGTAGCGCCCAGATCACGGTGGTGGCTGCTGTGATCATCATTGCTTCTTGGAAATCTTGGTTCTTTGTAATCCCTCAGCAGACAGCAGAGACCAGCATGGGCTGTGTGCTAGGTCTCTCTCATATGCTAAAAAAGCATTGGCTTGGTCAAGTATTTATGTGATGGCACAACAGAAGCACTAAACTAGCCAGCTACCTGAGGGCCCCTCAGGAAGTGGCATCGCTCGCAAGGGGATGTTTCCTACATCTCATACTGATGGCTTTGCCTGCTGCTGCAGAATATATTTGCTATTTGCTGCCTGTCAGGTGAGAGATAATGTCGCCTCATCCCCTCACTCTCCTCTTAATATGACTAATTTTGGTCAGTAACCGAAGCTAGTATGCCACCCGCAAGGGTAGGATTAATAGCTGTCGTGTGGAGGAACACTCTTTGTTCCAAGCCCTGGCTGAAAAGTTTCCTCCCTGTCAAACTGAGCCGAGACCCACGGACAGCACTGAAAGCAGCCTCTAATCTTTGACAGTTTAGAGGGGTGTAATGCAAATATGAAAGAACATAACTGCTGGATACAACTCGTTGCTTTAATGAGAACATGCCCTTGGGGTTTATGACAAACAAATTGCAGTTGCTTTATTGCATTGTGTCTGAATTTCCCCCTGTCGTTTCAGCTGGATACAGCACACTGTTGGATCGTGCCTGGAGAAGGAACTTATTTGTGCAACTGTGGAAGGAAGGAGAAAATCTCTGCCAAGATGTCCACAGAATGAAAATTTGAGAATGCTGGTAGGGTAGCCAGCCAACTGCCCTCGTTAAGAGAGGTGCTCCTCCTGAGGGAAAGGCAGCGCACCAAAGTCCATCTTCGAGGGTAAGCCAGCCTCTGGAGAAGCCCCTCTTTCTCCAGGGTCTCTAGAGGCCGCAAAACGAGGCAGCAGGGCAGCCTGAGCTGAAAGCGAAGCCCTCTCCTGCACGAAGGTAAGACCTGGCCATTTCCAGAAGTGTCTCTCCCCCTGCTCCCCATGCCCACCGGTGCTCACGCCCAATTCCCAGTGCTGGTGCCTGCACCCATGTGGCTGCTTGGAGCCTTGACTCTGCTTTTTCTCCTGGCTGAGAAGTAACCCAGCCAAAAAGAGCGCTGCATTTTCACCCAGGCCCGCCAGCTGATGAGACCTAGCACACAGCTGTATGGTCATTGGCCTGGAGGCAAGGGCGTCAGTGGGTGTGAAGGGCTCGGGGGTTAGCTTACATTGACAGCAAAAATCACATCTCCAGCTAGGAGTGTAAAACTGAGTGGTATTAAACCCTGGGCCAAGACCAAGAGCATCATAGCTCTCGCACCTTTTGTGACTTTAGTCTAGTAGCTATAAAATAGCATTTTTTCCTTCCAGACATACAAATGACTGCAACCAATATTTTTAATTATTAAGACAGAAGTGTCTAACCTACAACCACGCCCTAATGGAATCAACTTATGTGAAGCACTCAGATAATTTTCACATGAAATATTTGTCTTGGATCAAAAATACAAAAAAATCTTTAATGGTAAAATGATATTTAATTGCCTTAAAACACAACAGCCATGCTATTAGGATTAGTAACTATTACATTATATTTTTTTAAGTAAAAAACTCTCTTACAGATTATATATTGTAGCTATCACTATTTCTTTCACCATATTAGAAATTAGTTTAGCACTACCTCCTATCATTAATTCACCTTTATCAGCACAATGGCCTATGAATAATGTTAGAAATCATAAGCAGTAATCATCACAAGGAAACATGTGACTTGAAAATGATAAAATGATCATTTAGGAGGCTTCTGAGTTGTGATTGTATCGTTTCAAATGACAAGAACGACAGCAATAAGAATAAAGTCCACAGCAGAGAGAAGAGCTGAATTACAATATTTCCAGTCATTTTCAATTACAAATACAATCTGTGAACTTGCTTCAAACTTTTAGGTATCAATCAATGCATTTTATAGATTCATCATTATAGTGTTTGATCACCTAAATGTCCAAAGTTTCTTAATAACAGGTAGGGCTTAACACGAAAATTGAGGGGACAAAATTCAGAATTTTTGGTGTTAAGTTCTTTTACAGATCCTTTTCTCAAACACTACAACTCAATACTGTTGTGACCGCCAAACAGAATTCAAGCTTTACTCTGGAAACTTTGAATCTTATTTCAAGACTCTTGCTCCAAGTCAGATGGATTGTATAAACCGGTAAGTTTTCCCTCACCCTTTGCAACAAGCTATTCCTCCCTACTTTATATAAGCTATGAGGAACACTTTTCTCTCAGTATTTGTTGAACCAATAGCTAGCCAAGTACAGCTGAACGCCAGCAAATACTGATACCCCATGCCAATTTCTAGGAAAATTAGTGTCATTAGTATTTAAATCCTCTGCCTGTAGGAGACAGAGAAGCCCTGGTTCAATAGCCCAGAGGGATGAGCAGTCCTGACCCCTCAGTTACAGCATCCGCTGCTGTTCTGTTGCCATGCCCCAGCTCTGTGTCATGCCAGCGTGAGGTGCCGACTCAGAGTAGATGTTTAGCAGCCTGGATACAGCACTTTGCTACCTAGTGGGCGCTGGGAGACCATGTGCTTCCTTCTCCCTGGGCTGCTGGCAAGTGTGTGTGATGCAGACCTCCAGTGGCAAGCTAAGTTCTGATGTACCTCCCTGATTTTGGGCCGAGGCTGATTTATGAGCACCAAAGAGCTGCTTATAAAGTTGCGATGGTTCAGGTGCCACTACGTTTCCCCTTGTGCCCTGGGCTTTCTTTCTGTATATCTGAATATGAATCACAGTGTAAAACTTTGCCACTAGCTATTATAGCAATTCACCTTATATCCTCCCAGTGCATAGTGGTTGACTCTGAAAGTGTCCTGGACATATAGCAAGTTATCTAAGTGAGCACAGCTGAAGTGTCATTTCAGGCACACCATCCATCTGGAGTCTTGCCTAACTGACTCCTACTTGCTTCCCCCAATTTCAAATACGAATGGCTCATATCGGCTTTTCTCCATGATCTCTGTGCCCTGCCTGTGTTGCCCTTTAGCACAAAACTAGCAAAATCCATTGCAACCTAAGTAATCATTTGCAAAACCCAAAAGAACAAAACCATGACCTGAGTCACTGAATTAAAAAAACAGGCCTTCACATTACTGCCTGATGTTAACAGAGCACATAAAATCATGCCCCAGAATAGAAAAGCTATTTCTATGTAACTCAGCTGAATTCCTATCAGTGGTCTCTGACATAAGGAGAAAAAAAACCACAATCTTTACAGTTTTTACCATTAAGACCATGTTTTGTTTAACATGCTACCTATAAAGGTTTTCATTTTGCCAATATATTAAGGTATTAATATAAGTGGAAAAGGATGAGGTTCATTAAAAACACAGGAATTCTGACAGATGATAAAGGATGAGTGAGGAGTATTCTATTTTATCTATACGGGTTTTGTTAACTGGGTGATAGGACAATAACCTTTATGATATGCTAATTTGTTAGATTGGAATGTGTTTGGGCTCAGTTATAAAACTGTACTGGCACCTGATAGCTCTAAGAAGACAATTTATGAGATCAGGCTCAGCATCTGATGCTTCCTTATGTAACCCTATAAGCAAAATGAGGATTTTGTGGTATCATATAAATGTACGTGAATTGACATTTAACCAATGGCATAAGATGCTGCAAATTCACTATGGGCAAGTGCTCATGAGTAGTTTGCCAACTAATATGTTACTTACCTGGCAGGGAAGGTATTCCAGTGCTTGAATCGGTGATGAGAGCTCTGCCAGCTGCCACTGAGCCACAGCTGCAAGCCTGAAAAGAACCATTCGTGTGCTAGTTAGAGTGATTATTTTTGTCATGAAGAAAGTTTTCCATTATGCAAATGTACAAAGCTGTGCAATAACTCTTCTTGTGGCTGTTTAGAGGGACAAACATAGGAGAAGGAAAGAAGCTGCACCTTCTTGCTAAGTCAGCTCCACGTATGTGCCCATTTGGCACGTCCCGTTCCTCTGTCATGCTCAAGGGCAGATGAGATGATAGAAATCTGGGAGCATGGAGGCACACGTTTTACTTCTTTGAATCCTTTAAGTCCTTGCCAGTCCCATCGTTTTTAGTGGAAACTGCTGGTCTGCCAGTGAAGGCAAGTGAAGATCTACTGGATCTGTTCATATGTGCACAAAGCAGCACAGTTCTCGGTGCTCTGTCCTGCAAAGCGCTCACCAGTGCTAACAGGCAGTCAGTTCCCTTTTCCAGCTTTCCTTCCTGGCTTACTAAAGTCATGAGCATGTTCCAACAGGTAAAGACACAAGAAACCATCTTGTCTGCCTTTGTCTTCCATTCACACCATTGAGAACTCTTTTTCTAGAAGCATTACTGGGATATGAATAGGAAAGTGCTCATGCTGCAAAATACACCCCTGTGTATTCAGATAGTATTCCTTGAGGCCTTGCACACATCACCCCTCTATTACACTGATTCTTACAGGAACCTTTGCTATCCATCCACTTGCTAACCATTACACATTTCAAGAATGTGTCCACCATATGTCATGGAATATGGCTGCACAGTGACATGCTGGAGCACTCCAGGACACAGCACCAGCCCTGCTGTTCTGGAAGTTACAAGGCCAATGTCTGAGACCTTACAAAAGCTGGGGTCTGACGGACCCCACACCGTCTCTTACCTGAGTCCAAATCAAGGGCAGTGGGTCTAAATGTAGCACAGTTGTCAACTGTGATAAATCAGATACTTGCCTTTTCTCCCCCTGGAAGGAAAAGGCCTATGCACAGCTCTGAGGAAGGGAAGGTGGCACAAGGCTGGTTGTCAGTATCACACATATCAGCACAGCCTCACTGCCTACCTCCCAGCCCTGAGAACCACTTCGCTGCATGCTGAGACACATGTAGAAGCAGTGCCACTGCCTAAGCACCTCTGAGCAAGTGGAGACATATGCACCGTCACCCCAAAGCCACCGCCACCTTTCAGCTGCCTAGCGTGTCACTTCATGACACCCAGCTGCACACCAGATTTGTATCGCTTACAGAAGCACTGGGTGGCTGGAAGTCAGCTTGCATCAGCCACTAATCATTGTGCTGTACCTGCAGGGAGGAAAGCCAAAGCATGGCTTTGGACATCTGGCACGTGATGAGAGGCCTGGGGATATGGAGAGAAAAACTGTAACAATGCACAGAGATTACCTGAGAATATCAAAGGACTATGCTGTTTGAAAGCACTTCAGATGAAGGAACAGAAGACCTACGCATATGAGGAGAAAACCCCATATGAACTGTCTTCTACAAAAAACTTTTCTCAAGCTTCTGTTTTCATGACCTCTCTTTATTTATTTTTTTAATCCACAAACTCAGTTGCATATTTAAGCAGCATAGGGGCTCCTTCTCTACAGGCACCAGTTCCAGTTATTCCATTGCAGTGGAAGGTGTGCAGACAACATATAAATGTAGGTTAAAAGGCATTTGGGCAATAGAAGACACATATTGCCAGATCCTACCTAGGAGTCTATGCTCTGCAATATCGCCTTGAAAACATACTTTATATTCAATCCATGAACTTGTAGATCTGTGTGGTACAGACTCATAAAAAATCCCCAGCCCTATGCTTGTACAGAGGGTCAATGTATTTAACATAACATACTGCTTGTTATAAAGCTACATACAACTGATTTTTTAAACTATCATAGTTCTCTATTAGTGAACGGTATTTAGAAGAAGCTAGTTTGCAAGTGCATAAAGACTCCTTTCTTTCTGTCCTGAACTATAAATTTTTCAGAATTTCAACATCAAAAGTCAGCTAGGATATTGATTCCGCAAGGGGCTGACAGGGACTTCTAAGCACGGAAGCGCTGGATGATGCTTATGCCTCTTGGAGCTATAGACACTCCCAGACCTTATTGAAGTCAATGACTCTGCTAAGGACTGTCCTTCCAGTCTCGGTGAAGGGAGCAATTATGCAATCTCCGTGTGCCTCAGTACTAAAAATAACAGGAAGCCACAACCCTAGGCCACCTGCAGAACTGATTCAAACCCTGTGTATGCGTAAACAGGGTTCCCAAGAGTAACAGCAAACACAAGGGTGACATCCAGGAACTGCTTGTGTTTTTTACACTGAAAGGACAACTGGCAAACTACAGAAACAGTTCTGGGCTCATGGCTTGGGGCTGAGGCCGTGGCATTCTCTTCCCGGGAGACACTTGTTTCACTGGCCTGCAGAGTTGTGCTCTGCTGAATACCAACGGCATAGCTTCCACGTAAGAGCAAGAAAACACCTTACTTTGCTAGCTGATCTGCTGGTAGCACATGCTCTGAGGATAAAGCAAATGTGGTTTTGATCTCCATCACTTTTTAGACAGGAAGTCCCTGTGTGTGTTTTAATGATGCATGGAAGAAGCTACCCACAGCTTTGCACAAGGGGATTCTGAAATTCCAACATCATGTAATTTCTTAATGATACCTGATTAGCTCTAGAGACAGTAGATATAAATTGAGATTTCTAGCTCAAGCATTTTCCCTTAATTCATGCACAGAATTATACTGGCTTGGGAAACATAGCACAATGAAAAGACCACAAGATGACTCAATTACTTAGAGCAAGATAGAAACAATTAATTTCTTCAACAGCAAGAGTTTCCCTGACATTCTGTTAGGAGCTGAAGATCTGGATTAAATGATGCAAGAACCTCACTTATTCGGAAGATAATGATCTTACCTCCAAAGGATACTCAAGAAGCATGCATGAAGTCCAAAATGAAATACAAGGGAGGCCACACAGAAGGCAAGGCTCATGTACTAACCATGGCAGGGAACTGTTCTTCATGCCACAGTGGATAGTACTGGAAATAATGGGCTTAATAAGCAGCAAGAAAGACAGGATGCTAGGAAAAAATGGAGTAGACTGCTTGGATAAGTAATGCAGCCTCCATTGATGTGCATCTAGAAGAATAATGTGGACAATTTTGTTAGGATATAAGAAAACTTCAGCCAAACTTGGGTACTGGAAGAGACGAGAGAGTATTTCAGGGATCCTTGCTTAGTAAGCGTTGAGGACCAAGTAAAACCTGTTTTGTTTGTGGAAAGGGCACCTGGAAACATATCGGCCTCAGGTGGCAGGTATGTAATGCAAAGCCCCCATTTTGGTGACTCAGGGGGAGCTCTGTTTATCTTATTAGACTCCTTTAATTAATCTGTGGTCACAGAAACACGAGATTGCTGAATTATTTGTTATCTCTCTGAATATGTTTGCAGTCTTACCTTTTCTACAAACACAACATAGTACTCAACTCTACAGTCCATAGTTACCTGGAGCTGGGTATGCTCCAGGCCTCAGGAGAGGTATTTACACCCCAAAGCCCACAGCAGGATCACACTGGGACTGTGGAAATGACAGTGCCTTGGCCCTGGTGATGTGGCGGCAGACAGGCATGGCAGGCTGGTCGGTACAGAGTGTGAGACCCTGACAGTGAAACACTGTCAGTCCGTGCTGCCAGGCTCCCCTCACATGCAAAACCGAGGTCCTCCCTCTAACAGCAGTTGATATGTAGCAAAAAATATTAAAAAAAAAAACCAAAAACAACAGCAATTGTGAGACTGAAGTGTTTTAGATACTGATATTGGGAGACCCTCTGACCACTCTGCCTCCAAATTTTGAGGTCGTCCCTGCCCCAGCACCCTGCCCAGGCCCCCTACTGGGCCAGGCTCCCCAGACTCTCTTCCCAACAGCCTCCCACTTCTGGAGAAAACCAGAAACTCTTGGGGGCTCTTTAAAAAGAAATTAATGTCCCGGAGTCACCTCTCACCCTTCCTGGCGGCCCCCTTCTCCCCAGCAGTGTCCGTCACTCTTCCAGCCCTCTGCAGAAACATGACGGTGGGTGAGGAGGGAGTGGCTGCCACCACCTGTGGCCACCACAGCCAGGGCCCCTCAGCAGCCACAGCTCCTCTCTGCCATGCCAGGAGCGGCTTCAGCCCCAGCAGAGCTGAAATCCAGAGTAACACTGGAGCAGCAACACAGCTGGGGACCTGCATCCATGCCCCACATTGGATGTGCCATGTCCTGCCTGGCCAGGAGAGCTGTGGGATGGGGAAGACAGACCTGGCCCGGCCGGTCACCCTGCCTCAGACCTGTGGCTTCCTCATGTTTAGGGAGACGTCAAAGCTGGAGCAGGAGCACCCAGGATGTTTCAAATCTTAGGGCCTATCTTCTTTCCAACACTTACTTTTTAAAAAACATGTCTTAGCCAGTCACCTGCTTCGGCCATCAGCAGCATCCCCCAGCTCCCACACAGGGTCCCAGAGGCGCAGAGCACCCCTCAGCAGCAGCTCTGCACCTCGTGTGCCTGTGACTCGCATACCGAGAAGGCTCATGGCTTTGTGGGCTTTTGACAGCTTCTCTAATTACGCAGCAGTTTGCTCATAGCCGTAGTGTGTAGTCAATAGCACTTGGGCAGCTGGCCAGCAGGCAATGCCCTTCCAGTCGTCTTGCAAGTGCTGGAAGTAGTTTAGAAAATTAAAATACTAACTAGCCTCCATGAAAACAGTATCTATCAACTAGCATAGACCACGTTAAGGCTGAATAATGTTCCACACTGAAATGTGAACAATTTCATGGCAAATGTTAAGTAAAATAAAATAGTGACAAAACATGGTTGTTTTCCAGAGACAAGCCAACCATTGTTAACTCTAGCTGCAATGTCCTGTAGCACTGCCACCATGGTTAAAAGTGCAGAACTTCTTACAGTCACCTGTTTCATACATTTTTTTTTTTAAGTTATTATTATACAGCAATGTAGTATTTTAGCATCTTCCAGTAAATGCAGGAATTTTAAAGCATTTATGAATTTAAAGTAAAGGAAGCCTTTTATTTCCAAGGTTCATTAAAAAATGCCTGATGTTGTTCAACTTCATTCCTTTTGTCTACCTCCTGCTAAATCAGAGAGAGCTTAGGAAATCTAGTGATGGATGACATGTAATGAAATTAGTGAAATGTGCATGAAATACAGACTGAACAACCGATACTGAATTGTGTAGGAGTGGATCAACATTCCTCCACGACCAGTGATAATTCGTGCTTCTAGACTCACCCTCAAGCTTTAAACAGCTAAGTGTAGCTCAGTGATACGGTTAGCTGATCTGCTCTCCGTTGAAATGCGAAAACACGCAATGAAAACCTTGAAATTTCAACTGTCATTGTTTATTACTGTTTTGGCTACATTCTCTACAATTTCAGCAGCATCTTAAAGAGACAGTTAATGTTTCGTTATATACAATGAAAACAAAATGGCTTGCAACATCAGAAACAAGAGCAACAGTTTAACTGTACAATACTAAATGAAAACCTGTGGTAATACAGCCTCCTTTTTCTGCAACATGGACAAAATTACATATAGGTACTCAGCATCAAGAATGGGGTAGTAAAAAGAATAGCGAACGGGAGAGAGATACACTGTTTCGAAAAATAAGTTTCTACCATACAAGGCAGTTAGAAAATGTTTAACATTTTATAATATCTGTACAAGCCACAAGAAACATTTCCTTGTTGATAGGAACTTCCAGAAATGGAGAATAACCATAAGCAACTTCTACATCTAGTATCCATGCGCTCTGCAGGTTGAGAACGCAATGAACTGACTTAAAGAACTGTACTGTATATTGCCAACACAGATCTGTTTTACATGCCTTGATTGTTAATGAATTACCTACTCTTAATCTCTCTATAACGTACAGTTGACTTGCACCTTAAGGAGGTCATTTGATTCTTTTGCAAAAGTAAAAGCAACATCATTTAGCAGCAGTTAAAAGCGCCTTGAGGGAGACTTAAAAAAAATACAATATCCAATTAGAAAAAGCCATACTTTAAACATTTGTACAGGAATAAGTTGCTGAAATTTAACTGAAAATGTGACATCTGTACAACAATTTACAATAGAGCTAGAAGGGAATTTATCATTATTCCTGCATAGAACATTATACATGACCTGTTTGCATTTGGTTTCATACTGTTGCTTGCTTTTATCAGAAGCCTGGAAAGTTTTACAAGTTTCAATACCACAGCAAGTATAGTATTTTTAGAAAATTGAGCAGATTTCAAAATTAGCAATCTATCTGAGAAATGAGTACTAGGAATTCCATATCACCCTTCCAATCTAAATTCAGTGAAACACCACCAAATTTTTGGAGGTACAAGCCTGAGTTGCCAAATAAAATACAATTTTATCTGAGAAATCTGACACAGAACATATCCTTGACCGTCTCACACTCCTTACTTTGGTTTCAAAAGATCAGTGTCTTGGAGAGATGGCAGTTTATTTAGTTTATAACCAGGCACGGGGTTTTTCCTGTGTTTTCCAATTTGCTCACTACCCTTTTTTATTTAAATAATGAAAAACTACCCTTCATGTTTGAACTTTCCAGTATCAACCAAATGTACTTTAAGTATTAAAAAGATTATTTACAATGTTCCCCAGAAAAAACTAAAAACCTTTTCTTCAGTCTTAAACACAGTATACCTGTTAGTGTGTAACAGGCAGTGTCATCCTTCAATGTTTAAAGGTATTTCTCAATAGGGTACATTTATTCACAGTCCATGATCCATTCCAATCATACAAATGACACTATGTAGTCTTCACACTTCAGTCTGAAAATACAGTTATCAAACTTGTCCCGTGTAAAAACACTCAAATGCTTTCAAGCTCAAGTCGGCATCTGGAAACTACACAAAGGTATCATGCCATTCCTCGGTTGGAGAAATTTCAGTACGAGATAATGCTTGAAGTAGGTGGCGTAGGGGATGCTGCTAGCCCAGTCATATGCAAGTTTCCTGAAGAATTTGATCTCCTCATATGAGGGAGAAGATAAGGATCATTAGCCAGCTGGTGGACATCAAATCTATCCTCTTTTCGGTATGCTAAACAGCGTCTGATAAAGGCCTAGAAAAGAAATGAGAAAGTTACAATACCATTCCAAATAATGTCTGCTTACAAGTAAATATGCATGTCCTCCTGGATAAACTAGTTCCTAAACAAGTTCTTGTTTCTATGTAATTCAAGTCAAATGACAGCGTAACATTTGATTCCTGAGTCCAATGAAAAAAATGTCATGTCACAGCAGGGAAAAAAAAAATCAGCAAATTAAATGGCTTCAAATAATCACACTTAAAGTATGTATTTCCACATTAAGGAACTATATTGACAAGCAAAACATTAGCATCTCACACAATCAAAATTCTGCATGTGTTATCCCTGAACAGTTTAGTAAAAACGAGAAGCAAGTGTCAGGATTGAAAAAGTAGAAAGGAGCTTCACGGAGCTTCTAAAACCATTCAGCTGTGCGGTGGATGAAGAGTAGATGGAAGATGCAGGGGCGGAATTTCAATGTTTTAGTTGACCTTTGAAAGCAGGCATTACTGTATGTGCCATGACTGAATAGAGCAAAACGTGAACTTTGACAATGGTGGTTGCCATGTTCAATAGGCATGAAATAACTAGTAGACTATTTAAGAAACCACTACCTGGCTGGAACTGCTTTCCCAGAAAACACGCAATCTCATCAGCTTAAAAATATCTCTTCAATTGAAAAATTCTGTAGCTAGCTTCAGGACGGTTCTTGAGACACTATGTTATCCTACGTTTAAGTCCATATGATTTATGCCAATCATTTTGTGCTGAAAGTTTCTGTCAAGTTTTACGTCTAGCATACACAAGAACATTTGGTCTCCTGAGAGCTTGGGCTTCAACACTTAATGATAGAAAATCCTTATTATTGCTCAGAACTGATTAGCAGATCATTACTTAATTTAGAACTTAATTTAAGAGAATTACATATCTTTTCTTTGATAAATCTGTTCAGCTGTTTGTTCTTTGCTCCAATTAAAAACTAGAGATTAAAGGAAAAAAATCTGTGCTACAAGTTCCAAAGAATCCTGCTAGAATTTACTTCTATCATTTACATATCCAGCACGAACAAGGTACAAACTAAAAATCACACATATCCGTTAATGTATATTCACATGTTCTTGGACATTATGGATTTTAACCAAGTTCTTCACAACAAAATCCTTCATAACCAATGAATTGTTAAGAGTTGTTTGCAAGATCCTCAGATTAACAGTTTGTGTCTAAAATCTTTGTAAAATACTTCGTGCTTCTGTGGCACTGTAGACACACTACTGCGATACAAAGGAGAACATTGCACAAAACAGGAAAAAGTGAGGAGGATCAAAGGACAGTTACACTCTGAAAACTAACTAACAATGCCATTTCAGGTTCCATATTTATTTCACCTCCATGTTTTCCACATCAGAATTTCAGTTTACAAGGTGTTCTTTCCAACTGCCAAGCCTATAAATCTGAAAGACAATTTAGATTCTACAGAGTCATCATAAATGGTCTGAATTTACAAGTTAGTCTGAGTTTGTTTTATAGCATTTCCACCAGAGAATAATTTCTCCCCCACTCTTACAGCTATCATGACAATGTTTACAAGAGTGGAGAACACTGGTTTATTTTAGTCTTTCAAACAAACAGAACATAGAATACATAGAGAATGTAAAGTTGCCAATTGTCTATGCTGAACTGTCTACTCTTCCCTGACATCCTCTGTATAAAAACTACCAACGACAAAGAAACACGAAGTTAAAAGACAGTGATATAAACTGTTAACATGTAATGTTATCAGTTATATGATGCATATTTGTCAACTTCATTCAAGGGACACAATTTTTCCAAACCAGGGTAAAAGAAAACAGAAATAGCAAACAGAAAAACTCAAATCAACCAAAAAACCCAGGACAAACTACTATTCTTCAACCAAATTTTCATAACCTTAACTGCAACTCACTCACTGACACTACTTTTAGAAAAATATACCACAGATAACAGCAGGTTTATGTACCCAAAAGACTTACTTTCTTGGGAAGTTACAGCCTCTAGAAATAGGTTTTCTTTCCTTTCAATCTTCAAAAGCTCTATCTTAACATTCCTAATTGTTTTTTTTTTTTTTTGCAGCTTGTGCCCCACATCTAAGTATGTTTAATTAGTTGCTGAAACTTGAATAGGTATTCTACTATCTTGGTAGTTTTTCCAATGAGCACATTTCTCCTGCACCTGGCCATGAATACCTTTCAAAAAATCAGGGCAGTTTCACAAACAAGTAACAGATATATTTTTTCTTCCATATGCACAGGATTGGATTTGTGTTATGGATGCTCACAGCAGCAATCATTTGGGAAACCACCTTAATCTGTTCCTGAATAGCTAGTCTGTGGAGAAGAGTTTGATACTACAGAGGTTCAAAATCAGGTTTTTAAATACAGGAAACATTGCCATCCACACCTTTGCGGCAGATCAAATTTTGGCAGATCAAATTTTGGCAGTCTTATTTCCTGAATCAGCGTCAACGTATCTTATAGATTCTTAATCTTAAAAATTTATGTTTCAAAACTCAGCTTTGAGTTAATACACACATACTATGACCTTTCAACGGGAAAATTGTTAGCACGCATATGCTCCAGGTATTTGGTAGTCAAATAGTTCTTCTAGCCAGTAAGGCTGCAGAAAATAACATTCACTATTTTCAGAAAGACCTTGTTACTTTTAGCAGAAGTATTCTGCAAGAACTTCTAATGAGAAGCCTCAGTGAGACACATACGGTCCTCTGGGAAAAAGCAAAGCAGAAAATTTTTGAGGCAGCCTACTTTAAAACCACTTGCAAATTTCTGGAATATACATATATATATATATATGTATATAGTCTCGTTTTGAAGTACATGATTTTGAGATGTCCCAGAATAAGTTTGCTTAAATAAAAATATCAAAATACTAGTTCTCCATTATGTTTTCCTACACATTTAGTTACTACATCCCACAGCATTCTTAACAGCAATTTTACAGCTGAAATCTTTATGATGAATGTTTTAACTGTTACTCAGAGATCATATGAAAAGTTACCTTGGCTTCATTGCTTACAACAGGTTTGACAGGGAACTGAACTTCTGTGGCTTTTAATATTGTATTTTCTTGTAAGATATCTTGCTGTGATTGATTGTGGCCAAATGGCTGAAAAATAAGCACAGGATTTTCTTCATGAGTGTTATCCAACTACTTTGGTTTCATAAATATTTATACTCTAGTAAGTTGTTGCGGTATTAATACAAACTGCTAACCATTCTCTAAATAAGAAAGTTTCGCTCAAGATTTCCTACATTTCTTGCAATATCAATGTATACCACCAAAAAGTAACGCAAGTAATTTTCCACATAGATTCACATTTTTATGACTATAATTCACAGTCTACTGGAAACAGGCATTTACACCAAAACTTCATGATTTTCAAAGAATATTTTCCTTACCTTTCTACCATAAAGGCATTGGAAAAAGATGACTCCAACTGACCATACATCAACCTTATTAGAAATCTTTGGTGGCTCTTTGCCAACTACAAAACACTCTGGAGGCAAGTACCTGGAAAACAAAACATGTATCTCAGTGTCTGCAAGTAGATGTATGGCATCACTAGAACTTGTTCAAATATCAAATTATACAAATGCTTCACCTACACGTCTCTGATCTTTTGACAACTGTACAGTTGCCTTATGATCTGCATTCCAACACCTTGCACACCCATCAAAACTGACATTTAAGTTTTTTGTATAGTCAGTCAAATAGAAGGTCTACTTCATACAAGAACAAATACTAACATTCTTTACCTAAATCACTAATTTTTTTTTAAATTGGGATCCTAGGTTAAATATGAATCTTCTTCCTCTATCAGAGCAAGGAAAGATGAAAGCCATATAGGGCATTTTACAGCAAGGCCTGGTTAGGAATCAAGGATACAGATACTGCTTGAAGACCATTTACCTAAGGTTTTAGTAAGAATGATATCATTAACCAGAGGGGCATATGATAGACAAAGGTGGTTGCTACTTCCACTCCTATGATCTGCAGGAAGCCATACTTAAAGAGCTGAAAGTTGAGGAAGTTCCTGTGCCATTCCTGAGTTACAAAAGAACTGGTGAAATGGAACCTCCTTTAAAAAACAAACAAAACCTCCCAAACTTATCAATATGGGAGCAATTAAGTATTATTGACCATAATAACTAAAATTGAGAAAGGCATAAAAACTTTTAGAGCAACTATAGACCAGACACTCTCTCATCAACAGCATACAAGGCTTTAAAAGAAGTTTTGAAGAAATATTTGTGAAAATGCAAATAAGCAGAAAAATGAGATAAGAATGCAACACAAATATGAATTTCATGCAGTATCACAAAATCTCTTCTGAAATATTCGTGTACAATTCTGATTACAAAAATCAAGAAAAATGAGCTTAAAGTGATACAAGTGCAAAAAAAGCTACTAAAATGATATGAAGAATGGAAAGCCTGAAATGCAGGGGGGAAAAAAAAAATGAAGGCTATAAAAAACACCACGGAGCAAGTACTAGGAAGGGAAACAACCTACTTCAGGGAGGACAGTGTTGGCACAGGAACAAACAAGTATAAACTGGCCACAAATAAACACAGTCTGTAAATTAGAAGATTAGGTTTCTAATGATCAGAGAACTGAGGTTACGGAACACACTTCAAATCAGATTACTGGGGACAAAACACTAACTAAATTTAATACAAACGTCTGTAAGTTTACAAAGAGATTATGTGACCTAACTGCCTGGAAAGGCAGGTAACCAGACCCAGTGACTGAGGAAATCCCTTCCAGGACTATGCTGCTCAGAGTTTGCGAATCTGCTCTAAACAGACTCACCCCCCACCTCAAACTCACTCTCCTTAATGAGCATTTTGGGCTCAGAGAAAGCGTGAATTAGAAACACAGAGATTCATCATGAACCTATAATGATCATGAACCTTTTTTGATCTCTTAAAAGTTTATAGCACCACTAGTGCTTGTGCCATTTTAGATGAAACCCAAAGGCCAAAAATTTTTACATATATTCCTACAATGAAATATTTAAATTGGTGTTTAAATAGGTAAAGCATTAAAAAGAGTAGCAAAAGCCTAACACTACTAAAATACTTCAGTGTGAATAATCGTCCTTTCACAGCATGTGCACATTGGTATTTGTGCAAGAGTATGTGTATTTTCTTTTCTAAAAAAACTGAAGGCAAAGGGTAAAAGCCTTATTACGTGCAACTTCCAAATATGGGAAAAGTTGCAGAGCAAATGGGAATGAGACTGGCTTCTCTGATTAGAGTTGGGTTTCAGATCCTGACTCTGATCTTGCCACAGGCAGAACGAGAAGAGAAAAAGCAGTTTAATTCTTAAGTATTTAATTCCTAAGTAACCTGGCCAATATAGGTTTTTTTTTCCCCACCTACTCTGACACAGCTACCATGCACCCAGGCTCAAAGAGCTATTATGCCATGAAGAAGATGCATCTTTAGAAAGCAAATTCTAGAAACAGCATTTCTGTAAGCAATGAAATGCTTATTGTCATTCCTGTTCTGTAGGTAGCCCTAAAACTTCATGTTTCGGACAAGCATGCAAGAGCGCAGAGAAAACAAATCACAGCTGCTGAGCTGTCATTAACCTTTAGGATGGAAGAGTAAATACTCTTTTGTCCTAAGGACATTACCTGCTGGTAATCCCTGCTCTAAGATTTCCAAGGGCTAAGCACCCACATTTAATCATCATAGCTCTGTCAAACGTCTTCAACCACCTGCAGCCAAAGATTAAACACCTGCTTCTTCAGGGAAACCATGTTTCTAAAAGCATAGTGATCATCTCCACATTTTTATATGTATAAAAATAACACACACTCACACTCTCTTGTTTTGTGGCCACTCTAACATTTAGGAATATCAACATTCACAGTACTGCACAGAAATCTCTGTCATCCATCTTAATATTTTTAATCCTAGCTCCCTCTCCAAATTGGCTTTGTAAGAGAGCATTTATCAAATCTGAACAATGACCCAGAGTCTAAACAGCAAAATCAAACCAGACATTACCAGTAAGTTCCTGCTCCCTGTGAAGTTAAATCCATTCCATCCACACCATAGCTATCATCATCCATTATTTTGGACAGGCCAAAATCAGTAATTTTTATTTCTCCACATGCTGTTCCATCTACAAGGAGGATATTACCTATCCAGGAAAAAAAATCCAGAAAACAATTACCTCAAAAAAGCTAACAGAATGCTTTATTTTCAAAACCAGGTTCAATTTTAAGGAACAACTAAATTCATGAGAGGTAAGTGACAACTTTACATCATCTTTATATCCTCAAGTCTAGAGTAACTTGACTATAACACATTTCAGTGCAGTCTCAGGAACTCTCTAGGTTATTGTCATCATCGTCATCTGAAATGGCTCCCTCATCTGGGAGCTGGCCAGACAGCAATGAAACACCAAAATGTAGTGGGGAAAAAACAAAATGTAGCAGTATACCAGTTACAATGAAGTTCCATATTTTTCTGCCCAGAACAAATCCTACACTACAGGTTTCAGGGCTTGCATATGCCACAAAATTGTGCCAAGAAATTGCTGCAGTACTGTGAATCTTACTCTATGTGTTAAAGTTGTACAGTAATTCCTCAATAAAAAAGTTATTTGATGAAGTTCCTCCAAGAATACAAACTAATGAGACTAAGAATACATTCTGTACAATTCCGTAATATGAGAGAAATGTATATGAACAATCTATTACACAGCAGCAAGCAAACAGGCTGGCACTAAGAATTACATTAGAAACCCCACACTTCGAAATGTAGCAGGTTGAAGTACATGGAGAATACCAGCATCATTCATGCAAGGTGGTAAGACAAAGGCCATGGAATCAAGACAGAGTACGTTGTTTATGACAATGCTTATTATTCATCGTAAAGAAAACTTCTGTGAAGTCCTGTTTTGAAGTGCTTAGGTTAGGATGTTCAAAGTGACTGATTAGCTATTTCAATCCTTTACAGGCTAAGAAATACATAAGGGAAAAATTATTCACACGTCAGCATTCCACAATGATCAGGCAGGACTGAGCCAACTAATGATCTCATCTGTTTATATTGCTAAATACCAATGTATATATCTATGTGCCATATGATTTTTTCTTTCAACAAATTCAAATCAAAATAATACAAAGTAGAGAAGTAATTACAAACATTTTTCCAAAGAAAAGACAGATAATTTTGGCTGGGTCAAAAAGTGGGTGAAAAAACCACTTTTTTCAGTTGTTTATAATAAGCCTTATGTACAGAAGATAATTTTGGTATTTTCAGGCATGAATCGCAAACAAAGTAAAGGATAACAAAAAGATTACATTTTCACTCGTAACATTCCTCATTTACCTGGTTTAAGATCATAGTGTATAATAGGGGGCTTGATCTCATTGAGATATCGTAGTGCATTTACTATTTGCATTACAATGGACCTAGCTTCCTTCTCTGACATCAATTTATGTTGCTTGAGATAGAAATCCAAGTCATTGCCTTCACAGTATTCTAACACCGTGCAAAACCTAGGGTAGATTTCAGAGACACAAAATTAAATAACGCGTCAAACTGCATAATCAGAAACTGAGATATGACAGCCTAGTTTGATATTGGCAAGTTTAAGAATGGCTGCCTGAATATTAAACTATATGAATGAAACTGTTAATAGAACACATGGCACAACTATTAGCTTATGAAAACTGACATAAATCAGAACATTCATACTCATCAAAAGAGAAAATGCATCCATATTTGACGAGAGGTTAAGTTAAAAACTCCCCCTTGTTTATTTAGGCATGTTTCTCAAGAAAAAGATATATCCACTATCCCTTAAGATGCAACGCAATTCCACGCAAAGAGGTGCAGCCCAGTGACCATGGGCTACAGCTAGGCTCCTAATGCTCCGATGTCATTCAGTCTTAGAAACTTGTCTAAGCTACAGCAGTCTTTTGGAGCTGCCCTGCAGCAGCCCTTGCTCTGCCTGAAAACATCACAGCACTGCATGTCCCTTTCACCCTCAGGACATCCTGTAGGGCTTGCTAGTCAGGTGTTGCAAAACACTGTTTTCATGACTTTATAAAAGGCCTGCAATATTTAGCTGAGACAAAATTCTGCAACTACTGTGGGGGTTTTTCTAAGTCCCCTTAAGGAAACGCTAAATACTTTGGCTAAAAGCAAGAACATATTATTTTTATTCAAATACTCACCCTTTCTGTTTATTTAATACACAGCACTAAAATCCATGCCAAGTTCTAGAAAATCTATCATTTCATGTACTTACGTATCTGTATCCAGGGAGAAGTAGTCATATAGTTTAACTATCCGGGGGTGATCCAGTTCTTTGTGTATTCTATATTCTCTGCAGGCATGTCTAAAAGAACGTGGATACATTAACCTTCTAAAATCAATAAAATGCTATTCGATTTAACATATGAAGAGTAAGTCATTAATATTTACTTGTGGTAGTTTTCTTTCTTTTCATCCCTCCAGCTTTTGTTAAGCTGGTGAATCTTCACAGCAGCATATCTTTGTTCATAAAGATCAAAAGCCTAAAAAAGAAACCCAGAAATATGGGAAAGTTATAACCAAAGATGATAAAAATAACAACCAATAAAGAGAGGAAAAAAATTGGCATGTAATTCACAAGTCTATTGATAAGTCTATTGTAATGCTACCGCCCTCCACAGGTTAATCCGAATTTGTTCAACCAGTGTTTAAAGACTATACCATATTACAATCCTTCTGCTTATTTAAATCCCCTCCCTCCCCCCAAAAATTAAATATATGTATGGTACATGGCTCAAACATTAGATTTAGCAGAACTGAGATGCTCTACCTTGTATACTTCACTGAAGCCACCTCGGCCAAGTAAATGGAGTAACAAATACCGTTCATTCAACGTGGGGTGATCTTTAAATCTTGAATGAAAAAAAAAATCAATTAATTCTATTTAAGGTGTACAAATAGAGTCTAAAATGTAAACCTCTTAGTATTACTTCTCAAATGGAGAACTAGCAATATATAATATGCTGAATAATATGACACCACGTGTAACCTCATGACACAATTATACAACACTGCTAATTTCAGTACCTTTTGACTATTTAGCATACAAATGCTATCACACCACCATTGTCCAACCAGTCAATTCTGGCAAACTTTGCTATTTGTCTTTATTTTTGTGAGGATAAGAAAAGCACCCTTAAATTTAAACTTGCATAACAAGGGCTCTTTCTTTGTTGTGCCAAATTTTAGAGCAGTTGTACATACCTGCCTCTAACAAAATGGATTTTATGTAACACTAAGAAGTTAACAAATAACAAACAGCAATTTTAAGGAAGGGTTTAGTCTGCCAGTAGGTCTTCCCATTCTTCCGTGTTCTCTACAGTTTTGGAGGTATGATCATAGATAGTCAAGTATTTGAGGGAAGATGCATGTTCTTGCTTACTGTGCTCCTTTTAAACATAAAGCTTTCCTTTTCCTCACTGTGAAAATACATATTTCAATGCTAAAGACATTTTTTAAATAGTCATGAACAGTAATTAATGCACTCAGTGTAGAAAAAGTAACAAATTCAGAGGTCATTCTCTAGAATTCTAGAGAATTCAAAGAATAAATCTAGAGGTCAATCATTAGGTGATTGATGTCATGTGACCAGTAGCCCATTTAAAACCACTCTCAACAATTTTAGATTCATATTTTCTTGGTCCTTCTATTACATGTATACCTCTAGTAGGGACAATCTTGTGAACCTTCCCTCTCCACTGCTGCTTTTGCTACTCTGTGTGGCTCCCCATACTCAGAACCTGCATCTAGCAGGTAGTCCCAGCATCACGGGCGTTCTAAACCCAGACAGAGAAGTCCTAACCTGCACTCTCAACTTATCCTGTTATCCCAGTGCAGTTGTAGAGAATACATGCAGACATACAGGTTTACCAATGTCTAAACTGGGCAATATTTCCTATTCTTCATTGTCAAGACCGGAACCCTGAATAGGTGAATTTGCTGACTACCTTATATTTGGGACACCTGGGGAGGGCATACATGGGTAGAGGGAAAGAGAGGGGAATGTTGCCAGAAAAAAAGAGCGAGCTCAGCTTTACACCACAGCTGGAAGCTGAAAACCCAACAGGATTTGAGTCAGGGTCCAAGAGCTGCTTCACTTCAGAACCCTCTCCCTTATCAAATGGTCAAGTTGCCAAGATGTATTAGGAAGGACATTAAGGGGTAGAGGCTTAAATTACTTCTCCACTGCTTCTGTCTTCTATATTGTGAGCACAAGCTACAGCCTGGCCACTTGGTAAATACTCAGATCTAAACTCCCACATAAAACACGAACATACAGTTTAAAGCTTTTTGTTCTGTACTATAAAATGTGTCAACACTGACTGCAGAAAATGAGTACTGAAGCTGTGGTATTCTGCTTGTCTATGTCCTGTAAGTCCATTTTTAACTGTGACTATAAGGTGAACATTCTTTGCCCCACATATGCAATATTTACATTCAAAGCCTATAATTTTTCTGTGGCATTCACTCCTTCTTGTTGAAGGACTCTGTTTTTAAAAAAAACCAAAACCCAAAAAACAAACAAGAACACCCAACTCTTCTAATGCAAACACTGAAAATAAAAAAGTTGTTCATTTAGCCCATGAAGAACTGCTTTTTTTTTTTTTTAGGACATTTATTTTAAAAAGAAAAGATTCTGTCATTGAATTATAAGCATCAATACCCATTATTTTTCATATCCAAAACACAAGACCAATTTAGCTATCAATTAGCACCACAACCACATGGTAACAAAGATTTTCTGTATTCCTGCAGGGAAAGTATCGAGTCCATTAAAACAGTTAAGTACAATTTCACATCTTGTTGCTTTAATGTTTAAAAGTCTTAGTGTATATACAATTCTATTGTGTCTGGAAAGTAAAAAACAAAATAAAATCCTCAAGTCTTAAGGCTACTGTTTCATAAACATCTAATAGTGCAGAAAGAAAGAACCCCAATCCCATCATCTCCGTCCCTGACTGTTCATTCCACCTTGTACTGCCCTCTCTCCTCATAGCAGCATAAGTATTTTTGTTACTGGGGCAAAGAACTAGATGAGGAAATTGATCTGGTGTTAAAATTAATGCAGAAGAAGAAAACACAGGAGCTGGTTTTAACTTGGATCAATTTCCACCATCTGTTCAGTAAAGAAATGTCATTGCAAGCCATGTGAAAGGAAACATGGCAAGGGCATAATGAAGTAGTAGTCAGTGAGAGGCAGAACCAGTTCCTCCCAAGCAACAGTGCCAGCTTAAAGTGCTAGTGAAACTGCAGTGTTGGTGTTTGTATTCGCCTTTATGGGAAAGAGACTAACTGTTGCTGTTGCATCAAACCTCTCTGCCATTTTCTTGCGTTATTCTCAGATAAGTGAATGGCACTGGGTTCCCTTACAAGTATTTCTTTTAGCCAAGTAATATGATCTAGCAAGTTTCAACTGTCCTGCACTGTAAGCTGTGAATGTTATTTCTTGCATATTCAATAAAACCATTAATGAATTTACCAAATAAGAAGTAATTAGATGTTTTAAAGTTCAAGTTGTGTTTAAAATATACATGATATATATATATCTTGTAATATACATAAACAAAGAGAACCAAAGAAGAATTTATGAACAAGCCTCTCTGTAGGTCAAATGTGATTTTAGAGTATTATTTAAAAAATAAACAAGCAAAATTAAGACAGTAAGTCTCTTACTGTGAATTATCTTCATTATTTATTCTTTTCAGTTCTCTTATGTGAAGATTCCTAACTCTTTCCAAACGTTCAAGTTCTGCTTGTATTTCAGCCTCCTCCTGCAAATGAAAAGAATGAAATATAAAAGCTCATTTACTCCCCGTTTGAAAAGGATATTTTTACCTCTGCATCAATACTAGTGGTGATAGAGGAACATTACATTACAAAACCCTGCTGAACTAGAAGAAAGCACTGCTTTTCTCTTAAAGCCAGAAAAATTCAGAAAGATAAGGCAAAAGCCTGTTTCAAGGAACCTTTCTGTCCATGAACCCACAGGTAATGGGATGTTCACAGTTTTGTTCTGCACTGTAGGGATGCTATTTGAAATGAGAGGCAGCTGAGTTTTGTGCTTCAGCCAAGGAGAGAAATTATCCGGGAAGCGGTCTGAAATTGATGTACAAAGAAGAAAAAAAACGGAGATATGTGCAGTTATAGATTTTGTACAAACTGACAAATTAAGAAAAAATGTTTAATGTATTTTGAGGCTGAAGAGCAAATCAAAAAAAGAAAAAAAGAATAAGTCATTACAGCAGAAATATTCTTAAGGTGTTGATATAAGTCACCAAAACCAAGCTAATTTAAAAAGATTTTTCCATTTATATCTCATTAAAATTACAAAGCAGAATGTGTATTGCCTAAGACTTTGAGCACATTTTCAAAAGAAACATGTCAGATACTAGCACATTCCCTAACTAATTTCATCACTTAAAATGATCTCATCTTTATGCTACATAGTATGGAACACTGAAATAGTGTTTATTTGGATCCTCTAAAAAAGTAAAGAATTCACGATGCCTAATTTGTGGAAACCTATGTATCTATACTCAAAGTGAAAAGAGTATACTCATTGAAAGACACCGTAGAAAAGGTTATATTGATTTCAGAGTTAGTACCTCTAGAACTTGAAAGCTTGGCTAAAGGGAAGACAAAATTAGTCTATACCAGAAAGCTCAGAATTATGGACTTATTCTACCTGACAAGGAAAAAGAAGGCCTGGCATCTGATATGTATTTTTTTGGTAGCAGCACCAGTGGAAGCAGTGCCCCACATCATCTCTTGTTATTTTGGCACAGCCTCTTGTACAGCTACATGGTGAAACAGACTGGAAAACTAATCAATTTTTTATTTTTATTTTTTTAAAAAAAGCACGCCTCAGAAAAAGATACATATTTGGTTTTTGAAAGAAGCTAGATCAGTTCTCCAATCCAATTTATACTGTGACTGCACAAGCTGGTGGTGCTGGTAAAAGCAACAGGACAACAAGTCATGGCACAAGGGAATAGAGGCAGAAGCCAGCAGAAGGGAGAGAAAATTCTGTAAAGCTAGTATTTCCAAACATTGTATATCATAAAACCACATCCTGAAACAACAGCTGTATTTATATAATCTAAAACACACGTTAAATGACCACATTTCCAATGAGTTGAGGAGTCCAGACCAGATGATTTCAGTGGATATCTTGAATCCCTCCCCATAAGCTAAAGAAAAAACTCTCATCCCAAAACAAGACAGTAGATGAACCTCCATTCAGAAAACAAAAATCAAATTCCTAATAATTTAAAAGCTGGACTGACTAGTCAACACTAATCTGCTAGCAGATCTGGGTGGACCATTTGTTTTTTACTAACATATAATGTGAAGGGTTTTGGCTGGGTTTTTTTTCTCCCTGTTTATATAATGCCAAACTCTTTTTTTAATATTTGGATTCATCCTTACAGTTCTCTGTTAAATACCCTGAAATGATATGAAGTTCCCCATAACCCAATAGTCCTTTATAAAAAATTCTAGCCCTTCTCCCTCTACAAAAGGCCACACACTTATACACACACAATTGTCTATGTTCTTCCCAAAGGCTGACAAAAAAAAAAAAATTCCATCAGTTATGGCTCTTTTGGGCTTTTTTGTTCATATATTATGCAATTCAGTGGTTCTCAAAATGTGGTTCATAGGCCAACGTTAGTCCAAAGAGAACTGGCTGGTTGCATTGTTTCCAGCTGTTATTTAGGACACTCAGACTGTGAATACCTTTAAGCAAGAATGAACCAGCTTAGCTGCCTCAGGTCACTGCTATATAAAAGGAAGTGAGAAAACAAGAGCCTCTCTCCAGGACCAAAGCTGCTAGCTGGAAAAGAATTTCCTGGGGAGCAGAAGGAAAAGAAAACTGGTGGTGGCAGCATGTACAGGGCACCAGAAATAAGAGCACCACGAAAGCATCTGCAGAGTGGAAGGGAAGAAGAGCAGACAGCAAAACAGCATATGCAGAAGGAAAGAAGGAAAAAAATGTAACCAGCAGAGAAGCACTACAGAAGAAATACAGGCATGTAAAAAGAAAGTAACAAAATTGTTTTTCTTAGTTAACAACAAAATCTGTATCACACATAAAAATTTAAATGCATTTTTATTATTATTTTCAGATATATTAAAACATTATTTGCTAAGAAATAACATTTGTTTCCCCTCTGACATTTAGTCAAGGAAGTTCCTTCCTATACAGAGTACCCCAGCATTGATGCTCAAGGTGAAAAAAAAATTCAGATATTAAACAAATTTAACAACTTCCTTTGTACGTCATTTGAAATTTCCATTAGACTTCAAGAAAGTTAAAGCATGGGAAAAAGCCTACAGAATTCCACATGAAGTGGTGCTATTTCTAAAGCATTAGCAATGAAGAACTATGTGGCCAGTCTACTTCACTAGTGCCAACAAGTTTATATGCAGATTCGCTACTACAGATTCAAGTACTTTCTTGTCATATTTAAAAACAGCATCGTGTTCTCAAGGGGCCCAGTTCCGTTTGTTATAGTAAGATTTGTAACAGGTGATTTGTATATTTGAAGGGATCAGGCCTGAAACAGACTCTTGCAACATTTCATGGGGAAAAAACCTACGACCTGTTTTGACTGAACTTCCCAAGAACTACTGCTCATCAGATAAGGGTACTTTCCTTTCACACCTGTTGAGATATTTCTGCCTTCTTCCAAGGCCATTTCTTTTCACAGGTTATTCCTCAAAAACTGTACTTGAATAAGCAATAGTTTGTTATTATTTCATTATACATATTTATTAGAATGATGGGCTTCAAGAAAAAAATACTGCTAGCTTTTTTCAAAAGTAAAAAACTAGAGTAAAATATCTGACGGCAAAAATAATTTAAGATACAGAGAAAATAATTTCCGTAGAAGTAGGAAACTTGTATTCTCTCTTGCAATAGGTAGTATGCTAACCGATAACAACCAAAGTGGATGCTGCAGAAGATCAAAACATGATATTCATTCAGAAATGCAATGTTTTGTAAATTGGACCTTTTTAAAGCTCAAAAACTAATGTAAAAAGCCTATATATCAAACTTGCCTGACTCCACTTCCTCAGGAGTGAAGCAAGAGCAGTACTGGTGGCATTATCACTGTTTCAATGAATCAGTACAGTGTTAACTGGATGGACTCACTACTACTCCCCTGTACTCCCAGTGTCCATGGTTAGTTGCACAAAAAAAAAGGAAAGCCATTAAGTGACTATTAGGCATAAAATTGTACAGCATTTTTAGTATTATGTTTTCTAATCAGATATCTCTCAACAAACCCTCTTCTTATTTTGACAGTACTCGTTTTTATTTGGGCATGGTCAAAAAAATCTTAGAATAACAGACCATATACTTACCTTTTTGAGATGTCCTAATCGAAGTTTGAAAATTTCTTCCTGTTCATGATACTCAGCTAGAGTCAAACTGAAAAAAACAAATCAAACACATAATTATAGCTTTGATATGATGATAAACAAAACAATAGCATTCTTAAATACTACAGTAAACATAGTATCTTATGTTAATTTTTTACTATCACAATATTAGAACTACAGTTTGGAACCATCTGAACATCTTGGTTTGTAATTTCAGGGTCAAAAAGCTACTTATAGAATGCCTCTGTGTCTGGTATTCTGCAATATTAACTGCCTCTCCCACTGGACCATTTCTGTTCTCTCAGATAGCCTGTTAGATCACCTGGGTGCATCCTGAATCGTATCACCATTCTCAACTCTTAACACTTAATAAACCAAAAGATAGAGAACCAGAAACTAACTAGACAAGACTGATAATACTGGACTTTTGAGCTGTGATTTAAAGAACGTAGTGCAAAACCATACATTCCAAGTTCATTAACACTACATTTTGCATGAGACCACAAATTCAGTTTTGAAGTGGCATGCGACTCTTCTGCTTGTTCTCTTTTCATCTTCCTTTGAGAAAAGATTCCTGGCTACAATTAATTCAGCGGTCCCTCACTGTCTGTAGACTCGCTAGGACACAAAGTCAGTTATCATCCACAGGATCTAGACTGTCCACACAGATTAGTAACTAAGAAACCCACGAACTGTCTGCATGCGGTATCCATCTGACAAATGAACAAAAAA
Source organism: Phalacrocorax aristotelis (assembly GCF_949628215.1). Taxonomy (NCBI): domain Eukaryota; kingdom Metazoa; phylum Chordata; class Aves; order Suliformes; family Phalacrocoracidae; genus Phalacrocorax; species Phalacrocorax aristotelis. The sequence goes on from NC_134280.1 coordinate 23,395,362, forward strand.
GATGCAGAAGGCAAACCACCAAAGAAAAGAAATCAGAGACTTCAAGTTCCAGAGGAGAAACCATATGTGTATGATGAAAGGGAACGGGATGGGGAAGGAGAAAGAGGTACGGCCTCCTTAAAAGGAGTCACACAAATCCCTATGAACAAATTAAAATTAAACATTATACAGTTTTGACTAGATCTACCATTTCTTGCATGATACAAAGCTAAAACTAACTGCATAATACATTTTTCAAAAAGTCTGTATTTTAGCAGATTCAATTATCAACGGTCCTGGGAAGAAAAGTTACACCCAGTGTTTAGAAGGCTATACATGCTGTTCATGTTGCAAGTCTAAGGAGCATGAGTATCTTGAGAATCACCAGTAGTTTCCTCAGAGGTGAGGCACACCAATTCAGATTTCTCTCAGCAAATGGCAACTTTGATAAAATTTGCAGAAATCTAACCTGTAAGACTACTTCTGCCCATTTGAATTTGGATGAAGTTTGCCACAGTTTTCAGAATTCTAAACCCTGTATTTATGGGTCTTAAAAGTCGATAATAAAGGAGTACGTCTTTTCAGGATAAAACCTGGTGGTTCTGAAGCTTTCATAGACCCCCTTTCCTATTCCTGATTTCATAAACACTGAATTTCACTGCCCCTTTTCTGACTTGGCCAGGACAGAAGATTTAGTTGACCAGACATTCTCCATGAATATTACTGAAATTGCTGGATTCTTTTTTGACCACAGCACTTAGATTTCCAAGAACCTAGAAACAGCTTCATAGGACTGTAGTTATTTCATCAACCTTCTGGTCTATAATGTATAGAAAACACTCAGATCAGGTGACAAAAGCACCCATGACCACGTCCTGTCAGAATTTGAGAAGGAAGCTACCCTTCTTTTAAGAAGCATCATACAAAGTTATCCTGCATCTTTTTTTTCCCTGCTGGAATGAAAAGCAGCCCCATATTCCAGTCAGCAGTCATCCCCAAACACTCTCAAGGTAACAGAGGAGGAAATTCGCCTCTCTAAGGAAGACAAAAGGTCCCTTACTACCAGATTTTGGGACCAAATGTTTATATTCTTCTCCTGACAGAATATCCTCTGGGGTTAGACAATTTACGCTACATCTTAAAAGAAGAGGCACTAAAGCAAACGTGAAATGGAGTGTCTAAATAGTTAGGAAAGCTGGCAATGCATTTGCTGTACAGTCCACATAACAGCAAGAAACCTAAGAAAACAATGCTTTAACTCCTGCTGTAATGCACCTGCTAGACCTATCGAAGCAAGCATCAAGGCCACACTAGACAACTCACAGCAGCATCCCTGACATTTTTTCAATACTTCTACTTAAATAGCAAACTACTCTAATATGGATTAAGTTCTCAATTAAAAAAGGCAAAGGATCAATGCCAATGTGTTAGAGGTTGAATATTATTCTTTCCAGATTCTTGTCTGTAGTATAAATTACAGGTTTGTGCATTTCCAGAAATGCAGATAGTAAAGTTTTTCTTTCTCAGAAAGAAGACTATTTAGGTGGTTTAGGAAAGCTGAACCACAAGTAAAACACACTGAAAACATTAAGTTTATGACATGACCTTTCAGAATTTTCATTGAACACTGACAGCCCTAAAACCATAGATCCCCTGAAAAACTAACATAATACAGGAAATCTGGTCCTTTTTATAAAACCTCTGCTATCTACGCAGAGTTATGACAAAGTGCCTAGACAGCTCTAGCAAGTACTGCCTTCCAAAAAGTTCTTAAATAGCCCTCTTGAGCACAGCGCACAAGTTAGAGGTCATATTGAAAACATTAAGATTTTAAGTCACTCTTTCCATATTTCCATGCTATATCCCAATAAATGACTGTTTTCCATTTTTCTATTTCCTTACAAATCTAACTCTATTAGAGGCACAGCATGATTCACATCAATGTGAAACTGTCATTACTGACCACCACATTTTGGAGGAAGGCATATAAAATGCTGAGCTGTACACAGACGTAGTCGCTTTGGATTTTGTTAGTTTACTTATGAAAAACAAAACTTTATTCCCTCATATTCAGAAACATCTACATTTTTTTTTCCTTTAGGAGGAGTTTATTACTTTTTATCTATAAATACATTACACTATATTTTATATTCATATTAAGATAGCATACAACAAATAGCAGTAAAACAATGACAGTGTGCATGCTGTCTGTTTTCTGGCTATAGGCCACCACCCCACTGCACAGGCTGAAAACATCCAGCCTAGAAACTGCTTCCCATCAGTCCATCGCTTCCCACCTACATCCACCTGCCCACCGCCTTTTGCAGGGCAGCAGCACACTGGAAGCACCTTCTGAGAACAGGAGTCACTATGAGACACCATCACTTCCTGCAGAAGGGGTTGCTCCTCCATCACCTGAGACACTCAGATCTTATCAGATGTGGAGGAAGAAAGGTTGAGGAGCACAGGGGAGGGATGTCAGCCAGAAACAGGCTGCTGCCATCCACTAAATAAACTTAAGTTGGATAGTCAGGCTTGAGGCTAACCTGAAGAGTGTTGGGGAAGAAGGGCAGCTGGGAGTAGGTTACATGAATTAATCTAGTAACAGTCTGGTGCCAACCATGATCTTTTCTGCTCAAAATTACTGTGCAATAAATGCCGTATTTTAACTGTCTACAGCCAGATGAACTATCACACACATGCAATGAATTCCTGAAATTCCCCCAAAAAACACTGCACATACTCTCTGCACATAGTGTAATTTTCCTGTGACGTGTAGGGCTATGGTGTGCCACGTTTACTTGTCGCTGGAAGGATGTGGACAGCTTACCTGGCCTGAAAGGCTTGATTATCACCAATTGAAAGATTTTTTTTTTTTAGTTAGCAAAAATAGGCCTTCCAGTCATTTAACAATGTTTCATAGCTAAATTTCAAAGGCTTTGATGCATGGGTAGACATAACCAATCTTCCTTGCACTTCTTCCTCACAAGCTCAGACAATACATTCTTCTATGATCAAAACACTCTTACTAGTGGGTACAGACAAGACAAAAAACCAAAATGGCCACGTGCTCCTTGTTTGTCATGACGATCAAGCCTGGCACATCTACAACCATCTCTCCTCCCACCTTCTCCCAGTTGAAAAATCATCCTGAATACATAGGCACAGCAGAATGCAGCCACGCCCCCAAACCATACACACATCCAATACAAGTTTTTGGCTACAATTTCTGAAGCATTTCTTTTTTTGTCTAACCTTATTCTTACTCTAGTTCCTCGAATTTCTACAAGGAGGGGCAGACACTGACCAAGTCAAAGCCTTCCATGAGGTCTTTCTGCCCATTGTGTCCATATTTGCCTTAGAAAGAGACTGCCTCAGGAAAGGAGTTGCCTTTACTTGTCCTGCAAAGCCCAGACACATTGTTGGCACTTCAGCCAGAAAAAGTTTCTGAAAATATTTTTATTTGTTCCATGCATCATTTACAGGAAGCATTCTGTTCTGTATTTGTTCAGCTACAGTAAGAAACTGCCAGCTCCCTCTGCTCTCCTATTCCAAATTGCATGCAGGGACAAGGATGCATGCAGACTCCATGGAAGAACTGGGAAGGAGAGGAAGAGGAAGTCACTGGGAAGTGAGTACAACTGACATGGCTGAAGCTTCACAGGAAGGACAACACCACCTAACGAAATGAAGTGTTGCTCCTAGAAATAATTGTCTAGTGAGATAAGAGCTTCTTCCAAGAAGTGGGGACTAGCATTATAACCTCTCAGTCTCAAAAAAATTTGGAATAGGGTTTTTGAACAGATTTTTCCAGGGCTAAGAAGGCACCTCTACTTGAAATAAATATTTTTTCTTTAAATAAATTTCAATTTATTCCTTTTATGAAAGACTAATAAAATTACTTTGTTCAGTAGAAAAGAGATCTCTCAAAATTAAAACTACTTTTTAATTTTGTTTGGGCCACAAAAAGGGAAAGAATGATGGAAAACCAGGACAGTGTCTAGACTCATCTGTTGCATGTTATTTAAACACCAAACCCACCATTCACTCACAGGACACCAGCAGATGGCCATTTCTATACTAATAACTTCAGTGCAGAAATTTTGCTTTTAAAATCCTATCAGAGACCACAGTATATTCAGCTAAACTAAAACAGTGCCCTTATTAAGAAAGCCTCGGGCAACACCTTCAATCAATTTCAAAACAGGGAACACTTGTTTTCAGAGAGGGCTTCAATAATACTGCTTGTTAGAAAGCTATAGATCATTTTGTCTCGTCAATACCTGCAGCTGGAGACATTTTCTAAAGAAAACAATGCAGTGGTAGAGACACTTGTTGCTAACAACTGCTAGCAAGTTGTCAGTTTGTTTAAAAAAAGATTTGCCTAATCAGTTGCATATATGTTCTACTGATTTACTACTGGTTTAGTTAATTAATCTCAAGCAGCTCTTCATTTCCCCATGTCTCATGTAAACAGAGCTTTTTCCATTTGGCTATACTAATTATGATAATTGCTTTCAAAGTAACACAGGAACAGGGATAAGCACAATGTAATAGGAGGGAATCACATACAGCAGATGACAAATTTACTCTAAAATGGAAGTGCACCATTAATAAATGTTTTACCAAGATACAGAAAACTTATTTAATTCTGTACTGAGAAGCAGAGAGGAGTCAACACACAATACTGCTCTACAAAATTATAATTAATCCTCAATACCAACATTTAACAAACCTTTTCAAGTAAAGGCCTAAGAGTATGATGCAGCTTAATGATTCTGTGATCTCAGGACATATTACAGGCCTGCTCAAAGGTCTGAAACATAATTTATAAGCTTATCATATAGGCAAGCAATCTTGTATATAGATTATATAATGACCAAATTAGGATACTTAAAGGCAAAACAGTTTTGATTCAATAACAGCTTACATTTATGCTATGGCAATTCCATAACCAGCAAGCATTTTCATGTGCCATTTAACATGTAACTGGTTAAGCCAAATGAAATGAAAATTTGAAGAGTTTTTAGTCATTTGTAAACTATTTAAAACTGTGTAACACCAGAAAATATGCAGAAGCCTATTATCAGGAATTAATCTTGTCCTACATAATAATTAGAACATGTCTTCTGTATTTTTTCCCAGATGTATATTTATCACCTCCTAAAGCTGCAGTAGTATTATGGAAATTTATCATGAATTAAGATGTGGCCAAAAGCTGGCAAATTAAAACTTCTGTAACTTTTCAGGTATTTTCCATTACTTACATGTTACTTTTAATAACAAGAGGTATTACATTCAAATAAAAAGATATTTTTCACATGATAGTAACCTTTACCATACTATTCAGAAATATCAATTATGTTCTAAGAGAAGAAAGGTAGGCACTAAATATTGCTAAAGAACCAATTTGAGTGATGATTCTTCAGCTCTCTACCAAAATACTTGAGTAACACTAATCAAGATTTGCTTACGTTGCCAGCCTTGCTACTGTATTTTCATAATATTTTTGTCCAGCCAAACAATTTCACAACGTGAACTTTAAGAATGATGCATTATGCAAAACATATGCAGCTGTCTTCAAACTCACAGTCCAAACATGTATTTTGCAGATCTAACCAGAGTAATTTTTTACCCCCTGCCTCCAGAGGTATAAATTACTACCTCCCCAAGTGAGAGGTGACCACAGTCAACACATGGAGCTACTTCTGTAAAGTAACACAGATTAATTTGTTAGTCTTTTTAACCCTGGTTATTTACTTTATATTTAAGCTGACTAGGAACAGATACACTATCAGCTGCAGCCTCTTAGCATCACGGGCAATAACTAGTAGCCCCAAGCAGCAACTTCTTAAAATGCTCAAATTATATGTCAAGAACACATCTGTCTGTGCCTTGAATTATACCATTTCTGTCTGCAGGAAGAAATGTCACTTGAAAAATTGAGAACTCTTTGATAGCTCTCATTTTTTATGTTTGAATGACAAACGACTTTCAACACTGTCAATATGTGAAATGGGATCAAGTAACTTCTGACAGTTGCTCTCATCTAGCATTCAGAAGGGGGGGGGGAATTTTTTTTTTCCTGTTTGTTTTTAAACATGTCTTAAAATACTAAAAGCTGAAAAAAGCTCTTCTTGTTAGCTAAAGATTGTTCCATGAAAAGTGAAATGATCTCTAACTAAAGGAGAGGCTGCTAAACCAATGTGGATCAAGAAAAGTTCAATAGGTATCAGTGACATTACAAGAACAGGAAACCAGAAACCAGAATAAGAACTCTAGATCAGGAAAACTGAAGGAACATTGCATAAACAGAGAATGAGCCTTTCTCTGGTGATTTTACCAAAAATAAATTGGGCAATTGTATGACATCTTCATAGGCAGTGGTGCAGATTTCTCTAACATCAGCAAGTCCTCAATGAGAATATAGCTGCTGAATATACTGAGTGTCTTTTTATGCTGTTATTTGAATAGAACTCACATAGACAATATCTGAGAATTTATGTAAAAGACTGATTGAAATGTTAAACTTACAGCTGTGGTAAATTGGGTCTAACAAAGGGATCGTTTTCTGCCCCATTCACAGCTTTATTTTTCCTCTGCTTGGGTTCAGAATTGGCAGATGGTGCCTGAGAATTATTTGTAGTTGGAGGCTTTCTCTTGGCCAGGAGCTTTCTTTGCCTTTCAATGTCTTCCCTTTGTTGATTCACCCATTCTTGCTGCCTGTAAACCCCAAAAAAAGCTTTATTAAAGTTTCATCATTTTGCGTTTTTTAAAGAACTAACTTTTTAACTGATAAAGCATTATGAAATTTTTAGAAAACTTACTGTACATGTGAAAATGTTTCCTAGGAAAAAGAACATCAATGTTCTTCATGAGGTGGAAAAATTTTGCTAAAGTTTTGGCACAATTTACTTTTGAAATATGTGGGGGTTTTTGTTTGTTTGGTTGTTTTGTTTTGGGGTTGTTTTGGTTTGTTTTTGAAAGTGTTACACATGATTTCTGCATTTGGAAAAAAAAAAATGTATGTGAGCTTGTGGATACCTTCTTTTATACCATCAAAAGAAATGTAACAGAGTCAATTGAGAGGACTTGAATTTTATAGGCCAAATACTGGATTTGATCTGACCATTCCCAAATAAATTATCAGTTTGGCTGTATGGCAATCAATTACAGCTTTTAAGCAAAACACAGGTTGTTTTTAAGATTGACTTAAAAAACCAGGGCCCTAGGCAATCACATAATGCTAAGAATACATATTGCCCTTCAAAAATTAACACCTTCGTGAATTACTTTATATATATACACACACACCTCCAAAGACTAAATCAGACTTGTTACAACCAAAGAACACCTTTTGAGGCACTGCATCGTTATTTTACCACCATCTCTAATGGTCTCCCAGAGCCCTTTTCCTTGGCTCCATCTCTGCTGAAATACTTGTTGCAGCAACTCTTTCCCAGGTAGCTGCCTTCCCCCATCCACTTGCACTAGACCATATCTGAGGCTGCCATATTTGTCACTCCTCCTTCATGGCACTGATGAGCTGGATGCCTGACAAAGCTGCCACAGTGATAGATGCACAGGCAGCACCAATCTGACCAGTAAGAAGTTCACAGACCTCATCTGCCCTGATGATCACCACTATACGTGGTTAGCTGCTTGAAAAAAAATCACTGATTTAGGTTTATAGCTTTCTACCAGCTGAGCTGAATAATTACATGGTGCTCATTTAGTACATTTGTGCTTTTCTAAGGATAGTTAGAACCGAGTGAAACCAAACTGTCTTTCAAAGACACCCAGCCATAGTATTCTCTTAATTGATTAAGGGAGTTCTGTACTGTGTTCTCAGTCTTCAAAAGGCAAAGCAAAATACAACATCTGGAAAGCCACTCCAATCCTAGAACCTTAGTAATATAAAAATCCACTAGAGGGAACTAACAATTAGTGAGAATTTTAAGAACATAGCATTGACTAACTTCACAAGATTTTGAAATGCAAAGCCATCTGTCCACTGTTCAGTAAATGAAGCACCATGACGAACTGTTGTAAAATGCCCCAGGCGTAATCTGTCTTGCATGCTCTTCTCTCTGCTTGCCAGCTTTTCCTGTGTACTCTAAGAAAACAAAAAAACATTCATATTTAGTAATACTAAAGTGTTCAAAAAGTCAGTAAAAACACTCAGGTTTTTTTCCTCCAACAGCTTTCTAAGGGAGGAATAAAAGGAGAGTACCTGAAAATGTCTTTTATTACTTTATTCCATTTATTCTAATTTCTGCAGAAGTCAAACATCTGCAGTTGTCAGAATTGGTAGTAATGACGATTTGTGCACAAGAAAAAATCAAATTTGACTCAGTTTCCCTATAAAGTTCTCTGTTCTTCGTAATTAACAACATTTTATTTGTAAATACAGCAAAACTGATAGAGTATCACCATCATACAGGCACGTAATTAAGTTTATGTCTGTACATGTCTATTATACTAAACGAGCTTGCTTAAATATCAGGAGTGCATCTGCTATACTTAGCCTGGAAACTCCCTTGACAGAGCATCTATGTTACTACTTGTACCAAACTGACTCAGCTCAGGAATCTCTATGTGGGAATGCTCTACAGGTAGACTTAACTGCAAACAGATATTCACTTGCAGTAATAGAAGCAGATGTCCTTCTCAGAACCAGTCACTACTACCACAAGCATCCTTGGGATGTGATAAATGACTGAGTGTGCCTAGTCTGCTTCAGCACAAGAAGAGCAAGCACTGCAAACACCACTGATGGACAGAAACATCTTTAATGGTTACAAATGCTTGCTTCTTAAGAAATGCCTACAGCCCAAAATCACACACACACATGCACAAAAAGGTGAGAAGTTAACAGAATTACGGATCTTTGGGGAAACAAGACTTCTGGACTGAAGGGGAGGCCTGCATGGCCTTTCACAAAAAAAACAGGCCATGTGATATTCTCTATCTGAAGGTTTCCACCTAGCAACATGCTGAACAGATCTGATGCATCTCTTCCCTGCAACCCTCTCGTGCCGGAACTTAAAAAGGACTGCAATAATTTATTTATGGCTTGCTAGCGAGGAAACTCTCTAATCCTCTGACGGATCAGTTTGTGCCCTTGTATCTGACAGCAACATCTAGCAGCTAGTATTAGGCATCTTTGTCTTTCAAGAAACTGCTGCTAGTCTAAATATAATTGGCACTAAATTGAAATAAATATTTCTTTCATAGTAGTATGAAGGTAAATGGTCACCTTCATTTCCTTGTTCCCATTAATTCTGAGCCGACATAGCATTTTCTCATTTTAGATCAAAAATTATCTCAGCCACTTAAGTGTCTCACAAAGAGATTTTATCCATCTCCTCTCCACAAGAGATATGTTCAGACATCTTTTCATCCACTGTAATCTTATTGTTAAGGTTTGTCCAGAAAATTAGCAACATCCTAAATTCTTACCTTTTATGCTTTGCTATATCTGAATTATCCGTGATGGGAAAACCCTCCTTAAATTAAAAAAGGCACATCTTCCACGATCTGAAAAAGGCTCAACATTTTATTTTGCCTAGTCAGGCTTGTAAATTCACTTACTGCCAGATAGATACCATGCATATGAAGTTTCAGTTTTGAGACTAATGTGAAAAAGTTAAAGTGAAAATGAAGGAATCATAATGGGAGTTCTACAGCACCCTCACAGTTTTTTTTATCACAAACATTTTAAAAGCAGTAAACTTACCTTTTCAATTAGAAGCTTCTTGCTCATGGAAATACATTTATTTAACCTTTCTTTATATTTTTCAAGTAGCTTTTGTTGTTCATCTATTTGTCTTCTAAGATCACAGTTAGCCTAACAAATATATACAAAATATGAAAAGATATATCGAAACACTATCTTTTTCATCAGCTGTCACAGAAACTAATGGTATCTACCTTCATATGACTAAACTAAGGAACATGCATAAACTTATATATGTAGGTAAAAATCTCATTTCACAGATCTATCCCAACCTCTAGAAGGATTTCTTGCTTCCTTTTTATTTTCTTTACACTGAGCTGCTTTGTGTATTACAGAGCATTCAGCATATAAATAATATATAAAAGCATTGTACTGATCATGCTCCCTGTCCTCCAGTGTTAAAATGAAAGTTTAATTTTAGCTCCAAATCCTTTATATCTGATTGCTAAAGTCATGTGAAATCTGAACGTTTTTAATTTAAAAGAAAACAAAAAATTTAGTTATAAAAGCTCCAATTATCTGAGTATAAAGTTTAACAAGTTCCCTATGTTCCAATTATATTTAGCATATTACCTTAAAAAACCCACAGCAATATTTTGTTTAAAACTACTTTTTTTTAAAAGGTTAGGTTTGTCTATCCCATACTGTTGAACATGTGCTAAAACAGTCTACCTGTACAAGTTTATAATGTATGATTGCACATATTAATATGTATTTGTCCACATATAAACGCTAAACAGACTATGTGAAAACAGGTTTTTTTGTTTCATACTTCCATATATCACATCTTCAACACTTCTTTCAAGAGCACCAGCACTAAGATTTTTTAAAAAATAAAAACAGGTCTTACAGCATAGTATAATATAGGTTTCTTATTAAAAGTAATTATTTATTGCCTGTAATAATTTCTGTCAAACACCTCCGTTCTGAAACTGCCAGCAGTTGTCCCACTGATAACTGCTATTCACAATTAGAACAACAAACCCCACCTGTTATGTGAAATTGTATTATGAACTTAAGGAATTAAGCAACTGCCTGCAAAACAGCATCAGCTTTCTCGGTACCTTCAGAAAGTCTATAAACATATTTCCTCACTAACAAGTTGTAGGACAGAAGCAGAAAAAAAACCCCTTATGCATTCATTTTATAGACTTCTTGGATTTTCAGGGGAAAAAAATTAACATATATTAAAAACTTGTTTCACCTTTTAATTTAGATAACTCCGGGGTAAGTTTTAAGAACAATGATTGTTCAAACATTTAAAATATTTGCCACAGATTAACCGCCTGTTGCTCTGAATAAATATGTTTACCCCATGTCTAACACTTACCCTGAGTAAGTCATCTATACGACCTTCTTTCTTTTCCAAGTCTTGATTTTTATTACTTTCTAGTGCAGCTAATTTCAGCATTGTGAGATCAGTCTAAAAAGAACATTTTGAAATATTTATCCTTTAACAATTACAGCATTATTTTTCTCATGTTTGTTATGTAGAGAAATAAACTACTTTTTAAAACATTCAGCAAAACCAGCACATCTTATTTCCACATGTTTTGAAAGTAACATGGAAGGTTCTTATTCAAAACTGCTTTCCCTCTTCATGAGGGCAAAAACTGAACAGTTGAAATAAACCACTAACAGTGTTAAAAGTTTTCATCTCTAACTGAAAAGTTATCATTCACAAACAAGCATACAAAGCAGGGCAAGAATGTAAGTGTTAGCTAATTACTTTAAATTCTCTGTGCTTGGTCAACAGGTGAAATAGCCTCCTTCTAACTTGTGAAAGATAGAACACTTCATGTCAGAAACAGCAGTGGTGATAAACCAGTTGCTTTTGGCTTTTACAAGTCATGGCAGAATGATATCTTGATCATTTTGATTACCATCTCATTTTTCTTCTTCAATGTCATATTTTAAATGCAGTATGACAAAAGCAGCTGTCACTTCAAATACTGACTGAAAAAGCAACCCCTACTTCTAAGATCACACAACACTAAAATCTTGAGCAAAAGCATACAAATAACATGGTCATCTAACTACTCATGAAGCAGAGCAAGTGCAAGAATACAAAATTAATCAGAGATTTAAATTATGAGCTGCTGAATCTAAAAGAAAAATGCTTTGGTAGACTGTAAAAAGCAAAGCTTTTGAAAGCCATTAGGAGTTTAGAAGCAGCTGAAAGACAAAGAAATAAACATATTGATCAGCTTTTCCTACAGTCTGAAATGATATAGGATAGCTCTACTCAAAAATAGTTACCTGAGTAATTTTAAAAGATAACTGCTTTGGTTGCGTGATAGGGTGGTCCCCAAAAGCTAATGAAGTAGGAGAAGGACTATTCTGTCGAACCTGGAATGCATGAAAACAAAGGATTTTAGACACCATTGTAATATTTAATTATGAACATAGCCTGTTTACAACTCTTGGCAGGAAAATCGTATAGAACAGAGAAATAAGGTATCTTTATTACAGAAGATACTATGTGGATCACTGCGTTGAGAGCTGTCGCTACCCTGTTATGTATCACTTGCAGTTTAGCATGAGTGCAATATATTCTCTGAGAAAACTAAGACTCACTTCTGGGAAACAGACTGGAAGGTTTAAGACGATACAAGACTGATACAAGGTGATGTCAGTCTTATAGAGACTTATTTTTCTGATTCTAAGCTTTCACAACTCAAAAATACAGTAATGTGAGTTATTTTTGTAGCAGTTATTTCCCATAGGAGAACCAGAAATGGGAAGCTAGTGCAGATCAGAACACAAATCCCACTACTGAAACTTCCCAAAACCCACTAGTTTGTGTGAATGAGACCGTTTTCAAGCCAAATTCCACAATCTGTATTACATTCCATACTCTTAGCAAGAATAAGTATGCCTGAAGTTGAAAGTATATGGAATAAAAGCTGAGGTCTACCAGCAGAGAAAACAAATCCTTTCTGTAACTGGCAAAACCTGTTTGTCCATTTAGAATAACGTGGGTATGCTTAACACTGACATTGTGCATATGAGGAGGAAAATAATTAATTAGCTTGACCAACAAAGAGAATTTTAAAAGGATACAGGCAAATTAGGTACCAATTATTTAAAAACTTATGATTTATCAAAAGCTGAGCTTTTAAAGTCCTGAGTTAGGGGTTCAGTTTCCTCCTAAGTAACAAAAATCCTCCCCTTTTTTGTGTTAGGCTTGTGAATAGACGTCATTAGAACATTCTAACATTTATTCAACATTTTACAGGATTACTTGGTATTTAAAAATTAGGTTTTAGCAAAAAAGTCCCAGCATTAACAGATAATTTTAGTTTTCATATTCAATGTGATCCGTTTTTTTTTCCTCTTTAATTCCTTCCCAGGATTCCTTCCTTTGAAAACTCCTACCTTGAATATAGATTCTTTTGAATTATGCTACTTTTAGACTACAAAAGTACCTCCAGCAGTTACGAAGTTCACAAACTTACAGAAGAAGGAGCGGAATGTGAATTCTGAGGAGACCGGATTGCAGGAGGTACTCCTCGCACTGGACTAGAGCCGTTTCCACCTTGGTACTGTAGAGAAGATACATGGCCCTCCAATTAGTCAATCTTCTTATCAAAATACATTGTACATTATTGAATGATACAGCTCATCTGTACGAAGAATTTGTAAATTAGGTTATATTACTTGCATTAGAGCAGCCTTTGGCCATTTGAAGAAAAGCGTGAAAGAAAATGGTTTTTGTATTTTAGCTCAGGCTGCACCAAGAGACCACTGCATCTCTACTTCAAGGGTTAACACTCAAACTTCTGTTAAGCATTAAAAAAAATCCTCTCAATAGGCCTGTCCACTACAAGCAAGAATTCTGTAACACCCAAAAAACCTAAAAGTGTATTTTAAAGCTAAAGTAAATTTTACAATCACACAAAAGCCTTACCTCAAAATAGTCACTAATCTTGTGACCACGTCCCCCAATATTCTTTCCTGAAGCAAACACATTAATAAATTAGAATTCATTAAATTACTTGCAGATGTGTCTTACAGTTTTACCTATACAGTAATTATAACGAAGATTTACCACTTGTTAATTGGTTTTCTTTGATGTGCTAATATGGCACCTCCTTATGTAGATAATTAAGGGAATGGCCACAACAAAGAGATTTGCATATTCCATTCATTGAGAAATCAGAAATTAACTCACACTTCAATGCCAGATTAGCACAGACTTAGCAGCAAGCCTAGACCTCTTCCAGATAACAGGAAACTCACCTGTCATCCTACAGATCAAGCCTCTGGTGCTAAGTCCCTCCCCTTTTCAAGCACTATCTCAAAGTTCACCTACTTCCAAAATATCAAATTAACCAAGACTATTAACGTTTTATACTCTAGGTTAGTTACTGTGCCCAAACATTCTGCCCAAGGGTTTGCTTGGGTGCCAATAACAGTGTGGGCATAGAGGACAGCAAATATTTTCATTCCTCCCAATCTGATTATGAATTGGCTAACTCACAGTGTTAACCAGGGAGATAAATAGAGCAGAATGAGAGAGTATAATTTTACAAATCTTAATCAGTATTGAGACTTCAGGAGCATCAACGTTAATTAATGTTTCTGCAATGTGAGGACCTGACCCATATGTGGCATTCCAGAGATAACACCAATGCCTTAGCCTTGGAATGAATGCTTTCTTCTATTTGGCCCTAAGATGATAGGCAAATCTTAAGACTGTATTTGTCTCTTGTACAGGTCAGACTACCTGTTAGGAGACATCTTGAAAATGGACAATTTTTCAAAGTTTTTTTTGTTTATAGAAAGAAATTTTTGTGATAAGTTAGGAGATCGTTACCCATAGGTCCAAAAACATAATTTTGGACTTTTTAACAAAGGTTTTCAAGCTTTTCTATTGCCTCAGCCCTGAAGAATCCTTTCTAGTCCAATACGCCTCTGTGTTGGCACTGCTGCATAACTTTGTGTCATTAAAAGACACTATGAAGGAACAGAAACATTTGGCAGTCCTTTTTGTGTCAAGACTTTTAACAGAAATATTTAGATAAAATAATTCAAAGACATAGAACAGCACACAGCTAACTCCTCCAGTACTTACCTCGTTATCGTACACTGCTACTGCCCTTTAGCCAGTTCTTTACCTTTCCTATTATTCTGCTAGTGATTTCTGTCCACATACTTAATTTTCATATATCGCTTTATCAAATTAAAATTTGCTTTCATCCAGATAAGTGAGATAGCATTCCTTTTGAGTATAGAAAAATCTATTCTATGCCATGTTACAGAAACTGCACTCAAGAGATGTATCTCTTGTTCCTTTTTTCAATACAATAGCAGTATTTAACTGTGCTTCAACTGTACCACTCTAACATGCTACAGTTTCCTAGGCCAGTTCCTTGAGAATACTGCAGTGCAGTCTATTTGGTTTCACTGCTGCTGACAGTAAAATAGTAATTATGAGACATTATAATCATGTTGTCTATGCCAAAAAGTTCCTGAAATTTCTACCATCTCTTAATTCCAAACTTTCATTGGTAGCAGGAAGGATAGGCGACTAGGACAACGGGAACTGGGAAGTTCATTCAAGTTCTTTGAACAAAGCAAGTCTTTATGAAGCAACACTTACAAAGACATTAATTTTAGTCAAAGTACATAATTCTTCTACTAATAGCATGTTGAATCATGAAGACCTCCAGATATGGAGCCCATTGATATGTATCTGAAGTGGTATTTCCTAGCTGAGAAAGAAAAAAGCTAATACAGATGTTATCAAAACTATTTCCTCTCCCTTTTTGATGAATTTTTGTCTTGAGGTTAAACTTCCAATATTCCTCTCCCAAAAGTCACATTAAAGAGAAGAACAACAAAAACTATGCTTTGCAAATATTAAATTGGTAAATCAGTCTCATCCCAATTTCCCCATCCCTTTAGACAACTAAACTGTACAATAATCCACAGAAAACGAAGAATGAAATCCAATATTTAAAAATACCTGGAAAACAAGCAATCAGATATTATAATCTGTAATCCCTTTCCCTTTTACCTACTGAAAAGTAATACAAACCACAAATGTATTTTGGATGAGAAGTGCTGCTACTATTCTTAAAAAGTACAGAGTTGTACCACAGCTGCAAGTTACACATGCAGCACACGATTCTTATGGGCAATTACCAGCCCAGTTTGTTTTACTTGCCGATCCCTTCCAGTGACAAATAAGGGGGGGAGGACATGTAATTTATAATCCAAAACCCAACACCTGTCTTATACAAGCAAAAATACAGAACTTTTAAGGCTAACAGTCAAAATTTTGTGCATGAAAATTTGATTAAATTCATGCAATAACTATATAATTCATTTACATTTTAATTTACCTTGGCTGCTTTCACTTTGAGTGTCTGCTTTTCTTTTTCTTCCTCTGGAAGGTTCTGACTGTTTCTTCTCTGGAGTCTACAAACAACAAAATGAAAATGATCCAACAGCAGCTCTATTTATTTATATTATTGCTATGTTATTGTGAAATAAATTTAAATCATCATTCATAAAACACCATTTCACAATTCAGCAGGGATGTAATTTCAGATCTTAGTTAAAGTAGATAATATGATCCTTGGTCAATCAGATAAATACAAGCCAGAAAAGGCATTTAAGAAATTAAGAAGTAATTCTTAAATAATTTCCCAAAAGGCAATTCTATATATTAATTGTTAAGCAACTGTACCTCTTCATCCATTCTGGGGTTTAGAAACACCCAGTTTGGTTTCACTTATGGCTACATTTTACCAAAGATCTTCAGATTATAGTTGTGGGTGTTTAAAGCTTAATACTTAGTGAAATAAGCTGATTCTTGATACTGTTTTCTACACATTGCCACAGTATAAACACAAAGTTCTAGTGCATAAATAGGAAACCAATAATGTTACTCATTTTCAGAAGTGCAGAAGTCATCTCCGAGCTAACATAAACTGTAGATTCCTATAATCTGTTTAGGATTTAAAAAAGAGAACAATTGCTCAAAATTTGAATATCTATCCACTTGGAAAGTGTCATTGTCGCCCCCCTTCATATTTGTATCTCAAGAAAGTCAAAGAAAAACATCAATGATAAGTGAAAAAATATACAGCTATTAAAAATTTATTCCAGAGATATTATAAATAGTTGCCTAGAAACTCCAACCAGCATGTACGACATGGATAACAAGAAAGGGCTATGATCAGAAGCATCTCTAAATTATATTTGTTCTCCCTTGATCTGAGGATTCAAACCAGTTAGTCTACCCAGTGTAAGGTAAATTCTACATGCTGCTTTGGTTCAAGGAAAAGATACTGCAGCTGTTGTGTACTCAGTCTCCACACAGCCTCATACCAGTAACTGGAGAAAGCACAGAAGCCATTACATGAACTCTGTTTTACAATCAAGAAGCCAATGATCCCTAATATCTTGGATCAGTGATAAGGTACTTTTTACGATACCATCATCTTATCATTTCATTGTATTTGTCACTTTGTGCTCAAACTATTCTCTCTCAATACAGCAAATGATATCAAAACTCAAATTTCAACCCATCACTAAAAGCATTTCAAGTATGTTTTGGTTCCAAAATCTTCATGTAGGTATCTTAAAATATAAATTTACTAAAATATCCTAAAATATTTATTTTGGCAAAGAACCACTTTAAGTTACCTGTAATCCATAGAAAATTATCAGTCTATAAAAGAACAGTCAGGACAAGAAAGGTCTTCCTTACCTATACCATATATTTTTTTTAAGTTTTAGCTCTGTGGATAGATTCATAAAAACACCTTTGGAAGTTTTACAATTATAACTGTTGTATTATCAGGCTACAAATGAAGTTTAAATTACATACACTGTATTTTAAATAAAGTCTTCCAACCAACGCCTGCATCTTTTACAGTGCTATCATACATTATTGAACTGTACAACACAGACTCCTGGAAATTAAGTTATCTTAAGACTATGTGATTCTAAAAGCAGAAAGCATAACTTAGAAATATTACTTTAATAATTTGCAATTACTGGCAGGTAAATAGGTAACATGAAGCTATCGTTCCACAAAACTAAACTGAAACTATTTAACCAAATATTTTCATGTCATTCTTATTTTCCAGCTTTCAATTTATAGTTAAGTAGTTCAATAGTTGTTATTCTAATGTAGTCAGTTTTATCTACTGTATCAAGGAAAAAAAAAAGTGGTTTAAAAGCTAATTAATGACTAAACATTTAAGATTTCCTTCACCAGAATTAGTTTCCAACTGCAGTGACTGGTCTTGCATTTAAAAACCAGACCTTTAAAGAGGTTTATAGTTTAAAAACTGAAACTCAAATAATTCATAAATGTCTATTTCCTTAAGCGCTTCTGATTTCTTTCAGTGTTTAATTTAACCTCCCAAATGAAAAAGTATTAGCACACTAATGAGGTTATTAATGAGGTTACCCAACAAGGTCACGTTCACCTTTTCTAAGTACAATATTCATATGGCAATGTACAGCATACATCAATCACTAGAAAATGTTCTCCAGAATCCTTTTTAATGAATAGAACCATATGAATTACAAGAAACTGAAGACTAATGGGGTCAAGGAGTATCCCCCTGGTAAACAAAGACTGAAGCTACTTTCAGTCCCTTCAGAAGGATTTATGTACAGCCAAGATTTAGATTAAAATACCACTATTTCAAAAGCAAGACAAAATAGTTTTGAAGTTATCTAAAGTTAGACTGTAAAGCTATGTTAAAGTTACCCACAGCTTGGCATATTAACAGAGCCTCATACATCATGGTCTTGATCCTAGTTTACCCCTCAATTTTAATGTGTTTCCCCTGAGTCGTCTCTTCACATTTACAGTTTTACATCTTGGCTTTTCACATCCTCTTTTATAAAATAAAGATTTCTAAGTACCAATTCTCAACTAGTTAATCTCCTTAAAAAAAAAAAACCTCAAGTAAGTATTTTCATATATTTCATGCATAGTTAAATATTTTCTACCATTATTGTAGAACTGGTAACAGCATAACTCAGGAATTTATTTTTTTAGAGGAAAAACAATGAAAATCATATATAATAAAATAAAAGTTGTGGGGATTTTTGTCCCTCAACACTTAAGTCTCCATTATGCTTAACAGTTACGATTTTTTTAGTTAACATTTTTATATGCATAATGAGTTGATAGTTTTCCACAATTACTTTCTTCTAAATCCTACCCTCCCCTCAAAGCTTTACAACTACAGCAAACAAATACAGCAGTGCTGTTTTCCTCTGCAACACATTATAAATGTAATTTCAGAAGTAACTAAAGATTTGATCTAATTGGAATTTATAATGAGGGCTCTGTATTATTGGGAACCGCAGGAACTAAACAGCTACAAGCAAGCAGAGCAAAACATTTAAATAACTAATCAAACTGGACAAATCAAGCCACAGACAAAGCTGTCCTCTTTTAAATAACTCATTTTCTACAGATAAAATACTAGCTATAAATAAAAGAATGTATTTGTAACCGAAACAAGGAGAGGTAATCTACTTTAACGAGGAATGGTGGGGAAGGCCAAAATAGTGGAAGACTACCAGAAGCACTTGTTCGCAACCTGAGGTAGCCAATTTAGGATTTATCTTAACTCCAAGTAGCTAACACACACACCTTAAATTAAGACCTAGCTACCACAGCAACAAAGCATTGAATAACATAAAAATAATGTATACATTTAAAAAGAAACTTGAATCAGGTCTGGATATTAAGATCAAGCACCCAGCTCACAATGCTGAATTGAATCCAGAATAAAACCCGGTTCAAGTTATTTTGCAGATCAAAGTTTATCGCTGTGAAGTATCTCAATTAAAACTACTATTCAGATAAGTTGTCCCTCTTCATACATCCATCAGACAAGAAAAAAAAAGACAGACTACAGTTCTAATACTTGTATTTTCTGCAATCCCGTGTGCAAAAAGTAAAAAGGAAAAAATTCACACCAGAAAAAAAAAGGGGTGTGTGTGTATGTGTGGGAAGCCTGCCTTGTTTCGAAAACTAAGTGTGAAAGACTGACTTTCTTTTAATGTGCCACTTAGTGATGAAAGCAGAGAATGATGACAAGAATGCGCCATCATCATTTTACCAGCAAACTGACATTCCTGCTAGCAATTACTTTCAATGATTCTGAGATTTGCATTTCTGCTTTTTTCTCTCAAAATCTACTGTAATACAACAGTTATCTCTCAACATAAAATTATGGTACTGCTTCCCATATGAGCAAGTCTTTGTATTTCTACACTACCATCCCCAAGAGGAATTCCCTATTATTAGTAAACCTTCATTGTCACACCATTAAAAAAAAAAAAACAAACAAAAAAACAGCCACATAAAAAAATCCCACAACCTGTTTACAGTATTAAGAACTAAAGTGTACTTTTTATATGATTATAGCATATAAGTAATTAGATGTTATTTTATGACCAAAACTCTAAAAACTTATTAACATATTTGGTATTAAAATTATAATTTAGTTTAAGTGAATACGACTGACAACTTCTGAAAATGGGTCAAGAAATTATATTTCACTATTCGATGTCATTAAGACTTATCTTTCAGCAAACACAGATGAAACCTGGAGCACTGTGTACTGGAGATCTGTGCAGGGACTTTTTAGGGAAAAAAAATCTATTTCTATTTTAGAATCAAAGTTTTAGAACATTTTTTAAAAAACAATAAATTATCCCTACCCAGAAGCATGGCTTGAGGCTAAAACACTGTGCAGACTCTGAAGATACAGGTTGAACTTTCAAACTTACATGCCTTAGAAAAACCTTGCCTCATGTATCCAACCGTAAAATAACATTTTTCTACACCAAAAAGTTATTACACATACAGTCAATGTTCTGAGATCGCTCGACTACTCACAGACGTTTCTGTTGACGAATTGCAATAATGCATTGCAACCTTCAGGCTACTGCAGCACATTTCCATTGCCACCTACACCAGAACTGCATCACTGCAACATTGCCCAAAATACTTCTACGAAAAGCCATGAAGAATACCAACAGGAACAGACTCCTCTGGTTAAGAAAATAAGTCTATATACAATTGAAAGGAAAATCCAGCTGGGAAAGGCAAGGGGAAAAACCATAGCAGAGACCTTTTCAAAGAGGAAAACAAGAAATCACACATGCAGAACATTTATTTATAAAGTATCAGTCTTGGGACCAATTAAATTCACTTGCTGGTCAGTCCAGTATAAAAGCAAACAGCAGACGGTATCTTGTAGTGACTGAGTAAATGAACAGTTAGGCCCCAAAATAAAGCTTTACCATGTGAAAATAACATCAAAAGCACATTCCAAATAATCACAGAATCATTAAAGTTGGAAAAGACCTCTAGGATCATCAAGTCCAACCATCAACCCAACACTATCATGTCTCCTAAACCATGCCCTCAAGTGCCACATCTACATGTTTTCTGAACACCTCCAGAGATGGCAACTCTACCACCTCTCTGGGCAGCCTGTTCCAATGCCTGACCACTCTTTCAGTGAACAGATTTTGCCTAATATCCAATCTAAACCTCCCCTGACGCAGCTTGAAGCTGTTTCCTCTCATTCTATCACTAGTAGTAATTCTGCCTCTGGCATAAGACACAGTCAAACACAGGTCTAGCCTGGGCTAGGAAGATGCTCTTGCTTACAAGAGGTATCATCTTACCAATGCCATCTGTGATGTACACAGACAAAACTGTCAGAGGGACTCATCCACCCCAAAAGAGGTAAATTTTAAGAGCTGCATTAATGCAATGCTAGTCACTAATAGGAAAATCTTCTACTCCAGGGAAGTCTGCACTCTGCACATTAAAACATATTAAGACTATGAATCCTTTTTTGGATTATGAAGTAGTACTAGATAAGAAAATACACAGAGACAACTGCAGCTTTTACAAATGCAGATGAAAGCTACTGTCTGACCTTGGAGTAAATCCATATTTTTAAAGAAAACATAGCAAACTAGTTCCTAGAGTATTTTCAAAGATGCAGCCAAAGACTAGTTGAAGTTTATCTGTGCTGATGAAAACCTTATTACTTCTTAAACAAAAGACAGCAAACTCTTTAAGCATTTTCAGCTCCAAAAGCTGTACGAATCCTCACAGCATGACTACACAGACAATAAAGAGAAGCAGCTAGTTTCATGACCAAAAATCCTAAGAAACTTTTATCAAGTCATCTCCTTCTCCAAGAGATGTTACCTTTTAGTAATGTATGCTTTTTCCTGTTTAGGTGTATATTTTGCATTTTACTTTTAAAGCTTCTATATAAAATAAAGCATCAAAGTCAAATATAAAATTATGACTTGTTAGCATTAAAAGTTTAAGGTAATAATGAATCTGCCCCATATACTTACCTCTGATTCTTTATCACTTAAAGACCCCAAGCTTCCAAAACTGTGATTTGAACTTTCGTTATTTGTTGAGGCCTACCAAGACAAATAAAATACTAAACATTATATACAGATTTATAAAACAGCTAATCCACTATTATCACTCACAGTTATAACAAGTAAGAGTAATAAAATTTCATGCTTGCAAGGAAAAATTGACTAACTCCAGAGCACTTGTGACTTACAAGGCGGGGGGTAAAAAGTTTGACAAGTGGATGTTTTGACAGAGCACAGTGACGTCTGTATTTCGATTGCTTTTAAGCCAAGTAGGAGCCTAGAACATTCAAAAACATTTCAGTCTTATTTTGGAATATCAAAACATCCAAGGAAAAACCGTACCAAATAATTCCACAGCAAGGGCTTAAAAAGCTAACATTGCTGAAAGTGCTAGAAACTACTAAAAATTTTAATTTTTTGAAGAAAAAGAGGGTTTAATTTTCTCCAAGACAGATACCAGACTATTCCAAGATTAGGCTTTTTTAATCCATCCAATGACAGAAAATTACAACCTACTGACAACATTATTCCACATTCTTAAAGGAAACCATTTCCCCCAAATCAACAAATTTAGACTAGTAAGAAAAAAAAGTGAAATTATCTCAAGTTACAATACTTATTTAGAAATTTTCTAAGGCTGATTTATTCAGAGATCTTTTGAACATAGAATGGCAACAAGAACATTTTATTGAAAGAGTCTGTTCCATGTTAACATAACAAAAATGCCAACATCAGTTGAGCTTTTTTTCTTTTTATTACAAGAAAAAAATCTTATACTGCTGAATTATTCTCTTCCATATAGGAAGGCAGAACAAATACTTTGAAGTGAAACTAGTTCCAAGGCAAACACTCAGCTTGCTTCAAAGCATTACATTGCAGCACTGCTTCAGTTTGCAGGACAATAGCGATCCATGGCATCTTCTGAATAACTAGATCATCTCTGAATTTTACTTTCTGGAGAAATGTTAACTAAATCCACAAAATTTCCGTGTGTGTTCCCCCCACCCCCAGCAGCCTCTGGTATAGAAATGCCTATAGGTAGTTCTTCCTTGCAGTCTCTCAGTATCTGAGAGTTACTTCACTTTTCCTCTTCCAATTCTCTCCCCCGTCCCACCAGGGGAGAAGTGAGCAAGCGGCTGCGTGGTGCTTGGTTGCTGACTGGGGCTAAACCATGACAAAGTGAAAGCAGACCAATGGAGATGATATTTATACATCACATTTTCCCAGTTACCTCTGCATATCAGATCAAAAGGTTTAATCAGGTTATTTAATAAAAATCTAATAAAAATCAGACAAACCTCTCTCAACATCCCCCACTAAGACTAAAGACTGTATTTAAAAAACAAACAAACAAACAAACAAAAGAAACATATTCCAAACACATTCCAGACCAGCTGCTACACTTCATGTTATCTGCTTCGATCCACTGAATGGTCAGAAATACAAAACAAAACTGATGTAATTGCCATTTTACTGATGGTGGGATAAATCATAGGACTAGATACTGGTATTCCCCTCTACCTCCCTGCCTCCCAAAACCAAACAAAAAAGTAAGCAGGAAAAAGAAGATATATTGTACATTATACTGAAGATCATTTGTGGAATATTTCTGGTCAAAGGTAAGAACAACAGTGTCATAGGTGAGGATCTGCATGAATCAGAAGACAGTGGTAGTAGTATCTTCTGCAAACAATTATCAAAGCATTTAGTAGCATTTTTAAAAAAAACAACAAAACAAACCAACAACCTTTATCCAGCTATCCATTTGGAAAACAACTGGATGAGATACAATTATCCATTCAAACAGGTCTTGGAATGTGTCAGGGACAAGAAATTTATGTTTTACATGGTTGAGTAAAAAGCAGTTAGCTGGGTTTTGGTTTTGTTTGGTTTTATTTTTCTTCCTGGCTAATCTGGATGAGCAAACTGAGAACCTGAAAGTGGAATGTAATTTGGGTAAATGTGAAATCAGCTATAGAACAGACAACAAAAAAAAGACTTGAACAGATTTGTAGAAATGGTAAGCAGCGACTCACAGGGGATCAAAGCTTAAAGAAAAGGAACCTCAAGAAACTTGATAGTTACTTTTAAAGAAAGTGTATTACACACACAGCAGTAGACACATTCCGAAAAGGAAAGACTGGCAATAAGGCAAGGGACCAACACAGCTGTATCAAAAACTAATAGAAGGGTTTATAAACACACTAAAAGTTAAATGAAGTTAAAAGAAAGTACAAAACTAGTAATGAAAAAGGACAGTCATTTGAATTATGAGCAGTTAAAATGAGCTAATAAGTTAGGGGAGTGAGTAGCACTAGAGAACCCAAGGAAGAAACAAAGAAAGATGGGCTAGAACTACTGCGTTTGTCTCTATATAATATTAACCATTAGATATGACAAGTCTACATTTTTGCAGTCATAATTAGAAGGCAATTAAATAAAAAGAGAAAACAACAGGGCATCAACCGCACTGTGGCAATCCAACCTGATTCCTTCTCCTGACCATTTAACTCACTCCCCTGACCGTTTAACTCACTTCTTGGTTAAGATGGTAGTAACAGCAGTGATATGCCACCTTTTTTACAGCTTTGTGGCAGTTACTTTCATGGCACTCTCAGAAACAAACTAAGAAGATACAATGCAAGGTCTCTATGCGTGGATTTCAATTATTTGTAGTTTGTTAATAGTCATCAATACATCACATGTCTCCAGAAATTTCATCAACGTCTGCCATCAGGTCGTATTTTTTTCTGTCATCTAGAGTGGTAATTAAAATGTGGAATAGGAAGTGAAAAATACTAACCAAGTTTGTGTAAAGTACTTAAAATATGAAGGCACTGCAAACACTTTGGAAACAGAATTCAAAAGTACTTTCATCATGGGGGAAATATAATACTAATTTTTTAGGCACATTTTTTTAACATCCGTTTATTAAGTACTACACTTGGTGAAGAACATTCAAATGCAAATTTACAAAACAGAGTACCTCTGGCTAGGCAACAGTATTGCAGAAATTAGTCTTGGAAGTTAAAGCTAGTAACTGGAACAGAATTTGTAATAAAGACAGATTTATTTTGCAGACGTGTCAACTGAAGGGTAATATATGACACATGGAAGGTAATTAAACCCTGGTATTCAACGTTCATAAGGTTTTTCCTCAAGTGTTGCATCCTGGTTTAGATACTAACAGTCAGACTGCAGAAAGTCTACAATCAAAGTAGGTAAAATTGATATAAACTTCTGGAAAAGTTCAAAGAATTTGGCTTTGTTAATCTAGATATATTAATCTTCAAACAAGTTTAATCTTAAAAAAAGAGCTCACGCCAGACTCCCTGTGTCTATTTCAAGCCGAAGTGTAGGTAGTTGACCATCTGCAGAAAGGACAACTGCACTTAAATACTGGGGAAAAACTTCCGTCTCTGATCACATGTGCACTGGAGCAAAACCACACAAAAGCCTGTATAAGACCATTCTTTGGTGTTTTTAAGAACAATTCAATGTCCATATGTCATAGGTAGGTTCAGGATAAACAATCCTATCTCAAAGCAAAATAACAGACTAATAAGGATTAATAAGTTCTTTTGCAAGTAAATCACGTGGGCAATATACAAGTGAGACAGCGTGAAATAAATTAGCATTTCAAAAATGGGTGACTGCTCTTAGAACTTACTTTAGCTCCAACACTGCAACTTCCAGTACTCCCAGTGCTGCCACTTACTACTCCTGTAAATCTTGCCTCTAACAATTCTTGTCTTCTTGGGTCCAGGCTATGAAGCTCATCCATTGCTCCTAAAGAAGATAAATTCATTATATTCCCTAATATTTGCAGTAGAATATTTTACAAACAAGCCAACCATATCATATAAACAAATATACCTATGTAAAGAAAGGATTTACACCCTTAACGCAATGACTCACCACCTGTTACCTAATCACGAATGCACTCAATGAATTCCAGAAATTTTGGGGAAAGTTCTGTGTATCAGAATAGCCTTGTCAATTTTGGCAAAAACTAGAACCTGTTAGAGGCATGTAAGAGACATGGAGTCTGCAGCTTGCAATATGCCAAACAGGCAATTATTTATAGACTAAAAACTAGCTGACAGGAGCAAAATACTTTCCAGCATAAAACCTCCCAATTCTGCAATCCCCTTATTTTCCATATTATTTAAAATGTTTAGGCTATCAATACATCAATGTCCAAGACAAACAAACAAGAATAATAGGGGGGAAAAAAAAAAAAGGAAAATCAGAAGGTAGATCATAGACCCCAACACATGCAAGGGAATGCAGGGCTATATGGAGGTTCCGAAGGCCAGAGAAGCAAGAAGTGGGATCAGCAATACTGAAGGAGCTAAGAGTAACAGAGACCCTTGCACAGGTGGTGGCTCTGACAGAGCCCTGCAGGGTAAAGCAGTGCTGCTGGCACCTGGAAAGTAAGGTGGAAGGAAATGGAGAAACAAAAGGAGTTTCTGATGAGCTCAGCCTACATGAGTAGGCTGCAACATGATGTGCAGCTTTCTGATTTGTATTTAAATCACTTATGGCTGTTTCATGAGTCTGAAATATGTTCTAGACAAAGAGCCGTATTTACACAAACTGCACTCTGTTTTAATCTTTTCAACTACTCGAACATTCAGTTTATCTTCAGTTGGAAACATTTCAGTTGCTTTATTTTAAATAAGATATTTAATGCCAAAGTTTTTATGCACAATTTTAATAGCATATCCCTCAAGTACCATATAAAGTGATACAGCTTCATTTTTTTCAACTAAGACACAACTTACCAAGTTTGTGCTTTTCAGTCCCACAGGACAACACAGCAGTTCAAAAAGAACTGTAAGTAATAACTAGGTATATTCAAATTGTACTATGAAAAAAAGCTTTTGGAATTCCCTTTTCATGAAAACTACAGTTTGTAAAGTTTGCGTGCTCCTATGAACCTCCACCCATCAGCTAAGCATCCTGTCAATGAAGGCATCAGCACAGCTTTCATGCGTGCAGCATGAGCAACAAGCAAGAGGAGCTTGAAGCCTTGGCCCAGGCCCAGAGGTACGACGTCACTGGCATAAGTGAAACCTGGTGGGATGAGTCCTGTTCCATGATGGATGGTTACAAGCTCTTTAGGAGAGACAGGCAGGGCAGGCGAGGTGGAGGGTTGGCATTGTATGTAGTGGAGGAGCTGGAATGCATGGAGCTTACCGTTGGCAATGGCACAGTTGAGAGCCTCTGGGTAAAAATTAAGGGACAGACAAATAAAGCAGATGTTGTCGTGGGAGTCTACTATAGGCCACCTAGCCAGTAGAATGACATCGATGAGTTATTCTTTAATGAACTAAGGGATGCCTCTAAGCCATCTGTCCTTGTCCTCATGGGGGACTTCAACTTGCCAGATGTCAACTGGCAATACCACATGGCTGGGACAACAACTTCTTGGTACAGGTACTAAGGGAACCGACCAGGAAAGGTGCCTTCCTTGACTTATTGCTTATTAACAGAGAGGGCCTCATGGGTGAAGTGGAGATCAGGGACTGCCTTGGCCACAGTGACTATGAAACAGTCAAATTTAAAATCTATGTTGACAGAAGGAAAGCTGCCAGCAACTCGGGACATGAGGAAAGCAGACTTCAGGTTGCTCAGGGAACTGCTTAGGAAGGTTCCCTGGGAAAAAGCTTTTGAAGGTGCTGGGGTCCATCAGTGCTGGTTGCTTTTTAAGTACCACCTCCTAAAAGCACAGGAGTAGGCAATCCCAAAGTATAGGAAGTCAAGCAAGCAAAGCAAAAGGCTGGCTTGGCTGACATGGGATATTCTTCCTGAAATAAGGAGGAGAAAAAAAGTATATAGCCAGGTAAAGCAAGGTCACACGACATGGGAAGACTACAGGGATGCTGTTTGCCACCGCAGGGAACAAATACGTGCGGCCAGAGCTCAATTAGAGTTGAAGCTGGCCAGTACCGTGAAGGACAATAGGAAGGGCTTTTTCAAATACATTAATGGCAAAAGGCAGGCCAGAAATTACATTTGCTCATTGCTTGATGAGAATGGTCACCTCACAAGCAGGGACACAGGTAAGGCAGAGATATTTAATGCTTTCTTCACCTTGGTCTTCAACACTGATGGTGGGCTCAGGGACCCCCAGAGCCCTGAGCTAGTGAACCATGGGAATGATAAACTCCTAATAAACCCTGAACTTGTGCAGGACTTACTGCTCCAGCTAGATCCCTCTATGTCGATGGGGCCTGATGGGATTCATCCAAGGGTACTTAAAGAGCTGGCTGATGTCATAGCGAGGCATCTCTCAACGATTTTTCAATGCTTGTGGGAATCTGGGGAGGTCCCAGTTGACTGGAAGCTGGCAAACATTGTCCCAGTCTTCAAGGGCAACAGGGATGTCCCCAGTAACTACAGGCCCGTCAGTCTCACTTCTGTGCCTGGTAAAATCATGAAGAAGATTATTCTGGGAGTTACTGAAAAACACCTGAAAGACAACGCAGTCATTGGTCCTAGCCAGCACGGGTTTACGAGGGGGAAGTCCTGTTTAACAAATCTGATTTCTTTCTATGACAAGGTTACCCACCTAGTTGACCAAGGAAAGCCAGTTGATGTGATCTTTCTGGATTTCAGTAAATCTTTCAATACTGTCTCTCACAG
Organism: Phalacrocorax aristotelis; assembly: GCF_949628215.1. Lineage (NCBI taxonomy): Eukaryota > Metazoa > Chordata > Aves > Suliformes > Phalacrocoracidae > Phalacrocorax > Phalacrocorax aristotelis. Next base: position 23,424,139 of record NC_134280.1, read on the forward strand.
TATCCTCCTGGACAAAATGTCCAGCGTACAGCTGGATAAACACATAATGCAGCGGGGGAGCAATTGGCTGATGGGTCAGGCTCAGAGGGTCATAGTAAATGGGGTTACATCAGGTGGCAGCCAGTCACTAGTGGGGTTCTGCACAGATCCATCTTGGGGCTGGTACTCTTTAATCTCTTTGTTACTGACTTGGATGCAGGACTTGAGAGAATACTAATTAAGTTTGCTGATGACACAAAAGTGGGAGGAGCTGTTGACACTCTGGAGGGCAGACAGGCCTGGCAGAGGGATCTGGACAGACTGGAGAGCTGGGCAATTACTAACCATTTTAAGTTTAACAAAGGCAAGTGCCATATTTTGTACCTGGGGCATGGCAACCCTGGATATACATGCAGACTGGGGAACAAGAGGCTGGAGAGCAGCTCTGCAGAGAGGGACCTGAGGGTTCTGGTTGATGGCAAGTTGAACATGAGCCAACAGCCTGCCCTGGCAGCCAAGAGGGCCCACCGCATCCTGGGGTGCATCAAGCACTGCTTTGCAGCCGGTCGAGGGAGGAGATTGTCCTGCTCTCCTCTGCACTGGTGCAGCCTCACCTTGAGTACTGTGTGCAGTTTTGGGTGCCCCAGTACACTAAGGATATAAAGCTACGGAGAGTGTCCAGAGGAGGGCCATGAAGTTGGTGAAGGGTTTAGAGGAGAAACCGTATGAGGAGCAGCTCAAGTCACTTGGTTTGTTCAGCCTAGAGAAGACTGAGGTGAGACCTCATCACAGTCTACAGCTTCCTCACAAGGGGAGGAGGAGGGGCAGGCGCTGATCTCTCCTCTCTGGTAGGACCCGAGGGAATGGCAGGAAGATGTGCCAGGGGCGGTTTAGGTTGGATATCAGGAAAAGGTTCTTCGCCCAGAGAGGGTGGTGGAGCACTGAAACAGGCTCCCCTTGGAGGCAGTCATGGCACCAAGCCTGACACTATTCAAGAAGCACTTGGACAACACCCTCAGAGATATGGTGTAAATTTGGGGTTGTCCTTTGCAGGGACAGGAGTTGGACTTGATGACCCTTGTGGGTCCCTTCAGCTCAGGACATTCTACAATTTCCTCACCTAAGACAGAAACTATGTTCTTATATGGCTCTCAGTTACCTCACAAACCTTTAACATTCTAGAACTAGACAGAACTTTCTGTACCACACATTTGGGCCACTCCTGGACATGCAGCTAACCCTGCTGGTAGGGAAAGCACTGGCTCTGCTATTTGGCTAGTTCAAGTTGTCCTTGTTCCTGCAGGAAGGCAGATGACAGCAAATGTGGTGTCAGTGCTCCTTTACTGCAAAGCCCAGTACCCAGACCTCCTCTGATGGAAGAAAACCACACCAAGAGAAAAATGGTCAGGAAGGAGACATTCAGGAAATTTGTTGGCAGAGCCTTCTTTTGAAAAAAAAAAACAAACCCCAAGTGGCAGGTTGAGGATACTGCATTTTGTTTCTGGAGGAGGTAGAGTTTGCCCAAACGCAGCCACATATGGAGCTGGAGGTCTTTTTTCCAGCAATGCAGAGGAATTACCCATTTGAAACTGCAGCTGGCTTATTATCTGCAGTTATAATACCACTTCTGAAATTGTCTAGTACAAATTCCTCCAATTTCTACATATTTTAGATTGTAAGCTCTCTGGGGTAGACTGTTTTACTACATGTATGCACAGTGCAGAACTGTCAGGAATCCTCTTTAAACTCTTGCTTCCTAAAATGTTTTTGCGTACTGCTTCCAAGAGTTTCAAAAACAAATTGTACACGTCTCATATGGACAAAAGATATCTTGCATTTACGCACTGTACAATAAGAATTTTATTTTTAAAAAAAGCAGATGTGTATAGCACACCTTCCCTAGTATGTATGTAATCTATACCTTAATGAGAAAATATTGTTCTGAAAGAGCATAAAAAACTAATCACACTGGATTTGTCAGGCGAGTTTAAGTGATTATTGTTTTGCTTCATAACAGTAAAAGTGTTTAGGTGTGTGCCACTCTGAAATAACCAATTTTAGTTTACCAAACTAACCCATTCAATGAAGCAGGACTAGCAATATTTTGATTTACTAGCCTACTTGATAGTCACTGCCCTCAAAAGTTCAGAGATTATTTAAAATTACTGACATAATTCTAGCAATGACAAACCGTATGTACATTACTGAAACAGATACTCCCATAGCCTATATTGTTTATGTTATGAAATATGGGAAAGCAATAATCACTGTGGATAGCTAAGGCTTGTTTTAAGTGCTGCAGAGTAAAATTGCTACTGCAGGTCTCATGTACTATATCTAGATACTAATGCACTAAATACATCAGTACCCCTGCGTTACCTTACCAGTCAGAATGGTCATTTAGCAGGTAGAAGGGTAATCCACAGCACAAATGAAATAAAATCCTTTTTTTTTTTCCTGCTCAGATTTTATAGCCTACACATGCTAATGAATGCACTGTATTGTGTTCATTATTTCTGCTGGAGTGTTTTTTTGTTGTTGCGTTTGGGGATTTTGGTATTGATGTTAAATGACCAGAATCAAAAAGCAACACACAATTAACATGTACACTTGCTATCCTTGTGATCTGACGGACAAGACAGAAAAGCTGGATTCAAACCTTCTTCCAACACAGAGTAAATCCTAGGAGGAAGATCTATTAAACTGTCTTCTTCATTCATGCTGTAATTTAAAAGAACATCATTCACTCTCAGACACACAGCTGTTTTTTCAAGAACATGCAATTCTGTACAATCCTTCAGTTCTCAGCACAAGTTACCGACATTTAAAGATACCGTAAGATTTAAGGCACTTCATGTAAGGGACAAAAAAAATATAACTTTTTATAAATCCTCCTGCTCACAGATCACCTTGCTCACAGAATACCTTGCTGCCCACAAGACTGACATAGCTTGCAGTTTACAAAATATGCCCAGACTTCTTACTTGAACTAACTTCATTCCTAGCCCTGAGAGCCAAGGTCATGCAATCACGTTATACAAGTACTTACAGCATATTTACGACGACGCTGAATGAAAGACTGGCATAGCTATCACCCACTGCCATTCAAACTTCCATTATCTTCCAAAGAGAACACCTGGAAGATTACCCAAAACTCAGAGAAGTGTCCTAAGAAACCTATTTTTCTCTGTTTCTTGCAACCGCTACAGATTTTGGAATGCTTCTTCGAGTGTTTTTTTTTCAAAAGTTACCATTACTACCTAGCTATTTTTTGGGGAGTGGTAGTATCTCCCATATTATAATATGAAATATACATATTTCTTGTCCTGAAAAGCACATTTTTTGCAAGAAGTCTTTTGAAAAGAACTCCAAACTCCTCTAAGAATTTGTTAAGCAATGGGTTATGTCAAAAGTTGAAGTTATAAACTCAGAGAAGCAATTTATAAGCTTTTTCATGGCATTCGGTGTAATCAATTACACCATATTCTACCTTAGCAAAATAGAGATGTAAGGAATCAGAGGATTCTCCATGGTATTTGAAATTACCCCAAGGCCCCACACCTCCAAATATACACATACTTACAAAAGATCTGCTTATTTAATCAAATACCTGCTCATACCTCAGTAAAACTGATATTTTATGAGAAAAAGTTTAGCAGAGAGTTGCAACTGCAAGTCTTCACTTCCTAAAACCGGACCTTTATCTCAAACACTGCTACACTACAGAGCAGCATTGCAGACCCAAACACAAAGGCTGGACAGATCAAACATGTTTTTCTTTTTCACTAAATATGGAATCAAGCTCCAAGACTCAATTTTTATCTTCAACTCTCTCATTACCCTGAATGGACTCTTGTTATCTGGCAATCAATTACAGCTTCGAGATGAAGAAAGATCGACAGCATTACACATTGTCAGCTTTCTACAATGAAGATAATGTTCATTAAGCAGAAGCAAGGTTCTTTTTAGAGCAATCCTCCAGATTAGATCGAGTCCTCCTTTTGAATTCAAGGCCAGCACAAACCACCTTTCACTTAAGTGAAAGGCATACTGGTTTGGTCTGGTTTCTTTAACAGACTTATATGCACATAGCTTTTAATGCCAAAGCAAAATACAACACAGAGACCTACCTATTGAAGAAGACAGCCTAAATGTAAATCAAATTTCCCAATGTGATCCTAGAAGGCACTCAGGTTTTATGGTAACACACATGGTACGAGAATTATGTCGAACATACATTTAGCATCACTTCACATTAACATTGATAATATAACCACCACATAGTCTCTTCACTGACAGTGGCATCCTTTAGATCAGTAAAGCTAACTAATATTCAGCCTTTTAGCTGGAGGTGAGGGGAGGCATACATTTCAAATGGCAAGAAAAGCAGCTTCTTTCTTTCCTTCATTCCTTTTTTTTTTCTTTTAATCAAAATTCCTTTAAAGATATCAAAGAGTCTTTGAAGTTATGGACACCAGACTTTAAACATGGAAACCATTCCAAGTATAGAACCACTGTTTAACAGCATTGCAATGCAATCCCTAAAGTCCTTAAGTTACTGTTTATTTCAATTTGGAATATCCTAAATATGCATTTATCCATTATGTTGATAATAATCTAACTTCATAACAACTGAGTATGACAGCTCTTGTCATTCTAGAATACATGTGTACCAGCAGACAAAAGGAAAGCTTTAAAATATCAAATGCAAAACAGACTACAGAAAATTAGTAAAAATACAGATTTTTAAATCCTTAAGCAGTCTCATTAAAAAAAAGCCCACAGAACTACTTTTCTTCTTTCACCAACAGGAAGATACATCTTGTCTCTGCATGCACATGTATTTTCTTTTAAGTGAGCTACTCTCTTGTCTCATTTGGGAAAAAAGACAAACCCAACACCAAGCCAACCAAACCATGCACTCAGCTTCATTATTCTCTTACCTTTCTTAAAGTCTGAACTTTCCATATTGCAGAACCAACCAGAAAGGACTTTTTCATACTGCAGAAAATAAGGTAATGAAGCTATCATTTCTACCTCCAAGAAAACAATCTATTTGATAGCAAACTATTTTGTGGCTGGGTAAACACTAGCAAGTCATTGTCACATTGATCAAGGTCTCTTCCTAGTAATAGTAAGACATCAAACTGTATACCGTGAATCCAAATTTCTTTTTAAATTGGAAAAGATGATGACACATGTTCCATTTAAAATAGCACATTTCAACTGTGAGATTGAGAAATGAATCCAAAAACCCCACAAAGTTGACCTGTGTTGCTAAACCATGTCTTGAACAGCCCTTCTTCCACAGCATGTTTTAGGGAATCACAGAAACCAGAATTGGATACAGCCTTGAAAACTTTTAATGCGCTATAAAAACAAGGTGAGATGCTAGTATGATGACATAAAGCCAAGCAACAGTAATTTGGTAAGAATTCAATTCTAAGATAACAGCAAAAACACAGCCAGACGGCCCACTCTCAGCAAAAGGCTTTGAAGTACATCACCATCCAACATGAACCACAAACCTGAGGCCACAGTCCTCCAGTACTGCGGCCTCAAAAGTCAAGAAGGTCCCACTCAAACTAAATCAGCAGTCAGTAGGGCAGACAGCAAGATGCAATCTCTGAAATTTAAAATAAAACAAACAAATACCTAGATCTATATTTACCTCCTAACAATAGCTACATAACCAAAACCGTTTACCAAGACCCCGCAGTTCCACCTCTTCCAAAACACTGAACAGAATAACAACAGCTACAGATTACCCATGAGAAAGTCTAACCTGGAAATTTAGAAATGCTTATGATTACTGGCTTTCCAGTCAAGGCGACTAACTTATTTTACAGAGGACAACACAGCTACTATAATCTCCAAACAATAAATGACATGAGAAAGTACAGGATATGACATCAGGGTAGCCGAAGTCAAACAGTAGAAAGAGGTGCAACAGAAAAGGGGAAAAATACATCCTGGTGTTCAAGTAAAACTAGCTGTTTGAGAAGATCTTAACTGATAGGAAATTCCTGATGAGAGAGACATATATCTAAGCCCAGGGTCAGGAAAGAACAGAATCCATTTAATTCATCAAGGGTCTTTTCAAATGCACAGTGAAAATGCAATATTTCTCAGTCCCTGAGCCAGTAACACTGAAGCACACAACAGAGAAGTAGCAGTATTTCTCACTGAAGTTATCTTCTCTATTTAGTCACTTCTGTCTCCTAACACACACACCACCCCCACCCCCACCCCCACCCCGTCACTGCTAAGGTGCCTAGGTGAACTTAAAATGTTTTTCTTAATAACCTAAAGAGAACTGATCCTTTTAAAATGAGAAAGACTGTCCAAAAGAATGGGCAAAGGGATGCAGGCAAGTGAATGGTGGCTACTGCTTATGGGAAGCAGGGGGTGAAAGAAAGGAGGGGAAAAAGCTGGAAAAATAGCAGGCAGATAGATCATGCATTAGTCTACATAAAACCTATGGGAGGGAAATAATGTAACTGCCAAATTTTGGCCTAAAAAAGCTCAACTGTGGTAAATTTAACAAATTATATGAAAAATAATCTTCCCTATAAACATCAGAAGACAGCAGTTTTTGGCAAATATGACTTTAAAAACCACTTCCAAAGTACTTTTATAAAGTTTTTGTCTGCTGATTACAGATGTATGATTGTTGGATGGCAACTTGTTAAAATAGAAAGTAAAGAAAATAAGGTTTTTCTGACGGAGAGGGGAAAAAAAACCACAAACAGAACAACTTTTGACCAATTTCCCATGAGCTAAAGAGCTGACGAGGAAAAGCATTTTAGTTAGATCGTTGGGTTACTTGGACTCTGCCATTCAACATTAATTCTTCTGGTGCTGAAAAAAAACAGGAAAATATTCTCTGTGTCCATCCTCTCCCCAAAATGCAGACCATTTCATTTTGGAAGACTTTTTTGAAGTTTTTTTCAAATGACCATAGCTCACTTTTTAAAAATGCAGTTTGAGGGTTGTTTATTTCACTTTTCCCAATAGTTCAACAGTCCAGAAACTTGATCTAAAACAAAGAAAACTTTGGCTGCTGGATAGATAAGTAATTTTCTGCAAACCATTCTACAAAAGAAATCAATTCTTTAATGCTAAAAAAATGGTAATGATCTTTACACTTCATCTCTATGCTGCCAGTTTTTGGATTTCAATTGTCTGGCCAACAACCTGGAAAGGAAAAGTCAATTACAGAGAAATATGTTCCTGAGGAAACCTCTGGTAACACCTTGAAGAAAGAATTATGAATCAACTACTCAGGCCAACTCCAGATCAGCTAGGAGACATTTGCAGGTAACAATTTAAGAATGTTTAATTCTCTCTGCCTTTCAGCTAGGCACCCTATTCTAAGGATCCCTTGGCCAGTATGTGTCTCGTCAGATGGCTGTAGGCAGTAGAGACAGAGATGAATTTGCAAGTTGCTTACCAATGCCTTTATTTGGCCACGAACCTACAACATACACTCATGCGTGTGGGTATATGCCACAAGGATGGGAACTCAGAATGGCTCGTTCAGAGCTCAGGGAGTGATTCATATAGCAGAGAGAACAATAACTCCCCAAGGGTCTGTTCTATTGTAATTGGGGCTGAACCAGGCATGCAACTATGTCCAAGGCAAGCCAGTGATGCCTTGTTTCTGATGAGTCCCTCTACCAGTCCTACCCCTTGGAAGTACAACTGAATTGCCTGAAAGCCACACACAGCTCAAGAGCGAGGCACTGGTCTCCTGAAGCAACCAACAGCTCTTACTTCTGAGCTACATCATTTTCCCTATCTATTGCATAAAAGTAATCGTACTTTCCTTCAACATCACAGACATCCAACCTATTGCACAGGTATAAGCACAACCTGTCTGAGGTGCAGCACAGCACCTATGAAAGATAAGTGCTAATACAGGCAGTAGAAAGATTTTAAAAGAAAGAAGAAACCCAGCTGATTGAGCACCTTTAAAAATTATATCCCAAACCTGCAAAGTGATAACGTACATGTCTATGGCAGCTTTCAAGACTGAAGTCTGCCTAACAATTAATGGTGCTGATGGGTCTGAAAGCTACTGAAGCTTTTTGCAATATTCATTGAAACAATGTGTTTCATTCCATGGCATGCTGTGTCTCATTCCAATCCTGTTCATTACACAGAAAAGAGTCAACATTTAGTTTTATTTGGCATGTGAATCCTTGTAACAGGTAGGGTTTTGGCCAGACTTTTCTTTATGCTACCCTCTCCTGAAGGAATTTTTCACAAATCCAGTTTTTCCCATCTTGCCCCAGAAATTACTATGTCATTATTTTTGCAGTGGTTTTTCCCATATTAATGATAGGAGTTGGCAAGTATGGAATAATTAATAAAGAGAAGATAAGATATAGCATAGAACATTCAACATTACACCTACCTATCCATTTCCAAAACTTCTAATAGAACTCCACATGCACCATGTACAGGAAGCATTAGCACAGCAAATACTGCTATGAGCAACAGAACCACAACAAGGTCCTTCCTGAGTCTGTTGAATAATGTTTCGTGCAACAAATGACGGGAAAAAGAACAACTGAAAGAACATACATTATGTTACTAGTATCTTGAAAGCTTTTTATCTTAGGATTGCCACCCCTCACCAGCAGTAAGGAGACTGTATTTTGAAGACTGGTATCACCGTATTTTGTCCTCTGCTCCCACATGCCTTCGTTAGACAAAAACTGAATTAAACAGATCAGTTAATGGGCGTAGTACAGAAACATCTGCCATGCCCAGAGAGCAGAACAGTCCACTTGGAGGAAGACCTTCCAACATGCAAAATTCCTCTCCATGTCCAGTAATCCCTTCTAGGCTCTGAAAAACAATATTGAGTTAGGTATCAGAGTGTACTTCCTATGACAAAATCCAAACCTGCAAGATCTTTCCCCATCATGAGAGCCCGCCTATGTCACTCTAACAGAAAATCCACTACAAAAAATACTCCACAGAAAAGTAGAATCAGTGAATAATAACCCTTCTGGAAGTGTCGTATCCTACTTAAGAAGACTTATTCTGAACTCGTACAACTTAGAGTTTAAATAATAAAAACAGATTTCCTGAGTTGTTGGCTACAATACCATGTATGCAGATGTCAACACCGTGAACATATACAAACTACATGTATGATATCCTGAATATCTTCATTACAAGGAATGGTATCCATTACTTTGAAACTTGTCTCTATGTAATCCCAAGCGTCACATTTTCCTGCTTTTTTAAAAACCTGGATTACTCACTTGCAGTTGTGATTATTCTGAACTGCCAAGAGCGATCAAAGAGCAGGTTCTGATTTGGCAGAAGGATTTTGGTGGCTTTTTAACACCAACTTCTACCATTTAATAGCAAACTGGCAGAGCCAGAGTGCCAGAATGTTTCAAAGAAACAAGCAGGTTTGTTAACATGGTCTTCACTGACCATTTTGCACTCTTCACAGCTGAAGACAGTGGTACCTGAGAGCAGGTTTATTGACTGGTTTACTCTTCCTGTCTAAAGTACTGCTTTAAGCATGTAGTCCATTTAGAGCAAATGTATAGTGAAAAACAAATGTATCTTCAGTAAAACTCAAATCAGATGCTGTCATTAAAAGAACATCTGCTACAGTGACGGAATAATCCGCGATACAAAGCGCTCATTTAAAGTGCTTTTAATAAAGTTTTGTTCAAGACAACTTTTGTTTTGGCAGCAACTGCGTAGCCAACTAATACATCCTCCTGATGCTTCTTGTCATCTCTGATCACTATAGTCTGTGCCTGCATAAATGTGACACTAACCTCTCTAAAGTCCACCATAAAGCCTTAAACAATCACACCGAGGATCCATGCAGCTTTCTCCTGGAATGGAAAGATTCATTACACAGCTGTAAGGTCAAAAGCAGTAACTTTTCTTTCTTCAGAGTTAAGAACAACGTTCTGGCTAAGGAAAAACTACACTAAATGCATTGTTTTATGTTTGTATTCTACCAAGTTAGAAGAAAGATTAGAAGGAAATAAGATGGCACCCCTTTTGGTTGCTTTAGTCTACTAGAGATCCTCAATCATTCAAAAGTAAGAAGTCCTTGTTAGTGTCCCATAGGGCAGTATCAGTGTTGCTGTATTAAACTGTACTACTACTATGACAGATAAACAAATATACAATACACAGACAGGAAGTTTATGCTTACAATCCCCCTATAAGGTAGGAAAAGCCTATTTCTATTTTACAGAAAGCACCTAACATCTTGGCCAACGTTATGCAAGATATCTGTGGCAGGAACACTAAAAGACTGTCTTCCTAGGTAGCAAACATCTGCCTTGAACACATTATGTCAAGAGAGATAAAAACTAATACAGCCTGGGCTGCACACGTGCAGGTGACGTGCTGCCTGCCTATCTTTACCAGCTCCCTTTTCATCTCTGTGTGGAGGAATCTGCAGCAATTACTGTTGCTTCCAGGCAGCTCTGTAAAAGGTATCCAAACAGAAAGAGAAGCAGAATTTGCCCATTTCAGCTTCATTTGCTGCAAAACCAGATGCTCCCTGTCCCCTTGGGGAAGAGGCAGTGAGCAGGCAGAAGAAGCACACTTCAAGTTCATGGGTCACTTGTTAGTGATGCAGACTAACAGATCATAAGATAACACCAGTTTTGTGATACTCTCAAAAAGTGCTTCACACTCTGAATAAAAGCTCACGACTCCCCATCCCTCTATTTCCATGCTGAAAAGGATTAAAAGCCTGGAGCAGTCCTGAAGAAGAAACATCTACCTAGAGAAATACCAGCAACTACAGCAAATTTCATTTGCTGCATTCCGTTATAAGGAAACAAACCAGGAGCTCTAAACACTTGAGTCCACGAAATGGCTGTTCTGCAAGAATTTAAAATGGCACAGGGCTTTTGCACCTATCAAAAATAAACAGTAGTTTCTGCTATGTAAGGAAGGAGTGAAAAGGAAGTTAAAAGCAGAGGTCACTTACTAAGCAGGAAGAGAGCAAGCAATGCCCCTTTCCACAGTGTTTTTGGTTCTCGCCCTCACTCCTCAGAAAAAGTAAACCATGAAGGAAAAAATAAATTGTGCACCTTTTCCCCAAATAAATTTGTCTGGAAGTTAGGGTAGAAAGGTAGCCCAATAACCCCCAACAACTTCACAGAATAAATTTGTCTTATTTTTTTGAGTTACACTACCAGTCATTTGATACTTGAAAGCTGTATTTGTGTCAATAGGAATGTGTTTCTGTTGTTAATTCCCTGAACTTCCTAATCTCCTTACTTCTGTAGCTCCTACTGCCATTTCTGCCCTCATGATCATCAAAATCCACCCAGTGCAGACAGCCCACTGACCCTCAAGGCTGAGGCAAGTGCTCTGCTCCCTGGAGCACAGAGGATATAACGAACTGCCAATTGCAGTGTATAATTCTTAACCTATATTGTTCTCACCATTACACGGCGAGGAACACACTACAAACAAGAAATTAAACAAAAAATAATCCTAAGTCTTTCCAAATATATTAATCTATTTCACTTATAACATTGTGATCCACTAGAGCTTCAACTTCCATATACTTAATAAGAGGCCACAGTTTAACATCAATCACACAAAAAAGCTTATTACAACTGTAAGATTAAACTGGGACAGTAAATTTACCTCTAACTGTAATCACAAGGCTTATGAACCATGTTGGTTTTTGAACTACACCCTTTTAAGAAAAAAGGTATTAACATCAAACAACATTGCCAATTTCCTCCTTTCAAAATACCTGTACGGCACACACAGCAGAGAAAATACTAAATATTGAAACAAAAAAAAAATTATATTAAGTGATTTATACTGCAGAATCACAAGCTTCATGAGAAAACACCACACTATGGTGTTTTCACGCAATGGGGACCTTGCTCCCTGTGCTGAGTACAGCCGTGCTAGCTGTGAGTCAGCTCACTATGCTTCTCTTGTAAGCACCCTGTCTAGAAGCGAGGTGGTGCTCAAAGAATCAGGCAACTAGATATTGTTCCTTAGGTTTTTGTGGTTATGGGGTTTTTTTGTTGTTTGTGTGTTTGGTGTTTTGTTTGTTTTATTTATTTATTTATTCACTCTACCAGCAGCCTCTGAACTGACATGACAATCCAAGCTTCCCAGAATAGGGGAAGAAACTCATTTCCTCAAAGTCCCTCATCGGGAGGAGCCTCTCAGAATATGGCTCTAAATAGATATATTACACACACACAAAGCTGACATGTTAATGACTACACCTACATTTTCCTAGGACCATGCAGCATTGCTCCCATTCTACAGATAGGGAAAAAGTGAGATTTGTATGAAAGCACACATGAATGAGTGAAAATCAAGTTTAAGGCTAAGGAGAAAAAATATTTTGAACACAGCTTCAAAGCCTGTTGATACCAACAGTATACATTAAATTTAGTTGCAACTTTGTGTGCTGAACATTTTTAAAAATACAGCACCCACCCAGTTCACAAAGAAACATCCTATGTAATCATCTGTCAAAAATTTGGTTTCAGTGTTGCTCAGCATTATCATTAAAGAAATCTGCATTACAGCCATTTCTTCTATACAGCGCCCATCGCCTAATTTTAAACCAGCTTTCTTTTCTGCTATACTATCACTTTCATTCACGTTTTAGACGACAGAAAGAAGAGATTCTCATTCCTTTCAACACAGTCCCTTCCCGAGAACTGCCTATCTTGCAGGGTGAGAGAAGAACAGACATAACTGAACAAAGTCTGTGATCACGCAAATAAAATTTCATAACATAAATGCAGTTAAAGCCCTGAGGGCAAACAGAAATTAGGAAAGGGCAGAGTTATAAGTCTTTGATATTACAAATTAAAAAAAAAATTTTCAGGTATATAGTCAAAACATATTTCGAGAGACCAGAAAAAATACTAATGTGCAATTAACACCATCCACCATGTAGAAGCACCTGAACACTCAGCTGCATAGCACTTGTCCTACAAAATTAACCACATTTCTTCCTAGTTAAAGGATAAGGACGCTACACTGCCTTCTGTGGGCCGCTGCAGCCATAATTTAAGCAAAAACAAGTGTGATACAAGTTCTGTTCCCCAACTGACAGGAGACAATGCAGAACTTCTTAAAATGGCTCACACCAGAGGTAGGGGAGGACCCTAAAATTCCTCGGATGGCTGTAGCATGCTTCCTGGAGCCTGCATAATTCCTACAGACAACTTGACAGAGACAGAACAGCCAGTGCTACTGGGAGGCAGCAGTACACCTTACCAACAGTTGACAAATGAGGATGCATTTCACCTGGCGTACATTTACCACAACTGCCTCCACACTCATGACTTTGGGGGTAACTAGACACCAAGCTAATCACTCAGAAGATTTTTTTAAAACTGAATAAATCTATCAACAATCTATGATAGACTTAGAGAGGATCCAGAACTGAGCCAGGCTTACCTCCATCAGTTAGAAAAGGCAGGACAGTCCAAATGAGACAAGGCCTGTACAGTCAGACAAGGCTAAAACCCTGAGGAGTCTCCAGATGCGCGGGGGTAGCTGTCACACAGGCCACACTCCCTCCCCGGCCCGCCGCTTTAGCGGGCTATCTCGGTGACAAAAAGACAACTGAAATTTAAGAACTGGTAAAAGCAACTGAATAAAAACACATCAGGAAAGTTTCATCAACAGCAGTTCCCAAGGAGAAAAAAAAATAGCCAAGTTGGAGGCCGCCCTCCTTGCCCTGACCGTGGCTAGTGGGCACACACTACACGCCCCCGGAGGTGGCAGCAGATACCACACTGCCACAGTTAATAAGCACACGTGATAAAGTCTACACCCAGAAATACTTCCAAATATAAGGTGGCAAATGCAAACACCAATAACTGAGCACACCATGCAGGTTTTGGTATAACTGTTAGAAAAAAAATCAGTTTAGTCTCTAATGAAACCCCTTGAGATCCCTAACAGGTAAGTCATACTACCTATATTGAGGGTTACCTGAATCACTAATTCACTATTTTCATTTACTGTGCTCACATAACAAAATATTGTTCTGTGAGTACTACATGCTAACATGATTATTTACCAAATGAGAGAACTCGTACTAAAAATGTCTTATTTTGCAAGAAATAAACTCTTCCGCTCAGTGTCTTTGGATCATTCACACAACAAACCCAATAGATTCAATGACTCAATGAATGTAACAAAAAGCAATTGTAATGACGTGTCTTGACTTAAACCTAAAAACCATGCGGAATTTCCATTATTAAAGACTGAAAAAATACTAACAAAATCTGTTATTTCTCAAAAATCCCTCATTTGGACCTTTATCCACAACAACCTTAAAACTGGATTTCACGTCTACTCAGGTGGTAGCTGGTACTCAGACAGAATTTTGACACCCAAGATAAGCCAACATTCCTCTCCAGTCTTTCTAGACACAGGCGCCTAAGGTTGCAACTCCTAACTGCATGAAGCACTCACCATTGCTGCTGGCTCTACAGCAGGAGAGCTCCCGCACCGTTCCGTGCCACAGGACATGAGAGGAGAGACTCCTGGCTGCATCCTTGCAAAACCATGTCACCCAGTGCACCTCCAATTCAGCGTAGATAGTCGACACTTCAACATCCAGAAGGTTCCTCCTTCTACCACATTGACCGGCTCCCTTTATCAAAGACTACCCTCCCTCCAGCAAAATCAACAACACGCACAAATGAAAGCTGACCAGGGAGACTGTGATTTGAGGAGGAAAATGACAGTTTAGAGAAGCACAGGGAAAGCAGAGGAGCAGGACGAGACTGGAGGTCACCTCTGTGGCCCAGCACCAGTAAGGAAGGGAGACCAGCAGTGGAAGGCCAAGGGACCCGGTCTAGAAGAGAGCACACACCTCATCTGGAGAGCCATAGAGATGGTGGCACACCGCCAACTTCTGCAACTTCTGACAGTCAGTGGTACTGCTGCCTCATAGCTCACTTCCCTTAGAAAGATGGGATTTCAAAGCCATGAGAACAACAAAAAAACTAAAAATAGCAGGTTCTCTCTCTTTTTTTTGTTCTGTGAACAAACTTGAAGAAAAAAAGATTTACAGAAAACAGCAGGAAGGTAGTGTCAGACACTGGCAGAAATTGGTGCCTGTTGTTTGCACTTCTCCAAAAGAGAAAAACAAGTGAAAGGCTCGGAGAGAACAGCATGTTGAGATTTAGCCAGGAAAACAAATCAGGTCAACTTTCAATCACACGACACGGGCGGGGAGGAATATATGTCACTATTAAGGTCATTTACTGGAAATTATTTTGTTGTCATAGCTTCAATATTTCATTCCCAAATTATGATATAGGTTGCAAGTATAACAAATAGGGAGAAAAATACAAGAAATACAATATTAATACATAATCTAACAACAACCAGACTCTGCTTTTTTGTGAACTCCACATGCTTCTGTTCTCTGTTTAAACGCAAACATCAATATAAAAAGCTAAAACTCATGGTACGGCAAAACTAGCACAACTAATATAGCAGCCAAATTTTGTATCATCTGCAACACTCATCAGCAGGTTTAGCAAAATTACATATTTGAAAAACGAAACGTGTTTAAGAAGTATGTAATAAGAGACAACAGGATTTTGGAACATTTTTACTAAAAAGCAGCTGAAGTTTTTGTGTAAGCTTACCTTGTTTATGAGACTGCTATGGGGGATGGGAGGTCCTAACAACAACATTAGTATTCCTAGTGACTAAACACACAGCTCATCAAGACTTCACACACACATTTTGTGTGTATATATAAATGTATGTACAGGCACGATATATAAAATTGCCTCTTAATACTAACCACTTGGATGTTCTGGATGTGACAGCATGTATCAAGCAAGGGACTGAAAAAAAAAAAAGAAAACAACAAACCTATGGATGCAGAATACAAAATACCATCTAACAAGGAAGCAAAGACCACGACATTTGACTTTGATAGTTTGAATACTGGTGTTACCCCTCATAGGCATTATTAGTATCACAATCATTTAATAATACTATTTAATTAGAAAGAAGTAATATGCCATCTGATTATATAAGTAGAGGTAAATTAAATAGTCAATGACCTCCATGAAAAGCAATCACATACTGAAGGAATAACATCACAGCAAAAAGTGCTTTTTGTATCTCATCTAAAACCTCTAAGCTTGCATCTTCAGGAATTACTCTGTTGCCTCCTATAGTAACTTTAAAATATAAAAATCCCACTCATCATAATGGCTCTTCTTAATAGTAAATACAAAGGTACTATAACAAGAATTACTCCACTTTTTTCAAAGTTTGTAGAAAACTTGAAAGAAAGCCTTTTACCATGGTTCCGTACTGTAAATAAAACTACTGAAACTAAAATTCAACACTAATAATCAAAAAGTTTCTAAAACATGTATCAAAGACAGCAACCACTCCCAAACAACAGCCAGCTCAAGGAATAACTGACTTAAAAAAGAAACAAAACCCAAACAAAACCCCTAGTGACTAATACCAATAAACCTATTCTTAATAATCTATGATCACCACTACCACAACTAAAACAAAAATAAATCACTTGATGTAGATAATCACACCACCTAGACCACCACCACTCTTCTTCAGTGTAAGTTCTCACCTGGCTGGCAAACAGAACATAGCAGGGGGGAAAAGAGCTGGAAAAGGGAGGCAGGACACTTTCCTGGATATACCTTAGCAATAACAAGGGACTTTTACTTTGAGAAATTTCAAAACTTTTAACAGAAGTTGTATTAAAAGATGTAACACAATGGTTAAGAACAGACCATTACCCATCAAGACCAAAAGAATTTGCCAATAAATTAAGACCTCCAGCATAATACCTGCAAAATATTTTCCTACATAAACTAACATAATATTTGTAAATGATAAAAAACCAAAGCTATTTCAAAGTTACTCTATTTTTCATCATAAAACCAACATGTTTAAGAGAAGTAGTTTCATTACAATCTTGTATGTGCAAATACAGTCTTTATAATATCACTTAGAAAAATTTAAAGCTTGCTGCAAGTCACGAGTGTCAACCAAAAAAAATTTATCCTGTCTAAACAAATATATTTTAAATTATAATTCTGTATATAGTAATTTTAAAATACATGTTTCTACTGATGTTGAAGAGAATATTATTCATAATGTGTGGGTTTTATTTTCCATTGCTTTGTAATGGAAATAAAACTTAAAGGACACTACTTCTCTTATTACTTTTACTAGGATTAAGCTAAGAAATAGCAAAGACCGCAACCTCCCTGAGGACCAAAATAGCTAGAAGGAGGGTATTAGGGCACCCCAAAAAAAAGAAAGTCATTGGCTGAACTACAGCTGCAAAATTTAGGTCAAAACTGGAACTTATAAGAACACAGCATTAACTAGGAAAAACGATACTTAACAAATGCAGCTATGCAGTGTACACGCCTGATTAGCCTAAGCCACAGAAGTGAAAGAAAAGTATTAGAAATCCTACTTGTAGCTTCATCTGAGTTTGTCTCCACAGAATCAAAAGGTCCAAGAGTTCAGTGGTGGTGAAGAAAAAGGGGGAACACCTCTGCTATTAAAGCTGTGTGATCCCAAGGGCATCAGAGACCCACTAAGTGAAGACCAGGATCTGAATTTTATTCTTTCAGACTTACAGGAGCTATGAAAAGCAACTTAAATATTTATTTGTATATTTAGCGTTACTTCCCAATTTGTTGCCGTTACACATATAGTTCAGAGGTTTTATTACTTAGCAAAAAAAACAAAAATTTGCCCTCCACCAGAAGCTACAGCTGCAGGGCACAGGGCTTGAAGCATCTATATGCTTTGATCTCAAAGTACAGTCATAAAATTAAATATCTAAAAGGTTGGGTGTATGTGACATCATACAATGGATTTTTCTAAAAGCATCAAGATTTCCTGTTATTATATCTCAAAAACAATATTTTAATTCATTTTCTCTTACAAGTATAGCTGTATTAGAAGTCCAAAGAAAGGGAATCCAGTACTTGCCAATCTCCAAGTAATTATGGTCAGGCTTCATTTCCTGCAAAAGGCACTCTGGAGTTTCTTACCACCATCCTCATCTCAAAATCTGAAGTGCTGAGTGCTTTGTTCTTAAGGACGTTACAGAGAAAGCACCGCAGCCTTTAAGTTTCCGCCCACTTAAAACTGTGCAGATATGATGAGGCAAGATACATTGCTTAATGCTCCTGCTGCCACCTCTCAGCAAGTGGAGGCGGTCCCAGGGAATATGGACCTTCTCTGTGACATTCAGTTTCACGTAAAAGCTCCAGTAAATTAAGTTTCCCATTCCAAAGCAACCAGATTCCCGTCATAGTTGTGTAATCATCCAACAACCCCAAGCTTTCCTTCTAAATCCTTGGAGGACACTTGTCAGCCTCAGAGCCTCACCAGCTAAAGCTAAAAAGGTCTTTTTAGCACAGGGTGGATAATTTTTCTTATTTGTATATTTTCAAAATATGCCTCAGTGTTAAATGTTTAAGCTAAACTTGGAGCGATAAGAATCTATGGTGAGGTTTAGAGTTTATGATCTATTAAATACATACAAGGGAAAAATACATTCAAACCATATAAACTTTAATGCTCTACTGGCAGCCAAACCATTACATCGCTGGAAGCTGTGATTGAGATGCCCAAATTGGAGCTCTGAAGTGCTTGACCAGCTTTCGCCAGCAACTGTTTCTGCCATTTTCATTTGCTCAACCACTTCAACAGTTGGTTCACTCAGAACTGCCAAAGGAGCAATCGACAACTGAGAAAGCAGGAAAGCCCGGCTTTATTTGTCAAATGATGAACAAGAAGAAATGGTGACTGGATTTATCTATTAACTCTGAATCTTACAAGGCACGGTGACCAGAAATAACTGGTTCATTTCACAAACTACAGACAAGTATACTTAATCTGGTTTAAATGCAAAACATATTTGGATGTATTTGTTTCTTCTTATGTATCTAGCACAATTTGGCTAATAAAGTTACCTAAAAGCTGTCTAAAGCATGGGGAATTATGTTTCTTAAACATTAAGAATCTAAGCTGCATAACTACTTAAATAAATGCACATAGATGCATACCCGCCTGCCTAGCAAGAGGGATGATCAAATTAGACCAATTAGAATCAACTTTTCTTTAGGAAAAATAATTAAGCACAAATGCAAAATAAAATTAAAAACAATTATTTAATCAGGATTTCCTGCTTGCTGATTTAAGTCATGATTAAAATTAGTAATATAATCACTGTGATTTCAGTCAATCCCTCCAGCATGGACCCATTCCCGAAGACTCGCACAGCCCCAGCCCTGCCCTGTCAATCTTCAGCATGTCTAACCACACCTAAGCCCTTCTGCTCCCCTCTTCTGGGACTAAGTTTGACTGAGGTCGGTTAAAGCTTACAAGCATTCATGTTCCCACCACCTACCGCATCCTCCCCAGGGAAAGGCTGGTTGCCAGGATTTTTCTGCTGGCATATCCTGGCGATCTGCTTAGGAACGAAAGAAAGGAGCAAGACTGCCAGAGAGAAGGTGCTTCGGAAGGAAGCAGAACCTTAGTTTCTATCCCAAACAGAACACCTCAATAGGGATGGAGTCAAGATGAAGGGAAATGTAGGATCCAAAATACCTTCTGATGCCACTAATCCTTCTCTCCTGCTACCAAACTCAATCCTTCAGTACTGAACATAAAGTGCTGTACTTGTCCCTTGTTACCTTCAGCAACCGTTAGAAGTTTCCCACTTGCAAGCCCACCTGAGATACAGGGTTATATTATGGTGGCCAGCTTCTATTTAACCACTCCCCAGCGATCCCAACTGGAGCACCGGCATTCTCAACAGAAGCCCTGACTACTCTTCTCCTCCACATACCTTCACCTCCAGTCAGAGCAATTTGGCAAACCAAATTTCCCTTTTCCTCTTTTACAACTGAAACACACCAAGGCAAACGGAAAGAACTTCCACTTAAGACAAAGCTTTTCTTTGCTCTACTTGTGTGCTTTTATGTTTTAGGGGAGCTACAGTTCAGGAAATACTCTACCACATAAATACAATTCACTAACGTCAACATTTTATTGCATTAAAAAACTCAGCACAGGGGCAAGAAATTTAGTATGGGAGTAATCTGGATTGGGAGCAAGTACAACTTCAAAACACAACCTTATGCTTCCTGCGTTCTTGATATAAAGTATTGTTTAAGTCTGTCACATTTCTGTAATCTCCATTCTTCAGGTAGCAACATTCTGTAGACCTAACTTTGACCCTGATGCGCATATATACAGTAGCCTTTCCCAGGAGTCCCAACAGTGTTTTGCAATCATTTAGGATTACCAGGCTCTAAGAAAATTCAAAGAAATGTCAAGAGTAATTGCAGACCAGAGTTATTACTAATAAACAAGTTTACTTCAGCTTGCTGAAGAAAAAAAATTTAATTGCTGAAAGAAAAAGCAAACAAGAAAAAAAAATATAACAAGCTTTTTATCTGAATGGAGATAATAATAAATAAATACATCCTGTCCTTAAAGATATTGATTCTCTCTCCATTTAAAATGGAATAGGTTAATGGGAAATTCCATTCTAGGCAAGTTAGAACAGAATTAAAACAAAACTATTAGCCAAGTACTAATTTGCTCTATTCTCTGCAGCACTTGCCTTTAGAAAGCCAGATTCAAACAAGAGCCCATATATATTTTTTTTCTATATATATAAATATGTATTTTATATATATATAAAGGTCACCTTTTCCCACTTCTCATTTGGGCTTACTATAAAATCTAAGAATTTGGCGTAAACATCACCTCACTGTGAGAGCCACATCTGCAACAAAACCAGCAGTAATATCACAAGCTAGAATCTATGCATATCAATGGAACAACATAAAGCCCTACATAACACCTGCTCATGCTACTGCCAGCCTAAATAATCTTTTATGATTGCTATGCTCATCCTAATTAAAAAATATACCATCATCTTTAAATGCAAAGTGGTCCCTTTCTTCTCTGTTCCCACTTAAACTGGACAAATCCATAAAATTCTCAATTGACAGCTGAATAATTAAAAAAACCCCACAAACCTACTGAGAACTTACTGGTTAAGCAAATAAAGCAGCTGAGTTTTTACACTACAAGCACACAACAGAAAAAAACAACCCTGGAAGTGTTAATAAGATCAGGTAGCTTTCACGTTCATGGACTAATATACTGTATGTAGCACACGTGACACAACCTGGCACCTAGAAACATTTTCTAGACTGGAAACTTAAGGAGGAAATAAACTGTACCTTTATGCTCAGATGGACGGCTACCATCGCATTTTAGGTAACAATAAATACAAACAATACATATTTATCAAATTTAAAAGTCACCAACAAAATTTGCTACACCTGTAATGTTAGTTCTTCAAAGAGTGTCAAATACATGTCATGAGTTTACCATTTTGTCATCATACGTTAACTTGGACTCAAATTTGAAAACTGAAATTCACATTCCTGTCGTGGGAATTCAAAGTTCTTCTTAGCCTTCTGTTTTGCTTTTAGTAAACTGTTCAAAGCCAACAGCACACACAAAAAATAACTTGTAAAGCATCATGTGTGACTACTAGACACTGTGGCACCGCCCCAACCTCAAAACAGAAGCTATTCCAAGATGCTCATATGTATCTCCCAAAATCTCTTCTGTCTCTCTGCCTAGTCAGCAATGGCCTGAACATCCCCCATTTAGAAAACAGCACTTTCCAGCTATGCGCTTTGGTCTTTTTAGTTACACACATAAAGCAGTCAGAAGTCAAGAAACTTCAAACATGAAGTTTTGTGATTGCAATTATGGAGCCATGGCACAGGAGTTAGCCACACAATCGCATTCTGTATGTAAAGTAACACTGCATAACAGTCCTCCCAAATTCCTGATGGCATCTACTGCAGGGCTTTTGAATAAGTGACCACATATCCCACACATAAGTTATTGGCATCTAAAACAATTGACAGAACTACAGACTATTACAAGCTATACTGAAATGCAAACAAGAGACAGTTCTGGTACAATAAAAGTGTACAGATGCAACTGTATTCAAGCCCATCCCAGCCCTTTTATTTCAAAACCTTAAAACATAAATTCAAATCTATACAGCTAAGCCATGACAGCCTTGTAAGCCAAGGTAAAGAAGATAACAACCAATAAAAAAAGTTCCTGTAATGTTGTAGTGTGTTTCAAAAAAGATTGTTTTCTCTAATTTCACCTGTATTTCCCAAGTAGTCCCTTTTTGATACTGACAAGGCATCATTTTTAAAAAAATAACTTTATGCGATAGTTATATACGCCAGAGCATATATAACTCCCTGCTGTCTCCCTATTAGAGCTTCAGAGAATATTTTTAGGACTACCTAAACCAGGGTGCTGGGGGGTTCTGTTCTTAAAAAATCAGAACCTTGAAGAGCCCATGTGACAGATGTGGGCTTATGCCAAACTTTCACAGTGAATCACAGGTAAGGTCGGATAAACCACAGCACATGTGGTGGGCTCAGCGAAGGCCCATGAATCCAAAGGCAACATGGCCATCGCTGTCACGGAAGCCAACCAAAGGGACTGGAATCCACAAATGAGAAGGCCAGGCAAGACCACAAGCTCAGACCAAGTGCCCAATGCGCCGTATCTGGAAATATTACCCACTCAAAACCAGGACAGGCATCAACAGCAATGCAGCTCTCATCCAGTATGGGCCACCAGCCTCCTGCTCTACTCCAAAGCTCACAACCCCGTTGACATCACAAGGTATCACAAGTTCAGAATCCATGAGAGCACAAACTCCTATAAATACATCGCACCGCAAATATTGCACACTTATCAGTTTGAGCTGACATCGTTCCTTCATGTACCTAGGCCAATGGCTATGAACATACTGACATGTTTATAGTTCAGAGCCTATTGCTTTCACAGAAGATACTTCACTGTAAAATGTATGTGCATAAAGTAAGGTGTGCCAATAGCATCCCATGAGCAAGAACACAAAATACAAACCCAAGCATGGCTGGCAACTTATGCTGATTTTCCAACAGAATTACCTAGTGAGGATGCACAATTATCACGACGCAGGAACACTGCACAAATACAGTACATTAGAGTACCAGAGTACCAAGCAAACACCAGGGTTTTGATTACTCAGTAATCCCTGAATCTGTATTAGAGGATGCAAATTACAGTACCTGGAAAAATCCAACAGCATGAGTAGTAAGAAAGAAAAAACTAAAAAGGCTCATCATCACATTAAAAATTAATTTCACAAATATGTTCTTCCTTGTCTAAATAGAAGTACCGAAAGAACACCATTTTTCTATAAAATAGATATATAAGTTGTGCTGCAATAATCATTTCAGGCTTGTGTGCAAGGTATCTGAAATATATCCAAAAATACCCCGCATATATATTCTACATGAATATTACATGCACCCATATTCATAACAAGTGTTGCAACACTGAAGAAACCTACTCTTAATAAACTTAAATTACATATTTGGTTGTTGTTTTTCTGACAGCTTCAGTTTCCCAGAGCAGACGAGCACAAAATGCCTGCCACTTTACTCAGCATCTTTAACATATACCATAATTCCTTTCCAGGTATTTTCTAGAGCATTTCATGTCAATCTACCTGCAGGAGCATGTGCAAAAGTGACACAGAGTGATACAAGTCTGACAACTACTGGCGTGGAAAATGGAGAAACACGGACTGCGTTATACATTTTCAGGATGTCTAATCCCTGTTACCAAGTCCTTACATTGCTTATCAACCAGGAAAGAAAAAAAAAAAAAGAAACAACAGAAAAGCAAGCAAGCAAGCAAGCAAGCAGCTACAGGAAGACCTGAAAAACAAAAGACTCCCCATTTTCACTATTATTTCTATTTTAAGTTAGCAAGTTTCCGGCTTGGGCAATGACGTTTTGCAGACGCTACAAGAAACGCTACACGGTCTTCATTAAACTGGGGCAAATCAAGTAAAATTATACAACTGCTCGGTATGCAAGTATCCATGTTTAAAAGTTCTCCTCTGCCACTAACCGGCGTTCAGCAAGTAGTTATTTTAGCTAAAAGCACCAAGCAATTCACTAGCTGTATAACTGCTACATCTTGTGGCAATACATTTCAACGCAAGAAGGAAAACCAGACAATACCCGAAAGGGAATAGCGAAGGGACTTGTTTGCTCATAACCTTCATACAGATATTCCCTGCAAACACCCACAACACCCTGCTGTCGCTGTCGGTGTAACACAAGAGGGGAGGAGCAGGGGAGGGAGGAGAAAAATATTATCATCTAAGGCGTGATGGAGGACAGGAGAAAGTTGCAGTCATTCCGTGGTGGCCGTAAAGCGCCCTGTCACTTCTGGCCGTAAAACCGGCCGCCCCCGAGGGCGCCATCCCCACGGGGACGAGCCCTCCGGTGTCGGCTCCTCTCTCCTCCCCACCTCCATGATGCCAAAAGTGCCCGACTCCCTCCATCCAGCAACAACGGCCGCATCCTCCGGCGCAGCACTTTTACTTTGCCGCCGGCGGAGGGGAACCGGTTTCGGAGCGCCGCCGCGGGAGAAGAAGTGAGCGGCGGCAGGCGGCCGGCCCGGGAGCGCAAGGAGCGCGGCCGATCCCCCTCCGCGGCCCGGCGGCGGGGGGAACAACGCGGCGCCACCGCGCTGAGGAGTGGCGGCGGGAGGCGCGGGCGGGGGCGGCGGGGCCGCGCTTGCCCGGCGCCCGAGGCTCCCCTCGCCGCCGCCGGGCCCCGGCGCTGACCCGGCACCGCCGCCTCCGGGGGCACCGGCCTCTCCCGCCGCCGTTCCCCGCCAGCCCGGGACCGGCCTCCGGCGGCGGCTGCCAGCGGCCCCTCCCCGAGGGCCGGGCCCCCCGCGCAGCCCCGCGGCGCGCTGGTTACCTTCCTTGGGCGGCTTGCCGGGCGGCGCGCCGTGGAGCTGGGAGGCCGCCGTCGCCGCCGCGGAGCAACCCTGCAGGCTCGGTGGGGACGTGGAGAGCCGGGACCAAGATGGCGGCCCCTCCAAACTTCCACTGCTACTTTGGACACTCATCAAGCTACTTTCCTGGAGCCCGGCAGCCGCCGGGGGCGGCGGGGGAGGCGGCGCGGCGGGGGGACACCCAACGCCGCGCTCATGGCCGGGGGGCCGGCCCGACACCGGCGCGGGGAGGCCGCCGGCGGGGAGCGGGCTCCGGAGGCAGGCGGGGCGCGGGAGAGACGGGGCGCGGGGCCAGCGCAACCTGCCCGCACCTCTGCACTGCGTCGCCGCCGCCGAGCAGCCGCCTGTGTCTGAGGCTAACCTTCCCCGCCGCCGCCGCCGCTGCCGCCGGGGAGGGGAGGGGAGGGCGCAGGCGGGGAGGGGTCATGCGCAAACACGATCGCGAGTCGAGCGAGCGCCGCGCTCCGCCGGCGCCCAGCCGAGCCGTAGCCGCCCAGGGGCGGCGGGCGGGGAGCGGCGGCCCCAGCGCACGCACCTGTCCTGCGTCCCCGCCGCCCGGCCCGCAGCCTGACCCACCCCCTTCCCCACGCACGGCCGGCCGGCCGTCCCGCGGCGGGAAACCTCCCTCCCCGCCACAGCGCGCACCTTCTGTGCAGCGCTCCGCCGGCCGCCGCGGCGGGGCCGGAGGTGGCTCCCCCGAGGCCGCGGCGCCTCGCTCCGTGCAGGTCTCCTGGGCGGCCCGGTCCGCCCGCGACGGAGCCGCCGCGCCTTCCCCTGCGCCCCGCCACCATGACCGTGGTGTGGTGGCGGGGTGCGGGGGGCGGGAGCGAAGCCCGTATGCGTCGCTGCCGTAAGTACGGGCAGGAACAGCGGGGCCGAGCGGGGCGCTTGCCAGCACCGTCTCAGGGAACGGTGTTTTTGCAGCTCTTCCTCCAGGGGCTGGCAGGGGTCGGCCGCATTTCAAGTGTTTGTTCTTTTCCCGAACAGGACGGCGTGGCGGTCGAGACTCGGGGGGAGCCGCGAGAAGCCGTTGTCCTGAGGGAGACGGTGTTTCTCGCCGGCTGTAACCTGCCTCGCTGCAAAGCAGCGGCTCCCAGCAGATGAGCTGCAACTCGGGTGGGAGCCATGTGCCAGGCCCCGCCACCTCTCACCTGCCTCACCCAGCAGGCTGAGCTCCCAGCTGGGCACCAGCCATGACCTGTGCATCTTTCAAAACGTACCTCTCCGCCTTGAGTTAGACTGAAGTGCAGACATAGTGGAATTTAAACCCAATTTTCAGTTTTTCTTTCACTAGAACTAACATAGTCTCCCCTGAGAATGTGAGATACCTGGCAAAGTCAGTTCTGGAACAAAGCCTTTTAATTTATGAGTGCAACTTAGGTACAGCAATGACTTTGAGTACTTAAAAAATATAATGGTTTGCAGATATATTGTATTCTGCGTATATAGAGAAGTATATTAATTAGCCAGGCATGGCACTCATTTTGTGGTCACTGTGCAGAGACATCCTGGCCATCTACTAACCTACTTTCCCCTCTATTTGAGAAGGGCAGGAACAGATTACTAATGTTGGGTTGCAGATTTGTGCACAACGCAGATATTGCCAATTCTGTCTCTTAAAGTGGCATCTGTCAAATTACTGAAGATCTTCCCTTCCCACAAGTACACAGCATAGCTACAAGTTTCATAGAAATTCGGTATTAACTTGAAGTAAAAATTAGTGTGTTTACTTGCTAAATAAGTATTCCAGGACATCTATTTAGTAACAGCTATGCATTTTTTTGGCAGAGAGAAGTGATCTGATACTTCAACTAAGACTTAACATGTTCTTAAGGACTTGATCCTAGAGAAGACTTCTGAGGCATTACCTAAGCAAATTACACCAGGAAATTGCTACTACTTAGGTGTGAAGTAAAACAGTGCTAGTTCACTCTGACTGCAATATTAATATTCAGCAGCTAACATGGAAGCTTCTTGCAAGGTTAAAAACAGAACATACTCATAATCCCACAATCCATACAATAGCATAGGTGAATATGCACCTCATTTCCTGATAAGTATATCCTACTGCAGCAAGCTGATTTTAAAATCTGCAAAGTAAGAAGCAGTGAGTTAAAGAAATTCGCTCGCTTTGTTTATACTTACTTGCATCCACTATTAAGCACAAACTTCTGCTACCCTTACAAAAACATAGATAAACAAGCATTCTTTCTGCCACTTCTGCTTACAAACTGTTGCCTACAAGTCACTCCACTGATATGTGGATATGTTTAAATAAACCATTAGTTGCTTCGTCTAGGGGAACAGGATATGGAGAGGAAGATCCCATTCATTAATTCTCCTATTAGACATGCAGCGTAAATATAAAAATACCAAGATGTCTTTTAAACTGTCATAAACTAACACCATGAAAATAATCAGATCTTTGCAATATCTTGTCATGTGTTAGAAGGCACCTCACTGAGGGACCAGGAGTGAGTGGGCACATAGTGCAGGATTCCTCGCCGGAGCACTCATTAACCACAGCGCCTGCTTTTCAGCAGAAATGGGTACTTGCTGCAAAATACAGGATGGGGTCTACGTTTCATAATACAGCAGAGCCGTGTCTCTTGTTTTTGTGAGCTGTTGATATAGACTGAAAGCAGAGTGTGAATTATATAGATCATCTCCAGATGAGGCAATCTATATAACTTTAAAAACACATGGGACTGGTATATTTGCCTTCTGTAGATCATAGAAAACCTACTTTCTTACTGTTTTTAGAGCTGATGCTGATTTTAAGGTATCCGTTTATTTGTAAAGCCACATTGCTTAAGTGTTAGCAGTTTAACCGTATCACAGCAGGAGAGAACATCATCTTCATTAATACCTTTTAGAAATTTCCAAACATAGTCTAAAAGACTTCCCTTATTACATAGCCTCATAAATGTACAGAATGCTTTTCCTTGAACGCTCTGCCTTCATTTTGCAATAAAACTTTATGGTCCAGCGGCCAGACGGATAACCTCTCTCTCACAGCGGTGAACAGTCACGAACTCTCACAGTAAGCAGTGTCACCCACCCAAAATGTTAAAAACTAAATTCAACTCAGATAGTACTGAATGAGTATTACTCATTCTTCTTAAAAAAATACAATAAATATTAGATCTTTTTCTTTGCCTTCTAGTTTTCAGGATCAGAGTAGTCTGCTACCAAGGTTTTCTATGTAAACACTGCATAGCATCATCATCATCAGGCATAACTTGAGGTAGTAGATACAGGGAAATCCACTTTCAGTGGGATTGCACTGCATAATAATGAAGAAGGTGCCACAAACCTACCTACAAGGGAAAACTTGACTCCAGGCGAAACCCAAGAAAGCTCATTTAGTTTTGCTAACCACTAAGGAAGAGGACCTCAAAATTCAGATCATAATGGGGAGGAGTGAAATGCCTGTGTGCTGTGATTCTCATGAGACTGTGTCAAATGGAAGTTAGCAAGGTTTATCACAGTAGTAACCTTCAAATCAAGGACACTTGAAGAACAGAAAAGCATCATGAAATCTCATTATTCCAAAGATAAAAAAGCCAAGCAACAAAAATCCTGAAAAACATTAAAATTGTGAGAGCATTCAACTTTGCTACTGGCATTATTTGTGCAAGAAACTTATCACAGTAAGTTCACAATCTACTCCTAAATCTTCAGCAAAGTAAGAAAAGTTAACTGGCAGATAGCAAAGGAAAGGGCTTAAAGAAAACAATTGATGGGCTGCATAGAGAAAATAAGGAAGGTTACAGCAGGAGTGAATTCCTGGAGACATCTGCATTGCATCTATAGAGATAACCATGCGCGCAGGTCAAATGTCAATTTCAAAACTTTTACATCCATCCTTTACAGAACAAAGAGACATCATTTCAAAGATTACGTGTGATAAAATCCAGAGTTTATCCCAGATATTCCTGAGGAAGCATATGCTATGATTGTGGGACCAATTGCAGAGAGATTATAGTTTCTTCCCTGTTCTGAGACCTTCACCCTCACTGCTTATAGGCACCAAATACATTTTGGTGTCCTCATGAAAAACAAGTACTCTATTAAATACATCTTCTTAAAAACTGGGTATGTCTTATCTCTCTTCTTCCCACCAAAATCAATTTGATATTTGCTGGCTTAGGTTTCATGCAGACAGCAGATACTGCAATACCTGGGAGCAGTGACCGATCAGGTCAGGTAACCGATTATATGAGTAACGTGTGTTTCCGAATAGGTTCTAAATAAGACCATTTTTTAATTATGTCAATAATTAGAAGAAAGGCCTCAAATTCATGGGACAATCGGAAGAAGTAGAGGTAGAAGAGGAACTTGATTTAGCAGGCTTGTGCTTCTAGGAATGGAAGTCAAGAGTTTCCAGAATTACAATAAACAACAACATCCCTGGAAAAGTATTGAATTATATGCTTCCAAACTTAAATCAGTTTCTATCAGGAAAACATCAGGAATCAGAGATCATTAGTACCTTTACTTCAGATGCTTTTGATATCTATTTCCTTCACTTGCTTCCTTTGGTTCTACAATATGCCCAACAAAGGTATATTCTTTCTCTTCTTTTTACTTTTTCATATATTTAATCAGAAATATTTAATATGTAGCCTTCTTCCATCTTCTTGGATTTGGAGCAAGTTACCTTCTTTGACAGACAGTAGAGGAACCCAGCCTTGTTGCTATCCTTTTCTTAAACAAGAAATTATCTTCTCTAAGCAATATTCAAATCCTTTGATTTAGCCCATCAATTATTTGCAATGCCAGTGAAACTGAGGTTTTGTTTGTTAAGAAGGCTGCAAATTCTTTTTTAGTTCCCTGTCATGCTAGCACTTTGGATAATAGACCTCTAGCGGTATTTTCTTAAAGCATAAGCTGTTACAGTATGCCACACTATGTATTTGACAGTATATTTGCCAATATAGATGAATTTTATACATAGATATATGTATACACATATGTACACGTGCACTCACCTAGTCCATATATAGAAGGACATACACACACCCTATAACTCTGCCAACACCAGCAGCCAATCTGATTTAGCTGTCGTAGCAGAAAAATATTCTTGTAACTAAACAGACACACTGGTACAGCAGCTCGAGTAGAAAATGCCGAAATTATTTCATCATCAAAATGATGTATTTATGACATTTCTAGGTTAGATGGAATGTAGTATGCTGCAAAAACATAACTTGGGAGGAGAAAATATTGTTTTCTGTCTTGGTGGATGCTGGCAGTTTGCAGCTCAAACACTCTGTCCTTCCTTCTCCTGACGCAGCTGAGCACATGTATGGGCCCTCCCCGTAGCAGGCCAATGTGCTCCTGGCCAGTCTGGGCTGGAATGATGACTAGAATCTTCCAGTCTGTGTCCTGTAGCTCAGAAGATTCAAAATGCAGTTTTGGCATGAGTACAAGGTAAAATGCCAAGTAACTGTGATAGCAAGTGCATTGCTGTGATAGAACAGCATCTCAGATTGTAACAGCTTCTGCACCTGATTCTCCCATAGCATTTCTATTTAGAGCAGATAGGAATGTTGCAATTGTACTAACATTAATTTTCAAGTTCAGATAAAGTTTTCTAAACTGATTTAAAGCAATAATATTTTTATAGGAGAAAGTTATTTAGACCTTGATTAAATCAGTTTTGAGGCTCACTGAATTAGAGCTGTCTCCCTGAGCCATATACTGCACTACATGGTTTATAATTTTTTTAATATGGCACTTGCTAGCAACTCTGAGTTGCAAGGTAACAAAACCATACATAAATAATATACTAGTAAAAATATCTTCCCTGAATATACCAGTATATCAAGATGCAGAGAAGCCGAAATGAAAAAATGGTATCACATTAAGCCTACATTCAAGAAAGAGACACAAACACCATGTAAACACAGATCTATTTTTATCATCCATGTAATTGTCATAAACTGCATTTATCATACCTTTGATATGATCACCATCAGTCAGATCCAGTGATCCACCTCTGCTAGAGATTTGGAGTAAAAATAATCATAAGAAGCCTGCAGCTTTCCGTCAAACCAAAAACAAAAATTAAATAGTGGAGTTTTTTTACCATAGAAATGTTCCCCTCGACTCCAGTCTCCCAGCTCTAGCTACTAAGGTTATTAGCTACATTCCAGTCAGAATCAAGGACAGTTTTACAATCCCTTCTTGTGTATGCCATTTTAATAAAAAGTAATTTGGTTTCAAATGTTCCCTGG
Organism: Phalacrocorax aristotelis; assembly: GCF_949628215.1. Lineage (NCBI taxonomy): Eukaryota > Metazoa > Chordata > Aves > Suliformes > Phalacrocoracidae > Phalacrocorax > Phalacrocorax aristotelis. Next base: position 23,455,317 of record NC_134280.1, read on the forward strand.
TGAAAGAATGAAAAACCCTATCCTGATGGATGCTACATTCACTTTCTTTTTCCCTCTCTGTTTTCATTTTATTCTATTGCTTTTCTTCCTGTGTCCCTTGCAATCTACTTGTCTGCTATTCCCTGCAATTTTTTCCTACACTCAGACTTTTCCTTTTATAAGGCTGCTCTCAGGTAAACAGGCCCCTTTCATCTGTCAGGCTTCCTCTCCATCTTTTTTTAAGCTCATGCTTTTCCACACATCTTTCATACTTCTGTCTCACTCTTTACACCTTATATCTTCTTTCCTGAAGTATCTGTCTTGCCTGGAGCTTATTTTGTTGCCTTTGATTTTAAGCCATTAGAGACAGACAGTGTTTGCAGAGAGCCATGTCTGTATATGGTTTCTAATAGCAATGGGGCATGGCTTGATGCTTTTTTCAGGCAAAATTCATATCAGTTTAGGATTGTTGGGTTTTTTGTAACTGTTGAATAAGGCCTTCATGTTTTGGCCAAGTAAAATCAACAAAAAGCCTGATGGATGATGAAATATTAGATATTAAAATGACAGTATTAAAATTTACAGATTCCCCACTTCTGTTCCCTTCCAGCTCCAGGTGCGCTGGTCTGCTGCCTCACTCCACAATGCCCTCTGTGCTGGGAACAGGGGAGCTACTTTGCTCCATCTGATCTGACACCCACCTAGTCCAGTGTCCTATCTCCAGTTCTGTCCAGACATGTTGTATTCTTCCAAGAAAAAGATAACAGCCCCATAGCCAGCAGATTTGGGACAACCTTTCCTTCTCACCAACCACCCTTCAACATGCACACACACACAAAGTCCTGGAAAATAGTCATACAGGAGACAAGCTGCCCAGCACATTCCTGAAGGGTATCGAGAACAACTACTTGTGATTTCAGACAGTTGAGGAGATAAGAGACAGATAAGACAGAGGTGAAAGGTATACATACAAAACTGATCCCAAAACAATAAAATTAATGATGCCAAAGAAAGCATGGAGTGGCAGAAAGAGAATGGGCTTCCAAAAGCAGATTTGAGCTGGCTTAGGGAATGAATGGGTGGGTAGATCTTTTGGAAGAAATTCAGAAGGAAATGGGAGCACAGGAGAGCTGACAGTTACTGAAAGAAGTGTGTTAAAGGCAGCACAACAGCGGACTACGCTGATGCAAAGAAAGCACTGAAAGAGAGCAGCAAGGCTTCAGCAAGGAGCTATTTGATTAACTAAAAACCAAGAAGGAATCACACAAAAAAGTGGAAACAAGAACAGATGACTAAAAATTAGTTTAAAAGAATAGCATGCTCACACAGGGAACAAATTGGGAAGGCTAAGAAGCAAAATGAGTTGAACTAGGAAAGGACCTAGTTACACAATACAATAAAAGGTTACACACACACACACACACAAAGTAAGGGAGACAAAGGAAGGTTCAAATCCAACATCTAACAAGAAAGATAGCAGATAATGTGACACACAGAAGACTAAAATATTCATGGTCTGTTTTGCCTAATGTGTCTACAAAAATCTTAGCATCAGATATGCAATTAATTTTAACACAGTCCAAGAAGCACAGACCAGAAAAGGGAGGTAATGGGTTAAGTGATATTAAGACATGCCAGTTTCCAATCCTGCTGACTTAAAAGTGTAGTTCAGAAAGCAGTGGAGAAAGCCTGCTTCCCTGTAGCCTTGTGTCTCCTATTTGGATCAGCCCTGACTTAAATTTATGGCTGGAATATTCATAACGTTATTCTGTGAGTTTTCCAATGCCTGATATCATGGTTTCATTTACACTGAATTCCTTGTTGCCATGGAGGACTCTTTATTTACCTACTCATTTTTACAGAAACTGTAGAAATGTGGTACCTTTGAGACCACCACTACCTAGCCAAGTTAGGTTGGTAAGTGAGCAACAAGTTCAAAAGGCATGGCATGGTCTGACTGGTCATACAATGTGATCATATAAACTGTGTTTCCATAGGAAAATGTGCTAAAAATTACCCTGGAGCACTTAAGAAGATGAAATAATCTCTGCATGACAATTCTGTTTGTTCTGGGGTGGGTTTTTTGTGGTTTGAGGTGGATTTTTTTTGAGAATTCGTTGAGGACAATGGAGGTCCTAGAAGAGTAGAAAGGATGAAAATACTGCCTGTCTTGGGAATTAGAGATCAGTTGACCTGAGTTTAATAAATACTTCATCCATTTTTGAGTAACACTATCATATGTTATTAGGCAGTTAGTGTATAGGCGTGAAGAAAACGATATGATATTAAACAGTTAAGCAATAAGACATTAAAATGTAATCTATGGATCATCATTGTGTCAGACCTCTCTAATTTCCTTCTTAGAAAGGGCAACAGGCCTACTGAATAAGAAAGGAGCATGTGTCATATCCACGCTTTAACCGAACTTTTAGTTGGGTCCTCTCTAATTTTGCATGCAATACAAAAACTGTGTAGTTGAAATCAAGTAGCAGTTGACACACAAGTAGTTAAATATTTCTCCCAAACAGTATTTATCAACAGTTTCCTGACAAAGCAGGATGGCACTGCAGTAACATCCTTCAGGGATTTCTCATCCGTCCCATTCTATACAATTCTTCATTGAACTGCTTGGATAATAGAACAGGGAATGAACGTTTGCAAAAAAAAATTTGCAAAAAATCTGGAAGGGAATTGCAAACACATAGGAAAACAGATCATAATTCAACATATCTAGATAACGTGAAAAACAGTATAACTGCAACAAACCCACATAGAGGGAAACTGAGTACTGCTCATGAAAAAAAAAACAACCAGAATATATCAATATAATATGATGATGCTTTAACAAGGCAACAGGACTGCAGAATAGGAAAGGAGGGTTTGAGTGGATTTCAAACTAAATATGAGTCAACAACATGGTGATGTTCCAGAAAGGCATTTCGCATTCCAGGATGTATTAGGAAGTGTGCAGTATGTGAGATGTGGGACTTAATTATTTTGCAATCTTCAGTGCTGCTGAGGCCTCAGCTGGAGCATCCTGTGCAATTTTGAGCAATGCACTCCAAGAACAATTTCAACAATTTGGATGGAGTTGAAATAAAGTCAACAAGAATGATAAGTTATTTTGAAAATATAGCTTACAAGGAAAGGTTGAAGGAATGGGCTTAGCTTCTTCACAAAAAGAAGACTGGGGCAAAATGCATGTTTCAAAAGGCAGCATACAGAAAGACATGATCAACAGTTCTTTGTAGCCACCTGAATTATAACAAGTAATTGCTTAATTTGCAGCAAATAAGAGTAGACTAGAGGGGAAAAAAACCCAAAGAAACAACAACAACAAAATCCTTTCAACTTTAAGTCTAGATTAGATGGAATAGGTTTGTAGAGGTTGTAGGATCCCCTTCATTTGTGGTTTTTAACAGCAGCCTACACAAACATCTGTCAGGGATGACCTAGTTACCCATTTCCTGCCTCAGAACAGGGATGGACTGGATGACCTTTTAAGGTCTTTTTCTGCCCCTCTCCTTTTTATTTTTCCCCTGTAATTTTCAAAACTAGAGAACCTGTTTCCTTTAATTTAGCTGCTATCGGTTAGGCACTAGAAGGTTGTAGGTAGCCAAGGCCTTAGTAAAATAAAACTAACCTCCATGTAAAATAATAAATAATTCAGAAAATGAAAAAATAAAGAACACTAGCTTTAGAAATTTTAAAACATAAATGTGTCAAAAAAACCCAACCAAACAAAAAACCTGAGATAAATAAACCCCACATTTTTGTAATAAATACCATTAACATTTTTAGCCAGCTTGCACATATATATCATTGCAAAAGCTTCATTCAATACTTACTATATTCTGTCAATAATGATTATAGAGTTGACTGTCACATTGAGTGATGTGATCAACCACATGGCAAAAACCATAACGCTGTGTTATATTTAACTAAAAAAATATTATTCTTGATTAATTATATTATTTCTTAAAATACAGTTCTATTGTCCAAAACATCCATTTTATAACCATTCAGATGTCAAATTGAGATTTTAAATTCTTTTAAAATAACCAGGGTAGTAAAATGTATTTTGATTTTAATTCTTAATTTTAATCTGGGTTTATTTAAAGAGAAGAAAATACCTATGATTTTCAACAAGAAACAAAAGTGACACATGAAATACAGAAAAACAACTCACAGAAAAACTGTGACTGAAGCTCTGTCAGCACCTCAGGGTTATGACGGTATCATAAAGCACACAAGAGCTTTTCTCCTGTGCTTAAGATGCTGTCATCAGAAACCTTCTGTGTTTATCCACGGTAGCCTTAGGTATCACTGTTACTGGTACTTAGATAATATCAAGCTATGCACATGCACAGAGGCATGAAGTGTCAAGCTATAGTTACAGTTGATTTGGTGACACTTTCATCCTGAAAGCTAATGCAATCCCTTTTAAAAAAACAAAAATATCATTCATGTTGAAGTCTTCATGACTACTATTAAACTTTCACATGATTTCCAAGAGTTAATTTTTTTTTAAATTACATATTTCTTTTTCCGTTTTTCATAACTACCAAGAAGGCCCCTTCCAATTATCTAAGCATGAAAAAATTTCTGTTCTGGTGTAACATTTTAAAATATTTATTTTACATACTCCTAGAACTCTAAAATGGTTATGTTTTCAGACCAAGCTTCTAATTTACAAAACATACATAGCATATGAGGGTTTTCATATGTTCCAACCAACCAATCAAGAAAAGAATCCAATTTCTACTACCGGCTTGCAGTGGGATAAAAGGAAACAAGTTGGTAAACCACAGACATCTGGTTCAAAATATGGAATGTGTGGCCAAAGGCCATAACTTATTCCGTAATACCAAGATCCCCATCAAAAAATCTAATTAACCTTTCCAAAATAGTGTGAATCATCAGAACTACGCTAAATGGTAATTCTTCCAAGATCAATGTAATTCTTATGTTTGGCTCTCCTGTTTCTGTAGACAGGCCTGTTTAACCCTGCATGTGTTTCCCAGCCACTGCTAGGTGAAAAGGATCTGAGGAGGACTTTACTGAAGTAGCAAGACAAGAAAGCAAAAAGCCCATTGCTTCAGTTGGTGTATCACATTCGTAAGGCAACTGAGGAGATTAGCTTTAATCCCAGTCTTAACACATAATTGCATGCCAGATTTTTACAAGGTAGAAATGTGAGCGGGAGGACATTGTGGGAACACTGATGTGTACCAGTGAGTCCCTTTTCATTTTCTGGATTGGATTTTTGATTGTCCTGCATGCCAAAATGTAGGCCTTTCTCCCCCTTCCCGACCTTGTTTAAAGCACATAGAAGAGGTATGAACTATATAATGTAAGAATTAGTGTAGCTGTTTGGGAAATATTGAGAGGAAAGTACAGTGGTTGTGCCTGTGAAAGTAAGTTCTTATGTAGGCAAAAACCCAAATGTATACAGCCAACTGTGCAGTTTCTACCTACAAAGTGAAAGTTTGTGCCTATAAATAGAGGGTTTTGTGGGTGCAATGTATGTAGAATAGCTTCTTTTTAAACCAGCTCAAATTGAAATTGAATTTTAGGCTTTCCCATCTTTCCACTCCTCTAGTATAACACTGCATATAGAATGAATGGTATCATAAGGGAATTTGTTTGTATCTCATCTCTTTTTTTCATCAAATTGTATTCCCAGACTGTTCCCAGCAGCTGTTCATCAGCAAGAACCATAGAATATATTCAACAAGATCATACTGCTTTCATTTGGCCCCTTCAGAGAAGCAGAAGAAAAGTAGAGAAGTAGGAGAGGTAAGAATGCAATACATGAATGTACAGGAAAACACAAAATTCCCACAGTCCTGCAACACAGTTAGACCTTAGTTATAGGCAAAACCCCTCAAACTGCCCTTTGATGTGTTAATTGAAATCGAGCTTTCCACATGGTCCCATTTTCTTGTCATCACAAGGGACACTAGCTGTTTTTGAGAAAGAAAAAAAATTTAATGCCTGTCATATAGTTTTTCCTTGCTTACTTCAAGAACAAAGGGTTAAGACAGGCATTGAAAAAGCATCCAAGAGATTAGGTAAACAAATAAAAATGCTTATGTATGTGTATATGTGCGTATGATGGTAAGACAATACCTAGACATCTTTCCCTCTCCCCTTGCTGCAACACAGACAAAAGATGGTGTCAAGCCTGTTAGGTCTCCTCCCTTTCTCTTCTGCTGCAGCTTTCAGTAAGCACAATGCTTATTAGTACCACAACAAACAGGGATTTTGTAGTTCAAGTGAATCACATCTTCTGGGGTGTAAGCAATGGGTACATTAAAAAAAAAAAAAAAGGTCATAAGTCAAAGACTCAAACTGCAAACTAACCCAGACAGTAACAGCAGATATTAAAACATGCTACAGTATGCAGAGATGACACTGACTCTTACCTGCACCTACTCAAACAGGCTGGAAGATCAAACCAGACACATTCTTCTCTTGCTTGTAAGTTGCTCTTTGGCAGTCCAGCAGTGTTTCATAGAAGTATTAAGAACCACAAAAACTACAGATGGAAAAGAATTCTGCATGTCCTTCAGTCAATGCAGAATTTTTAATTTTATATTTTTCGGTCCTTGGTTCAGCATCAAGCACTGGTGTTTTTTAGTGGTGGATCTGCAGCTCAGTAGCTCTCAGTACACTGGAGTATTCTTCATTATGGTCTGGCAATGTTAGCTTTGGTGATTTTTCTAGAAGGCAGAAGAGGGTTTTTTGCTGCACTCACTCATTAGCCTCCTAATTCTCCAATAAATATTAAGAGGGTTGGATTCATCATTCTTGCCAATTTTAGTAGGAAGCAGCTACTGTCCACTAATAATAAATATTTATATTTGCAGAGTTGTTTTCTCTGTTATGTTACATCTTGACCCATAGCTGTTCTTTTCACAATCCTGTTTGTTGCATATGTGTAAAAGTCAGTATCAGTATGCAGATACTGTAGCATATTTTGAGGACGTCCTGTTGCTGTCTGGATAGATGGGCAATTAAGTCCTCCATTATGACCTTATTTTGAGATATCCTCTACTTCCCATCTATGTTATATTTCAATTCCTCTTTTTTAGATTGTCTCCAGTTTGTTGGCCCCGTTCTGGTTATGAAGTGTCTTACTGAATGCTTTCGGTCTGGTCTGACAGATGCATGCCAGGATGAATCTAGTATCATAGTTCACATATTAGAGAAAAAGATCAAAACTGCATCCTCTGCAACATTGATTAAGGGACAGCTTGAATCCATAAGGCATTTCAGGGCACACTGCTAAAGACATTGCCTGTAAGAATAGGAAAATTGAATCTATTGCACGTAGTATAAAAAGCCAAATACTGGAGATACTTAGCATGTAGTCTGAAACACACTAACATGAAATGAGGCTGTGCCAAGCTGAATATCTCAGGAAGGTGACATCTAATACCATAATGCAGAACTTTGCCCAGTCTTGAGTAAAACTTTCAGACTCTAAAAGAACTGTCACCTCACACTACTCTTCTACTTCCTTCTGGTTTGATATACATCAATTTTTCTTCACTTCATTTTTGGAAATTATTCAATAAAATCCTTTCTTCCCTTCTGAAGTCCTCTCTACCATGTGCACACACTCCTTCAAGAGTTTTCCTATTTGCAATCAAGAAAGCTCAAGTTTCTTGGGGAGGATCATTGCAAAGAAAATCCAGGGCCAGCTTTTCTTTTTTTTTTTTCATGTTTTACCATTGACAGTCACAGAAGAATTCCCTAACATAGACAACAGCCACTGCTGAGCTTAAAGCTACAAGGCACCACTTGATCTGAGAGTCAGCTGATTTTAAGTATGCAGTCAAATACAGGCAGGGAAAAACCAACTGATGTTTCAAAGCCTCCTTAATTTGGAAAAAAGATATTACACAGTGCACTGAAGCACCGATTATGGCTGCTATTGCTGCATATATGTATAAGCTTAGCACAAGGTGATATCCATTGCTCTGGCAGGAGGCACCCAGACACTATTCAAGAAAGAACAAGTGCTTCTATGTCATTAATCGAGCTGAGAGAAGCAATCAGACATACAAAGTAGAGATCCAATTTCATAGGGAGAGGCTGAATTAAATTTTGGACTACTCTAACAAGTATCTGGGGAGCTGCAGGAAACTATTATGCAAGATAATTTTATCTACAGGATTCAGTCTCATGCAAACACATCAAGAAGTTATTTTCTTAGCTGACATCTAAACAACTCTGTCAAAAAGAGTACCTTAGTCTTACCTGGAAGACATGGAGCAACAGTCCTCAATCCATGACTTGTAGGCAACACGCTGGCCAAAGACCCTCTGTAACGTTGCTGATGTCCACAGCACGCTACCTACTGAGCACTGGGTCAGTGAAGACTGGAACCGCAATCAAGAGTCTTTTTACTTCCTTCATTAGGTGCAAGATACCTCCCAGAAACACGTGCATGACAGTATCTGCTTTAAAATAGGTAAGACTTGAGGATGGGAAGCTAATACGGAACTAGATAGAACCAAAAACCAGAGAGCTGAAAAACTAAACAGTGCCTTGAAGGGCTTTAAAAACTTACTTAGTTATAAATGGTTTGCTTTATCAATAAAAATCAAAGAAGCTTCACCACATCTGACATTCTTTCATGAGTTTCAAAAAAATTACAAGAAACAAGTGCTAACCACAGTTCCATAAAGATCCCCAACTCATTCTGAGTCTACCTCATTCAGGTACGAAGAAAATAATCATATACAAACCCAGAAAGCTAGTGACTAACATTAATACACTGCTCGACAGGATGCTCGCAGCAGCTATTATTGGCTATGGATGTCATTCAGTGTTATCCTCTTTCTATGCTATTGCATTGATGATGTGCTGGCAGAGGCTGTATTTTATACATTAGCTTTCCTAGGAAAGCACAATTGCACCTTAGGGGTAAAATTGTGATCCAACTGAAGTCAGTGGCAATGCTCTCACTGATATAAATAGGGCTAGAATTTCACATTAGGAGTTATTGTATGGAGAGATGTACTAATCCGTTATTCTTCATCTGTCTCTCCAGGGAAAACTTCTTCTCACTTTTGCAAAGTCTTATATAAGACTCAATGGTGACACATAAAAGAGCATATCTAACAGAGCTGACCACCTAAAGACAATGCATCTCATTTTCTGCCTTCCAAAAATAGATTCACCATTCACATTCAACTGTCATAGAAACAACAAGTGAAAGCAATGCATGTCTTAGATGATGGGATTCAGTCAAGGTTTAAGGATCCTAGGGAAGCAAAGGGAACATAGTTTGCTATCAGATATATCATGTATATTTGTTATTTGTGCACTTAATAAAGCTCACAGACCTCAGGAACAGCCAAAGTATTTGTTTCATTGCCAACAAAACTTAACCTTAAAGCACTAAAATCAGTCATAAGGCTCATACAGACAACTTTGTATACAATTTGCATTTTTTCCACAGAAACTCCTATCAGACAAATTTTCCTATCAGACAATTCCACTTCAGGTAGTAAGGGTAAGTGCCTAACAACACACAGGGCTCCTTCAGCTGCTTGCATGCTAACAACTAATACAGTTGTGCCTAGCTTTTTCTTTTAAATGGAGACTACCTCCTTCCTATAATAATGGTCCTTCATTACAGGACATATTCCAATCACGGTTTGTATGATACCTACCCAAGCTCCCAATGGGAGTTGTACTTTGGATAATAAATATAATTTCTTTGTTCCATACAGATTTTGTGCCAGTTCTATTTCCTTTTCACTTATTCTAGGCACTATTTTGATCTTCTTTTTGATGATAGTACCACAGTAGTCTCATAAATTCTATGCCAAGTTATTAAAAAGTAAAAAAAAAAATTCCAAAGAGGTTATAAAATATCCTGTAAAACTTGTTCCAAATCAAGTTTTTAGATCCTCAGGGGCAAAGGATAATCCATGGCCAATTGCACATACCCATTTATTTATAACATTATTTAGAGGCAAAGAAAACAGCAGCAAGACATTTCTGCACATTAGTTTCTTTTTTTTATTCTATTTTTAAATGTATTTCTGTATTGTTTCCCGACCACATCTCAGGCATGCATAAAGCAATGCAACTGCTATCTGTGCAGTTCTAAGACTTTTGTCTGCATTGAGCTGAGGAGCAAATCGGCTTTGTTTTGGAATTTTTATTTTGTTTTATGCACACATGCACATAAATACAGGTACTTATGCTGGAGCACACAACTTTAAAGAAATATTCCTTTTCTGTAGCTCCTGAGACAGCTGAACCATTTCCAGAGAAAGCTCTGTTCTCACACAGTCAAGCTTTGCTGTTACTGCGGAAAGATCCATTGTTCTAGATGACCCATGTTTTATTTCTGAGCTTTAGTAGATCCCTTAAATAGTCCAAATCTCATTCTTGGAGTGCCTAGAGAACATAGAGCAGGGTACTGATGCTGATGTATTATTCTTTGAACATGCAGAGCGAGGAACAGAAGATAAATGTGCAGTATCCTCCATCTCTGAGAATATGCAGCATTGTTCTACGCTAGCTGCGAGTCCTAAGAACCAAAGTTACTGCTATGCCTGTTACCGTATCACTCTCATTCTAACCCAACCATGAGCTAACAGTGAGCTGACAATGAGTGAGATGATTATTCATTAGGATGGGACAATTTCTTACACAGCTTCATAAGCAGTTACAGTTAAACAGCTATACTGACTCCAAGATTGCACCCGTGCCCTTTTTGCTGATGTGACAGATAAAAAATATCCAGGTTGTTTGAGAATCCTTTTTTTATAAATATAGGTTTAGTGGCCCTTTATGGCGGTGGTTATCTTATCCACAGCTCTTGTTATTTGGTCCTGATACTTGGCAATGGGAAACTGTTTACTGGATAGCTTCTTGGCATGGGATTCAACAATTTGAAGGTGAAGTCTACATAGGTTTTTTGGGGAAAAAAGTATGATTTCTCTTTTGTAGAAGCTTTCACTTTCCAGTACTGTCATTCTAAACTCTAGCCCTCCCACCTTCACACGGTTAAAGGGTAAGAGTAACCGTTTTGGTAAGGACTGCTGCAGTGGAAGAAAAAAAATCCATCTGGGGACTAGGACACATCCAGAATAACTCAGGAGATCCCAGACTGGCTCGAAAGAGCAATTGCACTGTTATTGCAAAGTTCCCATAAAGAGAGTGTGAGTGCAGAGTTCACAAAGACATTAGATTTTTCCTGCTTTTCAGGATGAGAACCAAACTATCACCCTGCCTGAACACAAGCAAGTAGTCATGGCTATGAATAAATTCGGAAATGCTACTTACAAACTAATGTCTCTAATGCTGGCTATATTAAGTAGAATATTAAATCCCTAATCCCTGTTAGTCATTATGGGTATTTTTCCACAAAGCACTTCCTGAATGTAATTCACAAACTAGATTCATGTCTGATTTCAATGTGATTTTGCTTTTGCATAAAAATCATAAATCCCAAAACATTACAGGTCTCAAAAACCCTGTTAAATACTACCTTGTCCATAAAGACTTTATACAAGATACCTAAGAGATCTATACAAAAATGCTGGAACAGAAAGGGACTGAGATATGTGTATTATATAGAAGTCCCACATAGACAGTGATATTTCTTTTACACTTCTGATACAGTTTTTGTCTGATCCCCTAGGGCAAAACTTCTTATGACCACTATCTGCAGGAAGAATTTACTGTCAACATATACTGTACACTAGAGGAAAAAAATGAGCTCGGACCACATTCACACCAACCCCACAGCATCTGGCTCGATATCCAGATGGAGACAGGTGATGAGTGGTATTCCTCAGGGGTCCATACTAGGACCAGTACTATTTAATACCTTCATCAGTGATATAGTGGGATCGAGTGTACCCTCAGCAAGTTTGCAGATGACACCAAGCTGAGAGGTGCAGCTGGACACACCAGAAGGACAGAATGTCATCCAGAGAGACTTGAACAAGCTGGAGAGGTGGGCCTGTGAGAACCCCATGAGGTTCAACAAGGCCAAGTGCCATGTCCTTCACCTGAGTCAGGGCAACCCCTGGTATCAATACAGGCTGGGGGATGAAGAGATTGAGAGCAGCCCTGCAGAGAAGGACTTGGGGGTACTGGTGAACAAAAAGCTGGACATGAGCCAATGATGTGCACTTGTAGCCCAGAAGGCCAATCGCATCCCGGGCTGCATCAAAAGAAGCGTGTCCAGCAGGTTGGGGGAGGGGATTCTGCCCCTCTACTTTGCTCTGGTGAGACCCCACCTGGAGTCCTGCAACCTGCTCTGGAGCCCTCAGCACAAGGAAGACATGGAGCTGTTGGAGCAGGCCCAGAGGGGGGCCATAAAAATGATCCGAGGGCTGGAGCACCTCTCCTACGAGAACAGGCTGAGAGAGTTGGGGTTGTTCAGCCTGGAGAAGAGAAGGCTGTGGAGAGACCTTATTATGGCCTTCCAGTACTTGAAGGGGGAGTATAGGAAAGATGGGGGCAATCTATTTAGCAAGGCCTGTTGTGACAGGACAAGAGGTAATGGTTTTAAGCTAAAGGAGGGTAGATTTCAACCGGATATAAGGAGAAAATTTTTTAGAGTGAGGGTGGAGAAACCCTGGAACAGGTTGCCCAGGTGGTAGATGCCCCATGCCTAGAAACATTCAAGGTCAGATTGGACGGAGCTCTGAGCAACCTGATCTAGTTGAAGATGTCCCTGCTGACTGCAGGGGGCTTAGACTAGATGACCTCTAAAGGTCCCTTCCAACCTAAACCATTCTATGATTCTATGATTCCTTAAGATACTCATGTTCAAAGTATTTTTGTTCAGTAACATGAGCTTTGTTTCAAGTTTCTTTATGGCAGGTCAGCAGAATCAGGTTTGCTAACCACTCAAAGCACTTGCCTTTTTAATTTCTCCCAGGAATGAAAAGTGTATTCAGCTTTTCCTCCTTTGGCACCACACTCTGCCCTCATAGAAGATTACTGAAACATGAATTTGTGAAGGCTGTTTCAAGCAGAAGCATGTTCCTATGTATAGGAATGATGTTAATCCTGTCACTCTAAACAACCAAGTGAGATTGGTGTTAAAGATGCTTCTAAAGGACCAAAGGAATTTGTGCCATTTAGTTCAATTACTTTCATCACCCCTATTAGACTAAACATAAATGTAATATAGCCAGGCCAGATTCCAAAGGTTAGTCTTTCATTTAGGCAAAGTACTGGAGATGCAAAAGCTGTGCAGCATTTACAGGAATCTAACACGGATTCAATAAACCAATTGAACACGAAAGGAACATCCTTTCTAAATGCAAGGTATTCAGCTGTGATTTGAGATTCCTTAAAGGTTACTGTTTGGTTCTCTCTCTCTGTCTAATAAATGAGAACACAGAACAGCTTACTTTCCGCTTTCAAAATTCTTTGTATTAAGTCATCCTGCTGCTTCTATTACAGGCCTTTTCTGTAAGGAGCAGATAGAGACTCCGGATTGCTTCTGTCCTGTGGCTGCTGAACACCAACGTTAATCTTTTACTAAAGCACTCCTGAGAAGAACTGAAAAACTAATTTTACAAGGAAGTCCAACAACACAGCAATGCACAAACATACTCAAGCTGCAGGATTTTCTCTTTCTTTTTCATTTTGCCAAAAGATTCTACATTTTCCTACCTGGAAGAGTAAATCCACAAATATCAAGAAGGTCCCAGAAAATATAGCCCAACAACACTTGATAGTAAACTGATCAAAGTGACAACAGATCTACCTGAAGAGGTATGCACAATAGCTGCAGATCTGACTATGAAATTTCTTTATGATGAGCTCTTGTCTTGAGTGAAGTCAGTGGCAAAACATTTACTTAATTCCTGTGGGTCAGAACAATATTTGTTACATCAATTTTGAGCTAGGGTCTTAGGATCATGGGAAAGAAAACATGCTATATTATATTTAAAATGTCATATTAGAGGTGCTGTCTACAAGAGGGACTATACTTGTGCATAAATTAAGCGCTGCATAATAGTAACCACTGAATAGGAAGCTGTTGTGGGCCCTTCGTGGCACTAGCACATACTTGCAGATTTTTCTAATGAATGTTTTATACAAGTAATTTGCACTTTCTGTGGAAATTTAGTTTTACCACAACTCATATAGCAGCATCTTCAGAATTAAAAGGGATGACTGAAACTCCAGGGCCTTCAGATGAAGAAAAAGACTGAATGAGAAGAACATCACTGAATTCCACAAGAAAACAGAAACTGAATTATAATACTGGGAATTACTGCTACCTAACTGGGTATTTCTCACTGTTAAAGACACAGAGGAGTCACTTCCACTGGAGAAAATAAGCACTAGCAGTTTTGTGAATACAGGAAATATTTTGCATTTTCCATGTTTCTTTTCACACAAGGTTCAAATGAAATGTAGCAACTGGTCACACAATGTTAGAGTTTAAGCTGGAATTGTGGCTATATTTTAGGCAATCACCAAGTCAGATTTCATAACTCTATTCCATCTCAGCTGCATTCTGTATTTTTTTGGTTGTACCAAGGTCTCATCCTTTGCATATTAATTGTAGCACACATGAAATAACTTGTGTTTTGAATGTTGTAGGTATAAAATAGACAAATAACAGCTACCCAAAATAAAGAGAATTATAATAAAGACTGGTAGTAAAGTCCCATATCAATACCTTCAGCATACCACATATAACTGAAAGCAGGATTCAGTCCTCTCCAAAGAACATGTTAGAAAGTCCCAATAAAAAGGGCTGGATAATATAACATTTACTGATTTTTCTCCTAGTGGAATACAATAAGACCTTCTTGCTTTCTTTATATATACCACAGGCAACAGAAATACTCTTGTAGGTCACATATTAGGCATTTATCTTCTGAAACCCAGAGATCTTGACTCCATCAACATGCTGCTGAGAAACTCCATGAGTTTAGCAGGTGTTACAGCGCAACAAACAAGAAGTCTACGGCTAGGGGCAGGCTAATAATGGTACCTTTTAAGATAAGCGTCAGTGCAGTCCTCTGCCCTAGTTTAATCAGAAACAGATTCTTCTCATCATCATATTGTCATGAAATCCCCCTTTTTTTTGTAAAATCGTCTGCCTGAGTCTTATACCAGTTGGAAGAAAACTGATAAAATTGGTTTTGAGCTAGAAGTGAATACAAAACACTCATTTCAAATTTTAACATAAGTTGCTAACTCGTTGTGGTTTTATAACTCACACATGGCTGACTAACTTTTAAAACCTCAAACTTTGCATGTTTTAAGTTCTCATACAAAATGAGGGCACAGTCTCATTTTGAAGCTCACATCTTATAGTAAGGTAATGACTTTTTTTTTTTTTGACTAACCAATCAGCTGCACATGAACTGCCACTGTACAAAGGCACTGCGTGTTGCATGCAATGGCTAGTACTTTGTCACTTAACATAGCTACAGGGTTTTTGCTCCCTGTTAAGAAGTTCTGTTCCCAGCTCTTTCACCTACAAAAAATAGCCCTTGAAACATACTGTTGGTACTTAGGATGAAAGTTTGATACAAAGTTTATAGAAAAACCTATTTTCCCTCAGAACAGTGTTTCCTCTGCTGCTATCCACTTGCTAGATATCCTTCCCTTAATTCAAAAAGCACAAAGAGTTTTGCCTACCTGGACTGTAATCAATCTAAATAACGAAGCACTTGCTTCACATAAAGCAGAGCCTGGCACTGGCATGCCCCCTGGGCCATACCTGGCCTGCCAGAACAATATCCATCAGACCTCACAGCTCGTTCAAGGACTCACTTTCCTGGATGAACTTGGTAGCTGGGTGGGGAGATGGCACCTATGCTGCACACTCTGCAGCAGCAGATCTTGCAGAGGGAACCAGGGGTGAGTCACCTCAGTGGCACCCAGCAGGCGCAATGGCTGAGGCCTGCCCTGGCAGGGAGGCATGTCGCCACTGGCAGCAATGTACATGTTTAGCCAAACTGACAAAATTGGTGACCAGACAGGATTTCTCCCTCCCTACCCCATATTCTCAAGTGGCAAAGCACTCAGCAAGCATTTCTTCAGCTACGATCTATGCAGAAGGCACAGAATACCCTCAAAATAAAACACTGAATCACCAATGTAAAACCTCACTTTTTAAAGAAGGAGCTCCTACTATATAATACTGGATTATACAAATTTATCTACAATGAAAGTGAAAACACCTTTTTGTAATTCTGATTCTCTGTCACAGCATTTTGAATGTCAAAGGTCCTATTTTAGCAAAGTTCCCAAACAAACAAACCAAAGCATGCAGAAATTCATCATAAGCTAAAAAAAACACTAACCCGTGTACTGAATGTTGGTATGATATACCAACTGCAAAGGTAAAGTTAGTACAAATATTCTCTGATAATATTTATACAGAGAACTGACAATTTCCAGGCAGACTCCTGCAAACTCACACTCCTTGCTCCCTGAACACAACAGCTAAAACACAATTGAAGAGCCAAAATTCACCCCTTCTAAGGCTTAACCTAAGCTTCCTTCCTTAAGTTAGGTTGCTTTTCTGTTCCTCCCACAAAGCCTACTTGTTCCACCTCCGCTGCATAGAGCAAGAGCGCACAAGCTATCTTGAGAGAGTTTTGATGCTTAGCAGAGGCTGAAACTTGCCACTCTTCTTTATTACTTTTAATAATTTTTTAATTGTAATCAATTATTTTTTGTTTGTCATAGAAGCTACAGTTTTCAGCAGTACATGTAATACAGGAACAGCTTTGGTTCTGATATGGGCACTTTTAAGAATTATATCATTCAGGTCACCAAAGCTGCATAGGAGTGTCCACTGTTCCCAGATTAGGGCTTTAAATGTTCACCTCTATATTTAGAAACCTAAAACCAAATGGCCAACTTTCCTGATGACTCAGCACCCATACTGACTGCAGAAGAATGTGGATCCCCAGCAGGCCCCTTTTATAAAAGTGCTTAGAAAGTCCAAACATGAAAATTATGGCATATACACTTTTCCAGACCAAAACTTGAAAGTCCATTAATAACTTTTCTTTTACTTCTCATCCCATACTACCATTGGTTTTAGGAAGAAGTTCTAAGCATACAATCTTTCTCTTTTACCTTATGTTAAATGCCTCTTTAAAGAATTTCTTTTTTTCTTATTCCTGGACTTTTTTTTTTAATCAGATGCCAGCCACTTTCCACTTCTCTACCTCCCAGCCTGCTGATGTTCTCTATGCTTTCATTTTATTTTTATACACACGCACACACACACACACACACGTATGTATATAATCCAAGCCCTTTAGGCTTCTCTTTGGCAATTAACTGTTTTGTTGTGCTTTTTAAAAAAAAAATGTTAGGGAGCACTGAAATACTTGGCAGTTCTCTCAGAGAGATAAAAAAGGTCGCTCTAGGCTCCCCTGGGGAAAGTTTGCATGTTCATTGCTGATCTTGCCTAGTAAGCTGGGGTTGAAAACCAAGAGGCCTGAAGCTGTCACTGTTCATGTAGTTACACGTGGAGGTTTATGTTAAACTTTGTATTTATTCACTTTATGAACAGTAATACTTAGATACTGTAATATGTAAGTAATATTCACTTATATTGCACTTGGGAATCTCCAAATGCTTTATTAACATAAATCAGAAAATAGGGTAGCTGGAAACAAGAACATGAAAATGATATGAAGCATCACAAACATACACATGGTATATACATCTACTAAAAAAAAATGCTAGTAACATAGCAGATAAAACTGTCCCATTCTTGATCTCACAGATGGCAGGAAAATCCACTAGAAACAATACCCAGTTAATATTTGGCTGCGTTATCATTAACAATTTGTGGCTTTCAAAGAGGGTTATTATGTTTGTTTTCTTTTTTAATCTGATGGATTTAGGAAAAGGAGAATGAACAATTGTGAAAAAATGGAAGCCCAGAGCATAATGTAAATTTAAATTACACTGCTTTACTGGTATTTCCTTAGAAACACATAACAATATGTGAAGTCTTTTGGTAATGGAATAACACAATTTCTATGAAATCTAAAAAGATAGGTAAACATAAATATGCATCTTAACTTCCTGGCAATGCATAAACCAGCCATTTTTTCTCTTATGTTTTTTTACAATCCTATCTTCACAAATTTTGTTACTTTGGACTTCAAAGGACTGTTAGGTTTAAGAATAGACATACTTTCTCACAGGTACTTTCTCAAGTTATTTGAGAGATAAACAGCAAAAATAAACATCTTAAGCATGTTATTGTAAATCAGTTATTTCAATCAACCATGCTTATCTGATTAGTTGTCAAGTTTCATAATACTACCTGTTAGAGGATGTTGTATGGTAAAAATTTTGAATACCTGACACTAAAATACAAATACAGATATGTGAGCATCTTAAACTCAAACCAAATTTCAGCTCTTAAACAAAGTAAGAGTAGTGAACAAAGCTATTGGCTCTGTGCAATCGATTTTTAATTTAGTTTTTAATGATTAATGTAGATGTTCTTACTGACAGAATATTTTTGTACTCCTATGTTTGCATTTTTATTTTTACAAGGAATATTAGGCACCAGTTAATCTGGATTCCATTGCAAACAACTAGTCTATATCTTGAAGTGACTCCATAGACTTTAAGAGTCTTCTGGCCTTATATTGACATAAATGACACTGGGAACCTGGATCAAAGATTTTTTTCTTTCAGATTTAACCCTGAGGCCTTTTATTAACATTAATTGTTTCAAAGTCAAATCATATTTACTGTTTCTGATACTCTGCCTCAAGCCAATTGATGTAAGAAGAAAAGAGCATGGTTTAGTAGTTTGTTAAATATTGTGAGTGATATAATACATGCTTTGCAGACTGTGTGCCATGCAGTTTCCTTTTTCATCTGCTTTCATTTGTTATTAAAATAAGTACATACAAAATAAAAAGAAGCTAAACTCAAAGTTCTTGTTGATTATATTGATTCCTTGTAAACGTCAGTAAAATAAAATGTAGACTTATTGCCAGTGTGATTTTGTTTTTCTATCTTTGTATAAGCTAGCTCAGCCTGTTTCCAGTTTTAAAAATAGACCTTATTTCACAGTTTGGTAACTATCACAGAGTATTTATTCAACTCACTAATATTCGCTCTTCAATAACAGGATGAAATGTTTATCTAAAATAAGATTATGAGTGTGTTTGTCATAATTTTTATCTCAAAGCAAGTAATGTTCAGTGACAATCACAGCTTCGTCACACCACCTTTTATTAACACAAACACTTTGGTTGTTAAATCACAAAAATTTAAAAAGGATTAAATGATTGATTTTGAACAGCATTGTGTATCATCTTTGGGTTTAGCTCAGCCTCTGTGTAAACAGGCTTTGCGTTGTCATTGAGAATTACACCCGTTTATGCCAGGGATTTTCATGCCAGGGTCTCTCTGTGAAATCACAGCTCCATTCTAAAGATGCAGCTTCTTGCTACTTTTATTTTCTATTAATTTTAAGTAAATGCACATTTAACTACAGGCTGTACTGGTAGTTCGCAGGGATGGAGATTAAACCTGAAGTGAGTGCAGAAGATTCAACTCTGCTCTTCAGAGTAAAAACAGTTTCTCAGAGGGATTATCACCCACATGCAAGTGCTGGAGTGCAAACCTCCTCCCTGAAATGCCTCACACTATCTTTCCACTTCTCCACCCACCACTCTTTCTCATGCTCTCACTGTTGAGTGTAATCAATGTCATTGGAAGTTAAGCTGCCCGATTCCTCAGAATGACATCTGACTACTGTGCTTAATAGGGTATAGAATCATAGAATTATAGAATCGTTAGGGTTGGAAAAGACCCTTAAGATCATCGAGTCCAACTGCTAACCTATCACTGCCAAGTCCACCACTAAACCATGTCCTCAAGCACCACGTCTACCCTTCTTTTAAATGCCTCCAGGGATGGAGACAACCACCTCCCTGGGCAGCCTGTTCCAATGCTCAACAACCCTTTTGGTGAAGAATTTTTTCCTAATATCCAACCTAAACTTCCCCTGGCGCAGCTTGAGGCCTTTTCCTCTCGTCCTATTGCTTGTTAGAGCCATTAAAAATGGCAAAGCTTTTCCTAGTGTGGAATAAAAGACTAGTGGTGGGTTCAGATTCTCTAAGCCCATCTGCTAAATCCTACACTGCACAATAACCCTTTTATTCAAGGTCAAAGATGCAGCTCCTACATTTAAAGAGTACTTGTTATTTGGGAGGAAATGCAGGCTAGAATGTGCCTGACACTAAAGAAAGAAAAAAATGAATGTTGGCTCTGCAGTGAAACCCTCCAATATAGCCAGTCTGACCCAAGTATAATTAATCAATTGTATGCGCTTTTCACAAACCAATTAATTTTATTCTTTGGCTTGTCCAAATACCAGTTTACAGTGATATTGTTGTAAGTGACAGGGAAGCGTGTTAAGACTGATGTCTCTCTCCCTCTCTCTTAGGCACTGCACTGAATTTGTCATTCTATAAAAAATACTAACTGCTGTATGATTGCTACAGGACTACATGTTGTCATGCCAATTAGTATAATCTCCTTTTTTCTATTTTTTCCCCACTCTGTCTTTTCTTAATTCAGTAAACTGTGACTACTAGTCCCATTTTGTATTCGGGTTTATTCTCCAGCTCTTCTGCTAAGCAATATTAGGATCTCACAAAAGGTATGAGAAAGGTTGTAGGATTGGGTTTTTGGTTGTTTTTTTTTTTATTGGAGGCATTTTAAAATCTTAAACAGTAAATAGGCAGATTTTCCCTGTCACACATAAAAAAAACAAAAAAACCCTAATATAACCCATTTTTGGTAACTGACCAATCTTTTAGCCTTGTGAACATTGTGATTCCTCATGTTTTTATAGGGCACACTGTATGTATTTATCAGTGTAGGTTTGTCATCTGCCAACTTTTTACCTTGCTTTTGGTATCACGTAAAGGGATAAACTAGACCTTCTAAATACTAAAACATAACATTATATGCCATCCTCACATTGTCTATCATTATTTCTCTAATCTGCCTTCACAGGAAGTTTTTTCATGTCTTCAGGAATTTTCACATTTACTGTGTCTTTTTTTTCTAGCTGAACAGGACACACCACAGAGAAGACAATACACTGGATTTCTGCGGTAGCTATAGAGCATTCTATTTTTACATCACATTTTTAACTATATAGCATTCTATTTTTACATAATATTTATAAATTTTAACATTTTGGTTGTTTTTATAATGAGCAGAATACACCAAGTCTGTGTTTTTAATGAACTTAAAAGTCCATTTAATATCAATACACAGGAACGCTCAGATTATTCTTTGAGCATTTATTAAATTGTGTGGCATCAGTTGGTTTTAGCCATCATTAAACTAATTCACTTGTTTTCTTAATCTTTCATGTTCCCTTCAAAATTTAGTAACCTGATCACTAAAACATCCTCTGAAAGTGGGACTATCTTGTTGCTAATTCCTTTTTCTAACATCAAGTATACAATGCTTCATAACACGGATATCAGGTTTAATAATCTTGATGATGTACATAATACTTCAAATAACCTAAATTTTCAGTCTCTTGGATGAGTGCTGCTCTGCAACTGTGAGTGTTTTAAAATAATAAACATATTCCTTCTCTAAACTGTTGTAATCCCAGATAAAGCCTAAAGATTATTCTGCTATTTTCCTTTTAAAGTTGTATTTCTAGTTTATACAAATTCATTTAAGTTCTGTTGAACAGATGCAAGTATTACAGAAACTGAGATTGGGATGCACTTCAAGATGATAATCTGCAGATATGGTCTTGATTTAAATGGGACAACATCAGAACATATGGAGTAAATTTAATTGTCCTACCTTGATTGAACACAATCAGGATGCAGACACTTCTGTTACTCTTTTGTATTTGCTTCCCAGAAGGAGTATAGCTTCTGTCACTATAGAGTTCTACTTGAAAGAAGGTAAAAACATTGTTCCCTAAGGAAAAAGCAAAAGCAGGTGCATCATGAACCTGCCTGCACTGTTGCAAACATGCATATAGCACATATAAACTACACCAAATGAAACATTCCATTTTGGTAATAAATTGAAATACATTGTGCACATATGGATGAAAGACAAAGCCTATAATATTCCACTGAGAGGTGAAAATACAGTACCACTTGGGAGAAGAACACTTCGAAGATAGGTCTTTCCACCTCCAATCCTTATCCCAACTTGTTTACCCAGGTTTCACCCTATTTCTATGACAGATTAGTCCCCTTTTTCCTCTTGCCTCCTCCATTTCATTTAACTCATTTCTAGGCCCAACATCCTCACCCTGCCACATTGTCTCCTGTTATACATCTTCTCCCTATATGGTGCCGACGGTGTTCTGTTCCTCAGTTCTCTCTTCAGTTCTGCATGTCATTCTTCTTGCTTTGTCAGTCCATCCAAGCTTCCTTCTTACCCCATTTCCCAGAGAAAACACTCACTCCTTCTCTTGTCTGCCTTCGAGCTGCAACTTCACCTTCCTCCCCTCCTGCCTGTATGGCTCTTGATTTCAAATCAGGCCAAGTTCTTCTTTTAGTTGCTTGGTACTAGCAAAGGGTAGAGGATGGTCATTGACAGAGAAGTCCCTTCTCAGCTCAAAGCCCAGTCTAGGCCTGACCTATATGCCCCGACTGGCAGGTATGACAAAGAACCTGCTAAGATGTCTATGGCAACCCATGTAGTTCTTACTGTCTATATATTAACTGTAATTGCATTTAGCAGACTTAGACTTGTCCAATTTCTGGCTGATTCTCAAGAGGAGGGCAACTGGTGCGTAACTGATGTAAAAAAACCGCCATGTCCAAACTTTGTTCCAAACATGGAGAGATTCACAGAATCACAGCATCACAGATGTTTACAGATACTGATAATACAGGTCACTTTGCCTATTAACAATAGCAATATTTATGATTTTTATAATATGTATATATTGTTTATTTCCAAGGTTGTTCAACCACCCATTATGATGATGATTTATGAAGAAATGGTTTATGTATGAACTGCCTACTATTACCACTGCCATTACAAACAGCATACCCTAAGGTATATTTGGGTTAAAATAATTGAAAAATACAGCCAATACCACTATATTAATTTAGCATCTATGAAATTCATTGCATTCACACAAAAAGAAAAATCAATCTTTTCTTTACAGAAGAAAATAAAACTCTCCTGCTTCAATCCTAGAAATAACCCAGCCAGCAAACTTTACTGCAAACGTTTGTGTACATAGCTCCTGTGGAAACTGCTTAATTGTCTACTGTGCTCAGGAAAAAAAGGGGAAATGAGGCATATGTCAACAGATCAAAGAGCACACTAGAGCAGTGAATAAAGATCACACCACAAAACAAAATGAAGTTGCAAAATTTATGTTAAGTGATTTCCACTGGTGTTTCATACAAATTTCAGGACAGTTTGTTACAAATTCTTAGTCATTATTAAACAGCAGAATCTGCAGGTTAGCCAAGTCGCAAGCAAAGGACAAGCACAAGACAAAACAGAAACAGCGGTTTCCAACACAAGAAACTTTTCCCTAGTGTCATTAGAGTTCCTGCAGTCTCCCTTTTTGTCCTGCATTTTGGTTGTCCTCTTCAGATGCAGTGGATTTGTAGATACAGCACAAGCACCTGCCTTGGCTTTGCTGGAAAAAAAACATTTTTTTATATGAGTTAATTGTTATTGACTAGATACATCAGAATTAGCGTAGTAAAAAAAGGCTGGTCACTTTCTTTACTTTATAGATGTCTTGCACTTGCTTAAAAACTAAGCAAGGTCTAAACCAGTAAGTACCATTCTCATGTATCCCATTACATAAATGTAATGCAATACCAGTGGAGATGGGCAAAAAGTATGCACTATTGACAGAGCAAGCCAAAGCCAATGAAGACAAAGCTCAATTCTAAGAAGATTATCTTTCTCTGACTGCCACTTGTATACATTCACAAGTCTGTTTTACCAGCATAAGAAGTCATGCTGACCCAAAAAAAAAAAATTGCCATTAACAATTAAAGTTTTTGGGGTATATATAATGTGACACCTATAAATTTATATCATTAGAGATTTCAGGTACATATCTGATTAAAGAAGTAACTTCAGATTTCAAAAGTGAAACTTACAGCCTTTTTCTATATGGGGCACACTTCATTTGCAATATCCTAATTTTTCTTTACCCCAGAAATTAATTAACACTAAGCCATTTTAAACAGCATTTCCTATACTGTTGTGTGTGTCTCTTTTCTTTCATTTCAGTAGTTTTATTTGCCATTCTTTTGCCAATATTATATTATTTTTCCCAACTAATACAGATAATTTTAAAGTATTTTAAAAACATGCCCTTGATTAAGGTTTCTGAAAACTGAAATGCTGTGAAGCCAAAAGACAGAAAGTCCTATTCAGATTCATAAGTTCTTATCAGGAACAATGTCTTTGTCTATTTCCCCTTCTATCAGTCTTACTGATAGTTCAGACTAGTTACAGTTCACTTTACAGTGGATATTCTACACTTACTAACAGTACCGGATCTTATTGCTTCTAAAACAGGCACCATTATTTGAAAAGAGGCAGCCAATACCTACACTGCAAGGTGTGGAAGAGAAACAGCCAATTTTGCTCAAGACCGTACAAGAATTCAGGGTTTGGTTTCTTCTGATGTCACATTTTTGTTAAACTAGCAACATACCATATTATAATCTTGCCAGAATCAACACATCAGTGTGAGAGCCAAAGCAAACATTTCATTAGCCTCTACCCATGGAAAATCTACATCACACACATGAATAAGACTGCTTGATGCTCAAGAGCTTATCATCGCCATCACCCCCCTGGAAAATTCTACAACTGAAAATGCTTTGTACTCTACTAAGAGCTAGGCATACTTAGAAGTCACAATTAATAGCACAGGGTAGAAAGCTAATTAAAATATAAGCAGATATTCATTTACATTTCCCATGCAGATGCTACAGTCTCTTAAGACTTTGGGCTTGAAGAAACACTGCTTTGTTTTAACCTTCGATTTATACCACAGAAGTTTTAATGCCATTGCTAACCAAAGCTTCCTAAGCCACTTAATTCATAAAACAGTATCTTACTGTAATGGGAGTTTAGAATACACGAGAAATGCAGGATCAGATCCAACCTTCAAAGACCCCTGTTGTGGCTTAACCCCAGTCAGCAACCAAGCACCACACAGCCACTCACTCACCCTCCTCTTCCCCCAGTGGGATTGAGGAGAGAATCAGAAGGGCACAAGTAAGAAAACTTATGGGTTGAGATAAGAACAGTATAGTGACTGAAATAACAATAATGATAACTCTTATTATTGTTGCTGTTGTAATGACAAGGAAAACAACAAAGAGAAACAAACCCGGGAAAAAACAAGTGATGCAACCAGTCACTACCCACTGACCGATGCCTCACCAGTCCCCGAGCAGTGATCGCTGCCCCCCAGTCAACTCCCCCCGAGTTTATATGCTGAGCATGACATCATATGGTATGGAATATCCCTTTGGCCAGTTTGGGTCAGCTGTCCTGGCTGTGTCCCCTCCCAGTTTCTTGTGTACCTCCTTGCTGGCAGAGCACGGGAAGCTGTGAAGTCCTTGACTTCATATAAGCACTGCTCAGCAACAACTAAAACGTCAGTGTGTTATCACATTATTCTCACGTTAAATCCAAAACACAGCACTATACCAGCTACTAGGAGGAAAATTAACTCTACCTCAGCCAAAAGCAGGACAACCCCTTATTGCACCTCATTCTTGAAACAGATCTGGGTTTATGGAAATTAAGCAGGTCCCTCGTCTTGTCAAAGGGGATGAACATACTTAGCATCTAAACTTAGATAATTTACTTTTTTCTAGAAGACAATCAGTTCTACTTAGCTTAGCAGCTATCAACTTACAAAAAAATGGGTTGTCAGCTGTGACATGCTTACCCTTCAGACTAAAACGAAAGCAAGAAAAGAGACTTTGAGAATGTCGCTATAGTAATGGCACTCAAAACTGCATGGATGTTATAGATTACATGCATTCTATATCCTTGTTGAAGTACAATATTTATTTTATTCATTCACCTGTTTCTTGTCCTCTCCTCCTTGTGGCTAGGTGATTGTAAAATTGCATATAATTAGCTAAAGTGGCATCTTTAAATACTAGCTCAACAGCCTCAGTATCATGGTCTGCAAATAAAAACAGTGTTTGCGTTTTGCTTTTCTTCTTAAAAGCACTCGATGTACTAGTGTGGTACTCTCCTTTTACTGTGTCTCCACAGGGTCAATACAAAAACATAGTTTCTTTTATTTTTTAAGACTCAAGCCCTAAGAAAGCAACCTCTCTCTAAACAACACGGATATCTCAGCTGCCATGTAAATCACTAGTATAGTGTGATTACATTACCCCATAACAATATTAATAAAATGTACTCTGGAATACTCTTTTTGATCCTCCCTCCAGTGTATCTGATGTATCATAAAAATAATGCATGTATTTATCCAGGCAAATATTAACTATTTGGTTTCAACAGTGTTTTGGCATTTTGGTAATTCTTTTCTACATGATGTTCAGTTACAACCTATGGCACTTTAAATATAATGTATGTGTCACTAAAGCTGTTACAGAAACTTGAGCTTGGCATGTTTCTGATGAACATGTAGATGGAAAGTGGAGACTTCAGAGGAATAAGTCAGTCACGCTGGAGGATGCTAATCACTGACTAATCTGATACCTATGCGTATCACATGCAGTTAGTATGAAATAACTTACATGCAAATCAGAAAGAGATTTTGTCTTCATTGTTTATGCACTAAGAAATTTCCCCCTAAAGAAGAAATACAGTTGCAAGACACACAGTGGTTAAAAGAGACATGACTCAGAAATTAACACAGCACAGCTTGTAGTGATAGTGAGAACAGATACTCTGTTTCTCCAAATCTCTGAAACAATTATGCTTCAGTCTAAAACTTTTACATACTGTCAATTTCAACATGAACAAGAATGCTTATACTTATTGACTATTCATATTCAAGGAAAATATTGTCTGGTCACAGTTATGACTAGATTAATGCATACCCCTTTTTTGAATATAAAGCAGAAGTCAGAAACGCCTTTTTTTCCCAGATAATTTCCACACACATACATTTATCAAAAAAAAAAAAATCAGGGAAAGATTTTCAGTTCAATATAGTTCTCCTTTTCAGTTGCTAACACAAGGTTTACAGGAAATATACGTACTCAAATTTGCTTCAGTTTCTGGCATTCATGGTACATTATCTATCTTTCTGTTGTTTCTTCAGGGTTATTCAGAGATAGCAGCAATGGTTTTTGGAACTTGCTTTGTATCCAAACTCGCTGCATTTTCACTTTTTTCTTCCTGTTTACTTGTAGTCGCCGATCAACTAAATTCTGTACTTCAGTTAATCCAGCCAAGTTGAACATGTTCCATACCTCATCTATTTCCTCATATGAAGAATTATTGTAATGAAAAAGAGACATTTGTAGAATGTAGTAATTAACAACCTGCAGTCCACCCAAAGATGGAAGTAAATCTGGTTTGTGATTTGAAAGATAAAGTAAACTGCCTGTAAGAAGCCTTTTGTTAGAAATTAGTTTTCACTGCTCTTTATTCATATTACAGTAAAAAAAATGCTATGTTGAGGCCCAAACCACATTGGTTATTACTCATGACATTCATAGATCCCCTTTCTTCGGAGCATTTAGTATTCAAGAGTTCAGGAAAACAAATGCATGCCATTTGGTCACTGTTCACATGTTATCGAGATAAAGCTATTTCACTGTGAAATGACAATCCACACATTTATGCCAGCATCGTTACCTCCTTGTCAGTCACCACTGGAAAACTCTAAGCTTCTTTTTCATGAATTAGCACAAAACAAGACACTTAAAAACTGAGAAGGCTCTTTGAATTCAAGTGATTTCCCATACATGTCCCAGACCTTCCTTCTCACTTCTAAAATGACCTGGACTGGGATAAACCCTGACCCATCTCTTGCTTACAGTTTAGGTTGCAGAGGGTAAAAAGAAAAAAAAAAAAGTATTGTGATGCTCACTTTCACAATTTCCAGTAGCTGGGCTAAAATATAGCAACCTAAGCTGACTGCCAACAGAACCAAGTGAGTGGACAGGCAAAGAGCAATAGTATCCATAATGAGGATTTTAAGTTTAGCTCCTGCAGAAAGAGCAGCCTCACAGCTCAGATTCACCAACACAGCAGAACAAAATACCAGAGTGCTGCTACCAACTGTCCTTCCAAGCATGTTTATCTCAATTTTAAGAAAGAAACCAAGTATATCTCTAAATAACAGAATTTGAGCATACCATTAGACACAAGAAGCTTAGACAAAGAGAAATTTCCAGTGATGCCTGCAAGCAATCTTGCAGGACCTCAGATGCAACAAGTGTACACATAAGGGGAATTATTTTCTTAAAACAGTTAGTTTTGGGCTTTGTAAAGGCAGTGAACTAAAAAAAAAGGCCAGTAAAGCCTTCTTTAAATTTCTGTTCTAAGATAATCTTTTATAACCCAAATCACCTTGAGAGACCCTTTCTATAAAACTACCATTTCATACCTTTGGTAAAGAAATATACTCTGGTTCCATCCCCTCGTACATAAAAATTTTCTGACAAGCAATGACCTAAGAAATTAGAGCAGTAATTAAAAATGACACATCACTTTTTTTTTCAAAAAGAGTTAAAATGAACAGTGAACTAGAAAAGCATTTAGGAATTACCTTTTTTAAAACGAAGTTGAGCTGTATCATATCTTCCATAGTCTCGAAATAACAACATTCCTCCAGGTTTCAGTAGTTTAGCCAACCTATTTACAACCCCTTGCATCCTTAGAAAATAGATGGGATACTGTTGAAATTTGCAAACATAACTGCTTTTTCTAGATGCTTGGAATATACATAGATTTCTAAAACTACAGTGAGAAGATGCGTCTATATTTATTATAAAAAGGCCAGGCACTAGTGAACAGGAAAAACTCTTCACAGAACACCTGTAAACCAAAAATGTAAAAGGAGCTGTAAGAGAATACAAACTGGAAAGAGAAAAGAAGCCCTCTTCCTTCACTTCAAGAGAATCTCAAAAATAGCTTAAAACACAGTTTTTGAGTATTTGGGTCATAAGGGTCAGGGAGATATATGACAGACAATGAATGAACAGTTAGCTATGTGCATTGGCGAGCTAGGCTGAGCCTTCTTGCTGTACATAGCAAAATCAAAGGCATGTAAGGCAGACAAAAACTTACCCAATTTCTTTATGGAGGTACTGATCATACACACAAAACCGGTATCTCCACACTCAATGGTTGAAGATGGAAAGAATCTGAGTAGTACCTCAGGAGAGGAATCTGGCAGAACTCTATCTGGAGATATTGCTAGTGAGAGGAGGAAAGCCTGCATCCTCCAAAATTCTGACAAGTTTGTGAATCTTGGGGTATCTAACGTCAGCTCTTCCTTATCAGAATTACACCAGCCTGCTGTATGTATGGTAGGAATAAGTATCATATACAGTATTCTTTTCCCTTCACTAGACCAGAGCATCTTTATTCTCACTTTTTAACCTTACCTTGGAGCTTCTTATAAATACATTTGCATTACTCTGCAAAAGACGTTACTAATGATCAACGGCTTGGGTTTGCCTCAATCTTTCAGAATAAACACAAGGACTCAGATTTTCCACATTCATGAAAGACCACAAAAGACAGGCTGCACCTGGCAGGCTGCAAGGTAGAAAAGTCCACTTGCCTAATTCAACCCTTCTTCCCACAGGGAAGCAGACAACCATGTAGAAGATGTGGAGCCAGGGTTAATGCAAAATTAATGGAAAGGAAAGGCAGAGTGCTGTATCTGAAAAGAGTTAAATAAGAGTAAGTCCTGCTTAACTATACAAAATCAGCATATCATTATTGTGTACCAAGACAACATCCTTATACCATCCCTGTCTCTCAGGTGGCCTTACCCCCTTGCCCCAAGAATGTCAGAACTTAAGCACTAATGCAACTTGGTCCTTATGCAACAGCAGTGCAGGCATCTTACCTTGATTTTTAAGGGACAGAATTAGGGGATGGTTCCACAGAAAATCATATGTTATCTCCAAACAAACAAGAACAAAAAGCAGCAACACTTTTTAAGCACAGAATTCCCTTAGAGGAAACCAAGTGCTTTAAAACTTGTCCTATTTGTTCATGCTCAACACAGGCAACCAAGAGTACTGCCACAGCAGAAAAGGCAGCACCACCTAAGAATAAGAGACCGTTCAAGACAGGCAGTTCTGCACAGAATTACAGACTTAGCCTATATAAACGTAAGTTTTGTGCACATAGAAAAAAACAAGTGTACATGCACGAAAAGTGAAAGTGCTTTGAGAAATCTCATCCCATAGGACTAGAGCACATTTATTATATAGCTTGAAGAAAGTTTAATACCTTTCAAATTCTGCAACCAACTTTTAGAGGGGCCTTCTAGCAGAATTGAAGTGTGTTAAAAATGGGGTACAAGAGTAGTAATTATCAAAAACTAAACAGAACAGCTGGAAGAGAAATCACTAAGTAACAATTGTGCTGAATACAAATGTGCCTCTCATGTATATTTTCCAGGTCTCCAAAGTACACAAATTCTGCATCATCATTCTCTGGGTTTTCTTTTTCATTTCCCACTTTCAAAGTTACCAGAAAAAAATGTATACTGAGCAAGATGAATCTGGATTACAGTTGCCTTCTATGAAGTCATTTTAATTCTACAAGATGACAGTAATGATTAATAAATCTTTGGAAAGTGGGTCTTACAACACAGATAATTACACAGAAATCTTTATGTGTGTATACACACACACACACACACACACACACACACACAAAACCATCCATGTCAGCCATTAGATGCTGACATGGGGAGAAAAAGAAAAATACAAACACATTCTCAAATGACTAATAGGAAAAGGTCCACAGAAATTCTGACAGATCATATGATTCCTGCTTCTATAGGCAAAGCGATTCAATTAATGCATCTCTATTGTCCAATTCTTCCTGGCAGCATCACTGCAGTTAGAGAGATCTGAAATCTACTGCTTGAATTGTTTTTGAAATCTGGGCCCAGGCTTTGCATGACTCATGTGCTCATCTCTGAGCAAACAGGAAGGAGCAATATCCTACATGGGAAAGAATTTTCTGTAAAGCTAACCATTAATAACTTAGGCAGGGAAAGAGTTCTCAGACTTTGTCAAATACTGTTTTGTTTGCCAAGCCCTCTTTAATGACATTCTTAAAGTAATAGAGGTATTACCACACATACTGCATGTATTTGCCTTCAGATGTTCTAGTTAAAGGAAGAGTCAAGGATTTAAACTTACCTGCCCTCTTTTGCATTTTTCCCATTAGAAAAAGGGTATTTTCACAATCAGCCAGCCTTAACAGTCAAAGTTCGGTTCATTAGATGCTGAGAGGCATTAGTAACAAGGCTAAGAGCACTCAACATAATGCTATGCATGAAAATTACATCCAGTTTTATTAATCCAAACAAGTTACAAAATTCTGAATACATTTTGGTTTAAAAGACCTGTGTGTAAGCACTTGCATGTGGCTAAATCAGCAACCTAAGTCTTTATCAACGTATTGTAAGGTGTTAAATCATGAATATTTGGTTTTGATCACTAAAAATAACTTCCTTCTAGAAGACCAACACTCTTTTTTTTAATTTGTAATTTTCTTGAATCACTGTCACTTTTAATTGGGATGTATTTAATTACAATACACTCCTATTTTGATGGAGACAGGAAGCTCACTAATGAACTAGCCTGACCAGCTTTTGTCTTGAAGCCTGAAAATGGGAAACAGCATTAAAAATACCTTGTTTTATATATATTGTAGCTTACTAAATAATAAATTAAAGATTCATCATCTTCTGTTGCTATTCTTGAAAACCTCCAGTGATAAAAGAGACTTAACCCATTTGCTTTGCCCTTTAGTCTTCATTTACCTGTCAGGATGAATAGTAGAGAGCACAAAGACAAGGAGAATGACATCCAGGATCTCATCTGGAAAAGGATAGGGTAAAGCATCATCACACACATCATGAACAAAGGCAGAACACCAGGCTGAATTGTAGGACGAATGTGACTGTCAAGAAAAAGATTAAAAGAGGCACAGAGAGAACAGTAGTAGTTAATACGTTTACTGTGACTCAAGAAACTTTTTTTCTTCAATTATTCAGCATTGTAAAATATCTCATATAAAAGCCTATTCTGCCTGGTATCTTACTCAAGCTGAGAAGCAAGCTCACTGATGGTATTCATTCCTCTCTGCATAGAGTAAGACTTTGTTCTTTGGAATGTTGAAAACTTCAGTTAAAAGTTGTCAAAGCTATCACATTCTTTTTCATGAAGATGGCTTCCTGGCAGCCTCCTGAATTACAGGCTTACGAGGTACTCTAAAGTGAACATATGAATTACCTTTACCAGCTCCACTGCTCCTGAAGCAAAATCACAACAGTACAGAAAGGTTCCAGGTGTATTGCTAGGAAAACAAAACCAACATCAGTTGAAAAATTATTATTGTAAAAGATTAAAGTCTACATCAGTGTTCGAGGAACTACAGAGGGCCCTTTGGGGTTCTCCACAGGTTTGATCGAGCATGCCTTATTGATGTCTAGCACATGGAAAGCCACATAGGTTGTAATGAACCAATAGGGCAGACAAATTCATAAGAATACCAACAGGCAGTTAGTATAAAAAGGAGAATTATAGCCTTGTCAGGGAGGAAGTGAAAAGGAAAAGAAAGAAGGTCACAGAGGGCTGTCAGGATTGATGACAATGTCCTGGTGTTGTATTACATAAATGCACATTAATAGGTCACGTTTTCTTACAGAAGCACTGCTTTAAGTCTCTGTCATTAGCCCATGCATGCAGTTTGACTAGCAATACGATATGGGCAGGGGTGGGGTGTTGCAAAGGTTCTGTAGAGGTTCGGCTTCCCATGTGCCACCTTGCTGTGCTTTTGATTAGATTAAGCAGTATTGGTTGTTTCCTTCCATTATCCCCTTTGTTTTGTAAGCCAAGTTGAATAAGAATTTCCTGTAGCACTGTTTTCCCTTCCTTTCCCATCCAAGACTAAGCCAGCTAGAAATTTCTTCATACCATTGATCAGATACTAGTAACTCTAGGAAGAATTTTTTTTTATGTCCAAAAAAATAATTCAAGAGAAACTGAGCAAGCCCCTCAAAACCTGCTGAGGGCTGACCTCATGGTCAACTCATGATCAATTAGTCTCTCTTTAAAAATATTCGAGATTTTGGACAGATGGTTTCTTTAGAAAGGGAATCAAGAAACTCTGGCAGTGCCTACAGGACCTCACACTATACACAGCTGAGTCAGTGACCTCTCTTTGAGGGCTCAAGAAGAGAACCCTTACGGACCAAAATATATTCCATCCTTGTTGCTGAGCAAAACTTTTATCAGCTCTGTGCCCACCATAAGAGTTGATGAGTTTAGTTATTTATCATGGATGAAGACAAGTAGTCAGGCTTTGGACCCAGCCAGTCAATTGGGAAAGATTAAGCTGATTACCTAATTGACTTGTTAGAATGTTATTTCAATTTTTTCAGAGCAGAATAGGAGCTATGTAGAAAGTCAACTTAAAATTAAGACACAGCTTGATCTGGATGGTGATTTCATAATGCATTGTATTAACAAGCAGTAACTTAAAATTTAAGGGGGGCAGGGGGAAGTGGTTTAAAAGTTACAAACCTAAGTGGAAATTTTTTTTTGTAGCAGTGTACACTCATACTTGACACTAGCTTCTTTTTATATGCATACAAAAGGCAATTTTTATATTATTAAATTCAGAGTAAAGCCAACGGTGCTATAAAGGCCTGCTAAGAGATAAGAGATGTTTCCATCAGGTTGTATACAAGATAAATGTGTAATGTGATTGACTGAAGGATTTGCATAAGAATAGCAATCTCCAGGAAAAATACCTAATGAGTGGGTTCTTAATTATCAGAAATGCCAACTTATGACTAATGTCACCTGTAAGGAAAACACAAAAGTTTGTCTCATCTTTTTAATACAGCCACATGGTATCTTTTCCCTATATAGCATTACTTTCCCTGTTTCATATGAAACAGGGCTCCCCTTTCACTACATGCTGTCTTAAGCAAAGCATTTGTTGTGGGATGAAGATGCATTGCTAACACTAATAGATTTCACACAAGACCCTGGTGCAGGATTCCTCCTGCTCTGTTTCCATATCTTTAAAATGGAGTATCTTTGTATAGCGGTGATGCTCGCAATCAGAATCCATTTATAGAATAATAAACTGTGCCATAGTCAAGCTCTTGGAGGCATGAATAACAAGAAATCTCTTTCAACCCTTGATACATACACAGCCTTTCCAATAAAACCTTCCTGCCTACATGAAAGGGAGGATATGCTCTCGTAACAGCTTTTTCTAAAACCAGAAACTAAGTGGATTAAGATGTTTCAAGGAATTAAGTAATGCAATACAGGACTTGTGCCTTCCTTGACACTAAAACCTGAAGCAATGTGACAACATGTAGCAGCCAAATTCAGAAATAATACAACTTCTTACCAGTAGATCACATGCCATCATCTACTGTCTCTGATTTTAGCCTTTTGAAGAGATATCTGGTAGCTTTACAGTGACATATAAGACAAGAGAATATTTTACCCACCTGAGATTAACTACAAGGTTATCAGTTTGAATGCACCTGAAGACAAACCTTGTCCGCAAATATGGTCCCCCAAGACAAGGGTTGACCAATATGAGGAGTATCTTGTACTGATTCTATCAACATTATCTGTGGTCTGCAAGCTATCAGAATTTCAGGGCTGCAGAACAGTCCACACAACACTTCCTGCAGCACTGGTCTAGCACCTACATTTGAGGAAAATGAGGAAGGTTAGAATAGAACTTTCATATTTGAAAATCCAGGACTACATACCATAGAACTTTCAAAATAGGAAAGACACTGTTTCCAGCACCACAACCAACCTAAAATCAGAAGAGAAACAAAAAGTTAAAATAAATGAGCAAATAAAACTCTCATTTTTTTATTTTTGTCTTAAATTAGTTGGTAGGTAGCACCCATTAGACTCGTACCACAATTCTCAGATCACTTCTGTGATCACATTTCTCCTAATTTCGTTCTAAGTTAGGAGAGAATCCATCTCTCAAACTGCATACGAAAATGCAATATTGTCCAATTTCACCATTTGGCAAGATTGCGTCAAGTACTTGCACTTCAAGAACAAAGCACTTTAAGACATAACTTTCCTTAGGAAATAGGAAACCCAGCTTTCAGTGAAAAAGGAATCTGACAATATAGCCCTAAATTCTGATCTGGGAGAAACTTTAAAGGGAAAACAAAGCCCAGATCCTAGGGTTCTCTGAAAGTTTCTGCCATAAATGAATGCAGTATGTCAAATTCTAAATGTTTACTTTCTTGATACTTACTAAGTGTCTTTATCAGGCTTTTGAGCAACTAAGTGGAGTTCTATATGATGGGTAGATCATTTGCAGTGCATTACCTCTAATATTCTGTAAGTGGCATCGCTACCAGGGAAGGATTCTAGTCCGCCAAGTTCTTCTCCACAGTTTTTAACCTGAGGATTATCAGTAAGAGATTTTGCTTCGTTTTTATTATATACATATCCTTGTACAGAAGTAGAACCACCTCCATCATTTTTCTTCCAATATTTTTCCCCTTCCTCAAACATTTCATTTTTGTGCGAAAACCTGTCGGCACTATTTATTTTTGTGCATTCTGAAGATCTTGCTTCTGTTTTCAACTCTTCTCTCCTTTTTTCTGGAAGAATTTCTGGAAACTCCAGAAACAGCCAATTGCGATCCTTGAAAAAGTTATTTTTATGAGTTTTGTAAAATTCATTCCAATATTTACTGGCTTCTCTCTCATATTTATCTGAAATCAAAATAAAAAAAACTTGGTGAATATAAGTTTAGCTACAAAATACTGTGAAGCAACATGGAATTTAGATCCCAAATTTACAGTTTAAAAATCCATAGTTTCCCACATCGTACACATTTAAATGAAAACATATGGATTTTGTGTCTTACCTTAATCTGTGCTCAAAATAACTCCCATGAGGGTTTAATTAGATTTTATGTCACTTAGGATGGAGTAGTCAGGCTTTCTGCATCACTTTTTTTAATGTAGTGACATAGTAGAACAACATCACCAAAATAGGCAATTGTAAGTTTCTTAGACAAGCTTTCATGTCTCAAATTATAAAAGCAATGCATCTTTTCAATTAAACGTTCTCCATGTTTTTCCTATTGAAGAAATACTAAACTGAAATTAATTTCATGATTTATGAAAATCTGAACAATTGCAAATTTGTTGGTAGCTAGTCACCTCTCAAAAAACCCATCAATTAGAAATCCAATTCTGTGAACTGGAGTGATAACTGCTACTGCATAGCCAATAGACAGTAATTCGCTCTAAACCATTGAACAATGCAGTTTTGACAGTCAGAATACAGTCAGAAGCAACATAGTGGCTTTCTTACTTTCAAAACACTTCAGAGAATCTTACAATAGACCTTTGTGTTAACTTTTAATTCACAAAACATTCTAACTGAATGTTAGAATATCAAAGAATAGGACTGGAAGGGATTTCACCCAGTCAGGGAATTCATATCCCTTCTCCACAGAAAGTTGTCCAACTTGTTCTAAAAATACCACCTTCCATATAGGTTTGACAGCCTTCTTCAGTAATATTACAGTCCTTCACCATCTCTACAGTTAGAAACCTTTCCCACTACCTAACCTGAAATTTCCTTATTGCAATTTAAGTCCAGTAATTCTTGTACCATTAACCAAACAGATAAAGTGAAGATTACTTACTTCTCTCTCCAACACCTATTTACAAAGTTGAAGCCTTTACTATGTCTCCTATAAACAATCTCTTTTCAAGATTGCCTCAACCTAACTCTCTTCTTTTTTCCACAGAAGTCACTATTTTTAGACTTCTGATCAGTTCAATTTTTCTTCTCCAAATTCTCTCCAATTGATTTACTACTTTTTGGTGCTGTACTCTGGTAAAGGCATTATCAACACAGAGCAAAAGGAATATTTTACGAGGTTTACAGGCTGTAATCCTGCTTACAACTCCCAGATTGCCATTTTGCAACAGCATGACACTGCTGATTCAGCTAGTGATTCACCACAACCCTCAGATCTTCTGCAAAATGACTACCTAGCCAATTGTTCCAGAACCTAGGATTTTTTTCAAGGAATTGTTCCTAAGCAAAGTATTCTGCATTTATTTTTAGCAAATTTATATCTTTCAGATCCTTTTTTTCCACCATTTGTCCAGATCCTTCTGAATCCTAATCCTGTCCTTCACCATACTTGAAACATCACTTAATATCATCAAGTCTCCCGTTTCCTGAGGTCACTAATGAAAATACCAAGCAGAACTGGACATGGAACAAAACACTTCTCTGTCCAGCACAGCCTTCAGTTCTGAAAGAATCTCTCTAGGCATTCATTCACCCAAAAGCAGTTTCATTAGCTCTCGCTTGCCTAACTTGCTTATGAAAATGTCAAGTAAAGCAAGTAAGAAGCCTGACTAAGGATAAATTTCAGGATGTCTGCTGTGTTTTCCTTATCCCCAGGGCTTGTAACCTTCTCCCAGAAGGAAATTAGCTTGATTTTACATGATTTATTCTTGAAAAAATATTTATTGGCCAGTATTCATCTCCTTTGTTCTTCCAAAGCCAGTGTCTGCAAGCTCTGGATTATCTCTTCCAGTATTTTTCCAGGAACTGAAACT
The DNA here is from genome assembly GCF_949628215.1 of Phalacrocorax aristotelis. Lineage (NCBI taxonomy): Eukaryota > Metazoa > Chordata > Aves > Suliformes > Phalacrocoracidae > Phalacrocorax > Phalacrocorax aristotelis. The sequence goes on from NC_134280.1 coordinate 23,493,148, forward strand.
AATTATTTGACTTTTCTCTTTTCCCACCTCCCTTTTCAAAAAAGTAAATATTCTCTTTTCTGCTTTCCTAGTCATTTATGTACTCTATGGAGGTACTTTGTAACCTGTTCTTTCTCAGCACTAGAACAAGATCTTTTCTCCTTCTCGCTACCACTAATAGTGCTAGCCACTGGACTGCAGCTAACCCATTCAAAGGAAGGCTGATAAAAAGATAAGAATTACAGCTTTTTCAAAGTCTCTTTTGTTGATGGTTTTCACTTCCTCATCCCTCCAAAGTACCAAACCAAATCTTTTTTGTGTTTTTCCCCCTCATTCCCAGAGCATTTACAGAACTGTTTCTTCTTAACCCATTTGAGACAAGAGTTATGGTGGAGTATCTCGTTAAGAAAGGTATACAACTTTCTACTATGAACGTGAGCCGGCAGTGTGCCCAGGCGGCCAAGAAGGCCAACAGCATCCTGGCTTGTATCAGGAATAGTGTGGCCGGCAGGAGCAGGGAAGTGATCGTGCCCCTGTACTCGGCACTGGTGAGGCCACACCTTGAATACTGTCTTCAGTTTTGGGCCCCTCACTGCAAGGAGGACATTGAGGTGCTGGAGCGTGTCCAGAGAAGGGCAACAAAGCTGGTGAAGGGTCTGGAGCACAGATCTTATGAGGAGTGGCTGAGGGAGCTGGGGTTGTTTAGCCTGGAGAAAAGGAGGCTGAGGGGAGACTTTATTGGCCTCTAAAACTACCTGAAAGGAGGTTGCAGAGAGGTGGGTGTTGGTCTCTTCCCCCAAGTTATTAATGGTAGGACAAGAGGAAACGGCCTGAAGTTGTGCCAGGGGAGTTTTAGATTGAAGTGTAGGAAAAATTTCTTCACCAAAAGGACCGTCAAGCATTGGAAGAGGCTGCCCAGGGAAGTGGTTGAGTCGCCATCCCTGGAGATATTTAAAACAAGTGTAGACGTGGCACTTAGGGACATGATTTAGTGGTGGACTTGGCAGTGCTGGGTTAATGGTTGGACCTGATGATCTTTAAGGTCTTTTCCAACCTAAACTATTCTATAATTCTATGACGTCTCTTGCTAAGTGCACAACATATAATGTGTTACCTTTTTTATTTTGTCCCTACTCACACTGACCTGTTAATTCTTTTAATATAAATGCACAGAGCAAATACATGTCTCATTTAAATCTTAACATACTATTTCCTTAATCGCTACAGCTTTTCAGAGATAAGGGGGCTGAGAATTATCATTAGAGGCACAGACAGGCAGTGGGAAGTGGCAATGAGGTGGCAGAATGCCTTGTCCCAGAAATCTGCATAATTTTTAAAATTTAACATTTAATATATCCAATTGTATTATTAAAGGACAAGACCCAGCCATGCAGAGCAATTGTACAGACTTGTTTTATAATGTAAGTGCAGGGTTGATTGAGGTCATATATACCAGATTCCAATAGTGCAAGTTGCACATTCATGGATTGCTCAGCTTCCGTATACAAACAGCAAACGTACTCAAAATGTTCTTAAATCATTATTACCCCTCATTATAGTCACTACTTTTTTACAAGTCTGCTCAGAACCCTTCTACTTAAATTCCCATCAGGTTTGCCAGATTTCAGAATTGAAGGAAAGCAATGGCTAAAGTCAGCCTTTTAAATTGTATTAGTATGGTATTACATAGGTTCAAGTGAAAGAACACTTTCCATTCTTTCACTGTCACTCCTGCACCACTGTGTAATAGTGGCATGCAGAACTACTAGCAATTTTCTGTTTCATTTTGTATATTTAAGTAGCCTGACAACTAAATTTTCCAAGGCATGTAAAATGACAAAACTAATAAACATAACTTTCTGAGACAAAAAAATCCCTTACTTAGTCAACTGATTTTTCCCCTTAACAGAATCCTTCAACACCAGCAGGCATGCCTGAGAAGAAACTGTACATGCTAATAAGTAAATCAAATTCCTAAAGGTAGTGCATTAGTTCATTCAGTTTAACTTCTCTTGTTTTAATGAGGCTCACCAGAACTATTCTATTTTAGTGATATAATAGTATTGTTGAAACCTGTCTTGTCTTTTTCCCCTTATTGTAGTTTCCAAGGCCCCAAAATAACCTGCTCATTCGCTTTGGTCTAGTTCATTGTTTACACAAATAGGCCAAAATGTACTTCCACTTGCAGAATAAAGCTGAAGCTTTCTGAAGGAATACTATCAGCAATGCTCACCTATTCAAGTTCTAAACAGAGGGGCATTCATAGGAAATATCCTTGGATTCTTGTGTTTCTTGGTAATAGACAAATGCCTGATTATTCCATTTCTCACCAGCACAAACTAAGTTCTAATGACTGTAGATGAAGAATTAAAGGTTCCATGAGCCACATGGTTCACAGCTTACTTTTCTATTATGAGCTTACTTTTCCACTTTTTATACAAACCAAATGAAAGTATTAGATGTCATTTTTTAAAAACAAACATTGTACTCCTGTATTTAGATAAAGAATGTGAGAGGTAACAGGGAAGGGCCGGATGACAATCCCAGAGCATTCAAAGTGATAAAGGACACACAGTCAGAGACACATTCACAGGTAATTCAAATAAACTCCAACATGTGCCCTAGTTACATCAATGAAACTGAGCACAGGATCATAATGACACTATCTAATTTGACAGGTTCAAGACACATTAAGTAAACTGAGGCTCAGAACATCCAAGTAATTGTTTTCAGAATATCTTTCTAATAAATGAACAAATTAAGAATCCAGCTTCTATGTTACTATCAAGTTGATACTCCAGCTTTAACATACATAATTACCCTAGAGTTCAGTCTAGGGTTTAGTTTGCCAGTTTGAACGTAGAGTTATCATTCTTCAGAAACACAGACTACATTAAGTTTCCCTTTTGAAGATAGGCATGAAATTCCTTAATCATTTACAGACCAGACTTTGCATCATGTATTGGAACACCTTCCACACAAAGTGCACACACTGCTTCCTGAAGCACTCCCAGCTCAGCCTGGCCAAGGCAGCAAGCTGGGACCAGTACAACTTTCATGGCACATAACTGAAATATGGTGCAATGTACAAACATTAGCTCTCTAAGCAGCCCACAAATCATTAAAAAGCATTTGAATATTTTACATAGCAACTTTCATCCCCAGCACCCTAGCTGGCTGCAAATTCATTCCCTTTAATGAAGTAACAGTCCTGTGTAGAAGCAGTTTTATTCTGAAGAACTGCAAAAGGAGCCAGAACTTGCAACTGCACCATAGTGATGTACCTTATGTACAGCCTATTGCCCCCCCTCCATGCAAAATTGCTCAAATAAGTAACTGAACTGCTAGAAAAAACACACTTTGAGACAATCTTTAGAGGCAACAAAGGAAAAAAAAAACAACAAACACCAACCAACAAATTTAGACAAGATAATGTAAAAATAAGAAGAGTGTTCCTGGATTTTAAGCATCTTTAAATGCTTTAATAAATAGCATTAAAATAGGAATTTTTAAGCCACTATGAATTTGTTACCCTGATCTTCCCATTGGACTTTCACCAGTGAGTTCTCTGCTGCTTTTTCCTTGGCATTCTCCTCTTCTTCTTGTGACCACTGCATGTGGTCCCTGCAAAAGGCAGTTGAAGAACAAGTCTTTAAATAGGATTTTCCATAAACTTTTTTCCCAGAGAAAACAGTTGCAGATTAGCTATGCTGTCTCAAATACATTTTCTTTTTGAATGCAAGGAAATGACCACAAGGAGACTGACAGTTAAAAAATAAGTTTCAGTGTATGATAGATAAAAATTAATTACTAGTTAGGTAAGACTCAAGTGATTAAGAAAAATCTTCCAACTGCAAAGAGGCTGAAGTAATATGCATTTTTTTCTTAATAGGATTAACATATATCTTGTAAATTGAGTGCATTTATAGGAAGGTATTTTGAGTGTCCCATTAGAATTGTGTTTAGCTGGATATAATAATAGACCTATCAACAAACATCCTGATGCAAGAAACTTCTCACATTACCAATGTTTATGATAAGGAACCAAGGTAATTTAGCAAAGGAATCAAATGTTCCTGAAACAGGGACCATAATCCACCTATTCAAGGGGAACAGGTGGAATTGATGAATAGGATTTTACTTATTTGGGGAATAGAGGCAGGAAACGTAAGAAAAAAAGAATGAGACATTCCTAAGAAAAGACAAGCAGTGCTGCAATTATTCCGAAGTCTAAGGTATCTATATTTCTGTAAAGTGGTTCACTAAACATTATATTAATCCATTAAACGGTCACAGAACCAAGCCAAGATCTGACCCTGATGACTAAACTGCCTTCCCTGAAGATTCTGTGTTTGAATCAGGCCACAATGAGGAGTGCCCAAAAATGTTCCGCTGGCAGCTTTTAAAAGCAAATCAGCTTTTAAAATTGCCCAGTCTGAACAGTTTTAGAAATCAGATTAAATTAGATAATATAGTTCAAGTAATCTATTAGATCCTAATCCTACTGAAATCAATTAACTGAAAGTCTGTGACTAAAATTCCATTGGCTACTATGGGAAAAGGAACAAGGTGCCAACTTGAAAAGAGTTGATTGTCTCTAAAAGCTAACAAGCATCTTCCTGTTCCATGCTTGGTGACATATAGGTGATTTAATTCTTAGCCCTTCACTGTTCCTCTTTTGTTAATTGTGGGAGACTAATTGGTATGTATTTGTCTGCTTGCCTCAGACTTGATTTCCGCATGTCTACTGAAATATTTCTCATTATTGTCCACAGCAGGTTGCTTCTCCCCTTCCTGTATTTGTTCGTATACCAAATGTTCCTGTGCGGTGTCAAGGCTCTGACAGACGTGCTGTAGTAGAATAAATTGAATGACCAAAGCATTACTAGGCAGCCATCCTCTCGGAAAGACTTGCTTCCCTCACTCCTATCACCATTTTTGACCTTGCCTAGTCCAGCAAGCTCAAACCAAGGACTATTCAGATGGCACAAATACATAGTCAGACCTTCTGACAGATGACTTGCTGTCGTGTAAACTTTAGCTGATCAACTTTAAGGGCTCTACACACAATCCTATAGGTGCCTGAAGTCCTCTCTCTTCATCAAAAACTTTTTTTCTTTTGTCCCTCCTTGGGAATCCATAAAGCTGAAGCTTTTGACTTTTTCCTAGATATTTCTATAGGGAAGACCCCAAACAACAGGACTGCAACAGGATTTCTAGTTCAAAATCTGCAGAAGAGGGGACATAGCATAATTCTTATGCAAACTATTTACATAATTTGGATGCTTCAAAGGAAGCAGCTCCTTCAGCAATACAAGCTGACAGGAACACAGAAGAATTCTAAGCACAGAAGAAGTATTTAAATACAGAAGTGTTTTAAGCTGAGCATTGACAGCAACAAAGGAAGCTATCCATTTTAACCACACCAGGAACTGTTAACATGAGTAGGCCTGACATGAGACCAAGCAATGCTACTTTCTTTTCAGCTTATTCAACTTAGCCCTTTTCCATTAACTTGTTTGCGAGCATAGGGTTCAATTATCTCTGAAAACTAACATGTGAAAACTATGCCAATTACTAACCTGAATAGAAGCAGACATTTTCTGCTCCAATGTTTAGCATCTCTTGAAATGACAGAAAAGCACCGCACCAAATATCTAAAGCATTAGTTCCCAAATTTGATTTGCTTAGTATTCCCAGCAGCAACAGTAGCAGCTCTTGGCTCCCTGCCAATTCACATACAGGCAGAAAAGAAGGATGCCGCTTTATGAAGTACCAAAGATGATGAGTGGAAAACAAAAGGACATAAATCCTCATATATCAATGCTGGGGAAGATGAATCTTTTATGATCACCCTGCATGATCTATTTAGCTCAACCACCACTCATCCTGATCCCCGTTATCTCCCTAGTGAGAACCCTGCTGATTCAGTGAGCTTCAGATCCGAGGACCTCCCCCACTTCATAGCCAGGTTCTTGATTTATCAAGACCTTCACAACTTCCATGCAACCTCTGCTCCAACTCAGTTTCACCTGTTTTCCCTTCTGAGCTATGTCCATTCATCTGCAGATCCACTTTCTGAACAACCCTGTTCCTTTCAATTCCTTCTTTACAATCCAGCCCAACTACCTGCATCATAGTTTGGTAACTCTGTGTTAGACTGTCAGTGAATGCTACAAAGAAAAACTGAGGCTACCCATGATCAGTTATTTGGAAAGGGAATTAAAAAATGAAAGAAAATTGAGTTTCATCATGGTACAATATTACAGAAAAAGGGTCACCTTTTTCTTAAAATCTTTTCGTACCTTTGACTATATAGCCTACATTTGGATCAGCATTCACACAAGTAAAGGATTTTTCCACCTAGCAGGAGGTACTGAGTCTGAAAGATGCTTAAGAACTACACTGCATATAGATTTATGAAACACAGAAATAAACTTTACACTCTTTTACCACAATAACCAGCCAACTTCCAGCTTCCTTGACCAAGGAACTTACATAAATATAGATAACTCCAGATTTGGCCTTAAGGTAGTATGCGTTGGGGACCATGGCTTGGGGACATCTAATGTAGAAAACAGTAATAGGTGACAGTTGCATATCTTACCTCATGAGTTAAGCCCAAATTTAGAGACTAAAAAAGTAATGAAGATACTAGTTTATTAACCAGAAGACAATCTCCTGTGTCATACTCTTCTCTTAAGACCTTTTTATTCATCAGAATTTTATTGGAGAAACTTCCGTAATAATTTAGATTAAAAAGCAAAATGGACCAATTAACAAATAAACTGGACTACTAAAAAGAATAATAATTTCAAAAAAAACCCAGCAAGTTGGGAGCTTCATTTCAGAACAAAAGGCTGTCCAATAACTTCTCTGACAGTTGCCAGCAGGGGACACTTCTGAGGAAGGTATAAGAACTGCAGATTACTTTTATGAAATAAGGTTAAGCCCTGAAGCTTGTTGTCTATAACTCCTATGTTATGTTACCCATTGGTTATCATTAGCCACATCCAGTACCTTTTCTAATTTTGCGAAATGCTTGCTCTCAGAAATGGTTTGTGGCAGAATTAAAAAACATATTTAAAAATTATGTAGAAAATAATTTCTTGTATAGCTTCTAATTACCCCACTTCTCTTTTCATCAAATATTCCTTGTTCTTAAGTTATGAACTATAGGAATAAAAAATCCCAGTCTTCCAAAGATCTTAAGTAGACGTTCTTCTACCTTCTAGATAGATTTAGATATTCTTCTATCCTTCTAACACTTCCCGTATCACTTAATGGTTTGTATTCATCTCCATTTCATGATCAAAAATCCTAGGCTTTTCAATCTCAGTTTTCCCATTGTGTAGACTAGCTTTCTCACTCTTTTCTGAGTCCCCATTAATCATAAAAATACCTTTTAGACATGGAGATGTACTGCTGCAACTCAGAGCAATTCTCATGCTTCTTAACATTTACATGTTAATGCCTTCTCTGCTACTATATTGCTTATTTACATTAAGATTCAATTGACTTTTTTGACAATTGTGCACTGTTTCGAAATCTCTGCTGAACTATCTGTAACATCTTCAGTATACCTTTAGAAGACAAGCAATTTACATGTTCCTTTCAAAGTTGGGTCAGTTTTAGAATACAGCACTAATTCAGTATGCACATTATTGTACCTAACTAGTAACTTTCTGCCATTATAAATAACATGAACTATCCTACCTCTACACTTTCAGTCTCCTAATTCATTACTGATCTACAACAATATTTTGCCTTTCATTCCATGACTAACTACTTGCTCAGCAGCTTTTTCCACAAGTCACTGAGAACTCGTAACTGTCAGGTTAATTGTGACAATCTCAAGTTTTCTCTAGCACTACCTTTACATGTCTATTCTGGCAGTTTGTCGTTATATATATATACACACATCGTTCATCCTAGTAAATAATACACAGAAATATATGAAAATGAACATTGAAGAAATATCTCACCACATGTTATGCTCAAAAACCTTAGAAGGATCAGTTAAAATCCGTGATCCAAGTGGAACAGCTGGTCGTCTACTACTTTGGTGCCTATTGCAAGACTTTGGTGTCTTACTTTTCCTCAGACATAAAGCAGAAAGTCTTGTAATGAAATTCATTTTGTTCAGAGACCTGAAAACACAATTAACTCAAATTACACTTTTGCTGTAACTTAATTGTTTATGTCACTTACATGAGAAACTGGTGAAATAATCAAGCACCAGTATCAGCTTTAGTAACAATCTTTTACTATAGCATTAATTTAAAATGCTTTTTAGAGAACAGCAGCATCGCTTCAGTGTGCTGAAAGTCCAAATAATCCCAAAGTAGGCTACTGGAACGAAACCATTGAAAGACAAATTGTTTGGCATCATTTCAAAGTCATATCAGGCAGGGGAATAAAAAGAAATACAAGGAAAACAGTAAACCAACTTTGGCACTGTACCTTTAAGAAGACAAGCAAGAACTGATCAGTAAAGAAACCACTTGTTCTAGTGGGTACATAATGTCACTGAGATTGACATTTTTCACCCCACTCACTAGGTAGCCACCTTCAAAAGATTTCATTCTAGAACTGTTACTGTAGTTTTACGCTTTTAGCTAGGGAATTTTTATATTTTTATAGTGTAAACATTATGCACCAGAAAGCCTTCCAAAATTTCTGCCATGTATTCTCCTGATCCCTGTTTAATGCCCTCACTGAAATGGTTATAAATGTTACATTTCTATTCATGCAAATTATAAGGTGCTTGAGATTTTTCTATTACATCTATAATTCTGTCTTACATTGCTGCATTTTACTTTACTTGAAATCTCTTCATACAATATTAAAAATGAAAGATAACAAGTGTGTGCAGCTAGTACCAGCATTTTGTCTTGTTGGGGTTTTGGGTTTTTTTTTTTTGCGTATTCTCGTTAATGTAGGCTTTCTAGGAGATGAGTAAAATGAAATACCCCTCCTACTACTTTTACCCTGATGTGCCTTTGCTGTTTTTTCCTTCAAGTGCTCTGCATATGACTTTAAAAAGTATTCTTAGTCCTATTTTTTCCTGCCCTTCCCCCCAGCCCCCTTTTTTTTTTCTTTTGAGTGCTTCTTCTGTATAAACCACATGTACAAATTTAATGCAATGGAAATACAAAATGTAGTTACAAAAGAACAGACACAAGACATTATTAGAAAACATTCTGTGCAAATTGTTTACAAAATGAAGATTTTTATCTTGAGGAAAATAGTACTATTTGATCACAAGTCTTGTACTTTGAATAAAAGAAGATTAATTTGTACACATCAGTACAAAGCCTGGCAAAGGAATCTCTTCAATTAAATGAACAATTCCTCATTTAAGGTGTACTTTTGAATGAGTCAGGATTTTAAAAGGGCATTGTTTATTCATGTTAAGCCTACAGAAAAAAAAAAAGAGGAAAAAAGATTAAAATCTCTTTTTATTTGTCAAAGATTAAATAAAATGGGGTTTGCCTTTTGGCTGTCAATGCCAAACAAAAACACTGACAGATTTTAGCTGCTGGGACTGCAATGTTACCAGGATATGGGGCATCACCATACAGTGAAAATGTAACATTTAGTCCTATTAAAAAATTAAAACCTCTTCTAACGTTAACAAGTTTATTATGGCTCTTTTTTTTTATTTAATGTGGCTCAGCAACTAAAACAATTCCAGTTTATACTGCAATTACTACAAACAGTTCATGCTTTGTTTTTGAAAATACGTACGCATTTTTCATAACATCATGCATAATTATTACTATATATGGGATATTATGAAATAATAATTATGAGACATGAAAATTAAGACACTATGACAATTTCTGCAAAATGTGTAATTTACATAAAGGCAATATGCTTGAAAACAAAAACAAACAGAAAATCCCCCAAAACCCCAAACTACAATCTGATCTAAAATGCCTGGATAAAGATTCCATGATTACGTTGCAAACTGTTTACAAATCCTCTTCCTCCTTCAACCATTCAAAAAGACCTGACTTAGTATCTTGTATTTCCTGTGCCAGCATTGATGTTCAACATAAAATGCAATGATTCAGCTGCTAGCCTAGTCACAATTTTTCTTGGCTTTCTAAATATCTCAGTAAGAACATGAAAAGATGCACAGATGGGAATTATAGTCAGATGACTAAGATGATCTTGCATCAGTAAAATCCAGAGATGCAACTCTTTTTATGAGAATGTCATCCTTTGAGTGATAATTGCACAATTTTAGCTGATAAATTCTGAAACATCAAGAAAATGCAAGCAGAGTGAGGTAGGTGGGGGAGGGAAGTCTACTGCTGCATCCAGTGTTAATGTGAAGGAACTCCTTGGAGACATGCATGCATAACCCTGAGAGTTAGTGATCCCTAGACCATGAGATTAATGGGCAATCTGGCTACTAGAAGTTCAAAAAGCATCTGAATGACTTGATAGCCTAAATCACATTTTCAGAAGCAAGTCATTGCTCAACTGTTTCTCTAACTGATTTAATTAATGAAACAGGCAAACACCCTTTGTCAGATAAGATGATCATACCCTGAAGCCTTGACAGTAAGAATTGTTGTCTGAAAGAATTAGGAGTAATTTCCTTGTTCAGAGCCATGATCAGGAAGGCTTTAAGTTTCATTATTAATCAAAGCAATTCAACCTTCATCTTTAAGGATATCATCATAAAACTGAATTACATTCAAAAATGCCTATATTCTGTGGCACCATAACTATTTTTCAGAAAAAAAACTTTAAAGAAACAATGCACTTGGTAACCACACTGAAAAGCAATGTGGAAGACATTTTTCCCTGTGGAGCACTGCCTTTTAGTCTTTAGAATTTTGTCATTGTTACAAATACAGATCAGGGCCTCAGTTTAGTTGAAAAACTTTAAGAAAACAGCCTTAAAACTCCTCCCCTCCCCAATCTAACACAGCACCTTTAGTACAGCTTTTTGAAGGTGGGCATGCAGAAGGCAGACACATCAACTGCTAGCTAGACCTGAAATAATAAATTTCTAATTGATGTTGGCACTAAAACCTCTGAGCAGTCACATCCACAGAGGGAAAAGTAAAGACACAGGAGAAAATAATCTTTCTAATCTTGTTTTTTAAATAGTGAATTACACACTAAAAATACATAAAACACTTCACTGATGAGTAAAATCCTTGAGAAGTATCAGCTCTGAAAGAGATGTCAAAAGGAAAAAAAAAAAAACCCCAACAAACCAGAACAGAAATAACGTGTCATTTTTGTCTGAGAACCTAGTTCAGTGAACTTATTGGATGAAAACATTTTGACATTTGACTGATCTGCAACTACAAAGGTAACAACTTCTTCCATCTCTAATCACTAAGCCTACCTGTAGTGTCTGTTATAAAGAAAAACAATAGCCTACATTGGAAGGAGTATGCAGCTTATGTTACATTTCTAGAAAGAATAATATTCTGGAATCAATGAACTTCATACAATTACTTCTGCATGGCACCTAGAATCTTATCTACACAACATTGGACAATAAATCCCCAATACTCCCCTGTAAAGCACGGCTGATCTGTTTTATCCACATCAAACTACCAAAACTCAGAACATGTTACACAAAGCAGATGCAAGTGGCAATCATGGACACAAAGTGAAAAATTCTTCAAGATAATAGTAACACAGAAGCTATAACTATGAATTACCAGTGGTTCTTTTTAAAATACATACATATTAATATTTCTGAATGTTTCAAATCAAGGGCCGGGGGGGCAGACTTTACTGTCAACCAGACTTATTCACTAAGTGAATGCTTAATGCTATTCTATTCTACTAAGTGACCAAACATACCCTCTTGGAGCTTCATCATTAGTCTTTTGATGATATACTTCAAAAAATTAGTGCACATTTGAAACAATAGAATATTTCACCACTTTTCAAACTCAGCAGATCTAAAACTCTCAACTGTTTTTCCTTCTCATGCATCATCACCAGGAATGATGCAGACCTCCCTGTGGGCACACAGCAACTTCAGTAAAACCACTGCAGAGCATTGACGACCAAGGGGAAAAGAAAAACAAAACAAAAAATTATTTTGATTAATTCTGACTCCTGTTGAGACAACACAGTTAACATTGGTTAAAAAGCATGAGCAGGTAAGAACAAACCCATCAGGTGTGATTTTCACCACATGCACAGAAATGTCGAGTAAGAAGAGCCCATTTTTACACCGCCTGTCAGGTAGCCTGTTAAAAAGAGTCAAGCAAAGAGGAAATAGTTTATACAACGGTAGAGGGAGGGAAATAGGGAGGGAAGGAGATAAAACTACTCATTTACTGAAATAATTTGCTTGAATCACCATACATGCAGACCAGCAACAGAATGTGAAGGTACATTATCTGGGATAACATAATGTATGTAGGTACTATATAATCACTTCCAAAAGAACGCAGACGAACCATTATTAGGGACAAGCAGAGAGCTAAAAGTCCTTGAGAGTTAAAAAAAAATTATTATTATTTAATTTCCTAATTTAGTATTCATTGAGAATTGTTTGTAAGCCACTATTCTCCATCTTGATACTCCTGTTAGAATTATTCTGCTATATAAAGCATTTTTGCAATATCTTATGAACCTGCAGGTTTTATAATTACATTTTTTTTTTCTCTTTAAGAAACAATCACACCATTCCTATAAAAAAGGGAAAACGTTCTTCAGTTGAGACTATGAACTGCAACATTAATTCTTGTTGGCAAATGCATCTATTGATCTCGGAAGACAGTGGAAGCAAAGAAAGCTTTCTCCTCAGTACCGAGGGAATCAACTACAGTATTTAGTATGTTTTTAAGCTAATGAAGACAGTCTGAAAAAAAATCCAGCTAAACATAAAATAATGGCAACTGCAAGATCGAAGAGACATGAATGGCCAACAAGGAAGAAAAAAACAGTTACCTTAGAAATGCAGATGTATTTTATTTACTGAATCTTTAATCAATATAATGTGAACATGAAATAACTAACAAAAGCGTTTTATTTTAATTAACTGTACAGATAAAACGTGGAGTTCAGTTGCCAGAGGTGACTAATGTAATTTGTTCTATCCTAAACTAAATGTGAGCTCCCACTTCTTTCTTTATTTGCAAAGGCAGGTGATAAAACATTCTGAAAGAAGCTCGTCAAAAAATACTGATTCAAGAAAATCACAGTGTTTTAAAGAAATGTAGAAATTCTGCTGACACTTTAATATAGTCAAACATTTTTATTATTTTTTTGAATTTTGAAATATTTTTGTTTTCATCAGGACAGGTGTTTTGTTGAAACTGCAGCATTTCAATTTATAATAAAGATATTCTGACTTCAATATTGAAGACTATTTGCCTTTAAAATGAAGCTTTAATAAAGTATTTTTACTGAATTTGAAATACTTCAACTTGTGAAACATGCTTTCATTCCAGCTGAAGCTAAAACTATATTTTGATATACTATAATCATTCCTGGAATGGAATTTCTCCTTTTGTACTGAATCTATTTATAATAACATTTTCAGTGTTAATTGTTCTGCTGTTCCCTACTTGTAACACCTACTAAAGGCACACTCAGAAACAGTGTAATTATAAATATTATTGACTAAAATAATTTGAATAATAGAAATAAGAAGATACCAGTCACTCTTAGTACAAATTACTTAAATATTGCATAATGTAAAGAGGCAAATTCACAAATAATTCTTTAGGCTATAATCCTGTACACTTGTTTAGCTTTACAGACAAGTTGTCTTCCCACGTATCAGTAAGTGTTTGTAGGATATGGGATTTAAATACCTAAGTCTTCTGTACAATCCTTTACTTCTTCTTTCCCCCCTATTTTCACCTTTTTTTCCATGAGGTAATTCACGTCTTTTACTGTTAGTTATACATCAGAATACAACACAAAAGTGATTTACTAAATTAATCTATTCACAAGTTTAACATCAACAGGAAGCCATCAGTGGTAAACATAGCTGAGAAATAAGGCTTCCTAGTTAACCTGCGCACCCTCTGCTGGCTGGTGCTTACATACGAGGAAGGGGAAAAAAATCCTGTGTTGACTTTATGTATACATATACATGCACAGTGAACATCTAGCTAAGTCTCCAAATATGTCTTTCAATCACTTCAATTGTTTTTCAACCCTATATTCTACAAAATAGTGAATATGTAACTGCGTTGCCTAACAAAAGATTATTTGTCTCAACACCAACTGTGTTTTTCTTTTATTAAAGATGCTGAGAACAGAGATAGAGCAACATGAATTTCACTACTATCTATGATTTACACGGAAGAATGTCGTTCATCTACATCCCTGCAAGACCCTGGATGCACACATGCACTTTGCTTAGGTGCAACATGCCCTGTCAGCTCTGAAGTCAGTGGCAATGTTGTAGATCCAGGGTACAGTATGCTCTGCACACTGTCCTGATCAGCTCTTCGGAGGAGCAACTGCAACCGCCGTGTTTGTGTGCTCAGCTCACTTCACCAAAATAACTGCAAAGCACCTGAAAAATCACAGGAATCTGTCTTTTGTTACAGTATCAGCGAAGATTAAAAGTTCCACTCAGAGATCCTGAAGAGCAGACACAAACACACATGAAAGATCAGTAACTTCCACATTACCCCATTTGGGTGCCTGGCCTCTGGCAAGGAAAGGAAACGAGTTTTTCCACAGGCTTCAGTTGCTCTGCTGACAAGTAGCTGCTGATGATAGTGACAACTTTTGGGACGTAGCTCTAAAAATATAAAAATGAAGTGTCATACATCTCAAGAAGTTGCTGTCGACCCTGGAGATTTAAACAAATTCTTTAAAATCACACACACACGTCCGGGCACATGCCACCCAACACAGCCGCATCCCAGGTCGATGCCACAAGCCCGCCGCGTGCAGGTGTCAGATCGGCTGCGAGCCCCCGGGCGCGCCCCGCGGTACCGGCGGGCGACCGCTGCCAGCGGCTCTCACCGACCTCTGCGCAGAGACGCGCCTCCGTACGGCCTCTCACCGGCGGCAGCACCGCAGCACCCCGCCGGTACCCGGGAAAGGGCCCGGCTCCCGCAGCCACAGCGCCCGCCTCGGGCCGAGACTACAGCTCCTGAGGGAGCGAGCTGGCGGGCTACCGAGGGGCATGGCGGGAGTTGTAGTCCGGGCGTGCCGCGGAACTCCGCCGGCGGAAACTACAGTACCCGGCGGGAGGCGGGGGAAAGGCGGTGGCGGCGGTGGCGCAGGGTTGTTGCAGCGTGGCGTTGGCGGTAGCTCAGCTCTGTGTGGAGGCCCCGGCCCCGCCCCAGGACGGACCGGTGCCTTCGGGAGCTCGTGGTTTGCGTTTCCCGGGAGTCAGCGATCAAGGGCTCTCTCCACGTTTCGCTGCGCCTCTCGCCGGGTAGGGCAGGGAGGGGTGAGGGGTGAGAGAAGTCCTGCGCGGGCCCCGGCCCCGCAAGGCCCGCTCGCCCCGCCAGGAGCGACCCAGAAGCGGGGAGAAAGCCGCGCCTGCCCCGAGACAGCGGGATGTGCCCGCAGGCAGCCGCCGGCGGGAGGAGGGCCGCCTTCCGGGCGCCTGAGGCTCACAACGTCTGCCGCCTCCTCACCCGCAGGGCCCACGGCTTTTATGCCAGAGATGCTGGTATCGCCCACAGAAAAAACCTAGGACTCCTCAGAAAGATAATGTGTCAGGTAATACCGATGCTTCCCGGCGCTAGCTGGACCCCTGCGTGTACTGGCTTTCAGCCGGGCAGTTTTGAGTGTCAGCCCTCACGCAGGTGTTTCAGAAGCTCCTGGTCACGCCGACCAGCAAGTTTGGGGGGAAGAAATCTGCAGTTTTGCTGAAGAGACTTACAAATAATCAATCTCATCAACACCTATAAATATCTAAAGGGAGGGTGTCAGGACATTGGGACTAGACTCTTCAGTCCCAATGACAGGACAAGGGGCAATGGGCACAAGTTGGAACACAGGAAGTTCCAGCTAAACATGAGAAAAAACTTCTTCACTATGAGGGTGACAGAGCAGTGGCACAGGCTGCCCAGGGAGGTTGTGGAGTCTCCTTCCTTGGAGACATTCAAAACCCACCTGGACGTGTTCCTGTGTCCCCTGCTCTAGGTGTGCCTGCTCAAGCAGGGGAGTTGGACAAGATGATCCCCAGAGGTCCCTTCCAATGCATTAAAAGTGAATATGTGGAAGTGATTTGGCATTTGTGTTTTATTGAAAATATATTTATTGGAAGTCAGCTCAAGTGTTCACTTACGCAGCTAGATCGATGGGCATGCAAGGTTTACTGAGGTAAAAATTAGTACATCTGACTCAGAAGCTTTTTTTTGTAAGACTGAAACCTTTACTAATGGTATAGGTGGTTAATGGTAGATATCTCTAATGCATGCAAGAAACTTTATGTGAGCAGTTTGTCTTATTAACATTCCAGGCACTTTTTGCAAATAACTGTAAACACATTTTTCTACCTTTTGCCCAAAACACCGAATAGCAGAATGGAGTCAGATGTTCAGTAAATTCAATTAATTACATATAAAAGAGTTATGTGCATATTTACACTGTGGGATGTTTTGTCCTTGATTTTAAAAGTTGCCATTTAGTTGCCAGTTTTAATTTTAATGCAGGCAAATTAATGACAAAATATTCATTACTCATGTTGTCCATAATAGCTAGTAAAAAGATCTTTTAATTTTGTTTAAAAAAATTTCCTTTATGCATTCAACAGCAGAGCTTCAATTAAAGTAAGTTATTAAGCAGCAGTAGCCAAGTATTTTCTAAAAGAAGCGTTTGTTACAGAAGCCATTACTGTTATAACCACTGTCTGTTTCAGGAAAGTACTAAATTCAAGAATGTTTGGACAACTCATTCTGCATCTCCTATTGCGTATGAAAGAGGAAGAATTTACTTAGACAATTATCAGTGCTGTATTAGCAGGTAATAAAGTGACAATTAAAAAGTTACCCTGGCTTACAGTTTTAACACTGTGATTCTGTTTTAGACATGTTGTTAACTTTACTCATCCAAATAACCCCTGTGAACTGAGTGGAACTTACTTATGAACAAAAAATAACCAGGTGCATAAATCTTTGTTAAATTACACTCAGATGCTGTTGTGTCTTAATGCGACACCTGCTTCAGTGAACGAAAGTCTGATCTTACTGCTGCCATACAACTTCAGTTTTTAGAGCACTTTAACAGAAGTGGAAGGTCATCGGTATTTTATAATTTTGCACTAAAAAGCCAAATGAACATTAGTTCTTTGTGCTCTGGTAACTAGCAGTGTGCTAAAGAATGTGTCACAAAATCAGCCTATGAAACAAGCTTGGTACCACATCTATAAATTCTCCATTAAAGAAGTAAATTATTGTTCATGTACAAGTACAGTGTGCGGAGTACTTGCTGGTTTTTGCTAATGTATTTTGCAGATCAGTTCTCTGATCTGATGTACTCTCCTGTTCATGATCAGCTGCAGAAGCACAGCTTAGGAGGCAGCACAGGGCAGGGTAGAGGACAGGAAGTCCTGCATACAGCAGTCCTTGTCCTTGCCCATCCCTCTTGTGAGGGAGATAGCAGGGACTTGAACTGCCTTGCTGAGTAAGTTGTGGTCAGAACAGTTTTGAGACGGTGTCAGGGGATACCTGAAAGACATTACTCTGTCAGTGTAAACCACCGAGAGTTAATTAAATTAATCTATCACTTACAGGAGAGATCTAAATCTACTTAGCCGTGTTTTATTCCTACATTGTCAGAATGCTTTCCAGTACTGGGTTAACCTGTCTAGCATCTTTCAGGTTTATCTTTGTCTCATCCTCTCCCTGAGGGGAAAACTGTGCACACTACTAAGTTTTTATTCTAGTAGCAGGGGTTTTTTTTAAATATCTGTACATGATACCACACCTTTATATTACGAAAGGCAACACTGGAAGAGCTTGAGGGGAAGGTTCCAGGATGATTGCTAGTTTCTGGTATATGCTTTCTTTTTAATGTATATCACTAAAGTAAGAATGTTAATAAGTTTGTTATTTAAAAACAAAACAAACCAAACCACAACACCAAACCATAAAATACAGAGGTTAGCTTTTATACTAACTATTGTTTATTAGGTCTTACTCTGAGAGCAATTTCTGGTTATATTTGCAAAGTAAAAAGATGTTTAGATTTCTGACCTGCCTAAAGAGAAGGCAGGATTTATACAACTGTATGAAATGACTTGTTGATATAAAGTAGTTTATAAAGTAGACTAATGATTAGCAATCATTTTCCTCCAGCATTGCACAAGAGCCAAGAATACTTTATCAAAAGCCAAAGTGTTCTAAGTCAGAAAAAATAGAAGATGCTTTATTATTGGAATGCCCACTGGTAAGATTATTTTTTAATAAAGCA
Organism: Phalacrocorax aristotelis; assembly: GCF_949628215.1. Classification (NCBI taxonomy): domain Eukaryota; kingdom Metazoa; phylum Chordata; class Aves; order Suliformes; family Phalacrocoracidae; genus Phalacrocorax; species Phalacrocorax aristotelis. Next base: position 23,511,514 of record NC_134280.1, read on the forward strand.
TTGTTGTGCAAAAAAACAAATTAATATCTTTCAGTGAAACATATTTAGAACAGTGTTCTTCCCCTGTGAACTATTTTATCGGTGTTTTTACAGAGTTAGGTTGTTTAAGGTTTGCAATGTGCTTCTCTATTTTGACTGAATGTTTAGAGGTATACTCCTCTGAATTTCTCAAGAGTGCATTCAAATGCTTGTTTGTGAGCTTTGGAAGACTTTAAAAGCAGTGCCTTTATGCTTATGCAACTAACTCTAATTCCTTACAACATAAATTTTGTTTGTTTGGGTTTGGGGTTTTTTTTAATTAGCAAGGTAGTAGGTGGGAGTTTTAGTTTTTACCAGGTCTGTTGACATAAAAAAAAAAAAAAAGCAGATAAGCTAAAGACCTATTAAAGCAACTCTGCCCAAAAGCTGTTCTGCTGTTTCTAGCTTATAGATTATCAAATTTCCCTTCTACTTGAGGAGTTTTTCCCTCATCCACTGTCCACAGACCTTAGGAATATTAGCCCAATCCTTGAGATGTCTAAAAATAAAAGCAGTGTGAATACCATTCTTGGCCATTACTGTTGAGTTACCACTGAATGTCTTATTCTGCAATACTTAAACAATTGCCTCAAGACTGGTATCAGTTAAATTGATAAGCAGTTATACTTCATTTGCGCAAGGTAATCTTTCTAGAAAAGGTAACTACCTTGCAAAAAGTGTGACAACAGACTATTTATGTGATAGTCAGCTGACTATTTAGCACAAACATGAGCTTAGAGACCCTGATGTGATTAGCAGGCAGCTTTCCACTTTAGTTTTTGAGGAATGTGTATTATCTTCTGTTTTCTTGGTATTGTGTCAAAACGTTATGTATCCTGGTACAAACTTTTTTTTCTGATAACCTTTTGTTATGTAGGGGGAAATGCTACCAAGTCCAACAGACTATAAATCTTCCTTGATAGTCTTGACAGTGCAGAACTGGCTTCTACGTCTCTCTGCTGATAGTGGAGAAATACTGGAAAAAATATACCTTGCTGGTTCCTATTGCAAATTCAGGTATTAAACATTGACTAGGCTTTATATAATTAACAATCATTAGTACTACACTGTAGAAAGGGAATAATGTTTATTTTAGCACTATCCTAAGGCTGATTTCAAGTTTGTTAGTCTAGCCTATTACCTACAGTACTGTTCCTGTGTGCTGTATCCTACAGAAGAATTTCAGCAGCTTAAGTATTATGATCTAAAATTTGGTATCAAGTTCTACAAAAGCTACAAAATCTAGGCTACTGTTGGCTTTTCTCTGACAATTTTACAGCCTTTAATATTGCAATAGCAACATACTAGGAAAGGACCTTTAAGAGCTGTAAAACAAACTTCATAAAATGAGAGAAAAATGCATATAAAGTCTAAGCCATTTTTAAGTTGCAAGCATTCTTCCCCGTAGGGTAGCCATTTTGTTCTTCAAAAGCAGAACAAACCGCATCTTTTTGTTGCTTCTCAGAAGAAATTATTCACTTTCGGCTGAAGGATAAGCAGTAATTTGTGAAGGGAAGAACAATTAAGATAGTGAATGTTCGTACTTTCAGAATTTCTCTCACAATCCTGTATGGAATAAGCCATTCCTAGTTCTGTGGGTTTTGCATTATTGCAAACATCTCAGGCACCTCTCCCAAATCGAATACTGAACAGTTTGCCTGGACACAGGGATCTGCCTAGTTAGAGTAGATTATATTTTATGTGAAATAATGTATTTATTAAATTATTTTTAAATGGTTAAGATAGGCCTTTCTTGTCACAAATAGGTATTTGAGCTGGGATACTCCTCAAGAGGTAATGGTTGTAAAGTCAGCTCAGAATAAGCTCTCTGCAGCAGCACGACAGGTAAGTTTGTTGAAAAAAATCTGTCATTTTAAAATTTTTACAAAATTTATCAAAAAAAATTTACAAGGACAGAGATGGAGACATTATGCTTTGCTATTATGGTAGAAAATGAAGATGTCCTACCCTTAATAAATGCCGCAAGTATAATAACTATATTCATTATTGTTATTCCTTCCCAGGCAGGCATCCAACAGTCTGTATTGTTCTATCTCGCTGTATTCCGAGTTTTGCCTCTTTCATTCATTGGAATGCTAGAAATAAACAAAAAGGTAAGTTAATTCCACTGTTAGTCGTGATCTGTACTGTAGTTGTATGAGAGGCATGGCTTAGGCAATTGTCCCGGAATTGCAGAAGTCACACTTACCACTTACAAAAACATAGTGCCCTGAAACATTAATTAGCAGTAATGTTCTTGAGTCCGGTATGGGCATTGGGGGGAAGATTCTTAATTCAAATGAGCAGAAGAGAAAATACAAATGCACTCTGCTATGTTTAAAACCTGTATTATTATTGATATTGAGCGTCGAAATGTAAATATGTGTCTTGCTTTGTCTGTCAAGAGCATACAACCTTTCTGAGGTTTGTTTGTGACCTGTAAGTAAGAGTGTATATGTTAGGAAACTTCAATCCAGACGGCAAATTTTACTGTTCTGGTGAAAAAACATGTCTATTTTAAGTCAAGAGAGTTCTGGATGCAACATATAAATGGAACAGTACAAACATGCAAACTCTGTCTTCAAAGCTCTGTAAGCTACAGTCTTATTTGGGGTCCAGAGCTATTAGTGGGTTTTAGCTGGTGCTGGGTTGGGTTGAGGCTGTAATTGAGATTGGGCTGGCAAGTGAAGGAGTGGGATTAAACGTTTTTCATTTGGGTTCATGAAAGTTTAGGGGCACTGTGTATTGTTCTGTTCAAAATTAGTATTTAGGACTGGAAAAAACAGTTGTTACCAGTATCAAAGGTATTCTCAATCTGGTTAAGAATGGCATGCCAGATTCTTTCATGGCCATAGTAGGCAAAATGTCTAAAAGAGTACTACTTCAGTTGGGCCTGTACTGAGTACTCATCAGAATAATTGTTACTACTAGGAATAAAGTCAGGGCAGAATTTGGAATTTGAGGATATACCCAGCAGAGGAAGCAACCAGTGGATGCAATGCCAAACTTGGTACAGATCAGTGGAATGTACTGTTAGAGTTAGGGTTACTGTTCAAGACTGCAGAATGCACCTAATGTATCAGCTTTACTGAGATGGTACACCACAATAAATTCTGAGTTCAGACTAGCTAAGGTCTTGATGATAGAAAGAAGAGTTTAGGGTTGGAAGACTCTTAGAGTTTGGGTCTGGAAGACACTGGGACCTAAGCTAACAAATGTATTGAGAAAGAGCCATAAGACTGCATAAAAGACAAGGTCTCAGGAGTGAATGTATCTTTCAGGACTAAACTGATCACAAGATCATTGACAGTGTTAAGATTTAGGAGTATTACATCTTCTGGGTTTCTTTTTTTTTTTTTTAATTGTTTTTAAGCCTGCTTTAACCCTGTATTAATTGCTTTTTCACATAGTGATTCAGATTAAAGAAGTGAAAACTACATTTCCAAGCACCTCTATTAAAAAAAAAATTATGAATTTCACGTGTTGTTATTCATTAAATACTAAGAATTAGTTTGTTGGGTTTTTCTCAGTGGAGATGTGTTAAGCGGTGGCGCAAATGTATACCGGATAATTGTTAAACAGGGTAAGTCAGCTTCTAATATATGTGTCTAATCTGGATTCAGAGAGGATCTTGTACTCTGTGACAGCTGGATAATGTAGTTTTAGTACAGCTGTACACAGTCATAGAGCCATGATTAGACTAGTACTTTACCCTGGTAATGAAGAAAGAACAGAAGAGCTGAAATCAGTACTTTTAGATTGAGTTGTTAGCTTTGCTAACATTCCTGTGGGATGCTGGGTAATATAATCTATTGTATACTATAATAACTGGGTAACATGATATGAAGATATACTGAGAATTGATTAGAGAATTAATCTGCTTGCAGAATATGTCCAATCTAAGCTCAAGTGTTCCTGCAGTGCAAAGTATGCAACAGAAACTCAGCAGAACAGATAAGTTACAGAAAACTTCATGAACTAAAACACTGATCATAGGGTTTGGTCAGAATAAAAAATAAAAGAGATTGCAAAATTAAGGACATAATGTCAGTATTTTGCATTGTGTCTCAATTATTTCTTCCCTAAATGAATATTTTTTTCTTCTCCTTTTTTTTTTCCAGATATTCGGTAATAGTGTGACAGATGTTGCTGTTTCTAATGGAATCCTGATTGTAATGTGCAGCATGGGTCTGGTCAGGCTCTATAACTTCCAGGCCATCTCTGAACAGGTAATGAAATAAAAAAATTTTCATACAGTCTGTGCTATTTTGGGCAACAAATCATAAATATTCATGTAATGCCACATAGGTACATGGGGAATGTGACATAGGATAGAGATCTTGCCTGAGTGTATTTACAGTCAAAAGATGCAAATGGGTACACAATCAGAAAATTCTACCCACTCCAGTTATGGGTGGCAAAACATAAGAGATACAGGGTCAGACAGGCACTAAAGCGCATACAGAGAGGAGCTATGTAGATGCTAGACCAGGGTGTCCTCTTCTTTACGCACCTGGTGGTCTGTAGTTATAGATGAGTGTTAAGGCTAGAAACTGATAGGCATGGAAGATCACTTGATCAGAAACAGAACTGCAGTGAGACTTTTGAGGTTATATTCTTAAAATCAAAAATCATATGTTAATTCAAAAATAAGACTTCAGGCAGTATCTAACAAGATAATGCAGCAGTAATGGAGCAGTAAAACTAAACAGCAAGTAAATACGCATCAATAAAGTTAAATTGTTCTGTGTTATTTTAGTTCATGGAGCAGCCGTTTGATTTGGGACATGAATTCAACTGGAATGGTCAAGTGGGAGTTGTAGGAAAGTATCCATTTGGTCTTCCATGTAACATTAAAATAACAGGTATTTATGGTCTTTGTATTATCTTGGCTGGTGGCTTTTATGGATCAATTATGACTTATTTCACACCAAGAAAAAACATTAAAATTACTGTACTGGTATTGGGCTGTAGCTATATTTCTGGGTTTATGTTATAGTGAAAATGTGCTTTGCTTTACTTCTAATTACAAGAATTAATTACATAGGACTTACCTAGAGAACCAGTACAGCAACTAAGCTATTTGAAAACCTTCATAAGCAACACATGAAGTGGAAACCCCTTCCTTATTTCTGAGAGACAACTGCTCTCTCGGGAAAGAGGAAGGGCTAGGACAGCTGTTAGTAACACCCAGAAACAGTGTACAGTATGTAAGCAAAAGATGTGAGGATGTTCAATCTAACTTGCAGAGGGAATTCAAGGAGACGGCATACAATTTGTCCAAGTTGCATTTTGATAATTCTTAAGTTGTCAGAAATGTGCCAGCTTCAACAAAGTTCTTTCCTGAGGAGAAAACAAATTATCTATTAAAAGCAATTCTTATGCCTCAAATCATTAACTTATGAATGCTCTACTTTATGTAATTACTTTGTTTTCTCTGAAACCAAACAGTCATTTCCGTTGGTGCATTTGAGATTAGAATTTGGTGCCGAGAATCTTAATGAATGACCGAAGCTGAGACTTTCTTTGAAACTTTTCTTTTTACTTTAAAAATACATTCTCACAAGTTCACACTTGAGGCACTTCCAAAACAAACTCAGAAAGTTTCACCAATATCAAACAACGCATGCTTTTATTTCTTTAATTTTTAATGTTTCTGTATTTAGATGGTTTTTACAGGTGACTGTCCACATAAAAAATGCTTTTGCTCTTTATGTTTGTAGACAGAATCAGATGATAACAGGCAAACCAAACCAGATTTACATAAACCTGAGGAAACACGCAAAGATAAAATACAGACTTACATAGTGAAGGCTTTCAGTTATAATGCAATGTTTTATCAAAACAAAGTGATAATTGACATCTCAGGTTCTGCAAAGGGAAATTTCTCCTCATTTTCTTCTCTGTCTCAGTCTGCAAAACTGCAATTTAGTGTTAGGGACCCTGTGGAAAACAAGCTGTGCAAGCTTTAATAGGAAGCCTATACCCAATTTGTTTTCATGTCTTATAGATCATTGTATTTTTTAGTTTTGAGATTTAAAACCAATGCACTGGAGTAAACATTTTTTTATCTTGAATCATGTTCAAGAATTTGTGGTTAGGAAGTTTTGAACTCATGACAGACATTTGCTCTGACTGCTCTTTGTAGATAGCTGCATTCCTGTGGTTCTTGAGCTGTTTTCTTTTAAGAATGAGACCGCCGACTGACTGTTCAATGTGATGTAATGCTTCAGTGAGCGAGATTTTAACAGTTTCAGAGTTTAAGCTTGTATTTACTATAATTTACAATGTGTAATTTTCCTGCTTATTTAGTCCTAGCCTCCCTACAGAAATTGTCTGAAGGGATAACAGTTATTATGGTGCTCTTTTTATGGTGTGTTAGGTACCCAAGAGGAAGTGTATAGAGATCAAAACTTAAAAGGCTACCATGTACCTTCCACGTCATTTACAGCTATTGACTGGTAAGGAATTTGATTTTGGTCATAGTGGCCGGAATAGAAAGGGTACCTATAAATCTTCATTATGTCACTTTCTGAAAGGTCCAGAACTTAAAACTGTAGTTTGATTTACTATTAGACGATAGAGTAATTTCATTTAAAAAAAAGAAAAAGAGAGGAAGATATTTTGCTCAGCTTTTTTTTTTTTTTAACATTTAGAACAATTACTTGTTAGTGCTGCCAGGAACAACTTTATGGCTTTATGTTTAGATGAGGACAGGGAGTTTTAAGGAAGTGAACAAAGCAGCTCAACTGGAGATTGAAAACTGGCAATGCTAGGGAAAGGACTCAATGAGAATAGGAGGTGTTGAGCAACAAGAGCATGTGACACATAGCAGGAAAGAGGGAGTTGAGGCAGCAGAGTCATGCTGTCACAGTGGCTATGATCTTGCAAGTGTTTGCCAAATGAACAGAAAGGCTTATTCTGTCAGCAGCCTGTACTGCTTCAGATTGATATATTACTGAAACACATTTAAATCTCTCATTTAGTCTATCTACCAGAATTTTTGAGGGACCTTGCTATATGTGCTTTATTTAAAAAGAAAAAGTCAATAGTGTAAAATGTTAACAAATTTTCTGGACTTGTTTTTCATTTTCTGACAGATTTTAGTATAAGTAGGTCCTCTGCTTATGCCTCCATCCTCAACATTCTCTACATTTTCAGCAGGTGTCTCGGTTTTTATGACCTGCACTTTGTTACATCTTGCACAGGATCTCCCATTTCCTATGTGTTAGTCAAAAGACAACTAGACGACAGCCACTTTCCAGCTTAGAAAATACTTAATTTCCATGGGCAGTGAACTAATTCCTTTCAATCTAAATGGCTAAGTTCAGGGAAACGTGACTGAAGGAAAAAGAGAGAAGCACTATGTAAACATAATTTCTGATGTCATGTGACAGCGCCATTGGCTAAGACCTGGATAATTATCTACACTAAGCAGACAGGAACAAGTGAAAATTTGGATGAGACCTTTGGGACAAAAAAGTCCAGATATGAACCTTGTTCTTCTCACAGTAATTCATCTTGGGGTTTTTATGTTTTGCCTGTTTAAATGCCCTTTATAATTGCAGATCGTCTCCACATTTTGTCATTCTTTTTTTCCCAGCACTTCTCCCTACTGTTAGAAAGAGCTGATCTTCAGTCTAAAATTGATTCAGTTATAGGAGCTGTAGAAATTGCTTTTATTTGGCTAGTTGGTAGAAGTTGTAAAGCTCCATGCCATCCATTTTGCTCAAAGATACTTATCTCATTTAGTGCACAGAAGATTTGTAAGAAGATGTATTACATCTGTATAATTTATCCCAACTGAACTGAAGGGAAAACTAGATACCTTTTGCCATTCACTTTAAAAATTCCTAGGTTTTTATTGATTTTTATTAACTCAGCTACAGATTGCATGCATTGTGGTCCACACTGTTGTGTTGTATTACGCAAAAGGAGAAGGAATATTCAGATTCAGCTATCTTTCTGCATTTAATTCTGTTATTACAGATTGCTGCTGTTAGCCTGTTTCCAGCTATTTACCACTATTTTTCCCAAGAGAATAGTGACCCTTTTGATGTGCTCTTTGACCTGTTCATATGTACATCCTCTCTCATTCAGATGAGCTGGATTAATTTTAATTGCTTGCTATGTCTTTGCTTATCCAGCTCATTTGGAATGAAGTAAGTCAAAGGTATCAGAAGAGCAGTTCATCTTGAAGATCCAAGAAGGCAGTAACCTTCCACAGGGAACTGCAGGTGTGTGCCTGGCTGCTAGGTGAGGTAGCATAGCTGGTGCCAGAAAAAAGATCACAGCCAGTGTATTTCCACCTGTCTTCAAAAGTTCTGAAGAATTAATATCTGTGTTGGAATTTAGAATTGTAAGGATCAATGGAATGATGATTGTTCTGCTACTAATGGTGTTAACATTACCGAATATTTGCAGATACCCCACCTTTGCTATTTGAAGCATCTTCTCTGGAGAATGCATTTCAAATTGGAGGTTACCCTTGGCATTATATCATCACACCTAACAAGAAAAAACATAAAGGAGTCTTCCATATTTGTTCTCTGAAAGACAATGCTTTGGTAATATATTCAGATAGCAGTTTCTCTATAATGAATGTGTATCGCGTTTGTCTTCATCTCTTCTGAGTAGTGCTCAAGGTAACAATACCCTTGTTTTCCAGTGTGGTGCTCTCACAGGGATCACCCCAGTGTTACATCTGCTATCCAGTGGAGTCACATGTAAAATGTTTTCTTCTGAATTAGTACTGCTTCTGATATTACCTTCATTCCAATATAATCGTAGCACTGTCAGTGCCACACAGCACCGTAATCTCGGCTTAAAAATTAAGGCACAAGCAGAATCTCAGCTGATTCCTTGCATGGTAACATCTTAAGGCACTTCTGACTAGTCAGCCTACCAAGTGGCATGGGTAAAGAAGTATTTTTACATTTTAAGAAATTGCAGAATAAGTTTCCTTAATGATTGTAGTTTATCCCTGATTGGTACCTCCTCTCTCTCCCTGGAAAGATGTTGTTATTCAGTTTAATCCAGCATTCCTATTTTTGTTTATGTACTATTTATGATATATTCTTTGTCATGAGTTCTCCATCTCAGCTTTTATTTCAGATCTGTATTTGACCTGAAGATACAAGCTGATTATGGACCTGTTAGTTCAGGGTTCTTCACTAAACAACTTCTCATCTGTAAATGTCCTCATCTCTTTTAGTAGCCTCATCAAATCAATGATTCCCCCTCCTATCTCTTATTTTCAAAACAGATCTTTCATAACCATAGCTGAAGACCAATTTTGATGCAAAGGGACTTGCACAATCCTTTCTCACCTAGTTTTTTCTGTGTGGGTTCATACATTTGAAAACTTGAATGATCAGGGTCAGTTAAATTTAACAACAAAAAGCCACTGCCTAAATCCCAAGATTTTGACCAGCTTGCAGATGAAATCACGAGCTATCCCAGGATTACATGTTCCACAAATACTTGCATGAAAGAGGCTGAGCCTGAGGTTTGAAGCTCAAGTCAAAGTTTGTGCTAATGCTTTTCTCATGTCTTGACACGTCTCATGTCTTTGACACTCCAATTGTTGGAATTGTTGATGTGTTTGCAGAGTGTAGGTTAAATCTTCATTTTTCTTAGTTTCAGGAGAGGTAGGGCCACATATAACTGTGGTACAAGGTCATTGCTCATCACATATTAACAAAGCTGAAACTATTCCATGGAATATCTTTAGAATTGGTACTGAGTATTGTTATTGTTATTATTACTCCACTGCTGTCCTTTCTGGTCATGATTGGGAGCAATACTTAAAAACCTTCAGGGGTGTGTGTAGAGGAGCTCAGTATTTCCTCTTTAATTATATCTGTGAGACTTTCAGAATACTAATATTCTAAGCTTTCCCTTCCTTCTTCAGGCAAAAAATGGTATACAGGATATGAAATGCTGTTCACTGGAACCTGACTGGATATATTTCCATCCAGATATGTCAGGTAGAATAATCCACGTGGGACCAAATTTGATAAAGTATGAGCCTTTTTTTCTCAAATCTTGTTTTCATTAGAGGAAAAGCTGCATAGCTGCATAAATTCAGTAGTTTGACAATTTGCAGGCCAAAACACTCATCAAATCCTAGAAACTGTAAAATCAATTAATTTGTCAGAATCAGAAGTTCTGGTAGAAACATTTGCACGTTTCTACATAATGAATGTGGGCACCAGCAGGCAACACTAGATTTTGATATGAAACGTGTTCAAGGACCACTGTGTTAAAATTTCAGTGATAAACAAATTACAAAAATAATTTATTTCAATTTCAGTCATTTCTGATGTTTTAATATACCTGAATTTTTAAAATTATAAATATAGAAGAGTTGTAGGAGGTGGATTAGAATACGTGACTTATTTTGTAATTTCTGTTTCTTTTGTAGAGTCTTGAAGCTTAAGGAAGTTAAAAATAATACAGATCAAATGGAGATTGCTGAAGATTTTACAATTGTGGCCAACCGAGAAGACTCTGTGAGTTTAGTGTCCGAGATGACAAAGTATGATTTTGAGCAATACACAGGGGTTTTGCGTATGTGAGTAATCACTGTGTTTTATGGGCTTAATTCAAAGTTTATTGAAAGACATTCCATGTGTTCATGGGACTTTACACTGTATGAAAAAAATTTTGAAAAAAGTAACACTTTCAGGATAGCTTTCTGAAACCGCCAGTCTTTTCTTTAGTTTTCAGCATTCTTTATGGTGTGCGGTATAACTGATATCACTGATATAAAATGTACTTAAAAGATGGTGACAGGTGTCCTTCAAAAGAAGGTGCCACCATGGGATAATTGCACACATCTCTGGTGCTCAGGTCAGTTGATCATACAAATGCTAGAAATGTTTCAAGTCTCTCACACTTAGGGGTAAGTCTTCATAAGGCAACAAAGACAATACATTGCTTCCAAAAGTCTGTTTCTTTTTGTGGCCATGCACATCTGTCACTCACTTGTGACAGGTTTGGCATTCACCTAACCCTTGGTGAGCCAAATCAGTGCACTAAAATAATAGAACAATAAACCAGCAGAACAGGTGAGTACTTTTCTGCTTGCTTGGTGAGCCGACCTGGAACCAGGACAGAAACAGAACTGAATCATCGGTGGGTCAGAAGAGTGCAGAAGGGTAGAACCAAGTGGCAAGGGGATGATCTGAACCTCCTGGTAGAAAGGAGCTGTTAAATCACCTTGGTTGTTTCATGAAGTCTGTTGTAATAGCAAATCACAAAGACAATCTAAATGTCAAAAAGGTTAAAGACCTCACTCATCAAAAAAATTTTTTGGCTGTGCCTGGAACTGTCATTTTGCTTCAGCATACAAAGTTATGCCTTACATAAAAGCAAGTCTGAGTACTGTAAAGTCCTTCGAAATCAGTGATAACTAATGTTGAAGCTTCTGCAGAAGTTTGTGTATTAAAAATCTACACTAACTCGGGCATAAAACTTCCATTGAATTCAGAAAGGGTAAGCTTTGTCATCTAATGACTTGCCATACTTTTATTTTTTAGGGTTAGTTTAGATAACTTCTGTTGCAATAAGAGCAAAGAAATATGAATTCTAATCCTGTCTGTGCTGTGCCTTTTCCTTTTGACTTCCATTAACACACTGATACCTCAGTTTTGAATGTTTCTGGTGTTAGTGATGCCCAGTGGAAGCAGCTGTGGTGGTTTAAGATGCTACTTTTCCCATCATCTGGAAGTAAGAGTTTAAGAAACAACCTGGTGGTGACTTAGCTGTCTTGATTCTCATTCCAGCATGTTGGCTCCAGTCACTTCTGTTCTGAAAATTATGGTAGCTGAGAACCTTTGCCACCTCTACAAGACTGAGATCCACTGAATATGAGTAGACATCAGTAGTATCTCAACTAAAGCCACCGAGTTCATGAACCCTCATAAAGAAGAGATAGCAGCACTAGGGCCATGCATAACTAATAAGCACAACAAGGTCCAAGAGATTAAAACAAGGTCAGAAAACAAAAGTCATGAAATAGATACATTGTCAAATAGACAGGAAGAAACTAAAATGCTCTGAAGTCTGCAGTGAATGAGTACAACAAGGTCCAAGAGATTGAAACAAGGTCAGAAAGCAAAAGACATGAAATAGATACATGGTCAAATAGATAGGAAGAAACTAAAATGCTCTGAAGTCTAGAGCCACTTTTTTATTTTTCTCCAAAGGTGAACGACACTGTTACTGTAACAGCTTCTGGTCGAGTGGTGAAAAAGCGTTTTAACTTGCTGGATGATGACCCGGAACAAGAGGTAACTGATGCAGTGAGTAAGAGCAGCTCATGGATTGTTTGAGATCTTTAGCTAGCCAGAAGTCATTCTTGTTTCAGGTGCAGTGGCTGTAACCATTAGCTGTGTTAATCTTTGAGTTCTTTATTCTTCTTCTGTGGCTGTCTTTGTCTTCTTAAGTTCCAATTACTTCATTTCCCCTCTCTGTCTGTCATCTTTTCTCCTTGGTTGACATTTGTGCTTTGGTTAGTCTCTTTCTTTTAAGAACTGATTTTATACCCCATGATACTGTCATAACTCTGTGCAACCTCAGTGGCACAGAAATGAGATGTTAATGTGACAAACCATCACTCTCCTCTCCATTCAAACATCTCCTTCAAACATTTCTTATAAAGCATGTTATGAAATGAAAGAAACATATTTCTCTTTTTCGCTGCTTTAGGTTCCTCTAGTCTTTGATATAGTATCTCTAAACTATATTTTTCTCTCCCATTTACTTCTATTAGATTGCAGGATAAGGTATTTAACACTTTTCCTTTAATTAACTACTACTTGAGAGTGAAAACACCACACGCCTTGATGTTGAGTCTTCAGTAAGTTATGAAGAATATTTTTTAACACTCTATCTAGAGCTGGAGCTGTAATTGACATAAGCAGAACTGTTAAAATTAATCAGTTTCTAGCAGTCATTTCTATTCTTTTTTTTGTGTGTGTGAGGAAATAGATTTTACTATGGTAAAAATACAGGACAGTCCAATATAACCCTTAATATCTGCAGCTCATTTAAATCCACTTTTAAAAAATATTAAAATATTAATTCAAAATTCAAATATAAATCAGAGTCTGGACACTACTTTATTTCCTGCTGTTGCACTTCGTTTGATTCCAGTAGATTTTTTTCCATTATCAAAGAAAAAGACTGGCTTGAATTTAAAGAGTATGTTACCAGGTTCATGGCAGTGTGACAGTGAGATAGAGGCAATTAAGGCAGTTCACAACCTTCATCTTTTGGTCTCAGTTCTCCACTGTCACATACTCTGTGGAGTGAGAGAGAGCTCTGAACAGAACATACAGGTGTTCATGTGAAAGGAATTACCCTAATGTACCCATCCCTCAAACCCAGTAGTGGTTTTAAGCTATACTGTCTCTAACATGTCTGCTTCAAGAGAGGGCATGGAGTTTATGTTTCTTCTGCCACTTTCAAAGTACTTTTTTCTATTTCCTGTATGATATATGTAAACTACTTGCACATTAGGATTGTTCAGAACATCGCTTTCTTCTCTCCTGTCTTAAGGAAGAAATACATTGAACAACTCATGTTGGGAAAGATCCCCGTTGGGTATCAGGCTGGCAAAGTTTTCTTTATCAGACCAGAAGACTTAAGAACTACAATTCCAATTCTGCTTTCACCTGAAAGAGAGAGAGCCATGCAATTTAGGTAGAGGGGAATGTGAATTTATGTTTGACTTGTAAACTTGAGGTTTTGTTTTTCAGACATTCAAAATTGTGGACTATGAAGATGAATTAGATTTGTTATCCACTGTGGCAGTCACTCAGATAGGAGCTGATGGGATAGCTCACCTTGACTTTCATTGTAATGAACATGGGATTCTACTTAAGAGTGTTCCATTACTGGAGTCCTGGGATGTGGTGAGGAGAATTCCTGTCTTTTGTTTACACTAACACTTCCCCATACCCATTTTACCTACCATTTTGTTCAGATTTGAGGCAGATATATAAATAGTGTTGCCAAGTGCTAGGGATGGTATTTGTACAAAATAATAATTGTACCTCAAAGATGTTAAGTAAGCCATCAGACAGTAGTTCATTTATCTGAAAATGTCCATGACTTGAAATTAAGATTATTTTTTTTCCTGGTTGATTTGTTTGGGTTTTTGGCTGGGGGAGGAGTTACCCTTAGGTATTTCTGAAGTATTTATAAACTTGAATACTCACCCACTGGCTAGTTGCATCAGTTTAACTTTACAACTTGTAAATAGTCTCACAAGCTTAACTAGCTAATTCATGCATAGATTTAAGCATGGATCTCACTCTATGTGTATTTGGAGAGATGCAATGGGCTGTTCATGAAGTCCAAGTTTAGGTGGACATCCAACTTAGATGATCTGAAATATTCAGCACCTTTGGCACCTCTTTTATCATTGATTGCAGAGGCAACTTAGGATCTTGAATTCCGAGTATCTCATTTACTTAAGATTCCTAGAACAGGCATGTGGGAAACCTTTCCCAGTTTTAAAATTCTGTCCTTTATCTGGAAGAGCAGTCTGTGGGTATCCACACAAAATTCCTGTCTGATCATGGAAGTCACCAATGTTAAGTATTTGTTGTTCCCCAAGGAAAATGGTATGGGTATTAGCAAGTCGTGGAAATGGAGACTGTAATCAGGTTTTTTTTTTTCTCATTTCAGACTTACAGTCATGAGGTTTATTTTGACAAAGACCTTGTATTACATATAGAACAGAAGCCAAACAGGAGGTTCAGTTGTTACGTTTACCAAATGGTCTGTGATACTGCAAAAGATGATGAATGTTCAAGCCGTGAAAAAACAGAAAGATTGTTTTGTAAAAAAGGAGGGAGAATTTTTGAATATATTTAAGTCAGAAACAACAACTATAGAGACTTCAGTTTGGATGTTATTTAAGGACTTCATACATATGAATGTCAACCACTGTTTTTCAGGCAGGATTTGATCTTAACGTTTTGTACTATTACATGAGGCTTTATTTCTTTTTCCTTCGTAACACTGTACACTTGTCTGTAGTCCATAATGGTTTTTCAGGTATTCACCAGCTCATTATTAATGCTAGATGCAGCATTTATTGCTTCTCTTCAGCAATTGGACTGAAATACTGGACATCAAGGATTAAAATGTGGACTTACTGGTCATCTACCATCTGCTGCAGTCTGTCTTACATAGTTTTACCTATACAGGCTGTTAATTAAAGTATGGAAAACTGTATAGGCTGAATTTTACGTGTAGTATGAAAATGGCGGAGTTACCATTAAACCTCTTAAATAAAATCCTTCTGTTGGTTTTGTGTGAGAAAAGAAATCACTCAGGTTTTCTGGTTGTGTTTGTTTTGGTTTAAAGAGAAGTACTAATAAATAACGTATTTTTACTGCATTTGTTATATATCTTTATTTATATTTTTAATATATATTTATAAAACAAACAAGCAGTTCTCTGGTTCTGCCTGTATTAAGGGTCAAGAGTTTTCCAGTTACCGGATCACTTGTGTGCAGCCTGTCTGACACATGGGAGTTCCATGATGTATACTCAGATTCTGAGAATGCAAGCTTTCATTTTAAATTAAAAAACTCTTGACTCTTAAATTTAAAAAAGTTAAAATTTAAAAACACCTATGACAACAAAACTCAGACCTTAGGCTTCTTGGTGATAAATTGTGTTCCAAATGCAAGCCAGAGATGGGCTCAGGAGCGCAGCTCTTGGAGGGATGACCAACATCCCATTTCTCACTATCGCCACCATTATCATGAGCGTGGTAATTCTAAACCCAAATATTTATTTTCAGTGCAAGTTTTACTAATGAAGTGTGGATCATTCTAGCTGATGCAACAGTGAAGAGCTCCAGAAGAATTATAAAAATTATCTGTCTATCTGTCCAGGAAGGAGCACCTGCCCATTATCTGCTACTGTATAAGTAAGATATGAGGGTAAAAACTGATATGAATCTATACCCTTAGGCAGAAGATCCAACTCTTAAGCAGATATTGATATTTTATGCTCATTTCTCTTTGAATTATTAAAGCAGTTCCTCCCAGAGCAAGACATTTAAACTTCATTGTTTATTAAATAGGGTGAGTACTGAACTATACTTTCCAGCAACAGTTATTTGTAAGTTATTGCAGACTTTTGTAGTTATATTCATATTCTGCTAAATCAACAATTGTACATCAGTATCCATCTTGTGAAAAATGCAGCAACTCGTAATGACCAGAAGGCAGCCCAGTCTTTGATGAAGATGATTATAGGCTTCGTGTAAGAAATTCTATCACTCTAAATACACAGTGTGTTGCTGCACTACAGATAATGGCAGATGTTCCATCCTGGAAGGTCACACATAGACGTTTTCATTCAGAAACAAGTGAGATATTTCTGCTTAATTTAAACCACCTGGAAAGCTATTTAAGAACAGGGAATCCAGAATGACTAGCCCTGAACACTTCTGTGGGTTTATTCACAACCCTACATATGAATGGGCTGGGACACACCAGAGAAGCAGAATCACTAAATGCTTATGTGTTGTGCCTTTCAAGCTGTGAACAGCAGTGTTGCCTTCTGTGCCTATGCAGAGCCCCAGGAAATTCCAAAAATAAACTTCTATTTGGATGGGAAGAAAATCCTGATCACAAACCAGTAGTTTATTACATTGTTAAAAATAACCCTGTAACTGAACCAAACAGAAATACCCACACACTTGGTGGCAGCCTCCCTGAATCAACAGCTTTTATTTCAAGTTAAATTTTGAAACAAAACCCATCCACCAGAAAAAGGTAATGCCTTGCTTTGCTAGGAGATGTTACATGTAAGCATTTTTTGGTAGCTGTTGCTGGCAGGGCTGTACTATTGTGCAGTATCAATTTGATAGGAAATTTGAATGAATGCATTAGATCTGACCTGTAGACCTGTAGTTTGATGTCCATTTATGATGATTCTAGAGCACTTATCTTTCTCTTTTTCATAATGTAAATTAGGTACTTGGAAATCTCTTATACAATCTGAGTAATTGAGTATACTAAAGAATAACACTATTTGTAGACTGGAGAAATTCTAAGGATACTCATGTGGTTTCCATTACAGAGGAGAAAACATTCTTGTGCACATGCCCAGCATAATTATCTCTGCAAGCAAGTGTGATATTACTGCAAGAAAAACGAAACAAAATTGCTCTGAAAAAACAGAATTAACTTCTTCAAAAGTAGTTTATTTCCCATTTATAAATTCAGAAATTAAGATGAATAAAATATGGAAGACAAGAATATTCTTCACTTTACATAGGCAGTAGCTAACTGCTTTATGATCAAGAAACCCATTTACTGATAGCTTTCTGTTTTACAAAAATCAGACTAAGGAACTATGAGTGTGAAATTCTGAGTTCCCTTACTTCCTGTGTATTTCAGGGGTGCTTACCACTCATGCCATGGCTTCCAGAGCCTGCAGGTAAAGCCTCGAGTCATTAGACCAAATGCAGTCTCAAGTAACTGGACCAAATGCATACTGTTAAAGTTTGAAGCTGAAAAGCTCATGTTTCCATTATTTCACTAGCACTAGATGCCCAAGGAGAAAAGAATATATATGTCATATATATGAATGTACACATTATATATAAATGTAAATGCATATATGAACTGTTAACATGGGTGAAGATTCTCAGATGTGTACTTCAACCATAGAATTGAAGGGATCTTAGCCACTTTTGCCAACATTCCCAATTAGGTAACTTCACCCAAAATTTCTGCATTTTCAGCATGGAGAAGTAATTATTCTTTTTTTCTGGATATGTTCCATTACTTTAACAGCACAGTTTCTTGCTCATTTTATTCTCATTTTGTCTTTTATTTTCCTCTTGTTATCGAGAAAAATACCGTTTATATTACTTAACAGTAACTGAAGACTGCCAAAAACTCACCAGCAAGAAACCTTTTTTTCCTTGTGGAACTGTGACAGCTATCCCACACGATGGAACAGCTAATAATTTAATTCTCTTCCCAGTTACAATAAAGATTGCTGTTAGGAGTACCTGCTAGAAAGAACATCCATATAGGATGGCATGTAGACTGGCTGTTTTCTTAAAGAACAGTTGTGAGGAACTGCTTCAAGCAAAGTCTCTGGGCTCTCTGCCTGCAAAGGGAAAATATTGGCGAGTAAGGAAAAAGGTCATGGACTAGTGAATTCACGTTGGGTTTCATCTAAGGTTGTTTGATACAAACTTTCTGCTGTTGCCACAATGTAAAAAACCTAAATGAGAGGAGCGAAAAAGCGGAAGAAGAAGTCAGAACGTAGTTTTCTAAGGCTGAACCACAAAATAATTTATAGAACAGCGACTAAGTTCTTTCATAACCACCAAGTGTTGCTACAGTCACCAGTACAAAACCTTTGAAGAACTTTTTTTCTGGAAGGTGTGTGAATTGATCTGATATGTATGTAGCAATGCCTCACTAATAAAAATTGCATAGCATATCTGAACCTTTTCTGAAAGTTTTCTTTATCTCCATGAACTGGAGAAATTTAATTAGTCCCTGCTGAAACAAAGAATTTAAACACTTCCTGCAAAAATGTTACTTTTGAAGAATGGATGAATAGTATAGTAATTGTCAACTAGCCCTATTGATATTTGAAGAAAATTTCTGTGTATCAACAGGAGTTCCAGGTGCCTCTCCTGATACTGACACTGAATAGATGAGTACTAAAAGAAGGAAACAAGTATTCCAGTATTTAAAATCCACATTAGAGATAAGTAAGGGAACATGTTTATTTTGCAGCTATTTCGCAATCTTAGATTTTCAGAGAGGACCGCTTGAAGCTTTCTGGTTGCTAGACTTGGCATTTACACAACTATAACTTTAGTATTTATTTCTGCTTTACTGAAGTTACAAAACGATGACCAAAATAACCCTCAGGAGGTCCAAAATAATTTTCTGTCAACACACTAATACACTCTAATCTTGATAGATTAAATAAGTTTAAAGTAGTCAGACTGCTTCTTTTGAATAATAAAAGATTAAAATGAACTGCAAAAACAGTTTGGGTTTTGTTGTTTTGTGGTTTTTTTTTTTTAATAAAGGGAAGTAGGTATTCTAGCACAGTGAAGAGTTAAAATTATACAATTTTATACAACCTGTGATTCTGTGAACTGCTTTGGCTGGTATAGCTCAATAGCTCATTTAGTAAACTGGGAGTACAAATGCCTTATTCCTGCCTGAGTGGGGAAGGAATATTGTATTCTTAAGAATATTATATTTTGAAGGAAGAGTAAGTGTACATTCTTCTCAAAAAGACATAAAGGAAGCATGGAAGGGGAAGCTAAAATTCACTGGAATTACTCTGCAGAGTGGCTCAAGAGCTCTGGCTTACTTGAGGTGCTGCAGGAGAAGCAGTGCACTCCATGTGATGCACAGGCATGTGATGCACAGGATTGCAGGCTCACCAGCCAGCCAGTCCCCAGTAACCGCTGCTTGCCAGAAGCCAGATGGGAAAATTATTCTGTTAACGTGTTTACTTGGATGCTCCACATTCTCACTCATACATTGGCAGTTTTCCTGATTATCTTCTGGATCTGCAGTTAGCCTCAGCTTTGGCTATGTACGTGCGTTGCCTGCCTCTAACACACAACGTGCAGCATGGTTGCGACACATTTCCATGCTCTGGGGCAAAGATCTAGGAAACTCTTAACTGTTGACACCACATTCTTCCTATTTTAGCCCTTTATAATGCCACTGCCTCTTCTTTCTACTGCCTGGAAGCTGGCTTGATTTTATAAGTGTCTTACAAACATTTCTCTTGTGGACCAAAGCAGCATACTTCCAGCATTTCTACTTCAACAAAATCACTTTTTTTTTTTTTTTTTTTCTGCTTCACCATGACGTCTCAGTGATCTGGACAGAGAAGCCAAAATGGGATCCCAGAAGTTCTACCCCTATCTTTATTTGTATTTGATAAATGTGCCTAGGGACTGAAAGAATAGGAAAGATTGGCTTCTTTTGGTAAGATTTGCTTTGAGCATAAAGAGAATGCACATTTTGTCTTTCTCTTGTCATTGCGTATATATTCACTGACAAGGCTGCTGAGTCGTGGGGAAGAAAATGAGAAAGTGCAAGCCAAATAAAAAGTGCAAGCAGTCAAATTTTCTAATCGTCCTTTGGCAGTTCCAACTACCACCCCATGGTTCCAAAATTTTCAAAAATTTTTACAAAAGACTTTAAATGTTCAGAAAACTATTTTACAACTCACAGAAGCAAATTGTCTACATATTGAAGCACAATAAAGGGTTTCCTTGCACAGGTAATAATGACTGGCCTATAACCAGAATAGAATTGTGGACAAAAGCTACACTGTATGTCTTATTCTAGCTCAGTGAAAGCTCTCTCCAGGGTGGAAAACAAGTAAAGATTATTTCTAGGAAGGGTCCCATTCAATAGTCGCAATTTTTGCAAAGATAAATTTGTGATGCCCCCAATAGAAAAAGTCAAATGGTTCTGCTGCTTAGACATGGAACTCAGTGCCAAAAAGAGTAAAAGGATCATTCTGGTTTGTTTGTGCCATCCAAACCCTAATTACTTAAACTCATTTGTCAGTATTACTCCTAGTAATATAACTGCTGGGGGGCTATTTCTAAAGCTTCCACAAGAGTCAGTTAAGTTAGCTGCCAGGACAAACCTGGCTGGACTATCTCAGCAGTTTTGTTTGTTTACAAGATGAACGGCCATCAGGCTTCTGAAAAACTCATCCAAATGCTTTGAGGGGCACTGTAACTTGTCTGGAATGTCCTGTTCTAAGGCTTGGGTCTTCAATGACTTGTCCAGGATGGAAAAACAGAGATAAAGTTGTAAGTGGTAAAAAAGACTCTAACCTCATTCTAACTACAGCTCTGACAAGTCAGTTACTGGTCACTGGAAATTAGAAACACTTCCTCTATTTAAGAAGTTACATCAAAAGCATAAAATAACGATCTATGGTAACATGGCGGGTTGCTTAGATAAACACAAATGTACATTTATGTCTAGGCTGCTGCTCCCAAAATGTATTAATGGTAGAGTAACAATGACAGAAGTTGCCAAGTAGCCATGTACCGCGGGCACAACACAGACAGGGGTCCATTGCTGCCTCTTCAAAATAATCTGTGAATCTTTGTCTGTTTTGTAGGTCTTACTTTGTCTGCCTACTTTGTGGGTTCTTCCAGGTCTGATGTCACAGTCATCCTATTCCTACATCTGACAATGCAGCAACCCAAAGAAAGAAGCATGTATTAGGTGATGTCCTGACAGACCTGCTGAGGGAGCACCGCACTGAGACAGTTGGACTGTACTGAAAAAACATCAGTGTGCTCTAGGACACAGACGCTCTGAGAAATTGTGGTGGGTGTGGCTGGGACAGAGTTAATTTTCTTCACTGTAGCTAGTATGGGGCTATGTTTTGATTGTTGGTAGCAAAGGGATGTTTTCGTTACTGCTGAGCTGTGCTTACACAGAGTCAAGGCCTTTTCTGCTTCTCACCCCACCCCACCGCGAGTAGGCTGGGGGTGCACAAGGATTTGGGAGGGGACACAGCTGGGGCAGCTGACCCCAACTGACCCAAGGGATATTCCATACCATGTGACATCATGTTCAGCATATACAGCTGGCAGAAAAAGAAGGAAGGGGGGAGACATTCAGAGTGATGGTGTTTTGCCTTCCCAAGCAACCATTATGCATGATGGAGCCCTGCTTTCCTGGAGCTGCCAACAGGAAGTAGTGAATAAATTCCTTGTTTTGCTTTGCTTGTGTGCACAGCTTTTGCTTTACTTATTAAACTGTCTTTACCTCAACCCACAAATTTTCTCACTTTTACTTTTCTGATTTTCTCTCCCATCCCACCAGGGTGAAGTGAGCAAGTGGCTGTGCAGTGCTTAGTTGCTGGCTGGGGTTAAATCACGATGGAAAGCTAGAGATTACGAACTGCTGTGGCACCTATCTACAGCAATGGTCAACAAAAACAGGTGTTCATCGATCCAAGAGACCTGAAAATCCCTTACAGGCTAGTTTTGTTTTTATGCCAGTGGGTTTATGTTCCAAACAGATTATCCAATACGTAATTCAGCCTGCAGCGGTTGGCTCTGTGATGTCGAGTCCCCACCTCCATGTAAACATGCAATCCCCTTGGACATTGTAGCCGTCTGTTCTGTTTCTATACCAATCCGACAGTTGTGTCAAGTGGGCAAGAAGAGGTGGAAGAACAGTAAATAAGGAGAAATACAGGCAGGAATTACTAATTGTTCCCTCTGAAATCTCTTCTGCATTACAGATTTTCCATAAAGTACATTTCACTTTGTCTAACTATTTTGCACTTTGTTCAGGTTTGGTTTATTTAACACTCTGTAAGCTTTCGCATTTCTTCTGTTCTATTTTGAAAAGAGTTTGTTCACAGTTAGCTGGCGAAACTGGGCTTCATTTTTCAATTCAGTAAAAATCTGTGTTGCTCTTGTTATTGGCTGCTTTAAAAGGGTACACCAGTTTGAGCAACAGGAATTCATGAAGGTCTTCTGAGATACATAGTTTTAAGCATAAAGAAAATCCCTTGGGTAGAGGGTTCATATATGGGACTGTCAGGGTGACTGGATGTCATCAAAGCTTGTTGAAACCAGTGAGAACTGGAAGTATTTTGCAACTTGGAGATTTAGGTTCACAGAAGGTAGATTAAAATAAATATCTGTTTTATGTTAATTTTTAGGCTTCACAGAGACAAAACCCATTTTACTAGACCAGCTGGTATAACTAGAAAGAATGGACAGATTTTGGGGTCTATGAACCCATTTTTTGGAATTATGTGTAATAATTTTGTGATTCCCTGTATGGGACTGACAAGCACCATGAAACTGATGCTTCATGATCTGTAACATTTCAACATAAATTTGAAGGTTTTATGATACTCTTTAACTAAACACTACGTTTTTGACAAGGTAACAGAGAATATTTGATTGTTTAAAAGACAATGAGTAAAGAATTCCAGAGAAGTAGAGAAAAAAGATCTTTTTAACAGGTAAAAATACCCCCAAATTCAACATCTCTAAATACTATGCTGTTTAAGCCACATGACATTTTGTGTGCATAAGGAGGCAGATTTATGGTTTTATTATATGCTGGTTTGCAAGTAAGGAATAGAAAGATTCACTGTATTTAAGCAATCCACAGAAAACTTAGTAAAATTTTAATGAACGTAATATTGAGATATTGCTTGCCTCATGAGCTAATGACAACTTGTCAGCCTTGGAAGTGCATGCATGAGCGCATTCATCAGACGATTCAGAGCTTAGATCTTCACTGCTCTTAGATGCTGTGACTTGTGAAACTTAACAGTATCAATGTTATAGTTACCATTGTGACTAGAATGAGCAACCACTTAAATCCTGAGAGCAGGTCACACCGAATTAATGCAAATTAAAGCTAAACGCCATTATAGAACTGATGCCTAAGTTAAGTTTTTCTTTAAAATGTCAGAGCCCAACATCTTTTTTTAGGAGATTAGAGAGAATAACTAAGAAATATATTTGGATCCCACTCCAATCTGGCTTCATCTTCACGTCTCTATGTAGATGTTTCCAATGCTTTAGTAAGTACTTGGGTTTGAATTGGCAGATACTCTACTGAAACTATTTTAAGTTCCATAAAACTGTTTCCTTTCATTTTTCAAGCCTCAATTTGAGCATGAGATATCAGACAGCTCAAAGGCTAGCCAGACTTAATGGTATTTTCTTCCTCTCAATCAGTTAATGACTTTCTAATTCATATGTATTCTGACACTATATATATTTCAAAAGTAAGTTAATCAAATACCAGAAAAGTAGTGTTGAATATATGTTTGGGCATATCCTCCTACTACTGCTGAATGTTCTACAACAAAGGAAAAAGCAACAGAATAGATGATTTGACAAACCTGATCTAATCTATCAAGTTGTATTTTTGGCTAACAATGCTTGTTGTCTCTTTCGCAATTCTGTTTCTTTTTCTTCTGTTTTCCTTTCTAACTTCCCTGCAGTGGGCCTTTCCATCCCTGTTGGAATTGTCTTAAGGTTTGTGCTCTCCCTTGCTTAGCCCGTGGGTATTTGATGTATTCGATGCTATTCAGCAGAACAATGGCCAAATACTCCTGCATACATAGGCCAGAGTCCATATATGAAACCGGTTAGTATCTGTTTCACATTTGCAGCACTCAGTGAATCCAGTAGGAGGTAAAGGGAATGATCATAACAGAAAGCGTGTTGCAAGTACAGGCCATCGGTGTCTTTAAGCGTGCCTCTACTCTGCATTTTCTGTGTGCCGCCTGCCTCTTCATCTCAGCAGCGTTCCTGCTTTATCTCTTAGTGGTCATGGCTGTGTTGGCTTATCTTTTCGGCAGGTCTGTAAATTCCTGCCGCCCATCAGTGTCTTCACTCAGCACACCCGCCACACCCACTACAACCACGTCCCGCAAACATCGACCCCCACGCTCTGGCGCCGGGGGGTAGCGGGCAGAGCTGCGGGGCCGGCGCCTTGGCAGGGGACGGGCTGGCACAGGAACGGCTTTCCCAAGGCGCAGTTCTGAACGCGAGGGAAAGAAGCCCTCGTCAGGCTTGTAAAAACTGCTTTAAAAGACAAAAGCAACACCCTCCTCGCGAAGAAGCAGTGCCGAGGCCGCGGCGGGACGCCGGCCCGACGCCGGGTAGGGCGGAGGGGCGCAGAGGGCCGCCCCGCTCCCGCCCCTGACCCCGCCGGGCGGGCAGCGTGCTGCGGGGTGGCACCGCCCGCCGCTCCGCCGGCCCCGGCCCCGGCCCCGGCCCGGGCCCGACCCCGCCCGGCCGCCCGGCCCCTCCTTCGCGGCGCTGCCTGCCGCGCTCCGGGCTCAGAAGATGGAGGACTACGGGCGATTCTTGGCGCTGCTGGTCTCGGCGCTGCTGGTCGGCTTCGTGTCGGTCGTCTTCTCCCTCGTCTGGGTCTTCCACTACCGCGAGGGGCTGAGCTGGGACGGAGGCCCGCGGGAGTTCAACTGGCACCCCGTCCTCATCATCACGGGCTTCGTGTTCATCCAGGGCATCGGTGCGTCGGGGGCCCGTGCCCGACGCTGGCACGGCGGGGGCCGGGGCGGAGCGGAGCGGCGGGGAGCTGCGTGGGCCGGGGCGGCGCTGGGGGCGCTGGGCGCAGCCGCCGGGGCGGCCGGCAGCGGGTGGCAGCGGGAGCGCGGCGGCCCGCGGTGCACGGCCGGAGCGGTTTGGGAAAGCCAGCGCTCCCCGAGAAGGGACAAAGAGTCCCTTGTAGTAAGCCGAAACTGCTATATGTGCTTTTTTTCTGCAAGCACTTGTTTACCCTGGCCTGGGATTGCTTTGCACTTTGAGTAATGCTTGCGAGGTGTGTTTTCCTAGTCAGCCTGAATTTATGCAAGTTGAGAATCGAAATGCCAGAAATGCTGCCCGAGGAAAGTTTCTCTTTTGGCTCCCTCTCTTTTGGCTCCCTCCCGTATCCTGAGAGGAGAAAGGAAACTTCAGTACCACTGAAGCTGGCTACAGAAATCCACGAATGGGGTTTCTGCCAGAGAAAATGTGTCATCGTAAGCATCACTAAAATGCAATTCATCAGCCCAGACTTACTGTAAATTATTTTGTAAAATATATCTTTTAAGTTCATTCTTAATTCTGTTGCCTAAATAACGTGCAATGATTGTGATGCTCTGGTGGCTTTTGCTTTTTTTACAGAGCGTATGAACTTTTGGTTGCATAGGGGTCAGCCTTGGACTGACTTGTAAACGTTTCCCGTTACACTTACCTTTTTTGTAACATCCCACACAACTAGTATGGTAGGCCTTAAGTGCAAGGTTTTTTTGCTTGAGATCAGCAGGAGCACTGGAGTTTGAACTGTGTTTTTACTGCTAGTGTACTTGGCTAATTCCAAGAAAGTGACTCAGACACACTATAGTTCATAAACTGTATCAATTTAGAAAATAAAAATACAACGCTCTCAGTAAAGTTTAAAAAACAGGTAATGGTAGAGCACCACAGAGGGACTTATCTAGCCTGTGAATATATTTAAACTAGAGCTGAATATTGCAAAAATAAGGGCACCGGACTGTACCTTCAAAAGCCTGACATTTGGGAGTGTCAGTTTATGCTAATGGCATTAAAACTAATGGGGAAATTTGACACAGGTAACAACTTCCAACAGTATTTTTTTATAAAGCAATTAACAAAATTCTTGCTAGTGCAACATTAGTACTATCTCCAAGCAGGGCACGTAAATACTGCAGAGAACAGAGGAAATTCTCCCACAGTTTTACCGCTTACTTTTGGGAGGAGAAGATGGGGAAGATTTTACCGTTGTTAAGTAATGAAGAACCTCTGGAGACTTACAGGCTAAATGTAAGCAGTATTTTTTCTTTGCAATAGAAGACAAACTAGAGTTTTGTCTAGACAAACTTAGAGTTTCATTTTTAATAACCTTATTTACATTTGCTTCACTGCTGAATGATGTATTGCATTCATCCAGCCATAAAACTTGTCCAGCACATCCGGATATTCATTCCAGTGGAACATGTTGTTTGCATCACATGTGTGCTCACTCGCTCTTCGGCGGGAGCCCAGCCAGTCAGAGGTTGGAAGAGGGAGGAGGAGTGGGTGACTGTCTAGTCCTGGCTATTAAGGAAACATTGTGATTTGAACATACATTGCAAATCTCATCTTTTCAATGGGAGTGGGGTGTGTTCTCAGCTTTGTGGCTTCCAGTTACAAATTACTATTGAGCAATGAACTATTTTGAAGTTGTTTTACATGATATTGCTCAATACGTCCTGGGAAGTGTAATTTCAGGCTATAAAGAAGCAACAAGAAACACCTGTTGACCGCACTAAGATCTATGCTACTTACTGTGATCAAAGTACTGTATTTTATATAAGCATAGAGTTTCTGAAGAAAATAGGGGGAGGTTTTCTGCAGTTTTTTCCTACATATTTTTTTTTCCCCCCCTGAAACTTGGTTTGTCCCTGTGCCACAGAGTTTCAGGGGTTGTTGCCTCAAGCCTTGTGTAAGTAAGGATATATGTAAAGTAAATGGGAGTTTACCATAGCTCAAAAAAAGAAAAAAAACATATACAAGGAATTCATTGATATAGGGCATTATCTGGGGGGGAAATCCTGTTGTATAACAAGTAAAGCAAAGTCAGAGACTGAAGTAGTATAGTAGTAAATCAGATGAAATATCAACAGATAAGATACCACTGTGAATCTGATTCAGATTTGGCTGTCAGAAGTCTGCCATTGAGTTCAAAGTAATTCGAATTAGACTGTGGAATAGGATGTCTCTTTGCACACATACAAGAAAAAGAAGTCTTTAAGTAGTTAAAAGTAGACAGGAATAGCTAATAAATATCTTGGTTAAATTTGTGTGGAGGATTTGAAATAATAATCAAATCACCTGTTTCTTGAGTTCATTAAGGTCTATACAAAGGTTAGAAATGTGGTATTGTTGGTCTGTAGGAGGTAGAAGGGATGGCTTTAATAATGTATATATTGGGAAGTAGATGAGCCCTGATAAGTGTTGTGTATCTTGTCAATCAAGTGAAAAAGCTGTAGGCATGTTAATATCAACACTTACTATTTGTGGATCAGCACCTATAGGTAAATGATACCTGACAAAACACTGTCAGTGCACAGTAATTGTCCAGATTATTTTCTAGACTTAAAAGTGGGAAAAACACAGGCAATAAAAGTCTGTGTGCATACTAGTACAGCAACATTTTTGAAAAGAATAAGACAGGAAAATAAACATGAGGAAAAAATGAGTTTTAAGAAGGGCTTGATGGAATAGTAGTGTGATAGAATGGGTTAAATAAGTAAATAAGGAATTCTGTCCTATTTTACATGTGGAAATGATGAATAATGACTGTAGAGAGAGGACATGCTCTAAAGGAGTATTTGCACACTAGTTTGTGTTTGGCCAGCAAATGATAATGTTTGGTTCTCTCCCAAAGGGCTAATTAAGAAACCCATCAAAATATAATGTTGAATAAATGATTTTTGAGGATTTCCCATTACTCACCTAATTAAAAATATTTTTTCCTACAGAGGTGTGACAACCTCTGTTGCAGACTGCGGAGCAACATGGTGGTTTTTGGGGTTGTGGAAAATTGAATAAAGAGTGAGTCAGAACAAGGAGAGTGAGGTAGTCTTTGTCTCCCATCCTCAGATCAGTCTTTTACTGCTTATGAGTCACCTGTAAACTCTGTACAAAAAGTTGTAGGTCGACACTATAAATCTTGGAAGATGCTTGCACAATTAATATTCCTGATCATATATGATTTATAAATATCATGCAATTTGTATGATACATGAGGATGTGTCCTAACGTCAGCAGTATATTAATAAAGGAATACAGCAGGAATGTTACTTAAGAGTTCTTAGAGAAAAGAGAAGGAAAAATCCTGGTCTGCCACATTACCACGTGGTGTGACAGAGTCACTTAAATTTCATCTGTGTGGATGAATTACCTAGGTGGGTGAGACAATCTAACAGCTCACTGTGACTGAAATATTCCTACTTGTTTCCTCCACTTCTCCCTTTCAGCTTTCTCTTTGACTCAGACTTCATCTTCTTACTCGTTTGTTTGTGCCAGCTGTGGCTCTTGTCAGACCCATAAACTAAATTAACTCAACTAGCAAAAAACTAACACCCACCCCCCACCACTCATCCCAAGTACCGTTTTTGCCGGAATAAAGTTGAATTGTCTGCACGAAGGGTCTCAGAAGTGCCATAGATGGGAAAAGGGAGATGGTGGACAATGTGCAAGAGCAAGGAGGAGTGCAAACCTGTTTTAAAGTAAGCATAGTCTTTCACCTCATCACATCTGAAGATAATGCTTGCTCTGAATTATCTGACAAACATGATTATCTCTGCCTCAAACATAACAAAACATCTGTTCAAAGGAAAAGTAGCTCATTCCTGGAGTTTCTAAATTCCAATGGGCTGCAGAATTCTCAAGAATTGGAAGGGTAAGTAACTCCTGAGCTGTAAGGGTCTCATCATAGGCAGCTTGTGAAGAGGCAGCTCTCTTGAGGAGCTTAGTTTGAGTCCCTTTGAAATCATATATGGGCACCTGTCCATTCTGTGTTAAAGAGGTTCCCAAAGAATCTAGCAGGCATTCAAAACTTGCCAAAGGTGAGCAACAGGATCAGCCAAGAAGGAGCAGGAAAGGAAACAGGAGTGAAGAGGAATGTTCCTTACTGGCAGCTCTGAGGTGCTGTGCAGTGCACACCCAGTGCACTCACAGAACCACGCCATGTGCCTGCTAAGGTGGAAGGCATCTCATGAGCAATCCATGACACCTCCCTACAGCATGTGCAGCACGTGCCAGTCAGAAATACTAGAGAGCTAACTCTAGGGTTTTGCTTTGTACATTTGGCAAAGAACAGGTGTCCCATGCCACATACAAGATACTGCAATATCACTCTGCCCTATGTGATGTGCTTTAAAATCAGAGCTCAAAAAAGGAGTGAGATCTGAGTGAAGAAGCTGTGTCTAAGGATGCCTAGACCGTCAAATCTCTTAGCAGTAGTGGAGAAGAGATGCTGTACCTAGAGAAAGTTCTTCACAGGACTGCTAGCATGTCACCACTAAAAATGCTGAAATTGTGTATGTGCTCTTAACCCAGGCTATTTTAATTTTGAGATGAAATTACGTATCATGTCTGAGTCAGTTTTTAAGAGCTTGCAGCACTGAAAGTACAATCTTCCTCCTTTTCTCCCCTTTGTTCCCTGGATTGTCTTGCTTCCTCCTGCTGGTCAGAAAATGATGAGTTGTGACAAAGGGAAGCATGCAGAAGTGGAACAAAAGTGGTGAGGAGGAAATGGGACTCTGTCTTTTTACAGTGTTAAAGTCAGATCTACTCAAGTTGCAGTGTATAACCTCACACATAGCCCTCACAGAAAGAGGATTAAACCAAATTGTACTGCATATGTCCTGGGATGTGGCATGTAACATGCTAATGCATGGTATTATTAACAAGTGTCCAAGCCATTAGTATTCCTTGCTTTTCTATCATACTGTTTATGGGAAACAGCCCAGAAAATTCATGGCCCAGACAGAGATCTAAGACTACATGGACTAGTGGCTAGGGACTTTGATAGTGATTTTGGAAGTTAAATCAACTAGATCACAGCATCTTATCTAGCCAAGAAAAATGTTATAAAAAAATTTTACCCTGGACTTGGCTCTCTGAGATCAAAGACTGAAAACTGAGACCAGGACCTATCCACACCGAGTTTACTTCAAGACATATAGAGTCCAGTACTCTGCTGTGCTTAGAGTAAATTATTGACAATACTATGGGCCATATTGTAAGATGGAGCAAGGAGGATTTGCTGGGAATATCCTCGTGGAATGTTGAGGCTTATTTGGGGCGTTTTGGCATACCTGTTTTACAAAATTAGGAATCATAATCATTAGTACTACGTTCATTAATAATAGCATGATGCAGGCAATTATTTCAATATTAACAGGATATTAAACTACCATGTAACTTTTGGGGAACTGTTGGAGGTGACCATAAGCTTGGTGTGCTGAATCATACCTATGTTATATAGATTGATTTCTGTCAAACTGTCTTAAAAACAAGGCTTCTATCTTCCTGATTCTGTAGGATTTACTATTGTTACTTTTTAAAAGTAGAAAGCTGAGAACTAAGTGCTGTATATATTTACATATTCTAAGGGACACTTTCATTCCAGTATTATATTTTCACACAGTATGTAAAAGCATACGTTGATTTAAAATTTGATCATAGTCTGGAAATTTCACTTGTGAATAGCGTTTTCTTTGTGAATTATTCAGTGCAGTACTGTATTTCCTGGCATGCATCCAAGTAAACAAAAATGTGTAAACAGAACTTTGAAATTAATTTGTCATTTATTATTATTCATCACAACATACAGACTGAATATCCTATTTATTTTCCATAACCTATGCTCTTTGCATAAAAAGCTAGGGTCATTGAGAAGTAAAGGGGGTTTTGCCTATATTTGCATTAGTAACTCTGACAGTGTTGGAAGAGTTGTTGTTGCCAAATCCTTTTGTCTCATAAGAGTCAGATTATGATTCCCTTATGCTGAGCAGCATTCTCCTGTTTAAAGTAGTCCTGTTGATATCAGTGCAATAGATAGTCATATAAATATCTACGCAATTAGAGAATAGCATTATCCAAAGTTGGCAAAGAGAATAAATATTAAAAAATAATCTTACACACTTTCTCAATAGGTGGTGTTCTGAATATAAGAATTGGGCCCGATTCCTCCAATCTGACTAGTAGCAGAAAACTCAAAATCCTATGCAGAACTTCTGTTAGGTCAATTTGAGGAATGAGGAAAAGATGACACCGTGTTGTTTACTGTTTTTGGGGGTTTTTTTTGAAACACACTTTTTTTTAAAATTGTGAAGATATCTTCCTGAAAGCTATATTTAAGCCTCAGTTGCATGTTTGGAATATGCTATGCTGTGTGTAGGAGAAAAAGCATTTTGATAGACTTTTTTTAGAGGATTAAAGGTTGGGTTTTCCTGTAATTTACAATGGAACTATGCGAATGATGCATGATTATGGAAATTGGAGATAAGTTATCCTATAAGGCACAAAATCTTGTTTCTGTTCTTTCTTCAGCTCTTATTGTGTACAGGTTGCCCTGGACCTGGAAGTGCAGCAAACTCCTAATGAAGTTCATACATGCTGGATTAAATACCATAGCTATGATTCTTGCAATTGTTTCTATGGTAGCCGTGTTTGAATACCACAATGCCAGGAACATTCCTAACATGTACAGCCTGCACAGCTGGATTGGGCTGACTGCGGTTATATTTTATTCTCTCCAGGTCAGAATCTAACTGTATTTATAAACACGTTGTGCATTTGAAGAATGTGTTGATTAATTCAGGCACAATAGACCCTCGCTAATACACTCTTAACTACTGGGATACCCATTTTACATTCTGTGATTTGGCAAATTAACATGTAAATGTGCAAATACTGAATCCTTGACTTCAAAGAAAAAGGTATTTTAAAGCATATACTGTTGATTTGCTGGAATAATGGCAGTTTATTTACTATTCAGTTATACAGTAGTGTGTTTCTAAGCTGAAGTTACTTGGTTTGGTTTGTTGGAGCATATTTAAATATGGTTAGAGCTTTCAGTAAGGAAGTCTCAAATGAAGAAATAGTTTTTCTTTTTTTCCAGCTATCATAATTTTAAGTTGTCATTCCTTGGCCTCAAGACTTTTGTTTATCAGCAGAACAAGTGCAGCAGGGAGCAGTGCAGATCTAAAGGATCTGACATCTGAATGAGCTACTATTGTCTAACCAGTTTTCATGAATTGGCAAAACTTTGATAAATGTTTGTATGCATGCTTTTAACAGCTCAAATTGGCAAAGAATTAGAGTTATCATAATATAAAAATAGCTAACCTAGTATGTTTTGGCATAGAAGAGCAGGCATGCCCTGACATTGTACGTCTTGTATGTGTCATGTATGTACACATACAGATGTGATGTTTCTGCATATACATTCTGAATTCCCTATATTGTGTTATTACACTATGGAAATTAATTTTGTTCATTCAAGTTGTGATTCTTAGGTTTTTTGCCAAAACACTAAAAAAAAAAAAAGACTTAATTATCTGGTCATCAAGCACAGAAGATACCCAGCTGAGGGATTTGCTCAGGCTACGAGGTACAGGAAATAGTGTTGAAATAGTGTTTTTAACACTTAAAAAAAAAAAAAGAAAGCATACTGCAGCATTGTTGAGTGTATTCTTTATAGTTGAACAGCTCATGAATAAGAAGGAGCAGTGTTAAGATTTTCCTTGTCTTAATAATGCAGTTATTTCAGGGAAATCTGTGTTGCCACTACACTGAGTATCAGCATTTTTTTCTAATGGTTAAGATAAAGAATTGTGAATAAGATCTTAAATCTACTTTTCATTTTGTTATTATAAACATGACCAGTGGCACTTAATGCCTTGCCTGTCTCATCAATAGAACTGTGGTGTTACTTCCTCCAAACTGGGATATAAGTCTCTAATCAGAGGCTGATGTTCATTAAGTGATTGAGCACTATTGTTAAAAAATAGTCATAAAGCAGTATCTCTATTAACAGAGAAGACACCTGGCAATTGCCAGAAATGGTATGTCAGTCTCAGAATTGAAAAAGTGTTGAAGGATGATGCTTACATAATAGTATACCTACAGGAACAATAGTGTAACTATATTTTATTTAAGATGAATGTATGTTAATACAGTATAGCACAAGGATATAAATTTAAGGATAGGGAAGAAATGTAAATGGAGACTGTCTCTTGGAGAGCAGTGTCTCTGGAAAGAAGTATTCAAAGATGGCATGAAGCTGAAAATGAGTTTTCACAAAGCTGTGACAACAGGAAAAGAAAATTCTCTATTAGAGATTATTTTAACCTCCATATATGGCATTGGCAAAACTATTATAAAATACTATGGAATGAAAAAAAAAAGAAGAAAATCTGGAAAAGTAATTTGAGAGCTGGAAACTGTCTTCCAGTGAAAGACTTATAAAGGTCCAACTGTTTAGCAGATCTAAAGAAGATTAAGAGATGACTTGATTATGGTATATTAAAAAGCTTCCCAGGAAGAAAATACCAGGCTCTTTAATCCAGCATGGAAAGACAAAATAAGGACTAAGACTGGAAGTTAAAGCAAGATGAAATACAAATTCATGCACTATTTCTAATTTAGCAGCAGGGGTGAGTAATGGTAGAACAAACTAAAGAAGGGATGCAACCTCAGTATGACTGGGCAAGCCTGTAACTGAAACCATGTGACATGATAGGTTATCTTCCATCACAAAATTAGTGCTCATGGGAGGACTCATGTCCCCTGAATAACTTCATGCCACCTGCGCACATCCTAACTCTGTAAATGCCAGCTGATGATATATTGAGATATAGACTATTGCCTTTCTAAAAACCATGTACTT
Source organism: Phalacrocorax aristotelis (assembly GCF_949628215.1). Lineage (NCBI taxonomy): Eukaryota > Metazoa > Chordata > Aves > Suliformes > Phalacrocoracidae > Phalacrocorax > Phalacrocorax aristotelis. The sequence goes on from NC_134280.1 coordinate 23,545,548, forward strand.
TAACCAAAACTCTTAACAAGGTAAAATTATTTAGTTCACTGAAGTCAAGACTGCCTTCTGATCTTCATTTATGTGTAAATCTGTAACAGAAGCGGAGAACAGGATTTGGAAGAGACTAAAAATGTAGCTACTCACACCTTTAATATATTACTGAATTAGTGACACTGAAAACTTGTGTTTCCAGTACTTAGTTTGGTTGCAGTTTTAGCATTACCAATAAGTTTGGAAACTAATATTAGGGGAGATTATTTATAAAATATTTCATGTCTGCTTCCAGAATTATTGCTTTGGTTTTAAAGAGAAATATATTCAGAAATAAAAATGATAATTCTTTTCAAATTTCTACCTGGAGACATCTCAAAATTGAATTTTTATGATTATTTTTATTCTGCTTGAGAAGTGCAACTTTCTTCCCATATAGCTTTAACTATTAATCTGTTTTATGTTTAGCTTTTCTTGGGTTTTGCCGTCTTTCTGCTCCCTTTTGCTCCAGTTCCTCTCCGAGCAGCTCTCATGCCAATACATGTTTATTCGGGTCTTACCATCTTTGCAGCAGTGATTGCAACAGCTCTCATGGGAATCACAGAAAAACTTATATTTTCATTGTAAGTAATTTTTTTTACTTGTTTATTAGAGTTATTCCTTGCAAACTGTACTTCCATTTGCACAGAATAATAACCATCTAATATTGGGATATTGCTTTGTTTTGTTTTAAAAAGACCTCCTACCTAGAAGGACACTGCTGTTTTTAGGCCAGGATTGTCTTTAAAACAACTGACTCTTTTTTTTTTTTCCCCCTTCCAAAGGAAGACTCCTTCATATAGTGCATCCCCGCCAGAGGCAACTTTTGTCAACTGTCTTGGTCTTCTGCTTGTCATATTTGGTGCACTTATTTTGTGGATGGCAAGCAGGCCCCATTGGAAGCGCCCCCTAGAAGAGAATGCTAAAATTCTGCGGCCCATTGGAGGGACTCCTGAAGGCACAGAAGCAGAATCCACAATGACAGATGGCAGTAATGGAGATAAATCTGACCTGAGGATCAATAGTGAAGCAGCCAGAAAACAAAACCTCAAACTTGATGAAGCATGCCAACGGTCAACTATGTAAAGAAAATACAGTAACAGCACTGTCATACTGCCAACCCCACGCCCCACCCCTGCCCCCGGTTCCTTCCAATTTAGTTATAGTGATATATAAATAGGTTGGGGTTTTATTTTCAGTATGGCTTGCTCAGAGATACTCAAGTTTCCTGCATATGAATTCCAGTAAGTCCCAAATATATTGGTTCATGCTCAGTCCTCATTTAAAAAATGAGAGGGTGAATGACATCACATAATGGCAAACTCACATAACTGGAAAATGTTTTCCATATCACTTTTTAATGTAATGTTTATACCTCTTATAGTAGTGAAAAGTTAACAAGATTCAGACTAAATTTTGCCCTGAGTGATTTTGCAGGTTATGAATTGGAGTCATGAAGTATACCAGACAGCAGAATTTAGTGAGTCACACATAATTTTTCTGGTAATGTTTACTTTTTTAAAGCCCTGATTACCCCACCACCATCAGCAGCTGCTAAGATCTATGGGATCTGAGGCCATTCAGCACTCTGCAGAGTTGCACCATAAAAATGTTTAGTCTAAAATTTTGAATTTAAAAAAAAAGAAATTAAAGTTTGCCTCATATCTCCATTAAATGTTATGTTTCCATTAAAAACTTCTGTTTTTTTAAATCAGAACGTATCTGTTCACTTTTTAACCAACTCTATCAAATATACTGTATACAGACAACATTTGGCTTTGGATTATGTGCGATCATTACTGAAATCTAAGGAAATTTTAACACATCCAAACGCACAATTTGTCTTATTTGGAAAGCTATAGATACACACTTAGAAAAATATGTATCACTTAAACTAAGTCTTCTTTTTATCCCAGAAGGCAGCATTTTACTATCTTTATTTGACTGAACAGTCCTATTGATTCGTGACACTAGACTAGAGATTAGGAGGTTAGAAACCAAAGACTGCTAGCAGTCTCACCAAAGAAAGGAGCTTGAAGTGAGAAGTGCTTCCTCCAAGAAACAGCTAAGCTTTGCTGATTTGATTAAAATGCTACCAATTAAATGAAAGCCAGTTTTTGTATCTCCACGCTGGTGTCAAAATCATTATCATCCCAGGCATGAAGACACAGTTTAGTCTTTAAGCAAACTATATAAACTCTATGGCTTTTAAATTTGAAATTAAAGTGTTAAATAATGCAGTTTGAGTCGCTACTGGCACTTTACTTTTATCGCTCTTTCTAGTAATCGGAGTATTAATGTATTATACTCATTCATTATTTTCACAGATATAAACAATACTTATATTTTTACTACTACTACATAAGAATAATTATAGTAGGTTATTCTGATTGCACATGTCCAAAATGATGAGCCTTTCACTTGTAAAACCTGCAGAGCCCACAAATCCAAATCTACCAGTGTTTGTGTTGCAATATAGACAGTTTCAGACAGCATATAATTCCCTATTTTTTAAAGACTACATAAATTTTTGTCTACTTCAGCTTTTTAAAATGTTTAAACACATTAAACTTTAGCAAATATGCAATTTTTGTAGTTCAGTGTTGCATTAGTACAAACAATTTTGATCATGAGTGATTTTGGATCTTCTGTGACAAGAAGCACCTCAGTTCCTGTTATTTGATTTGTAATAACATTTAATTATTTGGTGAATGCAGTATAGAAAGCTAGCACAGTAAATTATTTTTAAAACTTTTTTGCTGTACCATTTGGTACTCAGGGACTACATCCCAGAGTTCTGTGCTTTCACTTACAGAAGTTTTGTGGGTGACTGGGACCCACTTAGCATTGGTGTATTGTTTCATTTGAGAAAATACCTGCTTTTAAATACCTCAGTGTATTCACTGAGTGAATTCAGGTGTGACAGAGGGAATACTATCCCTCTGTCCTCCAGTCCCACTATGTGCAATGGACTGGACAGCTTTTTCCCTGTTTTTCAAGTTCCATGCAAGTATCTGTCTTCCCTAAAATTGTTCTGCCCAGCTTCAGCATAAAATCCAAACAGTGCTGATAGCAGCTTTCTGAGAGAAAAACAAGAGCACTTGTTTTACATGACATTAGTGCTCAACTGACATGGCATGATTATGTTATGCATCCTATTACAAATTTATATATTGAACATTAAGTAGGAACACGGATTCGCAGCAGATTCTGCAGAACACTAAACTGCTGTCATCTTCTGATGTCGTTATGTTCTGCTCAACAGGTCTGCTTTTCTGGTGAAATCAGTAAGCATCTTAGAGTGGTGGATGCACATTTAGTCTTTGTGAGAGATGCTCTATTAACACTTTCAAAGAATAATAGGTGAAGCGAATAAATGAAGTCAACTGTTCTAGTAATTTACTATGCTAGCTTTCTGTACCGTACTCACACAGCCAAGCATTTTAATGTGGTATGTATTGGCCTGTTACTGTGTCTCATCCACCTGTGAAAATGAGCTCATTCAATCCTTGCATAGTACTAAGTTATCTAGTAAAAGCATGTCTTTCTGTGGAAGGTAGTCACTTGTCTAAGGATTGTTCTGGAAGAAACTCTAAGTGTACAGTACATTAGGAAAAAACCCCACAAAATCTGTGATTTCTTTTGTTACAACACTGACTTGAATGTATTGAAATCAACAGCTTTTAGGTGAAGGTTCTATATGCTGTTAAAGTTAAGCTGTAGTAACCAGTATGCATTCTGTTGTCTATTTTATTCCATGTACTGTTCAGGAGTAATGATACTTGAAAAAGACTGGTGGCATTTCTTTACTTCTCTATTCCAATGATATAAAACTAATTGAAAATCAAGGTTTAGCAACCTTTTGAGGGTAGTCTGCCAGACTGTGTTTTTGTTTTTCAACTTTGAGGTTAGACGTGATAGTAGAAACTCGGTAGGAGCTGGAAGATTCCATTCTGGGAAATTATGATAACCAGTGATATCTTATGGGTATGAACTTTGAGCTTCTGGCTGCTTTGGTGTTTGGAAAGTCCCCATGAGATGCAGTGGCAATGAGCTCCTCAACCTTGCTCAGCCTTGGTGTGTGCAATTTAAAACAGACTCAACATGCTATAGACTTTTGGCTTCTGTTCTAAACTGATTGAAAAGTTCTTTAGGTATCCTCACAACATGTGAGGTTAGTTCAAGTGATAAATGAAAAGACATAGGACTTTGGAGAATAATTTTCTCTAGAAAAAAAAAGGTATTCCTCAAGCTGCTTCTCAAAGTGGCCTTCCATTAACTTTCCTTTCATGCAACTTTTCTTACCTCTATTTACATGTAATAGTAGCAACATGGGAAATAAAAAGGTGTATTTTCAAGTATATAAATGGAAGGTAGAACTGTAGCTTTTTTATCAGGCTTTTTCTGCACATTTGGAAATCTTCTACATTGTTGTTTTTACAGGGACATGACTGTAGAGCTTACATGCCAAATTTTGATTCCTACAAAAACATAGGAAGTTACAAAACCTGACATTAAAAGCACTATTTTTTAAAGATGCCTGAAAAAAATATTTTAAAAAATGTATTTACATGCTGTCATGTAGTACTGTGCACAGAAGCAGAACAGTGTTTTTTCCAACATTAATGAAACTGAGAACTGATAGTGCAAGTTAGATTTTAAAATTGAATGTACAGTAAGTACATATACACTTCTTACTACATGTTACCAAGAAGATTGCATATAATATTGTAAATATGGATTACTTGTTTACATGGATATTTTATTGAGAGACTAAAAGATATTGCCAAATAGTTTCTATCTCAGAAGACTCTTCCTATTGTTTCTATTTCAGAAAATTCCTTCCTCTGTTTGTAACTGTTCATAAGAACTTAAAGAATTATTTTATTGTTTTTTCACTTGTGGTACTTATTTGTAGATGAAAGCAAATGTTTAATTACAATATCTGTTTTCTGTATTCTTTTTGTATGTTAATAAAAATGATATTTCTAGCTTACAATACCACTAGGTACAGATTTATATTATGGTAATAAAATACAACTTTCTAAATTTGGCAAAAGATCAAATTATTCTTATGATTACGTTTTTGAAAACAGGAGGGTAGTTGTACAAAATTTCTTAAATATTTCTTAATTCCCAGTATTCCTGATGATATTCCTGATGAAATGTATGTACTCTGTAGTGTTAGAAGGATAATCAGTATATAATGGAAAGTGAAGGAATTCACTGTATAAAAAAAGAATCTGTATTTCACCATCTGATCATAACAGGAATTCCCCATAGGAGCTGTGAGAGGGATAAAAAAACCCAGAATTATCCTCAGCCATGAGATTTCCATAGCAAATAAGGGAAGATCATAAAATCTGATGTATGACAGTCACATAATGTGCTGTAAGATCTAAATACCCTCAGATAAATAACAGACAAACCCAATGCAGAGCAGAAGTTTAGACTCCATGGAATCTTCTGACCCAGATTTAACATCACACATCAAGTTACTCATCAATAGGTTATCGACTGTAAAGTGTTCTAAATGGCAACGCCATCTGGGAAGCCTGGCATATGAGGATAGGCTGAGAACTGGGTTTGTTCAGCCTTGAGAAAAGGAGGCTTAGAGGGGATCTCATCACCATGTACCAGTACTTAAGGGGTAGCTACAGAGAAGATGGAGACTCCCTTTTTACACAGATTCACATGGAGAGGACAAGGGGGAATGGACACAAGTTGCTCTTGGGGAGATTCCGATTGAACTCAAGAGGGAAATTTTTCACAGTGAGGACAGTCAACCATTGGAATAATCTCCCCAGGGAAGTGGTTGACTCGGCCATGTTGGACACCTTCAAGAGTCGTCTGGACAGGGTGCTGGGCCATCTTGTTTAGACTCTGCTCTTCCTAGAAAGGTTGGACTAGATAATCCCTGAGGTCCCTTCCAACCTGTGATTCTGTGATTCTGTGATCTATATCAACATATCTGTAACAAGTAAGAATTCAGGTGAGCATGTTCTTGAGCTTAGTATGATTAACTGGAAACTCTTCTAAAAGTGTAAAAAATAAACTGATTATTCTTGAATATCATACAGCTCTTCACTAAAACTTTCCAACATCATCACAGAAGGGTAAAAAATACTGTTACAATCATCAGTATAGCAGAAATCTTGCTGTATTCAAACATGACAATTCCCTGTTGCTGATAACTTAACTGCCTCCTGTAGGCTGGATTTTTGGGTGTAAAGTTCTGGTAAAATAGTCCATAGTTTTTCAATACATTGATTATTACAAAATTCAATAAAAGCTCAACTGTATTTACACTTGAAAGAAGGGACTCAAAATTTTGGCAGGAGGACCAAATTTCTGTGAAGAAGTGTTTTTTGTAAGTGCTTGATGGAACTCTTGTAACTTATGTACAGATTTTTTGAATTGTGTTATGGTATGAGCAACTCTCTTGATGCCTGTAAAACTAGCAGGCAGTAACTATAAAGCTAGCAGCAGAGACTGAAGACCAGGTCAAAAAAAATGGATGATATCCATTCTATACGATGTGGCTAATAGAAGAGAGGAGGTGAAGTTGAGAAAATCCAGTTACTACTGAACACATATCAGAACTTCTGTTGTAACAAAAATAACAAGGCCACAGCTAACTCTAATAGAAGTAGAAACAACTGGTATAAATTTCAATGAGCTCACTTATGTTTGCCAAATACGGTGATCATAGACTACCAACCAACATATGTTAGCTCGGGGCTTGAGTTTATAGTTGAGTCCATGGCCATGTATACTGACTACTTGTTGGCCCTCAAATTCCACCTTTTGTCTATCGCCAAGTCAAGCAACAGCTAAAAACAGAGCTATCAGAAAATGGATAGAAGTTGCGAAAGGTTTGCAATTTTCATTTCAAGTTTCATTAGCATTTCATTCCAACAAAATATTTCCGTCTAATGGTGCTCAAAGTCTGCAGGATTAGTGTGATTAATAAGCAGATTTTCAAACATTTTTGTAGCAGATGATCCTTCTCATATGTGTATACAAGCAGTAATCCACTAGGTGGCAAGCACTACCAAAACGGGCTTTGGGAGATGCTATTCTAGCATTGCTTTAGGTGATACAATATGATGAGTCATCTGCCTTAAAATAAAATTACAAGGTTAGTAGACATAAAACACAGAGTCATGTCATAATTTATATCCTTAGTTTTATATTCTTTTAAAGGGCCCAGTTAAAATACAGTCTCTCTTCATCTCGGATGTTGGAAATCATTCTTTATTGTGCTCTACCTCAGACTTCTTAAACTCCTGTTTGTAGCTTCTGTGCAAGTACCAGCTTGGTTAAAACATGCAACAAAGAACACATAAGAGCATGGAAGTTTAGGGATAAGCTCATATACGAGATATGAAAGTAGCAAGAGCTAGAAAAAACATGAACTTCCAGTGCTTTTGCCATTTGATCTTGCAGTCTCACATAAAATTTGACCCTGAAAAAGAAATATTATTGCCAATTTCGAATAACCAAAAAGTAACATTCTCCCCTCTGATACATGCTAACAGCTTCTGTTCTTAATTGTCTCTGTTTGTGGATACTGACTTTGTAAGCATGTTTTCTGATATGTTCCACTGAATATACTAGTTTCAGTACTACTGAAAGCTACTTTGTACATGGTATGCTAGTGCTACTTGATCTGACTTGCTTACCTGTCTTCCCAGGCTATACTGAAAGATATTTTGTCTCCTATAGCTAACTATGACAGTGATTTCATGGTGTTAGGAACAGTGGGAATACTGATGTAGAGAGGGCACCGTGGTTTTTCACAAAGTTTAGTATTCATGTTTAGGTCAACAAAGTGGCAAAATTCAGTGTAATTCTGATTCTCCAGGACATTACTCTCATTATTGCTATGACTATCGGAGCTGGTAGAAGCACTATGTTAAAAGACCTACAGTATAGATATTATGCCAGCAATTCAGCTTGAGTGCTTGATCTTTCCGTTAAAAACTTCAATTGCTGTTGCAGTTCAGGGATAGCTCATAGATCATTGTGGCAATGGGAGCACTAACACTGTCTGGCTACTGTTTCTGAGCAGATAGAGGGAATTAGATTAAAAATACAATAAAATTTACATGAGTGTTCATTGCTGTTAGTACTGCATCTGTAATGAAGAATTTGAACAAAAGCTCAGTAAGACACAGCCCCTGAAATCATTTTAGTCTGTCCCAAATGCAGAACTTCCAATGGATAATAGTTTATGTAATGTTACAATTGTCAGGGGCCTGAACACACTAATATGCCTTAATGGCCCTGACTAGCCTCACCTGGGACCCTCACTCACACACCCCTGTCCATGAGTCCAGGGGCTCTAATTAAGCTCAACCTAGGTGCTTCAGTCCTTGCCCATGCCCCATTAGACCTGACATCCTGGCCTGGTTTCTGTCTGAGCCCTTCACCATGGACCTGCCCAGTGATCACAGGCATCTGACCCTCAGTGGGTCTGGTTATGACCTGTGGATTGACTCTCCAGCACGATTGTTGGCCTGCCTCAGCATTGCGAACTTGTCTGATGATGCTGAACCTGGTTGCCATTTCCATGCCTGCCCTGCTCCCAGCCAGCCCTCCCTGTCAGCAATCTTTTTGTATGTTCAGCTTGTACTCTGAACTGAATAGATCAGTCTTCATGGAGTATTTGCTGTAGACAGGCAGTGGCTTCTCCATTTATAACAATTTATTCTCTTCATATGGTTTTATGGAAATACATTGCTTAAAAAGCCTTAAAGCTACATTTTAGTTATAATTCACAAATAAAGGCTGAGATACGTGGAGAGAACAAAGACTTTTGCTGGACAGTTAATAAAAAATAAAGCACTTTTTTTTTCCGTTTACAGAGTGATATGAAATGATACCATCACTTCACAAGTCTGCATACCTAGTAGTAATAGCAGCTGGAAATCTACACGTATGTTTCTTAAAGTCTGTAGCAATGTAAAATCAGAGATAAAACTTGTTCTCATTTTATTGCATACTGTAAGCAGAAGTTGGAAAGGCCTTGCAAAACAAAACTGTAGCAGTTTTCAAAATGCTGCAGCAGAAGACTTCCTAGCTCTTTTGTCCATACTGACAGTTATAGAGGGAGTGACTGAAAATAATGACCACTGCCCAGCAAATAAGGCACCGTTATACCGTTATACATGGATCTGGATGAACTATCTCTGTTACCAGGCAGTGGGACCCTGACAATGACACTGCAAAAGCTTGAGAAGAATTTGCCTATCCATAAGACTGTAAGTGTATAACCAAAAGCAGCATTTGGCTCAAAGAATTTGCATTTGGACCTAAGCACTGCTATCCTGTCCTATCCTCAAATAAATGAGAGAAAGTTCACAGGCAATACAGGCAGTCAGCCATGCCCACACCAACAGGGGTTTAAATCCCCCACAGCAGTGTTACTCCACATTGTAAAAAGGTGTCTTTAATTAAGAGTTGCTTCCAGAGTCTTTAGTGGACTTCAGAGACAGTAGAGTGCAATGTTATTTCTATCTCTGACTGTACCTGTACTCTGTACCTGCTTTTTCTACAGTCAAATATTCTGGCACAGAATTATATACAGTGCTCATCTTGATTTCTTCCTTCGTAACCCTACACCAGTCATCAGGGAGTTTTGTGTACTTGTTTGAGCCGCTTTGGAATTTTCAGTTGTTACTCAGGTACTAACAAAGAAGTTAATATAGGAACCTCTATCAGGGAATCTACACATGGTTTGAGCTGTTCACAGCAATGCCCCTGTCTCCTTCCTAAGTTAAGAGGTGATTACAATCCTGTGAAGAGTTCAGACATTTCTTCACATTTTCCCTACAAATTGCATTTTGCACTTACTAACATTAAGCTTTCGAAACCACTGAGTTACATGTGCTCCATTCACTAAATAACATTTCTTTCTTATTCCAACCTCCCTTCTCTAGGTCTTCTAAGGACATTTTATTCCTAACTCCGTATTCCGTGAATCTCTGCTCTAAGAAACAAAATCTTTATATCTCTGAGTACATTTTCTCTGTTTTATAACCCCAGTAATCATTCTGTCATTTTGGGGTGGGCAAGTCAGTTTAGTATGAATATGACAGTTCCTCCTAATGCCTTAAAGGACTAATTCACTCTGAAGTAAGCTGTTGCGGAATGTAATAACTGGATATAAAGATATTTTTACATCAGTCCAATATGTACAAATTCATATTATATTAAAAAACACACTTTTAGCTTTATTATGCTGTCAGCATGTTTATATGAATTATTTGTATTATAGTGTCTTCCTTTGCCTATCTCTAGACATTAAAAATACCCCTAATCAAATTACTAGTCATATTTTTTAATATGTAGGACTGTAATAATAAAGAATACCTTGGGGATTTGATCTAACATATTGAATTTTCAATTAAAAGTATTTTTTTTTGTGGCTATAGGTCAGTCTATATGTAAAATACATAAACTCCATCCCACCAGCTACATCTGACAATTTTTGGTTACTCTAAATCTGTAATTTGAGGACTGACCCATTTTGAGAGAAGACAGCTTGTGTAGCCTCTATGCAAAATGCTAGGAAAAGCAGAAACTTCAATTTGTTCTCTTTATAGATTTGTTTATTCAGAAAGAAGCTTTGAAATAAAAGGCTTTGAAAGGCTGGCAAGCTTGCTGAACAATGACTTGTTATTCTTTGAAGATGTATTATCTTAAAAATTACAAGAAAACTTGAGTGTTTCTAATGAGTAGAACTCTTATTTTTGAGAGAAAATACATGGAAGAGTTTGAGAGGATATTTTTGTTGGGTTTTTTTTCTCCTCCTGGGGCTGCCTGTTGCTCTGATGTGGAAGTTTCCTGCTGATTTGGCTTTTTATTCTGCTGTGAGACTGATGCCAAGATTTACATGATTGCTGTGGGTAGGAACTGGATTTAGCATGAGGAAGATAACTGCATTTCCCCTAGGGAGAGACAGAAAAGGGAAAGACAGAGTGGGGCACACAGACAATATTATCTGAAGCTATATTCTTGGTCAATTATTTTATTCAGCCTCTATTTTAGATTATGCTGCAACTAATAACAGGCAGGAAAGCTACTGGCCTCAAGCCAGGAACAGATAAGCAAAGAAACTATTTGTGTTTTAATGCAAATGTCCAACTATAATGGAAGCAATATACTGTTTTTATAAAGTGCTGACCATAATGCATCTTGTAACATATGTGTAATTAATTAACTGTCATTAGAATTTGCCAGGTGGAGATTTACCTTATACGCAGGGTCCTTCAGCAGAGAGAAGAGGGTGACTGTAGAACTGTGCATCATTAGTTATTTTAGCAATTCACTGTTGTCATGGGTCAGCCCCAGTCAGCAACTAAACACCACGCAGCCGCTCACTCACTCCCCCCACCCCTGTGGGATGGGGGAGAGAATCAGAAGAGCAAAAGCAAAACAAAAAAACACTTGTGGGCTGAGATAAGAACAGTTTGATTAATAGTAATAATAATAATAAGGAAAATGGAAAAAGAAAAACAACCAAATCCACAAGCAATACAACCGCTCACCAACCACCGACTGACACTGCTGGTCCCCAAGCCGCGATTGCTGCCTGCCTGCCCCGGCCAGCTCCTCCCAGGTAACATACTGGGCATGACGTTACATGATATGGAATATCCCTTTGGCCAGTTTGAATCTGCTCTCTTAGCTGTGCCCCCTCCCCTCCCGGTTTCTTGTGTACCTGGCAGAGCGTGGGAAGCTAGAAAAGTCCTTGACTGGTACAAGCGCTACCCAGCAACAACTAAAACATCAGTGTGTTATCAACATTATTTTCATGCTAAGTCCAAAGCACAGCACTAGGCCAGCTGCAGTGAAGAAAATTTACTCTATCCCAGCTAAAACCACGACAATTGTCTGTATAGTCTTTTGCACATTCTTTGATTTTGGATTACATGATCTGAACATTAAAACAGGGGCTAAGATTTCTGCTTATAAGGCAGACTTGTGTAAAATGAAATAATTTACAGCCAGTTGTCAGGCTGCTGTCTTTTGTTAACCTACAGTATGTATGGTAAATGCAATGTTCTGAGATACTGAAATATGTTTGCGTCACCACACAGGGAACCTCACAAGCAAAGCAAGACTCCATAGTAAGCAGACAACAAATGCTGAGGGCAGAAGGCAATTTGAGGGAGTTCAGGACTGAGAGCGTATAGGTTTTCAAATGTAATTATTAACAGATCATTTAACAAAATTTTAGTAATTTTCCTATTAAACCATATAAACTGAATAAATAAAACTAAATCCCATAATTAGTCAGTAATTAAACAAACCAGAAATAAGTATTACCTACTTGGTCTGGAAGACAGTATCATATTACCAAGGTAAATATTTTGGAGTTCCTGAACGGGATGTGTATAATAGAAAAATGGGTAAGAAATCCCATCATTCCCTTTTCCTTCAGTTAGCTGCATGGACAACAGTTTATCCTGACACTAAATAAAATAATTTATCTAGAATTACTGATTTTATGGCTTTGCATCTTGTTGATTGCAAAGTTATGATTGTCTTATGAAATTCAGTTATGAAGGATAACTGATCCTTTACTTAAGTTCTGCCTCTTGCAGTACTGGTTTTGCTGCTAGTAAATAGCATATTTGAGATACTAAGTTATCACCTGCAAAATTTTCAAAGGGCATTTCTTGAAAAAAAGTGTCATTTTAGGGCCACTGATAATAATTTCTTGGTATTTTTGCATAGGCTAAAGATTACCTTTAGTATCAGTGTTTCTTGAACAGAAATTTTAGCAAAGCCTTGAATTTGGGTAATATAGACAAACTGCCTGGAGTTAGAAGTTTATCTGAGCAACTGCCTCTATCCAAAGTCTTAGTGAACCCTCTATTCTTCTCAGATTCCCCTGAACACAGAACTATTTTGAAGGGAAACCTAATAACCTGATACATAGCTACAAAATTACCATGAGGGTTATGGCAGACTCATTAGCATTGATCTGCCTTCCAGAACCATTTATTTTCTTTTCAAAACACAGTAAATTGAGACTTCGTTTGGGGTTTTACACTTCCCCTTTTTTAGAATGGAGTGATGACATGGAGCTTCTCTGTTTCAAAACTCCTTATATATTTTTTACCACCTCCTGCTATGTCACATTTGACTTTAACTTCTCTTTCATGGGGAGGAGAGCACCATGGGAACAACAGGTGCCTTATTCCTCCCCTGTCTGTTTTCCATGGTTGGCTAATGAGATATCTGATGATGAAATTCATGTCAAGATGCCTTACCAGGAAATTCAGAGTGTGTGAAGTTCAGCTCCTGTGAACTATTCTGACCTCCTACAAATCACAGGTTGTAGGTCTTTAATTAGTAATACCCATATCAGTTCAGAAATTGTGCCTCAGGTATACAGGAAAAAAAAGTCAATTAAAGAATTCAGATGATAGAATATATTCCTCCTACCTTAGATATATTGTTCCAAAATGTAATGAATCAAAATTTTTTGAAGTACCTAATTTATATTTTTAATTTATCTACCTTCAACTTTTGATCATTGGATTTTATGCTTTTATCTGGTAACTAAAGGATCCTCTACTATCAGCTGTTTTCCTTCTATATAGACATTTATAATTATAACCAAGGCAACTCACTATCTTTTCTATGAAGCTAAATGGGGAGTCTGCATATCAGAAAGGTAGACTGTAAGGAATAAAATGTTAATTCTTCTGTCCAAAATGAAAAAGAAAAAAATGAAAGAACCCACCTCTACAAAACACAAAGGAGGACCACTTACACTCTTTCACAGGGCTATAAACAAGCTGAAACCTTTAAGAGCTCAAGCTTGGGCTTGTCATGGCTAGCTCAAACTGTCACCACATGCACTATGTTCCAACAGAGTCCAGCAGGCTCAGTGCAGAGGCAGAGCAAGTTCACATTTATTTCTGCAAAACACAATCTAAAACTATCATGTATGACAAAGGTGACTTTAGGACTTCTTTAAGTTACATATGCTCACATAAATTTTCACAATTTCATCTGAAAAATAGATTTGTGAAGATTTGGAATAAAACTGACTTTCATAACAGGAAAACAGGTCACTTTCTTTCCAGTAGTTCTTTTGGCTATTTCATTCATTTGTACCGTTCAGTGTAGGACTGGGACAAACCTACCAGCAGCTGACAGCACTTCTTTGCCTCAATTCTTTTCTACACTTGCAGCACAGGTTAGGGAGGTGACATTATGAAGATGAAAGACAATTCATGAGATTCATCAGAAAGACAAAACATCAGATCCTATTTCCACCCAACACAGAAACCTATACAATGGGATTTTTTTAAAAGCAGCTAACTGGCCGTGATTACAGTTAGTAATATAACCAGGAGAGCCTTTCTGAAAGGAAAGGAAAGGGAAAAGTGCCAATGAAAAGGAAACAGTATATGTAACTATATATACACCACAGCAGTGGAAACTAGCTAGAAACATAGTGCTTTCCTATAAAATAAGAAAAAAATGTCAAAACTCTTAAATAGATGTGCAAACTAGATTTCAAGCAGAAAACCAGAAGTCTTGCTGGCAGCTTCCCAGCTTTCCAGATGGCTGCTGCTTTAGTGACAGCCCTTTTGAGCTACTTCTGCAAAATTATGAGTACATTGTTCCTATACTTAATAATAAAATATAAATAACTACAAACTGCAATAATATTTTCAAGAATATTACGGTGTGTTGTTTCACACCAGGGGAAAAATACCTCGAAGGTAAACATGAGTTCATAACAGTATATAATGCCTTCTTCCAGTACCACTGTCATCTACATCAATCATCTATACAACTGGAAATTTAGAGATGTCAAATGATGCTATATGAATTAATTATGTAAATGTCACTGGTTAACCAGATCATTCCACATTTGTTTTAGGCACTCAGTTTTGCTTTGTATGACCAACATATCGTAACTCTGGCAAGAGACTCATTTTTATTGACATAGTTTCATTTGACAACTCACCAAATGGCTCCTGATCGCTGGACTCTCTCATTATCCTCTCTCTCTGCCTGGCTGTAGCAATGGTCTACCAGCAGGTCTAGCTTCATCCACTGCAAGGTTCAACTGAGTATTCAGACCTGAATTGAGGAGCTAATCCAGCTTCTGGTAGACACAAAAAATGCATACAGATAAACCACTGTAGCCTGTGGTTCCATATATCTTTCCTGACATATTTGATTTGGGTATACTTTCTTCTGTATTTGGAACACAGTGAGTTCTGCACTGCCAAACAAATACTCATGTGACAGAGATGCTTGTAGTACATTATTAATTTTTCATGCTCCTCGACTCAAAGGTACAAGCATGGATATTCTCTCAAAACAAGCTTATCTGCTCATTGTGACTTAATGGATTTTTATTAAACAGTTTTGCAATGAAAAAACTCACAGCTGAGGTACCCATGCAATATGCAACCCTATCAGTACATAGGCTGGTGGTCTCTGGATAATTCAGAATGACATGGAAGGACAATGAAGTGAAGAAAAGTAGACAGATAGGCAACTTTTACTGTTGCTTTCCATTCCAGAGACTGCTGCTCTCTGAGATGAAAACTGCTTTGGTGTGCCATGATCACTTTACAATGGCAAAGCAAACTGATGATCGATAGTTGTAGGAAAGTCTTACAGCATAAGTTAAACGTTCTATAGTGCATTAGAGGAAACATACAGAGAGCAAGGCAGGTACTATTTTTTAGACTGAGATTTCCAAGAATTAACATTCTTCTTCAAGTAGAGTTTTAATGAAATTCTGATGACAAAAACTCTACCAACACACTACCATAAACCCTTCCTGTAATATAAAATTCAGGCACCAAAAAAACAGAAACAGAAGTTTTCATGCCCTAGGGTGATAATTTCTGACACTGACTAACCTACCAAATTCTAGAGTATCTATAAAACTATAACTTAATGCAATTCAATAAAAATTAGCTTTATATTTGGAAGTCAGATGGACTCTACAATCATAGAATCATTTAGCTTGGAAAAGACCTTTAAGATCATCAAGTCCAACTGCAAACCTAACACTGCCAAGTCCACCACTAAACCACCTCCCTAAGCGCCACATCTACATGTCTCTTAAATACCTCTGGGGATGGTGACTCAACCACTTCCCTGGGCAGCCTCTTCCAATGCTTGACAACCCTTTTGGTGAAGAAATATTTCTTACACTTCAATCTAAAACTCCCCTGGCACAACTTGAGGCCATTTCCTCTCATCCTATCACTTGTTACTTGGGAGAAGAGACCAACACCCACCTCACTACAACCTCCTTTCAGGTAGTTGTAGAGAGCAATAAGGTCTCCCCTCAGCCTCCTTTTCTCCAGACTAAACAACCCCAGTTCCCTCAACCTCTCCTCATTAGACTTGTTCTCCAGACCCTTAACAGCTTCATTGCCCTGCTCCAGCACCTCAATGTCCTCCTTGCAGTGAGGGGCCCAAAACTCAACACAATATTCAAGGTGCGGCCTCACCAGTGCCGAGCAAAGGGGCACGATCACTTCCCTGCTTCTGCTGGCCACATTATTCCTGATACAAGCCAGGATGCTGTTGGCCTTCTTGGCCACCCGGGCACACTGCTGGCTCATGTTCAGCCAGCACCCCCAGGTCCTTCTCTGCAGGGCAGTTTTCCAGCCACTCTTCCCCAAGCCTGTAGCGTTGCATGGGGTTGTAGCGACCCAGGTGCAGGACTACTTTACTTCCTCTGCATATGAGGCTGTCTCATATCTCTAACACAAGAGAAATTAAAGTCTGACCTTAGTTACACACTCCAAATATTAACTTAAAAAATTGAGTTACTGTAGAATTTATGGATATAAGATCCTTAAACATGACTGTACTTCACAAGTAATCAAACTATCAATATAAAATATGAAGAAATAAAAAGAATTAAGGGAGGTCATATATTCCAACAGTTCCTTGACTACAGGGAAATTACACTTTTTTTTCCTTTTACACATCTTACTATATTTCCAAGTTTTTTGGTTTTTTTTTGTTTGTTTTTCTTTTGTTTTTCTTTTTTAAAAATGTATAACTAGCTTCCACAGCCCTTTATAGCAAAATATTTCCCTTGGCTTGTATAATTTTTTTGGTAGTAGAAATTTTTCCACTTTTTGTTGATCTAGGGATCCTGCAGTAATACAGTTATTTGAAAAGGAAAATTGGACAGATTTGCATTGTATACAATATTTACGTACCTGAGGTTTTTTAATTTATTAATTCCTGTGAATAGTAGCTAAAGGAAGGAAGTCTGCATATCTACTTTGAGTTTAGACATCTTTTTCTTAAAAGAATTAACACAGAGCAGTGCAGGTACATATACAAACACACACACATATGGCCAGCTGGTGGTAGCTGCTTTGTGGAAGACAGACATACATTCTGAAGTCCAAATTTTTCAAAACAGCTTCTGATGCTATGTAAGTAAAAATCTTGTAATAGGCTACACACCATACAGGTATACATAACATGGCAGCTTTTGCCCCAGGCAGTAGGTAATTTAAGATATCTAAAAGCTAGCATTTGAGCCTACAGTTTGTCATTATCCAAATTTTAAAGATTAATACCTTTAAAAAGTTATCTATAAACATAGAACATGCTAAATCTATTATTTTTGCTGAATGTCAAATTGCCTTTTTTTTTGGACTATTAAATTACATATTTAATACTGGCCTAATAAATCACCTCCAACTGCATAAGCAACTGTAGAAATGCATAGGTAGTTGGTTTTCATAATTAGAGAGTTCTATTCCTCTTCCTGGAAGCCCAACACTTTTTCTTTAATGCATATCCTCCTGATCCATAGATACTATAGAAATAGCTTAGAAATTACATAATTCTGCAGACTGAAGGTTTTCTGAAAAGAAGTGCCTTGACGTGTGTGTGTGTATGTTGCAGATATATACATACATACAGGCACTACAGTGTCCACACTTTGCTACAATTGTTCTTCCACCAACTTAGATGGAGACGGGAGTTCAAGCAGTGTTCTAGCCAACTGTCTTAGGCTTTCAAGTGAAATTACTAAAGAGTCCTAGTTCAGAACGCCATGCTCCACTACTGCCTTTACTACCATACAACCTTAAGAAACTGACTTGGAGAAGCCCCTGTTCACTCTCTTACCCCTGTCCACAGTTTTGCTGATATTATAAACAATTTTATTCAATTTGAGCATTGTGTAAGCAGTGGACTATCAGAAGCTTGAATGTTTACATTAAAAGTGACACTGCAGCCACAGAATATAACTATTAGAGCTGTTACCAAGTGCTAGTTAACAAAAAAAAAAAAAAAAAAAGGACATTCTCTATGAAGGTGTTTGGGTTTTTTTGCTTTTTATTTCTCATTTGTATTGAGAAGGACATCTTAAGATTGTTGCTCCAAAGACAACATAATTATTTACAATTTTTTTTGCTTACTGCCAAAGTTATAAGATAAATCATATAAGTTGGATTTCAGCATGCATTTTACTCTGAAACAGGTTTTTTGAGACACTGATGAGCAGATGCATTTTTCCTCTGAAATAAAAACATAGAGGGGTATATAAATACTGTCCATATTTCAAAGAATTATAAATCCAGTATGCCTATTGTTTACATAATAAGATTTTTCCCCAACCCTTCACCTCAAGCTTGACTTAGAAACTGAACAGTAAACACATTTTTTTTCATATTAATTAACCAGCAGGGCAGCTTTATGTGCCATCATTTTGTTTGCACTGATGGAACTGACTGTTCTTCTAAATGGAAGGCAGTAATTAATTTTTGATGCCTTAAAAGTATAATAAAATCCAACTAAAGCTCATTCAAAGGTGTATCAACCCTGGAAAATTACTGCATAATGAGATATGGTAAAAGCCAAATCCCAAGAGCAGCTCTGCACAGGTGCCCTTTTGGTGTTTTTAGTGTATATTTAAGCATGGGTTAGCTTCTGCCAGTCTTAGAGGACTCATCCTGGTATCTATTTGTAGTAAAAGTAAAAAAGCCAGCCAGAACTGTCATGATTTAAGTGTTGCTTACCAATAGACTTACCATCAATTGCCTAAGCAGTTGTCTAAGCTGTTGGGATCCAGTTTTGCCAGCTCTCTAGAGCTCTTCCCATAAAACTTACTTGTTCCACAATGCTTACCAAAACTTGACAGTTTTGAACATTGAAATCACATTTTGACATTGAAATCACTGTCTATAACACTAGCCAATATTGTCTTGGTTTTTTTAATACTAAACTGTCTACCTCTGTCCAACCTATTTTATAGCTGGACTATAGGACACGTCAGTGAGGAAACATCTTTTTTCTTTTTATTAGCCCATTGTACAGCAAATTCCTTGTTCCTGACTAAAGCCCCCCCTTTATGTCAGTAACACAAACAAAATAATAAGAAAGCTTTTTACTGAGTCCTGTAGGTAAGGTCCAAAGTATTGTCTTCAATTGAGTTCTGTGACTGATGGTCTAAGACCATATCTTAACTGGACCCTTCTGCACAGTTCTGGTTGTTGGGATATTCTGCTAAAACACCTTGATTCTTCAGAACAGTTTTGTGTATGATAAGCCCTAATCCACTATCTTTATGCAGCTGGACACAGGATTTAAAAAAAAAAAAAGTTTTAAAGGATTGCAGAATTAACAGAATAGTCCTAATTGTGTGCATTCATGTTCTCTAAGGGCTCACTCAGTGAAACGCTGGTGAAAGTTGATCCAACTAACATATTCTATCCTACAGTAAGGATAAGATAAGAATAAGCACATGGACAGAAGAACTTCCATGACCTCCTGCCTCTTGTTTCTGACTTTTAACTTCCTCCTCCACCATGGTAATGTGTCAGCAGAGTTAAGTGGTGAACTGTATTAGAATACTGATCCAGTTCTTCACATGATCACACGAACAGACAGCCCAGTTAAGAGAGGAATATGGGTGAGAATGGGTGTCCACAGTGAAACCTACCTTAGCCGGGACAGTCAATGAAAGAAATGTTTATGTAAACCATATCCTAAGTTAAAATTATATATCTTCAAGTAACTTGGGGAATTCTGTAAAAGGGATCTGCACTTGTTCAATTAAAATTGAATTAAGTTTTAATTAGAAGTTTACCAAAGCTTACAAATAAAGAATAATGATAGGATGACTTGGATAAAATCACACTTCTTATATTGGCAAAATTAATCAGGGAAAAGTCTTTAAGAGAGAACTGCAACGCTGTATTTCTAAAGTAAAGAAAAAGTACGTCACAGGTTTCCTGATCATATAAGAAGTCTAACACACTACAGTGAGCCTGCCACCTGAGTGTGTGACAGGAGAAATACAAAACACAAAGTTAAAAAAAAATCCAGTAAAATTGTAGTCTTCTGTAGCATTGATTCTACAGACCACATTACCTCTAGAGTCCAGAGACAGAACCTCATCCTTTTCCAAACAAAACAGGTATCCAAGTAGAAGACAGTGGATAGTGTCTTTCCCCTTCAAGCTCAATATGGAATAAAGTATTTCTCCTTAAATGCTTATCCTTTCTCTTTTACTGTTGTTACTGTTACTATTGCAAGCTTGCACATTTGGTAGCACTTTAGAACCTTCTATTTACCATTTCAAAGTATCACAATATTTTTGTTCTTATTTTAGAACATTTAGAAAATTAGAACTTCTTTCTTGCATTCAAATGCAAGCAACAGCAAAGAGAACCTAGCTGTACTCTTAAAAATCAAAACATGAAGGTCTGATTACTATTCTGAAAGAAGTCCTTTAAAAAGGGAAATCTGGGCAACATGTGCTTTTGTGCACTACAGTACAGTGCAGATATCTTTTGCTTACTGATGACAGAATTCTGCTGATTCCCTTTTAGCTCTCTAGGGAGTCCTACGAATTTCAGATACACTAGTCCATGGTTCAATTTCTTGCTGGAACGGATTCTTCACAAGTAGAGATAATCCTTCATTTGATGTTTACTCACTTGGATACATTTCTGTATTCCATGCTGGCCATATCAGGCTTTGCAATGCTTATTTGTTCTTGCCAGAATGCACTCCTGCATTAGCTAATTTTATTACACTTACATGGTTGAAATGGCACTTTTATTCTATGACCTTCTCTTCATTAGCTTAAAATAACTTTTCAAAACAATTACCTCTAGGCAAATACTTCCCATATTTGTTCTCAGACCAACAGTCACATTTTTACCATTTTTAGTTAGAGGAGAATGCATTCAGCAGTTTTCAAGGATCAGGTTTTCAAATATATACAGATACAGTTGGGTTTATTAAATATTTACCAATTATAATAGTTCCTTATTTCCATTCAAAGTTGTTATCTTTTCCCCCTCCTAATTATAAACAAGTAATATATAATAAGTCCTCAAACACCACTTTCAAAAATTTTTTGTTTTGAGATTCCTCCTGAAGTTTGTCTCCTCTCTGGTTCTGCTGAAGCTATAAGGTATATAGAGCACCTTTTGACTTAACTCATTACCTGAATTTATTAAATAAAACTAATAATAACCTCCATATCTTTATTATATGAATTATGCATAGGTTAATATACATACTATATGCATGTATTGATGTTATCTACATTACATAATTGTAATTTTAATAATAATAAATATATTGTAATATAATACCTCAATTAAAATGTATCTTAAATAAAATAGATGTTAATATTGTAATTTTAAATCTATAAAAGCTATATAACTAGCTAAGATTTCAAAAGAATATGTTGTTCTATAGGTAAATGCAACACAGTATAGCATAACACGACATTATATGATCTCATGGACATTATAACATTTAACAATAATGCAGTTTAAGGAAACAGATTATTGAGCCTGAAAGACAGCAGATGAAGATGGGAGAAATGGAAAAATTAGCTTTATGCAAACCTTATGCTGTACCACCTGCCAGCTTGTGTCATGTACTCTTCAGCCATCACTGAATCTCCTGTGAACAATGGAAGATTCCAAATAAATCCAAATCAGAATAAGCCACAGTTTTTACAGTAAAAAATGCTTAGTCCTCCTTAATGATTATTTTGGGTTATCCACTATTACTGAACTGACAAATTTAGTATTGCTTAAGAAACTTCTAAAAGCATTTCCAACGTTTTCTTAGCAGACACTGAATCAGATTTTTCAATTGTTACAGTACCATATAAAAAGTCTATTTAAAATGTATTTCAGTCCAATGTCTGCCATCACAGCAATTTCTCATCTTTCAGCTTCCTAGTACCAGCACTACTCTTCACAGTGCAAAAACAATTCAAATACACAAAGAGTCACATCAGCATTCTGTTGAGTCCTACATATTTCTGCAAACAAAACAAGGTGATACAACAATCCCAGATATAGCTTAATCTTTTTGGATAAATAAAAAGCCAGTAAATTAAAGCATTTCCTTTCATTTTACACAATATTATGGAATTTATTTTCATAAAATTAACTCTGATATCTAATTGATTGATTTCCAACAGTAACTTAGAGACAGATTTTCAAAGGCATGAAAGCCTATTAAGAATGCATCTAATTGATTTTCAGAAAGATTTGAGGACTTGATCCTGCATTCACTGCAGTCAGCAGTGAAATTTCCATCGATTTAAATAAGAACAGGTTCATACCTGCAGAGACTAGCTGCTATTTATGCCTTTCACATTATCCCTTCCATAGCTAGAGATCTTTTCCCATTTTGTTTCACAAATAATCTACACACTTGATGTGAAGTGAAAATGCTAAGAGCATATATTCATGTGAAAACAAAAGAGAAAAAATTATTTTGTACATACACTTGGTAAAATTTACCTTTTATTAAAAAAAAAAAGCCACATTTGCGAAGAAAAGTAATGAAAGTTTTAACACTGAAGATGAGTGAACACACTGCAACGGCCATTCAGTTTTATGGAGCTCTCTTCACTGAAGTCAGTGGGATTATTTAGGAGTAAAACAACCAAAATGTTGAATATATATTTTAGTTTCTAGGTATTTAGAAGTAAGTAAGTTTACTCAAACAAGTTTGAGTAATTATACATAGAACTATTGCTTTACTGCTGCAAAAGTGAGGAAAATGTTATCAAATATTCAGTTCTATCAAATTATCAAATACATTATCAAAAAATGAAACACTGTGATCTTACTGTTTTATTTAGTAAAGAAATGCTACTGAATATTTAAACTGTATTACTATCTAGGGAATAACTGGCTTTTAAAAGAACTGTCCCACTAATATATGCAAAGATCAAAAAGTGGCAGTAGTGTTAGAATCCCAAGTTCATCTAAATGAAACAGATAATTAGGTGTAAAAAATTTAGTGTCTTGTGTTCAACACAGTAAAGGATCAATTTCATCGAAAGGCAAGTGGAGTGTACACTGTACCATCTGATCCAAAGTAGTGACCTTCTTGATTCAAATGCAAAACGCCTATTCCTATTGCAGATGGAATTTACCGGAACAAAATGTTCAATAGAAAGATTACATTTCCAGTGGGGCAGAAAGGTATTTGTCAGTGTCTCATTACAGCTTTGATACAAACATCCTGGATTTCAATTAGCTTTGAGATAGAATGGCAATAATCCAGCACTGAGACTACATATAGATCTTTGTTTCTTACACCATTATATGTGGATTTTTGTTTCATTTGCAGTAAGATATCATAAGATTTCCAAAAGAAAATAAATAGAAGGAAATAACATTCCAGTCATTTTAATGTCAGAGATAGCACTTAGTGATGTCTGTCTGATAACTTTGCACTAGGAGGCGAGGGTGACATAATTTACATTTTTTTCCAGCATAAATGAAAAGTGCTGAATTCCTTGAACCATAAGTGTCCCATCAGATCTTCTACCCTCACTGTCCCACCTCCTATTATTAACATACCATATCCACTCTGATGCTTTTGATCCTTTTCCATGAAAAGTAATTTGCTTTCTCAATAGAAATAAATATGAAATTTGCTTTAGTACATTTCAGGAGTTCAAATAATGCCCATAGATATTTCCACCCTATAGAGGTCACCTTTTAACTTCACAAATTTAGAATTTGCAGTCATTTATAATGTTTTCTTCTAAATATTATTTGATATTTAAGAAAACTATTATGTTCTTCTGAGTTGATCAGGGAACTAGGATTTCAAAGGGCAATTTTTAACTGTCACTTGAATATCTGTGACTCTGATTTTTAGTTAACTTCTGTAAAACTCTGGATAATATTTGTCACCCTTACTTTATACCTGTCATGATGGTAACTCTGTACCTGATTAAATGTGGCAGGAGCAAAGGCTCAGAAACCATGCAGATATGATTCAGTTGCTGATTTCTTTGTTAGTAAAGAAGTTATGACTTATGGCATGCACAAAGGATTTTAATAATACTCAAAATTATATATGGTGCCTTCCATTCAAAAAGCTTCCTTTTAAATATCAATTCATATAGCTTTAGCTGTGAGAAATATTGTTATTGAAATAAATATTTTTAATTTCACACAAAAAGAAACTGAGACTAAGAGAAAATAAAGGTATATCTGTAATCTAGAAACCAGTGGCAAACACTGCTGGTGGCAAAACACCACATTTCTGTGGGGGGTGAATTTGCAAGTAACTTAGCACAGTTAGGCACGTCCTTGAACTGAAGCATCACGGCAGTAAAAAACAGAGACAGGAGTGTGGGAATGCCAAGAATGATTTAAGTAAGCAAAAACAAATGAGATAGTGCAAATAGAACAGCCTATTAGAATGTAGCAGAAGGCACATGCTTAGAGCTAGCTGATGAATAACAGAAATTGTTTGTGTGCGTGATTGTGCGAGGAATGTGTTGAAAAGATATATAAGCAGTGAAAAGCTGACAATAAAGGTCTTCTGCAAAACATCTGTCAGGAGTCCGTGACATTCATCCCTGCAAATGGTGACCCCCAACGTGGGAGAGCAACACCAAGGAGCAGCGTCCGCAGGGACCCCAGCTGGACGAATCAAGTTGACGGCGGGACCACAGGTTTAATCCCGGGACATCACCTTAATATTACAGGTGAGCGGCTGGGGCAGTAAGCATGGGAGCTAATCTGTCTGCCGAAGAAGAGCAATTGTTAAGTTACTGATTCAGTTATTGAGCAAGCGAGGCATTAAATATGATAATTTTAAAGTAAAGTTATTAATGAAATTCCTGCAAAAGCATGGGGCTCCATCAACAGTCTTAGCAGTGTTTGATGTTAAAACATGTGAAGAAGCAGGGACAACAGTATGGGAGGCCGCCTCCAGGGGGGATGAGACTGCCAAGGAGGTGATGACCACCTGGCGGCTGGTGTTGGAAACGTTAAAGTCCTGGCAAGCAGAGAAAAGGGTGCAAACCATAGCTGCGCAGACGGTGACTGGAGGTGAGGACAAGGGCGGTGGGACTCCCTACGGGAGAAAATGACTTAGTAGATTTAGATGCGGACATGGAGCCCTTGCCGTCGCCCCTGTTAAAGCCGACGGCTCTGCTGTCCATACCGCCCGTGACAGTTGTTTTACAGCTGCCAACGTCCTTTGACCCCCGGGACCGATGGAAACAACTGCAACGAGATGCAATAAAGGAGGAAGGGGCGGCAGGACTAGTCTTTCCAGTATTGATCAGAGATGGAGGACCCAATGAGTGGGGCCCTTTTCAATGGGATCTAATAAAAGAATTAAAAAAAACCGGTAACTACATACAGGCTTGCAGCTCCATTTTCCCAATCTCTGCTTGAAAATGTGATGACAGGGCAGTTATTTTGTCCGTTTGATTTACGAACAATAGCGGCTATGATATTAACCCCAACGCAGAAGTTGTTGTGGGAGCAAAACTGGAGGGAACTTTGTGAACAAGCTGCCCTTCAAAATTTAGAATGACGGCAAGGAGACCCTCTTTTAGGGGCAGGCATATCACAGTTAATGGGCACGGATCCCATAGCGGACCCACGCCTACAGGCACAGTTGGATGAGAATATACTCTGACAGTCTGCCACTCTCGCTCTTCAAGCTATGTTAAAAATTCCAGAAGCCAGAAAGCCGACTCTATCATTTACTTGAGTCCAACAGCAGCCAACTGAACCCTATATGCAGTTTGTGGATCGCTTGCAGGATGCATTAGTCAAGCAGGTAGACAGCAGAGAAGCAAAAGAAGCACTGCTGTGGAACTTAGCCATAGAAAATGCAAATACCGACTGTAAAAAGATATTACAAACACTGCCAATCAATACTAACCTAGTGCAAATGATAGAGACTTGCAACTGTGTAGGCTCTATTGCCCATCAAACGCAGTCCTTAGCATCAGCCTTTGCAGCAGCTTTAACAATGAACAGGGACACGAAGAAGTGGTGCTGCCGCTGTGGAAGCCCAGACCACTTAGTTATTGAGTGCCCTCAACAAAGACAAGGAGGAGGAGCCCCTAGCACACCCGCCACGCTGTCCACACTTTGCCCACGGTGTGGTAAAGGACGCCATTGGGCAAGCCAGTGCAGATCCAAATATGACGCAGATGGACAGCCCCTGCCAGTGCAGCAGGGAAATGGGAGACAGAGCACAGGGCGACGTTGTGCAATGACACAAGCTCCCTCGTCACAAGAACCAAAGCGGGGCCCCCCGATGGGAACAGCATCACATGTGACAGTTGTACAATCTCCAACTCCGCCTGGAATGCAACCACCCCCCTTACCACCGTGGGCACCCTCTCCACCAGCACACGAGGGAGTGCTGGATGTCACCACAGTAGAAGACTCAACTCTCTGGGGCACACACGT
The DNA here is from genome assembly GCF_949628215.1 of Phalacrocorax aristotelis. Taxonomy (NCBI): domain Eukaryota; kingdom Metazoa; phylum Chordata; class Aves; order Suliformes; family Phalacrocoracidae; genus Phalacrocorax; species Phalacrocorax aristotelis. The sequence goes on from NC_134280.1 coordinate 23,572,322, forward strand.
ACATCGCATTCCATTGAATGTGAAGGGGCCAGTTGGGGGAGGGTGTAGTGCACTGTTGTTAGGTTGTTTCAGTACCACCATGACAGGCCTGTTTGTCCTCCCCAGAGTAATTGACGCTGATTATAGTGGCCAAATACAAGCTATGGTTTGGACACCGGCCCCACCGCTGTCAGTTCCAAAAGGAACACAGATTGCACAATTAATACTTTTTCGAGCAATAGCACCGCTAGCCAGTGAAACAAGCCACGGCTCTGCTGGGTTTTGGATTGACAGGGCAACCAGCTGTTTTTTGGATGTCAGGTATCACAGACATTGTCCAACCATACATGTAACCCTGTGGAATCCTACTGAGCAGCCACAGACGAGCCAATGCAAGATGCTAGTAGATACAGGCACAGATGTTACAGTTATTGTGGCCAAAGATTGGCCTTCCACATGGCCTACAACATCCCCAGCTAGCGGATTAGTAGGAGTCAGAGGCCTGTCCAGCAAATTTCAAAGTTCTACAATCCTCACGATAAAGACCCAAAGGGAATGACATGTACTGTTCGTCCTTATATCACACCGATTCCCATCAGCCTGATGGGATGTGATGTGATGGGACAGTGCAGATTTACCATCTCCACCCCTGAAAATTTTCAGTAGCGGCCATTGAGGTGCAACTGCCACTCCGCCTCAAATGCACAAGAGAGACCCCTGTATGGGTGGATCAATGGCTGCTTACCCAGGAAAATGTCACAGCCCTACAGGAGCTGGTCCAGGACCAGCTTGTGCAAGGACACATAGTACCAACAAACAGTCCATGGAATTCACCAGTATTTGTAATCAAAAAAAGAAGTGGTAAATTGAGATTGTGTTGCATAATTTACGGCAATTAAAAACAGTCATAGAGGATATGGGCTCGTTACAACCCAGCCTACAATCACCTACAATGATTCCATCCAATTGGAATATGATCATTGCCAATCTGAAAGATGGTTTTTTTACCATCCCACTGCACCCAGATGATGCTCCAAAATTTGCTTTTTCAGTGCCAAAACTTAATAAGGGGGAGCCAATGGATCAATATCACTGGACTGTACTCCCTCAGGGAATGAAAAACTCCCCAAAAATGTGTCAGTCATATGTTGCAAAGGCAATTCAGCCAGTTAGACAATGTTATCCAAATATTTACATGTACCATTACATGGACAATCTATTGTTAGTGGGGCCAACTCATACTGTGCTCAAAGAGGCCCTTCAGGCCTTAAAGCAAGCACTGCAGGATGCAGGACTTCCGATAGCCCCTGAAAAGATACAGACAGAACCTCCATGGAAGTATTTAGGATGGAAAATTTTGGAACAAACCATCCAGCCTCAAAACGTGGGAATAACCGCCAATATTCGGACCTTAAATGATGTACAGAAACTATTAGGTAATATTAATTGGATTCAAACCCAATGCGGCATTGACAACGCCACTCTTACTCCCCTGTTTGACCTGTTAAAAGGAGACACCGATATAAACGCACCACGAAGTTGGACACCAGAGGCACAACAAGCACTACAGATAATCAACGACAAACTGTTGAATCAACAATGCCATCGTTGCAGTGAAGACATCCCACTCACACTGTTTGTCTGTAATCAAGAGGAGCAGCCTCTTGCTATAATTGGACAGTGGGATCCATGACATAATGACCCTCTCATTATTCTAGAATGGGTCTTTTTACCCCACCAACCTACCAAGACCATTGCCACACAAATAGAAATGTTTGACGACCTTATAAAAAAGGCATGGGAGAGAATAGTAGAGCTTGCAGGGGAAGAACCAACACTTATTGTGTTACCTATAGTAAAAACATATTACCTGGTGTATTCAAAATAGCCTAGAGTTACAATTAGCCTTAGCAGGCTTTAGTGGAAAGCTAGATACGCATCTTCCCCCACACAAGATGTTTACCTTTTATTATAATGTTAAAATAGAAAATCGACCATTGTGTCAAAGACAGCCAGTTGATGGCCATACAGTATTTACCGATGGATCAGGGAAGTCAGGCAAAGAAGTGGTAACGTGGGACGAGAACGGAGTCTGGAAGCATGATGTCAAGATTCTCCACGGCTCACCACAAATAGTGGAGCTGCATGCAGTCAAAATGGCCTTTCGATTCTGGCCTACCGCCCCTCTTAATATCGTTTCTGACTCCCAATACGTGGTGGGCATGGTTCAACAAATAGAAAGAGCTCATCTTAAACATATAACAAAGCAAACCCTATGTTTAAAATTTAAAGAACTTCTTTTTTTAATCAAACAGCGGAAACACCCCTATTGTATAGTTCACATTCAAAGTCACACACAGTTACCGGGTTTTCTTACACATGGTAATGCCCATGCTGACATTTTAACTAATGTAACCCTTGCTGCTCCCATACCAAATGTATTGGAGCAAGCACAACTCTCTCATGATTTTTTCCACCAATCAGCAAAGGCTTTAGCGAAACAATTCTGTATCACCGTTGCTGACACCAAGTTAATCATGCAAACTTGCCCAGACTGTCAAGCCTGTGTGTCTTCCCCCACCTTAGCGGTGAACCCTCGAGGTTTGAATTCCCTCCACCTGTGGTAAACAAATGTCACTCATATTCCTGAGTTTGGATGACTTAAATATGTTCACGTATCTGTTGATATGTTCTCTCATGCAATATGGGCAATGGCCGCCACTGTACAGACATGTACAGGCCCATTTCTGAGCCGCTTTTGCTGCACTCGGAATCCCAAGTGAAGTTAAAACTGACAATGGCCCAGCCTACAGCAGTAGCTCACTTAAAACCTTTTTTCACAAATGGGGTATTCGCCATGTTACTGGCATTCACCACTCCCCTACCCATCAAGCTATAGTAGAATGAACACACCGCACAGTCAAACAACTGCTCCAGAAACAAAAAAGGGGAGATAGCCAAGAAACCCCGCACAACCAATTAGCAAAAGTATTATATGTGATGAACCATTTGTCACTACCATTCCAAAACGATGATACCCCACCTATAGTAAAACACTATAAATCCATGAGCAAAGCCCTAACGTCTATTGAACATTCAGAACAGCCCTTAGTAATGATAAAAAATCTAAACACGGACCTGTGGGAAGGCCCTCATCCATCAATAACTTGGGGGAGAGGGTATGCTTGTGTCTCCACAGGTTGCGGTCCATGATGGCTTCCGGCAAAAGGAGTGAAACCATGGCTTGTGGCCTCATCACCTTCCTCACCATCATCAGCCTCTGCCATTCATGGGTCTCCATCCAACCACGAAAAAATGTCTGGGTTACCCTCACAAACTTAACGGGACAGGAGTCGATATGCCTGTCCTCAGGCAGCGCAGATAATCCCTTTACAACATGTCTTGTGGGGACTTATGGTTGACTGGATGGGGAATCACAGGATGGTTCAAGGAAATAGTAAAAACAGCTATAGTATTTCTAATAATATTCTTAATTTTGCTTTTAATTTTGCCATTCTTTTGTCAGTGCTTGCAGTGAGTAATAGAGACAACAGTAAAAAATGTCTGGCTAATACAAAATAAAAATGGGGGAGATGTGGGGGATGAATTTGCAAGTAACTTAGCACAGTTAGGCACGTCCTTGAACTGAAGCATCACGGCAGTAAAAAACAGAGACAGGAGTGTGGGAATGCCAAGAATGATTTAAGTAAGCAAAAACAAATGAGATAGTGCAAATAGAACAGCCTATTAGAATGTAGCAGAAGGCACGTGCTTAGAGCTAGCTGACGAATAACAGAAATTGTTTGTGTGCGTGATTGTGCGAGGAATGTGTTGAAAAGATATATAAGCAGTGAAAAGCTGACAATAAAGGTCTTCTGCAAAACATCTGTCAGGAGTCCGTGACATTCATCCCTGCACATACCAGCAAAATATACCTTAATTGCAGGAAATTGTATACTTTGAGCCTTTAAAAACCTGAAATCAGCAGTCATTTAAATTTCTAACATTATATAATGTGTGCGTTTCATTGTCTTATGGTTTTCTTGTGTCTTGAAATCATGTGTCATGGGAAAGATGTACACTTACTTAAGTCTATACAAGTTCACACATATATATTCCATTTACAAGCCTTACAGAGGCCTTTTGCAGTTTGTTCTCTTTTTCTGTCTTAATACAGATGCACTACTGTAATCAAGGGCATTGAATGATATACCATTTAAACCTAAACAGATTACTTTTTTCAAATTTTTTTTAAAAACAAACTACTTGCACAGATCAGACTATTTCACAAGAGAACAAAATCCAAACTACTTGTCAAATAGATTAAATAACAGGATATTATGTGGATTGTTTACTGATATTATATGTGGTTTGAATTTAAAACTTTTTTCTATTATTTTTTCATAGGAATGCACATGAATTTTGTCGATTCTCAGTGACTGATTTTAACATTTTTGAAATGTGACGAAAACGTGAATCAAATTAAAATAGAGTTTAGCTGCAAGTCTTCACTGACAGCCAATCAGATTTTAAAAATAGAAGTTTTCCTGCATAAGAACTGTTGCAAGATCCACAGGAAATCCCCTTACAAACATTCCCAATTATATGAGGCTTAAACACCACTGTTAGCATATTACCTCTGTGAACAAGGAGGATGAAGTTCTGTCATACTCTGGTAAATATTCAGCCAGAGAAGGGCTACTTCCAGTTTGGACTAAGTCTCTATAGATTTGTTTGGGACATGGAACGCACCACTGTTATCTTGTCCCTTCTCACAGCATTTGCTCTGTGACTTGTGATATGTTGCAGCAGGGTGCTTACTATAAACCAGATGGCTGCGGTAAATGTTACAGGAGATTTACTATACCATCTCCTTTCTGCTGAGGTGTTTTATAAATATGGCCTAGGAGCTTGGGTTCTGCTAGTAATAAATACATTTCCAACTATCTACTGCCTTGCAACTTATATTAAAAGATTTATTTAAGGTAAAAAGTAGGAGATACTCTGAGAAAATTTTTATATTAAAAATTGCTGGTTATATGTTTCCTCTATAGTTTAATTCCATGTAAATTTTCACACCTTCTTCCAACACATTAGCAAGATTCTTATTAAAGCTCCAAAAATGGAAGAAACTACTTACATTGCTATTAGTAGTAAAATGACTCCATGGCACCAGTCTTTGCTGAAGAGAACTAACTGATGCTGTGAGTCAGTGACTCAACTAATTCCCAAAAAAATGTAAAAACATGAAAAGTTAACTGTTACAGTTAACAGTTACAGAAGAATAAATATTACTTTGTGGTAAGAATAGAATACCAGAACCTAGGAATCCTAAATTCTGATCCCTGTGGTCTTGCCACTTACTCTTTTTAACTCACCTATTTCATCTGTAAATAATTACCAAGTACTTGATATGAGTAATTATTTAATATTTCTAGATTGAGATAATTTAATGTCACTAGACGAAAAGTGCATTAATTTTCAGTACAACTTAGTATTTTAGTATGCCTTTGTACATATTAATTCTAGTCTAAAATATACTTTAAGATTATATAAGATATGCCATTTGCTTATATACAGAAAAAAAAAATTTGAATTCTTAATGAAAAGTTAAAAAAAGCCCCTGAAAAGAGTGAACACTTTCTCCCTCCTTATTTATCCTATTATCTTTTTGGCTAATAACACTAACATAATACATACAAAAGGAACTCTATTATCATTGTAGCAAATATTGAAACATATTCTTCCTTGAGTGATTATGCAAAACTACCATTGAAGGTTAATGGGAGATAGGTGCACAAACTGAAGGCACACTATAGCCTGGCATACAACATATTTGAAAATAGTTCCTTTTGGCTGATCTCTTGGCAGTTTTCACACCCCCTCTTAAAACCGTTAGAACTAGTGCAGGTTTTGGTGCATTACAGAATGCCTTAAGAAGCTCCCATTATCTCCTCTCCTCTTAACCACATAATAGAAAAAAAATGAGAGTACCATACACAGAACATACTGAGGAAGGAGAACTTACCTTGAAATTTTTCAACTGGTAAACCTATTTTCTATAATGCTTAGCAGTGAATCACTCTGAAGTGCTGGACCATTCACTGGTGTATGTGTTTTGTGCCAAAGGTTACCAGATTGCAAAAGTGTTCTCATCTCAGAAAGGACCCATAATTCACCATCACCTTATTTTGACAAAACAGAAAAAAAAACCCGTCCATCTAGCAGGAACAGGAAAGGGGGGAGAAGGACTGAGAGAAACCTACATTAGCAATGCAGCACGTCTTCCAAGGGAAAAGCACATACTATTAAATGATACTAGAAAAGTTGTATCTTTATAGTATGGGATGAGATATTCCTGATTTTTTAGTCCAGTAAGTTTGTAAGGTGGACTTTTAATTTTCCTGAAATATGAGAAAAATAGAAAATTAAAATTAAGCCTTAATGGAGAAAGGTAGGCCAGCTGCCTTTTCCCAGTCTCTCATATCACTAGAGTGGACAGGCAGCAGTGGCAGTTAGTTTAGGAGACAACTACCCTCTCCAGCATAGATCTTGGCCTCATGGTCCAGAGCAAACGACTCTTCTCCAGCAGCACAACGAGGTGACAAAGCAAGGTGAGGGCCCACTTGCCAACTTCAGCAAAGCTTTTGACACTGTCTCCCATAGCACCCTCACAGGCAAGCTTAGGAAGTGTGAGTTCCATGAGTGGACAGTGAAGTGGATAGAGGACTGGCTCAACCACAGAGCTCAGAGGGTCATGATCAACGGGGCAGAGTCTGGTTGGAGGCTTGTAACTAGTGGTGTTCCCCAGGGGTCTGTGCTGGGCCCAGTCCTGTTCTACATATTCATCAATGACCTGGACGATGGGACAGAGCAAGTTTGCGGATGATACCAAGCTGGGAGGAGTGGCTGATACACCAGAAGGCTGTGCTGCCATCCAATGAGACCTGGACAGGCTGGAGATCTGGGCCCAGGGGAACCTCATGAAGTCCAGCAAAAGCAAATGTAACGTCCTGCACCTGGGGAGGAACAACCCCATGCACCAGTACAGGTTGGGGGTTGATCTGCTGGAAAGTGACTCTGCTGAGAAGGACCTGGGAGTGCTGGTGGACAGCAAGCTGACTCTGAGCCAGCACTGTGCCCTTGTGGCCAAGAAGGCCAACATTACCTGGGCTGCATTAAAAGGAGTGCAGCCAGCAGGTCAGGGAGGTTATCCTCCCCCTCTACTCTGCCCTACTGAGGCCACATTTGGAGTGCTGCATCCAGTTCTGGGCTCCCCAGTTCTAGGAAGACAGGGAACTACTGAAGAGAGTCCAGCAGAGAGCTACAAAGATGGTCAGAGGACTGGAACATCTCTCTTATGAGGAATGGCTGAGAGACCTGGGTTTGTTTAGCCTGGAGAAGACTGAGAGGGGATCTTATCAATGCTTGTAAATAGCTAAAGGGTGGGTGTCAAGAGGGTGGGGCCAGGCTCTTTTCAGTAGCGCCCAGTGACAGGAGAAGGGGCAATGGGCATAAATTGGAACACAGGAATTTCGACCTGAATATGAGGAAAAACTTATTTACTGTGAGGGTGACAGAGCAGTGGAACAGGCTGCCCAGGGAGGTTGTGGAATCTCCTTCCCTGGAGACATTCAAAACCTACCTGGATGCGTTCCTGTGTCCCCTGCTCTAGGTGTCCCTGCTCAAGCAGGGAGGTTGGACAAGATGATCTCTAGAGGTCCCTTCCAAGCCCTACCATTCTGTGATTCTGTGTGAATGATATCTTCTTGTGTTTAGTCTGGATTCCTACCCATCTGCAGCAGAGACCTGATTTATCTTTATCATTGCTTTACATGTCTCAAAATAACTTCTCAGCAATACACTAATTCTGTTTATGTGGGTACACAATCACTGTTAAAGCTGGTGTTCACACCTTAACCAAGCCATGTTCAATCTAGACCCAATGCATCGGATGGGTGCATACAATCCCCTACAAGCAGTTTTCCTGGTCCTAGACAAAGAAAAGGTCGACCTCACAGTATAACTTCCCCACGTTCTTAGAGACCATTATAAAATTGGGGTTCACTATACCAAAAGATACTGTCACCAGGAAGCTGAGGCTAGAAAACACTCACTTGTAAACATCTACAACCAGTATGCTTTCTCAAACTTGTCTGTGCACTATATACCTCAAGAGCCTTCCAGTTGATGAAAAATGTATCAGATTATTTGAATTTAAACTGCTGTTATTTGTGAGATCAATGACTGCTAAAAATCACAAATATATTTGTCTACAGTTAACATTCTGTCAGTGTTTATGTCACTGCTGAACTGACCCAGACAGAGCTATTTGAAAACTACAGCTATCATTTACAAAGAAAAAGGGGTGTGTCAGTTCTGAAGGAAATTAGATGCAGTTACTGTGTTCTAAAATGAAAGCCTAACGTAAAAAATAGTAACATGATGTTCAGCAGGTATATGTAGGTTCAGGACCAAGAAATACACTTCAGTGTTGAAGATCAATTACCAAAAATCAACTGACTAAATTAATTACAAATGTGAAATATCTGGCTCCTACATGCATAATTTTAAATGTAAATTGAAAAATATTACTGGAAAGCTTCAAAAACAAAATTAATATTTTATGGCCAAACAAGAAGCACATGAAAAATACAGAAATAAAACACATAGTCCTGTTCTCAAGTGCACACATTATTTTAAGTGATATTAAAAAATTCTGACAAATAAATTCAAAGACAACAGCTGTTCGTGGAAGTTCATTACTATCATCTTCACATTTCCGTCTGAAGAGAAATGCAACCCTTCTCTTGCACATCATACAATTTTCTTTGACAGTTTCACTTACAGTTTCTGAAAGGTAACACCCATACTCTTATAAAATGCATAGGCGTTATTCAGTGATCAGAAGGCACCTAGACAAGAGTTTTTCTAGTTTTTCTATAAGGTATAGCATGAACCCTGACTCACATGGAAGTCTACGAGAGTAAATAATCAACACCAATTCCTGCAGCAATTGAAGTTCTCCTGGGAGCTACCCCAGCAAAGTACTAGCTAACATGTTCAGTTTATGATACATAACAGGATTGTAGCCTGACAGAGCTTGACTGCAAATGCAGTCTTTTTGCAGTGCTTGTCAGCAGGAGTTCAGAAATATACTTACCAGACATGTTTGTAGATCCAGCGATTTTAAATACATTATACCAATTTGTAATAGCAGAAAATTTAACCCTCTCTGGAGCTGATAGCTACTGCCTCTAAGAACTTCATTTTGTAGTGTTGTGAACACATGCTCCACTTGAACCGTACGAGTAGTCCATATTAACTCTGCTTTGGTAAGCACAGTTTTGGAAGATCAGCAGTCTGAGGAATCAAGCAATTAATTGAGATCATGGTCAGTAGCACTAGCTCAGCAGTTACAAAAAAAAGGTAGAAAAACTTGATATATGTTTCTACAGGATACAAGTGGCAATAACTAATTTAGGACTACAGGGGAACAGCAAAGTCACTACCAGTTGGTACTTGTGTCAAAATGAACTGTGTACCTTCATTCCTGCATTTCCGCACTGACGTGGTTTGGGTTTGGCACTGCTTTACCCTGTTGAGCACACAGTGAACCAGTCTGTTGATGTATAATGCCACATCAACCCGACAACCAAACTCCACTTACTGACATCCACGCAACACAGATTTAGTGGGGGTAATTTTGTCCCTAGCCAGACACTCACAGCAAATCAGGCTTTTATATATTTTATCCTCACGTCACTGAAGTGATGATGGCTACCAGCCTGTCTAGCCTACGATTGAAATCACACAGTTCAATCCGTGTCCGCATCGGGCTGACTGGTCTCGCTGCTTGCCCGCCGGCACGGCGGTGGCCGGCGCGGATCCCCACTCCCCGGGAAGCCTAGCCCAAGGAGGAGGCTAAGGCCCGCCGAGGCGCCCCGCCGGGCCCAGGCCTGCTCTCCTCAGGGCCCTCCTCAGGGCCCCCCGCCAGGCGAGACCGCGAGGCGCCACCTCACGCCCCATCGAACTGCCGCCGCCAGCTGACCGCAGCAGAGCGCGCATCGGCGCGCGCCCGCCGGCCCGCCCCCTGGCGCGCGACGGCGCTCTGTTCCCGGACCCGCGGTCGCCACTGCCCCCAAAGACTACATCTCCCATCATGCAATGCGCGGGTGCGCCCAGCGGGGCGCGGGGCGTGTCGGGTGTCGTGGTTCTCAAGGCGGCCTCCCCGGTGGTCGGCGGGAGGGGTTTTGTGTTCAGTCTCTGGAAGCGCTGCGGTTTCGCGTTGCTCCTCCTGGCAGTGCGAACGGGTGGGGCGTTGGATTCTGAGCGCACCGCGGCTTCGTACAAGCCTTCTTGTTCTTCCGCGGTGCCTGTGAGTTCCTGTGTATCCCGCAACGCTTTCGGAGCTGGTTCGGCCCTCGGCGCCCGCCGTAGGCCGCTGCCTGTCAGCTGTCGGCGCCTTTGTGAGAGGAGCGGCGGAAGCGGAGCGGGGCGCGGCGCGGCGGCCGAGGGTGGCTGGAGCAGGAGGAAGCCCCGCTGCAGGTGCGCGGGGCTCCCGCGGCCGTCTCGCTGTGCCTGGGGCTGCTGTCCTTCCCGGCTGCGTGCCGCTGCCTCCCGGTGGGGACCCTCCTCATTTCGGCCTCGCCCGGTGGAGCGAGGGGCGCGGCGGCGGGGCGGGGTGGGGTCGGGGTCGGCCCGCTGCGGGGAAGAGGGTGCGGGCGGGCTCCGGGGGGCGCTGGCGGCGCTGCCTTTGGCCGGGCCGGGCCGGGGGCGCGGTAGGGCCGTGTCGGGCTGGTGTGCGCTGCCGGGCCCCCTCCCCGCTGTGGCCCGGGCGGGGCTTGCGTCGGGAGCCCGCTGCGGGCCGCACCGGTTCGTACCGCTGTTACCTTAAGGTGGAGTGGGCAGCGCCGGGCCCCCCCTGTGCCTCCCCCGCCCCTCCTCTCTCCTCTGGGACGGCTCGGTTTGTGCCGCTTTGCTTTCCTGGCTCGGCATTGGAAAGGCGGGTGGGGGCGGGAATCCGTGGTGTGGTGACAACGCGCCTCCCTACTGCTCCTTTTAAGTGGCACGGGATTGCCATTTGCAGTCGCCGACAGTAGATGTTTTAAAAATTTATTTACTAGTACGTAAGTGTTTGCAGGCAACATGGAGGAATACACACATTTACGCCAGTATGCATCCTACTAAGTATATTGGGAAAGGTGTATGAGGCTTGCATCATTTTGCATCCTTTTCTGTGCTTAGATGTGCTATGCAAACACTTGCAGTTACTCTTAATTTTGAATTACTGAATAGTTATATTACTAATGCTTAATCTGGTGTCATTGTTATCAAGCATAGTGTAAAAACAGTTAGAGATCCTTTATCTGTTGTAGAATCACTTCTGTACTTTCTTTACTGACTTGCATTTGCTTAAAAAGAGTAAAATTAAGCTTTTCCTCACTCGGCCCATTCACACAGTTTTTCATACCTGTGTCCTGAATCCTTGTTAAGTTCTGAAGTGGTTTTTTTTCCCCACCTTTTGTTTATTGTTGACCTTCTTGTGTGTATTTAACTGAGCTAGCTATGTAGCAAAACTTTTTGTAGAATTTTTTTTCTTCAAAAGATCCAACAATTTCTTAGCAGTGTACAAAAAGTTTGGTGAGAAAAGTTGATAATGCACATATTTTACAAGGTTTTTTGACCATCACAGTTGTACTTATTTTTCCTTACAATTTATATTAATCCTACTAAATCTTCTAATAAATCTGTATTTTTGAATCCTACAACTGTATGTAGAAGCATGTATAGCTTACATAGTGTTAAGTTATAGCATGCCAATATTTAACCTGTTGAAGTGGAAAGTAAAAGATAGCTATTTTGTTGGTACTCTCCTTGCTGTTTTCAGTCTCATAGTTGGCTCTGTAGCTGTACAGAAATCTAGAGAAAGATCAGATAGTCCCATCTTCAGTACCTAACACTTCCTTCAAAACAGTTCTTTCAGACAGTGTCAGAACTACCTTAGGAATGGACACTGTCAGCTTATCAGTTCTGTCTTAAATCAATCCCTTTAGTACTGAGAATGTGTTAAGTGAAAGAAATGTGGAAATAGGAATGCGATTTCTTCTTAATTATTATTTTAAGACTTCTCAGAGTTCTGATTTTGGTAAGCTAGTGTAGTTCCTTTAACAATAGCTTCCTTAAAGGAAATCTGCTATCTTTTAAAAAAAAAAAAAAACAAACAAACAAAAACCAAACAGTAGTATGATTTGTGTTGATCAGTGTTTCAGCCATGTCTGACAAAAGTGAACTGAAGGCGGAGTTGGAGCGCAAGAAGCAACGATTAGCTCAAATCAGAGAGGAGAAGAAAAGAAAGGAGGAAGAAAGAAAGAAAAAAGAAGTAAGAAATAATTTTCTCTTTGACGTTTGACTGTTTGCATATGGAACTTTCCCAAAATTTAAGGGTAGGTTCACTTAATCATTTGCTACGTGTTATTCAGGGAGGGTCTATTTAATGGTCTGTTGCTGATGCAAATGTAGCACTTTTGTTTTCTGACGGGAGCAAACACCTACTGTTTTCTTTAGAATTATCCATATGGTAAGTTAGACTGTAATTTTTTTTTAATCCTACACTCTCATAAAGTTTCGATTTCTAAAGCTACTTGTGTGCATGGGACATTGTTAATCAATTTGCTGTAAAGTATTGCACAAAAGCTCTGCTTAATGAGTTGTGATGGTGTTACTTAGAGAACTCATTTCTGAAGTGCATTTCTGAGGATGTCTGTATGAATTGTCTGACTGTCAGTATTATTATTATTGTACAATGTGCTACATTCTTCTACTCTTTGACTCATCTTTAGCCTGAATTTTAAAATCAGAGCAGCGCTCAGGATGTATATGCTACTCGTGTGTTAGACCTGGTTTGTTAAGTCTTCTGGACTTCTCTCTGCTGAAGTATGTGACAATCAGTGATTTATTACTGTTTTTCTCCTGAATGCAGATTATACCTCATAAAAGAAACTTTTGCTGGAATATTCTGGTGTTAGGGGTACTTTTTCAAAACTTCCTGTGTTTTGGTTATGACCTTGTAGGCGTTCTAATTAGCATATGACCAAAGACTGGGCAGCTGTCAGCTACATGATTCAGGCAAAAAGGAGAGGGAAATACCTCAAATCATGTTCTGATGATCTTGTACACTACGTACTGCCTGTATCTGAGATTCCACATGTGATGCAATAGCTTATCAGTTGAGAACTTGCTCTAAAATTTGGGAATTCCTTTTTTAAAAGGAATTGTGCAGTAGATTAGAATCATAATGTGCAGTTGTGTGAGGAGCACGACTGTGTCTTTAATCATGGCATAGGGATAGAATAGGTTGGTCTATGTTTCGGTCTAGATTTTGCTGCTTATATTAAAGGCTTGTATTTGTATTATTTATATTTATAAAAATAATCATTTGCCAATGACTGGGTTGTGAACATGTTAAGCTGTGAATTATATTTCTGTAATTGGATGAACAGTTAAATGAGTGTGGGAAGATACGGAGTGTTCAGCATCTTTCACAGTAGGGCTTGTGTTATTTCTAAATCATAAGGATGGGGGTGTACTTTTTATTCTTTTTTTTTTTATGAAATCTAGCAGATAACAGAACTTAAAACTACTTAAATGCACTGTAAACTTGAAGTTACTGCAAAGTGTTTTTTTAGACTTCTTCTATTTTTTTGTGAAACCTGAGTTTCAGAAGAAAGCTTTCTCACTAAGCAGCTTGTTGATGCTTTTGTTTTTAAAAGTAGCTTAAAATGCACAGACAATCATCACTTTGACATTTTATAGGTAATTTCTTAATTGCTACACACTTTATGTGCTCTATCTAGTCAAGCGTCCTAATACTTTCTTGACCAAAGAGGGGTGTGTCTTACTGTCATTCTAATTCTACAGTGTTTTATTTGACACAGTTATTGCCATTTCAAAACTGGAACAATATGACTGTGGCTTTAAAATACTTTTTATACACAGGTACATTTTTTCCAGTCTTTGCATTTTACAGTGCTTAGCATTAGTGTAAAAAAAAAAAAGTATCCTTTGTGTCAGCCATTTTGACAAGTGAGAAGACACTTTTATGCATATTATATGTCTTTTAAAGACTGTACCAAAGCTACAAAATTTTGTGATTCCCATCTGTCGTTTAGTTTATCTACAGAAAGGACCATTAGAATTACTAGAGTCAAACATCTAACCTGTGTGGTGATAGGTTTTTTCATGCTACTGAAACCTATGAGATCGCAAAAAACAAATGGAACAGTTTTTAATACCTGTTAAATACTATAACTTAATTATTGAATTATTTTTAGACTGATCAGAAGAAAGACATTCTTCCTGTACAAGAAGAATCTGATCTTGAAAAGAAGAGAAGAGAAGCTGAAGCATTACTTCAGAGCATGGGCTTGACACCAGAGTCTCCTGTTGGTAAGAATGTTAACATTAGTTTGAGATAGATGTTTGGGAGTTTTTTGTTTGTTTGTTTTTGTTTGTTTGTGGTTTAGGTGGTTTTGGGTTTGTGGTTTTTTTTGGTGTGGTGGTTGGTTGGTTTGTTTTTGTTAGGATTATGGTATTTGTATAACTAGCATGAAAATTCTATGGCCCTCTTTTGTGGGGTATACATGTCTGTTATAAATGTCAAGTGATCTGCTTCAGTACACTTTACTAGTACTATTTTGTAAAATATGTGTTTTACACTTAGTGGACTATTTGGAGTCCTTTAGTTAAAATATATAAATACTATGTATTTCTTGTTCTTTTTTCTTTTTTCCGATTTCCCCTGTACGGTATTCTTCTGTTTTTTTTTCCTTTTTCTTTTTCATAATGTCAAATTTTAATTCTGATATTTTTGTACAGAGTTGGCTTGTTTCCTTTCTGCATCTTTTACACCCTAATTTTCTTTATCTCAAGTACCTGACTGACTTTGATGGAGTAATAGCAAGGCTAAGTATAAAATTTAACTATCAAGGATGATAATTCATATATGTGCCACTGTTGGATGGGTTAGCATATTGGTTGTTGCTTTTAAATAGCCACATCTCTCTGGAAGATGAAAGTAGCAATTCAACTCCACTTTCGCCTCTAGCTCTGAAATCTGAGGGATTTAAAACTTATTTTTCAGTTTGGCTCAGTGGTGAGGATCTATTTCAACTGGGTTTGCAAATAAAAAATAATTTTTATAAATGCAGTATAGCTGTGACTGTATTTTCATGGTTGCTTTTGCGTAGTCCTCAAGTGTTCAAAAGTGAACATGTAATAAACACCATTACAGCTTCTCCCATTCCAACAGCCACAGCAGTCATTTTTAGTAGTTTAGTAGTAGTCTCACAGTTTAGAAACAGTGTTTTAAGTAATCAGTTCTTATTCACCAGAGATATTGTTTGGCAGACTAACAGTTCAGTATTTTCTTGTGTGAGGTCTTGTGAAGGCAGGTGATAAGACCCTTGCAGAAATGCAAGTGGTAGTGGTGGCTGGGTTTTTTTAGATCTGTGAGAGAGAATCTAAAAACCACAGGACAGTCAGTCCTCAAAGCAAGTCATTGCATAAACTGTTCTTGAAAAGCTCTTTGAGGTGCTGGTGTGTAAGACTGGGGCACACCCCTGCGAGTGTTGTTTAATTCCATTGAGCACCTACTTAACCACACCCTTCAACATACACAGATTCACAGGAAATCAAGTCTGTTCCCTTTCAAGATAGCTGGATTTGACCTGGATCCTCAATCAAGCTAAAATGTCCTACTCACTACCTCTCAGCGGCATGCCTGAGGCACAGGCTAGCTCTGCTGACTGGATGCTGGCAAAGTATGATAGTACAGTGATCATACGCCTGAACTGAAGGTAACTCACAGCTGACCAGCTTGGTGTGCAGATAGCTTGAGCTCACATTGTCAGTGTAGGTGGATAGCTTGAAATTAGATTCCTTCATAGAAAATTTGTACCAAAAATTCCTAAGGCAATTCCTGTCCCATTAACTGCCAGAAAGAGGTAGCTCTCTTATGGCAGAAGGGACCTTAACAATATAAGTATGCTTTTGATATCTGCCATACTCATTATATAAAAAAGCATACGTTAGTGAACCAAAATAACTTTCAAGAGGTATTACAGATTCATCCTCTATTGGGATAAGTGGAATTTTAGCTGGTCTTTTTCATAAGACTGTTGGTCTTTAAATAGGTTTCACCTCACTAATGGGTAGACTTTCTTGAAAGCAGTGTGCATCACAAGAGGGCACTGTAGCATCAAAACTAAGCTACTGAATTGTTTTGGCCATGCTTGCTGCTAGATAGAGCTGACTGACTTTGTAAATGGTAACGAGGTATGTTTCTAATGTTGCCTCTTCAGTTAAGAAAGGGTGACATTAAGATGTCATTGTTTCTGATAACACTCAAAAAGAATGTAGGAATATAAAGGCCTACGGGTGTTTCCTTTAGAAATTGTTCAGTAGGTGGTGATGATGCCTTGAAGAATATACATGTACACTCTCATATATATATACACACACATATACACCTATATTTATATGGATATATGTATAAAGTGAAAGTATGTGTATGTATGAATTTATGAAGTATAACTCTAGATGTATATAAAAGTCTCTCCTGTAGGAGGAATGAAGTTTTAATAAATTGAAGTATTTGCTGTCATACTTGTAAATTTAGGGTAGAAGTTTTTTTCAACCAGAGTCATGTCTCTCTTTTGGGATGGGATGGAAACATTCTTCAGCATTCACAATATGCTTGTGATTTCAGGAAATTATCTAGAAATGTTGCAGATCTAAATTCAGAATTCTCCCCTGCCTGACCCCTGACAGAGTGGATACCAATTTTTTTATATATATATATATATTAAAAATGTGTTCAATAATAGTTCTAACCATTATAGTATCTAACTATATTAAGTATCTAATCCATATAGTATCTAACTATGAAAGTTCTAATGTTTCATATATATATAAAACTTGTGTTCAGTTGGTTAAAGGTTCTTTTTAAGGGTTGGTAAGGAGTAAATGTGTTCTATGAATTTTTTACATATTGCTGAAAGCTGAGGCATATAAGGACCTTCAACATACACCCTGATCCTTAAGCATAAACCTGAGTTTCACTAAATAACAGGTTTCACTATTTATAGAAAGAAAAGTTGAAAGAAATACTGCAATAGCTTTGTGTTTGTATCGGATTACATTACATCATTCACTGTTATGTATCAGTTCCAAAAACCATGTTGCTTTTTAAACGGTAATTGCAATCTTCATCTACATGCTAAAAATGAACTGACTTTAAGAAGTTTCAATATAACTAGACTGTTTGTCAAGTAAGAAGAAAGGAAACACGAAAATCCTCCTAAACCCAACACTAGAAACTTTGTTGTAATACACAGGATTTATGTTCATTTGATTCAAACTAGAACAAAAATAACAGCATGCTTTATGACAAAACCATTTTATTGGTCCATGCTTCAGTGATTATATATTTTGAAACAAAGTTACCAGTTAAATACATTCAGTGTCTAATTTTCAAGAAAAACTGGTATCAAAGCTATCTTAACAACTGTCTTCCTTTTATGTTTAAGCAATGCCATTTAGTGGAAATCACCCTTTGAAAATTGATGCCATCATTTGTCAGAAGTTCCGTTAAAAATCTATTTTCAATTCATTTTTTCTTAAATGTCTTTCCCTCCATGTCTTTTTGAATGCACCTGATGCATAAATGCCAAACAATTGCATGAAAGTCCAGCATGAATTGTTAACATTGTCTTTTCCCCTCTCTTTCTACTGTTCATTTTCATCCATGTATTTTATGTTTGCCATCACGTTTTTTTTAATACTTCATGTTAAATTAATTTGAAAACATCCTAAGCTGTGCAACCTCTGCGAGTAGTAACAGCGGATACCTGTCTGTTTCACTATTTAGTCCCTCCTCCTACCTCTCCGTCTTCCAAGTCTGTGAGTACGCCAAGTGAGGCTGGAAGCCAGGACTCTGGTGATGGCGCTGTTGGATCTAGGTATGTTGCTTTCCTTGTCATATTCCTTTGCTTAATACTTGTATTCTGAATCATTAAGCTTTACCAGAAATCAAGGTTAATTACTTGATTATAATAGAATAATACAAGGTTACGGTGTTATTGAATCTGTGAACAGGGACTGTTTTACAGAAGTACTTTAAAATTTGAAATGCAGCTACACTTAGTAATTTGAAATTGCCAGCACTAACATGGAGTTGTTTAAACTTGCAAGTTAAAAGTGAAATGAGTCTGAATGTCTTGTGGTAATCTTGCTGTAAGCATGTATGTCTCAGGGCAATAGAAAACTGGAAAAGTCCAACTGGTGGGCTCTTCCCAGCTTTCTCTAAAGGGGGGTGTGTACGGATGATAGGCTGTTTCCTTTTTTGCTCTATTCTAGTTGGTCTAATAAAAGATACTGTCTGTAAACTTTGCCTTGCTTCTGATTTTAACCTTTTTCCTTACTCAGAACAGTATTTCTTGTTATTTCACCTTGCAGTCATCCCTGTAACACAACTACACCACTCACAGTCCCTCTCATTTGGCTAAAACATAGCACCATGTTAGTACACCTGCAGGGTGGGTTGGTTGTTGTTTGTTTTTTTTTTTTCAGTTCCAGTGCTTGCTACATCTATTTGACCATTTTTTTGTGCATGACAATTTGAGGAAATGCTGCTCTAAAGAGAGCCAGATAAATACTTCTGTTAAACTAGGAGTTTAAAGTGGTGATGTAGGGGTGATAAAGTGGGAAGCACTATTTCCAAATGGTATGTCTACTGTTTCCCATGCACAGTCTCCAAATCAGAACAGTATTTGCCTGATTGATAACTCATATTTTCTCAGCAAATTAAGTTAATGTACTTAAATTTTACTGCGTATACGTTGTGAATAAAGTTTAGTTAAAGCACACTTACTAAAGCAGTTATCAGTTACTTTTGTGCTTATATATTTTAGAGAAAGAATGAATACTTAAACTGCTTTGGAACACCTTTTAAAAAAGATTGCAATGACGTCTTGTATGCGTGTGGATTATGCATGCGTATCTACATACAACCTTAATCTGAAAAGACTCAAGATTTTAATTACCTGACCAAAAGCTACAAGCGCTATACCTGGCATTTCATATCAATATGAGACACATTAGAAAGACAAATTCTTCCACTGTGCTTGATAATCTTAAAACAAACCTTTTCATACTGGTATATTATTTCAGTTCTTATTTTTGGTCTGTGGCCATTTGTTCTCTGGTCATGCTGCAACTATACTTTACGAAGGTGATCACCTCAATTAGTTTAGTCTTTTTTTCCTCTGTGATGCAGAATCTTGCCAGTAACTTTACTTATTTAGTAATTAGTAGAGCAGCGTTCAGACTGTGTTCCTGTTGTTACTTCCATCTGTTTTGCTTTATTTTCATCATAAAGAGTTTTGGTTCCCAGTTTGATACTGTTCTTTCTATTTCCTCAGTTAAGAGTATAAATTCAAGACTGGAAGTTAATAGTTATTTTACTTTCAGCTTAGGTGGGTGCTTCATAGAATTGGTTGAAATGCAGAAAATACTTTTAGAGATATAGGAAGCATTAGGAATATGCCTACAGAGAAGTTTGGGCATATGTGAAAGATTAGGAACTTCTGTTCACTGAAGCCTGTAGATAAAGCCATTTAACTTAAGGCATAATAAACATCTGGAAAGCAAAATTAACAGTATTTTACATCATTTTGGTACACATGCAATAGGTGAATGTTATCTCAGACAGTTACCTTTATTTTAAAAGAAAATTTAATTTGAGAAATATTTAACGGTATATCCTGTACTGCTTGTTGACCTGAAGTATTTTAAAAGGCAGACTATCCCTGGTGCCACTGAAGTAACTGCTGAAAGGTAAAAGAACACTTTGAAAGCAGGAAAGCAACCTCAGTAAGGGCTAGGTCTTAAGCAGGCACAAAAGTTGGAGCCTTTTAAGTTTGTAGCTCTTTCCCCAACTTTCTCTCAAGTGGGACTGAAAAAGTTGAGGAAATGTTCGACAAGTATTGTGGTAATGCAGCATTTGGATCTGTAGATAAGCCACCCTTTGTAGAAGCAACATGAAGGTTGGGGTGGTGGTGGTTTGATTTGCCTTTTTGTTTTCTTTTTTAATGCGCAATTGAACGACATATGAGCAATATCCAGCTTGAAGTCTCAGGCACTAAATTAAACTCCAAGCTTAAACCTATTTGGGCAATAAAAATAGCACAGACCTAAAAAATAAGTGTACTCAGAATAATTGGCTTTATGGTGAAATGGTGTATTTTCTGATGCATAACAAATATGGAAAGGTTTTAGAGATCTAGGTATTAAGCTGTTGCTGTGGATGCAGTAGCAGTTATGTAGAATGATTTACTAAATATGAAGACAGTGGATTTGTAATTCTTAATTAAACTATAATTATGCTTCTAATGCATACTTACTACGAGAAGAAGGTAGTGCATGACACACCCATATTTATGAGTGTTTATGGCATCACCTGTACACTTTTGAGATCAACTTTACCTTCAGGAGTTCTGCACCTGGTTTATAAGAACATTTCCATCTAAGGGATGGAAATGGAAAATTAGCTTTTATTGACTTACCACAGTAAAATATTACATATTCTTTATTTTTAATTTGTTTATAAAACATGATTTAAAATAAGAATCTAGGCATCTAAGAATTTCAGAAAAATATTGCATGTTCATCTGTTAATCCCTCTCTTACGAACTTGTTATAAAATTCTGCCTAAGCCTGGTAGAAGGCAGTAGGCTAAATGAAAATTTGTGAAGGGGTGAAGGCTAAAAATGAAGGAAAGGGAAGATTTATTTCCCCCTTCATATTTCTTCTGCTACAAAAGTGACTTGAAATGGATCTGTTCTGTTCATTATTCCCCATGACTTTGAAATGTGTTATTAACATAAAGCCCACTATTTCTAAGAGATTTAAATATCTCAGATGAAGTTGGCTCTAAATCAGATGACACTTACAAGCCCAAGGCAGTGCTTAACCCATAATTACTGCAGTGTCACATCTTGGAAACTCTAGCAGTTCTCTATCCCAGTGGAAATGCATTTTTGCCTCTCTACCAAAAGGCTTATGTGTTGACTCATTTCCTTTACCAGTATGACAGTTTCCTCCACATATTTACTGCTCTGGGCAAGATTGCATTACGTTAACAAATCTGTCTTCGTATGACATGAACAAATCTGAACAGATTTAAAACAGAATTTGAAGTTTTTAATGGTTCTTGTCAGCATTTAAAATATTTTTATTTGCTGCTCATAAAGGCTACATTTGATTGCAGATCCTTAACTTTCAATCTTCAAAATAATTCAGTTCTTTTCTAATAGCTCTGAATGCCATGTTTGCTTTTTAACTTTTGTATTTACTGCATGTATTATTGCACTGAATGGTTGCTAAATTTCCCTTTACGGATGTTACATTGCTTTGTTTCTTGTGAACAATGAAATAACTATAAGCTTACTGTAACTCTAGCATTTCATAGTGTGTTTTTGCTTCACTAATCTCTGGCCTTTTTTGCTAATGCTGCATGATTGTTCAACCTGGGGTATCAGGACGCTGCATTGGGATACTGATCCATCAGTTCTTCAGCTTCACTCTGATTCCGATTTGGGGTATTGCATAGATTTCTTATATTCCCTCTTTCATGTACTTATGGATAATAAGAGTTTATTTTTTCTTTAAGACTTCAAATTGTTGTTAAGAGACTGTTCTGTGAGTAATAGAAATTCACTGTCTCTAGACTTAGTGCAGTTTGCTTGCAATGGGGAATTTTTATATTATTTAATATACGCAAGATGCTTATTTCTAATAAAACTTATTTATGGTTTTTTTGAGTATTTCTTTGGCAAAATATAAACTTTTAAAAGTTATTTTCAAAATAAAAAGCTTAGAATAACTCTATTTAAAAACAGAGTGACTCCCATATTTTCTTATAAATATGTTTATAAAAGCTGTAGCTCATTATAAGCACTTACTAAGGACCATATCATGCTGTAAGAATTATGATTCTGACCACTAAAACCTTTCAAAAGGGATTACTCTCTATTTTGCTTTTGTCTTAGGAGAAGGGTGGATAATAAGAAACAATTTGATATAGGTAAATTGTTTGATCGTTGCAGTATTACTACAATAATTCAGTCACTGTAACTTCCTATAAAAACTAGTTTCAGTATGTAATGTTATGTGGGTTTTGGAAGTATATTATGCATTGTCATTTGTTACTAGCTATATCTGCATTTATAAGATATTCCATAAGCTGAAGTTAGAAAGCTCAGAGGTTTTCAGTATCGTATTCTGGAGTAATGTATTATGGATAAATCACTTGTCAGTGCAGATTTGCTGTTCTTAATTCTAAATAGTATCTTAGAGGTAGACAAAGAAGGGCAGCAAAGTTAAGGACTAGGAAATGCTGTTTTTTAAGCTTCAAAATCCTAGAACCACTGCTGTACAAACATGACTCGTGAACAGATCTGTCCAACTGAAAATATGGATATGTCACATAGCAGTGCCCTAGTCAACCACAAAGAGCAAAACTTTAAAATTGTACCCTGTAATGCAGATATTATATATAAATATTTGCATACCTTCCTTTTTGTTGCAGATGTATAAATAGCTGCTGATTTTAAATAATAATAAATTTTAGTCATAATCATGACTTTTTCAGAGTTAAGTTTCCACTGGATTAAGTTTGTCTAAGCAGTGCTTTGATATGACAAGTTGGGTGTTATTCTAGGCAAAATGTGAAGTAATTAATGAAGTTAAAAAGTTTATCTGATTTCTCTATTAATTTTATTTAGACGTGGACCTGTTAAACTTGGAATGGCCAAAATTACACAAGTTGACTTTCCTCCTCGAGAAATTGTTACGTATACCAAGGAGACCCAAACACCTGTTATGACTCAGCCAAAGGAAGGTGAATGGTTAACTTCTTGCTACCTAAGTTGTTATTCTTTTATTTCATTATGATAATGATGACTGACTGAATTAGAGCAAGCACTTGTGATCTTGAAACTTGATAAAGTAGAATGAACATTGATGTGTGAGATAACTGATGTAAATTCAATTATTAAATTCATACAGGTCTTGCTTAAGAGTGTTACTGTCATTCTGCATCTTGTTTAACAGTACTTTTATTACTAACACATGGTATTCCCTCACTCCCAGTTAATGTTCAGATTAGAAACTGAGTTGCTTAATTAGCTGACAACTGATAAATAAAAGTGGCATTATCTTGCATTTATGACATTTAAGAATCCACACATAACTTATCGAAGGCTGTATATCCTTACAACAAAATTAACAGCTAAACTCCCCACCCCACACTTTAAGAATTTGAATTTTTATACCTGGAGTTTATACATTGAGTTTTAAGAGAAGGAACTAATTTCTTTTTAACCCATGCACTTTCTGTTCTCAGCATTGCACATATGCTTTCCTTCAGTCATGATTTGTTTGCCTTTAAATTGCTGGTGTTTCCAGAAACTGTATAATTTAACTGGAAGTGCAATACAGCTGATATAGAGTGTAAACCATAATACAAGTGATGCAGAAATGTTGTTGCTCCAGTCTACATCAATATGCTGCTGTTGTCTGGAGCATGTCCTGAAGTCACTTTGGAAAGTTTAACTAGATGCAGATGACACTTTGAATGAGATTAAGTGAGGCAGGGAACAGGAGGAGAAAAAAAGGGACGTAAATTGCAACAATACTTTGTGTTGAGAAGTTTCTTCCCTTCTTATCTCTGGGTGTCCGATATAAGCGATCAGTGTGTCTTCAGAACACAAACTACATCTTTCAAATTTCATTATTCAGTGAGCCAGAATAACAGAGGATATGCTTTTTCTCTGTGTTTCTTTTCCATTCTTCATTTTATCTGTAGCCCTGCACGGGTAGGTGTTTTGGGTTTTCCTGTTTTTATTTTTCCCATCCCCTTACCTTTTCCTTTCTCTAATCCCCTCAGGTTTTTTCCTCCCCTCTCAGGTTCATGGAGTCTGAAGACTTCGTTCATAGTTTGTGTGCTTTAAGAGTTTTACTTCTGCTGCCTGCTGTCAGTGGAAATTGCCTAGGACTGTATGATCTTAGTTTCACACTCGGTGGATAGGCAGTAGTTGAGGTTTACTGCAGTGGAGATGGAAAGGTAGGCCATCTGTATTTCTGCATCTACCAGAAAGCTCTTTCAGTACAGATGTTGTCTCCTGCTCCATTCCACCTTAAAAATAATACTGTTTTCTTGAGGGCCACCATCATTATTTTATGTATGTGTACTTCACAACAGTTGCTTACAGATGCTTCTTCATAATTCCAATGTCAGGGATCTTTTTAAGGTCTGTCTTAAGACTGCCTAAATACATTAATTATTAAACTCTATGTTCATAGTTTATGATTATGTCTGAAATAGGAAATGGGTTAAAATCATGCTGCCTCCATAAAGAGAGTCAGTAGGTGAGAGATTTTAATTACGGGAAGAAAATTTTGAAGTCTTTGCTTTTGTCGATTGTTTCAATGTGCTGAATTTTCAGAGTGCAATTAGATAAATTAAAATTAGATGCATTCTGTCTTATTGATTCTTGTTTCTTCTCACAGTCTGAGGGGGGTTTTATTTTATTGAGTATAGTCTAAACTAAAGATAATCTTACAAAATACACTTGAAAGTTGAGCTTGCAGCTGAATTTACACATACAAGTAATCTTCAGTAGCTGCCTCATCTAGCAACAAGTTGCATCTCGGCTAGGTTAGCTCCAATGTTCACACTTTCTATAAAACGAAGTGGACTGGACCTTTCTTAATTATCAAATCTTGAGGTTCTAAAATGGCGTTGGAGCTGTGCTTTTGAACAAAGGAAAATAGAAGCAGGTTTATTAGATGTGTTGTGCAGTCATTCTGCAGGTTTAGGTCCACTTGTGCTGTAGGTTGAATTGTGCTAACACTGATTTGGGGGGGCAGGAAACAACAAAAAAAAACCCCAAAACTAAAAAAACCACTTCCACTTCTGTGTGCCACAATGGTTATGTAGTTATATTGTAACCTGAACTGGGAAACATTCAAGCTACAACTAATCTGTCTGGTGGGACAGATAGGAAGTACAGGAAAAGTAGTGTTGAGCTAAAACAGCTCCTAATTGTCATGGAAATCTACATGGCAACACAAATGAAGTGACGGTTATATGGGGGAGTTTTAAGTCGAGGACATGAAAAGTTGGCCTTTGGAGTTGCCCATTTTGGATTCAGTGTAACAAATAGTTACATTTAAATAATGAGTACCTTTCACCTGACCAGTTCACATTTTAAAACCAGAAGGTCACTCATATCAGAAGCTGATAGACTGTATTCAGTAGTTGAGAAATCTGAAATAGGAAAATCCCATAGTTAGAGAAGGGAGGTAGACTAAGTTTATATGTTCGTGCTTCTGTATAGTGCAGACATGTTGCACCACCCTAGACAACATTCAAATATTAAGTAACTCCCTGCCACTGTATTACAGATGCGAGGCTGCACCTGTTTTGAGCCAATGGTCCTCTCCATTAGTAATGAAAGAATGACCAGTTTGCATGCAGCCCTAGGTGCTAGAGCTAGAATGTGACCTCAGTGCTAGTGGCACTATAGCCTCTTTATGCTAAGACAAAAAGTATCAGTGCTGGAATTACAGGTTTTCCACATTTCTTCACCCCACCCCTTGGAAGTGTTATATCCAAAATAGCAGATAGCCTTGTCTTTCTCTTATACAATGCCCAGCTCTTAATTTTAAATTGTGACAGCTTCCTTAGGAGATGGAGGCATTTAGTGTGCTGACGGTTCTCACAACTTCCATTATTTTACTGCAGTACTAAAAGTTGATTTATGATGACCACAAAGTATTTGAAAACTGCCTGTCTTAGGAAGATTGATTCCTTTTGATTTTATTGTTTTACAATATCATAAAGTGTCTCTCCTAGATATCTCTCTCACTGTAACTAGAGATTGAGACATCTTTAGAACACAAAGTATTTTGTCACAGGAAATCATCTGCTGTATTTTGAACAGTATGGAATATTAAATTTCCCCTTAATTGAAGTGAATAAACAGGTTTCACAGTTGTTATAGGAAGATGCCCACATCCAAAGTAGACTTAGAAGGTAAATCTTCAATACTTGTTTTATGGGCTTTTCATGTGATGTATGTAACCCACAGCTGCTCTTTCCTGAAGGTCCCATGTATACAAGTAAGTGACTAAGGATATAGAAGAGAAACACAGTAAGAAACAGTGTCAGGGGTGGTGGACTTGGTGCTCTCAAACGTCTTGCTTTGATGGAAATACTGACATGTCTGTCTTCAGTACTACTTCTCCCCACCCCCTTTTTGTTTTTTTTGTTTGTTTGTTTGGGGTTTTTTTCCCTCCAGAATTTTCAATAGCCTTAGTTTTCTAACCCTACTGTTTCTGTAGCAGCTGTATGTATTGTGTGAAAGGGACAACATGAAATCATTAAGTGGTTCATTGTTCTGAGGAATATAGCAGACAAAATACACCCTTTTTTTTTTTTTCTCGTTCTCTTGGCATGTCCTGTTTCTGGTTTTGGGGCTTTTGTCATTCTGTGATACAGTAATGATGGCCATCTTTTTTGTTTAGGGACCAAATAAATTTATTTTGGCTTGCTAAACATGTCATGCCATACTTGGTCTGTTCTCCCTTATTTCATAACTAATAAGCCTAACTGTCTACGTCTCTACACCATTATTCACTTCAATAACTTTTGTTACCACCATCCTGTGTTTAGGCTGCTCCATTCCCCAGCATCCTTGTTCTGCCATCCCCTTTTCTAGTATCTAAATCCATTTCTCACTTCCCATGATGCTGTGTGTAACACTGCCTGCTTCCCTCATTGTCCAATTTTGGTGGACATGTTTTTTAGTTAGTGTGGTCAACTCTTTTTAGGGCTGTTACTTAGCCTCTATTTGGCATGCTGTATCAGGCTGCAGATTTTCAGATCTACTCTCTGAAAATACATTTGAAATTACATTCCCTGCATACACTCATTTCTTTCTAGCAGGCAGCTAGATGCAATTCAGATGTGAACTCTGGCATATGTCTTAATGTTCTGCAGGCTCCATCTTGGCTGCCACACAGAGTACTGTAATCATTTGTGCTAAACTTCTTTTTCTTATCTGTTCCTTTGTGGTTTGCTAATATATCGTTTAAATTAGCATGGAAATAAATTTGTCACCGGAACGCCCAATAAAGATGTGTAAGGAGTCCCTGAAGCAGTTAATCCAAAGAAAGATAGGCATGCAGGGGAATATGATTCTGCTCAACTGTTACAATTAAGGCTTTTTCTGGGCTAAGGGGATACTTGTTGTTTAGTGCTGCTGTACAATATTGTGCATGTGCAATCACAACTAATTGTAGACAGTATTATTGCATTAGCTCCACTCTTTGAGGAATTATAGTCTGGTAAAGTCTTCAAGACACAGAATGAAAATATTAAGCATTTTTGTCCTTTTAATTCTGACTTAAGCTGAGTAGTAACAATTTGGTATACAGGATTGGCTTCTTGAATGCTGTTACAGTGAGTGTAGCGTTTTTACATTTTAATATTTTAAATAGTAATGGGCCCTTATATTCATGTATTATCCTGTACATGCCTTAAATGTACAGTGAAAAATATATATAGGAAAACTTGATATGAAGACATTCGGCTTAACAAAAGCCACCCATTTCACAGATGATTTAACTTTGATTAACCTACTCCACAGCGACAGATTACTGAGACAACTGGAACTTCACTCTATAGTGTTATTGCTAGGTGCAGCCTAATTTACAGCACTGCTTTTCTTTCTGGCTTGCCAAAATACATCATAGTTCTGATGTGGACTCGAAGTAAAAATTCAGTGGTTCATTAAACCTGTTTTTAGCATTCATTGACAAGAAATTTGTTGCATAAATATAGCAGCTACTTCAATAGCAATCTTTACTGCTCAGTTTGTAACCTTAAATCCCCTGTTTGCCTGTCAGAAATAACATGGAGTTAATCCCTTAGCATATTAGAATGAATAATCATCAATCTGTTGATGTGACATAGACTCCCATTTCCTGTCTTCATGGCCCTGTGACTTGGGGCCTAGTCTTAGGAGCCTTTTTTAAATGTGGAAATTGTATTTGATAAACTGACAATTGAAGTGGCATAAGATGCCAGTAGGTACAGTCAATAATGAATAAGGAGGATGAAGTTAGGCAGTGGCTTCAAGGTTTTCAAATGAATGTAGCTGACTTGAAATAACGGAGTACACCAGTGTATCATGGGTTCTTGACTTACTAGATGTGGAACTTTTCAGAAATAGTACATCCAATCTTTCAGTGCTTGCTGGGTAATATATTACTGTTATGACAATTCTTTGCATATACCAGCACCTGGCCTGTTATTAAATAAATTTAAGTTAAAGGAGAGACAGGAAGAGTAATAAAACAAAAATTTCTTATTTCTTTTGTTGTCAAACAGCTTCATGCTGCCTTTTTTGATTGCAAGCTTCTGTGAGAAGGCATCCTAACTTTGGGTAGTGAGATCAAGAAACTTTTATATGTGGGGGTTTTTTGTTTTGTGGTGGTGTGGTTTTTTGGGTTTTTTTTCCCCTCCAGATCCTGTAATGAGAAAGTTTGCATATGACTTTTCTTTAGAGAGAAGGCTTTAGATTTATGTAGTTACAGATAAATCACAGTGAGATGACATGTTCAATTTCAAGTCTGATACTTTCAGAATATTAAAGTGCTATATCCTGCATTTAAATGCAGTAATATCAGATGGCTAAATGCAGTAATATCTGCTGGCTGTATGCAGTGAAAGTACTATGAAGGAATTTAGATCTCTGTATAATATATGCCATTTATGTTTCAAACATTAAAAGGCAAGAGCAATCAACTATATGATCTTTTGAATAAAATATGTAGATTAGTAGGTCACTTAGCACTAAGGGGTTGACCATCTGCATTTGACGAGAATTTGACTCCTGTCACTGAAAATGGTACTTAGAATCAGTGTAGTATGACTAAAGGGGGATTGGGCTGAAATTTCTAATTTGGGACTTTGAAAGCTAGGATAATGTATCCAGGGTGACCCAAAACCAAATTTCTGAATTCAAAAGCATCATTTAAATCTGCAGGATTGATTGGCAGAGCGAACAAGAAGGGGATTTTTATCCAAGTGGCTGTAATGTGAATATGTGGTCCTGTGTTTGTTGTTCTCAATCATGTGTTAACTCCTATTACAGTTTTTAATTAATAAGTGTTCACACCTATAGTGATTTGACATTAAGTATTCCATCCTTCAGAATTACTACAAGTTATACAGTTTTCGGATTACTAGTCTGCTGTACATGTGAATCCATCTAAAAAGGAGCAGTGTCTTTCTGTTTCTCTGCGTGATTATTTTTCCCAAAAAAGCTTTCATTTTTTTTAAGTAGCACAAAAGCTGTAATTGGCATGCTTTGTAAGGAAGTGTCAATGTGCAAGAGAGTGGGGATCACTAAGAATTCTTTTACGCGTTCTTTCCCCTTTGCGCCACCGCCTCCTCAGCAGGGTCACTGAGATCACTAGCTTTTCTTGAAATGGCCATTTTCACTGGCAGGTGCATTATACCCTGTATTTTCAGATTGTTTTTCCATTCTGAATGTTTGGCAGGTTGATTGCTCTGGCTGCATTGACGGAGAAAGGGCTGACAAATGCGGTTGGGCTGGCTGAAAAGACAGTGATTACTGTTTTCCTTTGTGGCTGATTGAGGCCCTTGAAAGGAAAGATTTTAACCTTCACCATTTGGTTCAAAAGTATGAGCATATATTGAAATCATTCATGCCATTTATCCTAGTTCTGTAAACTTGTCAGAACGTAAAAATCGCTCAATTTCAAGTAATGTAGGATTGGCATACGTCATTATCATTTTGATTAAGTTGGAGTTTGTATTATTGTGTGCATTATACAGTGTCATTTAAAGCTTTCTTTCCTGCAGGTACAGTTATATTTTTATTGCTTATACTATGGAGTTAGAAAGATTTTCAGACCTCTTTAAACCTATCACTATGTGTGTGGTTTGGCAGCTGGTATGGCCTACAAGCTGTATTTTGTTTGCAGGGTAAAGGCTTGTCTGTAGACCTCCTGGAGTGCTGGTAATTGCACAGGCTTGCCATTGGGGAAAGACATGATTGGAAGCAGTCAGGCAGAAAAATGTTGTGCCATCCCATTGCCACCTCATAGCAGAGAGACAATCCTAGCAGTACCATCTGGTTGTTGCTATCTAGTCAGCTGGCCTGGCTGCTGGGACCATGGCTTGGCAGCTGGTTCCCATCCCTTGACCACCCTTTTTTTTGTGTGTGTGCATGTGTATTTTTTTTTAACTTTTTTTTGTTAAATAACTTTGGGCATGGGTCAGGGAGATGGCTGCAGCAAACAAGCCTAGTCCCTGTTGAATACTGTCTCATTACTTGTGATGAGGCGTGCAGCAGACTCCTGCTGCCATTCCCTTATAGACAGATGACATAGCTGTTTAACCAATAAAAATAGTCTTTTCACAAGCTTATTCTATAAAGGGGAATGAAGAAAAGCCAGGAAATGCATATTCCACAACACTAAGTAATTTAAAGTTATGTTCTGGTTTACACTGTTCACAGAATAAAATGTAGAAATGCAAAAAGTGCTGTAAACCTTGTCAGTATTCCTGAACATTAACTTAAATTGTTATTCATTGCAATTAGGGAAAACACATTTTGCTGTAAAGTTCTCATTGCTAAACATGATACAGATAATGAGACTTGCATTTAGAATGACAGAAAAAATGTAATCTCCCTGCTATTATCTTTAGCAAAATTTGCCTCTCAGAATAGCAACCTGAAAGCTA
This sequence comes from Phalacrocorax aristotelis, assembly GCF_949628215.1. Taxonomy (NCBI): domain Eukaryota; kingdom Metazoa; phylum Chordata; class Aves; order Suliformes; family Phalacrocoracidae; genus Phalacrocorax; species Phalacrocorax aristotelis. The sequence goes on from NC_134280.1 coordinate 23,603,202, forward strand.
ATGTAAGCCATCTTCATGCCATATGAACACCCATTAGACTCTGATGGTTTCAGATCACAAGTAAGCAGCTGCTCTGTAGACTATTTTAGACATTTGATTTTTCTTTATTCTGCAGCATTAATGTGTCAGTATGTTACGCAGAACATGCATCCACCACATGGTTCTGTGTGGAGTCATAAATGCTTGTAAGAGAGATTTCCACTTTGGATTCTTTACAATTTCTTGTGTATCTTATTTCAGTTTATACAACTACATAATTTAGTATAACTAAAATCCAGTTGTAGACAGCGTACCAATGATCTTTTGGTTTGAGATGATGTTATCCTGGGGAGTATATTTTACAAATATAACCATTTTAAGCTAAATGATACCATTTTACAACAGCTTATTTGAGAGTCATATGGAATGTTACTGTTCCTGTTTAGCAACATTGACAGTCTCACTATAATGTTTCTCCTTAGATGAGGAAGATGAAGATGATGTGGTTGCACCAAAGCCGTTAGTTGAACCTGAGGAAGAAAAAACATTTAAAAAGGAGGAGGAGGAGGAAGGTACAGTTCACCTCAAGATTTCCGAGTGTGCCGTAAAGAATGGCATAAAAAATGTTTTAACTTCTTTCCATTAAGTTGAGATTAATTTGATTTACATTTTAACTGTCAGCTAGCAAAATATAAAATGTAAAAATGTATTTAAAGTCTATGGATGTTAGGAAACAGATTTTCCAACACAGTGATAAATACTCTGTTTTTCTTTCTTGGAAAGAACTGGTGAAAGTACGCAGTCCAGGAAACACATGTATAATTCTTTTCCAGCTGCCCCTCACGAACTGACAGAAGAGGAAAAACAACAAATTTTGCATTCTGAAGAATTTTTAAGTTTCTTTGACCACTCCACAAGGATTGTCGAAAGAGCCCTTTCTGAGCAAATCAACATTTTCTTTGACTACAGTGGAAGAGACTTAGAAGACAAAGAAGGGTAACATGAATGTTGAATACTTTACTGTGAATATGCAATATTTGTAATTGAAAAAGTGATCCAAGCTTAATATCTGCTAATTGCCTTTATAGAGAGATTCAAGCAGGAGCAAAGCTGTCCTTAAATAGGCAGTTTTTTGATGAACGTTGGTCAAAGCATCGTGTTGTCAGTTGTCTGGACTGGTCATCTCAGGTAAAAAAATAATGCTTACGTTAAGCCATTATCTTTATAAATTCGTCTAGTTCTATGCACTTGACCCTTCTATAAGTACAATTGATACAGGCTGTATTTCTGAATGTGTTCCTTACATGCTCCACAGTTTGCAAAAAGTAAACAGAGCTGTTCATCTTTTGTAAAAAAATAGCAAAATGTTTGTATTACGAAGAAAGTCTTTGGTATATTTGTTTGTGGTTTAAGAACTACTTTGTAGAGGTAACTGTTAGCTTTGCTAAAAAAAGCTCACTTGAAAGTACTGGTTTTTACATTTAGAAGCAAGTTATGATGAAAAACATAACAAGACTCTAATATGTATGTCAATGCTGGTTTATGAGCTAAATTTGAAACAATTACACTTAACAGACAATTTCTCATTTATATATAATGTAAGGTGGCTTTTGGTTTTTGGTGGGTTTTTTAAACCTATTTCAGCAAAGAAAAACAAAGATTCTAGGGTTGTCTGGACCATTAGCTAGTTATCCTGCTTTAAGTCTCTTTTACTTACCTTACAGTACCCAGAATTACTTGTAGCCTCTTACAACAACAATGAGGATGCGCCTCATGAGCCAGATGGGGTTGCCCTTGTATGGAATATGAAGTACAAGAAAACTACCCCAGAGTATGTCTTTCACTGCCAGGTATGAGTCTGTCTCAGGAGGCTAAAGACTTCATGTTGATGAACTTGGACAAGTACCTTTCTTATGCTTGTCAACATAATGATTTCATTGGGCTGGCATTCACTTCAACCATATGTATTTGCTAACAGATATCATTTTAGAAACATTATTCCATTTCAGAATTTCTGAGATCATTCAGAATTCAGTCTTTTTTGAGAACTCATTTTCTTATTTTATTATATTTTAAAACAAAAAAAACCTTCTTGTGTAATGGTTGAACCACAAAGACTATTTGTATGTAAGGGGATTGAGTGGGATTGTATACTAGTAGAGCTTAGTTTACTGAATAAAATGGAAATGGCCTGAGGAGATGGAGCAAGGATGAAAACCAGAAACATATGCATCAAGAAGGCAGCAGGCAGAGGTCTTCTAGTAGTTTTCTGAAAGATAAAAACATGCAAATCTCTTCCATTACGCCACGCCTGGGATAGCCACTTTATTTCCAAAATACCATAATTCTGAAAAATTACATAGTTGAATCAAAATTTAATCCCGTGTTGTCAGATTACTGTCAAAGCCCAGATTACAAAAGTAGCTTTATTGTATCAAACCAGATTTGTACATCCTCTAAGAAAGTGACCCACAGGATATGGCAAAACATGATTAAAATCTTGTGCATTTCTGGGCCTTCCCTTTCTAATAAACTATGGTAGAAGGAATAAAAACGTATACATATGAAAGAAAAGAGGAGGAAAACTTCATTTTATGAATACAAATTAGAACTAAAAGACTGTTAGGGGTTCACAAAGGGTTTGTAAATCCTTAAGTAATTGGACAGTGAAATAGTGTATAGAATAAATCTAGGCAAAGAACTTACTCTGATATTTGGCCCCATTTTCATTAGTTTTAGACATTAGCATTGTTGAATGATAGGGAGGTTTTGTGTATTTTGTTGTTTGGGGTTTTTTGTTTGTTTGGTTTTTTTTGTGTTGTTTTTTTGTTGTTGGTTTTTTCCCTTCCAGTCAGCAGTGATGTCAGCCACATTTGCAAAATTTCATCCCAATCTGGTGGTTGGTGGCACGTACTCGGGCCAAATAGTGCTGTGGGATAATCGCAGCAATAAGAGAACCCCAGTGCAGAGAACTCCACTTTCGGCTGCTGCGCACACGGTAGGGGATGAAATATCTTCAAGGACTGTTCCCTATTGAGATGTATTCAATCTCTAGGAAACTCTGTCCAGTGCACTTGATTGATAATGCATAAATGTTTATGTCCACATCTTGCCAATGCTGTCGCTGAAGAACCAAGCTAGTCATAAAAATCAAAGTGTTAGAAAAAAAAGTTTTCTTTGTACTGTACTGTGATCGATCTTTTATGCTTTGTCAAATGGTGAAGTGGTATATTTTACTGTATAGTAATTATACCAGAATTGATTATTGCTTGGAAATTCCTTTTTCTGATGGTACTTTATGTTTTGTAGCACCCAGTGTACTGTGTAAATGTTGTTGGGACCCAGAATGCTCATAATTTGATTAGTATCTCAACTGATGGGAAAATATGCTCTTGGAGTCTGGACATGCTTTCCCAACCGCAGGTAAGATAATTTTGGATATGTATAGTGTCTATTCCAGATGAATATATTGTAAAAACTTAATGAACCTAAAAAGCATTTATTAACACTTTCCCAACACGCAGAATTATACTTGATAAGAATTTGATAAAATATTTCCCCACTCATGAAATTAAATATTGTCTGTTGATCCTTTTGCATATTTTTGTTAGGCTTGTGTTAGTGGTGAAAGCAATTTTAACAAGAAGTAACTTTCTTATTCCTGCCCAATTCTGTGCAAGTAAAATATATTTTAAAAAACCCTCTAGTACTGAAAAATCTAAATTATTTTGTAGATATTAATATTTCAGTGTTGTTTGTTTGTTTTAAAGTAAGTGGCTGATATTTTCACTACAGGATAGCATGGAGCTGGTTCACAAACAGTCCAAGGCTGTGGCCGTTACTTGCATGTCCTTCCCTATTGGAGATGTCAACAACTTTGTTGTTGGCAGTGAAGAAGGCTCTGTGTACACTGCATGCCGTCATGGCAGGTAAATACAAACTTTAATTATTCAAAGGAAATAAAAATGGTGAAAGGATGAGTCCCTGCATGCTTTACACTCCTAAAATTATTTATAGTGTGTGTTTACTCCTTTGTCTCGAAGGAGTTCAAAATAGCTGTATATGAATTCCAGTGCACACTTTTTCCTGAGTTAAAGAGCTTCATTAAACACAGAAGTTGGAATATTCAACTGGTACTGTGCTGCCTTCAGTGACCAGGAGTTGGCTCTGTTGATGAGGGCAGCGTAGGTCACTGCAGTTTCATTCATTTGAATTGTAGCAGAACATCCCAAACTTCCTATCGGTTCTATAGATAATTGTATAGTAACATCACGCACAAATCTCAAATTGGCTAGCTTTTCTCCTGCTGTTCAATCTATTTTGAAATTGTCCGACTGTATCTTATCAGTTGCTTTCTTAAATATAACTGAGTGTCCAGGTTTCATCTCAAATACACATCACCCTTGCTGCACAGCTTTTTCGTTCCAAACTACCCAAAATTGTATCACTTTTGTATAACATCCTTCCCATCTCTTCCCCCCTTCTTTTTCATCGCTTCTGATAGGAGACTGTTAGGGATATATTGTTACTGGTTTATGTCTGAACTCTGTGTCCATAAGGTACATGCAACTGTGTTTAAGTCAGTGGGAGTTTTACACTTGTTCCTGAGGACTGGATTTTGTTCTTTGTACGAAAGGAAGTTTTAGCTATTGCTTGGAAAACAAGGACATTAAATGTGTGGACTGGTACCTGGTGAATGAGTCTCTTCTCCCGTTGGTATATTTTGGCACTTACAGTTATCAGAAAATAGATGTTGAAGTTAAGGTCCATATTCAAGCCTGGTCTTTGTGATCCTGTTGTGATGAAGCCTTTTGCAGTGGGCTAACATCAATGCAAACCAGCAAAATCATCTTGTGGCTACATTTAAACTGCATTTCAGTGCTGTCTCTGTCTGAAGATGTATGGTTTCCACATAAATTAACCTTGGTTATATATTCTAAAACAGCAAAGCTGGAATCAGTGAGATGTTTGAAGGACACCAGGGACCAATCACAGGTATCAACTGCCATGCAGCAGTTGGACCTGTAGACTTCTCACATCTTTTTGTCACCTCTTCTTTTGACTGGACAGTAAAGCTTTGGACAACTAAGGTAACTTAAATAGCTTGTTCAGTGGTTTTCTTCATAGTCCTCGACACAAGGTGGTGCTATAATGTAAGCTACTTAAGAAACCAGTAAACTGAAGTCAAATCATGTGAAGCTGTCTAGGTTCATAGCAGCAATCTTGCAAAGAGGAGGCGGCCACTGAACAAAACTATAGTTAACAACATACAGCTTTGCTTTTAGCTTGTACTTCATTTGTATACTTCTGATCCATTCTGTTCATCCTTTTGCCCTTTGTTATCAACAACTACAATGTAATCAAATGTAAATCATGTTGAAAAATCAGTTACTTCATACATACTTCATATGCATAAGGCAAATGTTTTGCCACAGTTTTGTGGAGGACTAAGGGAGAGCACCAAAACTTATGTCAGTTAAACTCCATGAGGGTCACAGTTGAAGTACCTGTCATTCCCACTGCCAGATTACCTCTTTCTCTGTTAGTTTGATGCCCTGAGAAATGCAAAGCAGAGGAAGCAGAGTTAGAATCTCCCAGTAATAGTCTGAAGTGCTGTCACTGAATTATTGGCTCGATTTACAAGACTGTTAATACATTAAATTTACACGGTCTTACAATATTGCCTTGCTACTGGTTGTTTTATAGTAGCAGCCAGCAAAAAGGCTGCATGGTTTGTAAAGCGTCCCTTTAATAATAGCATTATATCTTTGCTGCTTTTTGCAGAGGCATTTTTTTTTAAAGTAAGTAAAAATGTGAATCACTTTTTAGTTGTTGCTGATAATGCTGTTGAGAAGTTCTGGTTTTTGTTTTACACATTAGCTTTATAATTTTGAAGTGCAGAGTTGGGTATTGCATTGTTTTGTTTTCTTTTTTCAGAATAACAAACCTCTTTACTCCTTTGAAGACAACTCAGATTATGTTTATGATGTGATGTGGTCTCCAACTCACCCTGCCTTGTTTGCCTGTGTGGATGGGATGGGCAGGCTTGACCTGTGGAATCTCAACAATGACACTGAGGTGAGGCAGTCAGGTTAACAGTCAAATGTAGCTGGAAAAGCGTTCATACACTTGGAAAAAAATGTCAGTACTTTACCATAGCATTTTGGTTTGAGTTTTTGTTGTTCGTAAATATTACATAGTTCCAGTAGTTTCTGCTTAATATAGTAGCATTCCTTGATTATGAGGTTGTAACTCAAATGACTCCTCATAATAAAGAACAGCAGCAATTAAATCGTTTAACCTGTAACAAGAGTGCAAAACATCTGTTGGTGTAATGCTGATTGGTGTTGTGAAAGTGATTACAGACCGCCCCCCAGTACGGTCCCGGCAGCCTATTGCTTAACAGTGTGAACAAGCCTGTTCCCTGCACACCACCATTGTTCCCATCACTGTATTACTATTGCCACAGTGATACTGCAGTGAAATTGTGATTTGTTTCTAAACTTAAAGAATTGAATGTTTGGGTATTCTGATGTGAGTTATAAACTTAATCGTAGTATAAATCTTTTCCAAGACTTAAACCTGTTGGAGGTAGATGAGAGCAGTAACCAGACAGATATTCACTACTTATATCTCACCTTCTTAAAGCTGCATATAGAAGAAAGAGCAGTTTTGTAGGAGCATATGCCAGCCTTTGCCTTCAAATTGGAATTATCCAGTTCTAGCCTTTGGACAGGATTTGACCTGCCAAAGGAGCTTGTTTCATCCCTGCCCTCTGTCATAATCTTTCTTAAGATCCCAGGGCTCCTCCTTGCCATCTGACAAGACATGTCTATGCCTCCTGTCTTGTGACAAGAGTGCAGATGTGGTTTTTGATAGAGGATGTTTGTACTTTGGCCAAGGGACAGAAGATGTGTTGCCTGGGTCCTGCCACTGGTGATAGCTTAAAGCCACTGAGAGTCTGAGATCGATGTACCCTGCCTCAGCTGAAATGCTGGGGACTTCTTTTGATACAACAGTGAGGGACTAGGTGTGTTCTGTCATCTGTAGCTTATGGAATCCTCATGCATTTTTTTAACAATGTGTTTTAAATGGATGCAGGTGCCAACGGCAAGCATTACTGTGGAGGGCAATCCTGCTCTGAACCGTGTGAGATGGACACATTCTGGGAGAGAGATTGCTGTAGGTGATTCAGAGGGACAAATAGTTATATATGATGTGGGAGAGGTATGTATGCCGTGCATTGTGCAAAGTACATTGCAAAACACTCAAGTTTCTTTGACTTTTACTCTTATTTAGCAACTCGCTTTTAACTTTTTTCCCCTGTGATTAGAGGAATAAGGTTTAACTTTTATTTTCAAACTAATGTTTCCTTTTTGTGTCTACTTTGGGTATTCTAGCATAACTCGTTAGCACGCTATCTGGCAGCCAATCAAAAAGTAAAAACATTATTGTAAGGGTGGTGAAATAAGATGAAAGAATCAATGGGTTTTTTTGTAGAGATTTTATCTTGTTACTGTGGCACATGTGAATTCTGACCGTAACTTGAAGTACTGAACAAAAAATTTTGCAGTGAAGCAGTCTTGACTTGTTCCTACAGGGAAGTTGTTGCTATTGCAAGTATGTGTGCTGCAGTAGTATATAACAAATTGATCGGATGAGGACATGGCTTTACTATTCCCCTTTAGAGGCAGTCCCCCAGATGGGGACGTATCATGCAAGGTTGTAATAGTATCATTACGTACTCACATACAGGATTTTCAAATTCTGCTTCTTCCATTAGTTAGAGCTTTTGATGTTCAGAATATTTTAAAAGTTATACTGAAAGGTAAGCTTTCCTATCGGAATATCTTCTGAACATTACTTAAGCACTCTGCTGTTTACAATGAGCTCAGTTTTTATGTATCAGTAGGTTTAAATAATGTTCTCTTTGTCAACAGCAAATTGCCGTTCCTCGCAGTGATGAGTGGACTCGATTTGGTCGAACACTGGCAGAAATAAATGCTAACAGAGCTGATGCAGAAGAGGAAGCTGCAACCCGCATACCAGCGTAGTATAAAATAGGCAGCAGTGGTAGACCTGTGAATGATTTGATGCAAATCTTAAAACTAAGCATGTGTCAGTTCAAATAATAGCTTGAGAGAAATATATGGATTCAACTATGGACTTTGAAAACATATTAAGATCACTGAAAATCAGACCTTGCATTGTCACCTTTTATATATGTCAATTGCAAGCACATTCTTGGATTTGTGTAACTTTTAATACAGTTAACTTTGACTTTGCAAGGAACTTCTTTTGCTGAAACACTAACCTGGTGTAAATTTGCTATTGGGCTTCTGAAATTTCCACTTTGTAACAAATAGCATCTCTTTCAGAAAATTAAAAGTTCTGTTTCTAAATTAAACTTTCTATATTACACAGACTAACCTTCATTAAGTAGTAAATCTCTGAAGCGTTCTTTAATTTGAACTCTTCGAATTACCCATGGATATGCATGCATATATTCCAAGTAAGTTTCATTGTTAATATATAGATAAGCCTCAGGCTCTGGTAGTGGGTAATATATGTGGATAAAAATTTGTCTGTAGTTACAAACTTATTTGATAATTGGACCTGAATTAATGAAATACATACTTAACACCAAGCTCTCTTGTTTGAATTGGTGTATTAAAATGTGAGATTTAAATATTGTATCAGCACTTGTCAGCTGCCCTGACCCCTAATCTGTGTCCCTTCAGGAGTCTGAGTGTTGAAAGTTCCTGGGAGCGGCTGCTTTCATTTTACTAAACACATCACAGATTTGTTTTCTACCTGCAACCTCCACGCTTCCTACCATGACAATCAACCAAAAGGAAAAAGGCTACTGTTGTCAGATTTCTGTCTTCCAAAGGATAGGGAACTAGGTTTTGACTTAATTTCTACAGTATAATGATTTGAATTCTGTTAAATATAGACTTGCTATTAATTTTCCGTAAGAAGTTAAAGATGTTTTCATTGCTGCTTAGCATTTTTATTGAAACAAAACCTCTCACTGGCTTGAAACAGAATGGTTGGAATTTCTGGTAAAGGTTATGTTTTCTGAGTACATCTATCTTGGGAGACTTTATAGTTTCCCATCAAGACTGGTTTTGGTTTTTGGTTGGTGGTTTGTTTGGGGGTTTTGGTTTCTTCCCTGCCCCTCCCCCCCCGCCCCCTGTAAATACTCTGACTTGTGCTATTTATGCACTAAACTAAGGACTAACTAACTTGGGACTCTAGGTATGTTTCTGGTATTCTTAATCTGCTACAAGCTTATCGTTTTCCCAGAAGAGCTGTTCTATATGCTTAAAAATAGGAAATAGGTTTATATTCCTTCAGCAGCTTTACGTCCAGAAATATTTTCTTCATTGCTGATGTTTTAAGGTGTTTTTTGGTGGTTGTTTTGTTGTTGGTTTTTTTTTTTTCTGTATCTCTTTGTCTCAGTTCTGTTATGAGCAGCTCAGAGAGACACAGGCAGCAGTAAGAGCAGTTCTCCCTTCCCAAGGTTCTCTCTCAGTGGGTCTGACAGTGAAATGTGCTTAGGCTTCAGTTGGTGTTGGCTTGTCAAAAGTCTCCCCCTTTTCAATGCAAAGTCATGCTGTTCAGTTTGACATTTGCCTTGTATGTTTTCCTCAGCCTTAGGACAGCAGCTATCTGTTCAGTTGAGAAACATGCGAACTATATAAAGAACAGGCACATCATGTGATGACTTTTACCCTTTAGGCACAAGAATTCTTAACAGGCAGAACGTTCTGTTGTCTTGCTGGGGTTTTGGGGTTGTTTTGTTTGTCTTTGGTGTTTTACTGAGATTGTTACTTCTTATTTAATAGTACATTTCCTTGAGACTTAGATTTCCAGAAATCCAGTAGATAAGGCTTTCTTTCAATGGATTGTGGCATAAACATGTAGGTCATATGGCATTAGTTTTATGTAATTTCAACCTTTTAATAATTTTCAACAAAACTATTCTGTATTCATTCCTTCTTGTGTTTTTCTCTCACAAAATAGTTGAATACAGGTTAAATGTTGTAAAACCCATACCTGCAACATTAAGAGACTAACAGTGATGCTAGATACTGTAAATGATCATCCTGGGGGCCACCCTGTCCAGTTTTGGAGCTGTAAGACATACAAATACTCTCTGGCATTGTAAAGTCTCCCAAGGCCTTGATCAAGTCAGTCAACAAGCTGTGACTAAGATTAAATGCCAGTGGGTACCTACCATTTTTATGTCTATTTAGACAAGCACAGAGCAAAATACATAGATGTGGGGGAGAGTTCCTGGGAAGCCTGTCTCCAGAAAACTGCACAGAACAGGTCATTCTTTAAACGGGATGGGGAATAAATAAAGACAGGAAGCCTTCTAATGGGATGATATATATGCATGTTGCAGAAGAGTGATCAAACTCCCAACTTCAATTCTCACTAAATATTATTCAGCACCAAAAGATGTTGCGTCTTGCTTAGAGGCTAGGACTGAAGGAGGGCTTGTCAGTGTTTGGTGTTCGGTTTTTAAGAAGCCATTATTTCTTCATAAGCTGACTAAAACTCTTCATAGTGGCCTGCTGTCACCTGAGCAAGAAAATAACAGAACCTCAAAACAGCGTACACTGCTGGGATATGCTGTACTCCAGGATGTTTAACCCTGAAAGAAACATGTAAAGCTAAAGATTGGAGGTTGTCATGCTTCAGTAAGCAAGGCTGGAAACCCACCCATCTCTTCTCTGGCTGTATGGGTAGTATAACTACCTTTCGTCTTGCACTGTCGAAATCCAGACTCCTCTACTTCCTCTCACATTTTTGCATTTGTAAATTACACCAGATAAGATTTTTGGCAGACATTAAGCCAGAAATAGTTCAAGCCTTTCCTTTCTCCTCTCTTTTTGCTTAGCATTCCACTCAACTGGAAGTCTAAAAAAATCAGTTTTGCATATAAAAAGAATATAAAAGTAAATCTTTCTTTTTTCTAGAATAGCTTAATCTCTCAATTGTAAAACAATCTAAAAATAAAGAGAATGCCTTCAATTTTTGTTTAAATTTTCCATTCTGGGAAAAAAGCACTCTGCGTAATAAATCCAGTAAAAAATCTTGAGTTGGCTAACAACTGGCAGTAGAGGTAAGATCTATTATACATTTAGTATTACTGTGTATTTCGAGGGGAATTCCTTGTTGGAAAGTGGTGCTGCAAAATAAAGTACTGCATGTGCTCATCTAATTACTGTGTTCCCTTACAAGCCAGTGCATTGCATTTTAGTACCTTCGCTGCCACTAGCGGTGAAATGCATTCCTTCGGGGGCTGTGGCCTGTACTGTGCATTCACTAAATGGGTGCATCTAATATTTAGATTCTGATCTGTAATCTGGGGAGAGGAAAAAAGAAAAAAAAAACCACACTGGACAGTTTTTCTATAAACACAAAGAAGTGAACTGACTTTAATGGTTTTAAATATTTTATTGTCACATGATTGTTAACAAAACACCTTCAAAACATTCTGTACATTTCAAACTCTCTTGAACTGCAATACCCATTATATAAATGTACGTGTATAGGTGCCATGATGTCTCTGTACAAAGATGTACAATATGTACAGTAACATTAAATGCGAGCTGTGCAAGGCAAAGTCTGGGCTACAGATTCATGCCACTGGTTAAAACAAGGCATAGAACCACAGCTTCAATCAGTTCCTTGTGTGCAAATAAACAAATAAATGCAGGTATATATTAATATTAGAAAGGAGTAAATAGATATGCAAGCTCAGTTCAGCTAGAACAACATGCAGCTGACTGGAAAAAATACAGTACTACTCTTTTGACCTCTTCCACTCCATCGCTTTGTTGGGTTGAATCATCTTCTGGGGATTCAGCTGCTAGTTTTTGGCTGAGCTGAGGCAATGCCAGGAGATCGAAACTTTGGAAGATATAAACCAAATTTATTTTCTATACCAGCAAATGTAGCTGTAGCAAGTCTGTATCCACCAATGTGCTCAGGGTTAACAGGAGGAAGATCTGAAATTCGAGTTTTTGGGGTAGGTTCTGATCCAGAAGGTTTGCTGTTTGAAAAAAAAGAAGAGAAAAAAGCCTTTCCTTTATTGAAAGTGTTGTCTTAATCCTGAATGACTTCAAAATCTCAACTAAATACTTAAGGCTTTTGTCTGTACTGTTAAAGCTGACCTTAATTCACTTGGGAAGTTGTGAGTTCAGACCACTACTTAGTGGGAAAGCAAGGCCAAGACTGAAGTTACATTTTTACTGATAGCTTTGCAAATTCTTTTAACTTCCAGTGACACGGGGAAAACGGACCCAATTCTTGCTACAACTGATGTACAGATTTTATGTAGTTTATTAAAATAAATATGAAATGGTTCATCTCCTCATCTGTTTAGAATTAGCATGCAAGTTTCTCTCAATTACATAAGGATCAGGGGATTTTTTGCACACTGTAATTTTAAGTACAGATGCTCAGTCACGAAGTTTAAGTGGTCCCATGCACAAAAAAAAGGAAAAAAAAAATCTTAACTTGGAAGGCTTTTTGTGCAAGCTAAGAAGCAGATATTTGACTTACAGGCCTCCAAAATCGACATAAAACCATCTCTGCAGAAGTTCATAAGTGACCAAAGTAACACCAAACTGGGGCGAAGATCTGAACACACGAGCTGTTAAATATTACAAATCATAGTGTCATACAAATAAAAGTTTCTCAGGAGAGAAGCTATAAATATTTTTAACAAAATGTTACGTTTTTCAGATTCAGACCTTGTTAATACTGCTCTAATTTGAGTCCTTAACAAAGCAAGTGCTGATTTTCAGCTTTGGGGTCAGCCTTAATATTCAGAGTGCATTTCTCACCTCCAGCTCCCTTCCAGAAAGCCGAAGGGCCTTCTTCCCTTAGAATCTTTCCAAAGCAGTCAATAACTCCACTGTATGTTGTCTGACCAGCGCGAGCTGCCACTTGCAGTCTTGTCTTGATGACATCAGCAGGGGTTACCAAAGAAGCAGCAGGCACACCTTTTAGAAGAAAAGCACATTTAATTTGCACAAAGAATCTTGTAAAAGATGAAATGCTTCTAACTGAAAAATACAACTGCAAACTTTAATATTTTTTGCAAGAATTGGGCATTACTAAAAGTGCAAGTTCTTGGTATAATCCTTTTGAGTTTCTCCTAAATTTAAAGGCTATAACTGATAGTAAAGACAATAATAAACTACCGAGCAATTCTCTACACCTTCTCATGGTCTGTCATTAACAGTAGTTTCAAACAGATAAAAGAGGGATTTTTTAATTCACACATGCTATGACAAAAATCAGTTGTACAACCTTGCTGTATTCACTAATACTCGACAATATATTTTGCAAATTACATAGATGATTTGTTTGGAAACTTGAATGCTAGACGTCCATTTGTTAAAGGTGTTAATAAGAAAACTACCACTTAAAACACCTGTTCTACAGAAATATGTCTCTGCTGCTGTTTGGACTGTTCTGTAGGAGAATAGATGCTGCTTACTTCAATAGGCAAGCCATAAAAAGACTGAGGACTATGAGGTGTTTTACAAGTCTGCTTAGTACCAACAGTGTGGCATTAGCCAACAGTGATGGAAGAACAAATCTCCGCTTCCAAGGCACCACTCTCGGCTTTCTAGTCAGAGGAAAGGAGAAAGTTTTCAGAAATGTACTCCACAGTATATAACTGTGTTATCTGAGATATTTCTGAATACTGTAAGAATTTCAGCCTCTTAAAAAGAGCAACCATCTTCTGGCTTAGAATTTTGAAATTGGTTTTGTCTTCTGTGGAACTTCTACTGCTTAACATTGAATTAAAAGCTTAACAAGTCACTGCTTTGCTTAGGTGATCATCAACTCTCAAAAGTGTTGCTGGTCAGTTCAGGAGGTTTTAAAGGGAAACAGAAGCAACGCAGTTAAGCCTACAGGCATATGCTGACAGCAACCATGTGCAGATTTTCCTTTCCAGGCAGATATGTTCAGACTGTACTCTTCCCTGCAGCGCATGCATAACAGGAATAGATGGAGCAATCGGGAATTTGAAATTTGCAATTCAGAAAGGCAGATTCCTGTACACGCTATAAAACTAGGCCTGCAAGATTTACACACATTTTTTAATAGGGTTCATCACTTAGTATGAGTGACCCAGAAACACTCATCAGACAAATGAAAAGCTGTGAAGTCTGCAATCCCAAAACATTGAGTCTTTATATGAGACACAAGTTAAATAATAATATTTACATGTGTTTCTATGAGTGCAGTCACCTAAATAATTTTCCATTTCTGGCAGCTCTGCATTACTTGAGAACAAACAGGGCTACAATTCTGTTACTAGTTCCCTAGCTGGTCTCTCCCTTCCCCTCTGGCACAAGGAACATACCAACTGACAAAGAGCAGGTGCAGCCAAGCTCTGTATCAAGTCCAATATGGGAAACTGCTCTTTACACACAAGCAGCTCATGATTGATGTATATGTAGTGATCCTTTACGACTGTTACAAGTAACAAAAGGTCTCTTCAGCCCAATGATATTTCTAAACTGCACAGATTCCATCACTGAATCATTCACAGTTGAGAGGCTGCAGATACCCAGTTGTCAACCTAGTGAACTAATCCTCGGCAGTGCAGAACCTGGCCATCTGTACCCACATTTTTAAATATCCACCACTACAGTTCCCACATCTAGTGTTTTTATACCATTTGCCATTTAGTTAGAAACAACTTTTTATCACAGCTGCCTGTTCCCTTGATACTAAATGTTTTTGAGGAGCCTTAAAATACCATAAATTTCAGAGTATGATACTTTAACTTCAGCTTCTTTACAAACTAACGCCCTATTTTTAGCAATTACATTTAAACTAAGTTTATTCTCAGTTATTCAGGAATCCAAAACTAGATAAGTCATTTTCTTCTTAGCTCTTATGATGTCTCATTTTATGTTCATCAAAGATTCAAATTAGCCTTCAACTCTGAGAGCACAGTTACAAGTAAAACCCCATTGAGACAGACAGATCAAATTTGACTACAAGTTGCTGAGCTGCATTACGCTGTTTATCCACATTATGCAAATGTAATTAGCTCTCATCAAAATTACATCGCCTCCCACTAAGGATAACAGTGATCAAATTTAGATTAAATCAGATACAATGGTACAGTACCCTTCCTTTATATGGGCCTACTGAATGAATATTAAATATTACTCTCTAAAAGAAAAAAATTACTTCTAGAAAACATTCTGCAAAATTACCTGCAATGGCTCCAGCTGCAAGAAGATTAAGCCCTCCCACATGGCCATTTTCATCAGCAAGCATCAGTTTACTATGAGCATAAACAGGAAAGTAGATTGCAGAAAAGGGAATGTCTCTGAGGAAACATGCTTTGGCACCCTGTCACACAGAAAACAGACATAATATAAATAAATCTTGTAAATAAGGTTAAAATTGATACCCAGCAAGCAGCCTGAGCCCTGGAAGTACCAACTCTTGATCTACCAGGTAAATACAACAGAAAATAAAACGTCTCAGGAAACAGAAGGTGTGGAGTTGAACTTGAAAAACAATAAAGCACATCTAAAGTAAGTTTCTAGAACGAGGAAGATTCAAGGTTCATGTCTAACTTTGATAAGCAATATGTGACATCAATCCTGACATCAGTACCTAGGAGAAATACCTTTTACGTATGATGTGTCCAAATGTGATGAAGAAAGTGACAGAGGTCTGTCTTTATGTCTTACCGACAACAACCCACCACTACGGAAACAGCAAGACAAGCCCTTGCATGTTATTATTTCCACCAAACACAAAAGCATTACTAAAATATCAGTGAGGATTGTAAGACCTCACAGTGATCTCCACTGACCACCAGCTGGTTGACTGAAGAAGCTGCACAGGAAGGCTAGCAAAAAGAGGGAAACTCGCAAAATGGGAGTCTTCTAGTCAAGGGAGACAAAACTAATGGCCTATGATAATACTGCAAGGAGTAGCTCCTGGCCACAACCCAGTGTTAAAGAGTTCCTTAGCAGAACTCTGCATGTTGTAAAAATAGTGGAATACTCATAATAAATCTCATCTAATCTTCTTCTACTAACTTCAGTCATCAGTCTGTTATCTACTAAAATAACTCCTTCTGTACAAAGCTCAAATAAGCACTTATATGTCCAAAAATCTTATTTGCATCCCCTGAAAGCTTGCATGTTACAAAAACACCACTCCTGGCCTAAGTACCCAACCAATGTACGCCAGCGGCCCCACCTGAGGCCAGTCACCCTGTAGTTATAACAGTGCACGTTACAAACCCTACGTGGCTGAAGCAGAAGACCTAATAAAAAGAAACTTGTCCCTTCAATGACTTTCATGCAGACACTTCATGCTTTAAAATGAGTATACAGTTATTCACAAATGATAATGCAATTCTAAAGGACAACAGAATTTTTAGTAAGCTCAATTGTTTAATTACTGCAAACAGAAATGGTAATTTTGTCCCATGTACCAAAACACCTGTGATCTTTAGGAAATGTAATGGCCACGAATCTGATCCACCAAATTCAAAACAAAAGCTTCAGCTCTATAAGTTAATTTGCACACGTTTATAGTATTATTGCAGATCTATGGACAAATCACGTAAAACAATGTTTTGTAAGTGCACAGCTAATATAGCTGCTGAATTTACGTATTACCCCATGCTCTGGCAGAAAATACAGGAAGAAATACTCTTCCTTGTTTAAGAAAACTAATAGCTTCTGCTCCATTACATCTGATCTGTAATGATGGTCGTAAGGGTACCTGCAGGGAAGGAATCTGTTTGACTGGCATTCTGCTGAGGTACAGTACACTATAGGCTTTTTTTTAGTGGAATTTGTTATTGACAAATCCCACCACTTAACTTCTTAAAAATCTGAATCCTACTAAACTCCACTACTGTTTCACTGCTGTCAAATTATTAAGACAAAGAAAATATCCTGCGGCAAATATAACAATAGAGATAACAAAGATTCAAAATAAACATAAGAAAAACACACAGGGAAAGCTAAAGAAACTTTTCACAAAACCCCACCAAATGAAATGATCAGTGCCAGAAGCCAGCAGGTCTGCAATACAGGACTCCCTGTAGCTTGGCATAAAAGCCCAAAGGATAGACTGGGGGAGTATTTTTTTGTATCCCACTGCCATTAATATAGAAGTGGGTTTTCTTCAGTTTTCCACTGTGGGGCTGCCCTGCAGGAAGAAATTGGTTTTAAATTCAGAAGGTTTCTTTGTTTTTAACAGTTTTTGCTTCAACAATGTAAAAGTTTAGCATAAAACATAAAACGATGAAGCCCCTCAAAGCGGAAAAACATACCTTATAAAGACCAAGAAGGCCTAAATCTTTTATGACAGAGAGGGCACTGACTCTGGGTCCTGTAGTAATTTCTCCTGCTACCTGCAAACGAATCTTTACAATCTCCAGTGGATTAGTGAAGATGACCTGGGAAGCTCCTGCCTGCAAACCCAAAGAAAAAGAAAGTAAATTGCGTTACCAGAGCATGTGGCGACAGGTTGACCTTTGTGAGGTACTGAGTGCCTTCACTTCTCACTGCATTGGCTGATATTCTCATGTAAAAACATATGAGAAATATTTAATAAAGCACCTGTCTGGAAGGTAAAAGCCCCAAATCAGAAATAATGGATTTGTATGAAACAAATTTTTACATCTCTACGCTTACAGTCCACAGAGGTGGACTCCTTGACATCACTTTCTAGAAGTCATGGCTGTGTTTAAAAGTCTTTCAGATATTACACAAAATACTAAACTAAAAAACATCATTAGACTTGTGCTACTAAAGCATCAAACACATATAAAGAAG
The DNA here is from genome assembly GCF_949628215.1 of Phalacrocorax aristotelis. NCBI lineage: Eukaryota > Metazoa > Chordata > Aves > Suliformes > Phalacrocoracidae > Phalacrocorax > Phalacrocorax aristotelis. Next base: position 23,621,042 of record NC_134280.1, read on the forward strand.
ACCTTATGTTTATTCAATAATAATCCATCACCAATGTGTAGACATGTTATTTGCATTTAGTGGTGATGCTGTTTAAAAGGTACATTTGCATTTAATGGTGTAATTTTAAATTATTAGAAAAGGGGTTTGGAGTTCTGTTTAGCAGCCTTTAATTGTCCTAAGTGGAAACAAAATATAAAATTTAAATAGGAAGAGTAACATTTCAAAATACGATACTAGACAGAAACAGGAGCCATATCTTTCTCGGAGCTGAGCATGACAGGTTTTACATGCAGGAAATATTCTGTTAGCAGTGCTGAAGGAATACCTTGCATACTTCCTAGCAAGTGTTGCAGAGCTGCTTCAGGTTCTGCAGTTTAACCAAAGACTTTCAAAGAACTATGTTTCAGATTTGAGAGAGATTCAGTCTGCCAGTTCAGTTTCAGAGGCATGTAAACCTATTTAAAATTACATGTTTAGATTTCTCCCTGGTTTGCTGTAGGTACTACCATTCACGTCTGGGGAAGTGTGTGGTTCATTGTAAAACAGCTAAATTTTACTAAGCTTTCTTTTCCCCACTTCCTAAGCCAACTTTCTTCATTTAAAAATTAAAATCCTTCCTGAAAATTTATGGCATATAGCCACTTGAACACAGCCAACTTTAAAAAGCATTTCTTCCACAATCTAAAAGCTCCTCTTAATGCTGATCTATTCCTCCAACCCACCAATTCTTAGTGAAGGAAAAAGATGCAGAACATCTGCAATTAAAGATTTTTTCCACTTCTAAATTGCCCAGGAAATAAACTCTTTGTGATGCTGGAGGTGGGTGTGTGTGTGTCAAGGAAAATCAATAGTCTGCTACAGCACCTCCTGGACAGCACGCATGGTGTTCTTTGCTAATTGATTCAGAATGAACGAATGCTAATCCTTTCTGCCCGTAGTACAATCTCCCTCTCTCCAGCAGCAAGCAGAATAAACTTGAGATTGGCCGTGAAGCATGTCTTAGAAGTTGGTAACTTGAATTATTCTAGACCTGAGACAAAAGAGCACTGCAAACCTCAACGGCTCTTCCTGAGAATGACCAAGCACTTGGGTAGTATCTGTGGGATGGGGAGCATGAAGTGTCTAAATCTTCACTGACCAAGCACCTGATACTTCACTGAACCTTTACTGAGCATACTGCTACCCTTTTATTGCTTCACTTAATATTGACATTTAAAATCATCATCGTTATGGCTTTACCACAGCACCTTGACTCAAACAGTGGGAGATCAACCCCTGCTTTTGATTAATTACCTCCACTGTAGTAGTTACTGTCTTTAACACTCTCCACACAAATAATCAGTCTAGGTTGTTAATCTTCATTTTATTCCCTCTCTTCTTCACCCCTCTGACAGAAAATCAAAGCCTACATTTTTGTGGACATTTATTGCAACCATTAGGAAGATCACTGGCACTTCCAGACCAGCCAAATTGATCCCATCTTCTGTTCCTTGAACTGAATGCATTGTGTTTACCCAGCAACCTGACACCACTCATGTCCAAAGTCATTCTTCAGGCTCTCCTTACTTCTCATCTCACCTTTTACTTCACAGTTCATACACACCTATGCATGCAAGATGAAATGGCTGTCCTGCCAGGTGAAGTTCCAATCTAAATAAAACTTATCAAATTCTCTTCTGTCAAGTTCTGTTAAACAATAATAACCGATTTTTTTGTTTGTATTGCATTAAACAGAAAACAATTTCAGATGTTTATGATTTCCTACGTAATTTTTAAAACTAATTTTGGTAGATAAAACATTAAGCAGAATGCTCTTGCTACATAATACAATGCACCACACAAAAAATTAAAATAACTTTAAATTTAGACGCTAAGCTAGAAATTCACTCCTTCTAGGCAATTACCTGCTACCTGCCTATTAAATATGCATTCTTTGTTTACACATATGTGAAATTCCATTTTTTATTTTTAATGTTATAAATTAGCACATCCTGCAGAGCAGCCAAAATAACTCTTCCTATTTGTCTTACACCCACCACAGAAACACAAATAGGCCAATTCATAAACATTTCTATTTTCTACCCCGAATTCAATTTTCCTGCAATTAACATTCTCCTCTCCTAGGTGGACAACTGCCTACCTTTCTGTTAAAATCAGCGACAGCCCTCTTCCAATAGAGAAATGAAAAGAAAGGCCTTTAAACACAACACACTTTAATAATTTAATAGCAATACTGATTGTATATACATTACAAATTGCAGATTTTAAATACATAATTATATTACAATATTAATATGAAAATATGACTTGATGATTGGGTTAATGAACAAACTAAAATATAAGGAACACCCTAACATATTATTAGTAGAAAACCATTTAAAAAGCTCTTTAATTACATTAAGATTTTGAACATTGGGTATTTACAGTGGTGACAAACTTCTCAACAGGCAGTTTTCTCAAAAAGAGCATAACTGTCAAGATACCCAGTTAAATACTCCCTATTAGAAATATGTACTTCTACCCAAGCCTTGACTTTTCATACAGTTATGCTTGGAGCTCGGCAAACTTTTCTGCACAGCAATGATTTGATTCACATGAAGAAGGGTACTGAATTCACTGGAGTTGCATGAATGAGTTAGGTCCTTAGACATATCACAAGTCCAGATAAGACAAGCATTGACTTCAATACAGAACATGTAACACAAGAAAACTCACTTTTTCATTGTGTATTTTCTAAAAAATGAATGTGAGGGTTGGTTTTTGTTGTTTGTTCTTTTTAAGTAAATTGTTGCCTAACTATCTGAGGAAGAATATGTGAGGCAGAGGAGGGTGCTGCCTGGGGAGCAGATGAAGAGCACTCCACAGAAGAGGGTGTGGAGGAGAATGACACAAAGAATCTCCACATAAAAATGAACTGGCAGCATGCAGGGTTGCAATACAAATCTCCGTGCTTCTGTGCAAATCATTGGCAATCATTGTCATTTTCAAAGCATCTTACTTCGGCCATTAGCTATGTATGTTAAATACACGTGTACACGTATACACACACAGAGGTATACGTTGCAGTCCTTGAATTTTTTTTTGAGAACGTGCAGTAAACCTAGATTTTCCCCCTATAAAAACCTCTCTTCACACATAAATTACAACAGACACTTTAAAAAAGGTTGACAAATTTGTTTCTGAATGGAGGTTATTCATACACATCAAAAATACCAGTAATAAAAGCTTCTACTTAACCTTAATGTCATGTAAAATAACTCTACAAGGAGCAAATAAAGGAACTAAATCTGACAGCAAAGGTTATGAGAGAAAAGATGTAGTTTGAGATCCCACAGCAAACGCCCCATGACATGCCAAAGGCTGAAGGAAATACACAAATGACCCTGCAACATGAGACCTCTTGTCCTTTCCAATTCCACCCGAGAGGCATATGCTACAAAGGGGGAGAGGCCTATTTCAAGCCCTTCCTTCCTTCCTTTTTGAAACCACCACATCCTGGACCACAACTATGTCCTATACAAGCAGCTAAAATAAGATGTTACTTAAAACAGTCCGGTTTTAAAACATAAAAAGAACTTGCACTTCTTTCTCAAGGCAAAGCTGTCCTTCACGCACCTACAGTAAACTTATTGTCTCTTTTAATAAACAATAAATTTCTCCCTAACTTTAAATGTCCACAACAGAGATCAAGATAAAGCAGTAAAATTTAAGTAGATAAAGTTAAATCAGAACTAAAGTATATTAAAAGAAGTAGAGTATCTTCAGGATTTTGAAGGAAAAGTAGTCTGACAGCTGTAATTCTACATTTTTCTGTTTGTTAAAATAAAACAGTAACATTTAAAATTATTTTTCAAAAAGAAATATTTGACACATTCCTATTTGCCTGATAAGCCTGCAAACATCTTTGTGTGTATGTATGTATAAATGTCTAAATACATATGAAAATTATTTTTACAAGTATACCAAAATATTTAGACTAAATGTTAGACTTAATGTTTAAATATCTAAGTTTTTAAATCAGTGGTAAATTTGGATCTCTATGTGTATGTATGTGCAAACACACACACACACACACCCCCCAACCTCTAATCATCAACTGATGCATTGCCTACATCTCCAAGAAGGGTTCTTATACCCTTTCTGTCTGGCACCCCACATTCTCCTCCTCCCTGCAGCACAAATCGGAAATGTCTTTTAGATGAAACAGGATTCATCCATTCAAAATGCTAAGCACCATGCACATTGCATTGATGGGAAGAATCCATTTCTTCCTGTGTAACTCATAGGAACTACAGCTTAATATCACAGCATCTTTGTTTACTGTAACAGTACTTATGAATCATTTACATAGCATTAGATGTCTACTTCAACATCACTTCTCAACTGAGGATGAACAGTTGCCTTATAGCACTCTGCCCTTCGTGATGTATTCACATGCGTCATGCATGTAAGTTTCTTTGAGAAGCACTGTCCGTATCAGTTATGCACTCTCTGCTTCCCCAGCCGCTGTCGGGATGCAGGAAAGCATTGACATAGCCTCACTCAGTCCCCGTGCAACTCAAAGTTAATGGTAGCTGAAAACTCCAATGGCAGAAATGCAGGCTAATCACTGAATTACAATGAAATGTAATTCAATTAATTACAGCAACAGTAGGAAAATAAATTGTTTTCCCTGAACATGTGTGAGGATAGTGCTGTTGATGAATAACAAACCAGCCTACTCTCAGGAAGGTAGGAGATGGGATATCAGTTTCATCCATCAGGGACCAGAGCCCTTTCATTGACAGGTATGACCTGACCGCTGTAAATGAGCTGCCCCGTGTAGCTGTTCTGCAGATTTCAAATAGAGCTACAGCTTGGGAGCAGCTGGGAATATTTGGGCTCTGACAGAGCAGACCCTGCACTTCCCAATGACATTTACATTGCCCAGCGGCTAGCAGGTAGGTTTCAAGGAGCACAGGGCACAGGCTGCCTGCGGGAGGTCCCTGCCCTGCAGTAAGGAAGGAAAGACAACAGACAGGCAGCTGACCATACAAACAGGCCACTGTGTGAGCAGATGTCTTTGTTAATGGCTATGTTTATTCCATAACCTTACAGGAGCTGAGAATAATTGGAGCCTGAGAAGCAAGATTTTGGCCAAAGAGATCCAGTCTCATGGAGTTACCCATTTCTGGAGGAGGCAGACACCTTTGCTGGGTGGTATAGTGCTTCTTGCACACTCCAGAGCAATACAGCCTACACTCACTACAGTCTTAATGTCAAAGGTTTCACCAGTCCTCATGTGTGGCTCTTAGAAGACTGTAATGTCATACGTAGGCTTTGATACAGCACTGCCATCCAGAGAGGAGAATTTGCTAGGTCTGCTGGAGCCTTTCCCAAGGTGCCTCCACTTCCTCACAAGAATTTTTTTTTGTTCCTGGTTGAGGACTGTGGCATGTACAATGTGCTTTTGAATGGCTCGCAAGAGGGTGGGCCTTCAAAGGTCAGGAGAGCCTCTGCTGTAAACTTGATAACACAGCTGAAAATATGGCTTGCTAATCTTGTTCATCCACTATCAGTTCCATACCAGAAATGATTAAGAAGTGCATTTTCTCAATCAGGAGAACGTTCAACACTAAACGCAGGCAAGTGATGGTCAGAGACCGTAAAAAGTACATCTCTGAGAACTACATATACGTATAATGCTGTTTCTTCTGATGTTATGACAAGAGGAAAAGCATGTTTTGAGTTTAGTCTATATTTATAGTGTACTACTAGCAAAATATTTAAGTGTTGAACAATAAAGAAAAGCCACAAAAACCCAAGTTATCCAAATCCAGATGCTGAAAATAATTTGGGCATATATGAAACCCAGACAGTCTTACAGTAACCCATCATTTTGTATTAACAGAGAGAAAAGGAACAGAATAAAGGAAAAACTAAGAAAAAAGGTAGCATCACCCAAGAATAGTTTTGCATGCCCCTGCACATAGAAATGGGCTGAGCTTACTTGTGGCACTTCCTTGGATGTAACCATTGGCTATGTCTCATAATATTTTGTAGAAAACAGTATACAATGAACACTGGAAGGGCAAAGATCAACACTATTTCCAAGCAAGTCATCATAAGAAAGAGCTGTCACAATGAGGATGAAAAGGACTGAGGATGAGAAAAAGAAAGACTAACATATCAACTTGCTACTCCTTTAGTCAACTGATACTTTCAGGCTTTTAGAATAAACTTTATAGGCTTGCTAATAAAGATTCTGGCATTTAGGAAGAAGTGAAATTGCTAAAATGGAACTAAGCAGCAGTACAGACAGAAAAGTCATCAACTGGTAAGTTATCAGATGATCCAGAGGAGGCTACAAAGAAATTAACATCCCTGAGGTTGCTAACCTGTGGCCAACTCCTCTCCTACAAAGGCCAACTTTGTTTAAAATTCTCCCCGATTGAGTGAGATAAGTATTATCTTGAAAAAGATGAGAATATCAGCTAAGACAGTCAGCTAGAAGAAAGGGTTGTGTTTGGACAGATTATAAATCTGCTCAACTTCACAGAAACATTAAAATTTCTGAAAGCTTATTTGAAACTCAGATTTCTCCCCAATTTTTGCATGTTAACTATAGTAAGACAATAAAGTTATTTGGAAAAAGAAGTACCTACCAGGAAGTGGGAAAGCCTCTAATGTAGATTGAATTTAATATTATACATTTCAGTACAAACGAATGTAAAATAATAAAACTTATTATCGGATGTTTGATTTTAATTATGAATTGAACCACAATGCAGAAAAAAACACTAATGAATTATATTCACTTCTGTTACAAATGACCTGTATGTGCTTTCTGTGTTATTGAGCTTTCCAGAAAAAGGTTAGTCTTTTGCTAGCTATACATCACAGCTGCTTTCTCACATTTCTCAGAAAATAAACTTTGTACACTGACAGGTGAAGACTCAAGCATGTACCAGGCTGCCAAATTAAATCAGGCAGAACTATAAGCAGCGTCCCTTCAGGGCTGCTTCTTTGAATTAAAAGTTTGCAGAGGTCAACAACCTTTCTGCCCCAGGTTTTGTTGTAAGCTGAGGAGGTTTTATACCAGCCTGTCAGCCTACTCAACTGGAAGTTATTAGTGTTCACCGCTACAAAAGAAATCTAACTCAAGCCTTAAACATTTTATAGGGTTAACAACTGTTAGGGAATCCCACAAATTAAACTAGCCACAGTGCAAAAACAAAAAAAAATCTATCATCAATATAAATTCAAACCACTTACACATTGCTAAGAGATCCACTAAATTACGGCCCCAGTCTCAACAAAAACACAACTTGTTTTTGAACTGTATTTAGATGATGGTGGCAGTTAGCATCCGGAATAATGTAGCTACATTTCATACAAAGTCATTTAAACAAAAAATTCCTTCATACCTGTTATCTGAAAGATAATACTACTGTTCAATTTTCCCACATTTTCACAAACAGAAAAATTTCACATATAGCAAGTTGAAGAGTGTATTTCTTTTCCTTCCTAAAATGTTCAGCAAGAAATGGATTTTTTTAAAACTGTTCAAACTCCCTCCACCACTCGAACATGATCAATATAAGACATCCTCCTCAAGGACTACCTGTATCTTTCCAGACTAACTGTGAGCACCAACCCAAGCGAAAGTATGGAAAGGGACAAAAGGTACCCTCTCTTTATCCTGTTTTGAATAAAACCACTGCTGAAACTGGAAGTTAGAAACTGGGCCAAAAGAAGTTGTTTAAGCACTTAATTCCAAGGGAACTCAACTCAGAAGTATGCAAAGCTTTCCAAATAGAAAAAGTACTTTCTTTTAGTACTCTTGACTAGAAGAAAAAAAGGACAGTTCTGTTCAAATCAACAAAGCACACCCGTTAACTGTCATTTCAACTATACTGTATGTGACTGAGAATCAATTTTTCCTAGGAATGCAGGACAGATACTTACACAGCCTCCAGCAAGGACCTCCGCGGGGAGTGGAATGGAACCATCTTTCTTAGTAAATTTGTCTCTGACAAAGTCATTAACCTAATAAAGATAAAATATATTACACAGAATTTTAAGTTACTTTTCCTCCTTATTAACCTATATCAAGTACATCTGTAACCACACATATTAGAGGGCTTGTAAGTGGTCATCTTTCACAAATTTTAGGAAATAAATCCTGTGTATGTTAACAAACAAAAGGATGCCAGGAAAAAAAAAAAAGATACGTACAGTTAGCTTAATAGCCTTTTCTGGAGCAACACCTATCAGCTGTGGTAACAAGCCTATAGAAACAAAGACATCATAAGGCAACATTATCTTCCTAATACAGAAACTAGTATTTTATAAGAGCTCTACAGAAATGCCTTTCTGCACATGGGATATCCTTTGAGGTAGATGACATTTATGTATGTGGTGCTGCTAGAGCACTGCATATTCATACCAATACAATTTTATGTTAAGATTTCTGTTGAAAATGTGTGACCAGATCTGCCTTCCACAAACAAGTCAAGCCTGATGCTGTTGCTGTACAGAAGGAAAAAAAAAGGGTAACGACTGAACATACACCTTGGATATGTCTACTACATAAGAGTTATTTTGATTGTTTTAGCCCTGAATATCATTTTCCCATAAAGCTTGCAATTACTATTTAAAATAGGAGCGTAATTGTGAGGTATACAGATGACTATGATAAATCATCAACTCACTTTACTTGACTCACAAACCTGAGTTTTCTGAAGGCTCCAGTCAACTAAGGATATGAAGGATTTTCTCTTGTTCAGTCCAACAGGGTAGCATGAACTTCTTTAAACCCTATTACTATTAAGTATTTTTTATCTCACCAAGAGGAAGCATTAGTGGACAGAAACTGATTTTGAAAAGGCCCTTGCTCCTGGAAAATAGCTACTATCAAAATGAACTGCCATTTGACATAAGCACATACACTTTTCTAGGAACTAATAGGTTTAAGAAAAAAATCAGTAGATGGCAGTCTTAACTTCCTAACATACAAGATTATATTAGCTTCTCTTATTTTTAAATCCATTTTCTCCACAGTCGTTTTGGCATATGTATAGATTATAAAACTTAAAAGGCTTATTTTTCTGAGAAGTGTTCATTTCCTGATGTTATTCCATGGTTAGGGCATATCAGTTTGTCAAAAGTGTTTGCCAATTAGCTAACAAAAAACCCATGCTAATTAAATCAATTATCAGATAACAGCAACAAAACTGTATTGATGCAGTTTTCCACTATCCGTTAAGTGAAAAGAATACTGGCTAAAAATTCATTTAAAATGTTCCAAATTACTAAAAGTAACTGAAGAATTTTGATACTAATTCCTTAAAAGGAAGGTCAGAGCAAACACACCTAAATAGAAAATGTAGCAGTTAATACATGCAGTGTAGTATTTTTCTTCCACATAGTACTTCCTCTGTGATTTACAGACATACTATGCTGAGGAAAGGTAGTTATTAAACACAAAGAAAGGTTGACAATAACAAAAAGAAATGTTGCCCTCCCAGCCTGAATCTCTGATCTACCATGAAAAGAAAATCCATCTCTGCAGGGCCTACACTTTAAAAATCCAAAACTACCAGACAAAACACCACAAGACAGTCCTCCCCACCCCTCCTCCCATGTAGCTGAACTCGTTGGGCACACACATTCATTGTGCCAGAGAACCTGGGACGCTGCATGGTCTAGTGAGGGACCTTAGAAACACTTCATTAGTTCTGAAGTTGGATGCCAGGATTCAAACATGTCATAATTTTCTTGACCAAAAATTGTAAGGTTTTTTTTTAAAATAAGAACTTTCCAGTAGACATTCAGATCTATTTTTTCAACTGCAGTAAATGACTACATTGTACCATTATATTACAATACAATTAGGATAATCCAGCTCAGGAATACAAGAACACAGTAACAGACCCACAGTCAGCTCCATAAATGTTTCTGTTATTTAGTTCAATATACTTTCACAGATCATCTAATTCTATGAGTCCAAGACTTTAGTAACATGCTGACCATTAACTGTAACATTTTCAAAACAACTACATGAACTTCTTATACTAAACAATCTTAAAGAAAATTATTAGACTATTAAGAAGTTTAACAAGCTGACATTCTTTTAAACAAGCACATTTTTCTCAAGTGTAAAGCATTGTTTTTAACTCATCAGTGGAATCGTCCTTGCTTTCAGAGTGTTTGAGAAAGGTTAGAAAACAAAAATAAAAATAACAAATGCTAGAAGCTGCTGTGCAAAGCCATGTGGTTGGGGAGGGGGAGCAGGAAGAGAAAGAAAACAGTACTGTAGAACAGCACTGTAGAAGTAGTCTCATAAATGTAACTCAAGGAGTGTTTGCTTTGCGAAAGATTTAGCAACAAAAAAGGAAAACAATTTACCAGTAAGACGTAATTTATGAAGATTACAGCTATTTAATTAACATTTTCATTGACATATTCCTCCCTCTACTCACTTGCATAGCAAAATCCTGTAAGATTACAAAAAACTCTTTAGCCAGAATCCAGACTTTCACATGCAAAAACTTTTCATATGCTGTCCTTAAAGGACACTGTCCAGTGTCTTCATTGACAGAACACATTGCAAAGCAGAAAAAAAGGCTGTGACCATCACAGAAGTGAGTGACTTTTCTCCCACAAAAAAGAACCTGTGCCAATTAATGACCTTACTGATCCTTATGAAAATTGTGTGCTTCATTAAGTTATGTGAAATGACAACTAAAAATAGAGAATTCAACTAAAATCAGTTTCAGAGGACTGACTAGCATGGACCCTCTATGTAAGTCATCTTACTGATGTGATAAAAACCCAATCAGAATCATCTTCTTAACTAAAAGTAGATGTAAGATAGTTTTCAGTCTAACTGATAAAACTGACAAAAAGTCGCTTTGAATTCTCTACCTGTATTTTAGAGGATTTTTTTTAATTACAACTTTTATGAGTTACACTGTTGATATTTTAAAGTATATAGGGCAATGTATTACAACAGCAGGATGAAATTTCTTATTCGCAGGATAAAATCATAAAACAAGTCCCACTACCTGCAAAAGTATGAGGCATAAGATTTGGCATCCAGTTTAACAGGTACATTTCAAAATTACTGTCTTTTGCCTCTTTTAACAGAAATATTTGCAGTAAAATGGATCTTTATTCCTCAGATGCTACTCTGCTCCTGATGTTTGCCACTATCCAAAAGTTACAATCTGCCACGACCACAACACTCACACCCCAGAAATTAGGACTTTAAACAACCTAAACAGCAAGAAGCAAATCAGTAACAACAAAAACATGCCCAGTTTTCCCCAGCAATTGTTTATGATGAACAGTGCTCAGGGTAACAAATATTCAGCTCTATGAAACGATCATACAAAAAAACTGTACATGATATCAATTTTCCTGGTTTTCCCATAAGAAACTAGCTGTTGAGGTCTTAAAAAAAATATTATATATATTTTTTGTTCACTTACCTCTGTAAAGACCAAAAAAGCCTTCAAAACGCAAAACCTTTTTAAAGCAGTCAAAGCTGTTTTTATACATCAACTCTCCTACAACTGAACCAGAGGAGCGCTGATTCTGCATACGAGTTTTCACCAGGTCTATGGGATATACTGCAGTAGCACCAACAGCTGTAGAAAAGGATTTGGAGTATTATTTCTGCAACACCATTACCGGTGTAGTATATAATTCTTATAAATATATAAGCTGGTAAGATCTCTGATATGTTGGAAGTAAGAAAAAATTCTCAGGGAGAATGGATTACACTATTACCTAAAATAAGGTGCATAGGAAAAAGAAAAACAATCTGAATTACCAGTAAGGAAATTCATTACTGGAGTAGAGTTTCACAGTACTGTGGAGGGATACTAGAACAGAAGCAATAAGGGAAGAAAGGGAATGGCACAACCAAAAGTGCCATCCACCACCCAGTTCTTCACGTGTATTACCAGGAAATGCACCTTGCACCTTAGATGAGACCAAGTACTCTGGCCAAAAATATTACTCACCTCCAGCAATTGAGCCCAAAGTGAACCTGTAAGCTGACTCAGCTACCTGGAGCCAGATAGGCCTGCCTAACTCTCCAAAAGATTGCTGCGTGTGGGAAAGAAAAGAAAAAGAAATGCTTGAAAATCTGCATGGGAAAACAACGATGCCTGTGAATTGGCTTTTATAGCATTACAGAAGGAATCTGATACAAATTGGTAGCTTTATGTTATGGAGGAAAAAAACCCAAAATTACTAGAAATTACTACACAATTTCTATTATGCCTAATGAATGAAACACATTTTTCAGTTATTCTTTTCAGAAAACATTCTTCCTTACATATTCGTAGTATAACTGAAACAACCATGGTCAAGAAAAAGTAGACAGAAAGTCAAATCAACTTTGCTACTTAAGGCACTGAATTACCTCTTGGCTCAAAAAAATTTCAATATCTCAAAAGGAATTCAGTATCTCACAAACATAATTTATCAGCATGGGATATATTTTAAGATTACATATACATCAATACATAGCATAAACATGAGATTTCATGTCTTCAAAACAAGCAAAAAGTCAATTATTCCCCAAAGTATTTTCCACAAGACTTTTTCAGGCCGTTGATACAGACACAATGATGACCTCACTTCCTTCAATCACATACGCTACTATAAACGCATTAGTGTTTTAAATATAAACAAGTCTGCGCAGAAAATATTTGCAGAGACTCATAATCTCATTATTAGATGGTTATTAGAAACAAGGTAACTGGTAAACAAGATGTAAGTGTTCACAAACTTGCACTATAAAGTATGTAAGATGGGCCAAATTTTCTTCCAAACATAAACAAGGGGATTAGAGAATAATTTATATTATGCAGTATAACTTGCCTGGGTTACATAAATGGCAAGATATTAACTGTTAAATTCCATATTAAAGCAGATACTAAAGCCCATCTCCCAGACACAAACCTGTTTTTCTTAAAAGCATCCTCTACCGTTAGCAGATGCACTCCTGACAGCACAGCTGGAATGTACACAGACCTCAGACTGCTACAGGAGGCTTTGCTCTGATGCATGTTATGAATTCTCCACAAAAGATTATCACATGCACATTTCACAACTAACTCACCAAGGCTACTTAACTAAGTTATATTAAGCTTACTGAAGCTCTGAAAGTGGAATTTCCACAGAAAGACAGCATGTACCTCAGCGTAAGCTGCTCTTTTTGGACTGGTATTACATTGGATGTGCAAAAACCTGCCTTTTCTGCATACTGTTACACTCTATGTACACAATGTAGGACAAAAGCCTATGAGATTAAGATGGGATCATTAACTGTAAAAAATATATGGTTTATATGTTTTTTCCACAGAAGAAGAAGATACTGCTACTACCGTTTCCTTCCACAAGACATTCTCCTCCCCCAACAATATAGCTTAACAGAGAAGAGCAGAGAAATTCTGGGTAGCACTAAAATTACAAAATGCACAGGTGGACCACCATAAAAAAGTATAAATCAAGCGTATTGCCTTTACAAGCAAAAAAAAAGCAATAAATCTGAAGAATGTCCTCACTAGTCTCAAAAGAATGAATTTTCCTGATCTGAAAAAAAAATCACAATAAAAACAAATTAGCCACAAAAATACAGAGATAGCTCTTGATTCATGTAAATAAAAGACACATGAAATAATACTACCCCAAAAAGGCCTAGAAACAGGACTGGTTCTTCATTCCACAAAATTTTTTTCCTAGTTTAGCACACCTGCTTCCTTTTAGCTGTTTTAAGGTTATTCTTTTTCTTCTAAGCTCCACAGAGTTCTCATCAAAATCCAGTCATTACATTCAGACATTATTCTTAATGAATATGTCACTGGATGTTAAAAATCAAATTCTTTGTGAAGGAAACAGCACTTTTATATTATTAAATAAGTGTCCACCAAGTTTGCAGTTTACTTGTGTGTTCAGATGGATATGTAAATGAATGTAATTAATGCTATAGCTTTCAAATCATGAATATTTATAAACAGAAAATTACGGTAGCTGTCATCCTCATAGGATATTCAGCTGCTAGGCTTTAAGAAAATCTTTCACAATGAAAAATTGACAATAAAGTAAACATGGTTGAAAGCAGGCTAATTTCCATTTCTACCACATCTACAAAGATAGAGTTTATGTAAAAATTTAGATTTTCCTTTAAGAAGGAATTTTAAAATCACATAAAAGTGATTACAGACTTGTTTTCTTTTTCCAAGGACAGCTGGACCTCACTGGAATGATATTCTCTCTTCCAAAAAGGGATATCTTACATTTTACTGATACAGTTAAATAAGGTAATGTAAGGTTAACTTAGGATAAGGTTTAATAAAAGACTGTTCCTTATAAAACACAGAAAAAATCACTTTGCTTTCTGCTGTGCTCTCTTAACACCGAATGCAGAATATGATGAAAATGTAATGTATTACTCCAGGAGTGTGAAAAGAATATATGCTGTTCTAGTGATGAGTGAAACTTTAATCAATCAGCTCATTTTATAACAGTACCAAGCTACAAAGGTAATTCTGAAGCGTAAAACAAAACAGGTTAGTATTTTATCTACTCAGAAAGGTGAGTGCCACAGACACCTATTAAAACCAAAGTTGGCAGCTCGGAATGTAATTACAAAACTTCATCAAAAATATTTCTCACTAGTCTGGATAAACATTGCATACATATGTCTGCATAAATCCATTCCATCATTCTTGTCTTGAGGAATCCATATGAAGGTTGTTACCATTAATAGGTTTTGGACACTTATTTCATTGGTTCAGATATGTCTAATCACCTAAGGACAACAGAGTGGTAACATTAAGAACAGACCAGATACTGCGTTTCAGACCAGTTTGTTTGAAAGAGAACTGAATGATCAAATCCACCTATAACAACAGTAACCAAAATACACTGAAAGTCCCACATATGGAAGACTTGCTATAGTCAATATAGGACAATTTTTCAACCATAGCAGCTGAACTAATTTAAGATTTTCCTGCCACTGATACATATCCTAGATTTTGTAGTGGATATAACTGCTTAAATGAACCTGTTTGCAAAATGCATAAAAAGTGATCTGAGAAATAAAAGGCTTTATAAACACAAGCTTTCAGTTTCAGACAGAGTCCTGGACCCCTCATCCACTAGCAAATACAGGACATTCACATGGTGAACAAGACACCGGTGATTTTGTCACTGTGCTGCTGCTTTATCGCAGACCACCCTGCAGCAGTACTGTCACTGGCATCACCAGGGTAGAGAATCTGAATTCCACTTTATGGGAGACTGTGTAGCTTGGAATGTCTACCAAAAGTATTGTTGCCAGCTGCATGTCCTCCTGCCCCAACAGCCCTGATGGCTGAGCTACTTGGGAATCAGTTGCTGAATCACTGCAATTCAGGAGCAGCATTTTAACTCATCACCAGCATCATATTGCCATAAATGCTGAGCTGCAAGATGTGGCCGTTCAGCAGCTGATTCATAAGAAGCTCAGCTGCCTGTGTACCAAGTGAGGCGTGGGCAGCTGGGAGCAGAGCACAGCCCAAGCCAGGCTATGCCCACTTGGGAATGAGAGCCCTTGGATGTCTTGATAGGCACCACATAAATTTAATGCAGACTGCAAGGGAGAGAATTGGAGTTGTGTAGACATTGTAAAAAAAATGGGAACCTTCAGGACAAAAAATTTTATTTATCTACTGAGTACCCAAAGATGTATTTAGCCAGAACTATGGGATATGCTCATACAAGATCTTAAGAATTTCCCTTTGTATATTACAGAGAGAAAGGGCATGTGGAGACATCCTTGGGGCAAAATGCACTGTTGCAGATGAACACTACTGTATTTTCATGTAAAGCTTACTCGAGAACGTGCAGCTCCATGGAACTGCAATTTCTCATTAAGTTCTAACAGGGAAAATAAATAAAAGATTGTGCATCAGAAACTTTTAAGATCAGATCCTATTTTTTTTGTTTTGCATAATAAACACCAATGTGCAACCGGCCTATGTATTTTATGATTCTGCAATCATGTAATTCACCACGTATGTATGTCTTCCTTTCTGAATCTGCTGTATAACTATTTCAAGGATTTTCTTGAGTGCATTATTATCTCTACATTACTAAGAGTTAATTCCCCTGAACTACTCTCATGAGAGCAGTCACCTACAAAATGCTCCAGAAAAATTATTTCCCTATAATATATCTGGAATGGAATGGAATGGAATATTTCTGTTAGCAGCACAGCAGATGCCCTATTACGTTGTGAGTTTCAGTATCAGCAGTACTTCAGGTTCAACCTTAGATGGAGGTTATGGTAAAATTTAATTCACAACTTAACTAGCGTTACACAGACTGTTTGCAAAAGAAAACCTCTCCGATTATATGTTGAGCCAAAAATATAGTGAAGATAAGCCCCCAAAACCTAGATTTATTTTTAAAACAACCTTGCAAGCTACACTCCTGAAAGTGAGCAGTATGGTACCCAGTAACTGTGGTGGAAAGTCTAAACATAAGCTAAACACCTGCATAGTGTTTGGTCCTAAATCTTTGGTTCTTACAGTTGTAAAAGAGCCATCGAAGCAAGAAACAATTTATATTCAAAATCCTACTGCACAGCCTGGGACTGGTGCTGTACTATACACATATATGTTTAATAAGGAAACTGTGAGAAAAGCAAAGCTAGCAAACAGGAATGTAAAGGTCTGGTGAAATAGAGGTTTAACATTCTACTGCAATATTTTTTATCTCCTAATTCTACCCTTTTCATCAGTCCCAATAAATTTGATTTCTCCTCCTACTGTCTAGATCAGATAGCTAACAAGTACACTAAAATTCAATTATCATTTTAGATAAATGGTTAAGCCAATAATGTAATCCATTTAAAAAAAAAAATAACAAATTTATAAGCCTTGCATTTAATAATATTTTTTACTATCTAAAACTAATTTTATAACTACACAGAGTATTTAGTGAAGTGAAAGGCCTCTTCAGGAGCAAACAAATATATTCACAGTAAGGAATCCAAGTATCTATACATGCTCATATCTAAACAGGCCATCCTTCAATATGATATGTAATTCCTTGTTTAGACACATACTCACCAGTCTGCCCCATTTCTAGCCTTATAGCAATACATACAGCGTGTTTCACTTCATAGGAATCTGTTTAAAGTGTATTATTCTTATTTTTCACATGCAAGTACATGTAAACATTCACTTAACTTCAACAATTTTATTGTATATATCACTTCTGCCTACCTGCCTCTGGAGTTCTGCCAAGTTGTAAGGCAACGCCCCTTCAGCCAGTGGTGCTATTCTCTCAATATCTGCCAAAGTTAGGCGCCTTTACACAAGGCAGAGAAAAGCAAATTACTGTTAGATAGAACATCAAACATATTCAATACAGTACTCCTTGCCACACCCCACAGAACACATCCTGAGTTTAAAAAAAAAACCTGTCATATTTGAATGCACGTCTAAGAAGTCTGCTATGCTGCAATAAAGAATCCTTGAAGTTAGAAGGGCATTATCTTCTTGCGGCTCACAAGTGGAGATAAAGGGAGCTTGGATTATTCAGAAGCAAGTTCTTGATTACTAGTAATAAAGGATATAATACACAAATTAAACTATTTCTAGGTATTCCTACCTATGATTTCACATGCGTTAAAGACCCCTGCAAAACATCATCAGTACTTAATAATACCAGTGTATTGTAGCCTTTTGGGACTACTGTAATGTGTTTTGTTATTTTATATGTATACCTACAATATGACAATTAATAATTGTGTTTGATGTACACAATTCACTTATAAAACGCATGCATACACCAAAGTCAGTTTACACTGAATAAATTACTATAATGAAATAAAATGGAACACACAACTTTTTAAAATGAAGACAAAAATTAATAGTTTTCACACAGAAAACAGCAAAATAACAATTGTAAAATGATAAAATTATTATGTTACCCAGTAACACTGTATAAATCTGCAAGTTGGTAGAGAATATCTATTTCCAGTGGTGTAACTTGTCCAAATCGGATTGCAGAGTGGGTAAATTCCTCTGGATTTAAAACGGAAAGAGAAATAAAGCAATTGTGTGTATTAATTGTCAAATTTCCTCTTTAAATGCTCACAAATAACTTTAATATCATAAAAATGAAATATATCGCCAAGAAGAAAAATCTAATGCAAAGGAAAAAGATATCTTTAGAAGAACATCTATCTTGAAACTGGCCTTTTCAACACAAAGCAAGTCTGACTCCACAACTCTGATTTACAGTAAGAATTTATCAAAGTCAAAAAAAATCCTAATATTAGCAACCTTAGTAAAACCACGCCCAAAATTTGTCACTCTTGTTTTGAAGTTCTGCAAAACAGAACAGAACAGAATAATTGTCTATTATTCACAGCTTTAAGGGCAACTGACTCATCTATTGCCATCATGTCCAGATTTCTTTCGCTGTTAGCTCTGAGTGACCCCAAGTTTAGGTATCTGTCTAGCCAAATTACATGACATGTTCATGCATAATTGGCAAACTACAGTAAACAAGTCTGAGCAGTGAAAACACAGCAGGTTTTTTTCACAACATAAATACAAGCAAGATGTATTTATGCATCTGCACCAAAAAACATTGCTCGGCAATTTGTTAGCACAATTTGGAGGATGAGGACAGGCATTTTATGGTTCCCTTTAGGGACAATGGTATGCAGAGCATGTGAAAATAAGCCAAACAAAGGAAAAACAAAGCAACTTGGCATGCTTTTTACCACACAGGCTTTGCTGGTCCCAT
The DNA here is from genome assembly GCF_949628215.1 of Phalacrocorax aristotelis. NCBI lineage: Eukaryota > Metazoa > Chordata > Aves > Suliformes > Phalacrocoracidae > Phalacrocorax > Phalacrocorax aristotelis. Next base: position 23,639,828 of record NC_134280.1, read on the forward strand.
CCATACAGGTAATAAAATCAGTGATAAAATCTGTCATAAAATTACTACAAAAGCAATGCACTCATGCCTGCAGCAAGACGGAAGTAAGGCAACCTTTCATATGCACAGGGACTAGTTATATCATAACAGACATAAACTATACATAAAACCACTCAGGCAAGTAAGCACTAAGAAGTTACAAATTATTACCATTTTTCTAAAAAAGATTTAATCATGCATAGAGTAACTAGAGCTAAAAAAAATGGAGATTACTGATAATGGATTTTCAAACTTAACCCATTCTATCACATTCCCTAGGAACTTTCTAGCTCTAAGCAACCACGGATCCCTTTCAAGGAGTGGTAAAATCCTCAATAATATACGGATGCGCAGTTATCCATTCAAACTAATAAGGCCAACACAGCTCCTGCCAGAATAACAATTCTTCTCCTTAATGAGCTAGCTGAAAATCATTACCAACCTGTGAGGATGAAAATCACCCTTTAACCACTTTCACAGTAGCCCTAACCTTGCACATTATTGCAGCTTCTGACTTGCCTTAACCCATACACAACACCAGATTACAAACTGGACAGGATTAAAAAATTAATAAAATGTAGGAAATATACTTTACCTTTTGTGACTTCAACATCTTTTCTTGTACCTGCTATGTTACTGTATATCTTCCTAACAAGATCCATGTTATTCAAAAGGCCATTAAATGCATTGAAATAGGAGAAGCTGACCTGATGTGAAACAGTTCCACCAGCTACCTTTAAAAATTAAAAAAATGTAGTTAAGTGCCTTAAACAATTTTACATCTTATTACAAGAAACATCCATTTCAGCAAATGAGGAAAGAAATAAAGATATCTTTCTATTCCTGTAACTTTAATATATTTTCAATAGAAACATGAGGGGAGCATTATTAGACAGGATAGTATTTTTTGGTAAAAATTGAACATTAGGAAACAATCAGGAAATAATAATATAAGTAGATTATTATTCAGTTTATCTGATACACTCAGTAAATGTGTCACTGAGTATTCTTCTAATACTCTCTATTTCTAAAAGAGAAACGCATGTAAATGCTACTTCAGATAAAGGCACTAACTGACCTCTTGCATCACATCCAGCAGTGACCATTTATTTCAAAGTCTAAAGTTAGTAGATACTATAAATTTTATAGAAGACAGTATGCCTTATTAGTTAGGCCCGGCAAGATTTGTAGGTAAAATAGTAAGATAAAAGTTATTACTTTGTATTTTATATAATTTTCATTCTTACATACTTTTTATACTCTATACTTTTAGTTATAACTTTATGTCATTATTTTACCTACAGATCTTGCCAGACTGTCACAGCTGTAACCATTCTACCTCTAGAATCTACATATTGATTTTCCAATTCTGATCTGAAAAAGAAAAGAATGTAAGAATACCTGAAAGGACAAAACTGTAAGTAGTCTCGACCTTTTGAGATCTGTCATACATTCAAATATAAAAATTAGATGTTTTTGTACTAAATGAATGTTCTTTCTGTGCCAAGTACAGTTTTGCCCTGCTTTAGTGGAAAGTATAGTAGACCAACTCAAACTCTTTCCAATGGCACTTCAAGCATGTAAGCCAGACTGCCTAACTTCCACTACTACAGCCAAGGAGAGCTGCCATGTTTCACCCTGCCCATTCTATTATGAAGGTGATAATCTCTAGCACCAAGGCAGTGATAAACAGGTAGGATAAGACCACCTGGGAGAAAAGCAGTAACCTCTGAAAACATTACAGCTATTCAACGCTGAATTCAAGGCACTTTTCTTTACACTCACTGAAACTAAATTTTCTTCCACAAATGGAGTCAGCATATGCGAGCGAAGGGTAACCATGATGTCATTGAAGTCCAGGCCAGTTATCATACCACTTTTATTTTTGTCCTTCAATGCAAAGGCTTGTCTTGCATGTTCTGACTGCAGCTCCTAGAATGAACATTCAGAAACAGCAGGTTAGAAGCAAATTCTGTAACTCACTGTTCACAAAACTCTCACTAATTTCATATTCTTACAGCATGCCTCAATACACCTGTGCATGTAGACCACAGCACAACTGCAGTTTAAACTTAAAGGCCAGATCAACTAAAACAGTAAGTCTGCATCCTGATTCTATCTACAGATTCATTCCTCTGTCAAAGAAAAGCTTCAATTCAACTGTAAGGAAATATGCACTTTCACTAAATGATTTGAGAAATAAACTTCACATACCCATGTCCTGTCTGCTATCTATTCCTTTATTAAATACTTAACTGCTAGAAAAACTTCTGATATTGATCTTAAAGACTCAAAGTGAGCTGAACTCTTACACATACAAGATGAAATATGACTGGGCTATTATAAACTCACTGAAAAGTACTTGAAAATAAACAGGAGGACAGTGAAAATTATATAATATAGATTTAGATTGCCCCCAACAGCTACCTCCCATAATGTCAGAAATGGTCACTCATTTCAGGCACTTTAAAACTCCTATACAATCTGTAAAAACCTTCATATAAAGCACACTGCAGTAACCTAACCTCAAGATAATAATGATGGTTGTAAATTCTATGTCCAGAAAAAGTTGTTTCCTTCTATTCAAGCAAACAATAAACACATTCAGCTGTCATTCAGACCTCTAGAAGCAGCTAAAATAATAACCATGTTCTCACAGACAATAAGAAGAGGGCAAACTATCTAGCTTATATCACCTTTACAGTAATTTTTCAAGTCTTATAACCTCAAGATCAAGGTTTTCTAGATCAGGGTGCAACAAGCCTGCTCTGATCCAAGGCCCAAACCCCACAAGATGCTGTTAGGCCAAATAAGAAAACCAGCCTGATCTAAAAGGAGGGACAACAATATCCAGCTTGTCTACATATTGAAACTACCGCAGCTCATACTACCCTCCCCTACTAAGGGTTTTTATTATATGATGACTGTAAGAGGTTAATGTACTTTACACAACAGTATCTTGGAACATAAACATAAAAACAGAACAGGTATTTATTACTTTGCTCTAGGTTCCCAACAAAAATATTCTGGTTTTTTTTCTGCACTAGTGTCCTGAATTTGTGCCTGGGATCACTTAAAATATGTAGTATCAAACGCAGGACACAGCTTATTCCTTGAAAGTATCATAAAGTTATACCACAGCCTTGAAAGACAGCACCAAACTCCAGTATCTCAATTTACAATACACACCTCAGATGCTATCTAGTTAGACATATTTTTCTGGAATCTGCTCTAGATCTAGATACAGCTCGGTACAGGAAAGACATGGGCCTGTTGGAGCAGGTCCAGAGGAGCGGCACAAAAATGATCAGAGGGATGGAGCACCTCTCCTATGAGACAGGCTGCGAGAGTTGGGGTTGTGCAGCCTAGAGAAGAGAAGGCTTGGGGGAGACCTTATTGTAGCCTTTCAGTACTTAAAGGGGACTTACAGGAAAGATGGGGACAGACTTTTTAGTAGGGCCTGTTGCAATAGGACAAGGGGTGATGGTTTATAAACTAGAGGGTAGATTTAAACTAGATATAAAGAAGAAATTTTTTACAATGAGGGTGAAGGAACCCAGGAACAGGTTGCCCAGAGAGGTGGTAGATGCCCCATACCTGGAAACATTCAAGGTCAGGTTGGACAGGGCTCTGAGCAACCTGATCTAGTTGAAGGTGTCCCTGCTCACTGAAGGGGGATTGGACTAGATGACCTCTAAAAGGCCCCTTCCAACCCAAACTATTCTATTATCCTATGATCTGTTTTTATCCTGGACAATAATTACAGATTATTCCAAAGCACATTTATCACTCTCTACTTTTAAGATAGTATGTCCAAAACTATTCTGTACCAAAGGCCAGATCTGGAAGTACATAATCTATTTTTCTTCAAGTCTATGAGACAGAAAACTTTAAGTAATATCATGAGGTCATCACTCCATGTTAGTTTATGGAATTCAGTGCAATTACCTACAATTCTGCAAACTCCTTTCTCATGAATTATTATGCACATTTCTCCTACTTTCATCTTCCTCCATCCTTTACTTCCTTATAGTATAATGTTCAATTCATATGTTTTTACTGTAACTTTTTGGAGAGATCCTTTGAAGCCTCATCCCTAGAGGGTGCTTCAGCAACATCTCAGGAAAGCAGATTTGCCTCCTGCAATGTTTGACTGTGTTTAAGACCAAACTCCCAAAGTATGTGTGGTAGTATGCATGCCAGTGAGAGAAAATAAGGGTAAGTATTAGGATAATGTTTATAAAACTAAAAGAAATGTTAAAGAAGCTAAAACCTTTATATGGGAGGTTACGTGCTAAATAACAACTGGTTATATTAAGGATGCAGTCTTTCCCTGGTAGAGGTCAGTTTGCTATTAAATTCCTATGACAAAAAAAGTAGACCCTCAATCCAGTTTAACAACATTCAGAAAATGGATAATTTCATAAATAGTATATTAGTCCCATTCTTTTATAGGATGGTATTCAAGTTAAAGCACAATGAGTACACACTTTTTACAGAACTGGTATGGAGAAATAACAGTTCATCATAACTGTCAGGATTAGTATCAAATAATGATTATCACTACCAGAATAGGCTCAAAATTTATAATGGTATTAGTGTATTATTAGAAGTGAAAATGAATTTCAGTTCTACTTTGGAAGAAGGTTAATAACTGACCTGAAGAAATTGAGTGAACTCTGAATAGTTAAGATGCTTCTTCCTGTTATGTCCAAAATGCAGTCGAATGAACTCACAGTCCCAGTTGAAGGGGATTTGAAGATGAATAATAGTTTGTTCAAATATTTCTTTGACATTTGCTTTGGGGGAGGGAAAAAGAACAAGTGAGCTTTGGGGTACAGTAAATCTACAAACATTCCAGGAAGGATACAAACAAATTTTGTTCTAAGCAGCTGTTTAAGCAGTGTTTTAGTTTGTTAAGAATAATTGCTAACCAAACCTTTACAGACCTGTATACGAACACATTTGTGACACAATGTGATACGTTTTGTATTACTACATAAAACCTTGGAGTAAGTGTTTTATTTAGTTTTAATTAAGAAGCAATTTCCCTCATACATGGCAAATAAGAGCTATTTTGCATTCTGATGTAAAAATCAATAGTGGTTCCCCGTCTCTGCTAGGAGTCAAATTAAGCCCTTTATCAAGAGCACGAATACCTGCATTACAATCTCATACAATATTTGTCATACTAAGTATGGTTTGATTGAAACTTGATTATTACAATCACACTGTCTGAATGTCTATTGAAGATAGGTATAAGAAATGCCATCTAAAACATGTCATTAACTCAGCAGAAAGCACCTTATTAAAAGCTTTTGATAAGGCCTTAGCACAAAAATCAAATCCTATAAAACATAATTGGTAGTCTTAGTTATTAAAATGTTTTAAGATATGTGAAGATAGAGATGTCTTCTTTTAAATGAAGAAAAAACCCTGTCATTTCAGAATATGGAATTCTCCATGTGTATACTGTACAACTGAAACGTCAATGCCAAATGTATTATCTGAATTCAGTCAAAAACCTCATCTGAAAAAAAAAGCATGCATTATTCATACACATGCTGCAAAACAAGCCCGTTTTTCTGCAGATTATCCAACCACATAAACAGTAAAACTGGACATCTACCTATACCACATGAACACTTTTCAAAATCTACTTCAAAGCCCTTGAATTGATTTGGTTTTATCAACTAACCTAGAACCTCCTAACAACCAAAATTAAGGAAGTAACTCTATCCCAGCCAGAAGCAGGACAGGCATATAGCCTGAATTTAAAACAAAGTACAAATACTTTAGCTGAAAACACACCTCCTCTTTTATCTGTTTAGAGTAAACAGTTCTGCTAAAAGACAAAATGCAGCGAGAAGAACTTTTATATAATAGCTCCATCAAGAGCTATTTACTTGTAGTAAATGTGTTGCTTTCTCTATGCTAAAGGACTCCTTAAATCATTCATTTTTGCAGTTCTATAGCCATTCTACTAGTTCTAGATCAAATCTAGGCAAATCACTGTATGGTTTTCTTTTCAGTGAGGAAAGGAAGGGGAACCTTCAGTACAAATCTGTCTCAGAAGGGGGACATACAAAGTAGGATTCCTTGGCTAGATCATGTGCTTCACAGTTTGAGATTACATATTCAAAGGGCAGATTATGGCTAGTAAGTGATTAAACTGTAATCTAGCTCTTATTTAAAGGTCAAACACAGACTATAGTCAAAAAACTGCAATTTAAACCATAGTTTCCACTGCAAGGCAGGCTGAAAAGTTGTTCAGGTAAGCAAAAAACTTAAAAAACTACCCTGACTACTTGTAACTGTCCTTGTACTTGTAACAGGTTTATTCACTGGTATCAATATTATATATATGATATATATATATATTTTGATATATGGTATATCAATATTATATCAATATAATATGCAAGGTAAGGGTTAATAAAATGAGAAATAAAGCACTCAACATGTAGTTCTAAACTATTTTATTTTGCCATACTTCCATTTAAAGTTTTGTCTGCAGCAGATTTATTCATCATTGCTAGAGATCAAGGAACCAAGAGAGGTAAATCTGAATTCCCCACCTACCACTGATTCACTGCAACTGCTGAACAAACTACCTCGAGCCTTCAGGTACTACAAACACAAACAGATCAGTGCAGCTCACTGTTGAACCTGCAAAACGGCACTGAACTGTCAGTGGAACAGAAGACAGGCCTGCTTAATTGGATCTATTGGCTTGGCTACTAATGTACAAACAGGGTGCCAACTTGTGACCACCTACACATCTGTAAAATTGACTTCTAATACACACTGAGGTCTCCTAATGAAAACTTAGGAAAAAACATGCTGAAGCAGCCAGAAAATTTGAATTTTATTTTAATTGCTTCCAATGATTGCTTCTTTTAACCTTACAGAAAGGTTAAAAAGTGTCATTTTTTTCTTAAATTATTCATGCCTGCTCATATAGACAAATCTTACAATTACTTTTAATGAGACTAAAGCCCCGTGTCTTTTCATAAAGCATTTAATTGTATAGTGCTTAAACAATCAGGAATCAGTTTCCTGAACTATTGATTTTTCATTCTCAAAAACATTTAAAACTAGTCATCAACACATCACAAGTCAAGATTCTTCAGCACATAAAAATAATACTGTTAAATGAATCAATAAATTTCTATTCAACAGTTGAGTGTATTGGTACTTGAAGAATCTCAGTAGTGGCTAACTAGCTTTAAAAAATGGTATCCAAAGTAGTCTGCTATAATTGAGGTGCCTTATGCATTTTACTTCCACAGGCTATCACCCACAATCAGTACTGTATACTGCATGTATTACAGTAGTCTGGGTTTAAAGATATGCAGTTGTACCTGATGCTTAATTAATTCCATGTTGGTTTTGTTTATGAAACATTCGGTGTACAGGAGCAAAGCCATGTACCTGTTGTGAATAACTGACACAGTTTAAACCATTGAAACTCTAAATACAATTTTCCAAAGCCATTTGGGATTCCCAAACATCTGTAGATAAGCACTAAAATTTACTACTTCTACCCAAGAGTAGCAATGCTTTCTTCACAATATATCAAGAGTACCTTTTTAATCCAATTTTGTTGGCTATTCTCTTATATTAAAGAAAACAGCTGTTACCACAACTAAGGACTCCTGTGATAAGAAGCAGCAAACGGACAATCACATTTCAGAAATTATACATAATGTGATCATCACCTACACTTTCACCACTATGAATTATGATCAAATATCTTCTTTTTATTTTTTTCACAGCAGAAGCAAAGCACTGACAATGAAGAAAACAGGTAACACTAAGGTACAGATGCTGGGGTTTTTTGCTTTTTTTTTTAATCTCCCTCAGTCAAAACCCAGTAATGCTTCTAAATTAAGACAAACTACAAGTACTTCAAATTTCCAACAGAGCTATTCTGCAGGGGGCAAACAGCAAATTATTTTTAAACCCTTTCATTTTAGTATGACATTTTACAGAATGCATTCATTGTCCCTGTCAATACATGTTGCTCATTTACTAATGTCTTCTCCTACTCTTTGCTCACCCTTCTGCAGTGGAATTCCTTTCCTACTGAGCTGATAACTTTCTTTCCAGGCTTATAGCAATGCATTTTCGTCTCAGATAGGCATACAAGTCAGCAGCCTGATGACATACTCAACTTACCATCAGGCCCAGGAACAATAAACCTACTACTCTAGTGCACTAGTACATTACCTCCAAGGCGACATGCATTCTCTCAAGATTGCTTCAGAATTTCCCCACCCAATCATTTTATACAAATTACAGATGCCTGGAGCGGCTATCTGCAGGCAGCATACACACGACTGGCTCAACTTCCATCAAGCACCATTACCTATCGGGCTCAGAAAAATGATATAAGAAAAACAAAGTTTTAGGCAATACTGAGTTTCATAGAAGGAGGAAGAATCCTTTAAGTTATAAACACTATGACGTCTTGTTGATGGCCTATGGTGGCGATGAGCTCAGTAGTCCAAGTAAGCCTTGAGGTAGTACCTATTATTTATTTTGACTTAGCAGGTCCCCAGGAAGCAGAGTGGAAACCTCACACAATTCTAGTGCCACCAACCAGTTAACAGAGTTTGTCATTCCCTCTCACCAGTGATGGAACATCAGTCATGCTTGTTAGAGACACAAAAATATAAATGTGATATTTTTAAGTACTAGCAGAAGTATACTAAAGGCTTGGGTTTTAATAGGTTTGTTTGGTTGTTTTGGTTTTTTTTTTAATGTCTACTCAGTCATCTACAGTCCCATTTGTATATATTTCAGCCTTAATGTACATAATGCATTTTAACATACACTATGTTGCTATTTTCCACTATTTCTGTAACAGCAAATTTTACATATTTTCACTTTCAAGCATATTTAAAAAATCACAGTTAAAGGCAAAAAGATGTTTTTTGTAGCACCTAATGCAACAGAAGTATATTAAGAGTGATTCAAATGTAGATAATACAATACGCACTTTGACCTGAGACTAAAATGACAAGTGGCAGGAAAAGTGAGAAAGCTAAACTAGAAATAGTTACATTGTATTTCTACTCTTATTTTAAAACCTTACTGGTTCTGTTTAAGATTATTGGCAGCCATAACAACAAATTGTCAATATATCTAATTTTAATGTGGAGTTCTCCTTTTCTGTTCCCTCTTTATGAAATTTAGTTTTGATCTGAACACTTTATTATTATTATAAAAAATGAGGGGCTCCCATCCTGCACTGCTCACAAGGCTTTAAAACTGGTTTAAACCTGAAAGAATCATACAACAGGAAAGAAAACATCAAAAAAAAACAAAACCAAAAAAACCACCATGGGGACAAAAGGCAGTCATAACATAGAGTGATGTTTCCTACATTTTCTGCATGTGTTAAGCAAAAGACATCTTGTAAACAGGCAACTCATGTATGGCTACCAGGAAGCCAAGAAAAATAGCACTTCCAGTTCACAGCACACTTGATAAAAACATGGTATTTTTCTTATATCCTCAGATCTGTAGCCACGTGACTATGAGATTTTTTTTCTGTTTACATTTTAGAAGCTTTCCAGCCTTTATGGTTGCAAATATTATTTTATAAAAAAAGAACTCTTAAGATTAAATCCAAATCCTAGCATTTTCAATCCAATTGCTCTTTTGGAAATGGTTGAGGAGTGAGTACTAGGAGTGATCTGTGCTTCCTGAAAAATAACACTCAAACCAAAGAACGATAACAACATATATTCAACTCCTTTCTCTTCTTCTCACTCACCTTCTTCCAGTGCTCCCAAACTTTATGCCCTGAGTAAGTAAAATCTGAACTTTATCTCCCAGATTAAAATTTGTTTAAGAAAACAGATGGACAAGATTTCAGTATCACTGTATACCCAACTTCTGAAACTCTTACACTGATGTTTATTGTTTCATTTCACCAATATCATGGTAATTTTCATAGTTGCATTACTAGGTATCCAATCCCCTTAACTCCCCCAGTGCCTTTAAAGAAGAGGGCATTATACTCTGCAAAATATTTTTAACTAGATTTTGAGCTGCAAGATGTTTTTAAAAGCCTTACATTCAGTTCCAAAAAATATTTTCCAATTATCTCCAAAATAATGTAAAAATTCTGAGTACAGAAGAATCACAAACATAAAGGCAGTAAAAATATTTCAAAATCTCATTATTTTAGCTCTATATTTCTATCCATACCAGCATGGGTATTTAACAAAAAAAGTGTCTCTGAAATTCTCTATCAGAGTGGCTTTCTTTGTAGTGACTCTACAAGGAAGAACAGCTGGAAAAAGCATTGAAATTGTACATTCCAATTAAAAGTGATACAGTCCAGATCACTGTATGGTTTGCCAAAGGGATAAATTACAAAGAATCCTTTCACTTCCAGTTAGACAGTTTAGTTTTGAGAGAAGTTTCAGTGATAGTCATGGACTTCACCTTTTAACCACAGCAAGGGTTATCTGCTTCAACATGAAAGCAAACCAAATATCTTGAGCAGATTTAATATTCAGGTTTGCTTTAACCTGAATTCAGGTCAAAAGACCTGCACAGAACAGAAATAAAAAGAAGCTTCCTTAGTACAACAGCATTAATTTTATGGAGTTTTTTAAAATATTTCACACATTAAGTAGCTTAGTCAGTTACATCCCATGATTTCCCATATAATATTCACCTAGGAATCATTTATGAAGACATAGAAGCATTTGATCAGGAAAATAAATGCTTTTTTTCTGCTTCTCCATGAATAAAAAGTCATTTAAACTACACTGTCACTTGCATCAATGGGTTATTAAAACAGTCCTTTTACTGCCTTTTATTCACCAAGCTGACAGCAAGTCCAGTGCAGCTGAAACATGTAAAGGGTACTGAGTACGCTGTACAGTTTGCTCATGCAAAGTAGGTCCAATTTCACGTTCTTGCAATGGACCTACTATACAAATATTGCAGCATACTATCTGCATTTATGGCAGTCATTCATACAGGATTTCTGGATGTCCAAAACTCCTGGATATATGTCCCAAAGCAATAAGAAAGTAAATGACATTGAAGTGACAGAATGCTTCCTGTTTCAACAATCCCAATTAACATATGATATTGCACAGAGAGAGACATTGATTAGCACAGCACAGCTTACAAGTATTTCTACCAAACAGTTTCTAAAGAATCATAAACTCTTTGTCCTCCTCCATTTCTCAACTCACAAGACAGAGGTTCTTCTGTAATACAATTTAATTAATAGTAACCTCATTGGAGAATTGGAAGCTAAACTTTTGAAGAGACAAGTGGCAGATTGAGGCTAAAGAGGGCTGCAAGAAGCTAAAGTACTCAAGTATGGTCTGAGTCCATGTCAGTAAATAAATCCTAAAACGGAGATGTGAACTCAACTGGTGCAGCTTGCTTTCAAATACAGAACCAGCCCTAAAAATCAACAAGTATACTTTACTTTCTGCAAATAACTGAAAATTTGAGTAGATCAGGATATTTTTGAAAATGCCATACAGTCATACCCAAATGATTCTGAGACATTATCTTGCATCCAGCAAAGCCAGTGTTCAGTTCAAGTTACTGTCCTAACAGACCAAAGTTGATTCTGTGTTCCACTCCCCAGCACCTCCACCCCTTGTTCCAGGTGCACAGTGCAGAAAAATCTCAGTAAATCCATGTCACTTCTGGCAAGATTTACTGGCTTGAGTTACCTTTGGAATCAATGCAATCACATCCACGTAGCATTGTATCTGAGCTAGAAAAGCTTGACTCATGTTTGCTCCCATAACCAGCACGGTTCATCTGCAGACTGGATACACTACACACTGATAAGAGAGTGCTGACTTGTCTGATAGCAACTCACACCAATTGGCTAAACTGACTCAATTTCAGTTTATTTCTAATAATTTATTACAACTTTTCACTTGTAAAGACCTGGTTTTATATATTCTCTTGTTTTTACATGAAACTAAACTCTGTGCCTTTCTGTTTATGTGGTGCGAAAATGAAAGAGTGCAGGACTCATTTATAAAATGGTCTCTACAGGCCACGAGACTGACTTGGAAATTGACTGCAGAGTTACCAAAGTCTGAAGATGTCATATACCATCATTCACATTTTTCCCACATCCATTAATTTTTATTATATGCCTGTAAGTAGCCCATGTTATAAAAATCAACAACAAAAAAAGAACATGTACCACTGATCTGTTTCAAAATACCATTAAATATAGTAATAATTGCAATATAATTAATTTTGTAAAAACAAGAAACCAATTGTAAATTTTAAATTCTGTAAAAATTTTCCTATTCAAGATTTATCAGCCTTATAATAAAAAATTCAGTGACAAAGATATGGAAAAAAATTGTGCCATTTCCTGTTTTACATTTTCTCGTTTGTGTTGTTCTTTTAGACTTTATATAATGACGTGCTCATACAAATAACAAGCCTCAGTCTGAGGAAATCTGTATACAATCTGAAATTATTTTTTGTTCATTTACAGAACCAGCTATATCAAGTGTGTTCATGAGAGCTACAAAGTGCGTATCCCTGTTTTGTGAGAGTATTAAAAATACCATTATTAACATGGCCACTCTGATTGTAGTAGTTTGTCTACTTCCTAATGACTGCATTTACTGACTTCACCTTTACTTAAGTTCTAAAAGATTTTAAAGACGTGTGTCCAAATCTCTTAGTATTTGACCCTTCAGTTAATGATGTAATTTAACAGACATCATAAGTCAAGCAGTTTGTTTCCATAAAAAGACCCTTGCAATTCTTTTTTTCAACAAGTTGCAACAATTTTCGTAAGAATGAAATAGTACAAACAGCAAGTGGTTACAAATCCAAGCATAGTTTGTATTTTCTTTATTGAGAGCTTTATTCTTTTGGATAGAAATAACATTTAATTCTCATTCCATTTTATTAGACTTTTTAGCATTGATTTATCTCATTTTCATAAACATCTGAAGTTTTAAAAATAAAACCTAGTCCTTAAACTGCAATGTCAATAACAGTTATTTAGCAACATCAGAAAGCAGTATAGTCAGCATAAAGAATTTTGTCCAATTACTAATTTATGTGATTAGGGAAAAAAAAAAGTAACAAAACTCAAAGGCCGTATTTTCTTCCTAATTTTTCCAACATATGATCTATTTGGAACTTACACTCATAACATTCCTCAAGAAAAGAAACACTAAACCAGGAATTCAAAAGACTAGACCTCCTTCATTTCTGTACTGAGCTCTTCCTGTATCTAATGACAATTCTTCAAAGATATGTGGAGATCCAGAATGTATTTTAAGAATCCCTCATCACTGAAGAAGTTCGAAGTCCACGACACAGAATTTTACTTAGGATGACACCGAACATAACCAGCATTGTATTAACTACTTTAGGAACATGAAAAATCTTGATTCAAGAAGACCGAGCAAAATATATTTTGTTTCTGTGTATTTCTTAAGCTTCTATCAATTGAAAGAAAAAAATGTTTTACTCATGCAAACTATTAGGAAATCAGTGCTGTACTGCACAATATGCATTTCTATGCACCAATGGTGATGAACCATTATTACAATTTATACTATTATAATCACTTGCTTAAACTGTTTTTCTTTAGATATTCTTACCAAATGTTACTTCTCCATTGCCACTCTTGTCAAATAACTGAAAAGCAACAATGAATATTGCATCTGGAGTACACAGAACAGATTCAAATGCCAAAAATTCTTGATAGGAAATCAACCTACAAAGGAAAGCACAGAAGTTATAAATATTTCAAAAAATTATTCACAATACCAATGATATTTTGTGTTTGATGCTCTAGAAAACTGCATGATCCAATTATTAAAATAACATTCTAATATTAAACAGTTAAGACTACTCTAGAAACTGAGAAAGTGTTTGTTATATTTAGGTAGTTACTTAACCTTTATGCAACTCAGTTTCTTCTTCTATAAAAGGACCAAATGCTTCATGTCCATCAACAACAAAATATAACTAATTCTCAGTGCATACCTACAATTTATTAACTTGCAATTATAAATGTAAGCAGACAGCACTTAAAAATTAAGACATAAAAAACCCACAGAAATTCTACCACCATGAAACTTACAGAGTTGTCATTGTATTACTAATTTACATATATGTATTTCTACTGAGAAATTATAGTTTAATGCAAGTATAGGAATATACTATATATGTATTTTCCTAAAACAACATATAACATTCATTAAAAAAAAAACAGCTTCAGAAAAAGTTATACTTTACTATGTATATAGAAAAAATATTACACTTCAAATATAACATGAACTGCAAAGTCATGTATTTGAGGACAAGAAAGAAAGAAGGAAACAACATTTGGACAGAAGGACATTAGACATGACCAAGGCAGGGAAGGATTTGAGTGTAACATTCTAAGCTGTGTATACAAAGACAGCCATCCTGTAGAAAAATGCAAGTAAGGATGCATTAGGAAAGCTGTTTCTGTGCGAGATAAGGAAGCAGCTGTACCCCCAGATAGGGTTCCTGCAACATTTCTGGAATGCTGCATAGAAATCCAAGTCCTTATGTAACTTATTAGGATAATCATAAATAAGTTTTCTAGAGGAATGCAGCTTATTCTGACCAACAGAAAAAACATTTCGAAGGGATCCTAATGCTGTATGTAAGAACAGCTGCAGAAAGATGAGCCCTAAGCCAGGGAAAGATAAAGGATAATGTTGGCACAAGAACAAAATCACATATCCATAAGGAACTTTAGAGCAGGCATATACTGTGGCCTTTCTAGAATATGGCAAGCAAAAGCCTTAGGTTTTAACAGCAAACCGGGTTTATTAAACCTACTGCATGCTTTCATCCTTGTAAAAACAGGGGACTTGGCTTGATGACTTAGAATATTCCATCCAGATACAAGTTCCTGAGCTCAGTTTATAGAAATAAATATCTATTGCAGCATCAAATAAATTATCAATGGGAGTAAGAATCTTAATTACATTTTTTGAATTAAAAAAAAAAATTACTATTTCAGTAGGTGCTGTTAAATCATAGAATATCACTGTAGATGGTACATTTTCCTAGAAAATGTACATAATTGATCTGAATTTAGTACTTTTCATAGGAGATCATTAGCTCATAGTGATAACTTCACACATATACCGCTTACTGCTAAAGAGCCAAGTATAAAATCTGTTCCCTGCAGAAAAAAAAAAAAGAAATCAAACCACACTATTTATTACTTTATCTAGTCTTTCTCTGTCAAAGTACACATAAAGCAGAACTGAGATACTTTAAACAAGGTTACATATATTAACATTCTCACATATATCCATCATACAGAAAATACAGAAAAAAAAAAAGTAGTGATTTTGAAAGGAATTAAGATATGGCATATACAGAATTATGATATTAATTTGTCACACTTAGCCACAAAAATCAAAGACGTGAGAATGGTTCTTCAGATGTAAAGTCAATTTAATCCAAAGGAGGATCTTGATAAATACGGATTTAGTATCGGAGAAACAGAATAACCTTTAAAATAATTGTAAATACTATCATTTAAAAATACACCTCACATACAAGCATAAACCTGACATACAAATTAATTCCTAACCAGGAAGCTTTATAACTGACAGAATCAAGTGACGATCTCTGTAGAATGCATTTGTAGAAGCCTGAACCTGAAAGAAGCCGTCTTCAGAGGTCTCACTTTAACAGTGCCTACAGCAAAAGGAGATAGACACATTCAATTTCCTTTCCATATGTTCAATTTGCAATGCCTAAGAGCAGGGATATCCCCCGTGATCCTCCTTATCCATTAGGGTGGAGATAACAGGAGCTGGATTAAACAGAATGATGGAGCTTCCCACCCAATCGCTACTCAAGTATCATTCAGTGAACCCGGTGCATTGCAGAGTCCATAACAATATCAAATCACTCACCTTTCATTTTATCTGTAACATTATTTTAAAATATCCTTTCCTCATATTTCTTCTGTACCGTTACTTTTCACACACACACAAAGTAAGCCTTGCGTTCACAATTCTTCTCTGTCTTTCCTTTTTTCCTACTACAACTCTCTGCTCTTTTTTTCCCCACACAACATAGCTTTTAGACATTATGTACAGCTCTGTTGTGACTCTCCATTATGTGAAACATCAACTCTTTCTTCAGGACTTAGCTTAAGAAGAACACATTTCCAAATTTTAAAAACGATATGCTGATAAGCCAAGTAGCCAGAAAAAAGCAATTAAAATGAAGAATTTTAAATGACTGCTGTGAAAATTTGAAGGTTTGAAGGGAGAAGAAAATCTTTGATTTTAAAACTGCAATGCCCACTAATGTTAATTGCCTTCTGTAATCAGGAAGCTGGTTTTGGCACACGTATATAAGTACATTATTCAGAGTGAATATCTATCCTAATTTCAAAAGTAGTGCCTGCAGTCTGATGATATAGGAATGCTTACCTACAGCATCAGTGAAATCCCATTGTATTAAACAGACAGCACACAGGGCAGTTTAGGCCAAATTCTAGTTTAGACATCATCACATTAATTTCTCAGAACATGCATTTGTAACAACGAGGAAGAAACACTTTGAAAGTGAAAAGTCATCAGTTTTAAGGACTACCTTAGAGTTCCACTAAAGCAAACCAGTCTTGTACTGTAGTAACCAGAGAAGGCAACAGTACTCTGGAACAGTTAAGTAAGTATCAAGTTACCATCAGGAAAAAGTAAAAATACATTTATTTTAAAGATATGCCTACAGACAGCAGTTCCAAAATGTGTGTTTTTTTCTAAAGTGCCATACTTAAAACTAAAATAAATAAAAAATTATTAACGCAGAAAAGTTACCAAAAACACTTTGCATATTTATTTGAAGAGCAAGCAAGGCTAGAAGAATATGATAGTGGATAAAGGAATGAAATTTCGTAACAGAACCCAAAGCTTTTCAATGACTTGCTGAGTGACTTTGTGCTGTCATTTAATTTACAAATATCTGTATGGAATAGGACTACTGATACTTCCTCAGACTTCATAAAGTAACTTTAAGTCCTTGGAAAGATGTAATATATTCCGGAATTCAGTTGAAGATTACAGTAATTATTCATGCTACAGATTAAACTCTCTGTGCAGATTACATAGTTATTAAAGTCTGGATTTTGATATATTACAGCTCACTACAAAAGGAAGAATGTGAATGTAAAAATAAATAAATAATCCAAAGATGATAATGGGGATATAACAAATTCTTTACATGAAATACAGAGTAGAGATAAATATAGACTAAAACATTTATGAAAATAAGTTTCAGACAAGTATCAACAGCTACTCAGACAGACAAGCATTTTGTATTGCAGACCATATGGTAATAATTCCCATTCCCACTGTTCCCATACAGAAGTAGATAAAGCATACTTACCCATATTTGATTACCTCACTTCAAACATTAGCCAGATTTAAAACAAAAAAAAAACACCAACCAAACAAAACCCCCCCTTATATACACAGAGAAAGCAACAAAAAGTGATGTCTCAACATAAAGTTCTGCTGTACCAATAAAATAAATTATTGATTTCTTAATGTGAGAAAGATCCTTTTATAAAACATTTTCTGAAGAAATGCACACCACAAAAGATAACTAAAAGCTTTCAGAGAAACAGGATACTGAGCATGTTAGTTTACTAGTCATCAGTTAGACTATTATTTCAATGGATAAATATAAAACAGCATTTTCAATCCATAACAATGCAAAAAACTGCACCCATGTACTGCAAACAGAGACAGGTTATTTAGATTTATCAAATGTATGCATATATCAAATGTATTATAAAAATGCTGCAGCTTTATAAAATTTTAAAAAATCATTTAAAAAGATTCTACATTTATCGTTTAGTGTAAAATGTATATAGCATATACAATTTTATTTGTAAAGCATAGATACTGTGCAAGCTGCTCAGGATACTATGCAAACTAATAAAATATTCTAAAGCAGAACACAAGAAAATAAAAACATTCAAGTGATGTCAAAGGTCAGATTTAGACTCACAAATCCAAGGAAGTTAAGGGGCTTTCATATTTAAAATAAGTTACAGCTATATATTTACAAATGTATACTATTTTAACAGCAACTTTCACTCTTTGCAAAATACCCACTTCCTTCTGCATTCTTGACCTCTTCTCTGTTCCATCTTAAGCTTTTCACTTTATTTCAGTGATGTCCACATTTCCTGCTACAATCCAAGGTTCCCTACTACCATTTCCTACTACAGTCCAAAACTAGAAGCCTACATAAAGCAAGAGAAAAGGCTCATTTGAAGACAAGTGGGTTAGAGGGTACTACCTCAGTGGACTGGACATTTTGTAAATTAGTCTCAGAGACTGTCTAAAAGCAAGTAATATCATCTGTAAGCAGAGTTGGAAAAGTTTCATGTGGTGTGACCTTATCTTGAATTGGCAAACACCTTCTTCCTTCATAGGGTCATTAGTGTCTCTCTTTCCTAGTAGCCAGCACTTTAAAAAACACCTCAGTGGTTCGATTTGAATTGCACACTACAGAAGTAAGAAAGCTTTTCCATGTTTCCATGTTTAATTACAGGTACTAAAGACTCCACATAATATCTATTCATGGACATAAGTATACAGAACTTTTCCAAGGCAATCATACTCCATTAAACTTAATTTGCAGTTCAACTTCCTCCACATTTGTAGTAATTGTTAAAAGTCCATTAAAACAAATCTTAACTTAAAAAATGCATTGAACTCTTCACTGTTAAACACTGTATTTTTTCCCCAATTTCCACATATTTATAGTCTCTTGTACTTGAAAAAAAAAAATCCAAACAAGCTTGAATAAAATCAATAATGTATTTTAGAAGATGAAATTATCAAGCTCATTCACTCACGCGTTTACCAATGCATTACAAGCTTCTAATGGAAAGCAAAATTCTCACCCATCCTTTGTTTGATCTGCCACTCCAGCCAACAGCTGTACTGTTTTAGGATTGTAACGCGGATCTGTATGAAGTCCTAGGTATTTCTGCACAAAATCTTCTGGGGTCATGTAATGCTCACCATCTTTCTCGACACTGGCATACTAGAGTGAAAATGAAAAACAAAATCACACAAACAAAAATTAATCCATTTAAATGCTAATTACCAGTGATTACCTAACTAGTATCTTTACTGAGTATCACTTAAAATGGTGCACAACTGTCTGCACGTAACTCCTCTGAAATTAAAGGGCTTGATTAAACTAATAGCGCTCCTGTACTAGTTGCGTACCACAACAGATTACCCCAGCAGAATAGATGTGTTCACCTAATGACCAATATATTCTAATAAAAAGACAATTATGTATTTTCAGAAACTGTCAGGTAATTGCATAAATTTATAAAAATTACAGCCATGCCGTAGCTTTCCATTTGCATCTACACTGTGAAAACACCCACATAAATTTTCTTACAATTTCTAGTACCAGATATCTTCTGAATAATTGTTCATGATCATTCTTACAGTTAGCTTGGAAAATTTCTCTTTCTGTGAGAGGCAATTTATCAGACTAATTTTTATCCTGAAACTAATGGTTTTGGCATTTTTCATTTAAGTAAAATTTGACACAGAGACAAAAGGATTTGGGTCAACTGAAATGTTTCACTTTCATTTTGAGTTTTAATTTGATTAACAATAAATTTTCAATAAAAATCACAGGCAAATTTTATAATTTATATTTATATAGTTATATAATATATATACTGTCACCCAGTCCAGTTTGATGTGAGCTTGTTTCTCAGCATTTTTGCTCACAAAACCTGTAAGCAAGCTTATTTAATAGTTTAAAATCCATCTCTTCTGTTCACTCGCTACTGTACAGTCTTACTTGCACACACAATGACTTAGATGTCAACCTTCGAATATATGCATGGAACTGTCTTCGTTCTGAGAAAGTCAAGTTACAATACTACACAGCTGTTTCATGAGAATTTTGTTTTGCAATGAAAGTAGTGATTTTTAATTAATTTGTAAAAATGTGATTCATCTTTCTAGGTTCTAGTCATTAAAAGATGACTACATAAGCGGTCTCTGTAGAAAAAGAAATGGCAATGTCCCCCAAGACCTATAGTGCAACACGTATGCTAGTGAATTCAAACTTCAATTAATGGCTTTATCTGTCATTTTTAACTTTTCCACTATATACTGCAGTATCTTGATTCAGTTGACCCAGCTTTATGTGAAAGAGTAACAAAATGGGACCTTACTCTGCCAGGGACCCACAGGAGTTAGAATATTAACTATAAGACCTACACACAATACCTGTTAAGGTGTAACACTCCATTATAATAAAGGGGATCATTCACGTTTCATGCTTGTTTCAGCTGTATGCAACCCAGCCCATTCAGTCAGGACAGTATTTCAGCATAAAGGAGCTTGTATCAGCATCAATGACTGCTTAAGCATCTCCCATATGTCTTCCACAATATCAGCCCCTCACATCACCTCATCACCTCTCCCACCCTATGGCTGTGATGACAGCCATTTACAAGACTATACTGTAAACCAGACTATTGAACTAATAGATGATTTCCACAAACATAGGAACACAAAGCAGTGGACAGGAATCCTTTAATTCAGCACTGCTGCCAACATGACAATACAATGAAACTGTGGCTTCATTCAATTGACTCAGAAAGGTTCTCTTCTCGGTCGTATACACAAGTGACTAAAAAATGCATTATGAAGCACAATTCTGCTGCAAGACATACAATCCAAAGAAAGTTTTATGTATGAAGGACCATCAAACATGCAGAGTACTGAGTGTACCTTCAAGAATAACAGAATTCAAGTCTATGACAGTACACTGCTTATCAGTCATCTAAACATCATCATCTTTTTTTCTTCAGACACCAATTTAAGTGAGTTTACTAAAAACAGTGAATTGTTCTACAATAAAAACTGTGTATGGGAAGCTTTGTTAAGAAAATTTTGAGACAAAAATAATTAACTGACAGAAACATTTTGCTCCATATGAGGAGGTCATGGTATTTTGACAGAGCTTGTCAGCAAGCCAGTAAATTAAGGCCTGACAAAGTAACTAGGCTATGCCCTTTCAGTAGTTATTTACATTTGTGCTCAAGTTACCTTTTCACCATAGAACTTAAGAATTTTTTAGTACAAAATAGGCAACTGTAAATTATATCTTAATTTGTGTATAAAACATAACACAACGATTAAATCTGCATTTTCCTCAGTCTTGAATTATATGACTTCTTAACACAAAATTCTTACCATATATATACAGACTGTCTCAGGTAAGCACTTGATAAATTTGCATGAGACTTCTTTAAAAACGTCATCATATAACATGAACACAGAAAAACCCTACTCTATCCATACAATATAGTGCTAGATATCTCCACATTTTCAGAAACAATGCTTTCTTTGAAAAATCGGCTAGTTTTCAATTTAAAGGGGTTTACTATCCAAATTATCTTTTCTGAGCAGAGGAGGAATAAGTTCCAAAACAAAAGAGACCTTTCGGTAGTCTTAACTGTTTTTTTTTTTAATTAAGCTAGGCTATGAGCAAGATATTCAGGACATTTTTAAGTGTGTGTGTGGGAGTTTTCTGTATTAAAATTGGAAGTTTGGTTTTCTTTCTTCCTCTACCTTGCTGGAACAGGTGCCACTTGTATTCAGCAGGTAGGGAATAATTCAACTATATTCCCTGAGGGCTGACTCTGTCTTGCCTAAGAAAAAAGAATGAAGTCTCGCTAAGAAATCTGATAACTGTTGTTTTACACAACTCTTTTATCCTGCAGTGATGGTTGTTACTGAAGTCGGTGGTTAGCAAACACCTGAGAGGTAACTTACTTGATGGTGTATAAACTTGAAATTTCAATGCCTGCATTTCATAGTTACAGTATTACAGAGAAAAAATAGCACATCTTTTTAATACAAGTCAAACTTAAGACTTTTAAACAGTTTAAGATAATAAAAAGAAATACATAGCAAGCTTCAGAAATTCTAAGAAAAAGGTATATATAAAGCATCCATTAAGATACAACTTAAACTGGATGGACGGAGGACCCGTATCACATTAAAGGATACACATGAACAGAAGGAAATTTAAGTACACTCTCTATGAGTAAGGTGGATGACGAAGAGGCCTAGAGTTCACATCTTCCCTTGCACACATTTCCAAGGGAAGCCAAATTTAGGAAGGAATGCACGCCCTTTAGCTGAAGCTCACAGAACAGGCCAGCACACTCAGCAAAGAGGACAACATATCTGACCCCTGATGTGTGCAACACTAGCAGTATTTCATGACAAGTTTCTCTACAACATAGTCTTCAACAGAGTGGGTTAGAATTAGAATCCAATACAATCCAAAATAAATGTAAACTCTCTTTCTATGTCAGAGATGTCTGTGTTGTCTTTTTTTACAGCAAATCTCAGATACTCAAGAGGAAATAGGAGAGCTTTTGTATTTTTCATTCCTCAGAGCACAAAACAATCCACAGCTTAATTTGCATGTTTCTTCGAAGGTTATAAGACAGACATGGAAAAGACCAAAAAGCTGTTTTAAACCCAGTAGACTGTCTGCTTTTTAGGTCAATAAAACGTGTTGTCACAGAGACAATTTCAAGAACGAGTTGTACAATCTTCTTCCCCTCCACTTTTCCCTGTATGACCAAAATCAAGGCCTTTAAGCAATTTCCTTATTACCAGAAGCAAGCACTTCTACTAACTGGAAGTCAAGGATCATAAAAAGTCCATATTTCCAAGTTGGATGGAGTATTCTGACACATCAAATTTTTTTTGCAAGCACACAAAAGTGTCTTGCAAAAAAGTTGGAACAGCTGTGTGATGTTCTGGAACACACATTTTTGTATTTTATTAATACATATTTTTAAAAATCATATCTATATGTTGGTTATTTTATTCACATACTCTACTGTATTTCTTATCTACACAAGCTAAATGTCATGTCAACAATAAATTAAGCTGTAATGGAAGACTTTTTACTAGAAACTAAATGCTGGGCTTTCACAGTTTGGTTGCAACACTCTAAGTTTTAGCACTCAAGCAATGTCACCAGTGCAATCCAGTATGCAAAAGCAAAAATCTGCCAAAGTTCTGGCTGAGATATAACTTCTCCCTCTCAGGCAAAAAGGTATCTCTGCCTACTAATCGTATGTGGAATCTGTTAGATAATATGGTAGGACCAACAGATACATGTCAAAGATGAAATAATAGATTTTATTTACGGTGTTAGCTCTAACATTTAATTTTATATTATTTCCCTTTTCATAGAGTAAACCTTCTGGGATGTACTGTATAACACCCAACATAAAGGGAAAGAAAAAAGGTGTTTTAGTGATTCTGGAGATATCAGCAATCCAACTATGGACCTAAAATGTAGCTGTTCTTCGAATTCCATCTGTCTGATTCAAACCTGATTATCAAAGTTTTAGGACTGACTGGATTTTCCTTTTAGATCCTGCGTCACCATAACGAAGGGGAATGGAGAAAGCTTCATGCTGTTATTTAGGTATGTTAATTCTAATGCCCTGTGAGAGACAGTATTATGAAATACACCAATCTTACGAAATCCATTTTAACTTCTAAAAACATTGCCAGTCATCCATGCATTTGTAAGAGGAACACATACAAACCCCAAGGGCAGAACATACAGCCATGGAAGAACGTTTTAGAATCTTGCAAAAGTGTATTTAAAAAAATAACAGTACCTAGTTATGGTTATAATATTTGCTTTACAGAAAATTAGAAAATACCTCATTAAATTATTTAAGATTATAATCTGGAAATGATTGCCAGGAGCAGTTTCTCCTCAACACCTGATGGCCCTTACAATACACTGCGTCTACAAAGTGAACTTTTAAGTGTCCCACAAGCACGACACACGTACGATGCCATGGCAAACGGCTGAAAGGCCAAAAAATAAAAGTCTGTGAATCAAACAACATCAGACAGATCTTTTTACCTGCAAAAAAATATTTCGTAGTTCAGCAGGATCTGCTCTTTTGGCTGATTGCACCTGTAAATACAAGGAAGTTAATGCCTCGCCAGCCGGGCTACTGAAGGAGAGCAGATAAAACCCGCCGATAAGGGCAGCGATGCCGGGTGTCCCTTATCGAACCGGCAGGCGAATCCCAAGCACGGCCGTGCCCCGCGGGACTCCCGTGCCGATGACAGCTGTCAAACTCCGGGCTGCCGGGAGAGGTGCGGCACCCCGGCCCCGGGCGACGCCCGCCCGCCGGGCCCAGCCGTCACCACCCGCGCGCGCCGGCTAACGGCCCTCCGCCCGCCCCGGGGCGCCCCGCGCAAGCTGGCCCCGCGGCCTCGCCGCTTCCCCTCCGGAGGCTGAGGCAGGGCAAGCTGCGCTGCCCCTTCTCCGGGGCCGCCCCGCCATCACCGCCCCCGCCGGCGCCTTCCCCTGGCGCCCCGCGAGGCTCCCGCAGCCGTGGCTGCCTCCTCCCGCCACCCGCCGCCCGCCCGGCCGCCCCGCGCGGGCAGGCGGCGGATCCGCCCGTCTCCTCCTGCCACAACCAACGGAAGGGGAAGAGTCACCTTGACCGCCATGCTGCGCCGGGCGAGAAGGAGGAGGAGCCGCCCGCCGCTACCCACCCGCCGCGCCGCCGCAACAGCCGCCGCCTCGGCGCAGCGCTGTGGTGATGAGCGCCGTGCCCTGCCCTGCCCCGCCCGGCGCGACGCGACGCGGCTCGCTCCCCGCGGCGGGCTCCCCTCAGCGGCCGCAGCGCCCGCCGCAGGTCTCCAGGGATGGGGGGAGCGGAGCGGAGCCCACCGGCACCGCCGCGGCTCCGGAGCCGTGACCCCGCCGGGCGAGGAGGCAGCCGTGGCCCTCCCCCTGCCCCACCTGCCCCGGGCAGGAGCGGCGCCGCTGCCCCCTCCCCGCTTCACGGCCCCGCCGCGAGCCGTGTTGATCAGCCCCGTGTTGGTTCGCGCGGTGTGGGCGGCGTGTGCCCCCTCTGTCAAAGGCACCGGGATCACGGCGGCGGGTCCCCGCCGCGGGGCTGCTGGTCACACCTCCACAGGGCAAGAGTGGACTTACTGAAATGCTGCTGAAACTCATGTCTGGCTTAACAGATGCAGACGTGGAGGGTCAGCAAAGCTGTACCTGTTGATACCAAGCACTGAGAGTGTTTATAGACTGCAAAGTGTTAGTAGCCCCATATTTCTAACAAACAGAGACACAAAGTAATCAATTCTGGCTGCAATTCAGTAGCTTCTGACAGGCGGGTAATACTGCAGCAGTAGAGCACACTGACTTGGTTTAGACTTCAAAATTGAAAACATCAGGCCACAGCCTCAAGTAAGGAGAAATTCATAATCTGTTTGGACTGTCCAATCACAGTAAGAGCTTATAAAACCTGTCTTAAATAGTAATGCATGTTTTATCTTGCCATACTGTTTCACAGGCCCAACAAGATCTCTTTGATTACATGTCACTGGCAAAGATAAAAAAAGGACAGCTTCTGTTATACCGCAGGTAACACAGTGAGGTAAGAAACTACAATATAGTAGTTGGGAGTTTATGATGGTGTTATGAAACTATGACTCACTTCTGTAAGTTTAAGACAACTGACTTTAGAAAGCAGAACTTTTTTTGGCTACAGGTCAACAAAAACTTCCTGAAGATAGCTTGGAGTTCACATACTATGTATGTGCCTACCTGCCAGCAGAAATAGTTTTGCTGGAAATCTACCCATTGGGTAGGTATTTGACCACTGAAGTGTCTTGTTTGGCAAGTGCATGTATACGCTAGGTGCAGAGTAACAGCATGCCTCAGAACACCGACCCTTAGAGAATTGCAGGGATCTCTGTGGTGTTTCCAGCAGCGGCTCTAACAGGCAGTTCAGCACATGGCTTCTTCACTAACAATAGATGTTTTTTCCCTCTGTTGAGGTCGAACAGTGGCACTCAGCCATGTGATCCGTATGTGAAGAAAGAACGGAATTACAAGGCTGCCCTGCCCACCCCCAGAACTGGAAAGGGAGATAGTGTATTTGAGGCCTTTTTGCAAAAGGTTCGTTTTAGCCCACGGGTTAAACGGCCCACGGCCGAGGCACTCGGCCACCCAAGGGAAAGCAGCCTCATGCCTGAGGCGGGAGCGGTAGCACGCCAACCAACCCTCACGACCACCCTCACAACGCTGCCGCAAGAGGTGCGAAGCCGCGGCCGGTAGCACCGCGCAGGTCCATTGGCCAGGCCCGGTCGGCCCCGGCTCCTGGGGGTAGCTCCCTGAGGGCGGGGCTATGTGACCGAGCAATCGCCCCGCTGCGCTTCTTACAGGCTCCCGCGGGACGGCGCCGCGCATGCGCACGGGCTAGACGCCTCGCACAGGGCAGCTATTGGTTCTCCGCTGTGTTTCGGCGGCCGGAAGCGGAAGTGTGCGTTCTCTTTTCCGGTGAGTGGGCGCGCGGGTTGATTCGTTCTGGTCGGGTGACTTGGTCGCCGCTGCCGTTCTTCGGACATGGCGGGTGAGTCCTGGGGCCGGGCCGGGCCGGGTCGGGTCGGGTCGGGTCGGGTCGGGTCGGGTCTGACCGTACCGCGGGGGGGGGGCGGTGGCTTAATCCCTTGCGGGCTCTTGGGTGCTCTGGGACGGCAGGCATGAGGGGGCGTGGGGCCCCAGGGGAGGCGGGCGCCGCTCCCTTCGGCCGGCCGGGCCCCCGTGTTGCCCGCCGCGGGAGGCTGTGGCCCGGGCATGTGGCAGGGAAGTGGGGGGCGAGCTCGGGGCGGCGGTGGTAGGGCCAGTGGGCAGGATGTCGCCGAGGGTTGGCGGCGGTGAGCCCGGGGGGCCGGGGGTCGGTCTCGGGAAGCGCGGTCGGCCTCACTTCCCGCTGCTCACCTCCCGTTGCACGGTCCCCGCGCTCAGTGGTGGTGGTGAGCCAGGGCGTACCTCCGTGTCAGCTTGTTCGCTGCGGGGAATCACAACCCCAAGCGTGTTTTTCCTTAAAGCTTACTATCTAAGGTGAGACGAAGAACTTTCTGATGAGATTTCTGTAATGAAGGGAGGGTTGGGATTTGTAAAGTACTTGAAAAACACCATGTCACGCAAGTGACACATGTCTTCTGTGCTGGATTATGCTTTGGAAAACAAGACTAGATACAATTTGTTTGTTATTCCCTTCCGCATCTGCTCTGGGAGAGAAGTTGATAACTAGATAATTGATGGTGGTATACATGCCACTGTAGTTCATGGCCATCTGTTTCTTTTAAATATTATAGCTTTTTATTACCTACTTGTTCAGTATTTCTGGCGGGTCTGTGTGTTTTTTCTGACTTTGAGAACCTTTTTCTAAATATGTTCCTTCAATAATAGTGACATGTAGATTGTAGACCTCTTAAAAAATCTTTTTCTTCAGGACTTACTGCTATGGAGAAGAAGCTGGCTGAATACAAGTGTAACACAAATGAAGCAATTCAGCTGAAACTAGGTAATGTCACTTTTTAAATGTTGTGCATCTGATACTGGAATATTTTAGTACCTTCTTAAGAAGCTTCTTTATACTTAGATCCAGGTTTTGATATGAGCTTATTAATGTAAATATAGGAATGCATAGTCAAATTTTGCTGAGATTACTACAATTAAAGTACAGCTATGGAAAGTCAGTCCTGTCTCTGTGTAATAATGTCATCAGCAATTTATTAGCATGTAACCAGAGTGCACTGGAATTACATCTTGTCTTAGTTTCCTGAAGTATTCATTATGTTCTTTCAGTTTGATTTTTCTCTAATCCTTATGCTATGGTACAGTCCTAAGTATGTTTTCTTCATGGTGACCATAGCAACAGAATTCCTTTCTTTAGGGTTACAAATATCTAATTATATATTCTATATTTTTTAATATCGTTCCCTTTCCTCTTTTTTTTTGGGGGGGCGGGGGGGAATAAAAGCAAGAAAGGAGACAGAAAAGCGTTGTCAGGTTGGGCTTTTTGCTGCCCTTCCTCCCCAACATCTGGATTACACAAGATGTTTTTAATTAAAATTGTTTAAAATCTGAATAGAAAAAATGCCTCTCAAGAACTGCTTATTGCTGTCTACAGCTAATTTAGTTACTGGAATAGATATTGAATTATTGACCTCTTAGTGGGCTTGCTTATATCTCAAACTTATGTGCAGCAGTAATAACTTGAAGAATAAGGCATACCTGTCTAATTTTTAATCTTTCCAGCCCTTCAGTAGTTTGTTCCCTTGAGCAGTACAAATACTAAAATTTATTAAGAAAATAGAAGTAATGAACCTGTTAGGCACTTCTCAGAACTACTACTAGCAATCTTTTCTGTATAGTCTAGTAGTGTTTTTAATACACAATCACCTTTGGCTTGTGAGCAAAAATGTCATTATAACCAAAACACTTTTAAGTCTTTAAGTCATTGTAATTATGAAGTATTTCTCTTCCTCTTAAACATTATTTTAAATAATGGTTTTATGACTAGATCTAACATTTCACTTTTCTCTGCCACCTTTTAAAACCAAAGGAAAGAATGAGAGATCATTATCTCTGAGTGAATTTTGTCTAGAAATCCAGGGAGCTGCTATATCAGGTTTCAGAGAGACTGCTAGAGGGTTTATAATCAAGGTACCCATTGCCCATCTCAGCTAATATTCTTAGATTCTTTTTTTTTTTATTTCAGAGAGTATAAATGTTCCACATACAAATTATATTGAGAGAAAATATGAGAAGCTACAAAGTGGTACCGTTAAAAAGAAAAAAGCATGTAGTTGCCATGTGCATATAAAGGCAATAATACACTAGCCTCTTCAGGGTCCTTATTTCTTCCATGGCGACAATGCAGAATTGCTCTTTGTTTTTTTGTTGTTGTTTTGTTTTCTGTTTTGGTTTTTTTTAACTCTGCTACTTTGCCTCAAATCTGTTGCTTTCTGAATTAAACCTGACAAGACAAGAGCAACCACTCTCTTTTGAGAGGGCCAAACTTCTATCTTGTCGCTAGAATGCTCCTCATTTGCATCTTTCTCTTTGAATAATTCCTTTTTAATATTATCAGAGAGAACTTTTTTTATCTTCAGTTTCACTGGAGTAAAGCAGCAGTGAAGCTGTAGTTCAGTATCCGCGTGCTTTAAAAAAAACTTTAATAGCAATATGAACTCCTACAGCATTGCATGCTCATGCCAATGCAATATTGACTTAACATTAAAAATGTGTAACTGTTGTCTTGAGCTGCCTGTGCCTCATTGATGTGGCTGAACTCTCCCTTTAATGCTTAAGTTAAGAGTTATATTCCTTCCAATTTTAGGTCACTTTTAAACTGCAAATACACAGAGGATGTTTGGGAATCAAGTATCTCAGTTATCTAAAATTTTTCCTAAAAAATCCTACTTTAATCTCATAATTTCATCCACTAATCTTAAATCATATTTTATGATGAAAGGACTCCTGTCACAATTACTGTGGAGCAACTGCTGTAACTCCATAAGCATGAATAAAATGCTTCTTCAGTAAGTTACTGAGCTTGAGTAGGTGTCATTATAGCAAATATTTGTACACTACCAGAAAATACCTTATTTAACACTAGGCTTTGAGGAAAAGTAAACAGTCAAGAAATCACTAATTATTTTGGTAATATTTGTACAAGTATACAACAATACAAATATTATATTGGTGCAGCTGTTTTGTATGTATCCATGCTGAATCTCCAAAACTTTGACACGAAAATAAATGCACAGAAACATTTCTTTCCATTCGCCACTCCATGAAAACCCCCTACAGTGAAGTGTTCCCTTCTGCATGTAGGAGAAGAATGGCAGAAGGAGAAGGCAATATTGATTACGTGTTCTGGTTTACTGTCGGAATATCCAGCTGGGCAGTGTCCTCAGTGTTCAAGATGAAGTTAAAGGCAGTAGCATTCAAGAGATGTATACCTGTATATATTATGTATAGAAAAATATCTATCTATCTGTGTCAATGTCTTGGTTTTATTCTGCTTAATTATTTGGTATCCTCACATCAAGTAACATGCATCTAAATTGCACAAGGTGTCTTTATTTCATTTGTATGCCAGCCTAATGTAGATAGGTTCATGATTGAAGTTGTCTGACTCTGTAGTGGAAGAATGCATGAACATCTAGTGTGGCATTGGTGGATAAACAAACTGATGCTAATGACTTGGTCCTGCTCCTTTTTTTATTGTTTGTTTGGGGTTTTTTCTTTTCTCAGTTCGCTTTCCTGAGGATTTGGAGGATGATAACACGACGTTTAATCCAGAGTATAGCCATCAAGTGTTCGGAGATGAGTAAGTTAAAGTATCAAGAGTCAAATTAATAGGTCTGGAAAGGGAAAGTTGTTTCCAAAGCATTAGGAAACAAGAAATCCTGCTATACTAAGCTATTTTAAATGACACAGCAATACTTGCATTTTATGACTGTATAGTTAAACAGTGGCCTTGGTGCCTAGCTCAGAGTTTGGGCCTGTAGTGATTTTTATATGCCATTTTTAAGGTAAATTAGCAAAGAATGAAATACCTGATTTTGTAGTCAGAATTACTTGTTTAAGTGAGAATTGTGTTTGTGGCAGTCTTCTAAGAATAGGAAAGAACTTTCAATTCTCGCTTAAAAACTTCCACAGTAATGTGTACCAAACAACAGTATGTCAGTTTGGGTTTTTACTACTCTGTGAGATTTTTAGTGAAAAAAACACAAAAGTTAAGTGTTAAACTCATATTGGTGGCTGTTCTAGATCATCGAATGTTAACTGTGTTGAATTCAGGGGTTTATTGTATCTAATATGTACACTTGTGAACAGCTAGACATGCAGGGGTACAGAAATGATAGAAAAGTATTTTCTTCTTTTTAGGTGTGCTGACTTTCATTAATATTGTAGGGAAGCTAGCTACTATGTTCCTTGTGCTAAAGTGTCATTTAATACTTTCAGCAGAGTGATATTCAACAATCTGGCCATAGTTTAATCAAAAAAACCAAAACACAACAACAAAAACCACACACTAAGTAAAATCCACGTGCATGTATCTGGACTTCTTGAAGTAGTCAAGTTTCTTAATTTCCCATTCCTTTAAAAAGCATTCTGCATACCCCAAGTATGATGAACTACCTATATTAACTGTAATAAAATTAGTCATGCTATTACACATCTACTGCAGCTATCATTGACAATAATTATGCTTCTAGTAATGGGAGAACTCTCCAATATGTCAGTATAACTAACAAGCAAATTCTTGTTCTGGCACTTAGACTTCAAATTTTAAATTATAAATGTGCTACCATCAAAGAAAAACCTCAGTAAAAAAATTAACTGTGCATTAAAATAACAAAAAAAGGAAACTGTTTCTTTGTGAACATTACTATTTTCTGCAGTTCAGTTTTTTGCCTGAAAATAAATTCTCTATACTTCACAACAGTATAGCGTTTATGTTCAGGGAACTCATATTTTCAAAGTGTAAAAAAGGCTTTTTATTATTCTATACCTTTCCTTTTTGCATTTACTTGGTTCTGGTTAGATTGGATAAGTATACAGAAACTGTCCAGCAAAAACACACTTACTGCTATGACTGGTTATCTGTTTTATACAATATAAATTGCAGTAGTGTATTCCAAAATATTATACTACACTGCAAAGTATTAGTAAGTGTTATTGATCAATTAATATAAATGTTAATGAGTTTAAGAAACTGAGAAATGTAAATGCATATTAGCTATTTCACTTATTCTTTCTTGAGCTGTCGCAGTAAGTGCACAGACACTGCCATACTGAGTTCAGGAGCACATTGTCTCTCCACTAGAGAAGCAAAATAACTAGTAGAAATAGTGTAAGGCATTATCTCTGACTAGAAAGTGCATACCCAGTTTGATTCCCTCTTCCTATTTTACTAGTTATCCCCTATGCTAAGGGAAGCTTAGTATATCTCACTGGGAAAGATGATGTAAAATTCAAAGCTTAGTAAATGAAAGCTCTGTGATGGGAATGTTTTGCTGTGAAACTTTTATAGAGTTCCTGATTGTTCTTTTCTCTCTCCTCAGTGAAGTTGCTTTTGGCTACAAGGGACTGAAGATCCTCTTGTACTATATCGCTGGTAACCTGTCAACACTCTTCCGCATCGAATATACATCTAAAGTTAATGAAAAATTTGACTGTGTGGAGGTAAAGACAGAACCAGATGTGCACTTGAAATGTTGAGAAAGTTTAGTTGGGATACAGACAAGAATGCTAGGTTTAGTAGCTGCCCACCCAAACATGATTTACGTTAAAAGCAAACAAAGCTTCCTGTGCTGAAAAAAAGCTTTGAACTTCTATACATTTTCCCATTGTTCCTCCTTTGACTGTACTGCTATCAAAATCTTGTCAAACAGTACAGTCAAACATGAGGTGCTAAAAACAAGGCCAGTTCCACAAAAAAAACCACAACAACTTAGCAACTCTATTTTTATGTTAACTGTCTCCAGGAGGAGGACTGGCATTGGTGGGTTTTTTATAATGAAGAGAATTCAGTAAGAGGGAAAAGGAGGTCTCTGTAAACACTGTATGAAGCAGGATACTTGACTGTGTCTCTTTAAGTGGCAAATGTGGAGAACAAGTAAGGCAGAAATGAGATTAGAAAGTTCTGGTTGGGTATCATGTGTGCTTTACATATTACTTAAAGGAATACTATTACCTGCAGGATATTTTGTTTAGTTTTGGGTTTGGGGTTTTTTTTTTTACTACTTGCTTTTTTTGCCTACAGGTTTTCCAAGCTTATAGGACACTTGTAGAAAAGCTTTCTTTTTAATCCTTCTGCCTATATGCTTTCAGAATATTTTTCAGATAATCACACAAAATGAGCTAATCAGTCTTTCAGCCAACTGAAGAAAGGTGTATTGAACTTAAAGAAATTGTTAAGAAGATATTTTATTCCTATTTGCAACTCTTTATAAGTACCTATACAGTTATTTAGAAAAAAGTTGATTTTTCAGGGTGGTCTCTGGATTAAGAAAACTGAATATCTGAGTTTTACTTAGTTATAGGGAAGAAAAAATTGAGTTGACTTTTCCAAAGGAGGTACTGATACAGTTATTGATGAATATTCATAATACTCTGTAGTCTGAAATGGCTGTACACTTGCACTGACTTCAAATTCCTGTGCCTGAGAAACTTTTTTTAAAAAAAGTAAACATCTTTTTTATGTTCCTAATTTCAAATTCATCAGAATTTATTTAAATATTTTCAAGGAAAGGCCTATTCTAAACAAAAATAATTGAATTACTTTGTTACATGAATTTTAAAGATTTGCCCTCCCTTGTTCTGGAATTTTATTAGAATATACTTAGTTCAACAGGCTAAGTGCCTGGACATGTCTGAAATACTTTTGAGGCTAGGGTAACATCTTAGGAGTGAAAGGTCATGCTCTTCATTCTTTACAAGGTTTTTAGAAATAAGGGAAAAAGGAAGGCCTGTTGGCAAAGTAGTATTCATTAAAATAAAACAGTCCAACCTTTCACCAATATAATTTCAAAATCATGTCACAACAGGAATCCACACCATAGCATCTTTTTACTCACAGTCTGTTTTCTGTACAAATAACAAAGCCACTTTACTTTTCTGGAGGTAGGAGCAAGGTAAGCAAGGTCTGTGACTGTCACAGCACACTTTTTTGATCACTCAGAATCCTTGCTTCTTTCAAGCCCTTCTTCCTCTACTGAATTATTTCTCCAGTTGCTTAAGGGTTTGAGATGCGGACAAAAAAGATCTTTTTGAATGAGGCTTCTGTATACTTTTCAGAGTATTTACAAGCTTTGACTGAATTGGAACAACATGGTAGCTTACCCTGGGCTTCCCTTGGTATTCTTAGCACTGTGCTTCCAAATAGGCTGCTCATATGGCTGTATCTAAACCTTAGTAGGAAAAAAAGATGAAGTGGTCATTGGTCTTGTTCCGCATTTGTATTTGCGATTAGTTTAACCACCTTAAGATATGAATCCATTTGCAGAGCTTAAAGCATAAACTGTCGTTACAGCAGGATGTTAATTTAGATGCATATAACATTTACTTTTCTAACTGTTTGGTTGCTGATCTCAGCTCCTTCAGGATAATCCTACTAAGATTTAGACTATCTGCCATATGTGACAGGTAGTCTTTGTGCTGTGAATAGATGATGTTTAGGAAATGACAGCAGTCTCTGCCTTTAATGTAACTTATAACAAGTGAGAAGCTAGTTCTAATGCTCTGCAAAGTTTTTCACATCTTAGGATTTTGTATCTAAATACCTGTGCAAGCCCATTCAACAGCAAGTGGTTTTATTCTGTGATATTAAGTTTGGTTCCATTATTGCTAAAGCAGCTGCTACAGTCTCTGCTAGGGACTGGCAGAAATATTACACCCAATACCATTATTATTTTTTTCCAAGATTTTTTTAAACATGAAGGAAAATATAAGATCCTGAAATGTCAAGAGCCAGTCATATTTCTGCATCTTAATATCATCTCCCTAAAGATGGATCTAAACCGTCTTAGTGGGGAAGGCTCAGCAAAGTATGATCATGTTTTAAATACAAGTTGGCACTTCATTTAGTGAAAATAGACAGAATTTATCCCTTGGGTGGCATTGCTTCTTTCAAATATCTGAAGGGAGGCTGCTTTCTTCTAGTGTAAATATGAATAGTGCTGACCTCCGAATTGCTTGCTGCTTTGAGATTTGCAGCTGTTCAAGTATCTTCCTTTCCATCTGGATTTTATGATGGGGTGGGGGAAAGTATTCTACTAACCTCTGAAATGGTCTTTACTATAAATGTATTTATCTTGCTTTGCAGCTGGTCTAACACACTTCCTTTATACAAAAGTTAATGAAAAAGTGTAATTTTAATATTGGGCATCCTTGTTTTAAGTAATACTACTGATCACTCCATTGCTGCCCACTGGAATTAACATATATAATTGTTAGAAATTCAGCTTTCAAATATGTTTCTATAATTCTTTTAAATAAAGCCACTTTGTTGTAACTGCTTGTTAGTACAAGAATAATCTCTATATTAAAATTATCCAGAGTCAAACGCAATATAGAAAGAAACACTGCCCACGTAAGTAGTTCTACTACAAGTCAAGTTTAGTTACAAGTCTATACCAAATTCCCCATCACCACCTCACATGATTCTGATTATGAAGGTAAAACATTTGAGGCAGTCCTTCCATGAACCATAAACTCAACAACTCTTGGCTGACTTCAATGTAAGTGGCTTTGCCTATGTTTAACACTGCTGAAGTAGTCAACTGGATTGTTTTTCTGAACAGAAACTTGTGTGCCATTGTGTACATCTGTGCCAGTTGGTAAGATAGGAGTGCCTTGTTCTGATTAAAGAAATTAACCTCTCACCAATATCAAAGAAATACACAAGGAAAAGGCAGTAAACATTTTTGCTAACTCCTTGGGATTATGAGCACCTCAGAGGAGTGTTTGGAAAATGCCTACTGTGTAATGGATGTTTCCATTAAAAAGTACAAGTATTAGTGAAACAAACTACTTGTATACTGTTGGTATTTCTAGATTCCAGTATTCCAGGACTTACTAACTGAAAATTGGATCACTTGAACTTATGCCGTCACTCAAACTTAGGATTCTGCGATTTCCTCTGTCAGAAAGGGACATCCTGTTAACCCTAAAAGTAACTGAAGAATACAGCTTATTTTCTTAAATTATGTCAGGGCCCACTTCAAGGGAAGAGAAATTTTTTGAGGCAGTACATGAAAATATGTTGTGGTCATACAGAACTAAGCACATAAAGCAGTAGATAATCCTTCTAAGCCTATGTTCTCATGATTTAATTCTTTCCGTTTTATTAATGGATGCATTATCTTATATGCTTTCAGCCCGTGAAAGTTTGTCTTCCACCTTATACTAATAAACTTTAAAATGTGAGGAGAGAAAAATTACTTTCTATAACTATATAAAACTTCATACTGCAAATTCACCCCTTTTTAGGTATCTTTCATATAGGCTGAGTTACTGAACTGATGGTTGGAAGTCTTATTTTAATTCTGGATTACTTTTACATATCTCTTTCAGATATATAAAATGAAAGGTGCTACAGTTTATTTGTGGTTTCCTGTAGCTTTGTCAGCAGTGCAGACTTAGGATGTGTGTAAACAATGCACTTGCACAGTTTAAAAAAAAAAAAGGTACTTCTAAGATTTGTTGCATACAAATACTTTTTCTTTATTGATTCTGGGGAAAAAATTGCTGATTTTATATAATGCAGTTTAATCAGTAAGTATAAAGAAAATGTTTAATATTGCTTTAAGAATAGCAAAGGTTACAATAAATGAATCTCCTTTGTTCTGAGAATAAAATGGATGTAAAGATTGTACACGGTTTAACTGGGTTCTTAAACTAAGTATTGTAGAGCTATATTTTTAACTGCTTAATAGCTCTCTCTACAAATATAAATATAAATGTTGGTAGTACCAAACCATTAAGAATAAAACTTGTTTGTGCTGAACTACATCCATCTTGCTCTACACTAAAAATGTAGCTGAATGATAAAGTGCTATTCATTTGCAGGTGCATTGCTTCTACTTAAGGGACTATGGTTGAAAGGACAGGAATTAGTAGCATGTTGTATTAGCCTTTTGTAGTGTATTTTGTTCTAAGCATCTTAATTTCCCTGTTTTGAATGCTAAGTAGCAAGGGTCTTGGTTTTGAACTAATACCCATCATGCATGTAAACGGTGTGAAAGAGCTGCTTAGTAAGTTAACACAAAGTGTTCTTGTGTCAGTCCTTGTGGAAATAGATACAATACAAACATTACAGCTGAACTCACGGCAAACTCCATTAAGTAAAAACCTGGATTCATTGTCCAGAGGAAAGTTTGAATTGAATGTAAGCTCATTTTGTTGAATGTAATGTCAGGCTTTTAGGGGTTGTATTGAGGAGTAAGGTTTTGTTAAGTTGAGACCAATTCATTAAGTTTTATTGCCTGGTGAGAAGCAGTAATACGTTATTGTGAAACTCCATCAAATATTCATGGTTAAAAAGAAGTAGTAAATGTATTCAATCAAGTGGTCTTTTTGGGGTCTGAAAAGGATTATGAAGTCTGCTCAGCTGATAGTCTCTAACTTTCACTTTGGTTATCTGAAAACAGTAATTTTAATCTCTAAATTTAATTTTGGTATCAGAATATTTCTTCTTCCCCGGTATGTTAGACTACAGGTCAGAGTTGCTGACACTACCGTTAATAATAATAATAATAATAATATAATAATTATTATTATTTATTTCAAACTTTGTTTTCAAAATGTTCTTTGATTTGAATGTGGGACGCTGTCTTCTGTAATGTGTTTGTAATGTGTTTTGCAGCTGATCCTGTAGGCAGACATTTCAAGCAGGGAGACATAAGAATGCAAGGGTGCGCTAGCTGTCACTTATGTTTGGGAGCTACCATTTTTGGGTTGTGTCCCTTTTCCTCCACTTAGTTCTGCACCATCTAATACCTCTTGTAAGCTGCTTGTCTGGGGACCTGAGTTCCACAAGACCGTGTAGGACAGTCTTGGAGAATTGCTGGTTAGAAAGTCTTAGCTTCTGAATACACTGTACTTCCAAAATAGCTATCTACACTCTTGAGTTTTATTTGGACAAATGTAACAGTCTTTAAACATATAAATGTTCTTGAATTTATGCTGTACCTACGAGGTTTTCAGTGCTTACAGTGGCTGGATTGTGACCTTTCTGGATCTTGTCCGTGCAGCTCCTTTACTTCCTAGAAGGTCACTACCGAACAATAAGAACACCTTTTTTATCTTTTTAAACTTTTTTTAATTACTGTTAGGCCATAGAACCTCTTTTATATTCGTTTCTTATAGCACAATAGTGACATCAATGCTGTCTCTTTCAAATCTTCCACTCTTCCTGCCTCCTTTTATAATCTCCAGGCAGACGATGTTGAAAGTAAAATTAGAGAAATCATTCCTCCTGGTTTTTGCACAAACACAGATGACTTTGTGTCCCTTCTGGAGAAGGAGGTCAACTTTAAGCCCTTTGGAATGCTGCTACACACATACTCTATCCATAACGAGGAAGCTGGTGAAGATATAACATATCAGATATACAAGGTATGAAAAATAAGTGAAACTTCTGCTTTTGAGCAACCAAATTGAAGTTTATTTTGCAATGATGCACTTTCAGTAACGTTTCAACTATAGGAGATAAATACTGTTGTTTTACTGGTTTATTAGTAATTATAAATATGATTTTTTGTATGGGAGAATTTAATTAGGTTTTGTGTATTTTTTTCCCCTCTTACATCTGTGATGGGTTTCACCTGACTTCTCCTGGCTTTTTCCCTAGGCTGACATGACATGTCCAGGCTTTCGAGAATATCATGAAAGGCTTCAGACGTTCTTGATGTGGTTTATTGAAACTGCTAGCTTTATTGATGTAGATGATGAAAGATGGAACTACTTTCTAGTGTAAGTACAGTTCTAAAGCAACAGTGAACCTTATTACCTCCACAAAGCCTGCATTTTAATTGTGGCTGGCCAATTATTGGAGCAGTATAATGATATTTTTCCCAGGAAAGAAAAACCATTGTTTATGAGGCTTGAGTTTTCCTCCATTATGCTTTGGGAAACCTTGAGAATAGAGCTGAATTAAATGCTGTTGTCCGTTAGAGCCCTGAATGTAGGCTTAAACAGTAAAATGAGCTTTGCCTGTGTTTTCTTTTACTTGCCACCTATTCATCTTTATAATAGGCAAGTGCACTGAAGTGCTGTAAAGAGGCCTGATTTATCCAAGTTGCTGCACACCAATTAAGTGAATTGTACATTCAGAACATAGCAGGTGTACCCATTGGGCCCTCACAGAGTAGCTTGCTGACACTGAAAATTCAGTTGGAGAATGGAAAAGAAAATGGACACTGCATGGGAGCGCGACTGTAATTGACCTGCTTGGCTTTCTGTTTTATCTGCAGATTTGAGAAG
Source organism: Phalacrocorax aristotelis (assembly GCF_949628215.1). NCBI lineage: Eukaryota > Metazoa > Chordata > Aves > Suliformes > Phalacrocoracidae > Phalacrocorax > Phalacrocorax aristotelis. Next base: position 23,678,807 of record NC_134280.1, read on the forward strand.
TATAATAAGGATGGAGCTACGCTCTTTGCGACCGTAGGCTACATGACAGTCTATAATTACTATGTGTACCCAGACAAAACCCGGCCACGTGTAAGGTAATTGGCGGCGTAACTCGTGCCTTGCCTTTTATTTCAGAAGAGGGAACTGCTGAAGTTCCCAATACTTGTTTATAATGGTGTTGATTTGTTTAAAAAAATCCCCATTATTGGCTGGCTATGCACTGATTTATTTCATTGTTCCTTTCTTGAAGCAGAGGGAATCTCAAACAAGTTTCGAATATTTAGCAATTTTAAGACTCCGTTAAAAATTATATTTTAACATGAAGATTGCTACACATACTTTAAAATGCAATACCATTTTGTTCTTAAGCCTTTATGTGATAATGTTAGCAAATGTGTGCATTTAAACTGAAAAGACATTCCTTTGTCTGTAGCCAGATGCTGATCTTGCCACCATTCCAAGGAGAAGGCCATGGTGCTCAGCTTCTTGAAACAGTTCATAGATATTATATGTCTTCTCCTACAGTACTTGATATAACAGGTTTGTGTTAAATTTTAAACTCTGTTCACCTGTTTAATAAGCAACTCGTAGCATTCACAGGTTGTCAGCCTGTAAACTAACTTTCATTTGTCAGAATTAAATGGTCTTTTGAAGATTTAACTTCAGCTTGGTTCAGGATTAATGGTACCCTGGTTTATAGAAGAACTGGATATAATGTAGCTCCTTAAATCCTTTACTTAGAGAACAGCACACCAGGAAAATTCAATCCCTAGCATGAACGGATTACTGGCTAATTAGCCATTTTATTGTGAGATACACAGCTGAGTTTGCCAAGAGATCAAGCTCTGTCAAATTCCTTGTTCAACTTACTCCTGTTAGCCAAAACTGAAAATTGGGGGAGGGGGACCAAACTAAAATAGTGTATTAATATTAGTGTGCAAGCCAAAATTTTGCAGACAATAAAAATCTGTAGAGAATTATTGCTCCAGGAGCATGTATTGCTGGCTGAAGGCACCCATGATATTAGAGGTGTGTGCACAAATGCATAAAAATAAGAAGTTATTGAGGAAAGGGTGGGGGGGAAAGGTGTATGTGCATAAAAATATAACATAAAGAACGGCTACAAACTTGACATCTGTTCGGTGGTTTCAAGACCAATATAGGAAGAAATGCAGTTCAAACGCATGACATGACTATTCAATTCTAGGTGCTATCTCAGACATCATCTTAGGAATAACTTCCCTGTTCTAATGAAAATACAATAGAACACTTGCTTTCATAATGCATTGCTGCAGGATAATCCTAACAAAGTAATCCACGTCATCATTTTATCCAGTCTGTAGGAACCTAAGGAAGTATAATTTCATTTATGCAACAGGACATCATGTGCATCATGCATTTACTCTTTTATTTTTCATTTTAGTAGTGCAAAGCTTTACATAGTTTTCATAGCTGAGAATAAACAAAGTCTTGACATGCTGCTGCATAAATCACGTGACATGTTCTGGCTCAGTGCCTTAAATGAAGGGTTGCAGCAAACAGTAAATGTGTACTAAAATGGGTTTTGTTTATGGAATAAAGCAGGAGAGAGCTTGCAATATTCTACATGGCACTCAAGTTATGGGAGTTAAGGCTTTTACAAAATTATTTGATGCTCTTTTTGAGGAGAGAATTGGGCTGGACAATCTTGATGTGGCCAGGATATTTAGTTATGTAGCATCTAAAATTGTGAAGTAAAGTCTTTAACCTTTCTGGAAAGAGGAGATGAAGATGTAATCTCTTTCAAAGAAGTTGAGAATGCTTTTTTAAAAAAAATTACTTTGGAGTTTCACATTTATAACAAATATTTTCTTCTGCTTATAATGTCATCCTAACTGACAAAGTGAAATGTATGCTGATAGTGCTTACAGAAACTGCTGCCTCTTTCTTTTAACTAATCTGAGCAAAAAGGCGTGGAATCCATTAATTTTAGTACAGCTTCTCCAATCTCTCCTGTAAAGTGCTATAAGACTTGCCGTGCGAGATCAGGCCACTCGTGCACAAAACATTTGAACTGATACAATCATCATAAGCATTCTCCAACCCAAAAAATAAATTGCCAGTTGTGCAGTGCTGCATATACACAGAAAAAACTTCTATCCCAGTCCTTTTTCTTGGTAGCTTATTAGCTTTTCATTGTCTTCCTTGCTAATAAAGACTATAACTCACGGTCAATATGTGTCTTCGGCTAGTTTAGTTGTATATAGTAGGATGGTTTCACCAGTCTTTTTCCACATAATTAGTTTGTGTTCTAGTAGTTCTACTACTCTGTCAAATATAGAATAGATGGAACATTAAAGAAAAAGGGTTTATACATAGAGTAATTTTCTTTTCCCAAGGAGTTAAAAGGGATTAAGGGTGTGTATTGTCAGTCTCTTAGAAACACGTATATAATACTGTACAGTACTGCATACACAAAACATTATTTTTTCTTTCTGCAGTTTCTTTTTAACGCCTACTGTCAAACATCTAACTTTGGTAGCAGTGCTTACGATGAAGCACAGTTGTTTATATACTGATGAATACTGTATCTGCTTTTGTTTTCCATAGTTCTTTGTAATTACATACCAGAGATGGGGAAACAAATAATGCTGATACTAACCACAGGCTCTTTATTTAATTCTTTCTAGCTGAAGATCCATCTGAAAACTATGTGAAGCTAAGAGACTTTGTTCTTGTAAAGCTCTGTCAAGGTTTGCTTTGCTTTTCCCCAGGAAAGTTAATGCAAGGTTTCAGTCAAGAAATGGTGATGGAAGCTCAACAAAAACTGAAAATAAATAAGGTATTAAATCAGAACGGTTGTAGTTGGACATATTCTACCAGTTTGATAAGAATAACAATTCAAACATAGAGGTGGAAACTTGGAATTTACATTCTAGCTTATTTCAGCAGATTTTTTTGATGTATCTGGGAGATACCTAGCTTGTGGTTTTAGACAAACAGAATTAGTAGGTAAAAAAAGCATTTATGTAATGGAATTTTCCATTTCTTTCAAGTATATACAAATAACAAGTGGTATTTGGGAATGCAGAACACTAAAGTAGCAAAGAACTGCTACTAAAGCAGCTCTAAACACTTGAACTAAACAATTAAACAGGTACATTTGTTGGTAACTTCCTCAGTGAGATTAAACTCCATTGGTGAGTATGGTAGTGAAAAGGCAGAGGTGCTTAATTAAATGTATTCAAATGTGGTTTAATGAGAACTTTGAGGGGTGAGGGGTGTGACATTTTCAAATGTGTTCATGAAAAATGGTATAGTTTGTATAAGGAAACTACATCTGCAGCTTTCTATGTCTGATATCTTATACCTGAAAGGATAAGTAACTTGTTTGGGGTTTGTTAACAGTATCTGAATGTGTGCTAGTGTAGCAAACCACCCATCCTGTTTTTGTTCTGTTGCTCAGCAAAAGAATACTTGGTCTTAAATTCTATTTTCTCATACAGATGCAACAGTTAATAGTAATATAGTAGCAACATGATTATTTTTTTTTTTTACTTCCCAGATGTGATACTAGCTGATCCTGGTTCCAAAAGCACTTAAGTAAACTTTCCATTTACTAATTCTTTCATTTTCTTCCCTACTAAACGGAAAGCTATAAATATTTTTCTTTCATTCTTGTATTTGGAACTTGCAGGGGGCCTTGTGAAGGGCAGTAGGTATATGGAGATAGTTAAAATTAGCAAAGTAGATACTGTTTAGTAAAATACTGCTTACTGTCACTCTAGTTCCACTCCTTCAGTTCTTTGAAGTATTTTTGGACTCTGGCTTCTGGACTTTCTGCTGCTCATTTACAGCAGGTCCTTGAAGCACCTCTACAGCTGCTGTAACACTTTGAGAGATCAGATGCTGCGTGGAAGAAAATGGTTTTGAAGGAAAACCAAGAATGTTTATTCATTTAACTTACAAGATAGAAGGATGGGTTTGACAGAGGCTTTGTCCATGCTTCTGACTGTCTTCTGATAAGCTGAGAAACTAATATTTCAGTATTTCTCCCCTTTGAGTTCTACTGAGTGACCTCTTTATTCAAACATGGTTTTTATTCTCCTTTCTGTTTATTAGCAACACACAAGACGAGTTTATGAAATTCTCCGATTGCGTGCAACAGATATGGGTGATGCAGAACAGTCCAGAAGCTATCGGTTGGACGTTAAAAGAAGACTGATTGGCCCCTATAAGGTGTATATGACTTAAGTATTTTAAGGCTAATTATACTTGATTTTACTTTCATTTCCATAAATGTAGTTGATGCCAATTATGTTGCCAATCAACTACTATTAGTTATGCAGCATTCAACTGACACATATAAAGATGCAGAGAACATTCATACATAGCGGTGCTGAAGATCCTGTGTTTGGCTCCTGACTGTTTCCTGCCCAATTCCAGCAGGAAGTTACTACTAAGCTTATGTTATCTAGCTAAAAGTGGCATTATGCCCAGGTAGGCTTAAGAGGGTGGGGAAAGTAAATTTCTTGAAAAGGTTAAAAATACCTTAGACGAGCCAAAAATTTGAAGAGGTAAATGGTGCAGTAAGTTTACACTGCAGACTAGGTATAGTTTAGATTCCTGTTCTACTCATTAGCTAGGTTTTTACAAAACAACTTGCTAGAAGTGATCTAGCCATGTCAACATAGAACTCCATGCAGATGGAATATAAAATAATTTCAGCAGCAAAGTATAGGCAAGTACTAAACTTAGTGCAAAGTAACTTTCCTAGTTCCTATTAAGTATGCTTCTCAGGATCTTCAATATAGTTGGTCCGTGTTGCATAAACTGACCTTTTGAGATAGATTAAAAAACAAAAATCCCAGTTGCTAATGGCATCAGTCTTTGTATTAAGATTCAAAAGACGACAAATCTAGGTTTATTGCTGTAACTATCACGTTAGCTCCTCTCTTCAGTTAAGTACTTGCTAAGCAAGCTAAAACCCTGTTGGAAAAGTTTCACAAAGTATGAGAAGTACCTTGATTAGCTTGCAAGCCTTCTTAAAGCAGCGCTTACCCTGTTATACTAAAGCAGGAAAACTTTGATTGTGCTCGTGTTGGACTTAGGGGGGCTATTAGCAGAAATGACAACCCAGCACTGTATTAAATACTTGCCTGATCTGGAGATAATACCATGTCATGCTGAGCGGCAGGACCTTAATCAAAACGCTTTCTGTTCTTTTTCATGAGTGTCTTGTCTCATTTGCTAAATTTCAGTCAGTGTCCACTACAAATAAGGCTGTGATTTTTCAGCTTAACAGGACTGTTACATGGTTTCAATTCATTCACTCAGCACTGAAGTCCTATGGGGGAAATGCAAAATTCCATAAACAGCTTCAATTCTAGTGCCTCTAGCAATTGTTTCCACTTCAGTCTTTGCATGCAATAAATGCATTAATAATGAATGGATTTTGTATTGCTAGATATGTAATATTGCTACTTCAGAATATTGCATTTTTAATTTTTCAGTTATTTCAATGAGTGTTCAAAAGAATCCTTGAAGCAGCCAACACCTTTTCCTTGATTTTAGGTTTCATCTGCTGAAATACAACCATCTTGTGTATGGTAGTTCTGCCTAGTAAACAGCTTACTCATGCACTTGTTTTAATGTTTCCAGCAAATTTTAGTCACGGTGCTGTTTTCACAAACTTTTCAGAACTGCAATTAAACTATTAATATATATAATAATTTGGAGGAGGGAAGCAAATTTTCATGAAGAGTCAGGAATATTGCTGCATACTCTAATGCTGCTACATTTTTCATATGAAGCATCTGATAGCTTCATTTGAACAGTGCTCTACAGATGTAGAGCAATTCTAAATTGCCACTACCTTAATTTAGTAAAAATGGTATTGTATCTTACAGCTATTTCCTGGCTAACAGTAGCAGAAATAAAACTTAATGCAGAAACCCCAGATGAAAAAAATCTGTAATAGATCTGTTCCCCTTCAAGTCTTCACATTAGCAAGGAGGCTGTTGCTAAAAGTACAGAGATTTTTATGTATACAGCACCACTAGATTGGAATGGATTGGATCCAGCCAACTATGTTGCTCTCTGTATAAGTACTTTTATTTTCCTGTATTAGTAGATCTGGTATTTTAGTGAACAGGGCATCACTCTAAGGTAGTTCAGAGGATAAGCAGCTTGTCAAATTTCAGCTTCACTGTGGCTTCTCCGTTTCTGAAGAACTCTGCTTTTTACACTCATTAGCAGGCTGTCCTTGATCTCATCTGACTTCATGTCATCCCTTTTGGAAGTAAACACCACTGCTATGTTGCTTTTATTCATCATAATGCTTTGTTCAGGTCTGTTACCTGAACAAAATATACTTTTCTGCCCAGCCCAAGAACTTGCTCCCAAATAATCCTCTTGAAACTACCCAGGTAAAATGTCAGTGACTACAGGTTTCAGAACCTCATGCACCTGGATATTCTGGTAGTATATTTGGAGGGAAATGGAAACTGAAACAACTGGTTATCTGAAACATGCAGAGGGAGTTTGCTTTTTCCTGGAATCTGGAGCTTAAAGATGACCTAAAGCTATAGTATCAGATGTAAGGGGCATTTGAAAATTGGCACCTTTTTTTTCAGAGCTAGTATCTGTAGTCTTAACAGATATTCCTGTTAGTTAAACAGACTTTGAATTAATTCTAAAATAAGGAGGTTTAAGTTTTTCTACTGACAGAAGCTTGCTCAGAAGATTCTCATCTCTGTTTTCATTTGTGCAACTTATCACATGTTAGCTCTGTCTAGTCAAAATGAGTAAGATACTCAAAACATTAATCAAAAATTTGAAGGGCTATGCTGCTTTTGACATCCTTTCTACAAGGAAATGTTTCTTGAGCATTGGCCAGAAACGTTCCTGGAGGCCTCATCGGGACTGTGATACAGAACCTCCTTTTCTGAACTGAATTTTGCTGATCTGTGGGAGATTATCGAAGTTTTTTTTTAAATCTTACTAATTTACAGCGTACTGTGGTCTCCACTCCCTCCTCCTGATCCTCAGAATCAATCATAGAAAAAAATGAATTTTTCATTCGAGAGTTAAGTATAAAATCAGAGTACAGAAGGGCTTTGATTTTGAGACTGATGGTAGAAGTAGAATTGTTTGGGAAAAATTTGTCGTTTTAACAAACACTGATTCCACAGGCATTGCAAAGACTTTATTAATAAAAAGATGCCAGGCATACATAATGCATATATTTCTTTCTTTAATGAAATGTTGAATGACATTCTGCTTTTACAAAGTGAGGGAAGACTGGAGAATGGAAAGTCACTAAGGAACTGGGCAGTTCAGAAATATATGGGGATTGGAACAACACCTCAAAATACTTTTGTATTTAAGAAACAGGTGAAAATACCACAGGTGACACAGCAAGGGGAACTTCTCTTCTTGCTGTATGAATGTTTATGCTTGTAAATAATCTTACTGCATTTCAGTGCTGTAACTGCTAATCCCCGGTAACTTTTGGATAATCCATAACAATTCCTGAAATGTTTTCCGTGTATGGGAGGCTTCAAATTAATTTTGATAGTCAGTTACGGAGAAGTTAGTTGGCTGAACAGTGTGATTAATGTCAGCATAGAACTAAATAGCCTGGTCAATTTTCTACAGTCTAGTTTTCCATATTATACATCTTCACCAGTAGAAGTACCATTAGACCTAATCTACTTGGTTAAGGAAAAACTTTGAAACCACTTTTAACTTCACTGGTTCATTGGTAATACAGGAACTGTGAGGCTTTAACAGAAATTATGTCCTGATCAAACACTGTTAATGTTGTTCTTATGATTAGGGGCATCTTAGAGAACTAGATAGTGGAATTGAATAAATTTAAAGAAATACCATATTCTTGATTTTTTGGTTGTGTTCAAACTACTGTTTGTTTGGTTGCTTAGAAAAAGCAGAGGGAACTTGCCAAGATGAGAAGGTGTCTAAGACCAGAGGAGCTGACGAATCAGTTGAACCAAATAGACCTAAACATGCAACATGAACAGTTAGAAGAGAGCTTCCAACAACTTGTTTCAGATTACCGAAGAGTCCTAGAACGACTTGCACAAGCATGAAGATCCTGCCTGTACAGGAAACATGCAGACTTCTATACAGTGTTGTAAAGCACATCCTTAATTGCCACTTAACTGCAAAAACAAAAAAATCTCGTGACGTTTTAATCACATTAAAGGTGACTTGTGTTTCTGTGCATTTTGAATATTTTCTATTTTTGTGTTGTAGATTTTTAAATGTTGTACTTTAGGTTTGGGGGCACTTATTGCTGAAATAAACAATGTAGATTCTCAGATACAGTATCACTTAAATTGTATGAATTTTCTTTTACCCTTCTGTTTTGCCTCAAGACTTAATAGCTATCTGAATAGCAAGTTAGTATGTTAAACAACATAAATATTGCATCCTTCTTAAATTTCTCCTACCTTGATCCTCCTCAGGCTGTTCCACTTGGATCCTGTTTTACTGTGTAGGGCCTGTGCCCTCTTTGGTTAATGTCACGTGAGCAGGTTACAAGACCAGTTCTGTGTCCTGGCTGGCTCGCTTCCTGCAGACAGGCTCTTTACCCTTTCTTAGCTTATGGGAGCAGGATCCACTTCCATCAGATTTATTCTACTTATGCTCAAGGCCCTTTAGAGACTTGTTTGTTTTCAAACCCCCAAGTTTGCAGGTTCACGATTTCAAGAAAATGACTCGCATCTGTGGAAACAGCCATGGCTTTGTAAGGACTCCAAAAGCTCTTTTACTTTAGCTAATGTAAGAAACATATAAATCTGTAGGAAGTAAGTGTCTTTATGTAATTCCTTGACTCTCTTCTGTTGTCCATTGCTTCTCAGGCTTGAGCTCCTCCTGTCTCTCTTCCCTCAAAGGAATAAATTATGATATCTTTGCTTGTAGTTCAGACTTTAGAACTGATTGTCTTGGCCTGTAATCAAGAGGAATGAAAAGGATCATTGAAACTTATTAACCATTTTTCAAGGTCCCGATGGGATCCAGGTCCATCTTTCAAAACTGGAGTTTGTAGATTGACTGTTCTCTACTACCATCTGATACAATGTGGAGAAAAAGTGTAGTGTTTTCCAAATGTTTAAAATCTCCTGTGGATTTTTTTGTATTTTCTGTTAAATTATTTTTAGAAATCTTAATTCTGGCTAGGGTATCTTGTCTGTACGATACTATGTCATTCATCTACTGTAGTATCCAAACTTTTTGTACTCATTAATAATAACAGTTTTAAAAAAGACCTTTCCTGATCATAGTAGTAAGCCTTGAAGGTAGGTTTTGGGATTTGTGGGGCTGAAGTGGATTTTTTTTTTGGTTGGTTTTGGTTTCTTGTAGAACATGTTCAGGTGTTGGTGATAAGCTGAAGTGAACTGTGGTTTACTTTGGTTTCTGCATAGAGGTCCAGGATACCTCTTGTGCTTCTGGAGAAGTCTATGCTAACGCTGCCTGAGCTTTTGTGTTATGAAGGCAGAAGCCACTCACAAAGAAGCTTAAGACTCTTAAACTGCAGGACTACAAGGAAAAAAACACTGCCTGATGGTCTGTTTGCCCATTTAGAGAGGTTGAACATTGTTTCCCTCTTTATAAGTTACTTTTCTTGGCCTGGTGGGGAAGGGTCTGGCATATCTGTTCCTTTCATCCTTCTAGTGCCTGATGTGGGAAGGGAAAGGAGGTTTGTCTGCTATCACCCCCAGGTTATATGGATGTTCCAAAAGGACTGAGAAATGTCATGAAATGTTGGCTTGATGCTAGAGGTAGTGAGGGTTGACTTATTCACTTGATGTTGTGGGATGGATATAAAAGAAACTACTGAGCTAAATGGACAAAATTGCTTTCCTTAGACAATGTGTGAAACTTCTTTCACACAGTGATTAGGGCGGATTAGTCTGCTCATAACCTATTGGAATATTTTTCCCTTTTTATGTTGACACTTGGAAGAGGCGAGCTAGTGCCTCCAGTTCCCTTAGTGGTGAAGGTGCAGCCTTACGTTGAGCATTTCTCATTCCAGTATGGGCTGGGAACATTCTACACTGTTGGGATGTGCCTGTGGACAGCAAAACTTGTGACCAGGTTTACAGGAACTATCTTATTAACAATTCTTGGTACCAAATATATGAATAAACAGCCTCATAGAGATCTAGAAACTTTGAATCCTGCCATCCTGCAGCAGATTACAGCTTCTGCAGCACTGCTGCCAGGAAAGACCATGCGAGTGCTCCCTAATCCGTTACAGTTAATTAAGCCAATTATCTGAAACAACCTTCTTCAGCAAATTGAACGAGCCCTTCTGACTTTGCCTGAAGTGGTCTAAGAAGTGTCTGGACTACCCTTTCTCTTGGCAGAGAGAAAGAGGCCATCATCTCCTGTATAACAGCTAGAGAACAGTGATAGTTCCACTGACACTGCTGCTTGGGGAGCATATGCCAGTTCAGCCTGGCAGGCTTTTGGGGCGAGTCGGTTCGAACTAACATTTTAGAAACAGCTTTAATGGTGAAGTTGACTAAACACTCAGGTTCCACTGGAAGCTGTCAGACAACAAACTCCTAACTTTCTGACTTGCCAGTCTGGATATTTTGTTCCATGGTTTTCAAGAGGCTAACAAATTTAACCTACAAGTGAGCTGCAGGATTCTTGTCTCTGAAGTACACACAGCAGTAACTCCAGCTATTCAGTGAGTCATGTTTATGAAAACAAGTTTAATACTGTTTACAAAACTTTAAGTTTTGTGTAACTCTTATTTCTATTTCTGTATTAACATAATTACAAACATGGACCTCCCACTATATTTAAACGAATACTTATCAGTTTATAGAAAATAGCATAGCTATCACTAGTATTGTCTGACTTGCATGCTAAGAGAGGACCTGTGAACTAATAACAGCTGTCTATATAGAATTGCTGTAGTTAGATAGTCAATAACAATTCACTAGACTAGCCAGAAGCATTAGCAATAGTTAGATACCGGAGGGATCCCATTTTGTGGGTTTGTGAGCTGACAAATGAACACTGATGCTTAGTAGCAAGTTTTCAGCTCTAGATGTTAGGGGTGTAGGAATTGGATAGCTGAAGATGAATGCTATTAGAGCCCTCTCCTATGCTGGGCACAATATGACACTAAAGTAAATAATTATTTTTGTTCAAACATATAACCTGTTATCCTAGGTTTCTTATCTTAAACTGCCCTTGTCCTGCTTTTGAGTTATTGCATACTAACAGGAACTTAGAGCAAACACTAATAATAAGTTTATGTGATTTAATTTATTACTTTTTTCCTGCATTTTTATTAAATCTAGAGTCTTCAGTTACTTCACTCAAACAACGAAACTTTGCACAACATACTGATACAGCATTTGAAAGAGTTTTGTGCATTTGAATATTCAGAATGTACCTAAGATCTGTAAGTATATTTAAAGTTTTTCAAGTCAACAGCACTGCTGGCATGAGGCTGCTGGTTTGCCCTTCCATCACTTAAAAATCCAGTCATAGCAACAGCGAATCTACCTTAAGAAAATTCAGTGGAGCATATAACATGGTGAATCTAGTTCAACTACAGACAAATTTTCTTTCCACGCAAAGCTACTGTCAGTGGTGCTAATCCAAGATTTTGTCCTAAGAGGTAAATCAAGCTTTGAAAAATATTTCTGTTTAGAAACCTGGGTCAAACTGTTCCCTTTCATGTATTTTGAAACATAAAAGTTACCTACTACAGATACTAAGAAACAACTTCTAGCTCAACAACTAATAACTGAAGAAATACAGCAGAAGACCTATAGTTTCAGAGCTGAGAAAGCAAGCTACCAGGAGCTGCAGGATTTGAAGGACACTTCAGCTGCTGTAGCAGGGGGAATAAAGGTCTATGTAGCTGAAACAGTATCTTGGGCAGCAAATGTCCGTGCCTCCTATGAACAAACACACAAAGCTACTATGTGGCAGTTTAGGCAATTCAAGACTGACCTATTGTCTCCCTCTGCAATGTCAGCAGGAGGGTAAGCAGCCCATGTCTATACGAAGGATTTACGTCTGCTTATATGGATCATTTTTTCAATTCCTTTTTGTCTCTCACTGAGACTTTGTTGCTCTTTATGTTTTTCCTTTATCATATTGTATGACTGTCACACACTAGCAAGCTTGAAAGTCTTATGTTGTATGTTTTGCCATTTCACTGTTTTTCCCAGTGTCAGTTCTGACCTGATTTCATCAGTATCAAACTGCTAGAGCTAGAAATACCTGTTATATTCATAAGCCTCTCACCTAAAAGCTTGGAATCTCAGCTTTCAAATTGAAGAAATGGGAAAAAATATTTTCTAATGCTACTGCTTTGTGAAACATTGGACTTCAAGTTGACAAAAAGACAGCATGGTAAAATATTAAAATCTGTATCTCATAAGCAAGTACGTGTTTCAGACATTTCAGTTTTCTCAAAAATACCAACTTAATATCATGGGGAACATTCTTCCCCACGCCATCAGTATTTCCAGCCATTTTACACTGCTAGTTCTTTCTCCAACGCTCAGAAAGATTTCAGTCAAACGCTGAGGTCTACCTATTAAAATGTTTCATTTACAAAAGGTTATTAACCACACCGGTGGTAGCATTTGGAATTGTGAGGTTAAAAATTTAGTGCAACCAGTAAAAATGGAAGGCTATTACACAAAGCAAGAAAAATAGATGCAAGCACTGCTCAGGCAAGGCATGCTATCTGCCATCATACTGACTCATATCTGTGGAGGGAAAATTGCAGGAATGGGCTTGCCTCCCTATCACTCAAATCTTTTTTACAATATAAAAAGAAAGATAATGCAAATACCAGTTTCCACTCAAAACTACTCATTCAGATACATGCTTACTAGGTTCTTTTTCCTTGCACTAAAGCCTTCAGTAACAGGCATTGCAAGAAACAAGACTACAGACTCTGTATCTGAGCTTCCTTTTAGACCTATAACAGTACAAGCAAGTGTAAAAAGGATCATTAATCTAACAATTTCCAGACTTCCATATTAATTTTTTTTATTCTCCAGACAAGAGAAGCAATGAGAAAAGGGGGAAAAAAAGTCCTCCTTCTGCTCTTCAAAGCTCATTTCAGATATAAGGCTCCCACCAAAATTGAAGGAATCTCAGGTAATGACATGATGAAGACAAAGCCTTGAGAAGAGCATTTCAGAATCCCCTCTTTGCCATTGCAAAAAAAAAATCTATATAGCAGGAGCAGTACTGTGCACTGTTTTTTTCTGAGTGTAGCACTAGCTTCTTTCTTTAGTAAATAAAGAACATGTAATGCTGTAAACATCCCTCATATAGGAGGTATGTGCTCCATTTACAGTTGTTGCACAGTTTGAGCTGAAGAGGTAAAACATAAAGGAAATCTAGATCAATGGGAAGAGCTTGACATCCCCTTTTTGTTTCTAAATGGTACAGCAATAAGGGAGGTGTTCCATGTTCAATAGCTGCTATTTTTAGATGCCTGCCAGTCTTCCAGTTAAGTCTTCCTCAGAGGTGTATGGGATGTTAATCTTATTAAAACTTCCACAGTTTCATGGAAAAGTGTCATGGTGTAACCCAAGCCAGCAACCAAGCCCCACGCAGCTGCTCGCTCATCTGCCCCCTGGTGGGATGGTGGAGAGAATTGGAAGAGTAAGAGTGAGAAAGCTCATGGGTTGAGATTAGGACAGTTTAACATGTAAAGCAAAACAAGGAATTAATCCACTACTTCCCATTAGCAGGCAGGTGTTCAGCCGTCTCCAGGAAAGCAGGGCTCTGTCACACCTAACGGTTACTTGGGAAGACAAATGCCATCACTCTGAATGTCCCCCCTTTGCTCCTTCTTCCACCAGCTGTATATGCTGAGCATGATGTCATATGGTATGGAATATCCCTTGGGTCAGTTGGGGTCAGCTGTCCTGCTGTGTCCCCTCTCAGCTTCTTGTGCACCCCCAGCCTGCTTGCTGGTGGGGTGGGGTGGGAGGCAGAAAAGGCCTTGACTCTGTGTAAGCCCTGCTCAGCAGTAATGAAAACATCCCTGTGTTATCAACACTGTTTCCCTCACAAACCCAAAATGTAGCCCCATACTAGCTGCTGTGAAGAAAATTAACTCTATCCCAGCCAAAACCAGCACAAAAAAGATAAAATCTTTGCCTGGAATTAGTTCAATATGATAGGAACCACGAATATGTAATTTTGCTTTCCCTAGAGCTTCAGTGTAACAGTTTGGTGTAGCTTTGACTAATTAAATATATTCTGTATCACTAACATAGGAGGTTTTTTGTTTTTTGCAAGTTCAGGACTCCAAACTATCTCACCATGGATCAGACGAACACCAGTGCTGAAAAAAGGACACCCATCCGTCATTAGAGCAGGACCCAAACTGCACTAGCCTTGTCAGCAAAAACTGCTGTGGAACTAAATAATCTTTTAAGACAATCTTAGACAGGAAAGTCTAAGCAGTCTAAGTCTAACCCCAGAAATATCCAGCCGCTACACTTAAAACTAGAAGCATATTTCTATATTGCTCTATATAAGATTTCATGTATACATGAGGTGTAACTCTGTTGTTTCATAGACTGTTACATACTGCTTTCAAACTTGCATTCAAAAGACTAGCTTTCTGTCTTCCTTAGCACATCTTTTGCTTATTTTAATATCAGCCTGCACAGTACATGGGGAGGAAATAAAGCTGAGATTCTACATTTAGAACATGCTGACTCCAACAGCACAAAGCAAATCTAAGTGAGATGGGGTGTATAGGATCTCTTTGAAGAACATAACATGCAGATGTGTTTAAAAAAAAAGTGATTTCTCCAAAGCTGCCTCCCAACCTGAAACTCAGGAAGGTTTGAGACATCACTGTCCCTCTTAAACATTTCAGTATTAGTGAAATAACCTGACACTTAAGGACAAGGTAGTTACAAGGGTGGTAGCAGCATAACTAGTATTGTCTCCAGTTTCTGCATTTTGTTATGCCATCACCCAGTTTTCAGGCCGTTACAATATGGAATACTGGTCTTGCATCTGCAGACAAAAGCCAAATGTTCACCTTATTTTCTCTAACAGTGGCGTCTCATTCCACTGAGTGGGAAATACTTATTGACTCACATACGCAAGGTGAGACTAGGCTACCTTGGAGTACTTTGTTTCTCTCCTTTAGTGACAATTCAGGAAAAGATGGTGAATTACTCATCATATGTGGATACTTTTATGTGAAGTGTGCTGTTCTCTTTAGGCAAACACAAGCACATCCACTCCAGTATGCATGGAGTTACTTAGTCCAAGCAGTAATAACGTGCGATTGCTTTATGCTGTACATTGCCATCATAGAACCAATGGTTGGATGTCTGCATTCCTAAAGCCTTGCCAAGATAGAAAATAAGGCAAAATGATGCCTGATGAGATTCAAACCCCTGAAAGACCATACTATGTTGTAGAATTAAGAATGAGACAAAGACGTGCATTTCTGCCCTGCAAATGAAATGTGTGCATAGCTCTTATCGGTGAGCAGTGGGTAATGATGCTCACAAAGTGTAACGGAGCAGCTTAGCAATGCTACTTCTTCATTTACTTCTAGCATTACTTTTCTACTGTTAAAATCCTATCATTCTCCCCTCATGGAATAACGATGATGAAACATGTCAGTTGGTGCAGAATGTGGCTATAAGAAGTGGATTTTTCTATTTTTCGGAGGCAGTGCAATATATTGTATTGATCTTTAAACTACTATATGGTCTGGATATAAGCTATATGATAGGCTGCCTGTCGCACTGTGGCAGCTGGTAAGTGATGCACTTTTGCTAGTGATGTCTGTATAGGATGTCTCTATAGGATCACAGCACATTTTTTTTTGATCACAGAACTCTTGGAATTTGCTCCTTAAAGGCAGAAATACTCACAGTGTGACTCTTAAGTTCATACTTTTTTTTTTGCTTTTCCCAGAGTATGGCGGGGGATGGTGGTGTAAATAATGTCAGCATTCCCATCTGCATTGGGCTTTGAGACTCTTCTTGTTAACTAAATTATAAAAATTGTAAATGTGAGATTAAAAACTACTAACAGCTGTATCAGGAGATAAATAAATCTGGAGATAAACAGTCAGCCTCTGTTCTCATTTGAAAATTTGCTTACTTATCCTACAGGTTACCACTGTGCGTCTACATGTGCGTGTGTGTAAGAATAAAAAGGTTATCACATATGTGTGAGGATATAAGAAAGGATACTTGTATTACTTCTACATTTTGGTTTCTTTCTTTCACTCTTGCAATCGCTACCCTAATGCATTCTATTCATTCCTTCATTTGGTGATTTGATTCCTTTAGGTTTAGCATTGGCCTGCCAGCTGTTGGATTTATGTTCTGTAACCAGGTTTCCTTAAACTCTAACTAGCCATAAGAATATAATTTCAAAACAACTGCAAAATGTGTTTTAAAAGTTCATACAGGCAAAGAAGCAAAACGGTGGAAAATAAAAATGATAAATGGACATTAGAAGTTTAGTTTGATTTTTATTTGACCACAAACGAAACCTACCACACCAACGTGTAAGATGGTGATACTTCTTTATGGTAAGGTGATACTTATACCAAAAAAAGTTTGGAAAGATCCTGCTTTACTGAAAAGTTTGCTCTTTTAGATCTTTTCTAAATGCATTAAGTTTGGCTGTGCAGATGAAATAATGAGTTTAGCTGGAAAAACTTTTGAGTTTTAGGGTACAAGCTTTATCCTTCAGTTTCTGCATAGGCCTTTACAACAAATACAACATGAATAACTTAGTTTATAAAGAGTAGTTCATCCTTTCATTCACAAAAGTACAAAAAAGTTAAAAAAAAAAAGGGGGGGGGGAGAAATGAGATCACTCCAGCACTCATGGAATAGTACGATTGCAACTCTTCCGAGACCGAGACCCACTTTGGGAAATGTTGTCCCTCTGCCACGTCTCTGGTGGAAAGAGTAGTCTCCAAGCCTGCCAGGCACGTTAGAAACCCAAGGAGTGTGGAAACTACACAGACGGGCACTTCAGCAGTCACTTCAGGGGGAACAACCGCCCCAAGGCCGCCTGACATCCCGCCTTAGGACAGGCCGAGGCTGCCACCAGGGGCAGCGCGGAGCGGCACTGGCGCCTGAAGACTGTCGCCTGCGGTGGACATGCCCGCCGTGCCCCACGCCGCCCACACCGCCGCCTCGCTCAAGCTCCCGCAGCTCCCCGCCGCGGAAGGGCGGGAAGGGGGCGCTCCCGCCCCGCCGCCATGGCCACGGTCACCGCCGAGGAGCAGCGGGGCCCCGCGCCCGCCGGCTGACGAGCGGCCCCCTACCAGGGCTGCGGGGCAGTGACCGAGGGCTGCTCGCAGGTGACTGCCGCCGGCTGCCCTGAGGGGACGGGCTTGGCACGCGCCTGCCCGAGCCCCGCGGCCGGAGCGGGATCTACCCGCCGGGACCCGCCACCGCCTCAGGCAGCGCGCGCACAACAGCCCCGCTGCCCCCAGCAACCGCCGCGCTCAAGGCGACACCCCGCGCGCCCGCCCGGCGCGAGGCAGCTAAGTCTCTCCCGCCACGTCCCGCCCGCTGGCACGGGCTCACCTCCCACGGCCACGTGACCCCGCCTCACATGGACAAGATGGCGGCGCCCAGAGCTGTCAACGTGCTGAGGGGCGGAGGTGAGTTGAGTGCGTGAGTGCGCGCCGCCGCCGCCGCCGTCGTCGCCGCCGCCGCCGCCGCCGCGAGGGAGGCGCGGCCCGGCGTGGCCGGCCGCTTTGCCCTTCTCCCGCCGTTCCCGCCGGCCGCCGCGGCGCCACTGTTGACGCGTGCTTTGAAATCGAGGAGCAAAAAGACTCGCCGCCGCCTTAGCGGGGGGAGCGCCGCGCCTCCCGGCGGCGGCGAGAGACCGCTCCGTCAGTCGGAGGGCCCGGGGCGCGGGAAGGCTGCGTGTCGGCCGGCCCTGGGGAGCCGCGCGGGGTCCCGCAGAAGCTGGAGCTCCCACGCACGTATGGCAGAGGAACGTGGGACAAGCGGCCCCAGCTGCCCCGTCGCCGCCGCGGACGCGCAGGCTGCGGCGGGGCTCGGTGGGGCAGAGCCCACCCGCAGTCCCCGGGCGGCGGGCCGTGACCCGAGGTTGCGCCCATCCGAAGGGGAAACCAGAGTCCCGTGACAGGCGCCGGCCCTGCCCCAGAGCAGCTGCCAAGTTTGCACTTTTATGAATGCCGTTCCCTTGGCGCTTTGCTAGGAACGGAGGCAGACCTGGCCTTCCCAGCGGGCTGACACCGGTCACAGCAGGGCAGTACCTGCTGTCTCAGTAGCCATGTACAGTACAGGTAGGCCACAGGAGTATTTCGCTCTAGTTTTGCTGTGATAATTCTTGCTGTTACAATTTAAGTGTTTGACAGAAAAAGCGATGTGGCGCTGGTACAGATGTTTCTTCTACCAACCTATTCAGCTGCAGAACGTTTTATGTGTTGGCACGACAGTGTATATAATGGCTTTAGAGGTCACATCATCCGTCATGCTCAGAGGTTCTCCTAAAAGTACCTTATCTACCAGATAACCTTTCACAAGTGAATCACTCCCATGTGTCTTATTGACTTATTAATACATAAGAACAATTGTACAAGATGCTGTACTTGGTTGAAAATGTGTTATGTTCTTGGCATAACGTTATTTACCTCTCATTCCTTCCCCTCAGTGTTCTACCATCTCATGTTAAATAAGATTGGAAGCTCTTGGGGCATACCATTCTGTGAGTGTTTCTTTTTAGCACCCATTTTAAAATCTTAAATATGTGAACAGAAGGAAGTACCTGACAATGATCTTGATGAAAGACTTGTGTGATTAAATTTTTTGTAAGACTGTTAAATAATTAATGTAGTAATAGGGGATAGAGTGATCCCCGATTAATTTTAACATAAACATTAAACTGAATGCTGTGTGCTTTCAGCTAAAGCATAATATTGCAATGCTTTACACTGGGCATAACAAAATTTTGGTCTCTTTTCTCGTGTTATTGATTCCGATTTTCTGTTATACTTTTATTTTTCATTCTATCCAACAGCTTTGAAAATCATTGGAAAATGTAACAGCCTCTTTCTCATAGTTAATCCTGAATTTTGCAGGGCAGAAGTGCCACACCATATTTTTTTCAGTGGTGAAGGCTCATATCCATAAAGAAATTTCAGTTTGACTGGACTCTTGGAATCTGAGCATCAGCTGAACTCTGGGGAGAGCTGCAACATTTGGCCTTCAGAGACTCCTATTTGGTTTATTTCTGACCGCTGTCAAAACCTTCACTCTTCCACATGTGTGGAAGCGTGTGGAACAGAATCACATTTCTTAGCGTATAATACCATACAAACAATGGGGTTTTTTGTTTGAATCTCAAATGAATTTAAATTTAGTGGCAGCTTCATACTGTTCTTCATTATTTGCCTCAACAGTTCTGTGTCTGCAGCCTTTTTGTTCTGGGTGTTGTTCTGGTCCTGTGTCTGTGCCCTACCAATGCCTCCAGCTCCCTCCAGGCCTAGAAATCTGGTGTCTGTCATCCAGTTAAAAGAGCCAAATCATTCAAATTTGTTAAGGCTTCATACCTTCCCTTCAGGCATCAAACTTTGTTCAGCTCCCCTAGTGGATATGCATTTCTAGGAGTTGAAAAAGGAAAACTGTCATAGTTCAGACAAGACTGATTAAATGAAATCCAATTTTCTCTGAATTGGACAGTTCAGTATAATTTAATTTGCAAATACTGAAAGACAGAAGTATTTTAAATTAGATTTCTGTTCACCTAGGGAATCTAGTCTACCTAAATTGAACAAAAATTACTTTTTTATGGCCTCTTTTGTGTTGTTTTTTTTTCATATTTCTGATGTTATGTTTTTATAAATGATGAAAGGAAAATATTCTTTATTATGGAACTGTTTCTAGATAAGTGCATTTGAACAGCAGAGATCTTGGAAGTTTGTATGCTGGTTAAATACTTCCTCCACATATCAGAAGGACTTTGGCTAGCCTAAAAAATATTTACTGTATTTGAAAAAAGAAAATAAGTTGAATGAAAGACTGAAGGAAGTTAAAAAGACTGTCTTTTCAGTAAGCATATAGGGAATTTACTTGAATAGTCTCTGCCTTGCAAGTGTCGGAATTGCAGAACTGTCAACACAAGGAGAAGGTACACAACTTTGTAAGAGTGTGAGTGGCTTGCACAAACCTTTGTGAAATTTTGTATGCTTAAAACACTGCATTTCAGAGTGGCCTTGCAGTGGGTTGAACTGCATTTTAACTGCTGCCCTTTCTTGAAGGGTATTTGAAAAGAATTTTGCAGGTCATGCACGGAAGTGCAAATTGCATTTACTATTTTGTAAAAGGAAACTAAGAATCATCCAGAACATGGACACATCAAGTCAGTGTGTCGTGTCATGGTTTGTACAGATTATACGGTGATTCATTGGCTAGTAAATGGTCTAATTACATATTATGACAGTTTTAGGTATTATAATAATTGCATCTGTGATACTGCACTGGTAATAAAAGAAAGCAGAAGACTTCAAAGAGCCGCATGTCTACAAATGCAACTTAGGTGGTTTAAGGCATAGTAGTCTCTTACTGATTATTAATTTTAGGCAAGTAAATTACTGTAGAGTAGAAGCCCCTAATTTCTTGTAATGAAGTTCCAGGACTGTGAGCCACAGGAAAATAATTGATGAGAAGACATTCCTTGTAAAATGAGTTACTTACTGTGTTAAATACTGATATAACTGATTTCTGATCTTGCTTCCCTATCTCTAACTATGAATAAGTATTCTGTAATAGTCTATGTGGCATATTATTGGCCAGACTTTTAAAGTTAAGTCACTGTAGACTGACAGTGTGACACATCTCTTAGATATTTGTCTCTGTTCCCAGGCTGTCCATTTGCTTCTGTGCTGCCTTGTTAAGCCCCTTGCGGAACTGGGAATTCATACGCAGGCTCCTAAATGGGTACTGGTAAACCTGGAAACTGCTCTCAGGTAGAAGCTGTAGCTATATGTAACTCCACAGTATGTGAGATGTTGTGAGATACTTTTCTTCTGCGGATGCAGAGCCTTTTAGAAATTATTGTTTTCAAACATTTTTTTAGAATGTTACTCTCTTCCCCTCTGTTAGTAAAATGAAGAGGAGATAAACATATTTTTGAACCTTTTTTAAAAAAAGCAGGGAAGCATAGCTGGAGTGTGATTTTGTTGCATTGCAGCTTCAAAGCATCATACTTCCAAGTCTGCCTGGAAGTGCTGAGTCTCATTAGAAATCAGACCTTTTTTTTTATTACAGGGCATTCTTATTTGGGCCATACACATCACCAGATTGGTTCATGGGTCTTGCCAGTAATGTATGGGTGAGTATTGTCCATAGGTAGTCTAGGCAAAATTGAGTATTTCAGAGGAATAATAAAACTCTTCTCCAACAGAGTATTTATATGAAAATCATCAAATATTCTGAGGCATTACAGAAGTTAGAAATATTAGTTTGGACTCAACAGAGAGTGGACTAATAGAAGAAGGTATAGCAAGTGCCTGAGGCAATATGAAGTAATTCGGTTTACATCCTTTAGATAGAGTGTGTATATATATAGTTTTATGTAGTGCTTTTCTTTCTGGTCAGACATGACTTTGCCATTTAGGATGGTAAAACTGGTAGTCAACTTTAAAATTACCATTTTATGTTGAACTCTGCATGTCAGTGTAGAGAAGCGTGCTATGGAGCCTCCAGCTGGAAGGTGGTTAAATAAATAAATAAATAAAGGGCCTGCTGTAAATCTCTTCAAGTGTCCATTTCCATGGCTTTTTGATTTCCAGAAACATGGTGAAGATCAAATCAGTTACCTTACTGAATGATATCTATCCAAAACTGTTGCAGCTGCCATCACCTGCAAAGGGAGAGGACAGTCTTCACTCCCTGAAAATCTTTTTTGCAGCAGTTTCTGATATCCTATTGCTGTCTCTAACTCACTTCTGTAGGTGGGAACCTGGACTTGCCAGCATGTCATGTCCTCACCCACACAGTCTGCTACAGAGAATCTAGCATCTTTCTGAATAGTTAGTAGAATCAGCATCTGAACTGAGTTGAAGCATCCTTCCTGCAGTGTGCTTAGTTTTCTTTCCTTTTATAATTATTTTATTTTTATTCATGAAATATTTATTCATTATCCAGAATTCATCAAACACCTGTGGTCAGCTTTGTTTCATGAATGCAGCTGAGGGTACCTACTAGTTCTCAGGGAAGCAGGGGACACCCCTGTGAAAAATAAGGTATTGACCTATATTCTGGGGACATGCAATTTCCATTACCTTAATCTTAATTTGGAGTTGATCTCTATCATTATTGATATTTAGCCAGTTTGTGCATTCTCCCCAAATGGGAACCTGTTTTTTTCACTCCTGCATTGGAATTGGAGTTGACATAAAACATTCAACCAAACTTAAGAAATTGACTGAATTTGGCTTAGAAGATGGAGCATTAATGACTGTCTAATACAAGGCTCCTGTCTCTTGGGTTATCCATAAAAACTTTACTGAACCTTTTACTAAGCAGTATTTCTGATACACATGGTCCGTATCTTGCATTTTGGTAGTCTGCAGCCCTTAATGCTTATGGTCTCATGAAATTCAAACTTTTCAATGTTTTTTAAGAGGAAGTGGAAGAAGGGCTCAAAATAACGTAGTTTTCTTTTTTGCTGAAATCAAAGCAAGCATGCCAGATGTTTTAACTGCCATATGCTAATGAATCAATCTCTTTCCATCTTTTTGATGATGCATTTTGAAATAGGATTTACATTTTTTAAAATTATTGTAGCTTGCCCTTTGATAAGTGTATTTAACCATAAACTTCAACATATATTACATTATGATTAATTATTAACATGAGAATAAAAATCTTCTTAGCACTATTAATATTGAAATGCTAAAAGTAGCTCTTCACCGGTGTCCTCATCACTGTTAAAAAGAAACAGAAATGTACAACTCAAAAAATTAATCCTCACCTATGGTAACTTTCAATACTTTTTAAATTAATGCTTTTTAAAAAATTAACCATAGCATATAGAGATAACAGTTTTAGGGAGATTTGACTAAACATTTCATGGTATTCCAGGCTGATAATGAAATATGTCCTGTAATTCTGCATTTTTTTGGCAGATGAGAAAAAGTGGTTAAAAACTTTCGCTAGAGAGTTTTCAAGATCAAATGATGCTTGGCTGCCCTGTGCAATATATGAGCTGGGCAATTAGCTGGAAGAAAATATTAATTCACATCTTCCATTAATTTGTAGACAGACTCATGTCTCCAGAATTTAACATTAGCATTATCAGCTGCAAATGATGCACAGTGGAAGTTCAAACCATTTGATTGTAGTACACTTAACATTTTTCAAATGATCCTAAGGTAGTTTCATCCCTGTCTTGAAAATAATCAGGCAGACAAGGAATTATTCCCATTTCAACAGTGCAGCAATGAGTAACTCTGGGGGAGACATGCACTTGCATGGTTTGAGGCATAAGAGAAAAAATATTCCCCTTTCAATAAAGTGTTTAATTGTTCTCTTCTTTCAGTTGAGAGGTAATGTATTGTTGGCAGCACACAGCCCCTTTGTTCTGACAAGATCTATCACTTCTGGCTGTGGATGGATTTGTAGGGTGTGGTTTCTCGGTGAGCTTAGGTTTCTCAATCAGCCAGCATTAGCAAAGATTGCCTCTAAATGAAGGAAAGTTATTTGGAGATGTCTGACCATGGCGTTAGTTGGATCAACTTGTTGATCTACCTGAAAACCAGCCACTGTGGTGGAAGCTGCCTTTGTGTGGGCAGCTCGCCAGTCCGGTTTGATGCAGGAGGGAGTGTGGCATCCCCACTCCTGGAAGCACCCTACAGCCAGGCTGGCACAGCTGCCAGTTTATAAAGCAGCAACGTTTTCATCCGCGGTTACATTTAAGTAATCTGTATCAGTGATGTTAGGCATTACCTGAGTGTTTTTAGTTGGTGGCTAGCCGCTGAAACTTGATGTTTTCTGCCACGTTGACAGCTTTGCTGACCCACGACTGCTGATGTAGCCATTCATTCCCATACATAAAAAGTCTTTTCTTCTTTGTAGAAGGGTGCCCATTGACCTGGTGCTGGAGCGTCATCATTGTGGTTTCAACTAAAATCAACACAGAGACAAAATTAATGACAAGTTCCTGAAGAGTACTTAGTTTCAGCCTTTTGTGAATGCTTTCTGTGCTCTGTGTGCCTTGTATCTTGGGTGACCAGGTCCCAGACAGTGTCCTATATCATCTGCCAGTACTTAGCCTTTGATAAATATATCGGACAGGTACATTTTCAGGTACCAGAAGTACCTAAGGCTTACTGAAGTAAGGCTAGCTGTAAGCCTTCAGGCAAAATTGAACTGGTTTGGAAGTGTATTTTACATGTATCATTTTCCATTTTGCAGAGCTTTCATTAAAGCTCACCTGGACCCTTCCCTAAGCAGAAAGCACCTGCTTTCTCTTTCCATTCCCATCACAGAGCACTGACATTTTTCCAGGATCTGCAGCAGCAATCTGCCCTGGTGCAGCAAGTGGGGGTAAGGGCTGGTGTCCAGCTGTGTGCGTAGGCTACTAACCCTGAAGGAAAACACCAGAAAGCTCTGGGAAAGCATATACCAAGAAACTGGGATGCCCCATCACAGGGTCTTGGTTTGCTGCTGTATTTCCACAGTAGGTTTTACGGTGCTCTCCCAGTCTGCAGGGTTAGACATGGGAATGCCCATGAGTAAGGAGCACTCCCTAATTGCATGCACACCTTCTGCGTCACCTGCCAGAGGCTGTTGTCCTTGTCTGGCTTTTCCTTACCTGGCTTCAGGTATAGAAGCAAAGGCTCAACGTAATACTGTGTAATAGGGTGGAAATGGAAAGTCACATCTGTGATCTTAATCCAAGGTGTGCCGTTCAGTGCTGTCTTTGGGCAGCACAAAAGGTAAACTTTGTCTCTGACTAAAGGGGCAGGTCTCTTCAGGCTTACAAATGCAGCATTAACCACATGCAGATCTTAGTGTTGCTCTGCAAAGAACCAAATGACTGATTTAACCTCTATACTTACACAGCTAATCAGTGAGATAAAGAATACCACTCCACAATCTCTAGGGATTAAATTAAAGAAAGATGCAGGGTCTTAAAATCTATACCAGAAGATGACCCTGCCAAGCCTATGTACAGGATTGAACTGCAAGTGAAATCTCTGGCTTCTTGGTTCTTGCATGTTATGTTACTTAAAACATCATGAATAGTGGTATAGTATATCATAGGTCTCTGGTGGTCTCTAAGCTTGTTTACTGTAACGCGTCACATTTGAAGAGAAAGGATGAAGGACTTAATCATCCCTAGAGGAAGTCTGGACCTCAAATTGGGAATTATATTCTATTTTAGAGCAGATAGCTCCTCTAACCAAAATCATGGTATCAGATGCCATATAGGCATATAGCATAACATTTTTTCGCCTCCGAGAGCTCGCAGTGCATGTAGCTATGGCGAACAAAAGGCACTGCAATCGTAAGCACTAGTTGATAGATGAAGAAACTGTAGCACTGAGGGAGTAATTTGTGGAGGGTCTCATGGCAGCATGGCATCGGCAGAATGAAATGGGCCCTCAGGCTGCCCTAATGCCTGCTGCTCCTAAGCTACCAGGCTAACATGCAGTTCAACAGTGGACATATGTGAAGTGGCTTTCTACATTTAGATAACGTATTCCTTTTACTCAAGCTTTTGCACTGAATACCTAGCCCAAAAGCTGGATTTAAGGCATACATAAAAACAACATACCATGTGTCTGTAAAGTTTGGGGATTATGTGTTGTGGGTATTCTCTAGCTGTGCAGGGGAAACCAAGCTGAGCTAGTCTTGTACGCTTCCCCTTATTTCCTGTGTGTTTTTCTATGTATAGCTAGAGTTAGAGTGTAAGGTTGAGGCTACCAAAAAAGATTTCTATAGTGTCATAGTATTTTCTTTTCTTATTCTGAAGAGACCTGTATTTCTGCTGAAGTCACACTGAAGAGAGGCTACTTCTGGTTTTCAACCTGTTCTGGTGCTAAAGCTGCAGCAGAGGTCTGTGTCATGAAATCTAAGCTGATTTTCTTTTCCACAATATTCAGACATACTAAACATGATGTTCTGGTTGTGACAGTTGTGAATCATGAGGAAATTTAAGTGAAAGCTTAGGAGTTTTTGAGCAATCTTCAGTGACGGTTCTGCTGGTCCCCTGCAAACTATGATTTCAAAGTAGTGCTTGATCATCTATGCGGTCTGTAAAAGGCATTTTCTGTGCTAAAACCACCTGTAGGATCCCTAGTTACAATGACCTCTCAATTTGGGATTGTATAATTTTTCCCTCTACTTTATTTTTTTTTTGTTCTTCCTTCCTTCTCCTCTGCTCCCAAACACACACATTCTTATACCACTTGGAAATGCACCTCTGGTGAGACACTCACTGCCTCTTTTTGTTGACAGTTTGACATGGTGATGTGCCAGCCCTGGATAGCTTGCAGTCCTTCTAGACACCACAGCCCAGTGCTGTCGATCTAGCAATATTTATTAGCATTAAAATTTAATTTGAAAATATTGTGAAGTCATGAAGGGGGGGGTGGTGTTACAGGGCAATTGCTTTTTTTTTTTTTTTGATGTTGTGCCCGTTCAAGCTGTCTGCATTTGTTGCAGTGGTTTCTTTCCTAAGTATTTCCATTTAAAGCAGTG
Organism: Phalacrocorax aristotelis; assembly: GCF_949628215.1. NCBI lineage: Eukaryota > Metazoa > Chordata > Aves > Suliformes > Phalacrocoracidae > Phalacrocorax > Phalacrocorax aristotelis. Next base: position 23,705,554 of record NC_134280.1, read on the forward strand.
TTTGTTAAAATGTGCTTGTACACCTGGTCTAACTTGCATATTACATATGTGAAAACACAAGAGAATGTATACAAGGAGCCGTCTGTACATTGTAGCTCTCTGCCTTACAGTTATTGCATCCTGTAGAAAGAGGCTGTTTGGCTACAGCAGTGTTTTAATTTCATTTTTTAGTTTTTAGTTACACATTTCTGGAGTCTCCCTGACCACAGCTGTTACCTGACGGCGCCTATATTTCATCAAGTTTAGACAAGCAGTCTACCTGGACTTAGGCCCAGAGGAGCTGCTGTAACTGATGAACATGATCCCCTCTGCCTGGGAATCCAAGACCTGTAGTACCACAATTCCCAAGGGAATTGAAGGAAACTGTGTTCAAGCCTTGCCTCCTGCTTTTTTGTTGTTGTTGTTATTTTAATGTAATCTTGCCTTATACTGATGGGTAACGTACCTCACCACAAGTAAAATCTGGTATTAGTTTGTTGATAATCAGGATAAAAGATTCTTTTTAACCTAGACAGAAAACAGAAGCAGGGAAGAGCACAGGCAGCGACAGAAGTTACTCTGACATCTCTTGATTACTGCTTGCAAATAAAGTGACAAGTTATTAAACAAAATAACAAAAAGTGTTGCAACACTAGTGTTATCATGTTTTTTTTTTAACTACATTATCATTTTTATGCTTCCAGAGTTTAGTGGATACAATTGCATATTTTAATTTTATTCTTGCATGTTTCTCTTTAATCTGTTTCATTCTGTTAGAAAGGCTGCATTATATAAACATTGTATATTATTCTAGCTGTAAAATATTATCATGGTAGATTTTTTTAATTTAGAAAATGTTTTTAGAATTTTTTTATGATTGCAGAGTGAGTGTTAGTGTTCAATCTGAATAAATTTAATTGCATTTCCTGCATGTTTTATTTTTAGTTGGTTCTTATATGCCTTTATTTTCATCAGTAGTTGTAAATTTGACTTTTTTTTAAAAAAGCACATTGTTGGCAGTCAGATACGAGCTGACTTTAAAGCAATGAAATAATTAAATTCTTTTTAAATGTGGGGAACATGTAGTTTCTGCTTAATGATCAAGAGCTGCTTCTCCAAGTTGTTTTGGATTGTGTGACCCTGTTAGTTTTTTTCTTTAAGTTTAAAAATTAATATGGGGAAGAGTACTTAAAAACTGCTTCTTTCTTGCTATTCTAGCTTTTAGGTCCAGGTCAACTGGACAGGCAGGCAGAACATGTGAATTACTCTTAACTACAGCCATTTTTGTCATTGTTCATTTATCTTTTATTGCCCATATTTACTTAACATGTTATACCATTGCTTGCAGAGAGGTTTGGGGTTTTTTTTGCCCCTGGTGTCTTAAGAAAGTGTGGAAATTTTTGCCTTTGTCTATTTCTTGTTTTTCTGTTATTGTAACAGTTTGTCTGACTTATTTCTTTTTCTAAACATGAGCTGTGTACCCTGGGAGAACCTGCAGTAGCTGGAGAACTTGTAAAGCTCCTGGGATCACAAATGTGAAGACTGAACAGATAAGGATTATTAGATTTATTTATTTAAATCTAGTGACTAGCAAACATCTGAAATAAAGATGTCATTACTAAAAATTCATTTTTCTTTTCCTCTGGGTAAAGGAATTTAAGGTCTGCTGAAGCACAGTATACGTATTGTGTTTACAATTCACATCTTCCATGCTTCTTGTCTGCTCTAGGTTGACATTCCTGGTATTGCTGAGGTTTGGGGGAAAGAAAAAGCATGGGAAAAAATCATATCAGATCTTTTTAAACCTCAATAAGATAAAAGTATAATCATGTGGTATAATCACATTAAGAATTTTTTTCCAGTCACCAGCAAGGGGGAGAATTACTGTTTTTGCTAGACAAAGTTCATTTTAAGTTTTTGATGGTTAGAAAATGCCTAGGGAGTGAAGCTGAAGTTGTTTTCTTGCATTGTAGCCATACTCAGGGGCCTCAGGCTTTAGGTTTCTGTTGTCTGAATTGTAGGAGTCTCCTGCCCTGGAGACTGTGCAGCAGTTTGCAAAATAAGGGAGACAGGGAGAGGCTTTTGCCAACACAGAGGCTTTCTAAGTTCACTCCTCAGTAGCAAATTGGTTTGAGAACCTACCTCATGAGTCTCACCTTGGTGTCTCATAAACTTCCCAGTTCCTTGGGTTGGTGGTCCTGGTAGGAGCTAGAGGTCCTTGTGAGCTCGCTGTGTTCAGAAATGGGAGGCTCTCCTGGTAGTCTGCTGGTGCCCATCTTCCAATAAGACAAGTTCTGCTACAGCTGCATGGCCGAAGAGAAGGCATGATCTTAAGACAGGACTAAAGTCCTTCATGGGGTTGGGAGCTAGGAGCCAGGGATTTTGCGTCTGGTGGTGTGCATGGCCTTGCATAAGTCGTTGAACTTTGTGTCTTTCTACACCTACAATGCAGATATTTATCTACCTTGCAGGTGCGTTGGTTGAGATTAATGAGTTGTTTGTAAAGCACTTTGAAGATAAAAAGCACTATAAAAATGCTAAGTATTATTATGTATGAGCTCTTGAGTGCATAATGGCTGTTTGCCTGCCAGTATTTAAAGCAATTTGTTGCACACTAAGTATGAAAGGCACTGTATGAAGTCAAGTTCTAGTTTCCATTTATGAAAAGTCACTCGTATTTTGTGTTCAGCAGCTGAGGTCGCACCAGTGGTCTTCAGCGTTATCTAGAGTAAAAACAGACTGTAGAAGATACTCTAAGAAGAACCATTTCAAAACTTCTAAAACCATGTTATTATATAACAAGGGTTTCTCAGTTGGTTATTTCTTACCCTCTCTATATGTCTTGGTGCCGTGGTTTAGCCGGCAGCTCAGCCCCACAGTCGCTCGCTCACTCCCCCAGCGGTAAATGGGGGAGAGAATGAGAAGGGTAACGCTCGTGGGTTGGGATAAGAACAGTTTAATAATTAAAATTAAAAGAAACAACAGAAATGCAATGTAAAGGAGAACAACGAGAAGCACAAAAACCCGGGGGGGGGGGGGGGGGGGGCGGGGAATTACCGCTGAAACAAACTGCACGCGCCGCAGCCCCTCACCGCCCGCCGACCCGCCGCCGCACCGCTCCCGCGCCGCAACCTGCCCCCCCGCCATATACTGGTCATGGTGTCACATGGTATGGAATGAACCTGCCATTGGCCAGTCAGGGTCAGCCGCCCCCACCATGGCCCCCCCCCTCCCAGCCCCCCCCGCCACGCGGCAGAGCGCGAAGCTGGAAAGGTAGCCGACCCCCACAGTGAGGAGAATTAACCCCTTCTCAGCCAAAACCAGCACATTTGGGTTTTATTTACCAAATTCCTAGATCTTCTACCTTCTTCTGTCCCTTCTTATGCTTCTGTCTGAACTGCTGTAACTCTTCTCTCCCTGACCTTTCTGTCCATCTCCAGAGTTGTCACCAAAGCCCCTGTTCTTTGAGCCGCTTCTGCTCAGTGGCTCTTGCCACATTGCACAGGTTTTCTCAGCCCTTTTGTCTACCCGTCCCTCACTTTGGTCATTCATGTACCGAGGCTGCCCCTGTGCTCCTGCCCCAAGGAGTTTCCCGCCCCGGTGGCTCACTGCTGGCCAGTGCTGTAGTGTTCTTCTTCAGGATGCTTTTCCAGTAAATGTCAGAGTGAACTGCCAGTTGGCCAGTCAAAAACATCCACAGAAGGGGCAACGTTGTTCTGTGTTTGAGAGCAGCCCTGCCTGTTTATGACCTGTTAGTTCAGTGATCTTCGAACTTTTTGAGCATGGGTTTTTTTGAGCATCCTCCAGTGGCAATGTGGACTCCCATGAACTGATAATCAACTTGCTTTATAAAAAATGTGTTTTCACAGTCTTTAGATGTGGTTATCAAATTCCCAGGCTTCCTCAACACACAAGTTGAGAACAGCTGCATCTTGTTTATTATGTATCAGCACCATATAGTCTGACCAGCTTGGATAATAGAATACTCACTTTGGCCCCAATCTTGGTTTACTGCATTGGATTAGGGATGTGAAAGAAACAAATGCCCCATCTTAAGAAGATTCACACTCATATATAACTACTTAAGTGCAGTCCCCTTCGCTTTATAAGGCGTGTCACATAACCAGAATAATGCACGTTTTAATTACAGGAGTAAAATGTGAGAGAGTAAGCATGACAATCTGAATACCATAGAATAAGGTCTTGTAGTTTATTGGATACAATTCAGACAGGAAAATATAGTGTCTGGCTATGTTTAGTATGATAAGAAGTGTCAGAATTCTCTATTTTGTCTTAGTTATTGCATTATCTAACTGGGTTTTTAAAAGGATCTAGGAGAAATCATTTAAGGGAATATTTACAAGCCAAACTGTTCATTGCTAAAGGGCTTTATCCAGATGATAACTGGCCTCCCCATGAGGAATGCAATATGTGCTTGTGTCTTGCATGACACACAGACAGCTATGCAACCTTCTCTTCTAGTCATGTTAAATTTTACTTAGGCATAAAATGCCCCTTTTTTGTATGAAATTGAATGGGAAGCCTTCACAAAAATTTTTCTTTTTATGCAATTAATATCTTTACAGATTTTGTCTCTTGTGTCAGTTCTGCCTCTGGAGCTCATTCAATATAACCAAAGATCCAGATAAGTAAATACATAAGTGAGTTGTGTTCTGGTTGAAACTTTTCATCACTTACAAGTAACTGGCTCCTGTCAGAGCAACTGGGAGATCCAGCTGTGGGCTCAGGCTGCTGCCCACACTGTTCTGTCTTACCAGTGGGCAATACTACCGCAAATCTGTATATTTAAACCACAAACCTGTAACAACAAAAAAAGGGCTGGTGAGGTGGATTTTTGACAAATCATGCAAGACAATATAAAAGTTCTGAGCTGAGTTTGCAAATCAGTAATTGGTTAAGTGGGATGTCCCCATGGAGAATTTAATGCATTGCTCCCCAGCCTTGCTGGGAGGTAGCTAAGCCTGCTCTGAAGAAATGCCTGTCATATTTAGCTGGCAAGTTAGATTATCTTCATCTTGTGGAAAACAGAACATTTATTGCTTCTTATAGATTTACTATCTGTGTAGGGAAGAGATATGAGTTGCAGACCTAATTTCTTGTGAAGACCCTTTGCTTTGTTCTTAGAAAATCAGATGGTGGAGAAGTCCAATAAACTGTACAGAGTGAATAGGCTGGTAAAGATAGTTTAGAAACAAAGTATTCTGGGGTTTTTTAGGTCTGCCTGTGTGGGGAGTGGCTGTCATGGGCCTTGCCATCCCCATCCTTGGAGCACTGTGTGCAGTAGGGAGCTGTTATGTGGGTGGCTGACACCTGTAACGTGCACATCAGGAGAAGTGACTTGGAGCGAGGTCAAGATTTGGAGGTGAGAGGCGCTGCCTAAAGTGCAACTGGACTGCATGATCCACTTTCTAGGGATTAAGCAGCTGCAGTAATTTGTGACTTATTGTCTTGTTTCAACAAGACAGGTGCTGCTTGCAGTTCCTCCAGGAAATCTCTCGTAGCAGTAGCAGTAGCTGGGGTGTTTACTGTGGGGTATGGGGCAGTGGAGAAACCCAGAGGTCCTTCCCTACCACTTAGAGCTCCCAGCTAGCTCTTGGGATCCAAATGTGATGTTTTCTCACTGGAAGGCAAGGGGCCAGATGGGCAGGGCTGGAGCCAGTCCCAAAGACGTGCTTTAGAAACTTGCAGATGTTGAATGTCAGTTGTCTTAACTCCTTCTGATGTGCATTACATGGGACTGGGTGCAGGGGAAACGGGTGTGCCAGGTACTGACCTGCACGTGCGTTGTCATACCATGAAATACGCTGATCCCTTATCCATGTTCCCAACACCTAGAAAAGGTCACGGTGAAGACTGAACCTTAGTCATCGTAGTGGTGGTTATTGTTTAATTTACTGTAAATTAGCCACCAGGTCTGTGCCCATGGATGCCTTAGCTCTTTGCACTGAGTTATTGCTTTTGGTTAAGGTGCCCACTATGCCCAGCATTTATTAGGTACTGGTGACACACTTGTCCAGGGCATGAATGTTGCAATGAAGTCTTTTGAGGTTTGAATAGTTGGAAACCTTCTACTTTGCCACATGTCAACTAGTTTACTTTAAAAGCTGAAGCTCAATTCCTACTCCCCTTCATTTACATCTGTGGACTGGAAAAGGTAGCATGGTGAAGGCTGTCAGAGAAAGCCAGTGGCCAGTGCCCAAGCCACGTTATTGGTTTTCATATCTCAAAATCAGAAATTTGGATTGTGGTAGCAAGTGAGTGGCTAGTATAGCTTCTGGAAAAGAGGTGTTGTGTGCTGTATCACTGACCTGTTTAGCAAATAACAACTACTTTCAACAGAAGCCAAAGTTTTAAGGTTTTTAATTTGTTGCTAGAAAATAATTGGAAATATCAATGGCTGTGCCACTGTCAGTGTGTCTAAATAAGGATGGATGTGGAGAGCAGCTGCTGGAAAAGCTACTGTTCAGCAGCAATAGGAGGAGGTAAGGAGTTCCACCGCCCACCTGTCTGTGGTCTTGCAGCCTGTGCATCCCGTCTTTGAGAATGTTGTACGTTCCCTGTGTTGTCCAGCAGGATCTGCCCCATGGTATGAATAGTGTGGTGATTCCCAGTCAAGCTCAGCCAGCTCTGTTACACTGCAATATAATCAAATGTGTCACCTCTGCCTTTGTAGAGATTTTGTGCTATGGCTGTATTTTCGTGTTTGAGGGAATCCTAATCGCCTGAATGTTTGGCACCTGATCTTCCTGTTACTTTCTGCCTGTTTTGTAATTATGTTCTTGCCCTTTGGCATTTATTAGAGCAGCTTCCCTTTCCACAGAAGCGCTGTTATTTATAAATTACCATTTTATTTGCGATATGCTATATGTGAAATGGGTGATAGATGATGGTTACATGGCTTGAGGATAGAGCCCTTAATTTTGGTGTGTTTTATAAATAATTGGCCTGATCCTCTGTCCTTTGACTTTAGTGGGAGTTTTCCAACAAGTGTATTTACGTAAGAACAGCCCAGCTGCCAGCACAGCGTCAGCGGGCAGCACGCCTTTGCATTCAGCACAGTTGCATGTCCTCGTGCCAAGAACGAATTTTGCCGATTCAAATTTGCTCAGTTTGTCAACACACAGCTCCCATTGAACTTCGTGGGATGAGAATGATTCTTGGCATGGGGCCGTAGGCAGCCTGGAGAGTGCTGCCCGCTGCTGGCACCGGCTGAGGCAGGAGCTGTGCACCAGCAAGAGGAGCAGCACCCAGCCTTGTCTCACCAGTTTGCGAGGGTCACCTCTTCTATAGCATGTGCTTACCTTTTGACTAATGGGAAGAGTCGGTGATAAAAAGAGATTTCCTAGGTTAGTTATCAAGGCTTTGTTTTTGGTGGGGGTTTTTCTTGGTTTGTGGGTGGGTTTTTTGGCTGTCTGGATGATTAATGTGAGTAGGAAAATACTGTTGACCCATTTAAATCATGTTAGATGACATCCATTGCTCATCTGCATAATGAAATACACACTGAACATTACAGCCTAAGTATAAGAGCCAGTGAACTACAAAAATAATATTTTACTCATTTAGATTATGAAGTAAAATATACGACATTAGTACTAATCATAGTATTAAATTTTAAGCCATGCAAATTGTAATTGTCAGTGAAAAAGAACTATAAGTTGAAAAGGCTATTAGCATTTCAGCTTTAACAGTTAATTCAAGTAATTTTTTTTTGCTAGTGTGCAGCTTAGAAAAGTCTATATGCAAAATATTTAACAGTAAGTGCAGGAGTGTTTGGTTTATATCATTATTTCATTTTAATCAATAAAGAAATGTTAGAAATATTCATTTGCAGTATTAAAATTTATTAACATTTTATATTACAAAGAGTAAACTGTAATCTTTACTTGGATAACAAATCTGAATGTAACCGGGAGATAAAATAATTTTAAGCATTTATTTAAGTACCAAAACAAAAACTGAAGCCTTTAAAAATAAATATTTCATCAAATAGAAACATCATTTTCAGCATTTTAAACTAAATACAAATTTTAAAGTACTGAATTTAGGCTGTCAGGTTTCTATGGTTACCTACCTTTCCAGCAGTTTGGAGATGTGTAAATAGGCCTATGAATCACTTGTAATTATTTGGTTTTTGTTTGTTGTAGTTGTAATTCTATGTTCAGTTTGAATCGAATGTAGTTCACACCACATGCTTTGGTTTATGTATATTTTACTGTGTATGACTGACAGTGATTGAGAATTTCTTATGGAGTGCTTGTTTTTTTTGTCATAAGTGATGTATGTTGGTACTTCTGAAGATATAAACAACTTCTTCCTGTATTACTGTTTGATAAACAGGGACTTTTATGATAAGAAAGAGGTCTTTGTAAATGTTAACCAAAGAGATAAGTGAAAAGTATTTAAAAAAAAAAAAAACAACTCCCAAACATCATACTGTACTTTTCCAAATTTGATCCACAATCCTATAATTAGAATTCATTCAGTGACCCAAATGTCACGTTTATGAATAAGCTTCCAAGGTATGCATTAGTAGCACCTAATAATGACTGACAGGTTTAAAAATATATGTGTTAATAGGATGATACAAGTTATCTGCAGCAAGCTCATGATTGGAACATCTTCCTTATGCAGAGCATCTTCTTGAAAAAAGAGAAAGAAAAAACAAAAGAAAAAACATTTTTAAAACTAAACAAAACGAAAACCACAGAAAAAAAATACCAAGAGCTTGTTTCCACCACAACTGCAACAGTTTAGTAGAAACAGCTGTAGACTTACGCCTCTCTGGTCATATATTTTGAAGTCCAGATTATAGGATGTGATTCCCCAACCTTACACTCTTCACTCTAGCGAAGGACACATACATGTTTTCTCAGTAAAGACTCACTGTCCTAATGTAACTTGTGTTTTTGTGTGAAAACAGGATAATACAAGTAATTAACAACATTTAATACAAGGCAAGAAACACTGCTAGCTGTCATTTTTACCAAATGAGTAGTAATATAATCTTATTTTATTAAGGTATTTATCCCAAAATTGCTAGCAGTGTACACTTATTTTGAAAAAAATGAGATAAGACTGGCTTACGATTCAGGAGTCATCTTGTATCCGTAGAGATTCAGCTGCAGGTGTATTGAAAATAATTATTACAAGGTCTTATATTTTGTGCAGGGAAAAGACTCCTGACTGCCCGTTCTATTCCTGTGTCTCAAGCTATGCAGAAAATCCTGATACGACATTCAGAAGCACTCCTAAATTTTCTATGCAAGATTACTCTTACTTCAGCAGCCTTGCTCACCCACTGAAAGGGTTTCTGTGGGAAACATTTTTCGTGGTGATTCAGACGTATTTTCTTCCATTTCAGGTGGAAATTTAAGAGGTTAAAGTAGGATTTATTTTTAACATTTAATGCTGTATCAGGCGTGTATATAGGACTTAACCATCCCAGTTGAAAAACAGTTGTTCCACAGAGCACCTGAAAAGATTTTATCCCAGTAGGATTCAATGAATGTTAAAGCTGTGGGCAGATGCTTATAAACAGCAAGATTCGGTATTGTGCATGTGTGTAAGGACTATTTGAATAGCTTAGTATTTTAATCTGAAACAATGGCTGTTTTTTTAAACTGAGTAACTTGTTCCAATAGTTGTTACTTCCCTACAAAATCAAAACAATGAATACAATAACCAGTCTTTCAAGCCGAAGTAATTCCTCTGATCTTTTAAAAAACTTAGATAGAAAGTGATTGAGAGATGTATTTAAATATGCAAACCTGAGCAGATATGCTTCTCGTTTTAATTTGTTCACTTTATGATAAATCGATTTACTCAATACAGGAATGCAGTAACATAAGAGGAACGTTTCTCATGCTAGTAACAGAAGTTGAAATTTGCCAGATGCTGTGATCTGGAGCCTAATTCCCCTGATACGTGTGAAACTCTTAATATTGCTTTGTCCAGCTTTTGTACCTGACTTCTTTCATTTTGCTGTGATGCTGCTTTAGGTAACACTTTCTTTTTATGTTCTATTTGCGTTATTTTATTTGAGAGAAAAAATATAGTAGAAATAACACTCGGGTGGAAGGCTTTATTGGAGAACTACAATGCCGTGTTCCCAAAGATAAGCCGGTACAGCCCAGTCCCATTTTCCGTAATGGGCCATTAATTTCCTTTGATATATGAATTAATATCACTCAGATATAGTTAGATTGTACTCTATATTTTTTTAATCCTATAATAAAATGGGAAAGTGCTGTTTAATGATACCAGAATTTTAGTCAGTGAATTTATTTCTTACGCTGGTTTGGCGTCATTGTGTATGTGTGTGTATATATATATATACACACAACTGCTCAATTGGTCAAAGAGGTTTTTAAGAATATAAAAGTAATTTTTCCTTTTCTTCTTGTTTGTTAAAGTTGCACTGTTGGTTGCTGCTGATAAAAGGTGGCACCAAGCCAGCTTCCTGAAGGAGCTATGGGGAGGGTCATGGCTTGTCATGACCTGGGCACCATTACTTGAATGTTGTTATTATTGGGATGAAGTACCCTTAGGCTGTCATCCTTCCTGTAAATAGAAGAGGTTCTGATTCTCTGTGATTTCCCAGTTTACCAACTTGTAGAACAGCTATTTTGTTGGCCCTAAGTTTGACTGAATAATGAATTAAAAGAACGACACTATTCCAGAAGGCACTGATTCATCATTTTCATGTGCTGGTCTAGACTAAGTCATAATAAGTAAAGCCAAACAAGAATGTATTTCCATATAGTTTATAAATGTACACCCAATTAAATAACTCATTTGTATTAGCATACAGCAAACAAATTGCCTGGTTCTTCTCTCCATGAAGGGCAAAATTCTAATTAGCAGGGAGCATAACTGGTCCTGAGGGCCAAACTTTACTTTTTTCAGTGTCATTGAGGGGTCCCAGTGGTGTCGGCAGAGGGGGTGACTCTGCTCCCTTGGAGTTGGCTGGTGTTTGGCCATTGCCTTACTTTATTGACTCTTATGAGAGTAAGGAGAACCGCAATCCTGTTAATGCCTTTATTAACTAAACAACTTTTGTCATTAATTTCCAATTAATTCCAATAATTAAATAAAACAATGCCAATTAGAATATAATGTTTGCAAGATACTGGTCTCTGTTCCAGTTTATCAGGGTACAGTCATAAGCATGCTTTTGTCAAGGTTTTCACCAATGTGTTGCTGTTGTAACTGAAGTCACATCTACCCTGATGAATATTTCATTTCCCCAGTCATGCTATTAAAAACAGAGTGTTTTTACCCTTTCATTTCTGTTTTCCCTTTTCCAGTACTATCATGACAGCTGGGGCTATGTCCTGTTTACAAATTGCCGCTAGTCACATTTTCAGTAGTCCTTGTGGGTTTTGCTTTCCCCTAATATGGGCAATTAGGAGGAAATATTTCTCACGAGCATGGACTTGCTCTTCTCCTTGTAATGACATAGTCCTGCAATCCAGGAAACAGTGCTGCATGGTGTCCATGTCCATGGTTTCCTGATGTGAGAAAAAAGTGTGGAAAGCATCTGGAGAGGAGGAGACCCCCTTTACCAGCTTGTTTCCTGTAAGCGAAATTGGAAGACCTTGTCTGTGCAAATAGATTTCAAAATAGAGTCTGCCCTTTGACTGTCTCCATAATTACACAGCGCTCTCTGTATTTTATTTGGCTGCCAGAGCAGTTAACCCCTGGAAGTAAGGGGCTGATGATGGCGTGACCAGCACGGGTATGCAGACATGACCATGTGAATACACCCTTGTTTGGAGAAGCCTGTCGTTAAGACCTCGTTACAATATACTTTTACCAAATTTAAAAATTATTACATGTTGGGTTATGTTGATTAAGATACGTTATATCCTTAATGTACAGAAAACACAGAGGTATTAGTTGCAAAAAAGGGAAAAAAAAGAAACAGGAAAAAAGTTCTATCGTGGCTTTGATGTAATCAACATCTGTCACCAGAATGAATTTGCTTTTGTTTAATTTCAAGGGCTCTTGTCCTTCTACTTTGCCCAATCAGTTTCAACTTCTGCCTCAGGCATTTCCCTATGTTGTTCTTTTTTTTTTTTTTTTTTTTAAGCAAATGCACAGGTTATTGCTTGTGAAATGTGAGCTGCTCTTCTGCTACACAGGTTACAGAGTTGGAGAGAACCTTTAATCTTTCCCATCCTATTTTTGAAGCTTGGATGTACCTTTGCAACACGGGGATTACAAAGTCAGTGTTTTATTAAGACATTTAGAATTATAATTACAAGTAAACATCTGTCGAACCACAGACATTACTTTGGATTGAAAAATGGGAACATTTGGTAATTAAAAGTAAAAAGCTATATATTCTTACCTAGTTGCATTGGTTGGATTCCATGTAGTGATTTTTAATACCTCACTTTAAACTTTATTCCACTGAATTTTCAGCAAAATTAATATTTGCAGAAGAAACAAAATTATGATATAATATTAAAATGATCTGGCAAGCCAAATTAAAGATTTCTAGTGTTTTACCCTCAAACACATATATACTAAGAAAATCTTCATGGTCATTCTTTTTTTAAGTTTATATATATAAAGAGAGAGATATATATAAAATCATATATTTAAAAATTAGTTATCTGAACAATGCTTTTGATTTTCTTTATTGTCCATATATGTTAAGGAGGATTTACTTTATCAAGAGCAAGTTGATTTATTTCCTAAATTAGTTGGATGTTAATTCTTGTAATCCTAAATAATTTTGGTACTGTGCTTCTGTCGATACTATTACTAAATTATTCTAAAATACGTTAAATTTATTTCTTAGCTCTTTTAAGATGTACACTTATATTAACTGTAGCTTAAAACTGTCATGAGGTTTATCCTTTGGTAACATTTTTTGCTAATTGCCAGGAAATTTGAAGTCTTTCATAAGTAAATACAAAAAAAAGTGGTTGCTAACAGTCACATTTGATGAATCATGTAGATGAATACTTTTTTGCATGGCTACCCCATACCTCATTCATTGAAAACACAGCTGATAAATTGCTGTAACTGTTAAACAAGAAGCATTAGAAAAGGGCTTATTTGAGAGTTCATTTCCAACATCTCCCTTTAAAAATACTTCTTGACCAGAGGAAAATCACATTTAAATGACTAAAATCAACTTAATTAAGGGTCATTAATAGAGATACACATAAAAAACTCTACTCTGTGTGTGAAATGGGAGCATTTCATTATATAGTGTAGCATGCATGAACAGATAACAATTAAAATAGACCTAGAGTAAAAGGCTAATAAATATAGGGCACATTGTGCTGCAAAATCAGTCACTTAAAATGCTCCTACCCATCATCATACTTGAATTCTGTATGCAGCCCCTTTGGCTGGCTCGTTTAAAAGAAAAAGAAAATGTAATTTCCACATAAGATAAATTCATCTGCTAATTCACCAAAGCTCACAGTGCATATTTATATTATTAATACAAATTAAGGTCTGGAAGGTATGCAGAGGAATCCAGCAGCTCTGGCAGGACACGAGTGCATACAGATTGCACAGTGTGATTCACTGTCGAGTCAGAGGAGCAGTTGTCTGTAATTTTCTGTGCTCAGTACATCGTATCTGCTGCTGTGATTTAGTAATGCTGGTAATAATTCTCTGTATTGCAGCTGATAGTAAATATTCTGTTACTCATGGCAAGTGACGTAGGAGGAGGAGAGAAGAAATGCGTAAAGGGTCAACTTTGCATCCAGGCTGTGCTGGTGTGTTACCAGGCTACCTGGCTTCAAATACTGGGCTTGCTCCCATGGCTGCAGTTTCCATTGGCAGATGCACAAATCCCACGTTTATGAACTATCTTACAGTAATTAATATACACAGAAAGCTTAACAAAAAGGATGTGCTTGAGCACCAGTGTTGCAGAAGTAAATAAGGCACTGAGGAAAAGCTTTGATAGGTGTAAGGGGTGGGGAGGAGGGAATATCTGAGCCAGAGTTGGAGAATACAGCCAGTTGTTCCTGTCTCCAGTGATTGATGATGTTGCTATATCGAATTAGCTGTGAATATGGGAGCTTAAAAAATAAAAGCAGCTGTGGAGACATTAGGAAGGCCTTCTTAAGGAAGGAAGTGTGTGGATGGAGTCCAGATTTCATTATAAAACAGTAACTTCATTATATTTTAATGCCATTTTATTTCATTTTATTTTTACTTTGTAGGAGAATGTTTTCTGTTACAATTTTTTATATTTCAAATAAAGGTTTAGTTGTCCTGTGTTTATAATTCTTGCAATGTATTTTAGATGTTGTATTATACAATGGTGATATTTATTTGGTTGTCGCATTTCTCCTGTTCAAGTAGTAGATATTTTTATATAAGTCTGGTTTATAATGAGTAGTTAGTAGAGCAACAACAGGCTACAGTACCTTATTATCCTGTTATCTTGTGACAACACTTGCAGTGTATCTTTGGGAGAATAGAGGTAAAAATTCTATTCCAAATAAAAAGGTATCCCTTCTGAATGTGGTATAGTTGATAGGTACGCACCCATGAACATCAACTCATTTAATGTATTTAAGAGTGTGTATTTGGGACATTTGGAGCTTTATTGTTGAGTAATTGATGAGCACACTTGCACCTTTTCTTCCCCAATTAAACTTCTACACAGTAGACTAGGTGCCCAGGCAGCATGCCACGCGTCAAGGAGAGCATTTGAAGTACACATTCACATATTGATGTCCACGTGGGCTTTAACTGACCACATTAGTGAGTGTGGGTTTTCAATATATTTATAATACCTTCAGCTGTGGTAAGAGCAAGGTGCTACCACTGTGCTCTGTAAAAGAGGTACTTTAGCTTATGCTGGCAGCCTCACTGCTACTTCTGATGGCCCAAAAGTTGCTGCCTCAGCAGATTCTGTGCTTCAGACATGTGTGCGAACCAGCCGGGGAGTTTGTAGGATTTCAATGTGCTTATAGGTTGTGCAGGTTAGATGGCCCAGATTTTATTATTTTAATTAGACAATTATTTTTTTTTCTTTTGAAGGAGAACGTAGGAAGGCAGTAGATGATGAGGCTATTGATTAAATGATAATTAAAACACCACCCAACCAATCCACCCTCTTGTTAACTGTGCAGCTCCGCTTCCATGGAGACGCTTGAAGCAGGCAACTTCCATTGGGGTACCTAGGTGATACTGAAAACTTGGTCTGAGCCTCACTCTCCAACTCTGCCTTATTACTTATAAACAATTTTTAAAAATGGTAAAAATTTGCTTGCATTGAGTAAAAGTCTCTACAACCTTTCAGGTGTTAAACAAATTCAGACATTGATAACTAAATGGAGCACTGATGAGTGCGCAAAGAGACAGTTAGGAACGTTGCTAAAGCAACCCCCATGCAACTATTTCATACATTCTGGGTTTTGGAGCTCAAAAAAAGGTGCGTAAGTTGGATCTCCTGTATATCATGGAATGGTGTAAAAGGGCTGTCTATGAAGCCAAGTGTGCATGTGGAAGGATAATTTCTGCACCTGGACATGATAAATGTATCCAAATGAAAGGAAGGAAGGTCACCTTCTGAAAACAAAAATCATTTTTACATAGTTACAAAATATTTCTTATTTCTTATTTTTTGTGGTATAAAAATGTTTAGTTACTTCTGTTTAAATGAAAACACTTTCTTTATACTGAAGAGTAATTATTTTTATGGGTTACTTGCCACAAAAGATTGCGTTTGTGTTTGTATGCATAGGGCATTTTTCAGAAGCAGATTAAATATTATGTGAAACTTATGTTTCAGAAAAACCCTCTGTTTAGATTGTAGAATGTTTGAGTAATGGAAATATGCACTTCGTGTAATTGTAGTTTAATTGGGCAGTGTCAATAATCCTTTTGAATTTAGTATATTTCCTGGTTTTGATGCTAGTATTGTCTTTTCTGATGCATTATTTTGGTTTTGATATCTCTGACAACCTTTGGGCCTCAGTGCCCTTTTTACCCTTTTTTTTTTTGAGAGGAGGCAAAATGTGTCACTGCCAAACAACTAACGTCGAGCAATAAATACTCTGATGAACTGTCATCCCAAATTCCCATGTGAATTAAATGAAAATCTGATTCAAATATTCCAAGTCAATTACAAATTTTAATCCCTTCAATTGTCTTTGGCCAAGATTAAAAATATCTCTTGAAGTTTGTTCTGTTGCCCTGCTAGGCAGGACAAATTGAACACCGTTCTTTGTGTCTTGGCACAAATGACAAGCACAACATTAATTTGGTTATGCTCAAATCTGTGACCAATACTGCAAAAATACAGGTGAAAATATGGTCTGAAAGCAACATTAAATAGTTTTTTCTCTCCCCTTTTCTTGCTATTGTCCCTTATTTGCCATTTCTCCAAGCCTTGAACAGTGCAGCTTCTAGCTGTGCAAACGGCTACAAGCAGGGGCAGTTGGAGCGTCACTCCTGGCTGTAAGCTTTGGAGAATTTACCCACGCTACTTTTTAATGCATCAAATCAAAACAGATCTGGTATTTTATAAAGCTCCAAAGTATTGTTTAAGTTTTTTGTTCTCATTGCTTCTCAGTGTTAATGCTCTTTCTTTAACAGTACAAGATTTGAACAATTTGAATTACCCTTGGCTACTACATGAGTTCTGTGGTTTGTTCCACATGGTGCCCTTCTTTTTGCATGCTTTCCATTTGGTAATGTGGTAGTATAAAAAAATGCTAACCATTTTTAACTTATCTCTTAACAGGTTCTGTAACTGGCTGCAACGTAATACTTTCTTCATGTAGTCGTATCTACCTGCACAGGCAGTCAAGCAATCAACAGCGAAGATGCTTCTTTTTTCAGGGACAAAGAAGGTCTGCTTATAGTATTGTTTGGCCAGCCACAGTTTCTCCAGCTCACCCGGTTCCTAAGGTACTGCAATTTCTATTACCTAATCTGTGCTTCAGTCAGTATAGACTTTGACTGCAGGCGTGATCAAGTGTACTCGTTGTCTGACAGCTGGGGATTTGGATCACCGTCCTGTTGCTTGGTCTGGTATTTGAAATAGGAGTGCTGGTGAGAGTAGTTTTCAGCTGCCTACCACATTAAACACAGTGGCATATCTAGTTATTAGAGAGTTTAAATCTGGGGCTTGTTCAGTTATGGTAATATAAACATGGAATATTATAATCATCTGTCAACACTTAACACTTCTGAGTCCAGATTCTCATTTTGGACAATTATACACAGTCCTACCAAAAGTCAGTAGGAATTATTCATTATCATCTGAGTCCTTTTCGGTATAAATCTCTAGCAAGCTAATTATAAACATGTTTATATTTTGCTGAAGGTTTTGTTGCATAGTTATGTCAGATTTAGGAAGAGAACGTACAATACCTGCTGGTAGCTGCTCTGCAACCCCACTGCACATTCTAAACTCATCTTTACTGTCCCTCAGTATTTTTTTTTCTTGGAATATATACTTTTATTTTTATTTACTTTACAGCCAAAAGGAATTTTTCATGCAATTTTAACATATGTTCCACTTATGGTTTCCTTTTTTTTCCCTCCTTTTTTCCCTCCCTTTCCCCCCTTTCCCCCCCCGTTTTTTTGTTTGGTTTTTTTTTATGTTTAATTACAGCATACAGATTAACTGTTTAGTACCTTTCCTTTAGCCAAAAGAAAACCAAAGTATCCTTTCTAAACAGTGCTTTTCAGGATGTGTATTAGTACTTTTTTAAGTTTTACTTTTCATTTGATTATAGATTTCTTGTCAAAATATAGAGCACTTCCATGGGCCAGAAATACTAACACTAAAAAGTTGTTAGATAGGAAAGCAGATAAGGATGGTGCATATAGGGCCCTTACACTTAAGAGGCTGTGGAAGCTCTGTGTGCAGGGAGACCATAGTGTTACTTGCTTTATATATTTGCAAAAGTTTAAAAATTTTAGAACTTACAAACTATTTTTCTGTACTTAGATGCTTCTTTTAGGGTGAAGAGGGAGAAATATGTTGTCATACTGAAAAGTTGTCTTCACAGATCAGAGTTCTCAGACTGTCTAAAAATCAGTCCAGTTCTTCAACTCTGAAAACTTGAGGGCAAAGTTACTGCTTTATACAGAGTATGCCAGAAATCGCATTGAAAAAACGTTTTTTTTCCGAGATGTTCTTGTGAAACTGTATACATAGACATTTGAATATATGCTGCTTTAGGCTTCTCTGTTAACAGATCTTACAGGTCATCAGGGTCAAGTCTCAGCAGTTACTAGATAAGTGCTCTCCAAGGGGAAAGCAAGGATGCTGCTGTGTATGGAGTTGCTAATCCAGCAAATGGTGGTGGTTTTTTTCTAAATTAAGTCCCAGACTACTGCAATAGGATGTTGTTAGGGTTGATATGCCATTAACTTGAGTGAAATGTAAATCTGAAATTCTGTTAATGTAAGTCCACTGAAGATAGTTTCTCTTTTTATCAGAGTAGAAATTAAATACCTGTAGGAACAACAGTAGTCTTCCTATTGAAGTCCCGCTAGAGGTAACTGGTTGCCCCACTCTACTCCTACACCCAGCTGTTGTATGGTCTTGTTGTGTACAGCCCAAGTCCCCACTTTGTTTTATGCCTGTCAGCTTGATTCTGTATGTTGTGAAGTCAGTGCAAAACTCACTCTGTGCCAGCGTCGCAGAGAATCAGCCTGGCTGGGATGGGTGAAGGGACTCCTCTCCAGCCAGTGAAATAGCCCATGACCCTCTGAGACAAAGTACATTTCCATCTCTGTGCAAGATGTTACTGTTTTTATTAGTTTGTTGTGTTTATACACACATCATTAAATTGTAGTGGATTAAAAAAAAAAAACAGAAATGACCTTTTACCTCTATATTGGGGCTGAGAACTTAATGTGTGGAAAAAATTAAGTTTATTACACTTTCCTGGACACAGCAAATTGGAATAGCCTTGCACAGTGCTGTAGATAGACAAACTTGGATACAACGTATGAACTAGATTAATAAGTAAAAACCTGTAAATTAAAATAAATTAAATCCTGTGGTTCTTAGTCAAAAAGCAATCTCATGGAATTTAATAGTTTTATCTGAACAAGAAGCTAAGGATTTGATCAGTTTTATTTTTTACCCTAATTCTGTATGTTTGTCCCGTCAGTTCCAGTGTTTAGATGCCTTTTGTAGAAATGTGCCTTTTTTCAAAAGAAAATAAAGAGTTTTAAAGTCTGTTTCTCACAGTTTTAAAACTTGCGGCTGTCTGTGCTGGAAGGCGGCTATGGTATCTGGGGTCTCAGCACTGGAAGGTTAACAGAATGTAAGTCGGTAGTAACAGGCGATGTTAAGTTCAAAAGGGCAGTGGAAGAAATACTGAGGCAGCCTTGAGGGTTTGCCCTGATGGCTTAGGAAGGTCGATACTACGACAGAAAGGGCAAGCTGCCATGAAGCAGGAGGCAATATCTGAGAAAATGATCCCATTGTCATGCTCAGTTTTCTGATCTTCATTTTCAATCCTTTTTCTCCAAGCACATAAAGAAGCCAGACTATGTGACGACAGGCATTGTACCAGACTGGGGAGACGACATAGAAATTAAGAATGAAGATCAGATTCAAGGGCTTCGTCAAGCTTGTCAGTTGGCCCGTCATGTCCTGCTTCTGGCTGGAAAGGGCTTAAAGGTAACAATTACAGAAGTCCCATAGCAGCTTGGATGTCTTTTTATGCTTTCACTTATTTGGGTTTTTTTTTCCTAATTTTTTTTTACTTTCCCTTAATGTGCATCCAACTTTAAGTTAGATACTGAAAAAATAAGGATTTATTAACTTTTTATTTAGTCCATGATATGCCTGTTTAATTACTTCTGTATTTTGGACCTGTGTAATACTTTGAGTGAGTTGCTGGCTCAGGTGTAATCTCTCTCTGTCTGTAATCTCCCTCTGTTCAGACTGCCAAATCATGTGAGTTCCTCATAAGGCCCATGCTACATTTTTTCCTTTCATTTCACAGCCCATCTTCTCTGTACATCATGCTTTCCAGCTCTGCATGTGTGCAAGTCCAAAGGACTGGGCTGCCTCCTCCATTCCTGTCCACCCTTCAGCCCCTTGCTGTCCCGCAGGGTCCAGTGCAACTCATAGAGCTGCTGTTGGAAAAAACAGCTGCCAAATTCCACACAATTTTCCAGAGTGCATTGATAATAAAGCCTCATGGTTTCCAGTAATGTTTCTACAGTATGCTTTTTGGGATATCTCCCAAGTTAAAATGTACTGGGAGGAGCCTACTACCAGGTTTTGCAGATGAAGGAGTGCTTTTCTTAGCCTTGCCTTGGTATTTCATGTAATAGCATACTAGATAGGTTAAAATGGGTTGAGTACCTATGAGATGCAGAGGTAGATGGGGACTGTAGGTCAATGTCATTGACTTACAATGGGAAAAAATTATCAGTTTACTGTGCATTTTTCTTTCACCTATCATCATGCTTTCCCAGAGGTTTAATTCTGGAGCAATAGCAAAACTGTCTGAAGCTTTAATCTTACATATGCTTGTGCATGTATAACTTCCTCATGTGCAATTATTTCCCAGTACAGTAAAACTTACTTATGTAAAGTTAAGGGCATCAGGGTGCAGAGTGGGTTTTGAATGAGAGCAGTTTTTCACTAATACTCTTTGGTTGTTATCATGTGTAAAATACACATGTATGCAGCACAGCGTAGCTTGTGATGTAGTTCATAGGATGTGCAAAATCATACATAACAACAAAATACTACATACAAGTAATGAACTTGTTGGAGCAAGAAGGTATGTAAGGTAAGAATTACATGATCAGGAGCTGTGGACTGGGAGGGAGGTAGCACCTGGAGTTGCAGCGCCGAGGCCGCTGCCTGGGTCAGCTGCAGAGAGGTGGTGAGCTCTGTTTTACACCAGTAAGTGTTTGGCCAAGACTCCCCTGACTAGGAGGATACTCTAAAACCCTCCCTCATCAGCAGGGAGCGTCTTCTGCTTTCCAGCCTGATGCTGCGCGTGGCCAGTTCATACCCATTTGTTCTTGTGCCAACACCACTCTTTAATTTAAACAGCTTCCTGCCTTTCCTTGAGTCTGTCCCCTTCACACAGTAATAGAGCTATTACAGCTTTTAGTGTGCCAGACTAAACAGACCGAGCTCTTTTAGGCTATTCTCATATGGTAAACTCTTCACTCCTATTTTATCTGAAGAGCCCCATCCCTCCACCTGTTCCTGTTGTCTTGCTGAACTCTCCTTGCACGCAGCCCTCCAAACCATCTCTCGCATTTGCTTTAGCTAATGACAGTAACATCCCCCAGTGTAACAAAGGTGCATTGTAATGCATGGGTGCAGAGAGACAAAGTTTGGGCTAAGTGTGGTTTTGATATTACCTTGTACTGCCTGTGGGACTTATATGGTATTATATATGACAGCATTTTCTGGGTTTGAGTTAAAGATTTGGGAATAAAGCAACAAATTCTATGACACAGAAGTGTTTTGTTAGACACTATCAGACTGTCCTGTCCCAGATAAGGGATGAGGTGTGCAGTAGGTACCTCCCCAACAGTGTCCAGCTAGCAAAAGCTCCTTCAGAAGTATAGCAGATACAGTTAAAAGCAGAACTTTTCACAGCCTGCCATGCAGAGAGCAAAGATCTGTCTGCTGAGTGTCCAAAAGCCACACTGAATTCCTTGAGCAGAGCAGTGGCAGACAACCCCCCCATCAGGTATGTAGCGGTTCAGTTTGTCTGTGGGCTGAAGATGATAGATGGATGAGTGAAGGCAGGAGCAACAAACCTGTATTTGTCCAGAACCAATGGCTGCAATATCCAATACAGAAAGCGCACCAGGGCTGTGGCTGCCACCCCAGTGCAGAGGCTGTGATGGCTACAGCAAAGCAGGGGGGTTGCACAGTAACCCCAAATTCTGGTCTTGAGCCAGTTCATTGCTTCTCATCTGCCCAACCATGTTTTTTGTGCTGAACAAGATGCAAACTGAGCAAATAGACCTGGTTTTACCCTCAGCACAGTACACAAGTGTACTCCACTGTATTCACTATGCATGATCATGGAATATTTCAATATATGAAGAAGCATGCCTCCTGCGCCATAGCCTATATTCCACGTGTTACTAAAACGTCCTCCAAAATCACAGCTACTGTACTGTATGTGTGCGAAGTATGATTTTCAAAGGCTCAAAACTCATTCAAATCAAAATCAATTTGCAGAGGAACCCTCAAAGGCACTTCTTTTCAATGAGGGAGGTTTCCCTACCACATTTCAAATTTCAGCTCTAACCGTTCCAGAGACAGAGTTGATCCAAAAGGAAGGCAAGAAGAATGTTATTTTAAGCGTGTGCGTTTTCCACTCTATGGATACTCAGAAAATGGCTGAATGATTTATGAGAGGGTTTTTTTAATATGGAACGTTGTGAGAAAAAGATAAATCTAGAAAATGTCAAGCATAAAAATTAAGTTTTCTAAAAATTATGGATAAGAGCTTGTAGATTCACTGTGATCATCCAGGCTATGGAGCCTTTAAGTAAAATATCCGCTCGATTTGAAGCCAAATATTCAAATATGTTATTAATTTAAAGAATACTTGGAAAACAATTCCATAAAATGCACAAGTACATTATGATAAATGTACTGGGCAGTTAAAAGAATTAAGATCCTTTCTTTTACAAATAAAAAGGGAAAGTAATGTTGTGTTTTAAAGGACTGAAAGCATTGAAACCAGACATTTCTATAGCAGCTACTGAAACAAGATGCCATGGAAAATTGGTGTCTTTGAGAAACCAAATGTGGAAAAAAGAACGGAAAGGAAGTAGACAGTATTTTAGGTTTTCTAGGAACCTTTGAGTGCTCATTTCTACTGCATGCTTTATTTAAGACCTTTTTCTCTTTAAAAAATAAGGTCCAATATATCAATAAAGTATATCAGACAGTTTAGTGTTTTGTATCAAAGCAGCGTATTTGAAACATCCAAGATTTCATTGAAATATGTGGCTGCAATCACATTCAGTAAATGTGAGAAACTATCTTTGCTTTTTTAACAGGATCTTATGTTTGATATTTTAGGTTGGCATGACAACTGAAGAAATAGATTCCATTGTTCATCATGAAATAATCAGACAGAATGCCTATCCGTCACCTCTGGGCTATGGAGGTTTTCCAAAATCTGTTTGTACTTCTGTAAACAACGTGGTATGTCATGGTATTCCTGACAGGTATTTCCCCAGTAACTTACATTTTACACTGGGAATAAAAATGTTAAACTGAAATTAATAAATTGTGTTTAATATTGAACATACTTCAGCTTAACTAAATGTCATACATAAACAAATTGCAGATGCATATCATTTTACCACACGATGCTGATAAATGTTACAGAAATGTATGTGAAGTAGAAAAAAAATTATTCTGTTTGTCCAGACACTTAAAAAAAATAGCATAATGACTGTAGAGTTAAGGGGGGGGGGGAACCAAACAGTAGAGTCTGATTCTTTTTTTCCTCCAGCAAAGTAAGTGTAGGGTAAGGAATAAATTTATTTGAATTTATGTGCTCTTTTATTTTTTGTTATTTGCAATACATTCAGCTACTCACAAAGTAAAACATGAACCCTAGTGAGAGAAAAAGAATAAATGTAATGGTAGATTTTTCAGATGTTGATATATTTTTCTGGTAGTTGTTTCTCATTATTTTATATTCAGCTACACTTGTTCTCTAAGTAGTGAGTGCTGAACATTAAAAATGGTTATTCTGTTTGCCTCTGCTTTCCTCTATCACAAAATATCTACCCCCTGATTTTTTATGTATGTGTCATTAGGTGTTTATTCTTATATTCCCTTTGTTGGGAACTGTCTGTCACCATTTTTTTTTCTTCTGTTTATGTTTCAGTCGACCTCTTCAGGATGGAGATATTATCAACATTGATGTCACGGTGAGTAATTCATATAAAAAAATAGTCTTTGATCAACTTTAGAATCACTAGTAGCAACAGGAAGAATAGTGGATTGGAGATGGGGGATGCACAGATGGATGTGCTGTTTACTTCTGAGCCAAGGCAAAAGCAGCTGGTTTCCTTTTTTGTTTTTAACTGTGTGTTTATTCCAGCTAGACCCAGGCCTGACTTGAATTTAGGACTGGAATCAGATGCACTGAGATCAATGTTGGCCTAAGTGAAATGTCAACCCAATCCTGCTATGTGTCATGTTTTTGAGAAGGTGTAATTGTTATTGATCCACTGTGTAGTTAATGCAGAGCACCACAGTACTGGGCAGCAGCTGAAGATAGATATGTATGAGATGAGCTAACATGAAGAAAGCCAGCATTTTTCCTTCACTCTGCCAAGATTGATCTTCCTCTTCCTGCTGATTTTGAGTGGGGCCTGTCATTATCTTACTCTGTCATTAGAGGCTACATTGGCCTGTGTATGTCAGTCTATTTGGACAGCAACTCTTTTGCTAGCAGTGTTCCCTACATTTATTAAAATCCCCAAAGGTAGTGTTGTGTTCCATTTCTGGTATAAAAGCCCTGAACCTTTTGCACAGAAACAGAAATAGTGTGATATAACCGTGACTTAATATTTCCAGCGAATGGCCAATTATAGCTATTTAAATAAACACTGGCTGGATTTTCTTAGGAGCAAGAAAGTACAGAAACTGGAAAGCTAATTCTTGTTTCATTTATGAAAAAAAAATGTTTCTTGCAGAAGCTTTTTTTCCTTTTACTGTGCAAGTTTTTATTTTCCCAAAGTGCTGTTTATTTCTAATATGAACACAGACATCTTTTGAATCCCACCATTATTTTACAATAATATGTCACATACAAGGGAGTAACATCTCATAAAAACAAGCTTTTTTAATCATTAAAGAAACTCTTGGTAACTTGATACTATTTTCCATGGGCCCAAATTTCATACTGGCAGAAGCAAAGAAATCTTCAGCAGACCTACCTCTGAGCATGAGATTCAAGCTTTTTAAAATATTTTTTTCTATTAAAATTAGGGTCAGTGACCTTTTTCCCATGGTATACTCATGTGTGATCCAGAACTGGGTTTGGTTTGGGGTTTTTTTTAATCTTTCTAAATTCTTCCCCATCTCCATACTTTCTAATTGTAGAATTCTGACTATCAGATTTACACGGAGTGATCTGTCATTTTTGAAGTATATATTTGGCCTACGTTTTTACTTTGGTGAACTGGTGTAACTTTGCTCTTTTTATTAGACTAAATCAGTTTGCAACAGCTAATGATTTAACATCTGATTTCTGTGTATCTCATTAAGGTTCATTTTATTTTTTATCTGTCCGCATAATAATGATGCCTTAAATTTTTTTTTAAAAAGGTATAGATCCATATCACAGCTACTTTCTATTAAAAACTAAGTGAAACATTTTTATATTAACATGGTGTGTGTATCTTTTACACTCTGCTTTACCAATAATGTTTGACTAGATGATACTGGTCTTTTTGAAGACATTTTTTTTTCTTTTTACCCTCATAAAATAACATAAATCTTGATGTTTCTATGAATGTGAAGATTCCTGCAAGGATGGGAATTGCTGGTTAGCTTTGTAAGATTTTTTTTTTAATCATTTAAAACTGAACTGTGCTGTGTTTAATAATCGCTCAGTTCAAAATAGCTGAGGAAAAACCTACTACTTTTCAGCCTTGCTAACTGATCGTTTAGCTTATTTTTAATGAGCAAAACTGGGACATTTAACAGGTGGACAGAATAAAAATCTAAGTAAATATTGCACAATAAATTGTTTATAATTGTGTACAGGTTCTATAAAGTGATTAAATAATCTAGTTATTAAGTGTAAACAATTTACACTATGTACAAGTCCTTTGAAGAAAAATCCATTTTTGCACAATTAAGATGGTAGATTTTCATAGATGAAATACAAATCTTATTGGTTTGAATCGTGTAGTCTTTAAAATGTATTTTAGTGTAGAAACAATAGCATTATCCATCACTGAATCGTCAGCATAGTGCAATTTTCAGCCAGCCATTACCAGGTTAATGTTTCTTACAACTTGGTTCTTCCATTGACTTTTAAGGAATTAGCGTGTTACAGTTGCTGTGGTTGTAGCTTATTAACGTCAAAAATATGTAATTACTGTTGATGGGCTGCAGTAAATATTATTTTTTTTTAAGCTCTCCTATGTTTAAAATCTGTATTTGTTTTTCCAGGATGATGATGTTTAGCACTGGGGTTTTGTGTGTAGTGCTTGCTAGACCTAAAAATGAGCTAGTTCAGTTTAAGTATGAACTAAATTAAAACCTGCCCAATGGGCAGTAAATAAAAAAAAAAAGATTTAGTGGCAGAGTCTGGACTGGCAGAGGAAGGTGTAGAGCAGGGGATTGCAGCCTCTCTCTGTGCCAGGGTGGTGGCAACACGGTTGGGCCCTTGCTGGTGCCCACCTTTCTTTAAAACACCCCTCACTCCTAACTGCCTGCATTTTCTTCACGTCTCAGCCTGAACGCAAACCTGGCCTTGGGATAAACTGTCTGTAGCCAATTTATTTTTTTTGTTTAGTTTGGAATTGACCTGACCAAGAAGAATGTAAGTCTGTCTTTCACAAATAGCTCACCAGTGGCAAAAGTTCAGTGCTTTTTGCTTTGTGAGTTATTAGTCCTAGAAGAATAGCTGCCCACTGTTCAGGGGGAAAAAAACGTTTTAGAAAATCAAAACTGTGCACCATTACAATTTGTCTTTCTGTAGGGAAATTTGGCTTGGTCTTAAAATTATGTGTCTGCCTGCTGTACTGCAGAGCTGCAAACCCCATTTTAATGTGGCGTTGCAGAGCTCCATAGCACAGATCCAGGGTTTCCTGTGCCTGGCAGAGAATTTCTGGAGAGCTGAGTTTTAAAGCCTATGAAATGTCAAAAAAAAAAAAAAAAAAAAAAAAAAAAAGGTAGTACCTCATAAATTCAACAGGGTGCTATGTTTTCAGCATGTGAAACTTTGTGGTGCCAGAATGGTACATTTATTCTCTTTGAAAATTAATCTCTGGAAATCAGAAGTAAAATCCAATGTTAATGCCACATTGTATTTTAAAAATTAGATGAAAGAAAACATGGAACGGTGGGCATTGGATTTGGCCCGTGCTTTCTGTGTGGCTGCCTCTGGATGTTGGCAGCAGCACGCGCTTCTCACCCAGCTGCACACAGCATCACCTCAAAACCCCTCCGGGGACACTGGCTGCGGAGGGATGGGTCTCACTGCCAGCCACCAGTAGGGTTCCCAGCACGCATGGCCAGCACCGGGGCTTGATGTCCTACCCCTGCTGGGTCCAAGCAGGTCCTCCGCCCCAGAGGTGCGCAGCTGGGGCAGGTGGGCACCTGAGGACCCCCTTCAGCCCATGCACGGCCCCCATCTGTCTTCTTGCATACAGCCCAGTTAGTCTTGCATCTTGTGGTTGAGCAATGTCATTGTCTGGTGCACTTCTGGACAGAGACGCACAACTTTTGCATTTCTTGAATTTTTAATTGTCAGCCCTTGTGGTGCACCTTGCAACCTTTCACGCCTTTTTTGTTATTATTCTGCAATGTTTTGCTTTTCTGGTCTCATTCTCACAAATACAGCTTACCAGTGGTCTGTCTGTTGCAGTATATAGCTCGATGTTAGAAAGAATGGATTTAATTAAGGAGAGAATCTGTTTCTGGATGCAAAATGAGAAAATGTCTTTACATTTCTGCATATGTTTAGGTGTATTACAATGGCTACCATGGTGATACTTCTGAAACCTTTTTGGTTGGCAATGTGGATAAAACTGGTCAAAAGTTAGTGGAGGTTGCCAGGAAATGTAGAGATGAAGCAATTGCAGCTTGCAGACCAGGGGCTCCCTTCTCTGTAATTGGAAACACAATCAGGTAAGCCTTATATTGACAAGTAAAGGGAGGGCTGGCAAGTGGGACAAAGGTTATTGTTGGTTTGGTATAAAGCTGATGACATGTTTTATGATTCAAAACCATCATTTCAGTCTGATATCAGTATGTGAACTGCCAAGCTATAATGTTGTTCCTTGGGTAAGAGAGTTTTTTTTTTTAAAGTGAATTACACTAGGGTCAGCAAAGATAACTGGAGAAAGAGTCAAAGATATTCATAAGGTGGATTTAAATTAACAGATGTGATTTGCGGTGGGATTTTGTTTATTTTTTATTTGTGTGTGAAGCTACACCACATCTGTCTAACAATGTAAGAAGGTGAGAAACCATTGTTTTCATTGTATAGCAGTAATGGATGTTACAAAGGAATTAGTCAACATAAATAAGTCTCTCTGTTTAAAAAGTACAAAAATATTTAACTCGAGAGCTTCTGATCTTACAAAGAGCAGTGCATGCTAACATCACAGGGAAAAAAGAGCTCACATTCAGAGATTTTTCCCTGTTTTGCATGTCTTCTAGCCTTCACATAAATGCAGTCATGATTCCTTTTCTGCTGGTGGTTTTGAATAAAAACACATCTTAGTTTTTGAAGGTACCTATGGATTATTTCAAAATGTTTGCCAAAAAAAAAAAAGACATATATCGTATACATTTCATTAAGCGATACTTCACTGGACTATTAATGGTCCCAACATGCTATTGAATACATTCTGATTACTTAAAAGCTGCAAAGCTTAGTCACCTTGAAAGGATGCTGGTTTTTTTTTTTCTTTTGTAAATCTTCAAATACTTTAAGGAAGAAAGAGAACAGCAAATATCAGTTAGATGTATTTATAGCTTTAAAAATATTGTAACAGAGTCTGAATCAAACTTTAGTAAAACCTCTTTGGGTTATATCTGAGAAGCTTTTATTGAAGACTTTGTATAAAATTGTGTTTTTGACAGTTTTAAATTATAGGCTAACTAGCCTGGAGAAAAAGGATAGTGTCTTTCTGTTCTTTCATAGGAAATGTTGAATCAGACCCCTACTGGGAAAAGAAATTTAATGCATATCTCACTATCTTACTGTCCATGAATATAATAGAAGTGAATTCAAAATGTAGTTTTATTTTTGCAAATGGGATGAGTCGATAGATGCACCTCGTATTTTTGAACACCTAGGGTTCAACAAATTTACTGGTGGTGCTCTTGCATTTTAACAAAATTTATTCTTGAGTAGAAGGGGGCACAGAACACTGGATTCTTATTCAAGCATTCTATCGAGCTCTGCATTCATGGCTGTGTCTAAAGGGCATGTCAGCCTTTGATTCTCTCTGAGAGGTAATTATCCTTTTCCTGTCACGGAACAACAAATGATAGCTAACTACAGAGGCACATTTGCAGTAGTCACATTCATCAACTGCAGAAAAAAAATTCAATTTAATTGTGCAACACAGCTGCACATAGGCTTTTTGAGCATTTCTGTTGTTCTCCCTGTCTTGCTATTCCTCCCTCCAGATCTATTTTTTAAACTTTTTTTCTGGTTATTTTTTTCCCCCTTTTTGTCTCTTCTTCCATTTTTACTCTCTGTACTTTCTTGTTAAAGTAATTTTCCTTTGTGGCTCTCATTCTTTTTTCCCCATTGAAGGCTATGAATGTAGAAAATTATCACAATTACTCATATAATTGAGCCTCTTTGTAGCAAGTGCAACTCCAGTAGCCTTTCTCCATCATGAAAATGGTTTCATTATAGGGTTTTTCATATTCTCTGACACCATCTACACAGAGGAACAGGCGTGCAGATGAGATGTACTAGGAACAGGGTAGATCAGTAAGGTCACAGTAGGAATAATTAGCTCTGCTATGGAAAGAGCATCTAGGCCTTTTACTGCTACATAAATGTACTGTCCGTGGCTTTTAGTCACAAAAAAACTTACTAACAAATGGAGCTCCCGCCTACTACTTTGAAAAAAAGATTTGTATCAACACTACAATTTTCCATCATTAAGACTAATAACACAGAGCCTAGTATACATCAAGGGGAATAAAAAGAAAAATCTCACATTCAAGTGGCGGCTGGGTGCTGACCTTTGTTCCCTTTTTTTGTGTTCAACTTAACTCTTTACAAAAAAGAGCCACACGCCACACCAACATGCAGGTGAACTCCAGCTAGTGCTAGCAAAGCATGGCATTCAATTGGAAAATCTGATAAATCTCCATGCAGGATAATGCATTTCATTACAGATTCACTACATTAATTCTAGCTGTATTTAAAAAAAAAAAAAAAAGAAAAAAAAGAAGAAGAAGAACAGAATTGAATGTGACATTGGATTTTTGCTGTGTTGGTACAGAGGTCAGTTTACTTGCAAAGTGTAAATATATAGTCAGCGCCCCCTTTGAAAAGCAGATTAATCAAAGCTAGTAGGTGTTCAAAACTACATATGAAATAGCAGGTCATTAACTTTATTCCTCAAGATTTTATCGTGTAGACGGTTTAAATGTGCTGATTTGTTTAGAACTACTTTAACGCTGCCTCTGCTGGAAGATCGCCTTGGTTTGGTGAAGCTGTGTGTTTCTGGTTATTTATCGTTTGATATTTGCTTGCAGACAGACATACGTACATAATACATACATCAAAATCTTAAGTTTCAGGAGGGTTAGATATCACAAATGTCTGAGAACAAGCATCTACAAGCTGAAAACGTTTAGGCCCATCAGAATGGAAACGTATCTAGGTTTCTGTCATCAATATTTTCTATGAAGGTGCTCAAGTGATATGCAGAACGTATCTTAGGCACAAATATTAAGAATATTTCCTTTCTAAAATAGGTTTGGAAATAATTATATTGCACAGGTAAGCTTGCATTCAGTATTCTAACATAGTCTTTGTTATGGAAGCTTGATAGCTGACGCTGAGTATTTCTTGGATAACAGTTACTTCTCCCATCAGCTACAAGTTGCAAATACAAGATTGCACGGATTCATGAGTTACTTTGCTTAGAAAAACTTGAATCTTTGCTAGCCTGCTCTTACTGAAAGTGTTGGCAAAACTGTCGGTCAGCTCCAGTGGGAACGGAATTGGGCCCCTATGTTCCATTTTCTTCTACTGTTTCTGACATTTCTCTTTCAGACAGAAATAAATCTAGTTTGAAATCTACTTTTTAGACAGTGAGTTTAGGTATGTGGAAGTGTTGTGAGTGTAGAGAGCTAAAAAACGTAAATGTGATATTGTTAAATAAACCAATTTCCAACTCCTAGGAAAAAATAGTAGTGGTGAAAGTATTAATAAATGGTTTAAAATGTTTAACTCCTAAGTATATGTTTTGATATTAATTTAGAACAATATAAAGCAGATTTTCAAAAAAATCTGTTTCTATCAGATTATGCACATTTAAACAATAAGTGGCTCAGGCAAAATAAGTCATTTTAATGTCATCTGTGATAGATTTTCCTTGACAGCTACTGTAAATTACAATTACACTGCTTCTCTCTGCACTTGAAAGTAAGCATTGCAATAAATTATCTTTTATTTCAATCCATCATGTCTGCTTTCAGAAACAGAGAACCTCAAATAAAAGTTCAGCACTATTGTAAGAAAAATACAGTAATTTGTGTTCCAGTTTGAAACTAAAATGTACCTTTCTTTCAAAAAACAATTGTTGGCTTTCAAAAATATTACTAATTATACCTCAACATTTATTGTCATTATAGGGAATCCCTGAACTTGTGCATTCTCTTAGTCTAGGATTACTATTTAAGAGAAAAATGCTTTAATATTTTCCCAGTAGAATTTTGTAATTTCTCAAATTCGATAATATGGTACTATTCAAAATTAGTACTTTTCTCACAAGAAAATCTATTTAGGCTGATGCGCTTTTTTTAAAAAAAAAAAAAAGGCAAGCATGCCATTCAGTGGTCATTTTGCTAACAGTGATCCTGGTAACACATGCATATGTCTAATTTAAAAAAAAAAGATGCAGCCGTAGGGATTCCTAAGTGAGAATACAATTATCATAGGTCTGTTACTGCTTTCAGTGTTTCCCAAGCATGTTCACTGCCCAGAAGTGTAAGACAGGTTTGTTTAGCAACTTCAGCCATTCGTCTCATGCTGCTCTGCAAGACTGTTGTTGATAAAGTTTCATCCCTGGGGAGAGAAGCTGGCACCACAGAGGAAACATCCCTAGCTGGGAATCAGTTCACCAGGATGTTCAGCCTGAGTAGCAAAGCAGTCTGTGGCATCTTGTCTTCCCTTGTGCCACCAAGAGCCCAGAGAGGCAGTTGTTATCAATGCTGGAAATGGGATTTGTTTCACTTTGTTTCTTCCATGAGGACTTAGGAAGAAACTGGAACAGGACTGCCTTGAGGAAAGAGTGACAAAATTTGGTAGAAAGAAAACAATATGCAGGGTTTGGGGTGGTTTTTTTTTTTCCAAGTCCTAAGACTGAAGGGATGATTTTTGCTCTGGAGCTGGGATGCCTGTTATCCCACAGATGCTCCTAGAGGCTATCTGCACAGGGCCAGCCCCCTAAGGAAAATCTTTTGACCTGCTTTTCAGCTTCTTAGCAGGAGGGTTTTATCCCATTCACCCAAGAACTCCTTTCGGGGGAGGCTCCAGAGTATCAGGGAGAGCTTTGCAGAGAGTCCATCCTGCCTGTTGCTGCTCTGTGGCATTTTTCCTGTTGGTCTGCTGGCAGGAAGGCAATGCATGTCTCCACACTTTTCCCTACTTTCAGAGAATTAGCTCTTCCCTAGCAATGTGGGAAGAGGATGCTCAGGAGGGAACAGACACCCAAGTCTCCTGTCTCTGTCCACTCTCAGAAGCATGATACCACCATACAAGAGGCTCAGCCTATGGGTTTAGAATGACAGTCTGGCCCTCAGTTACGTTCCTTTACCGGCTGGGCTGCTGCCAGTCCACCCTGATGCCAGATGCTTTGCTGTCAGCGAAAGAGGAGCAGCCCTGCAGGTACTCTTGACTCTGCAGCCACTGGGCTAGAACACATGGCAGCAAAACATAAAATCAAGTACTGGGCTCATTAAATTATTATGCTTTTAATCCTGCCCAATTCACCTCTGCCCAAGGATGCAACGTGGCTTAAAGAATAAAATGTGTGATGATAAATGATGTCAGTGGTTATTTTTAACAATGGTTATTCTGAAGAACCTTTTTTTTCTTTCTTTCTTTATGCTGTTGGTACAGTGTGGGTCTGCTGCCCCAGCCTTTGCTCTGGAAGTGATTTGGCTGGGGGAAGCCCCGCGGGCTGAGGGGAGCTGGCAGACTGGCTCATCCACCCAGCGGTGCAGCTCTCCTTTCCCACGGCAGATGCCAGGCAGCCCAGCTGAGCTGTGCTGACTCCTGCCTCCCACCTCCACTGCTTTCCCGCTTGCAATCAGGACTCCTCCAGCTGCGTGGTGTTACGGCGCCTGTCTGTAAGGAGCAGCACGTGGAGCTGGGGCTGCAGTCTTGTAAGGTTGCCTTCCAGGGAAGGTTGGAAAGAAAGGCCACCACTGAGAGATCCTGAGCTGGGCAATGAGACAGCAAGACCAAACTCTTGAGCTGTCAGCAGCAAATGGCAAACTTGGGCAAAAATGCTCCACTCCATGGCATCCCAATTTTGTAACAAGATTCCACAGTGTGGGAGTCCTGCAGGCTGAAGAGGCTGGCCTGGATCAACAGTTCAATTGACTCTTCTCAGAGCTATTCCAAAGTCCTCCCTGACAGCATTTACAGCCAACATGTACAAGTGCATTTACCTTTGCAGGTTGTAGCTTTGCAAGTTGGGGTTAGTAGCTCTGTTTTTTATTAAAGCTGGGTGTTTTACTATAACTCCACAAGAATGTAAGACCTCACTGGGATTTTTTAAATACTCCAAAGTAAAGCAAGTAGTTCTGGAGTGAAATTCCCCATAAGCTGCTTCTGAAGCACATGCAAATACTGAAACCAGATTGAACATGGCTGAGTTCTGTACTTGCAGCTTATTTTTCTCCACAGGTTTCCTCTGTGTCACTTCAGGTTCACTGGCCACATTACATTCTATGTAAAGAATACTCAAGCTCTGTATGTAGACATTATTAAGTGGTTAAGAGGGGGGGCACAGGCATCTGTCAGTACAGATGTCAAAGCCCTGTGAGCTCCAAGGTCCCCTATTTTGATCACAGACAGTAACCACTGAGGTACTGCTGCCAGCAGGGTCATTTCCAAGCTGTTTGGCAAGAAAGTGGCAGAATTCACCATTGAAACATACGAGAACCACTTCTTTCACCACATGAGGACGGGATACTGTCCTAACACTGCCTTCTGTGTGCCCCAGTGCTCATGTGCCCAGTGCCCAGCACGCAGCTGCTGCTGCTACTGCCACCCTCCTCGGCACCAGCCCGCAGGAGAATACGTAGCCACAGTGCTCTGCTTGGAATAATAGCATTGTGTCTTGCTACAGAAGGTGGATTTTTTGGGGGTGAAAATCCTGTAATAATATAAAATATTTTTTTAAAATGGGATACTGTGTAAGGAGATCGGCAAAGCTGAATAATCAATGGGATTGCTCATGCCTGTGCAAAAAGATTTGCAGAAGAAGGTGAAACAAAAGCTTATCACGTTGCGGGGACGGCTCCTCTCATCTCTCTTCAGAGAACCACTTCACCTGTATGGGAATCATTATCTGCATTGCTCTTGGTCACCAGAGATCTTCCGTTTTGCTTAGTGTATGCTTCTGAGAAATCTGGCTTTCTAATTCCTCTCCGTTCCCCGTGCTTCTTCCTTGGCCTTCATTATCCTAGCCAGTGGGCCGAGTCTTTGACCCAGATGTGGGTGAGGTGATAGAAAGGCAAGGGAGAAAGTCTTTCCATTGATGGTAGGCCTTCACTGCATAAACCTTCATTGTTTTTTTGCACATAAATTATGTGTAAGGTAAAAACCTGGACTTTGAATACAACCAAATTAAGCCAAATTCCTAGCGGTAACAGTAAGCCGCTTTGCCAGTACTTAGCAGTTTGGGGGCAGCTAAACTTGAAATTTCCATTCTTCTCCAGAGTTAATGAAAGGTATGGGATGAGTCGTTGTATCAGGGCAATACATACATAAAAGCTGATATACAAATCCTGTAAAATGGGCTCTTAAGGTCTGAACACTACAGCACTATTAACAATTGACCCAGCTCTCCTCTCTCACTGCTGTTTCACTGTAGTGGAGCACCATGTCCCTCAATTTCAGTGGCATTAAATTCTGGGACAGTGACTGAGGGGCACTGGAGCCAGCACTGCAGGGTCTGTGGAGCCTGATGTGCAAAGGAATTACTGCCTTCAGCAAGCTGAGGCCACTTTGCACCTGAATAAGAGCCTCCCTATGGGGTTTAACATGCTTTAATTTCTCTGAGAGCTTACACCTTTATTTGAGTTTCTTAACTTTTCTGCTTTCTGTAGTCAAACTCTGAGAAGGCATTTGTTAAGGTGTAAGTATAGGCAAACCTGAAGTTTTTAAGTGCCTACCTTGATTTCAAAGAAACAAATGATGCTTTTAATATTGTAGGCGAAATCTGTTCAGGCTAAGTGCCTTCTTGTCTTGCTCCTGTTTGCTTTTAGAAATAGTTTGGGGAGGATATGCAGGGACAGAGGTAGCTTCCTTGTCACTTCTAATCCACTTCTAGGTCCCCCAATATCTCCAGACATTTCTGTTTCAGATGTGGGCAGCCCTCCTGGCTAAGCTGCCTCAAGTCACCCTCTCCACCACTGCCTCCACCACTGCTTGAGTAAGGGCAGAGCCTGAGAGTGAAGCCTGTAGGCACGGGGTGGCCCAGCAGCCAGAGAACACCTGATGTTTATCCACAGTCCTCAGATTCTTAGGGATCAGGGTAGGACTTTGCTTTCCTGACATGGGTTGGAGTTGGCGCCAGGATGTGTTCCTGCAAGCAGCTCTCAGAGATGCTCCTCCCTGAGGCAGGCCATGAAGGACAGGACAGATCTCCCAGGCAGAACTGAAATGCCATAACTGTTATGATTTGGTTTTGTGGTGATGTGTTTATTAGAAATAATGTGAACAGACTTGCTGGAGTTGAAATACATTTTGGTACTGAATGTTTGCAGTATTCCAAAAGGGAAGCAGTAGGGCTCTTAACTCTCCCTGTTGGCAGCAGGACCTTCTTGTCCTGCAGAAAACCCAGTGCAGGCAGTGGTTACTTGGCTCAGCACAGGCTCTGCATGCCGGGAAGACTCAACGGAGGCTGCAGTTTGGTGGTGTGCCAGGGCTTCGGCTACACAACTTAGCTGCCATTTAGCTGTCCCCCATTAAAAGGAGCTCCCAGTGTGCTCATGGAAAAGGCTACCATCCATCAGGCCTGGAGATGACATACTGCCATCTTGCTCAGACAGCAGGGCTGGCACAGGAGCTACCAGTCTCCGCTGGCAGGTGTGTTAACTCTGAAACCTAACAGTGGCTCACCGGTGCTAGCTCTGATGGCTGCTCTCTTTTGGAGCCAACACAAAGTAGCGACTTGGCACGAGAGTGGCGGTGAGAGCTTGCGGGAGCTAGGTGATGCTGCTGCTGGTACCGATACAGTGGCAGGGGCCAGGGCTGGCTAGCGGAGGTGGTGGTCATGGTGTGCACCCTCATGATGTCCTCTTTGCCCCTGCAGCTCCCTGGCGTGGCAGGGCAGCTTCCAGGTCTGCCCTTCCTTTGTCGGCCACGGCATCGGGTCGTACTTCCATGGGCACCCCGAGGTGTGGCACCACGGTAAGCAGCCCCCGCTGGCCCGACCTGCCGCCTCGCGCCGCTGGCTCTGTCGCCGGCAGGGAAATGACTATGGGAAGTGGGGAGGGTTCAACGAGCAAAGCCCCCCGCACCCCCCCACGGTGCCGATCCCGGAGGGGGGACGCTTTCCGCGCTGGAACACCGGCAGGCAGCCCCGGCCTGGCCTTCTGAGAGTGGCGCGGGTATTCTTCAGGACAAATCCCTCGTTTAAGGGAGCCGTCAGGGCAGCTGGGCGCCGCGGGCCGCCTTCCCGGGGCTGCTTCGGGCGGCGGCCGCCGTGCGCCGCGTCCCGTCCGTCCCGTCCCTGCCTCCCGCCCGCGCCCGAACGGCGACTGCAAAGTTTGTGGCGGGGCAAAGAAAAATCTCCGCTGAAACGTGAAATCCCCCGGAGCCGGCCTGGAAGGAGCCGCCGTCGGGGCGGCCGCGCTGCGGCCGGGCTGGGTGGCGGGTGCTCCGGTTCGTAGCGGGGACCGGCGTGCACCCTACATGCGAGCCAAAAAGATGCTTAATACGAGTGCTGGTTCCATTTACTAAAAAAAAAAAAAAAAAGGGGGGGGGGAAGCCCCAGCAACCATAAACGCTTTTTTATTTTCTTTTGTAGCCAATGACAGTGATTTGTTAATGGAAGAGGGAATGGCGTTCACAATAGGTTAGTAACTCTCTGCTATCGTTTTCTTTTAAAAAAGCGCACACAGAGCAGCCCAGATCCATACCATCTCTTTATTGGGATGTAGAAACAGCCATGCAGCTCTGGGGATGTCTGCGACACTGACCCCTTAGGAAGCAGGTTAAAATATCGTTTTAAATAAAAGCATTATGGGACCCGTTGGGTGAAATAGCTTCCAAATGCTAAGATTTAGAAAATGAAATGTTTATTATAAATCTTATTAAATGACATATTTGATGCATATTTTTGGCAAGGCAGAGACTTAGCCGGCACGCTTGGGCTGTGGAGGATGAGGAGGATGCGATTGTGTAACTGAAGCCGTGGTTTACCAGCGAGCAGCCTGGTGGCTCTTATGCCATTTGCTGCCTGCCAGAGCTGCTGTTTGGGTTTGGGGACGGCAGCGCCGGTAACCAGTCAGAGGCTCGCCCCTCAGCCTGAGCGTGCTAAATACCAATCATGGAGAGCTGGTGGGGGAAAAGCCCTCTTTCTCACTGTGTGGCTAAATGGTGCGGCAATTACAGGGAAATAAGAAAATTGTTGTTTTGCTGATTTAATGAACATTTTAAGCCTGTTTAAAAATTTCAAATATTTAAAACTATCTGCTGTTTGTAAGTGTGGTTGGTGCTTTGGTTATTATCCACGGGGTCTTAATTAAAGCTTGATTAAAATTCCCCACTTTTACAAAAGAGGAGTGGGCAACTTCCCACCTTGATATTTTATTTTCCTCTTTAGTTCACGTTTTAGCGTAGCAAGAGAGTGTCGGCCCAGGGAGGATGGGACCTGTGCAGAAGGGGAGCTACCTGCTGGGACACACCCCCCCTTTCCTGCTCGATTCACAGTCCACATGGGAGCACAGCTAACTTTAGAATACATTTTGTTTTTCTTGTTGCAGAGCCAATAATAATGGAAGGATCCCCCGAATTTAAGATTCTGAAGGATAAATGGACTGCAATTTCTGTAGACAATAAAAGGTGCCTGATTTTATTTTTTGATCTTTCCTAAGCTGTGGAACTGATCACTGACAGCCAAAAAAAAAAAAAAAAAAAAAAAAAAGGGGTGAGTTTTACAGGCATGGTGGACACGTTTGCCCCCTAATAACTGCTAAATGTGCATTTCAGATCAGCGCAGTTTGAACATACCATTGTGATTACCTCAGAGGGAGCAGAAATCCTCTCTAAACTGGTGGAAGAAGCCTAAAGATGGAGCAAGGAGTGGACGGACTCCCTGTGCTTCTGGGATTTACAGTTTCACTCAGGACAGAGAGGAAATTTCTGTAATTTCTGTGGGGAATGGGTGCTGTGTAAGTCACTGCAGGGGACTGAAAAAGCAGCTTGAGGGGTCGGCTCTGGACGTAGTCCTTCTGTGTGTTACCTGGTGAGTATTTAATAAAAAGTCCCTTGGCTTGTTTGTGACCCTGGAAGCAGCCATGCACGGCCTGCAAGTGCAAAGGGTTTGGATTATTTGGGGTTAGGGGCAGAGAGCGGGTCCCCTCTCTTCCAAATCCTATGGGGGACAAACACGGATCACACAGTCTCAGTGCAGCTGAGAAGACAGAGGAACATAGATTTTCCCTTTATAGCTGAGCTATGGAGTCAATTTGTCTTCACTGCGATTAACACAGTGCTGTTTCCCAGGCTGTAACTTCTACTAGGATGGGAAAAAAGTTTCCCGAGGGTGGCAGGCAGAGGCAGCAGCCTCTTCCCCTACAGCTACCCCAGCAGCTCTCCCCCTTCCTGCCTCAGCTAATTTCTCTTTGCATAGCACAAAAAGTGATTAAAAATGAGATGCGAAGCACGCTTCTCTGGAGATCAATAATTGCCCTGCTTGAAGAATTAGCCGGTTTGGGGTAATCACTGCTCTGCAGTGCCCGTGTTAGTTAAGGGAGAGGCACTCTGCAATTTAAGCGTTTGTCAGAAATGGAGGAGTTTGTGGTTTGGAGGATGAGCCCTGGCTCCTGCCCGGAGTTTGGAGCTGATGGTCCTCATGAGCTGCGGGACCTGCTCAGCCCCGCTGCTGCTCGGCGTCCCGGGCTTGCCAAGGCTGGAGGCTTTGATTTGCAATTAGCTGGTTGCTGACCACCCCGTCGGGCTGGATGCACTTGGCCTTGGTACTTGGGGGCTACCGGAGCGGGACCCAGTCCTGTGAAATGCAGGATTGCCTTGGAGAAAAGCAAGCGACATCCAGAAGTACCCCAGACCCGCGGCAGCAGCGGTGCAGTTTTGGTACAAATAACTTGCCCTTAATTGTAGGCAGATGGGGTCCTGTGCCAAGAGCTGGCCGGCTGTGCTTGCAGGCGACTGGGGCTGCTCAGCACCGGCTCCCTCAGTGGCTCGGGGCAGAAGTAATGTGCTTTCTTACAGCTTTACTCTGCTGTTTGTTTTCACTTGAGTACAGCGAGCTGTCAGCTCTAATAGTTTCTAACAGCATCTTTTCAAAAAGCAGGACCCCCCCAGAACACGGCTGACGCCGCGGGCAGCCGCTCAGCTCCATCCTCCCCGAGAGGAGCTTGGAAGGCCTTAAAACC
The DNA here is from genome assembly GCF_949628215.1 of Phalacrocorax aristotelis. Lineage (NCBI taxonomy): Eukaryota > Metazoa > Chordata > Aves > Suliformes > Phalacrocoracidae > Phalacrocorax > Phalacrocorax aristotelis. The sequence continues at coordinate 23,745,320 of NC_134280.1, forward strand.
TGTGAAGACAAACGATGCAGCCAACAAGTTTACAAACAGAGGTTAAACAGCGTGCTGCGGCCGCGGGAAGGCGAGGGAAGCCCAGCGCTGCCCGTGGAGGGGGAGATGTATTTCTGGGGGCAGCCGGGGGTCCCGCGCGTCCCGGGGACACAACAGGGGCGCGTCCCGGGGGCTTTGGCCGCGCCGGGAGCCCCGGGATGGCACCGCAGGTTCTAAGCTTCTCCCTGTCCCCTGCCCCTCCGCCGCTCGCCCCGCGCTTTCCCGAGGCGTTGGGCGAGGCGGGAGCGGGGAACACCCCCACCGCAGCCCGGTGTAAGAGGGCTGCCGGCAGCTCCCGTTAGTCGCTGTTTGCTCTGAAGTTCCCCCCGGTAACTGACGGGACTGCGGGTTTTACCGGCATCTGCGGAGCGGTAGCGGCCGGGCGCTGGCATCGGTGGCGCACGTTTGTACTCCTAATTACGAACGGGACTAAAGAGGTGCCTCGGCCGTGAGGGGACAGCCAACGCCTCGCACACGCTCTTCACCCAGGAGGTCTCGCCGGGCGAGCACGATGAGAGCCCCGACGGGGCGATCGCCCCCGCCGGCTCGGGGCAGCCGCGACCCCTCGGCGTCCGCCGAAGCCGGACCGCCCGGGGCGGGCGTTGCATAGAGGGGCGGCGGCGGCGGCCTTGCCTCGCCTCGCCTCGCCTCGCCTCGGAGGACGGGCGTGAGCAGAGCCGCGCCGTGCGTTTTGGCTAAGGCGAGGGGGGAGCGCCGGGCGGGCTGCGGGCCCGGCAGCCGGCGGGACTGTGGTTCGCCTCGGGCCCGCCCGCTGCGCCAGGCCGACCGGGGGAGTTGGCGGCACATTCAGCGGGCACGGAGCAGCCTCCCCTCCCCGCGGCCGCCGGGCTCGAGGCCGGCGAAGGCGCCGGAGCTGCCGGGGGCGCCCCCGTCCCCTCCTCGGAGAAGCGCGCAGACCCGCCTCGGATGGTCACTTACATGGCCAGGGGGACAGAGCCGGCCGCCAGAGGAGTCCGGGGGGACACACTCACACACCCCGCTGCTGCCCCTTTCCGCGCCGAGCTGCGGCGATTTTGTGAAAAAGAACTTTGCGCATCGCGAGCAAAACAAGAACAGGAAAAAAAAAAAGGGGGTGGGGGGCAGGAAGTAAAAGAGGCGTTAGGAAATGGGCAATTAAAACCGACAGAGCCACTAATGAAAATATGAGAAAAAAAAAAACCCAGACGAGCAGGAGCAGAGGGGCTCGGTCTTAGCTTCTCACAGCCATGAGCTGCTGGTCCAAGGGCCGCCGCTGCCCGCCGGAGCCCCGTGCGGGCGCTGCGGGCCGGGGGTGCCCCAGCCCCGCCGGCGGCGGCGGGGGAAGGCAGGTCGGTGGTAATACCCCTAACGCCGTCGGCGCCGCGATTTGTTTTGAACGTTCACTTTTATCGCTATTCTCCCTTTGCCAAAATGAGCTTGATTACAGATGTGGTGCCGTGATAACCGCGCACCCTAGACAGCCTAGGTGTAACCGGGAAAGTTCAGCCCAGGCCAGATCAAATCCCAAGCTGTTTAATGCTGAAAGGCTGCATGTTGCTATTAGTGTTAAATATATGGCTAATTATGCGTATGAAAATTAAACATCAGTGTTATGCTAATGGGGCCGCCTTCAGCTGTGGATCAGAGCACTTGAGACTAGCATTTAATCAAATGAATCAGTAACTAATACATCTGCACGTGTGAACTTTCACAAGATCATTTTCCTGTTACAGTCACACCGCTGAATTATGAAAGAAGTAATTATCAACACTTTCTAATTATCTAACAAAGTAATTTGGGATTCATCGTGGGCTTTCCGGGGAGGATCTCCCCAAGTCCCACCTCATTTACCGCTCACGCACGTGGAAGTTTTCATTTTAAGCTCAAATGCGGCGTTTGGCCCGTTCAGGGCAATTTTTGTTTTGGTGGGGTTTGGGGTTCCCCCCACCACCCCTTGCAAGAGCAATAACGGCAATAACGGAGCAGCGCATTCCGGAGGCGCGGCCGGCGCAGGGACCCGCGGGCCGGAGCGGAGGGCCCCTGCGCGCCCGCGGAGTGTGCGCGGGCGGGAGGCCGCCCAGGGGCCGCCCGCTTGGCGAGCGGGTCCCGCCGCCGTCTGCCGTCGCGGGTCGCGGAGCGGGGCCCCCGCGGCCGGCCACAGCACCCTCGCAGCCCACCCGGGCCGGCGGTGCGCGGCTGCCGTCCCCTCAGCGCCGCCTGCGCGGCGAGGGGCTGTGGAGAAGGGTGGAGGGAGGGTGGGCTGCCTCTTGCCGCGCCCCTGCTCGGCGCCCTCCGTCGGCGGCGGCGATGCGAGCGGGGGGCCGAGGCGGCTCCTCGCCCGGGTCCGGCCGGGGAGCGGTGCCGGGGAGCGGGGCGGAGGCGGCCGAGCGGTGCCGTCGGGGCGTGCGGCCGGCGCTCGGGGAGGCGCGGCGCTGCCAGCCGGGCTCTCCGCGCTCACCGGGGTCCGGGCGAGCCCCGAGCGCCTTGGACCAATCCAAAGCGATTATGCAAGACGGCGGACCAATCAGCTCCGCCAGCTCATGAATATTCATAGACTTGGCTGAGTCAAAGCTTTTAGGCGAGTTTGTGTAGATCTACAGCATCATGCTTAGACTTTTCAAAGAGACAAACTCCATTTTCTTATGAATGGAAAGTGAAAAACCCTGTTCCGCTTAAATTGGGTTCTTTCCTGTCCTGAGAAACACAACAGACCCCAAAAAGGCAAGCTGAAGAGAGAACACACACACAGACCAAGCGACAAGAAATGACCATGACCACCATGCCAGAGAGTCTAAATAGCCCCGTCTCAGGGAAGGCTGTCTTTATGGAGTTTGGGCCGCCCAGCCAGCAAATGTCTCCTTCTCCCATGTCCCACGGACACTATTCCATGCACTGTTTACACTCCGCGGGCCACTCTCAGCCTGACAGCTCGTACAGCACAGCTTCGTCCTTCTCCCGACCGCTGGGCTACCCCTATGTGAACTCGGTCAGCAGCCACTCGACCAACCCCTACATCAGTTCAGTGCAGTCCTACCCCAACAGCTCCAGCCTGACTCAGACCCGGTTAGAGGAGACAGGTAGGTGCACTCGGCTTTGGGGAGGGGGGGAGGGGGGGAGGGAAGGCAAGGAGGGAGGGAGGGTGCTTGTAAAAAAAAAAATCTTTCGGGGGGCAAAAATTAAATTAAATTACAAAATATTAGTCAGGAGAGGCTGAGGATCACAGGGGAGCAGTACACAGAGCACACAATGCCCGGCTGGAAAAGAAATCAACCCAGATGTGCAAGTATTAGTCTTCGTAATTATTTATTGCGTAGCGCTATAAACAATGTATGCAATTAAGGGTAATTAAACCTAAACTGCAGCCTGTAAAAATAGCAAACTTTCTCTGGGAAGAAGCCTGGGCTGCCATAATCGCCCGGAGCCTTTGTTAGCGTTACTCGAGCTTCACTTTTCTTCCTCCTCATTATTGTTTTTGTTGATGTTGCTGCTGTTATTGTTACTATCGCTGCTGCTATTGCTGTTACTGCTATTATTACTATCGCTGCTGCTATTATTATTATTATTATTATTATTATTTATTCTGCATCGTTTGTGGTTTGTAGGGGCCGAATCGGAGAAAAGCACTGTGGTAGAAGGAGGGGAAGTTCGCTTTAATGGGAAAGGGAAAAAAATCCGCAAACCCAGGACTATTTATTCCAGTTTGCAGCTGCAGGCTTTGAACAGGAGGTTCCAGCAAACTCAGTACCTGGCTCTCCCCGAAAGAGCCGAGCTCGCAGCGTCTCTGGGACTCACCCAGACCCAGGTACAGCTCCGAAGGAGCCGGCCCTGCTCCCGTCTCCTCTCCCTGTCCCCACCGCCGGCGTGTGAGACCCCACGCGTGATGCAGACGGGTCACAACCGCGGGCAACGGGTTGTGATTGCCATCGCGAAATGGCAACGGGCACAGCGGCCGCGGGGGGGATGAGGGAGAGAGGATGGGGGGCCCCGGGCGCCGGGGTCCGTCGGACCCCGGGGGAAGGGGTGCGATGCTGGACCGTCCCGGGGGATGCTGAGCCCTGTCTCATTCACGTTTGCAGGTGAAGATTTGGTTTCAGAACAAGCGCTCCAAATTCAAGAAGCTGATGAAGCAAGGAGGGGCCGCCCTGGAGAGCAGCGCCCTGACCAACGGCAGGGCTCTCTCGGGCAGCTCGCCACCGGTGCCCCCGGTGTGGAATACCACCTCCGCCTCTGGTAAGGCCTCCTCGGGGACCCCGGGCACCTACATCCCCAGCTACACGTCGTGGTATCCTTCGGCTCACCAAGAAGCTATGCAGCAGCCGCAGCTGATGTGATTATAAACCCGTTTTCCCCTACCGCAAGCACTATCGGTCCCGAAAAGAATTAAAATTATTACGGGAAAAAAAAAAAGTAAAATAAAAGGAAAGGGGGAAAAAAGAAAAAAAAAAAGATAGGGGGGAAGAGAGAGAGAGAGGAAAAACCACAAAAGAAACCCAAGCAAACAAACAAACAGGAGGCCTCTTGCCCATGCAGCCATTAGGACGCTGCGCTGCCGCTCGGTGCCGCGGAGCACAGATGTGATGCGGGCCGGCTCCCGGCGCTGACAGCTGACGGAGCGGCCCCGAGCACCGCACAACAGCCTGGGAGCAGAGCGAGCGCCGGCCGCGGCTTTGTGGGACAATCAGAAAAAGATGTCCGTGTGTCCTGTCTGTCTGTCTGTCTGTGTCTGTTGAAATGTAGGTCATTTATTTACTACCCCGACCTGACGGTCTCTTCAATTGCAAGGGGGAAGGAAGCTGTACAATTTCCAGAGCTTCTTCCCCTCGACGTTTTCTGTACCTTTCACTATCCATCTGTATATTTTTGTTGTTGTTAAAAGGGGAAGACGGGGGGTTTATTTATTGATTTTAAATTACCACTACGAGAGTGCTGGAAACAAACGGACAATCCGGCTTGCTGAGTGCACTGCTCGGACGCACAGTTTACTTTAAACAAAACCACATACGGTTCCCCGCCCCCCACCCCCACCGCCGCCCCCCAATAAATCACCACAAGAGAAGGATGCGATTTTTAACTTTTACAGTAACTTTTATACTTATCCGGTGTGGAGAGGTTTGGCCCGAATGATTTGCATTTCTCGCGTATTTAACAAAGGAAATAAATGCACATTTTTTGGTACTCTGAAGTGGAATCGCAGCAGCTGCCGCGCGCTTTGCGGAGGTGAAGCAAGGCGCGGAGGACGGATCCAGAGCCCGAGCGCGGTGGCGGGGGGGAGCCGACGGGCGGGCGGGCGCGCCCGCGCAGCTCCGCGCAGCCCCGGCGAGGCTTCCCCGCGGACAGCCGGCCCGAAATTGAAATGCACAAACCGACATGCAGGAGCAACTCGCTGTACATATTTTATTCTTTATTATTATTATTATTATTATTATTGTTCTGTAAACATGTTGCACAAATTTAGCCTCTTTTAATTATTATTATTATTATTATTTCCGTTCTGTTTCGTGTGGCTGTAAAACATGATGCTTTGTGTACTGAGATCTTGACATTTTACTTGTGAAACTCGGAAGATGTGATAAACTGAGCTCGGCTGTGTTTAGTGTTCTATATGTCAAAGTTTAGTTTTATATTGAGAATGTTAACTTATTGCTTTGTATCTGGGGAAGGAAAGGAAAAAAAACCCACACAAATCTTTGTACATAAGTTATAAAGTTTCTTTGAGACAGTAAAATTATGGTTTGGAAAAAGAGACACGCGTGCTCCCTGTCTCGCAGCGCGGCCGGCGGCGGGGCCCGGGCTAGGATCGGCGCTGCGCGGAGGGGCGGCTCGGGGCCGGGATCCCGGGAACAGCTCCGGGGCCGGTGGGGGGATGCGGGCAGGCCGGGACAGCCCCGGCCCCCGTACCGAGAGCCCGGCGGCTGCCGGAGCCGCGCACCCCCCCGACGGCGGAGCCGTCCCGGTGCCGCCGCGGCTCTCCCAGGGCCGGGCTCAGCCGTGCCCGCTCCCCGCGCCGGGGACAGCCCGCAGGCGCTGTGCCGGGGGGCGAGGCGCGGCAGTGCGGAGGGGAGCGGGGAGCGGCCGGGCCCTGCGCCGCCCTTGCGCGCAGGTTCCGCGGGGGAGCGGCCGCGCAGCCCCGCGGGGGCGATGCTCACCCGCCCCGAGACGCGCCGCCGCAGGCACCCGCTCCCCGGTGCGCGGGGCCGGCGCGCAGCCCGTGGGCGCCAGCGCAGTGTGCTCCCGAGGCGCGCACACGCGGCGCGGCGGCGGCGCGCCCGGGGCGGACGGTGGGGGTGCCGGGTCCGGCGCCGAAAATACTTCCCGGCTGTGTATTTCCCGCGATGCCGGGGCCCGAGGCCGGTCCACAGCAGCCCGGAGCCCCGAGCGGGGCGGGAGCGGGGCGGCTCGGCGGCCCCGCAGCGCCCCGGGCCCCGCGCAGCTCCGGCGGCGGCTGCAGCCGGCGACCGAACGCCTTTGGCCGGACAGGAACGGGATGGTCAAGCAGGTCGGAGCGCTTTACGGATATATTGGCTTCTCCTAATTCAATAATGTCTCTCTAACAGTTCAAATAGAGAAATTATTAGTTTTCTCTCAGCGAGGCGGTCTTGAGTTAGAGTCTATTATAATTGTACATTTGAAAATGTTAATCTCAATACAGGCCTAATTAATTCTGCCTTGTTACTGACAAGTAGTTCATCAAATATCTGATTCGAAGATTTTCATAATGAGGATATTAATTAAACTATGAATAATCCAAAGGTGCTTATATTGAAACAATACCTCATTACAATGATTAAGTCCTGATTTCGAATATTATACCTTTAACAATTGTCACCCCGCAAACACAACCTTATGGATGAGTCTGTAAATGGCAAAATGTAATTTTGGGATATATTTTTTCCTTGTTGGGGAAAAAAAAAAGTGCCCCTCATTTTCAAACACTTCTGAAATAGGTTACACACAGCTTAATGATGATCAAAATGACTCTTTTCTGCAAAAAAAGACCCCAAAGTGCGCGTACAGCTGCAAACCCAAGAGGGTCAGCATCATTTCACTGTATTCTCTTCTTGATTACAAGCCGAGCCCATCAAACACAACATAATTACAGTAATTTCAGGTTTATTTATTCTAATGCAGTTTCCCCATCTCTCTGGTAATTATGAGCAATTTTTTCGCCCAGGGAATCTTTTTGCATTAACAAAAGAGATAACGCACTGAAAGCCAAATTTGCTGTGCATTGAGAAAAGCGAAGAAAAAAAAATAAAATAGGTGCGAGCTGCCATCTCTGCAATTCTCCTATATTGGAGCTCTGCAAATTGCTTGCAGGTGTATGGAGCAGAGCTGTCAATAGGAAGGGGCTTCCAAATTAGCAAATGCACAATGTTGAAGTAATGAAGACAGACTTAGCAAAATTGCCAAACAACAGATACCTCTTTAATATCTTCCACCCAAAAAGAAAAAAGAAAAAAAAAATCCCTTTGGAGTGTCCCTGCGAACCCCTTTGAATGGCTGGGGATGCGGTACATGTGTCAATCTATTTGCAGAGCACAGAGCGGCCCCTGAAACCAGAAAAAAATCAAATATCAGAGCCAAATCCGTTTGCATTCGGAATTTGCTCCCTTCGTTTGACAGAGGGGAATGAGAAGTCCCCGCGCCGCCGCCCGCTCCACTCTCCCCGCCACCGGCCGCCTGCCCCGCTCCCGCCACGTCCGCCGCTCTCACGCCGGTGAAAATGTGCCACGTCCCACCCCGCGCCGGTGCCCTCCCCTCCCGGCTCCCGGCTGGGAACCGGGCACTAACGCTCCCCTTTGCGAGGAACCGACAAACGCACACCGCAAAACCACCGCCGCAAACGAGAGCGCCCCGGCGCCGGCAGCCCCCGGCCCCCGCGGAAGCCCCGGGCGGCGAGTGCCCCGCGGGAGCCCCGGCCCCGCTCTGCCCGCGCAGCGCTCCGCGGCTCGGCTCCGCTCGGCATCCCCGCGCCCGGCCCGGCGCCCCACTCCCTTCCCTCGCCCTGGCGCCTCCGCCGGGAAGTTTTGCGGGGAGATTTGGGCCGGCGGAGCCGCCGGCAGTGCTCCCCCCCGCCCCCCACCCCCCCCCGCGGCCCGCGCGGGGCATCCGTCCACGTCGCGCCCCGTGCACTCACCTACCCCCGCGAGAAAGGAGCCTGTGTCGCCACCCTTACCTTCCGCCTCAGTCCCTGAGGCTCTGCGCACAAGTCTTTGCTTTACAACAAACCAAAGGACCGAACGCGGCTTTTTGCTACGAAAGTTACAGGAGCGAGAGAGAGACGGGGAGAGGATCGGCAGGGAGAAAGAAAGGGGGGGGAAGGAAAAAAAAAAAAAGAAGCCGAGCACAATAATAATATCCTGAGAGCGCAAATGTGGATTGAGATCCCCCAGAGATGCACATGCCTCTGAGCGCAGCAGCCTTTTTGCAGCTCTGCTCTTGCAGAATATGACTGAAATTTTCTGCTATATAGCCTCTGTCTTTATAGCTGATGAAAAAAATTGCAGATTATTAGCATAAATGTTTACTCTTCATTACGCTGATGACATTGTGCACTCGAGATCTTGGTAATCTTTGGGAAAATTATGAGTAATTTTTAAAAATTTTAAAGCAGCAGCAGTTACCATGCAATTCAGGCTAATTCTGCGTAGGCTCCGAACGGATATAATTATCGAGGAGTCAAGATGTTATGCTAAAAACTATGCATTGATATTCCCATTTATTATGTACATACAACTTTGACAATGTTGATGCTTGAAATAGCAGGAAATTGTCTTGCGCAAAAATTACAGTCCATATTAGGACATGTGAAATTGCGAAGAATTATATAGTAATTGCAGGCTTTCAGATGGGAGAGCCAGAATGCTCAAACTAGTGCAAATGTGGATAAAATTACAGATCAGAGCAAAAATTAGGGAAAAAAGGGGTCTGGGATTTTTCAAGTTGGCTATAGGATTCCGGAAGTGTCTAATGCCACATGATTGCTGCAGCTTTAGGGGAGACATTCATGCCTCAAATAACTCCTTTTGCCAGAGCCGCTTTAATTGAATTTCTCGTGCTTTTTCTTTTCACCGGGGCAAATGAGTAAATTGCCTACCCACGGCACAAGCCCGGCCGGCCCCGCCCGTGCGCCGGGGAGGCAGACGGTGCCTCTCGCTCGGGCGGCTGCCGGGCCGGCCCCCCCCCGAACCGGGCTGGCCCCGGAGCCGTTGCTTACCCCGGCCGCCCCCCCGGGGCCGGCCCCGCTCAGCCACCCCCCCCCCCCCGGGGCCAGGCCCGACGGGGGGGGCCGTCGGCGCTGGGACGTGGGGCTGAATGGGCCCGGCCCACCCCTCGCACACCGAAACCCTTCCCGGAGTGCCGGGGAGGCAGGGGCAGCCCTCGCCCCTCGGCTGTCCCGCTCCCCGCGGCTTCCTCCGGCCCCGGGCGGCCAAGCCCCGCGTCGCTACCGCCCTGGGCGGGGGCACACAGTCGGCACCGGTGCCTGTCCCGTCCCACCGGGCAGAACAGCATGAGGAACCAGATTACAAACGCAGACATAGCTATACGTGTGCATCTGCGGGGCGTGCGGAGGTGCAGCACGCCCATGCCTCCGCTTGCCTTCGCCGTCCTCGGCGCGGTGTGAGCCGCGTCCCAAGCTCCGGCGAGCCGCGGGCGAAATGCGGAACCTGGAAGGGCTCCGGGAGGTGCGGGGATGCGGCAGGATGAAGCGCGAACACCTCCACGCACACACCAGGTGCGGGCAGCCCAGGGAGAGCTGCTGCTAGCAGGCAGCAAATAAACACTAATAAATAAATAGTAAAATAATAAATAACTAAGCAGGAGAAGGAAAGCGCAGAGGGCACCAGGGGCGGCCCGCGGTCCCCCCGTCCTAGGGCGGGATGCTCCGCTCCCGGAGCCGGGTAAGCGTCCCCTGGCTGGCCAGGGCCCTGCCCCGGGACCCCGCGCCGCTGTCGGCGTCCTGCCTGACCCCGCGGGGCCAAGCTAAGCTCCGCACCGCACCGCTGCACCGGACTAGAGCCGCTGGGCGAGGAGGGACAGCGGGAGGGGACGGGGCAGGTGGGGGTGGGGGGGCAGGTGTTTGGGGGGAGCTTTATTTAACAGCCAGAAGCGCCTGTAAAAACGACGGGGCGGGGGGGGGGCTGTCCCTGTCCCGACCGTGTCCCGTGCTCACGGTTTCCTCTTGCGTCCCGGACGAGCGGTTTAGCAAAACTTATCACCTGGCAGAAGGGTGTCCTAGTCCCGCTATACCCCCCCCCCCCACCTCAGGGGCCCCTGGAGGCACCACGCGCTGCCGGGAGCACAGTCCCTGCCAGACCGCGGTTCTGCTCGCCACGCGTCCCCCCGCCACGCGTGCCCGTCTCTGGAGGCGGCCCCGCTGCCTTCCTCCCGCCCGCCCCGTCCCGTGCCCGGCGTCCCTGCGCTTCGCCAGCGGGGAAACTCCTTCCCCCGGCCCGGGCGGCCCGCTGAGGCCGCCGCCGGCGGATCCCTCCGCGGCCGTCGGGGGTTGATGCGGGGCAGAGCTGCGGGGCAGAGCTGCGGGCCGGGCCGGGTCCACGGCTTCCTGGGGCGGCACGGGGCTGTCCTCCCCGTCCGCGCCGCCGGGACCAGCGGGCAGCTACTGCTTCCCCCTTTGTCTCTCCCGCTCCCTGCTCTCGCCTCCTTTGCAGCCGCCCCTCTCGGCCTCCAACACCCACCCCCACCCCCCGCTTTTCCTCACTCCTCCTTCGCCCTTGTGCGCCCCCCCATTCCCCCGCCCCCAAGTTTTCCCCAAGCTCTGAGGAGCAACCTGCCCTGCCGCCCCCCCCCCTGGCGTGTCCCCTATGGGACCGCGCCCTCCCCCGCGCCTTCCCCGGCCCTGTGCGGGGTCCTCGTGCCAAAGCCTGTCGGGAGAGTCCCGGCCGCGCTGCACATTCCCTGCCCCGGGCGAGCTGGCCTGGGGCCTCTTAATCGGGGCTCCTCCGCACCGGTGCCTCTCCCCCCGCACCCTTCCAGGCTGACGGGGACCTCGGGGCGACAAGGGGTAGAGATACCCCCAACCCCCACCACCCCTTTACTTCTTCCAGCCGCCAGGACCTCCAGGGATGCACCCCTCAGGGTTACAGCTTGAAGGGGCGCAGCCGGGAGGGATACGTCCCGGGGGGGGCAGCTCGGCGGGGTGCAGGGAGGAGTACAGAGCCTCCCAGAGGGCTCCATCTTGCCCTGGAGAGAGAAATCCCAGAGGGGTGCAACGTGGAGGGGGTGCAGCCTGGAGAGATCCAGCCCTGGCGGGGTGCATCCTGAGGGGCCCGGCCCTTCAGGGGCCCATCCCGGAGAGGTCCAGCCAGTGCCTCCAGCCCTCGAAGGGCCACAGCGGAGCTCGGGGGCAGCCAGCAACTCCGGCCCAACCAGAGGTCCCACGCAGGCTACCGGCCTGGGTGCCCATCCACGGGGGCGGGAGCGAAATGTCTGCGGGGCAGGGCTGCGCCCGGGACCAGCCGCAGGGGTACTCGCGTCCCGGACACGGCCCTGCCCCAAACCCCTCTGGCCCGTCTGGGAGGCGGCAGGAGCCAGGCCCGGGCGAAATGACGCTGGCGCCAGCAGGCGGGGGGGGGTAGGGGGGTGGGGTGGTCTGGGCTGCTGCAGGCGGCGCTGAGTGATTCATGGCCTCGCCGAGGAGACTGGCAGGGGCGAGATTTTATTGTAGACGGGAAAGCAGAAGGCGGGGGGGAAGAAGAAAGGGGGACGTCGCCGGATTGCGGCAACAGTTGCAGTGGGGAGGGGGTGGAGGGGACGCAGCTCTGCCCCCCCAGCGAGCGCCGGGGTCCGGATCGACACCCCCAACCTCCCCCATCGCCAAAGAAACTCAGAGCGGGCACCATGGAAACAATAATTTATTTAAATAATCTCTGCTTATTGTAAAAGAAACATTAAAGAGTGTTTAAGTTTTCCATAATAAATAACCAAAAATACCCTGTTTTGTTTTGTTTTTCACGACTCTCGACAGCAAAGGGCGCGGTGGCACGACCAGTGGCTGGGTTGCCGGCGGGGGGACGGGAGGGGGACACGGAGGGGAGGGCTTGCCGCGGCTCGGCGCCCGCCCCGGGGAGGCCCCGTCGGGGCACGAAACCCGCCCTGATGCACCGGGCGGGCGGGAGCCCCCCCGGCGGGAGGGGCAGAGTTGCGCCGGCCTCGCCGCCTGCGACCGGCCACCCCTTCGCCGGACGGTTTCGTTCACGGCTAAAAAGTATAACTTAAACACGGGAGGCTCTTGTTTTAAATCTAGATATAAAAATTATCTTTTTTTAACATTTTATTTTTTTTAATCCCCAACATCGAAGTGAGGTCATCCGCAAAGGCACCTATCAACTTTAAAAAAATAAAAATAAAGTTAACCAAAGTTCTGCACCGGTGGTTTGATGAAAAAGCCGGGGAGGAAGAAGCGGGACGGCTGGAGGGGAGGCGGGTGCTCGCTCTGCAGCGCGGTGGTTTCGGCGGCGGGAGGGCGGACCCCGCAGGGCCGAGCGCACACCGGGTCCGCCGCCGGCAGCGCGACGGGACGGGGCGCGGAGCGGTTCCTTCCCGCCGGGACGGCCGGAGCCAGGCTTCACCACAACACCGGTGCTGCACCTCGTTGCCCCACGGCTGCCGGGCGCGTCCCCGCGGGGCTCAAGTCTCTCTGCCGGCGCCTAGAAGATGCCGCCGCCGCCGTGGTGGTGCGGGGGCTGCGCCGGCTGCGGGAGGGGGGCGGCCGCCGGCAGGTGCGCCGGGCCGCCGGGCGCCGGCGGGTACCATGAGTAGTTACCGAGGAAGGCGGCGGCGGGGCTGGGGCTGGCGGTGCCGCCCGCCGTGCGCGGGTGCGGAGCGAAGTCCCAGGCGGGGGGCGAGGCGGGGGGCGGTGGCGAGGCGCTGCGGCGGGGCGGCGGCTCCGCCGGGATCTCGCCGCTCTTCCACATTTTCTTGAACTTGGAACGGCGGTTCTGAAACCAGATTTTCACCTGGGGGGAGCAGAGAGAGGGGCGTCAGGCGGCCTCAGCCTCCGCGGGGCCGCCCCTGAGCCCGGTCCCCCCGCGGCATGGCACGGACGAGCAGCTTTGGCAGCACCGAGCGGTCCCAGCGCTGCCTCGGAGGCGCTGCCGCTTCTCCCGCACTCCCACCCCCCCGGGCCGTCCAGGCGCCGCGGGCGGGCCCCGCTCCTGCTCCCACGCCCGCACCCCACCCCGCGGAGGGGGAGCGGCCCCGGCGGGGTGGGCCGTGCCCGGGGCGCCGCGGCGGCAAAGCCCTACCTGGGTCTGTGTGAGGCCGAGGGAGGCCGCCAGCTCCGCTCTCTCGGGCAGGGCGAGGTACTGGGTTTTCTGGAAGCGCCGCTGCAGAGCTGCCAGTTGGAAGCTGGAGTAGATGGTCCGGGGCTTCCGCACCTTCTTCGGCTTCCCGTTCACGATCCTGATCTCCGGCTCGCAGTCTTCCTTCTCTGCTGCAGCAGAAACGGCGGCCCCGGTGAGGAGAGGCGCCCCCGCCGCCCCGAGCCCTGGCCGCAGTTCGGCATCACCGCCCGCCCCGTCGGGGACGAGCGACCTCCGGGCCCACCCCGGGCCCGAGCCCCCACCGCCTCCTCACCGGGCCTGAAGGGGCCGTCCGTCTCCCGCCGGCTCCCGCAAGCCGGCCCCCTCCCGCCCCCGGGGCTCGGACGTACCGGAGTCGTTGTTGGCCGGAGAGGCCCTGCTACCGTAGGGCCCGTAGGAGCCGTAGGCGCCCGCGTAGCCCAGGTCGTAGCTGGCCTTGGCGGAGTAGGGGGCGGTGCCGCCGCCCGCGTAGGGGTAGGAGCCCACCGGGCCGTAGGGCGGACCGCCCGCCGGCCCGTGCTGTTGGTTGGTGTAGTAGCTGCTATCGGTGGCCGTGGAGACGGGCAGCGTGGGGGACTCCTGCGGCTTGTGCAGGCCGCCGTGCTGGTGGTAGCTGCCAGCGGAGATCTGGCTGGCGTGCATGTCCGGCACCAGGCTCTCCAGCACCCCGGTCATCCCGCGCCCCCGCCGGCCGGGGCACGGGCCGCCGCCGCCGCCCCGCGGCCGTCCCACCGGGGAGAGGCGATCAGGGCCGCGCCACCATACTCGCTGGGCTCCGCGCCCGCGGGGCCGGGCCGGGGCGGGCAGCCGCGCTCCCGCCGCCGCCAGCGGGACGGGCTCTGCGGCGCCGCGCGCCGCCGGGACGGCATTTAACACAGGTCACGTGGCGCGGCGCACGTCACCTAGCAACAGCCAATCGGGCGCCCGGCCGCGGGTTCGCGGGGCACGGGACGGGAGCAACGCTGGGCGCGGGCACGAGCGGCCGCGGGGTCGCGCCTTGCGAGGGGATGCACGGCGCCACGGACCGGGACCGGGACCGGGACCTTCCCCGGCCGATACGGCTCACGCCACCGCACCACCCCGCCGCCGCGGTCCGACGGGGCGGTCAGACCCCCGCCGGCGAGCGCTCGCGCTGTGCTCGGTGTGCGCCCCCGCCCTGCCGGTGACCACAGGAGAAGGCCCACTGAGTCCGTTCACCCCTTGCGAGCGGCATCCCCGCGCGGCGGGCGGAGCGGGGGTGGGCCGCAGTCGGGGGTCCTTCCCGGGTGTTCTGGCTCCGGGGCACCGGCCACCTACCGCCCCGCCTCCGTGTCAGGGCGGGAGCTCTTTCCAGTGAAACCTCCGCAACGTTACACGGCGGGAGGGGCGACGCTCCGCCCGGTGTATACGCACGTGTTTTACCCAGCCGTTGCTGGCGGCAACCACGGGACGTCCCTCCACGCCGCAGCCGCTAACGGCGCTTTGTTGCGGCCCCGGCACGACGGCCGACCGGTGGTGCCAGGCACGCCCGAGCCTTCTCCCTGCCCCGTCCGCGCCGGCGGGCAGCTGCATCGAGGACGGCGCCGGCCGTCGGGGCCGGGCCGGGCGGGCGCGACAGCGCTGCCCTCGGCCGCCCTCTGCCGGGGGCAGCGCCACGGGGCAGCGGCGACCGGCGTGGCGCCTCGGGGGCGTGGGGAAGCGGCTTCGGAAGCGATCTTCTTTTTTGTATTTTATTTTTCTCGCTCGGCTCTCCCGCCGCGGAGCGGTGCCGCTTCTCGGGAAACGCGTTTCTTTAGCGGGGGGACGTTGAAACGCGGACGGTTCCCGCGTCGCCCGGGGCGGCGACGCGCGCGGGGGGAGGGCGGGGATCTTAGGGTGTTCAGGGTGGGCCCCCGCGGAGAGGGTAGGGAGGGAAGAAGGGAGGGGGGCGGCACTGGTGCGAGGGTGGCTGCAAATGGGGCAAAAAGGGGATAAAAAGGGTGGGTGGGGAAATAATAAAAGAAAAAGAGAAGCCGGCCGCCGTGGCGTTATTTGCAAGGGCTGGGGCAGGGGCTGGTGGCCCCGGCCCTCCCCCGCGAGCCCCGCGCCCGCCCCGCCTCAGGAGTCCCGGCGCGTGCCTCCTCAGGAGCCCTCCCGGCGCTCGCCCCCGCCCGGCTGGGGGGCCGGTCCCGGTGCCGGGCGGCTCCGCCGGGCGTCCCGCCCCTACCGCGGGGCGGCCTCGCCCCGTCCGCGGCACCGCTGCGGTCGCTTTGAAGCGGGGCGCGGCTGGAGCCTGTCCGTCTGTGCCCGGGGGGGCGGCGGCGCTGCGGCGGGCGAAGGTGAGCGAGGCCGGGCCGGGGCCCCGCGGGGCCGGCGGCGGTGGCAGGTTGTCCCGGGAGCGTGGCCGCTCGGCCGGGCCACCGTTTGTGCCCAGGGTACCGGGTACGGCCTCGGAAAGAAGGGACCTGCCGGGAAAGCGGGGTGACACGGCCGACACCTGGCGAGGTCGGGCCGGGAGAGAGCCGCGGCGGTTACAGGGGAGGGTACGGCGCCTGTGGCAGGGGCCCGCCTGCTGCTGACCCTCTCAAACGTAGTATTTAATGCAAAAGAAAGCTGGTTTATAAACCCGCTGTCTGAGCTCGCTGCTGTCCCAAGTCACACCGTTGTACGACTGTTCCTCTCCCTTGCTGGATGGGCCAGCAGCCTCCAACACCCGGGGCTGGCACGGGAGGGAAGTGCAGGCAGGCAGCGTCTAGTGGTTCTCTGGGCAGATCCTGGCAATCTGCTACTCTTCATTAGACACGTTTTGAACCGTGCGTGATAGTTCCCAAAGAATGCAAAAGAGAAAGGACATGTCGCCTTATCTCATTCTGAGGACTTAATGCAAAGGACTTACTGGAAATTTGTCCTGCTATGTGGCAAAACTTTTTTTTTTTTTAAATTAAAGTAAATATTTTAGTGCTATATAGCCCCATGCATGTGCATAGTGATTTACACAAAAAATAAAGGGCATGGTTTTGTTTATTTCAGCTTATATGAATAGTCTTTCTCATGCAAGTTGTTCCTCCTAAATTAGCCCAGGGCTCTCACAACTTTAAGTGAATTCTCACATGGTAGCTGCTCCAGAGTCTTAGGCTTTGTTCCTGCAGTTCATTTTGCCTGTGTGAAGGCACAGGCTCTGCTGGAATGACCACTGGAGCATTACTTATGCATATATTCACATGGCTGATCTTGTAGATTTGATTTTATTATTTCTCATTTACTTGAACTTTGCGTGTGAGTAAGGTAGTTGTTTTAAACACCGAGTTGTATAAGTAAGGGCATGGCTCTCTGGGTCATGAAGGTGAACAGGTTATGATGCAGGGAGGGAAGAAATCAGGCAGCAGGAAGGAAGGAGGGGTTGTACTAGGTAAAGAGACAACTCGACTACCATGAGTGTTTTAAAGGGCACTCCTCTGAATCAGTCTTGCTATTAGCGAGGAGTTAAGGAAAATAGCGGCATTAGTCTGGCCTGTGTTTATGTGTTTTCTTGTTCTCATATTGAGTTAATAATTTAAATAAAATTTTTTTTCCCTCTGCTTTGGGAATTGTGCATGTTGTCTGGATGGGTAATTAGAAAGGACCCAACGAGACTGGGCCATGAAGTAAAGCTCAGAGACGAGGAGGAGTGTTTTATGTACCTGCTACCACTACTTGTGGTCTTGCTTGGTTTTGGTGTAATAGATCATGTGTTATTATTTATGTCCTGTGAGAAGGAATGTTTGGGTGATGCAAAATACATATCTTATGGAGGTTAGTCATTCAGTTGCACATGGGAGAAAGATGATTGCCTTCCCATTGCAGAGCGGTTCAGTGTTCAAAATTTTGGTCGTGATGTTAATATAAATGTACAGTACTTATTGCCAGGGGCTGCAAAGCAATTGAGGTGGCTTTGTTGTTGTTGACTTTCTTGTTTAGGAAGCATCCTCATGCTGCTAAGACTGTGGATGTATTTTTTTTGTCCAGTATACTAAACACAGTGTGTACCAACAGAAGAAAGGACCATCAGTCTTCAAAATCATCATCTCTCCAGCTGATCAGTTTGTACTATTTTTTTTTTTGTTAACAGGCCAGTCGTGTATGACTCATATAAATGGCTACAGTAACTTCTGTGTGGTATGTTTTGTTTTATTTTTTGTTAGCTATTATTTTGTGATTCTCTTCCTAAAACAGAATTAATCTGAGAAAAATGTGAAAGCACTTACAGGCTGCCATCCTAATTCTTTATATAGAGTAGATTTAACCTAGGGATAAACAGAGCAAGTTGTTCCACAATGTTTTATCTCAAGTTTGACCTGAAGAGAACCACACTCAGCATTAAGAGATTAATTTTTAATCTGCTGTAGTTGTTAATATTTTGTCCATTATGATCCACATCTGCCTGAACCACTTCACTTATTTCATTGGGAATGTGGTGAATCTTGGGAAATGGGCCTGTTGTTTTTGATAACGTTGCAAAAAAGTAATTGGACAGTAGTTGTAGAGACACATGGCAGTGGCGCGTTAACAAGTACAGGTTTCTTTTCATGACTGTGGGAAATGCTTTCCAGTGGATTTATGGTGATACAATGCATGCCATAGTCCCGAGCATTTGACTTCATAATAGAAGGGTCTTTTAAATCATGTGCTGCATGAAGCCAGGAGGGGGGTTTATGCTTGCTTTGTACCTATGAGATCTGATATTACACTCTGGAGTAATGGTAACAGTTAAATCTTCCTTCTCCGAGGGGTTAAGCATATCAGCTTTTAGGAAATTGTATGAGTCTTTTCAACACCCATCTGGAAGCTTGCTACCTGCTGTGCTTACTTTCAGAATCCAGCGTTATCATTTTCCTCTCTAAAAACTGTTTAGTGTCTCATCCATCTGTGCATCAGATTACTTCGTTCCAAAAATCACAAAACTCTTCTGGGAAGAATATGCCCCCTTGCATGGCTCCCCGAGGTTTCCTTTCTTAGCCCCTTGCTGTAAACAGCTTATACAAGCATGGTAGGAGACATGGGCTCTGTAAAATCCTCTCAGAGTTGTTTATTAAGGTGTCTTGGCCTCAGATTATCGTTCTCAGTGAAGATTCACTGGCAGCTCAGCACCTTTCTTCAGTAGAAGCCTTTGCAGGCTGGAGCACAAACTGTGACTTTTAATAGTGGGTTAGTTCGGTGTTATTTAGCACAGGCGTTTCTCATTTGTGTCCTTGTACTATATCGAGGAAGTGCACAGCCTGATGTGTTGGGGTGAATGTCTAATGTCAGCACATTCTTGGGTCTAATTATTGCTACAGATGGGGGGAGGGAGGAAGGTCTGTGTGCAGAATGTGAAGGCACTAGAGCATCAGTCCTCCATGTGTGGCACTTTGGTTTTGGGAATAAAGCAGAGCATACCCAAGCAGTCCCTCTTACCTCCTTTATGGCTGTGAAATCCCACCCAGTGCTTAAGTAGGGCCCATCAGGCTGTTCTGACCACCTCTTGTGTCTCCAAATTTTTTTTTTTTACTATCTGTATCATAAGTAGCAGCACTGACAAAAGCTATACGGTGTTTTTTTTTCTTGTGGGGGTGGATTGGTAGAACAGCTAGAAAGTAATCTTTTTAATAGTGTTATACAGGAATGTTAACCAGCCACAGGCTGGGCAACCATGGCTGCAGGTACGCATACACTCTGGAGCAGGTGGTTCTGAGCCCACTTTATAGTGGATTTAAGCAAACTCAGGTTCAGCCCACAGGTAAATCTTTGTTGAAACTATTTTGTGTGTGAATATTTAGGTGGAAAAAATATGTAGTAAGAACGTGCGTGAAAAATACTTTCAAGATTAATCAGTAGATGATATCTAATATTGCTGTAGATGACAAGTGTGAGAGAAGCTGAGAGGCATATTTTGTGGGAACAGGTTTAGGCTAAGTTGGTCATTTGTGTCACTATGAACTGTTTTGCATAGGTAGTGGAGAACAGATTTTTTTGCCTTGATTTTAACATCTGTACAACCTTTACCTGTGCAGCCTAAGAAGCACAGTTGTTCAACATGGAGAATAACCTAGACTGCTTTGGTTTTAGTTTAAGTGTGATTATTTTAAGGGTTCAGTTTAGTGGACAATGGTATTTGGAGCTGAGAAATGCTGTATCACCTCAGTGTGCTTGGATGAGTTTTGATTTGTAATGCCAGTGAACTGCCTGAGGGGTGGAGCACAGTTTCTCCTGCAGCATGTTGCTTGAGCTG
Source organism: Phalacrocorax aristotelis (assembly GCF_949628215.1). Classification (NCBI taxonomy): domain Eukaryota; kingdom Metazoa; phylum Chordata; class Aves; order Suliformes; family Phalacrocoracidae; genus Phalacrocorax; species Phalacrocorax aristotelis. The sequence goes on from NC_134280.1 coordinate 23,764,865, forward strand.
ACACCTCCTCTGACTGGCAAATAACAAGGTCTGTTCCTGCTGGAAAACATGAATGTCTTGCTTGGAAGGATGGGATGTTTGTTTTGCTTTAAAGAAGATATGCTCAAGAACAGACCTCCTAAGTAGATTATACAGCTGCTATGCACTTGGTGTGAGTCCTAAATGGCTACATTTCCATCTGGAATGCCACACTAGATGGACTCAAAGTGTGGGCCATGCAAACTGCAGTGCCTCTTCATGGGAACACTTGGACATATGCTCTGGGATTTGGCACTGGCTATCCCTAGACAGTGAATTGCTTGGAGATGTAAATTTAAAGAAAATCTTCTTTCCTATAGTGAGAAAATGTGCACATACAAACCACAAAAAAATAATTGTCCTTGACATTCATTTGCTTTTTGTTTTTAGAAGTGGTAAAGTCAACATGATCAGAAGTGGGTCGAGATGATCTTGACTTGTGAAGCCACAGTTGTCCCATGAACCGGATGGGGGACCTCTTAGTTGAGCTGTGTAGCTGAAGTCCATTGTCTAAACACAAAAACAGAGGGAGTTCTGGGCAGTCAGTTGTCCATGAGGAGAGTTCAATGTCATAATCAGCACACATATCTATCCTGAAATTGTTCCTCTCGGAGGGAAGGGGATAAAAGGAACTGTGTTCAGATTCACAAGAGTTACTGGCCTTTTCTTGTGGTTGCTTAGCTTACAATATTGTCAGGTGCTTTACACATGTATTTCGTCTGATAGTATTTTTCCTGTTGGCAGAATGCCTAGATCTGAGAATGACATGCCTTTTATGAACACTGCTATAAATCTAAATAAATAAATTAGTCGCTTTTGACTTGTATGCATGGCTGTTAGGGGTTAGTGTTGCCACCTAGACCAGCTCAAGCTCCTTAAATGTTCATGCCCCCCCCCACCACTTGGAAACTATATAAGGCAGAAGGAGAAAAGATACTGAAAACTGAGGTAGAGCACAGCAACTGCTGTGGAGGGATTATATTAAGTGGTAGGTGGGAAGTTAGCTAAGCAAATTCTATTGCCTTCAGGGCCTCTTATATTATTAAGTGACTTTGCATGTAGTTTGCAGAAGTGGTCGAGCAAATGGATTAAAAATAATAAGGGGAACATTCAAGTGTAAAGAATGTAAGTGGCCACAGGATGTCCCCACTGTTCCATGCTGATGCATCCTGAGAGGCCATTTATCCTGTAGCACAAAGCTTGACACATTTCTTCAGTGTGATACTTCATATGTTGGAGGTTTAGCATTCATTTTCATATTCCCAATGCTTATTAGATGACAGGGCAACCAAATAACATCTGGTCTGGTGGAGGGAGAAGGGAAAAGGGGAATGCTTTGTTTGGCTTGCTTGCTTTAGGTCTGAGTTCTCTGTTAACTCTCAAAGATTGGGAATGGACAAGACTTGGGGTTTTTTTTGAAGTAACAGTTATTCATTCCATGTGAATGTAACTTGGTCGCTCAAATTAGAATGAGAATTTATTCAGAAAGGTAATTTTCTGCTGACCTTTAAAAGCCTGCTACGGTTGGTTTGTGTGTTGACTAAGAAAGCAAAGGGGCTTGTCTAAGGGCTTGTCTGAACAAGGCTGGTGGCGTTGAATAAATTAGGGTGTGAAAGTAAAGTAATGTTTTTTGGCTGTTTGGATAGCCTACTGTGGAAGTGGTTTAATTTAAAGAGAAGGGAGGCATTCTGCAAAATAAATATATCCATGCAGGAAGCTGGTGCAGAGAATAGCTATGATGATAAAACATACACCTTGGCTTCTGAATAAAATATGTGTCCCAAAACCCTCTATGTACTATATGTGATGGACCAGACTGTGGCTAATGCTGCACAAGGATATATGCAGGGAAGAGTATAGAGCATAAGGAACCCTGTGTTAGGGCTGGGACCTTACGTGAAAACAGACTCCCGAGTCCAAGACCATGCTTTACATGTAGACTATGGCAGTGATGTTTTCCTCAGGAATTCTTTACAGCTACAGCAAGTATATCCAGTTACTTCAGATTTTCAGCACCTCTGAAAATCACAGCCTGTGTTTTGAAGTCAGGTGGTATTTGAGATGAGGAACGATAACAAATTGGGTAGCTTGTTATACCTGGAAATCCATGCAGGCAGGCTTTGTATGCTGGGTACTGTCAGTCATATGTCCACATTCATACTTTTTTACATGCGTGGGGCCATTCAGCATCCTGGGAAAGCCTGAAGATGAAATTCTTCTTCCCTTGTTGCTTTTGATTGTCCCTTCTGCAGTGCAGGAGCTATGAATTATATTCTTGTATCAGTGGCATGCTTTCCTTTTCTTACTGAATTGAATGCTGCAATACCAGCAGCATTCTGCAGTCTTATTTCTTTGGTGTCTTTCAAGCTTGGATTGTCTATCCTATTTTAAATAGCTCTGTAGACCAGACTTGTCTAAATAATTACAGTAATTACGCAGCAGACAACAGATGACTGGCATTTCACCTAGAGGTGTTTCCTTGGGAGTTGGTGAATGTGAACTTATTTTTTTAAGATTAACTACTCTAGAACTAGGCTTGGAGTGCAGTACTGAGTTAATATATAAACTAAGTCTATTCTTGTCCATGAGGACATGCTACCCAAACTATATGGTTGTATATGCTATTATTATTGAAAGGGCTCAGGCTGGGGGGAGACAAATGTTTTCTCTTTTCCAGCAAACTATGCCTTCTGGGTGTTTTGTGTGGAAATATGTTAGCTTTTCTTCTATCTATGGTTTTCATGACCAGTGTGAAAGGATTTTTGTAAATGGGGCATCCACTTTAGTATATGCATCCACAGTATATCATCCACTTCAGTATATGCAAGATTCCCACTGGACTAGATTCATGCTACTGCTACCACTGCCAGTTTAGTCAGTTGGCTCATTGACATCAGAGGTAGCTTTTCATGAAAGACAAAACTCTGATTGAGGTGTTAGTGGTGCTAGCACTGTTCAAAATAATGGGACTCTTATGTATCTAGAGACTGCAAATCTTGACTTGGACCTAGTCTTTAAACTCTTACATTGACTGATGTGAAGTGATCCAGTGATGAAAGCTGGTCACCAAATAGATAAAACTTTTTACAGTGCTTCTGAAATGGAAAGGCTGGAGTTGCAGTACAGTGTGTGCAAGCTATCTGTGAGCTGAGAAGGTGATACATGGGCAACTGGGCTGTTGAACTTGGAGTGGTCAGGTTTTGTAAGGAGCCTGCAGTGCTGCTAATCGAGTACCCTGTTGTATGGATCGGATCTTAGTGCTGGAAGAGTAACTGCATTACTAAGTGTGCTGCAGCAAAGGAAAAGCAGGGGATATTTGTGCTCTAATTGAAGAACTGTGAACAGTTGCTATTGAACCATGTGAAGCAGCACATATTGGAGGAATAATTGCCATTCAGACATAAACTATACAGTATACGGGTTGCATGCTTGCTTCATAATACTTTTAATGTCCCCTTGGTTGCTGCCTTCCCTTTTTCTTCCTGCATATGCATACCTTTCTGGAATGGTGAATAATTAGTGCAATTTTTCAGTGAGAGAATATCATGGTATAACCCCAGCCAGCAACCAAGCCCCACACAGCTGCTCACTCACTTCCCCCACGGTGGCATGGCAGAGAGAATTGGAAGAGTAGAAGTAAGAAAACTTGTGGGCTGAGATTAAGGCAGCTTAATATGTAAAGCAAAAGCTGTGCATGCAAGCAAAGCAAATCAAGGAATTCATTCATTACTTCCCATCAGCAGGCAGGTGTTCAGCCATTTCCAGGAAAGCAGGGCTCTGTCATGCCTAATGGTTACCTGGGAAGACAAATGCCATCACTCTGAATGTCCCCCCTTTGCTCCTTTTTCCCCCAGCTGCATATGCTAAGCATGATGTCATATGTTATGGAATATCCCTTGGGTCAGTTGGGGTCAGCTGTCCCGCTGTGTCCCCTCTCAGCTTCTTGTGCACCCCCAGCCTGCTTGCTGGTGGGGTGGGGTGGGAGGCAGAAAAGGCTTTGACTCTGTGTAAACACTGTTCAGTGGTAACAAAAACATCCCCGTGTTGTCGACACTGTTTTCAGCACAAATCCCAAACAAAGCCCCATACTAGCTGTTATGGAGAAAATTAACTCTGCCCCAGCCAAAAGCAGCACAAAGAGCAAGCTGCCTGGAGGTTATAAATTCTCTCCTTTTTCATTTCCTAGTGGCAATGAGGCAGGAGATGGTGTTCCTGCCTGGGTGGGTCCAGGTCACTTACTACGTCTCATTCTGTATATCTGGCCCTGTAAATGGTTAGGAGAAGGCAGCAATAAGAAATGTGGTCTCAGGCCCTCTACCTACAGTATGGCATTGCTGGCATGGCTCTTTAGGCTCTGTGTCTGTGTGGCACAGGAACACAGCGGTGCTGTTGTTGGTATATAGCAGCTCCCAGCTTGCTGTAGGAGTGGGGATTTGGCTGTAGCGCTCTCTGACCAGAAAAGATATGTGCCATGTCATCAGCCAGCTTGACCTGGGGAAGGAAAAACAGAGTGGAGAACATTGCCTGTGCAGATTGTTGGTCTCTGTTAGCTGGTCCAGCCTTGACAAAACCCAGGAGCAGAGACAGATAGGAAGGTGTCTTCATAGATGTATTATCAGGAAAAAAACTTTCTTCCAGGAGATGGCACATTTCCACTGGGTTTGTGCCAGCACAGCTGTGTTGGCAGGGAGACTCCAGCCCCCTGGCTGAGAGGGAAATTCTGTGTTTCACCCTTCATTCATCCAGCGATGAAACCAGACCTTTCCTGGAAAACTCCAGAAAGGTAAAAAAGGTATGACAGGAAGCATTCCTCTAAATGGTAACTAGCTGTGGCTGCCAGTTGGTACTCACCTAGCATACCTTTAAATGTTATTACCTGTTATTTTACCTGTTTTATCAATGGTTGGGGAGCTGGGGAGGGGAGAAGAGAGTAATGTTAAGTGTGAAACTTATCTGGTTCTGGAGGGGGAACGTGAAAGAGACAGTGCTCTCAGTGAGAGAACAATGTGTTTTGCAGTCCAGAGATTTGCTTGTAATTACATAAAACTTAAAGCATAAACATTGTTAAGTTGAACCAGAGCTTGCTTTACTGTTATTGAACTTCAATTTTGTTATGTGTGAAGAAGACACTAAATATTTTTGAATTCTAGAAGTGTCCTCACTGTCTGGGGAGGATTGGAGAGAGGTAATTTAGCAGTTTCTAAGAGTATCTGTCTTTAAGATGAAAATATATTTTTGTTGATCCCTGGTTTGCATGACCTAGTTAAGCAGTTCAGTTTCTTAGAGCTCTGCAGAGACTTAATAATAACCTTGCGTTGTAATTAGCAGCTAATTTCAAAGAAATACCAAGCTTCAAACAATGTATTGCTGTTGATTCACTCAGTGAACTGATAGCAAAGGTAAGTAAATAATCTGCTGTGCCAGCTTCTGTCCTGTTTGCCTGATGTGCTGCCCAGCAGTTACTTAAGCATATTATAGGGAGGTAAATAAATTGGACCATCCTTCTTTCAGGTGACATGTCTGACAACTAGCTGTTTTCTTGTTGTCTCTCATGTATTTTCTTTCTTGACAGCAGCTCACCGGATAGAGTTGATGTGCTGCTTTTAACACAAGTCTAGTGTCTGTTGTTATGCCAGGAAGTCAGTGATGCATTATCTCTTGAAATTCTGTTATTCTTAAATTCTCATTGCTGTATCAATTTTTTCTTATACTGGTTTGTTTTTTTTGTTTTTTTTTTTTACTGTAAGGGTGGGCCACATTCTCACGGGTTTTGTTAAGGAAGCAGTTAAGTATAACATGTCATTTTAAAAACAAATGTACATCATATCTGTTCTTAATTGCACAATATATAAGAACACTCAGTTCAACCACATACACAAGTGTGGGGTTTGCATTGACTGTTTTAACAGGAGGTTCTGGAAACTTGGACTTTCTCCCTGGTAATGGTATTTGAAGGTGAAAGTATAGCTGTATGTTTACGAAAGTTGGCAGAAAAATTTCTTTTTCGATAACAGTGGCTATACTCTTGCATGCTCCCTCCCTCCCATTTTTGCACTACTGAAAATGGATGATTGAAATTGGCGTCAGTGTAAACCACAACAGTCTTAATGAAAAAGGTGAAAAATATTTTTAACAGTTCTGCCAGGCAGCTTTAAACTCTGCTTAAGGGAAATCTCAGGCGATGCTCTGCAGAACCTGCAGAGAGAATAGCAACCATCTTGCAGTCTTAATGCAGTTCCTTCAGGAGGTTGCCCAAAGGTAGTGTTAGGACTTTATCTACACACAGCATTCATGAAGAGAAGCATCCCTGGCTAATATACTGTATGCATCAGGTATATGCACTCTTCTTACAAGGAGAACAGCAATGCCTGAGATTTTGTCTGCATGAAACAGAAAGTTCAAAATCATGTTGTTGCCAAATGCGTCTGGTGTGTTTGTATTTTCTGCCTGTCACTGGAGCATGGCAGCATCTCTTGCACAAACATCACTATTGTGACAAGCCGATTAATGGATAAGTGCTTTCTAAATGTGTCCACTTGGCTGCACTGTAGATTTATAAATGTTACCTTAAAAATATTCTTCTCCTGGCTTGTTTCCTAAATAAGTACTTCACCTGAGCTTGAAAAACTTTTAATTTTTTTGGGATGTTTCCAAAGTTTTGGCATCAGGTCTTCTGTGAGAACAAGACTTGGAAAATTGTCCTGAACATAGTGTAAAGGTCTACAGCTTACATCCTCTGCCAGATTTTCCTATCTACTCTTATATAACATGTTGAATGCAGGAATTGTAAAGTTAAATGGTTTTGTTGGTCTGTCTGTGTGTCATGTTCAGCATAGGTTTTGGGCAAAAGCATTTTTTTGGTGCTGAACCAGCTCTGGGGTTAGGGCAGGGGTGTGTGTGCTGAGTAAAGCCACAGGGACTGGCACTCCATCCTGCCAGGGCTTACTTCCCTGGGGTGCCACCTCTGGCCCTGGGTGCATGCATTATCTGGGCAGGAGCCATGGGAGACCCTCCCACCCAGCCAAAATTGTTGCAGAGGAGAGTTCTGCACTACGGTCCTGGCTTTCCAGCAGGCCCAGCTACTCCAGTGTCCACCCTGGCTGGGCGGTGGGCTATGGGGACAAGTGAGGCAAAGCCAGTGAGACTTGTGCGCTGTGGGGACATTAAGGATGGGTAAAAGGAGGTGGAGAAGACTACTTGCTTTGTGACGATTGTGCAGGCTTTCCCTAGTCTCCATCCTTTTTCTCCCTCTTGATGGTTTTCTGCAAAATCTATCACGTTGTGTGAGATGTGGCTGATCTCCAGTAGTCTCATAATGCTATGACCTCGTCTGTGGTACAGGAAAATTAAAACAAGAGCAATGCACTGTCACGGATCTCTAGTATGATCTCTACTGATGGGTTCCCAGGCAAAGATCTGGACTCCACCTGATTTGAAAATTGGTTTGATTTGTTAAGTGCTAACAGTTCTATTTGTTTCATATCTCTAGCATTGAATATTGTAAATTGGGAATTACATTTCAGTAGAGTCCCTTCTTAGGATAGCAGAGCATAGCTACCAATTTGTGGACTCCTTCATTCACATATTATCTATTATTATTACATATTGCTCCATCAAACACAGTATTAGCTTTAAAGATCATGCATAGAGGAACAGTGTTTAGTAATGCATAGCATTAACAAACAGCATTACTTAGCAGCTTGACCACCCAGCTTATAATAAAGGCTTTGGCTTTCACATCAGTGAGATCTTTGTATTGCTGCCAGCACGCTTTCCACAACACTGCTTCATGGTTGTGTAAAACTTCTGAGAGGAGCAGACTTATAGAAATAACAGGCTACACCATTGTGCAACAAGATTATATGCTGCTAATCATAGATGAAGTGCTAAGTACTGGCCAAGTCATCAAAGCGATTGAGATTGATGTGTGGGTGAATGGATGGCTGCATGTTTAACTTCTGCCTTGTGTTCTTTGGTGTAGCATTGTCTTAGCTGTTGAGCCTGAGTACTTTCACTAATACTTGCTGTGTTAAGCTACTGCCAGTTTTGACTAAGCACCAGTCACAACAAGGAGCAGAAACTTTCTAAACTTGTTCTTCCTTAGCTATCTGGGATACATCTGCCAAATTCCTTAAAAGAATTCTTAAATGATGCTTCCAGCTGTCTGGTACCCATAGATTACCTGGATTTATACCTCCAAAATGTGCTTGATCATGATTTGAGAGTTTTTACAAATATATTAATTCAAAAAGGCTCCTTTTATAAAATTAAATAGCTTCTTCTCTATTTTATAGATGTATAGCACTTTTCCCCTTTTTCTTGTGCATATTAATGATGTTGACTTAAAATACATCTTAGTTTTTGCAATAGAGTCAAAGACCTTGCAGCATGTGTCTGTATATCTAGGCAAAACAGTGGCTTGACTTAAAGCCAACAATAAAAAAACCACTTTCTTCTGTCTGGAAAATCAGGAGTCTGTTTTACAAAATAGTCTGGAGCATTCAGGAAATTTACAGGTGAGGTCATGCAGACCCTATTGCTACCCCGAGAACAACCAGAGTCTATGACAATTTTATCTTCCACCCCACTGGTCTTATTATCAGTGAGCATCAACACCTTTTGTATTAGACAGAGAGCATTAACATCTTTAATATTACAGAGCTATGCAGCAGAAAACAATAGCTTGCTATTTATTGTACCGCTTAAAAATAGCAGTAACGTACATTTAGTTATGTGCTATATGTGCACTTCAGTTTAACTGTACAAGAGACTGTTTAGGGCATTTGTTTAAACAAAGTTTAGCTGCTGAGACTTTGCTGTGGGTTTTTTTGTTGCTGATAGTGTTCAAACTGACAAGCAGCTCTAAGAGGTTGATAAGCTTGTTTCCAAGGCTGACTGAGGTGTTGGTAGTAGTGTCAGGCAACTGCAGCTGCTGTTGTCTGAAACACCACAGTTTCACCTTGTTTTTCAGAAGGTTTCTGCATGCCTTGGATGAGGTCAGTGCATGACTGCAAAAGAGCAATGAGTGAGAAGCAGTAAAGTTCTAGGATCCTAATTTTTAGACTTCCAGGCAATAAGGGAATCTGTAGATCTGCTACAAAAATGTGCAATGAGAGCTGAGAAGAAACAAAGATGCAGCAGTGATCCAAAAACAGCAGCAAGTGTACTAAGAGCTGCCCTCCAGGGTTAGGGGGTTTGCTGACTTTTAGACCTCTGCCTATGAGGTCATTAGTGCCTGGCTTCAACCTTTGATCTTTCTACAATTCTGGAAGCTCTCTTCAGTATTTTCCAACACAAGGCCAAAGTTGTGAGATTACAATGAGGCCATTGTACTAAACATCCCACATATGGATGCAGCACAGAAGACTCAGAGAAGTGGCTTATGTTGCAAGAATGCAACAATTTTACAATGTATATTCATCTCAAAACAGCCTTTATTAAGTGAATAAGGCCTTATTGTTTTTGTTCAAACAGAGCTTTTTTGCAGAGGGGAAGATGCACCTCAAGACAAGATGAGGGATGGATAATCTAAGCTCCCCTGTGACACATTAGGCAGAGAGGAGGGGGGTGTTTGTCAAGTCAAAAGTGTTGGAGAGCAAAGCTCTTGGGAGAGAATGAGGAGCAGCAACATGAGACTACAAAAACTTGGGGCCATCAACACTGGACTGTGTCATAAGTGTAATGAAACTTTGACATCTTTGCTGTAACTCCCAATAACATTATGCCTGGAAAAACACTAGAGTTGGTAAGTTCTGCACAATGGATTAATTGGAGACTTGACTACTTGAAATTACTGGTATCTCAGGGAGAAGTGGGTCCTCTGGTTCAGGACAGGAGATCCTTAAGAAGGGTTCACCTGTTTAATTTTTAGGAAACATTTGTTTTTCCCCTTGGTATTTGGGTGAGTTATGTAGTAGGGTCTTTAGTGGTTTCTTGTGATTGCCATGCATGACTACCTTCCCTGTTGATTTTTATAGGTCAGATTCTTGGCCATTTGGGGTTCTCACTGACCATTCAGGAACATAACTCTAGATTTGGGAGTACCATGTGCAGACTGGAAACACCACAGCTTTCCCAGTGTCTTTGGGGTTGTTCTGGTTGGTGGAGTGGGGCCAACCTGGGAGCTCTAGCCTCTTTCCCTAGGCTGTGAAAGAAAAGGACTTGGAAATATCTGCATCGCCTGATTACCCAAGGCTGCTTTCTTACATATATGCTAACAGATTGCCCTCTTCCTACTTCTAAGGAAATGCCTGATTTTTCTTAACTTTGCTTGTATTGTACCACCACTGACAATCTGGACTATGGCTCTAGTAAGCTAACGGTTCCCAGGAGCACAGCTTTCAAACTACTTAGAGCAGTTTCTTTCCTGTTTGTTACAGGAGCAGTTACTTGCTTTTGGTTACCAGTTTGCTGTGCTAGTGCTTACCACCTCTCACTGAAGCACAGACATCTTGTTAGTGTTGCAGTACCTCTTTGTCTTCCTCCTCATCTGTATCTAGTTTAGCTGGGCCCCCCACTCCCGTGTTGCTCAGGGAGCCTGCCCAGGAATAGTGGGTGAAGCACTGAGTCATGGAAGCAGGAGTTGCGTGTGCTGCACTGGCAGGGTCACAGAGCACGTTGGGACTGACTCCAGGACAGACTCACTCAAGCTCACTCTTGCCTCTCAGGCTTACCCATGGGCAGGCTCTGTCTTGTCCCACATACCAGCGCACGGGCTCGCATGGGGTTACAGAGGAGAGTCCCAGGATGTCTGTGTTGTGAACAAAGATGTAACCGTGGATGTTACTGAAATCTTTTGAAGGTCTCAGAGGCTGGAACAGCTGTGTTGTGAAATCCATTTCAACCAGTTCAGTTCAGTGACTTTACATATTTTTTTTTTTTCAATTTTTTAAGGATAAAAAACAAAGGGAACTATTAGATCATCTGTCATGGTCACTACCTGACACAGCCTAGCTGCTAACTTACTTAGCAAACAAAACTGACAAAATGTGTAATAAACTATAATTAGAAGGAACCTAGGACTAGTGTAGGCATTAATAACCATATAGAGTATCACATTGTAATCAGGGGATGGTGTCTAAAATGCTACTGTTTAAAATAACAACAAAAAAAGAGAAAAATCTTCATGTTTTCTTTGGGATCCATGCCAAAGATTTCTCTATTTGGAAAATATGTGCTTTTCCGTTATTAAAAAAGGAGCATGACAGCACAGCTAGGCTTCCTGTTAAGATTTGATATCTTCCTACAGGGTCAGTAGGCACAGAGTATTTACCAGGAAATGACTGAAAATCTTTCTGGAATATTGCAGATACCCTGTCCAGAGCCAGCTGCCTCTGACAGTTGTGGTAGTGGTAGACCTCTAGTAGAGTCCAGTAATTTGGGATTTATTTCATTTAGTGGCAGCTCTCCTTTTGAGCTCAAGGAGCTGGATCAGTAACTTACTGCTATCAGTCAGAGCACTTAATTTTACATCCTGTATCTTGCTGTGTTCAGTCTGAAGAGTGGAACTATTCATTTTGTGTTGTTATTTAAGCAGTATTACTTAAGCAGCATATTACATTGCCTGGCATGGCATTAAAAAGTTGAAGTTCTTCAATAAAGTAAGGAACCTGCAGCCCTGTGAACTTGGCTTGTCTCACTGCAGCATTGCTGGGCAGCTATGTGTGCTTATCCTTGGCTGTACTAGGCTTGCTCTGTGTGGGTTTGCGGAAACAAATAGCCATTCCACGGGGATCAAACTTCTTGTGGAAATTGACTGCTCTGTTGCAGCGACTGTCAGTTTTGTTCAGGAATAGAGGAGGCCCATGGAGCTGAGTACGGTAAAGGTCTAGTCTCTTTGCTGTTTGGGAATAGTTTTGCACACGCATGTTGTTAAAAGCTGGTTGTGGTATACAGAGTCCTCATTAGAGCTCAATCAGTATGCCTTAACTGTGCCATTCAGAACAGGTAAAGCGAGGTGGGACGCTGGAAACCAAGAGTGGGCAGAATGTTCCTTCTGCAGGAAGAAGCATGCCTGTTGCTCTTAAAACCCAGTAACTTGCATTACTGAGCCCAGCTAGTCTGCTGGGTGGGTGGGGATTTGGAGCGATGGAGTCACTGGAGGCGGCATTTCTCTTCCTTTATAATTTTCCACTGCTTAGCAGCGCAAAGGCACTTCCCCATATCCTGAAGCTGGCTGGGATCCCGCAGACATCATAGTGCTGTGTTTGTGCCACACAGGGCAAACCTGCCCAAGCAACCATAAAGGCATCCCAGTCGTTTGAATCAGTAATGAACCAGTGCTGAGGCATTCCTGCGCAGGGTGGGGTGAGGCAGGGTAAGGCAGGTGGATTTGGGACATGGCCCAGATGCTCAGCCTGATACCCGATAACCCTCCCAGCATCACTGCTGCTCACCCTTGCACAGGGTGCAGGCAGCTTCAGTTAGCCCATCTGTTCCTCTGGCCTTGTATGGCCCATTTCCACCTCATGCCTTGCTTCTTGTATACCTGAGGTTGGACCTCTGTTGATAACTGAGGCTGTGCTACTGGCTCCAGGGCATACTGAGAAAGCTTTAATAAATCCCTACAGGAAGTCAAATTATGTGAGGATATTAGATAATCCAGCTATTTTCTATTTCTCTCCTGGTCAAATTAATCCTTGCCCACTAATACCTCAGGTGTGTGGTCACATAAGCCTGGCAGAGGCTGGCACTGTGGCTGAGAGAGGCAGTCCTGCTGCCCCTGGTTATTCTCCCCTCTGCTGTTCTGACCCCTTCGTGTGCTGGTGTAAGTGTACTTGTGGTAAACTGTGCATACTTTAGTGTGGCTTAAATAGTGAAACAACAGCCTTGGTGCCTTTAAGGAGCACATTTTCCTGTGTGGTTGGCACACCTTAAACCTTACACGAAGTAAACCTTAAGGTGTGTCTCCGAAGCAAAGCAAGGCAGTTGTGTAGCCTGAGGTGTAGGACTTTGGTTTGAGAAATGTTGCAAAATTTTTGAGGGTGAGGCAGGGAAAAATGGAGAATTGGCCTTTTTTCCCCCCACCGCTTTTCCCTGTGACTTGGGAATACAGGTTTGAGCTGTAAGGGTTGTTTTGAAGATTTCAACACTAGGCTCTTTAAATCCCACTTTTAATGCACTTTGTGTCTCTGGAGTGACAGAACTGAGGATGGATTTTTCTTTCAGTAAGGCAAGTGCAAACTCTTTCTAAGCAAGGAAGACATTTTAACACTCAGAAGCATTTTTTCTGTAACTGAAATGCTGCATCTCTTGCACCTCTAGTATTTGTACCCTTCCTTGGGTTGCTTCCAGGGGCATGCAGAAAAGAAGTATTTAACAGCAAGGAGACTGTAATGGACTCAGGAAGGTCTGGAAAGAAAACCAGCTCTGTAAAAATTTAAATGATCTCTTTCTTTTCCATGTTTTTTGTTCTTTTTACAAGATGATGGCAGAGAGTGGCTTGCTAGACTTCTGTTTCAGCTGCATGTAATATATTCCAGAGTAGCAGAAGACACAAAAGCCATTATACTGAAGGTGTAAATTAGCTTGTACTCAGGACTGTTGCCAGATCAGAGGACAGTGTGTGAAGCATACCAAATGATAGAGCTGGGTATGCGGCAATGACAATCAGTTCAGAGAGAAGCTGCCACCTTTTTGCTCCAGCAGTATAAGAATTGGCAAGGAGAGAAAGTGCCCCATCTTGGATCTATTGATGAGGAGAAGAGAAAAGGGAGCTAAATTAGCATTTAGTGTCTCTAGCTGCCAAAATGTCTTGGGCTGCAGTGACTGCAAGGCTGTGTATTCCCAGCAGCATGTTTCTGGAGCCCAAGGAGGCTGGGAGGAGCTGGGAAGCACCCGCCGTGGTGTACTCCCAGACTGGCAGTGTGTGAAGACAGGAGGTGGCCGCCAAGTGGTAACGTCTGCTGGGTGGTTGAAGCATCCGACCCATCTGTGGAAAGCTGCCTGGGTGTGTATGGAGCTAAAATGACTGAGAGTTCTGGTTTAAACTTTAGCTTCCATATCTGTACCAAGATTAAAGGAAAGACAAGAAGTGCAGGTTGGGCATGCTTAAATGTAGGAAGGAAAATTGCTCTTCAGCTGAGCAATATCTTAATCTTATCCCAGACAGAACAACCTGCAAGCTATTGGCACAGAAATGCACCACCTCCAGATGTATAAGACCAGCAGCCAATTGAACAAGGCTAAATTGCCTTGTCTAGAGTTTGGGAGTTTTTATCCACACTCTGACATTGTACTTTATTAGAAAGTAAGAAACAGAAGCATCAGAACGGTGTGAAACACTGCAGTATGGGAGCTGCAGCTAAAACAAGGCTTAGATAACTACTGTGTTGTCCATGAGTGACTGGCAAATGAAATTCAGGTGTTCCCAGGAAGGCTTTATTTTGTGTGTTTTGAAGACAGAAATATAAAATCTTTGCAACAAGAAAAGTCTGCTTCCCTTTGTAATAATTTATCTTTTTAAAATTTCATTATCCTGACATCTAGGAATCAGTTAGGGCCTCTAGTCACATTGTACTTGGTGCTGGACAGATGCAAGGAGGTGTAGGCCATCAGTAAATAGCTGTTGATTTGTAGTTACTTTAATGGATTTGCAAAGCTGCATTGCCCATTTTAAATTTTTGTTTCTTTTGCAATAGTTTACCAGAGGTTTCATATTAAATAGCCAGCTATATTTAATCTGTTTTCAAAAGCTGATTGGTGGATCTTGTTTTGGTGCAAGCTGGTCTCATTTAGAATCTTTGTCGATGGGTGTGTGTAGCAATAAGCTGTCCTTAAGATGCTGGAGTGTGTATTAGTAGATTATTATCCTTAGAGTTGTTATGTGGGTTTTTAGGTATGCTTTAATGTCTTGCTCCTTCTTCCCTGGAAGACTGATTTTTAAGTAGCAAAGCTGTTTAAAGCTTTTTAAGTTTTGGGTTTTCTTCTTCTTTTTTTTTTTTTTTTAAAAAGACTGTATGCACTTTTATCTCTTAACCAGTGTTCACCTAAGCTGTGAGTAACTGTTTGCTCTTACAGTTTAAAATAAAGCCTTTGTGATAGTGACTTGTTCCACAATGTTCAGCTGCGACTCTGGTGCTAATTTATTCAGTTAATCATTAAAAGAATAGTATGGCTGACCAGTGACAAAGCAGAGTTTGAGACTGAAAGAAAGCTGCTGCACAGGCTTAAGGTGGAAACTGATGTAGAAATAATAGCGATAGACCACCAGCTGGGTAAGAGCTGGCTTTCATGTCTGTTTACTTCTGGATGTAGAGAGAGAGAGTAGTTTGGAAAGAGGAAGAAAAGTACTTCCTAAATCTCTACATGGTATGAACTCGGTCTAACCTATTTACTACGATATCCAACAGAATCCATTTAATGTAATGCATTCTTATTTACCTGCACGTGCTTAAAAATTAGTGTTTCTAACACAAGCACATTGTTCTGACCTTCAGTGTTAACATTAATTGCATTTCCCAGTATCCACACTCTGAATCACAACTGAAAGACCTTTGATTTATAATGATGTTAAGCATCTATTTCTGTTTCCTGGTTTGTGTTTTTTTCCTGTAATAATTAAAAAGTTCGTAATATTTAACATAGCTACATTTAGTAGTGATAGCATAGGATTAATCCTGCTGAACAACAGTGAATACCGGAAGAAACCTCCATCATGTAAGAAGTACGATTTTATGGCTAAGGCCATAGGGGATCTAGGTAGATGAATTGTGATTGTCTCTTTTGCAGCTGAGTTAGGCAAGTATTTAGTACGGTCTAAAAAAAAAGCCACTTCCTTTTTCTTTGCCTCAAATCTCCAAAAGCTGAATGTGGTGGATCTTATGCTTGACTGTCTGTTCAGACTGAGTGTGCTCCAGTCTGGTATCAGTTGGAGTATCATCATGTTCTCCAGTACAACTGAGAGTGTTTAGCTTAATGGGGGAAATCAGAAACCATTTTGGTACAGACAGTAAGGTTGTTCAGAACCAGCCTATGCAATGCAACAGACAGACTTTTGCAGCCAATTAATCTGATTTAATCTGAAAGATGAATTAGGGATGGTGACCAGAGGAAAGCATTGGGGACCAGCCTGGGAAAACTATCAAACATTCTCTTTTCCTGGGCAGTTCAGCTTTTGTTCCTCACCTTCTATATTTAATGCAGTTTCCATGATTCAGCAAGCTCAGCATTGAGAAAAGTGCCAGACTGATGTCTATAGGCAGCCCTGTCTTCTATGTCCCTTCCCTGTGTCTGCTATCCATAAGTGTGACCCTGCTTTACAGAGGTTAAAAGTACCTCTTCCTGCACATGCTATCTTTGCATCCTTTTTGCCCGGTTCATTCTGTGTTGCACATTTATAACGTGTGGCCTGGTGCTACTTGTGAACTTGCTGCATGGTGCCCTCCCTAGAGACCCCAGCTGATGCAGTATGCCAAGGCCACTGGCAGCCAGCTCCATCTCACTGCCTGGGTTATCATTCCCAACTGACCCATGTCCCAAGCAGTCAATGCATTTCTGATTAAGTGTTTTGTGGTTGAAGAGTTCACGTGCTGTGCTTAGCTATTCATAGGGAAGAAGGCCTGGGGATGTCATGCCTTATTTTATTACCTGGATTACAGAAACAGCAGTAATATAGGAATGGTCATGGGATGAAAAGGCTTAAATGGGTGCTTTCTCCAGGAATTGCCAGCAGCAGATTGGGGGAGGCACATAAAGTAAGGGAACTAGAGATTGCCACTTGTGTTCTCCAGTCTGAAGCAATCAGCAGCTGCAAGAGATTGGGGGTGAGACATTGCACATGAACTGCTAAGTATTACTAACCACCGACCAACTTACCCTCCAAAATGTGTCTAATCACTTTTTGAAAGCATTTATACTGTTGACGCAGGATACCATAGAAGCTTAGAAGCTTAGAAATTTAAGTATTCTTTACATGAAAAAATCCTTTTTAAGTTCTGCCACCTGGTAAGAATTAGTAGTAGTGAGTGAAATAATTTATGAGAGACCAAGTAGTAATTTCCTACACATTTTCTCTTTTACAGACTGCCATCTTGTCCCTTGACCATCTTGGGAAGAAGAGAGGCAAATTTTACTTCTGGCCCTACAGGTAGTGATGGGAGGCACTGGGGAAAGACAGCCCTCAGCTCTGTATGCCATCAAAAAATTAGCTTTCTAAGTGCAACATAGTCATGATAAGTAACTGTTGGAGAGTACCAACAATTTGACTTCACTCCAGAGGTCCCATATATGCAAGAGATGTAGGGTCAAGGAAAGCTGACACAAGGTAGTCATAAAGCAGCTATTTATTAGTGAGCATAAGCATTATTAGGGATAACACCGTATCCTGTGTGTAGGATATATCCTACATTAGTGATGCTTTATATTTTCTCAGCCATAAGAATGCCAGCTGTTACTATCTCTGTTTCACAGTCATAGACTGGTGGGACAATCATAGTTTGATCCATTGGGGTGAAGAACCCTAAAGGACCCACAATACCTGCATCCTAACCATTATAGTCCCTTCATTAATAAACTCATGGAAATGGAATATTCCTCCAGGTATCCACTTTACGAGAACAGGGATGTTTGCACATATTTTGGACTATATTTACAAAAATGTTTCTAATACAGAGACATCTGCTTTTACTCCTGAAAAAATGGAATGCCTGAACTAGCTTTGATACCATGAGCTCCTAATAACAGTTCCAGAAGAACACCCTTATTAAATAAGAGATGTAAAAAAATATTATTTGAGGTTAAGTAAAATTTGCACTTGGACTTCCTTTGTGGTCCAGAGAAGGAAGTGGTGGTCATATTCGGAGAGAAAGTCTTAAAGCACAGGTTACCTCATTGCCCTGTATTTTGATTCAGAAGGGAAGGACAGGATTCTTGAAGGAATGGAAGCAGTTATTGGGAAGTTTATAGGGAAAAGTCTTAACAATTGCTTCAGTGTTTTCCCATCATTCATAAATGACATGAGCCTGTCTGCGTTGAATGAAATATACCCATGCAACCTTACCAAAAGAAAAGCTCGAAGTGAAGTCCTGTGAATGTTTGCCTTCCAGAGGCTGTTTCTTATGAAGCGGAACAATTTGCCTCCCTCAATTATACAGTTTGTTTGAAGAAAGCAGTGGGTTACTTGCTGAGCAACTTGTCGCTCTCAGTAGGCTGCCTCAGCCCTGTGGCACCTGGGCACTCACTCTCTGCAAGCTGGGATGTAGTACACTTGACTTGCTACAAGCTGTACCTTGCACCTTAACAGTTCAGATGAGGAAGCCCTTCCTTAATTAGTACGTGAGGCTTTTAGTTAGCAACTGCCAGTTGCCCCTTCCCCTCTGAGAAGGGGAAGGTCTTTTGGTCAGCTCTACAGAGGAGACAGACAACCGCTGCTGTCTCCTGACATGACAAGCCCAAGTGGGAATGGCTTGAAGGAGGAGCAGGCACACTGTAAGGAAATCTGATGCCCTTGGCATAACATAATCTGGCATTAGTATGTAGCTTTAAAAATGATTCTACAGGGGGGAGAACAATACTATCACAAAGTAGTTGTTGCAGCATTTCTGCCAAACTTAGCTTTTCAGCAGCAAAATTAATTTAAGGAATCCTTTCCTTAAACTCTTTTTTTCTTCTGATTTACGCTTCAGCCACAATCAAACTTCTGCTCGGTTTTTAGTTTGAGTCAGACTTCTTCTTTTTCTAAATAACAACATTGCTAATCTGGGAATAGCAGTACTACTGTACCCCCCAGTTCCTCTCTTCTGCATGAACTCTTATTGCCCTCCCTTGCATAGTGCTGCTGCCCCCACAGCGAGAGTTTCAGGTGCAGCTACAGCCTGTGAAGCAATAGCCTGCTGTCACACCTGTCTAAACACAGCTGATCCCTACCTGCTGTGATAGCACCTCCAAGTCCTGGATCACTTTGGAGTAGCTACTGGGGATACCTACGTGAAGCTGACTTCCTTGTTTGAGAGGGGAAGACAGTCTAGGGGGTTATAAAGTCTTCTGCTGGTTTGGGTTGCTGCCCTGCAACACTGAGTAAGAGCTGTGCTTTTCCTTTATGTTTCTAGCTGTGGTACATTCTGGAAATCTACAAGTACAGCCTCTGCACTTTGGCTTTGGTCTCTGTGTCAGGACTCCATCTCATCCCATAGTTAGGCACGTGGGCTGGGAGAGCAGTGCAAGATGAGAATCTGCCACGCTGGGTGAATGTAGTAGAAATTTAGGATAGCTTGAGTGTGCCCTGGAATGAAATGAGAGCTTGTTTTTGCTAAAGATAATACTGTTTTGTTTGTTGCATTTGTGTTGTCTAAACCTGGAGAACTAGAAGTAGTTCCTTCAGACCCTTGTTCTTCCTTGCTGGTTAGCATAGTGAAAATATCTTAATGTTTTATAAGACAACTATATGACAGTATGGACCTTAGGATAGGATACAATACATGAAAATGCTGAGTCCCTTCTATGGATGGGAGCATTATAAAATTTGGGAGTACTTGATATAAGGCTTTGAGGTTTGCACTTTAATGCTATGGTATATTGATAGGATATTAGTATCTGTTTCTTTTACCTTCAGGTAGCCAGGAAGTGATGCTGTCATATTTGCATGAATCCTGTAGTACTAGAACATTTTCTGTTATGCCTTTTGGAAGCTAATGAAAAGTGTCCATAGCACCCTTGGCTGGAACTGTGGTCTCATTTGAGCAAAGGCTGGGGTCACTGAGCCAGCACAATTAGATTTATTGGCTAACCAGCTAGCTTGCAGACAAACTGCTTTTGTTTTTAATGAGAAATGTCACATTATTAGCACTGTTTTGATGCAGAGGAGTCAGAATTGCTGAGCTTGTTTCAAATTTTCCCTTGGTTCTCTCTTTTTTTTATTTTTGGCTTTTTAAAAAAATAAATATGTAATAGTGACTGCATGATGAAAGTGCTTACTTTACTCATGGCATAAGAACTCTTTTCCTGTGCTGCGTGTGCATTTTGAATATGATCCAGAGTCCAGGAGTGATTCATGATGCCTTTCTAACAGGCACCTGACTCACATATATCATGATGAATCAGCTTCCTAGGCCTGGCGGATGCTGTTCTGCAAAAGAAATGTTCTTTGGGCATGGTACACCATGCAAGCACATGTTCCTAGTCTCTTTCTTTCTGTGCTCATCTCATCAGTTACTCAGACTGTAAATCCACATCTAAACTGTCTTATTGTTTATGCAAATTAACATTTCAGAAAACCAGTATTTTGCCATTGATTCAACATATTGTATGAATAGAAATTCTTGGGCTGCTTTTACAGAGCCTCAGGGTGTTTTATTCTTTCCCTTGTGACACGTTACTACTAGCAGCCTCAGTGGTAGCTTTGTCTGTGCATCAGAATGGCTCTGCAAAGGAGAGATTTGCAAGCGGAAGTGTTGCAATATAAATAAGACTTTCTGAAGCTTCACTTTCAGCTTGAACATAGTAGGATGAAGTAGAAATGGAACAGGAAAATTTAGCTTAGGAAAAGCTACCCATATTTTGGAGGGTCTCTTAAGATTAAGCTGACTTGACTCTTAAAATACTTTAATTAATATCTTCATTAACCTCTGTGTGTTTGGAAGATAGAGAATTATTTCTCTTCTCTCTCCATTGGCGCAAGGAGAATTTGTGTCTGTTTGCCTTGAGCTATACGCCTGACATTGCCATAATGTCATTATTATAAGAATGAAATATGTGACAAAACCTACTTATGAAAAATGACCATGGGCAGATGACCTTTTGAGAAATGTGGACTAGGCACAATTTTCTGTTTGCAGATGCACTTCTTGAAATTGACAGTGATTATCACAGGACATGATTTCTTAACAAGGAAATAAATAAATAAAAATTAAAATTGCATTACTTCTTTGAAAATGAAGTCAAGCATACCTACTGTTCTGGTCAAGAACAAGTACACTTTTTAGCTCTCAAGATTTTTGTAGGTGCTTTGTTCATAACAACAAATACTATACAGGCATATGTTAACTAATGCTCATTATGTCATGTGCTTTGATTTTGGGTGTCTGCTTTTGTCATGAAGCATGACACCTGCAGTACTAGTCTTCAAAGTGTGCAATATACAGGAACATATACAAAACATGCACTGTATATACTTCAGTGTTAATAATAGAGCTGATTGTATTGCTTGAAATTAAGGTTGTGTGGCACTTCTCTGTAAGAGATCACTTTCCAGATGCTTATAACTTTACCAAATGTTAATCTTTTCAACTGATATTTTCTATGTTTTATTTGTTCCTGAGGCTGCACATTATTCTGCACATTTATGCACATTTATATATGCATAAATTTTAGGGGAGTTGTTTTTCTGAATATGGCTTATATTGGTTCCATATAGTGGAATTTAGATTTTTTTTTTTTTTTTTTTAAGACTTAGGAAATCACATCTGAAGAAATTGTGTTAAAAGAACATATGTTAAATGCAGAGTGAAGCATGTTGAGGAAATGCCGGTATTAAATTTTCCTGTGTAACTTGCGTTCAGTAGTTTAGATGGAGCGAATGACAGAGGCATCAGCTACATACTTACCGTAGAGGACAGAAAAAAATACTGAATGCTCAAATGAAGGAGTGTTATGAAGATAACAATGCTCCAATAATGTAATTAGAGTCTTACAGCCTAATAAGTATGCACCCGAGGTTACACATATAACTTTCTCTGGGGGTGTCTGCAGTCTAATAAACTTTTTTCAGTGAGGCATTTTATTAGACGTAATAAACCTAAATGACCATAATTACTTTACTGGTTCAACTTTTGGGGTTCTGTAGAAATGTGAATAAGGAACAGCTTTCATTGTCATTTTGTACTATGCAATGCAATTAGTCCTTGCTGGTATATAAACCTGAAACAATTGCTTGGATATAGTGAAATATTTTCTATTTCTCTCTCCGTTGTAACTCATACTGAAGGTTCTGACTTTTTAATGTTGTTCTATTAATATGTAATTACCAGTAAGGTGTCCTGTACTGGATTTTATAGTATATTTACATAATGAAAGTAGCTTTTATATACTCCATTGCTGTTATACTTGCAACAAAAGATGAAAGTGATTGATTCATAGTTAAAAGACTGCATTTACATCGAAATATAACCTGGAATATTCTGTTGACTTAGAAATGGGAAAGAATGAGTGGTTTATATACATTTATCAAGTGTTTAATAACTTAGAATTCTTGAACATCATGGTACGATTTCTGTACCATAAACATGGTATGAAGAGCTGTCTTTTCACCTGCTGAAGATCTGAATGCAGATAATGTATTTGTAGTTAGGTACTATTACTAGAGTGATAGTTCAGAAAATACTACATCTTTGCAACTTTGCTTCATCAGCTACCAGTTTTGAAGGCACTTAGTGGCAGAGGAGGCCACTGTTGTAGCAGTGGTCCACAGTCTGTTTGCAGCAGACTGCCTGGTTTAGGCACCTGAGTCTCTCTGCTTTCAAAGCTGGAGTGGTACCTGTGTCATTGCTTCTGCTTTTTTTTCTTTCCTGAGCCTTCATTTTTTCACACGAGAACTGAAGCATGAGAATGTCTAGGCTTTTGGTGAACTTGTAGGTTCTAAATCCATGTGATTTTTTAGATCTTTGTTTATAAAGTTGTTTAATTATGAATAAAGAAAAAGAATTGTTAACAGTCAGCTGTAGTTGTGCCTACATGCATGGAGGAAACTGCCCATTAGCAAGGTCAGACTCTCCTGATCAGGAAAATAAGATTCAGCAAAAAGCAGCATGCAATAAGCAGGATCAGCTGCTGTGACTGCCAGAAGCAGAAGCTCCTTAAACAGAGTTTAAAGTTCATGTGTCAGTGAGTGGAGTAAGAGTGGGAGTCAGATCCTCAGTTCTCAATAGCTAAAATGTCTATTGAGCACATCACGTCCGTTAATGTGAGAACATAACTGAGGAGAATATTGGAGGGGGCTGGAATAAATCTTTTAAGCCACTTTCATGGTTTCCCTCCAGCAACCTCCTGATACAGTGAAATGCAGGAGAGAGATCCACATGAGGTGGTTCACCTTGCTTATAGGAAACTTACTGCCCTACTGAAAACAGCAAGGAGTGTGGTACACATCCCATTAATACCATCCACAGTACATGCAATTCTCCCTTCAAATTTTGTAGCTAATTCAGGAACACTTCCGGTGATGACAGGTGGTGGAGACAGAACAGCACTAATGGCCTTGCAAACATCCAGGACACCTGTGTTACCCCTAAACTTTAACCATATTTGGACAGATGGCTAACAGATCTCTGACAGTATGAGCTGTTGGTTGCCACAGGGTTGCTGAGCCATTATCAATCCACTTCTGATCATTGCTAATGTATGTGAGGTAAACCCCTCATACAGCCTCATGAAAATGTCTTTTCTTATTTGAAAGTTTTGGGCATAGTGCATGTTGCTGTGTGTCCGTTTGCAGCATGGTTGTGCAAGCACAGCTTGTTTCTGTATCCTCTCTCAGTTGCTCTGATCACAAGCTGTATCTCTGTTCTTGGACTAGCATTTGAGGGTTGTCAACCTTACATGGTAGCTGCTTGTGCAGAAGCAAGGAAAAGAAATACTGGCTTCATAAAAAGTAGCAGTGCTTGGTTCTGGTAATTAGGGACAGTAGGATTGATTTCCCTAATGCATAGCAGCTTATACCATGTAGCTGTAGCCTGTTGCCAGGAAATTAATTTTGCAGACCTGGACCATTTCTTCCTGTGATTGCAAGAATAAACAGACAAGTTGTCCTGTAACAGCCTGTGAGTGTGCTTAGGTGGTAGTGCAGTGTCTTGTGGAGCTACAAAATGGGATATGATTGCAGTGAGCTGTAGAGCTTGTCATGGCTGGGGCCCATAGTGCAGCCCAGCAAGGTGAAATGATACTCTACTGGGAAGGGGAAACGCAGGTGCTTATCTTATGGCTAGTGTGCAGTACTGATGGTGTTAGAAATGCTTTAGGAATTAGAAATGCTTTTTGTGGGTTTAGGAGATCTTAAAAATAAGACAAAAAGCTTTTCTCTTTCTCCCCACCCAATGTGAACTTGCACTTTATCTGCAGTGGAGTCTGAAATCCAACATCCTACTGTATTGTGTTTCCCTATAGACAAACAACTTCCTTATCGGTCTTGATAAGAGTCAAATAACCTCCTGTATTTAAAAGGCAATGTTCACAACTGGCTTATAATTTCAAAGCCAAGATCTTATTTCCTATGAAAACTATAATGCTATATCAGCTGAAATTATTATTGGAAGGCACAGCAGTAATCTGCTTCCACTGAAGATGAAATGTTCCAGCGTGAAATTTTATTTAATGTTCCAAAGATGTCAGCTGCATAGCAGGCATTGTAACTTGCAGGAGGAGTTTGAGTGTAACAGCTGATACATTTTTGAGAGTCACATACATCCTTTAAAGGTGATAAAATTCTCATTTTAATAACTTACTGCAGTAATAGCCCCCCCCCCCCTTTTTTTTTTTTTTTGTTTGGCCTGGATGTTGTGCAGACATCACAGCTGCTGTGATAGTCATCAAGTGGTGAGTAATGAATGCAGTGCAGCAGAAGTGGGCCCTGCCCAGATGGTGGCACAGAAAGCTGGAACTCCTCCCATACAAGCTCTGACCACACCTGGCCCTCTCTGCCTTTCCCAGAAGGATCTCTATAGGTTGTCAAGGCTTGAGTCATTTCAGTTTATGAGTTTATGACATGGATCTGTTGGCTCATGTTTTTTCTGGGTCTGCCTGCTGTGTCTGGTAACATTTTTGACTCACGAGTGTATATCAAATATACATAGAATGGTTATGCACTGGTTTTAGGGTAGTGACAAGCTTAATATGGCTTCATGATTTTGCCTAAAAGAAACTGTCTGTGCAATTTTATCATGGAAAACAAACAACCTACAGCTGGAAGGACAAAACAACTACACTCTATTTCTGCAACACATCACGGAGGGAGGGTTGTACAAAACTTCTTGTGTAAACCAGTAACATTATTTTGATGAATTTGAGTTGTATTGTAAAGAATCGTCTTGGTAATCCACACCACATCAGCCTGGCTCTGTGTGTAGTGAATGGTAATGCTGGACCAGAAGGGAGTGTGGCTGAGTGGTGCTATGATGGTTTTTGGCTGGAAATTGTTGGGGCAGGAGGTCTGTTGATGCAGTCAAGGGCAGTATGACTATTTAACTTGCAGTTTGATCAGTTACAAATGGAAATGCTGTAGTACCTCCTGGACTCTTTTTTCCCACAGTACCTTCAAAATAACAGTTGTCAGGACTGCATTAGTGCTTCTTTGTTTTACACTTTCCAAGACTACAGCGGAGTTGCTCCAACTTTGCTCTGCAACAGCAGAGTGGCAAATGTGGCCTGATCGGTTAGTGGATGATGTTTGAGTGTGGGGTTGTATCATTACAAGTTTCTGAAAACAGACACGGTGAACTATTTTTTCAAGGTTGGGTAGCCTGTTTTAGCTGGTAGCACATTGACCCAACATGGTCCTTGGAAAATGTTATTACTTTATCTGGCTTAGCTTATTCAGGACTGTAAATGGCTCATTTGGTAGGATTTTTTTTTCCCCTCTGTTGCCTCAGCTTTTTGCAGGCACTGAGAACACTACTAGAACAGGCCTTGGCAACTCTGTTTTAGGGCAGTATTTTCTATTCATGGCAATTTCTAACTAATTCAGCAAAAGCAACAGGGTTGGACCTGAGTTAGAAAGCATCAGTAGCGAGTTTACTGCTGTGCCACAAGCCAGTTTGTGAATCCAAACCTAGGGAAGCAGTAACAGCTATCACAGCTTGTCTGGACCAACAGTGACTCTAACTCATAGGCAAAGAGTCAAATGTACTGCCAAAGGCAGTGTACAGTCAAAGGCACTGCCTTTTCCCCACACCTCCCCTCTTCTCCCCTGGTAGCTTTCTCTCCTCCAACTGTTTTCAGCCTAGGATGCTTTCCTCAGCTTGATGTGCTTTGTCTATCTAGCATCACGAGGCAGGCTCCCTTCCAAGTATGTGTTTGCTCCTCCATACCACCCCAGCTCTAAATGTCTCCAGGGCACGGCTTGGCTCAGATTGCCACAGATTGGTCGGCTGCATGAGGAAATGCTGTGCACACTTGTTCTGAACTGACTCCTGATGGCTTCATTTGCTGACCTGATTTCCAGTATCAGAATGGACCATGAACAGCGTTCTCCACCCATTTCTTCCTCCTTTCAATTTTTTTTGCAACCTGCTCCTGAAGCCATCACTTTCCCAGGCTGAAGGATCAACCTGCCCAGCTGACCCGTACCTCTGTTCTTCCCTGTTCCCTCCTCTGAATCTTTGCCTTGCTGAGATAAGGGGACTAGCCTGAGCTGTGCTGAAGGTCTGGAAAAAACATAGATTTATTCAGCAGCATAATGTTTTCTTTTGCTCACTGTTCTGTTCTTAGTAACTCAATGGGGTTTTGTGGTGGCCAAGCACTGAGCTGATGTTTTCATGGAACTATCATAACCCCAAGCCATGCTTTAGACAAGTAATGGTTAGGAGTACTCTCTTCCTCCTCTGAGGTGAGAGAATCTGGTCTTTTATACAGAGGGGATACTAAAGTCATGCCTATTCTGAAGAGAGTTTGGACCTAGTAATTTAAAAACAATCATCTGGACATTCTGCAGTCTTTTTAAATGGGCTTGCTTGTATTGTTCACATAAACAATACCATGCAAATCTGGCATTGCTACAACATCTCAGATATATCTTCATATGGATTTGTTTATAAAACTGCACTTTAGGTTTTATTGTAGTTGTCCAGGTTGTTGGAGACAGTCTAGCAATTGCATTCATTAGTTATGTATAACTATATATATAGTTCTGCTATACATTTGAATAACCACAGAAGTTACCGTTTTGTATGTCAGCAGATATGAGCCCTATGAGCTTTATGAGCCCTCTTTTTGCTTATTATCAGCTCTGGAGAGTCACCCTTACTCATACAATCCTGGAAATTTATGCTTTGACTACATTTGCTGGAAATGTTAGAAATGTCATTTTATATTATGGAAACACCTACTGTGCAGTAGCCATGAAACTGGGGTGGTGTTTTCTATAGGCTTATATGGTGAGCTTAAACTCTGGGGTGTTTATTTCTAAGAGTATATATAAACTGCAGCTTGGTGGATGGGGGCTAGAAAGAAGCTTCCAGTACTGGCAGACTGTGCTCAGGCTGTCCTGTGTCATGCTGAGGAAGATTCAGAGCTTGAAATGCTGACAACTGCTCCCCGAAGCACTTGGCAACTGTGCACAAGGTTGTTCCTGCCTTACTGCTGATTAGTGCAGGTAATACTGTGAGTGGCCAACATGGCAGGATAACAAACACACTATTAGATACAGAATCTGTGGTTCAACAGTAGCATGATTAACAGGTATTTCTGTCCCCCTCTAAAATACATATAAATCTTGTATAAATAAATATTTCTAAATATTTCTAAATGTCTGTCTAATATTTCTAATTTTCTATCTAAAACACTTAAATGTGAAGTACATTCTTATACCTCTATTAACTGTATATTTTTAATGTGTTTTCACTGTCTAGTTGCTACTTACCTATTAAGCCTGGTTAAACTGGAAACAGAAATAGCTTTTAAACTGGGGAAGGAAGGTTTCAAGACTGGGAAATATAGTACGGCAAGATTAGTAAGGATGGGTAGCATCTGTGAGAGGGTAATGAAAGCAAAAGGTATACAAGTGGAAAAAAAAGTGAAAATTAGCAGCCAGGTTTGCAACAGCAAAGAAACACATGTGTTTGTACTGTGTGTCTATCAGATTCTTTTTTTTTTTCCTTCCTTTCAGTCCACTGTGACTCTTGAACCTTTTGGCTGCAAAATTTAACAGAGAACAAGATGTCTCAAATATATTTAAGTTCCTACAAATTTAACGAAAATCAGCAGCTGGTTAAAAGAGAACAGTCCGATTAGTGTTCCCTGCTGAGAAGAGGCAGCTACATTTTGGCTCCCAGTCACCTCTGCTGGGCATCAGCCAGCTGGTCAATGAGCATGTGCATCCTGCACCAGCCGGTCAGCCAGCACACATGTAGCTGTGAAAATGTCATGGCCCATATGTCACTTGTCTGGCTGAACAGAGTGCTTGGGGCTAAGTGGGTTAAAAAATCTAGGACACGTCTATAGAAAACCAGGCATCACATTTCCAGTGGCTCATGGAACAACGTGTTGTTGTAGTCGTAACCCAGGTGCGATGTTTTTACCTCATGTCAACTAATGTGCACTTAGAAGGCTTCTAGATGTGTAATCTTGAGAACCTCACGGTCAAGCTCCATATGATGGGAGAGGCTCTGAAAGCACCACTGCAGCTCCTGCTCTGGTTTGAAGGAGGAGCAGTCACTGTGTCGTAATTGGAGTGATGTCAGCCAATTTATGCATGAGCATTTCACTTTTCATAAAAGAAAATTATGTTTGTCTAGACATGAAGTGGTATGAAATATTTCAATATTTTCTCCATCTCTTTGTGGAGATGATGCCAAAGGGAAGGTGGAGAACAGAGAAAAATGCAGTAAATATTGCCATTAGCATTTTTTTTTTTTATTGAAAATGTATTTTCCTCAAATGTTTTTAGTGGGTTCTTCTATTAAGATCTAATTTTTCTAACTCTTAATGTATGCTAATTCAATTTTACTTGAATGAAGGAGTAAGAAATTTGGCCAGCATATTTTTGAGGAAATGCACTTTCCTTTTTAGTTATGCTGATGCAACTTTTCCCTGTAGCCACCCTTTGTGGCATCAAGGCAGTTTCTTATGCTTTATTCAGTTTACCCAGGTAAACCTGGTATATTGGTGATGGTAAGATGATTTTAATGAAGAGAATTGTGTGGGATCCCCCTAATAAACCTATACATTCTTTTAAGAACTGGGAGGGAACCAGAATCTGTGAGGATGTCTAAAGCGCTGGCCTGTCACTGCCATTCTAGTTCAGGGGCACATTGACCGCCTAATACAACATGCATCTTCACCCTGTGATGTTCTCGTGTTCGTGCTAAAATGCCAGTTTCTAAAATGGGCACAGCGCATGTGCCAGTCCCTGTTGCATGGGTTGAATCTGGGAATCTTTGTCCTGTGCTGGACAGAGTTGTGCTGGAGAGAGGAAGCGAACCTGGTGGTCACTGCAGAGGCTGTGGGGACTCCTGCCCCAATCCCAGCCCCGTGCTATGGGGACAGTGCTCCTTATTCTGCTCTCACCTGGGGCTTTGTAACAGTCACACGGCTGATGGGGATCCTTCTTGCCGTGGTCATGTGGGTGGTGATGCAATCTGTGAAATAATGTCATTGATGTCAGTTTTTCTCAGCAGCGTTGGGAGATTATTAGCAAGCACTTGGAAATATCTGTGTAAATACATGGGAAATTGTTCCTCAAATACCTTTAAAACTAGCGTCATTATAAACAAGAGATTACTCTGGCTTGCAGATCTATTCATGATAGTTCCATTGAAATATACATAAATTTAAGTATTACATGAAATACAAATGCAGTTGGTTTTATGATAAATTTTCTTATGTTGGAAGTTGGAAGGCATGCTTTATTTTAATCACATATATATGTGTGAACAGGACTAAACATACTGATGATTAATGTATTTAACCTGGGTGAGAGATGGTTTGCTTTCACGCATGTGCCATGCAGTGATGTATTTCAAACCACAAAGTATATAAATTTAAAATATCAGTTTCTGTAGAATGTTGGCTACAGTAGGATACACTGGCCAATGATGGGGCTCAAATATTTTTACAGTGGAAAGACTATCTTTGATGCCTATAGCATTTCTGGAAATATGGCTGTATCTTTCACAGTCCAGCTTGGGGAGTGATTGAAAAATGCCACATGTTGGAAAACAAAAGTCTGAATTTACAAGTGCTATAGTTGCCAATGTTTACCCATTATTTTATTGGGAAAAACCAGCATGTAGCAAAACAAGGAATTGTTTGTTTAGCAGAATCTTTATGTTGTGATTTTCAAATTCATTTAGCAAAGAGATTAAATCAATAGAAATCGATGGATTGTAGTACAGAAAAGTGAACATCATTTGGTGATGAACTACTCTATGCTTATATCCACCAGGAGTGAGTGTCTGGTCTTTCCCTAAGACAGATGAACAAAAGACAGACAGTATGTGTAGTGTGCGGTCACCTCTGCACTTCAAGTTTTGGAGATTTACTTGATAGTACTATTTCCTGTGTTAATAATAAATAAAGGTGCTGAGGCATTGAAGATGGGTTTTGGGGGGCAGGGGTTAAGAAGAAACCATGACCTTGAGTTTAAGACAATGTAGTGTTTTTTCAATAATAAAGAAGATGACTCTGTGTTCATAATAGTGCTCACATTTGGCTAACAGCATTGTGCAGCCAAATACCCATTAGTCTCATTCAGTTAGGTCTTCTGTATTTGATTTTTAAATCTTTTTGAGGTTTTACACTGCTCTTTTTGACCACCACCATAAATTTCATTAACAAATTTCTCATTCACTAAGCTGTGATACCCCACAGCAGGGTTATGTGATATTGTGCTACTTAATAGGTTTTACAATTCTTAAAACATAAGGTTATAGTAATGAGTGGAGGTAAAAGAAAAAACTATTAATAAAGGTATTCTGGATGGAAGTTGATCTAGGCTGACAAAAGTCATGCTATGTAATTATCATAATTGGAAACAGTAACAGAAAAACAGCTAGGCAAAGGACATTACTAGAGAGGGATGTGGAAAGGAATTTTTTAGGTTAGGCCAGCAGGAACAAATTTAACTGAAAGCAACAGAAAATCCATATGAGACTGGCAAATGTGTTTGATATTTGTGATGAGATACTGAAAGAAGGGCTGAGCTCTGAAATGATGCTCCCTTTGCTCTGACTCCTGTCTTGACTTACAAGTTTGTCTTTTGTAAAGTATTGAATTTTATTTCAAATATATTATATTTTTATTTCTTTGTGCACAGTGGGGAATGGAGTAGAAATTTAATGGTATTAAAATCTCTAACAGCTGGGCAGAGCCTAACAAAATTAACTACAAACTATTTAAAATCTGCTTTATCTTTTAAGAATTATGTTATTAAATTGTAAAGATCAAACACTTTTAATGACAAATTTGGAATTGGTACTCAAACCACTGTCAGGTGAAACTGTTAGGAAAACTGTGGGCCTCACTTTGATATCCTATTGGAAGCAGCTTAAAGAAATGCATTATCAACCTCCACTACTTCACTGATGTAAAACTCATAGGGAAGAACAAAGCAGATATAAACTTTCTAGGCTTTCCTGTGTGGGAAGGCAGAGGTCAGTAAACTGATGCTCTGTGAGCTGATGCCCTGGGTTACTCTTCAGCAATTTCCTTGCATAAGTAACTTCTTCAGTTTGCCTCTGGCACAAACTTGCAAATTAGTTTTTCCTAAAATTTTGTTAATATATTTAACAACACTGAAGAGAAGATAGAGGGACGTTATATGGCCTGAGACACTGTTTATCCTGTGTATTTGGAAGATTAGTGCTTTTCTGAATGCTGGAGAGATTTAGCTTAACACAAGAGCAACAGGGGAAGAGAGATAAATACACAGAAAGAGAGATAAATGGCAGGAAACTAAAAACCAAACAAACCAAATGAAACCCACCCAGCCCCCCAAACAAACAAAAAACCCCACTCTAACTCAAACAACCCCTCTCTAAAGGGAAGGAAAAAAAACCCAAAACACCCTATGTCTTAAACCTGTGTTTCCTCTATTTTAAAGGTCTTTTACAAATTAAGTTTTAGATATTTTTTTTTTCTTTCAACCTTTCTTGACATGAAAGAAATAAATCTTAGTTGTGTATTGCAGTCTGAGCAGACATACTGTACATTGTATCAGCAATATTTTCTCTTCCAAAATCTTCCAAAAGAATGTAATTTTAGATGAACCTAAGGAATGACAGTCAACCATTTAATTGGCATTGTGTGCCAGGCAGAACTTTTGCACTAAAGGTTACCTTGAGGTCTGCAGCTATAATTACCATTGACCAAAACAGACTTTTCGTTTAATCAGCCCCCTGAGAAATGATGTTGCAAGGTTAAAGGATTACCATTTTTCAAGAATGATGTCAATAAGGAATGAAGACTGCTTACAATTTTACAGTCTGTCTTGTCTCTGCTATGCTTGAAATCTGATAGAGTTGGACCCTTTAAGTATAAAGAAAGAACTGTATTCAATACTCATTCCTACTATTCCTCCCCCCACCCCCCCACCCCAAAACAAAACCCAAAGAATTTTAAAGGTGGGAAGAGAAGACATTTGAGTATCTTTTAAATACGTTTAAACTTGATCACATTCTAGTGAGTTTTCTTAAAATGTAAACTACTAAAGAACTCAAGTGGTATAAAAATGCTGGAAGTGCAGAGTATCCCTTGATGCAGAATTGGATCTAGTGGCAGCTGAGATAACTTGAGGTGCTGAATTCAGAGCTGTATAAGTCTAGGAAGAGACAGGCCATGGCAACTTTTACCTCCTTAACAAAGGCTTCTTAGCTCTAAAATGTGCTTCTCCTTTCATGGAAGTTCACATTTGGTTATGAAGAGAAAATTCTGAGAAGCTGTTTACTAGATACTTTCTAGTGTTGAGGTAAAGGGTTGATGGATAACTCAAGACTAGGACACCTGGGCTTGAGAAAATAAATACTGTGACAAATGTCCTGTGCAGCCTAAGCATAGAAATACAGTTAAAATAATGTGCATAAAGACAGTTACTTCTAGCTTTGAATGCAGGGCACGAGGAGGAAAAGTGCTGGAGGTCCTTCCACCTTTATGTAACCGTATCCATAGGCCATGTGCAAATGGGATCTCTTGACAGCTTTTGGTAGTGAACTGAGAATCTTTTAAGTGACTCCTGGATAATTTTGTGCCATGGCTTGATTCACATAAAATGGACAAATCTAACTGGTTGTTTATTTTCATATTGTGGGATAATGAGCATGATAGTTATCTGAAAGTGGAAAACACAGCACATCAACAGTGTGTGCTGAAAACCTTTCCTGCTCCTTCTGGGAAAGTTGCATTGTCTGGATGTTGGAGCAGCAGAGTCATTTGTAGGCTCTGGTGACCCCCTTGCAGTGTTCAGATGCACATCCCCCAGCAGGCAGGGGTCGTGCCATGCCACCATGTGAAAAGCACAGGGCCACTGCTGCAGCACTGTGACCTTCTTTTGCTGCTGGTCAGGAAACTTGCATCTGCTCTTTTGTTGTTGCTGTCACCCTTTCTTTCATGTCACCTCCTTCCATCTGCAAACGATGTGTGTAGTTTTGTCCACTTTCCATAGCAAGATAATCTAACAGCTAGATAGTGTGGGGCAGGAGTTGGCTCTACCATGGCTTGCTCATGCAGCAATTAGCACAGTGAGGCCTCAGGTTAGTGTAACAGCCTGCTGTCTTGGTGAAGACCAGATGCTTTGCTGTGGATCTCCAAAATTAAAAGCACAGCCTCTGTGCGGATCTCAAGAGTTAGGTGCAGTAGCGGTCAGGTCACATGGAGGGGCAGTGCAGCTGAGTGATGGGCTGCATTCCTGCAGAGCACACCACAGTAGGACTGGCACCTAAGGGGCTGCTGCAAGGGGCCGATGCAGGAAAGCACAAATACTTCAAATTTATCTGCAGTAGGGGAAAATTGTGGTTCCTGCACTTTCACCCCTGAGCATTTATATGTAGGCTATACCCAACCTGTCTCTATCTAATTTGGTTAGCATCTCAGTGATTCTCAAGTTACTTTCCTTTGCCCCCATCTGATTTTCAAATCAACTGCAAGATTCAGGATGTGA
This sequence comes from Phalacrocorax aristotelis, assembly GCF_949628215.1. Classification (NCBI taxonomy): domain Eukaryota; kingdom Metazoa; phylum Chordata; class Aves; order Suliformes; family Phalacrocoracidae; genus Phalacrocorax; species Phalacrocorax aristotelis. The sequence continues at coordinate 23,798,676 of NC_134280.1, forward strand.
TAGGGAAGGATCTTAAATGTTCACAATGAGCTCAGCTTTCCAACTTTCAGCAAGCTAGAAATACGTATTTAAGACAAAACATGGAAGTCTTACAAATCATCAGTGAATGCCCGTGTTCTCTTTTTCAGGAAGTACGCTTTGGCTTACGCATCCCTCTCAGTACAGAGTTCCCCAGCAGTCCTGCTGGACAGTTTGAAAGTGATTACCTTGGTAACGCCACTTCCCACGGCCAAAAAAGCTTCAGGCAACTTGCCTTAGTATTGCCTTTGTGCTCAGTGCTTGTAATAATTACAGTATAAGTCCCTAATTATCCTGCTTCACAACAACTTTCCTTCTCTTCTGCTGGAGTGCTTGAAAGGGTGAAGAATAAATAGAATAAAGCAAGGATTTACAACTCAAACTTTTTCAAAATCAAGTCCTGATGACAAACTAAAATGCATTACAAAAGAAAAATGTTTTGATTATCAGTTTCCTGCTGCTACATCCTCCTGTTTAACACTAGTGTACACACACACACTCTCTTCCTTTAAATCTCAGTTGGGAATATGAGTATAATGCCAATTAAGAGTGTAATGCTAGAACTACTAGACCTAAAAAGGGTGTGGCTAAGTGGGAGCAAGACAAAGTGGTCATCTGGTTTTGTTTTCTGAGTTCCTCTCATGGTCTGGTTTTCAGGTGTTGAGCATCCAAAACTGCATGGAGGTCAAAGAAGCTGTACTTAGTTGATGTTCTGGAAAACTGGGTATTAGTTATTCTGCTGCACCCTGTTCCAGATATACCTGTCCTGCCTGTGTCATGGCAATGAATGTCTTGCAGTGAGTCTGACCAATGTCCATTTGTCCCAGGATTGTAAAACTACAGTTCCATAAGGAAAGCTGTGAAGGTGAGGAGATACAGAGTTTGTGACCTTTAGCTCAGAGGCAGCAGTGGGATGCAGTATGCTCTTCTCAGTGCTATCTTGCCCTGTTTCAAGGGTGGACATCAGACACTTTCTAACTTAGATTTGAGACTGTAGCAGTTGTTTCACAGTTGAATCCAAGGACTTGCCGTATTAATAAAAAAACACAAACCCCACATTGAGGTAGCCCTTGCAACTGAGGAAAATGCTTCTGTATGTTGTAGACCTTGATGTCCCTTCACGTTTAAATGATTGTAGCAGAACACAGATTTGTGTTTTGGGATCTACTGGAGATATTCCTTGTAGGAACCTTTTGTTAGCATGGGATTGTTTACATAGGTAATGTCTAGTATTTTGGCAAAAAATCTGTTGGTATGAAAAAATCCTGCCTGTCTTTACATTATTAAGGCGGCATATGTCTGTTAGGAAAGCAAAGTGACTATTAAACGCTTCTTTTGTTGTTGATGGAAATTCCACGTTCAATTGTGATGTGTCAAGTATGAATGTAAAAGATCTGCCATTCCACAATAGCTGTCTACACTATATCCCAATGACAGTGAAGCCAAATTAATCTGCTGCACGTCGGTCAATATTTGCAATTGTTTAGAGAGTTTTCTTGATGGACATTTATATAAATAGTGGTTCATTGTCCCTTAAGTGGATGTCACCTCCTGAGAGACATAATCTCCTGGGGGAAAAAACAATCATGGCAAACCTATCATCAGTCCATAGATGGAGGGGCATTCATTTTCTTTTTGTTTCACTGTGAATACCTATTCTACATGCCCAACACGGATTTTTTTTTTTTCTTCATTTTCTGTAATGTACAATTGCAATTGTTTAGTTTGTGCTATTTCTTAGCTGAGTTTGGGATGGTCACAGTTCACACATCAAATCCTTCCTACAAAGCAGAAAGAGACATGTATATAGTTGTTTGGGGTTTTTTGTGTATGATTATTATTGGAAATTAACAATTCTCTTTTTTCCCCTGTGAAATACAGAGTCAAATTTTAAAATCAAGACTATGCACTTAAAATGGTAGGATATAAACATTTCTGTGAAATTCAAGAACTTGGACTAATTTACAATTGTAGTTCACAATTTAGGTGTGGTATGAAGGGCCAGCAGTATGCTCAGCTCATCCTTAGCTGCTTCCCTGTTTCTCAGGTCTTATGCCAAACCCTTCCATAGTGCTGATGAGCCATCCGTGCTCTTTCTCTTCTATAAACCAGGCATCTGTAAAGCAGCGGGCCATTCAGTATTGAAACCTGCTTACATAGCACACCAATAGGTAATATATTTTTGTATGTGAGCATTTATTTAGGAAAGAACAACAGTTGGTTTACAGTGTCTCACTGTGTACTTCAGCAAAATTATCTTCACTCTGCTTTGCTAGATTACTGATAGGTTTAACCCTATGCTTGTCAGTTGCTGTGCTTCACATAAAATAAGTAGTGGCTTTACATTCCCTAAATGTTCCTTTGAGAACTTAGCTGAATAAATGGCTTTGCTCCTCAATGCCTTTGTGAGACAAAAAAGTTCTGCTTCTGGCTCTTCTAGTGTTCCATTTTTAAAATTAGTTGTGTTAGGAAACGTCTCAAAGGAACTTCCATCATTACCAGCATATTTTATTTACAGTATAGCGGAGTTGGTTCTCCTGCAGGAAGGATGTATTTCTTCTGTCAGAAACAAAGAAATAAGCAAATTAAAACAAGGAAAAGGTCTATTTTGGCTGTGCCAACTAAAGAATTAAAAGGCAAAAGATGGGCAGGGGAAGGGAGATCAGAGTTTGATTTGCTGTTTGACTTCAGTTGGTAACTGGTTTTCTGGCTCATTATTAGAAAATCCTCTTCCTGTGCCCCTACTGTCACAAAAGAGCAAGAGGAGAAATCTTGGGGTCACAGATGTCTATAGAAATGGCATTAACTTCAACCAGTAATGAGTGAGTTCCTTATGATGCTCAAGAGAGGGAACTGACCTTCTGTTAGCCCCAAAAAACAAGGTGGGAAGAGCTGTTACGGCAGTGGGATGCTTGAAAAAAGTGTCTTGAAACCATCCTCCTTTTGCATTATGAATGGTTGAAGTTCTGGGAGAATGAATTGTGTCCTGACGAGCTTGCCTGTCAGTCTGTGACACCAGTAACATCCAGCGCTAAGGCAGCTTGTCCTCTGCCTCGTGTACTTGCCGCACTGTTGCTGTGCGAGAGAGTCATGATTTCTGTGTTTCTGTGTCTTGTGATGCCTTTTTTTTCAATGATTTTACTTAGAACATTTAATAACTGGACAGTCTTTCTTTTAGTTAAAATTAGAGTTACAGTGGTTTCTTTGTGCATATCTATGTGTGTGAGATTTGTTTAAAGCTAGTCAGGAAACAATTATTAAACAAAATTTGTTGCTTGATTATATACAGAAGCCTCTGGAGCGTGGCAGAATAAATAGACAAAAATGAGACTGGATTGATAAATAATTATAGCAGTATCTGAAAGAAGGGTAGTTTACAAATAAGTACTGTGTTGTACACACAGGGCTAGGGTATTGTGTGGTGCTCCCATGACATTTGTGCTTGGCCACTTAGGGCTGTCAGTAACGGGAGCACTAATGCATCTTGGCACACCTACAAGTGGAGGATGTGCTATAACACATGAATAAGCTACATTCTCCTGTCCCTCAGCTGTCAAGGTTATCCAGGAAGTCCAACTGTTGAATTCCTGCAGCAAAAGCACTGAAATTAATCCCCTGTTGCAGTGCTGGTGCCTCTGTATGCTGACTCCTAGACAATTGATATATAGCAGAATAGCTTTGCAGGTTTCCGGATTTTGGAGGGTGACATGGCACATCTAGAATAAACCCTGCAGAAGGTGTTTATTCCAGTTCACAGTAGCAGGTATGGCTGGAGAAGGAATTAGTCTGCACTGCACAGCCATAGGAGATTCTGGAGTCAGGTTAGTAGCTTCAGTCCCTGAATGCCATTTCCTGAATCCACACTCAGCTTATCTGCAAGAAATCTTGTTGCTACTGCAGCACCGAGGATTGTCCTGATTGGTGCTGGAGTTAGCAGCATCACTTTGCAGCTAACTACTAAGACTCTGTGGGCCTCATTTCAGAAACCCCTCTTGTACAGCAGGTAAAATTTTACCATTTTTGGAACAGTCACAGTTGAACAGAATTCATATTAAAATGCTTTATAAACTACAACAGTCACTTATTCTTTTTCTCTTGCTATTACTGTTTTGTTGAACACCCTATTAACAGTGAGAAATTAACATTGCAACATGTTGGTGCATGACTCATCCTAGGATATGCTATCTGTTGGGTTGTGGCCCTAGATGACACAGAGGTATGCCATAAAGCCATAAGTGCTTTTATCAGTATATTAACTCAAAGGTAATATTCCTACACTTTATCAGTGCTTGTTTGTTTTATTGTTCCATTTGCTCTCCACCTGTAATGTTAGAAGAGATGCCAATGACAAATAATTTTGGGCAATACCCTGTTTCAGTTATCGCTTGGATGTCGATAATATTTCTCTGCAATGCAGTCTCAGGGATTGTTGTATCCCCCACCCAGTGGCTTGCAAGGAATGCATTGGATAATGACAAACTGCAGTGCACTGTGCTCAGAGAGCTAATGAGGTGCTTTGTTCTTCAGCATCAGTACATATTTAATCTACACCTTTCATGTGCAGAAGTGGAATTTTATCTGACATTATATGCATCTAAAAGGAAGTTAATTTCTGCTGCAAGTGTAGGTACTAATATCCTAATCGTAATGATCTCATTAAGTCCTCCAAACTCAGCATCAGGCTGTCCTTGGGGGAAATGGACATTTTGAATGTAAGGTAGGAAATTACCAAAGGGAATTGAGGATGCCCTTCTGAAAGGGTGACATAAAGATGCTGTGACTTGTTAGAAGGAACAAGGGTGTGATACATGCTCAGATATGGCTTTATAATCCTTTCCTTGACATTAAGCACTCTGTTGAATGCTAAACCTCAATTTCTACAAGGTGACTGTAACCATATGATAAATGTACAGGATATATAATTTCAATCTTGTCCTCTTTTGCTTTTCCCATGTATTAAAAAAACCCCCAAGTCTCATTGTGCTACTTAAAAGACTAGTGTTTTCAGACCACAACTCTGGGTTGGAATGAATGGGGAAAATAGGCACTTTGACTCTTAAGAAAATGTGTCTCCTAATACTATCAAAGTGGCAGATGAGCTGTTTGAAAAGTTCAGCATTGCTATCTGTAAAGGGATGCTGTTCTGAGTGCTATAAAATGCAGCAACTTGCTCAACTTGTCTCTTCTATTGTATAGACTCTTACTGAATATTCATCACTACTGTGTCTGGTCATCCTGCAGCAGTAAATGAAGTGACATGGCTAATATCCACCATGTGCTCTTTCACTGTTCTCTTGTAGGAAGACAAGTGTGTGTAGTGAAATGTTTTATTTGTTTTTTTTTTTTTAAACTGTGTGCATACAGGCTTGCACATGTTGCTATGCACTTGTGCTGAGAGGTCAAGATGTAAGGAACAGTGTGGTTTGTGACATTTCACAATCCAGCTGATTCTCAAGATAACTTTGTCTTCTGCCCAGCTCAGCCTATTGCATTTGCGTTGCTTTTGCCAGAAGAGCAAAATTGCCTGCAGAGTTCTTGAGGTCTGGAGCAATGCCAGGTAGAAGGTAGTGGCCCAATCGGAGGTTATTTTGACAATGATCTATAACCCCAGAGAAAAATCTCAAAAATGTAAAACTTTTTATTTGCATGTCTGAGTCAAACTGCAGCTCTGCATCCCCCCAGGTCGGTACAAATCCCCTGGATTTATTTTGCACTAATGTATGTCCTCGTCAACCCATCCCTTCCCCATGTCAGTCGCATGGTGGAAATAGAGCGCTGCCTGAAGGACAGATGCTGTGAAAGAAGAGTTACTGCTTGTGTCTGCTACAGCTGCAGGAAAAGTGTTGGTGTTTCTTCTTACCCCTGGCACTGTTCACTTCTTCCTGCTCCTCTGTTGCGCTGCCATAGACAGCTCTCTTACCAGAAAGTAACTTAAATGCAGTGTTAATAACATGAATAGTACCAGTGCTTGGATGTGAGTGGGAGATGGGATAAAGGACGGAGACTAGGAGGCCTTTTGGTAAATGTCTGCACTGAAACTGAGCTGCAGAATTTGTTAGTTACTTGGAAAACATCTCCTGTGTCTCTGTTGCTGCCTGCCTGCATTATCAATATCTTCTTTTGGAAATCAATGCTAATGCTTTCAGAGCAGTATTTCAAGGTGATAGATCCACATGTAGGCTATGATTTTGCTTCAGCTATGTTGCAGACACATTAGTGCAGATTAAATAGAAGAAGATAAAAGGCAGTTGATGCAATCATATTTGCAGAACAATAGAAGTGAGAGTGATCAAAGGCAAGCACAGGCTGGGTCACTTTGCTGGAGTACTCCTGACACATAGCTGTCTTCACTTGAGCTGCTCTTAGCAGTTTTCCAGGCTCTTTGGAGTAGGGGTTGGAAGCATGCCCAAGGAAGGTGTTTTGCCATTATACGTTAAATTTATTTACTGCTCGACAGCTGAAAACCACAGAGTAGAGCCTGTTCTTTGATACATGGCTGACTTATTACACACCTCTTTAAAGTCCTCTCATCAGTAGGAGTTATGCTTCAGCCAGTCCTGAGGTCTGAGATACTGAATGCCTCTATAGTACGTGACAGATCTTTTGAAGCTACTAAAGCTGGAAGCACCATCAAACTTCCAAATTGCTTGTAGAGTGTCTAATGGCCCATTAGAGAAAATAAGAAAGTTAGGGGATAACAGTGAAGTGTCCAAGACCTACAATTGCTCCTTGTTGAACAAATGGTGTTAACTAGAGCACCTCAGTTTTCCTCCCTGCAAAAGGTGTCATTACCTTCATCTACAGAATACTTTGAGGCTGACAGCTGAAGGGGACTGTGGAAGTGTTTGGATTAATTACTATTTATCATGGTGTTACTGTTATGGCTACCACTGCTATAATCTGATGTAGGTTCATTTATATAATTAAACAATTCTACTGTCAACAGCAATTTGAGTTGCACCTTAAACATGTGGGTATATTGAGACAGTGTAGAAATTCCCTTGTGACTTGCTGTGGTGCAAACCCACTGCTGTCCTGGATTTTAGTGAGGATTACTTAGCAAAGTGATGTGCTCTAAACCTGAAGACCTGATCTGTTTGGTTTTTTGAGGAACATTGTCCTCTGAAAGTTTGGATGAACATATGCTTGGATGTTTTTGTAACAGCTAAAATGAGTCTGCCTTAATGATGTGTTCCTATAGTCAAGACCAGACCAGCAGGTATAGAGTAGGCATGGGTAGAAACACTTGAAGGATGAAGTGCTAAATGTTACAACTTGAGAGGGAGGCCCGAGAGAGACCTTGGGGCTAAGAAGGAACTCACTGTTTACTCAGACATTTCCTTACAGAAACTGGGAAGTCAGTAGCTTTTGCGATTGATGGGCAAAGGTGAAATGGCACTGGTGAAAGCTGAACTACTGCTTGATTTATGGCAGCCACCCGCAGCACACTGAGCGCCAGGGGCTGCTGAGGTATTATGCTGCTAGTGTTAGCCAGGGAAAAGAGTGGATGGTCTGGTTTTGAGCCACACATCTAGGTTTTCTAAATATGACCCACAATGCTGTCATCTTGCTTTGTCCAGGGAGAGAGTTTGCTCCAGGAGAAAACTCGTATTGTTTTGCTAAAGACTATAATGCCCAATGGGAGAAAAATTATCCCTCTTCTCATCAAAGATGTATATTTTGTAGTAGGTTGGTTTTGTTACAGTTTGAGAATGAGGGTTTTCCATAATACTGTTTTTTGTTACTACTCTCCCTAGCTATTTTGTACAGTGTTTGGAGATGTTCATTAATCATGGCAATGTCGTCGTTTCAGATGGGTTTGATGAGGCATCCAGCATGTTAGCGCCTGTAAGCTGGCTGCCTCTTGCTCCAGCCAGCCACAGGATCACACCAGTTTGGTGTAGGAATAAATAGCTTTACTTTCCCCCATCTTACAAATCTGCTGAGTGGGTCAGTCTGACTTCTTTCTTTCCTTGGCTTCCTTCCTTCCAGCTTTCACCCTGCCATGCCTTTGAAATACACAAGAGATGGTATAATACTAGTTTTACAGAACAAAAAGATAAGAGAAAGAGAAGTGAAATAACTGGTCCATGTTCAGGAAATAAGTAAGGCAAGAGACAGAAGACAAACTCCTTAATTCCCAGAGCCTGTCTGGTAGAACCAGCACAATCCCCACTCTGGCAGCTTCTCTCTCTGCTTCTTACCATTTCTTTCCCATACACATTTGAAGAAAATTTCAGGACTGCATGCTTCCTTCTGCACTGCTTGATCTGTTTTCTCCTGTAGTAACCAAAGTGGTTTGAGATTCCCAGGTCCTTTCAGCTATAACTGCCTTTTTTTGTTGTTGTTGTTTAGCTACAATTTAAATACCATCCAAGCTGTGTCAAAATTGTTACTTGCCATGACTACTTCTGACTCCCCTCAGCTGCTTTCTTGCATAGGCTAATAGAGGTGCTTGAGAGCAAAGTCTAGTAACGCAATTTTCTTTCTAGGTAGATTTCATTCCCGTTCTTAACCTGTTCACTTCCTCAATAGTAGTATCTGGGAAGCCACACTTCGGCTTAAGATTAGACCCTTCAGAGATTACTTCCATACCATTAGAAGATAACAAAAGAATTTTTGTTGCACAGGTTACCAAAAGTGTATTTAGCAAATATGCAAATGTCCCTTTGCAAAAGAAACTCAGTGTGGACAGAAGTGATGGGTGAGAAGGAGGAATAACCCCTGAACTTAATTGTCCCTGGGACTGTAGATGGCTTCCAGACCATGAACTGATCACTGGTGTTGTGGAAAGGTTATTTGAAAGTGACGAATAGTACTAGTTTTTGTCAGTAGTGTCTAGAAAATTAACTGTATAAATTCTGTCAAAGTAGGTGTGGACTAGATTTACCAAATTTAGAACTTCGATCTGTATATGCATGCATTCCACAGTTGCATACATTTTGAATGTGGGGTTCCTGATGCATCCCTATCTCAAATGAAATGCTCCAGCATTATAATCAGGGTGTGCAGCAGTTAAGAAGACTAACAGGCTGGAGTGCAGCTGTCATAACCTCAGAGCATGTCACTGAGCAGAAAATAGGTAACTAAAGCTATAAAGTGCTTGATCAACCATGGGGCTGTGCTGAGGCACAAGTAGGTCTCTAAATGTTGCAGTGCAGCATTTTCCAGCCACTCTCTTTGGCAATTTCTAGTCATCTGAACTTGTTTGTGATTTTTTTTTTTAATACTTGGATGTCGGCTACACAGTGGGGTAATACACTGGTGTGTTATAAATTTTTTTTTTTTAAATTTTTGGCTCAATTACATGTTCTCTCTTGCTTCAGAGTGTACTTGTATGATTTTCTGTGCCTTTTTAATGCATAAAAATGGCTTCATAGTTAAATGTTTTCCATTCCAATCTACTACTTCACTTGTATTCCTTAATGGTTCTTGTGCTGAGGGCAGGAAAGAAAGGGATGAATGAAGTCTCCATTTTATGCTCCGTTAGTTATCCAAAACTACTTTGCTTTGTCTAACAGCTTCATGTTCTTCACTGGCAAGATCCCTCAATCATAATTTGACCTTTAGAGATGATTTCCAAGAACTGCTTTATAGGCAACTTTTTCATGTCATTTAAGAGATTTCCCCTTCAATCTTAAGTGACGTTCATAATCTGGGAAAGAAAATTGTGCAACTGAAGAGGTCTCTTACACCTCTACAGTATAAATGTGATGTCACTTATTCTTTTAGTGTTTATGCTGTGGTGTTTTTGTGTTTCTTTTTTTTTTTTAATCCTTTGCTGAAGTTTAGAAGAAGCAGTATAGACAAGGTTTCTAGGTAATACAGTTAAGTTCAGTGTTTTACTGCGGTGATTAAGATAAAGTGCTTTATCATGGCTGACTGTATCACTCACTAATTTATTTTCATTCCCATATGTGAATTCTTATCATACCCTTTGTCTCTTCCACCCACTGCAATTAGCTCAGCTAAAGTAGAGATAAAGTTTCTAGAATCAACCATATTCTGTTTCATGGTTGTTCTAAAGAAAAATCAGTGTTTCTTTCATTGCGTGTTTGGGCACCTCAAATAAATAGCAGGTCAAATTACTAATAGATTAGCTCTTTGTCTGCCATGGTATGTGCAGTTAGTCATGAAATATTCATGCAATTCAGAAAAAAGCTTTTGGGGGGGAGGGAGCTTCTGAAATGAAGCCATGGTATCATAAGGTCAATCAGCTTGCTGCTCTTACATTCAAGCGCAGGTCAAGCCTTTCATCCTAGAAACTTTGCCCAAGAATTATTTACTTTCAGCTGTCAAGCTTGTTAAATGATTACCTAAGTCAATAGTGTGTATTTTCTTTATTCACTGGAAGATTTTTATAAATTACTTTTTTCCTAAAGGATTACATTTTTACAGTACCTGGTTCTGTATTTGTAAGCATTTCACAGAAATCCTAATCTGGCTTCAAATTAAACTGATTGGCAACTCCTGTTGACTTCAGTCAGAACAGCATAGCACCTATCTGTCTTTGTGCATTTCAAGAAAGTCCATTCAGCAGTAGACAGCGCATTCAATGGCACATAGTTATAAGATTACTGGGATTCAAAGAATGTGAAGTTGCATATATGCATGAATAAAAACTAGATGTACTCCAGTTGGAGTTCCTACCCCATCTCCTCATCCAGCCCTGGAGAATGAACAAACACATGATAAAAGAGGAAATAATCTAACTTTTACATATAAAGAAAAATAAGTTAATAACATAAATATGTTAAACCTCTGCTAATATTGTGTTCATTATTAGAATATCAGAGTACCTTCTTCTGTGTACTAGTGACATGTAAATTTTTTCTGTTCTTTTGCTTCCTCATCAGTGTGGAAAAAATGTGTAAGGTAAGGTTTCAGTCTGAGGGTGATTTTTCCTTTTTAAATGCATGCATTTATTAGGGAAGGTGAGAATAATCCAACTTGTAATCTAGAGCAAAAGGTGACAAGGTTGGCTCCAAGGTTGGTTGGAGGAAATTGATTTCATCAGTTCAGGCTGATGCTTGTAGAAGCTTGCATCTTTTTCCATTATGTCAGGTGAACAAAGTGTTGCCTGTCATCTTTATTTCAGCACCTCATTTATTTTGAATAATTTGTTCAAAGTTTTGGAAACTTTGCATGTTAACACCTGAGACCCTGATTTTATATTTATTGGCCAGTATGTTGTACTCTGAAGATGCACACTGCAGTATCTTGTAGCACTTGCAGGTGTCTAAACATGTCTGGATTTTCAACGCATTCCAAGACAGGAATGACTTTCTAATTCAGGCTGGAGAGTCAGGCTGATCGCGAACACTGACTGAGGATACATAAAACTGTGGAGTCATAGGGGTGTTGGCTGGAAAGGACATGTAGTCCAGCATCCCTTTTGAGGCAGAATTATTGCCATTGGTCCAGATCTGGTTTTGTCTAGCTGCATCCTGAAAACCTCCAAGGATGATCATTTAACCTCTTCCAGGTTCTCCAGGGTGACCTCCTGCTGGAGATTTTTCTCTTTTTTCCCCCAAATACACAGCCTGAATCTCCCAAGCCTCAATTGCCAGTTGCAGTTAATTGTCCCATGTTACACTATTTGTTACTAAGGGAAGAGTTTATCTCCATCACCTTCTTAAGTGCCCTTGAAATAGCTGTGGGCTGCTGTTAGAACCTCCTATTGCCTCTAGCTAAGCCTAGACTAAACACATTAGACAGGACAAAACATTTTGTAGGCAAACTTTACTGTAGTAGAAAATATATCTTGTGGCACATGCCATATATACACATCACCAGTGGCTGTTGAAGCTAGTGAATCATGGTAGAATAGAAGCATGACCCATAAAATATGAAATTTCCACTGGCTGCCAGCCAGTGTTTTTCTTGAACAATTTAATGCTCCACCCTGTAGCAGGATACCCTGCCCAGATGCAGGGTCAGGAAGTGATATACGGATTTGTTTTTTGAATAAAAGCCTTCACTGGCATGAAAAGAAAACGTGTTCAAATCCAACTGCCTTTGTGCATCCTCCAGCGGAACTGACACATTCCCATAACCTGTTCCTTTTTAGTTAATAGTATATGCAATCCTTTTGGTCTAACACGCTAGTGTTAGAGATGGAGGAGTCATGGGGGAATGGAGCTGGTGGTGGGTCTAGCTACAGTGTGTTATTTCTAAAGAATCGTGTAGAGTTAAACACCTTCACATCACCCATTTCCAGATAGCATCTGCAGTGTTGTTGCTGCGATGTTTATGGCAAAGTATAAAGTAGTTCAATAAAGTTTCCAAGTCTGGCTAATAAAGGTTTGCTGTGTAACTTTCATCAAATCACCAGACCAGTGGGAATTTTTTGGCCTACTGTAAGTCCTAGAGAGGTAAATATGATGATGGTTTAGATATTCTGAAGTGTTGCATTTATCTCAAATTACTGCATTGTATTAAAATCTACAGCAAACCCATTTGCAGTATGTGCTGCTCTTAGGAAACTGATGCTGGTTGAAGAAATGTTTTTCTGGGTTATTTAGATACTGTTTTTTTCATGGGAGGGGAATTGTCCATTTCTTGTGCCATTGGCTATGCCCTACAGTAAAGCGTTTATGATTTTCTAGTACGGAAGTTAGGATTTTTAATGGGAAACACCCTTTTTGTTGCCAGGATATGGAAAAAATACATGGTACGCTTTGAAAAAATTATTTCGTATGTAGTAATACAATCAGGATTTCCTTCAAGAAAAGGCAGATTTAGGAGATCATGAAGAGCCTGTTTTATCTCTGTGTCGACTCATAAACTGAGGTGCCATTGACTTTAAAAGTGCTGTGCATGCTGGTTCTCAGCACGGTCTTCTGCTGTGACCATGAAATAAAGATCAGGTGCTGTGCAGCCCATTGAGTCGAAATGCCAAATGCTGTTCTCAGTTGCACATGCTACTGGAATGGCTGCATCAGTCCCTGCCACTGGGAAGGTCATGGGGACCTGCACAACAGTCCCTGTGGGAGCCTGTGATGCTCACCTCATTGCAGTGTGGAACGCTCCCTCCCTGGGTGCTGCTGCTGGCACACTGAGCCTGAGGCTCTTGCATGCGCTGCCGCATAGGTCTGGGTAGATCCCTGTAGTATAAGATTGAAGACTGAAAAACTAATTATGCGGTTATGTCACACAGTGAGCTCTAAAACAAGGATTCTTTTGGATATTGTCTGACAAGGGTATCCCACCAAGCCAAAATGAGGTGCAGCCTTTTTTCTGTGCTAGCTTTTATTCCACCTATACAGGAGGGCATCTCCACTTCTGTTTCAAATTCTGTTTAAATCATTTGGAGATATGCTGCTGGTGCATCTGCATAGAAAATTTCTGCCTTTTATTATCATAAAGAAATAGAAACCCACCATGCATTGTCAGGGATTTGTGTGTTAATTATCACATTTCTCAGTTGAATCTGGTGCATGGTTACACATCTATAAGGAAGTATTAAACCTACAGATAGAGAGGAGCACAGCTGATTAATGATTGTCATGGTTCTCATTTGTGGTTGGAATCTGGAAAGGGCACTAACTTGCACACTGGTAGAAAACTTATTTAATACTCCTGTATTTCCCTTCCTTGTCATAGATTATTTTTCTCTGATTTTTAAAGGGTGAGAATAATAAAATATTAAACTTGGGAACATAAAGGTCTATATTCAACGTTTGATGTTATTACAGTATATTTAGAAATTGGTGTTTGATCTGTTCTGTATTGTTCCAGAGGTCAGGTCTAAAAATCAAAGCTCTGCACTGGATATGAGAGAGATTGATTCCTTTCCCAGCTTTTCTCCTGATTTGCAGATTTCTGATATTGCTGAGATCTTTCCAGTTTCGCCATCTCTAAAGTAAGAATAATGATACTGATTTCCTTGGCAAGGTGTTTTGATTATAATGAATGTGAAGAGTTATTAAGAGCTGGGTTTTTATTTTCAGAGAAATATTACATTCACATTATTTTTATTTGTTACTGAATTAACATTCTTTTTTAAATTTTGCTAGTTTTCTTTATCTTCTGATGAAATAATTTTCATTGACAGTTTTCAAAAGGTATTTCATTTGAGTCATGAGAATACTTTTTTGGTCTAGGATTTTTTTTTAATATGCTCCTGGTGGATTCTAGTCAGTACATGTTTTTCTGTACTTATGTCTTTATTTAAGGAATAACAATGAAGACAGCAGGTGTGGTGATAGATTCTGGTGATTGATTGACTAGTTAAGTGCTGATGTCTATAGGAGGAGTTAAGGCCATTTTTATAAAATTGAAAATGAAAGAAAATTATAAGGGGGCGGATTTTTGTTTAGTGATTGAGACAGCTTTTGCTGTGTATTGTTAGAAGATGAATTTCCTGCACAGTAGCAATTAGATTTCTTGAATTATATTATCATTCTATTCAGTTTAATATTATAGTTGTCACTTATATAATGAGCCTTCTGTATGCAGCTCTGATATACAGAGCCTTGCTATGGCACACTGAGAACATGAAAGAAATAAGTATCCTCATCTGGATTTCCTTGCATGTCCAATAATCTGCACAGTAAGTTTTCAGATCCAAATGATGGAACTGGCATGATCTCTAAAAGGTAAAAGATGTCCTTTCTGCTGACTGCCAGTGTGCCACACCAGCTCTCAGGAGGTGTATTTTCATTTTTGCTGCTTTGTTTCTACTTAGAAATTCCCGCATCCACACTGACTCATACTGGGAAATATCAGCAATTTTATGGTTAAATTTGCTCAGATATGTTTGTGCATTAGTTTTTAATTTTTTACTTAGGTTGTTTTATATTTTGTGTACAATCTATTTCTCTGGCACGAAAACATATAGTCAGAATGGAAAAAAGCGCCGTGAGACAGGGTATTTATTACAAGATAAATGATAGGGGGGGTTTAGCAAGTATCTAGTTAGTGCTGTGCTACCTGTGCTTTGTCTTAAAAACATGTTTAACTACCTTTTCTTTAGGGGAGGCCTCAGATTTGTTGCAGTAGGGAGTTTTGTAGCCTCTTGGCCATGTCATGGCAGTGAAGGGAAATAGGTCAGTTCCCAAGGAGCTAGAGGGAAAAGGAACTGGTGCGGGCAGGTTGCCCAAAGGCTTCGGCTCAAAGCCGGATGGAGGTGCGTGCTGCAACACACACGAGTTTCCAGGATGGCTGGGATCAGGGAACTGAAATTATATGAGCAGGAATGGAAATGTTTTGGAAGGTGCTTTCCTGGAACAGAGCATGTCCAGTGCAGATGAATAATGCCAGTGCCACTTAGAAAATTATGAAGAATTAGTCTGTTTCATTTGACCTGTAGATAGGATGAACTGTCCAGTACCATTCATAAATTGTAGCTGAGTATTCAAACTGACAGTAAAATGATCCTCTGTTCCATTCTTCAGTCTTTAAAAAAAAATATCCACAAATGTTGAAGCAAATTTGCAGTCTTTTTGCAATGTACTAGTTTGACAGAAGGCCATAAAGAAGTGAAAATGAAGGTAAGGATGTACCCTGTGCAAATTAAAACACCTTCAGCAAGATATGCATATCACCAGTCAGATTCAAAACAGATGCATCTAGAGAGATGTATGTGTCAGTGTTTATACATTATTTGTTAATGAAGCTGTCCTTTAACTTGACATGTTACTATTTCTGCCCACACCACTGAAACAATGACATATTGCACATTTAGGATTTAGAGTGTTTCTGAGCTGCTTCCCTTGAAATAAGCAAACCAGTCTCCTTGTTTGTTTATTTTCTGCCAATATACCATGCTTGCTCAAGGTAGTTGGCAGTATTGGAGTATCTGAAATTCTGGGCTCCTGACAATAGCTCACTTCCCAGCCAGCTCCAAGTTAGGCAGGACTCTGGTGTGTTTCCTGTTATGGCAGTGCCTGGTTATTTCCTTTTTGTGCTGATTAGGTCTTGCATGCTTAATGAAGTTATGTTCATTAGACACTCCAAAATGCATATCAGTCTCTATCTGGTATTGTTTTGGATGATCCATGAATTTTCTCTTTGATATGTACCCAAATTAAATTGTGCCAATTTCCACATGTCTGCAGCTCTGCAGGGCCCTGCTGGCTTGTAGGGTGAGAGCATCCATAAGACTGGTGTGTTCCTGCTCTGTGACAGGGGCTCTTTGGGGAAAACAGGTGAAGGAGACCTGGTAGACAAGGGGACTTGCTGCCTGGTAGATGCCTGGCGGTCTCTCCTCCCTGTTTCTGCAGTGGGAAGTTGGAGGAGCACCTAAACCTCTGATGGGGTGCCATGGCTGTGAGCCAAAGGGGCTGTGCACAGCCACTGGTATGTGCCCTGGCCCACAAGGCTAGTTTCAGGGAGCACCCGTTTCCCCCAGCCTATGTCAGGGGTCTGGCGGTCCCTTGCAGGCACATTCTTCAGGCACCCACTTGCTTGCCACAAGCTTAGCCTGGTTGGTTGCCTCCTCATGCACCAGCCAGATGGCTGGGGCTTGGAGGTGAAGACGATGGATAGCTTCAGCAGCAGCAGGAGGGATTTCAGGAAAATCAGGCACTTAGTTTGAAGCTTGGCTTGGTCATTAAAAGTAACAGTGCGCTTGATGGATTAGGCTTGTTGGCTTCAAAGGCAGCTACTTAGTCACATTATCGGCAAAACATTTTGTGTTTGTATGAAGAGCATGTGACTGCTTGGAATGGGGGAAGTTGTGATATTTTTAATAGAGGGCTGGTGTATAAATAAAAGGAATAATCGAAAAGTCCATGGCTTCCCTGCCAAATCAAATCAGATTTTTTTCAGCTGTTGTCTAAGAGTTATTGGTAGATACGCTATGCCTGATAGAGGGACATGGTACTCATGGGCATGAGGACTAGTGACCACAAATCAAAATAAGAGCAAAATATCCCTCCATAAATGTGGTACAGAAATGGTTTTCAAATCAAAGGGCCATTTTGTTAAACTAGCTAGTCTGGACTTTTTGTTCTTCCACAGTAACTCCTTGTTTAGCAGCAGATGCTTTTTATGGTAAAATCATTGCTTCATTCATGACTTACATGAATAAAACCTTTCCATTTCACCTACTTGCCTTCCAGCAAAATCACTTCGTTTTAGGCTTTTTAAATAAATGTGGGTTGGAATGAGTGTTTAATTAAATAATAAGGACCTCTGTTGCTCAACTGTTAAGATCAAGCTCCGTTTGGCTGCAAAAACTTTTCAGACATTACTTAGGAAAACATACCTTATTTTCATAAAGGCATCTGGTATTTCTGGACACAACATTCTCTGCAAACTCTAACTGCCAGTTACTTTCAGTGGTGTTTTTATTGTCTTTCAAGACTTGCTAAGTTGCCGCCTTGCCTTGATTTGTGTCAGTAATGAAAACCAGTGATTTGGAACAAGGTATGATCAGTCAGTTTTTAATGCATCCCATGACTAGCCATTGTCTATCTTAACTTATTCCCATCATATATTTCTGAAGCAGTAAGTCTCCCCAAGGGACTCTTTTTGAGCAGGTTTTGCCTTTTCAATTTTATCCGTGTTAACAAATAATCCTTTTTCACAGTTCTTTCTATAGGTAACAATAGGGTACATGTTTCTTCTCCCCCTCACAGTTTCGTATATGTATGTCCAAGGAAGGAAAATGGACACACTTCAGTTTTTAAGTATGTTGCGTGTTCTGCTTTAGCTCATTGTAATCAAGACGTAATCTCTTAAATTCTGCTTCTTGCATGCAAGGAGCAATGAAAACAAAAAGAATAAAATCACTTATTCAGAAGGATGGTGCTTAGTGATAGATCTGTGCAAGCAGAAGCATATTTCTTTCAATAGTAACACTGGAGTCTCTTTTTTTCCTTTTGATCTTCATAAAAATTGAGAACATAATGATGAATCAGTGTTGCATAAATGAAATTATATGGTGGTAAGTAACATTAAGCAAATTGTATTTCAGTGGGCTTTTTCTACATGCTTGTGGAAAATCAGACTCTAGCTCAGGTCCTTTTAAATTATTTTAGATGTTTATATAATTCATACCTGGAAAGTGTAAAAGTCCCACAAGACTTGTGTGTTTGTTTAGTTGCCTCCACATGAAACACTGCCAACTCCTGGCATTTGGCGTACGTGACTCAGGCTTTCAAATCACAAGGTTGGCTTAAAAACCTCTACTTTTTAAGAGGCATTTTTTTGGTCACAGCCCTCATAAAGCACCTCTTGGGGGACATAGACCAGATCAGTGCATTGCTGGATCTGTCATATGCTCCTAGACTTCCCAAGGCTGCTCTTGCTCATTTTGGTATGTTTGAGGAGCAGCCTTTCAAAGGAACTTTCTGAATCCTGCCCCACTTCACTTCTTGTGGGAGCGGGTCTTCATGGTCTGGCTGCATTTAACAAATTTGCCCAACACCTTCCCCCTTGGCTCTATGCCTCTGTGTGCCCTTCCTTTCTCAGTAGTCCTGCCTTACTGTGCAGCCCTCTGGGGACACATGTTAGCTGAAGCACTTAGCATGGAGCTTGAAACATTTGCAAAATCTGTTTTTTCCAGTTATTACAAGAAACTATGATAGACAGAAGCACTCTCATGCAATTATCTGTTTCAGTATCCTCAGCACTCTTGAGCTTTCTCAGGGCTAAGGTCAGAGTCTGCTCCTATGACTTGGATTCTTTTTTTTTTTTTCCTGCCTGTGCAATCTAAGTAATGAAGCAAGCCCGTGGACCTTACCTACTTACTTTTTTTAAAACTTCCTTTAAATTAGCCTATGAGACTAACAGACTAAACTTCATGTGATAGCCATGTGCCCAGCATGCTTATTAAAAGGCTGAGATACTTCATCAGGACACTGTCTGCTTAACTGTCACTTACCTGCAGTTCACACCAGAAAACTTGACCGGGCCTGGATGTCAGCAAAGTTACTAACAGATGATCTGTTTCAGCTGACTGGAAAATCTTGAGGTATGCTTGTATAAACAGCTTCAGTTGGGCTCAAGCATTTGCTTGGTACAATGATAGTGAAGAGGTAGTTAAGGAAACTGATGGGCTGCCAGCTGAGCTCAGGGAGGCTGGACTGCATACATTTGGCATGCACCATTCAACGTATTAGCAGGTACACGGTTGGGAAGGGAGAGCAATATCGCCCAACAGTAAAGCTGCATCCCAGCGCTGTCTGGTAGTGACTGGAGGAAGTTCTATTATTAACACTATATGTAACATGTTATTGGCTACAAAAGCTCACTTAAAAATGAGGTTAAAAAATAAACCCATAGAAAATAAAAAGTATTAAGAACAATTTTAATGACCTTCCTAAAGACTTTGCTTTCTTCTATGTAATTCTCTTATCTTTCTTGTTCTTGGGTTTGTTTGTTTTTTTTTTTTTTTCCTTTGAATAGGTGAAAACTGCCTTCAAAATATTTTCTCCTTTGCTGAAGTATTTTGAGAGTATTTACAAACTCATGATCAGCAAATTGCCAGGGTTTTCAGTCAAGGACAAAAACTCCCACCAGCCAGCCTTTTCTGATAAAGAACTTTATCTGTACTTTAGCTCTCTCTTTTCCTGCTTAGATGACTCACTGGTCAGCTGAGTTGTCTTTCAGCATGTCTGATTACCAAGGTTCATCTCACTCAGGATTCTACCCCTAAGTCTCTTCACCAGCTACTTGCTGGGCTAGCAGGGCCAGGACTTGCTTTGGATACAAACTTTCAATTTCTTTCTCTGACATTGCATTTTGCATGTGTTCTGTCACTTGAAATCTTATTCAGAGATAGAAGTCTATTTTAGTGTTTACATGAACATCAAAAAGCTTGCATTTTTTTCATAGCTGAAGCTGAAAACCATCCAAGTGGAAAGATAGCAATGTATTTTCTCACCGTTTCCATCTACTCTCCCTTCCAATTGCAGGAATAAAGGCATGGGGTGGGAAGAGGCAAACAAAACTCAGAAATTATTGTCCTGGATCTGGTCCTCTAGGGGAATATAGCTGATTTGTCATTGGTTCTATTGAAAAATGTAGTGTCATTAATTGATATTGTCGGGAAAAAGTCAGATTTCATCACTTGGTGGACTAGGATGATACAGTGCCTCTGTTAAGGCTATCTTCTTTGCCCTACTCCATTAATGCTGTTTCAGTACTGCACTGGGAAATAATATTCAACTCAACATGAGCCAAATAACTTGTTTGATGGTGACATTCAGCATAACCTTGAGATAAATAGCAGGATGTGCAGCACTTTGCTCATAGTATAGCCCCTTTCATAAACTGCAGAACAAGTTACTCCCATCTTTTCAGTAGAGACAAGTGGCGAGTGGCCTTATTTTAAAATATTTAAGGCTTTAAAATCAAAGAACAGTTGACAAAATGATAAGCAGTGACCTGAATCTTTGAACTGATATTTGACCTTGAGTTCTTTTGAAACTTTCAACCACTACCCACCTTTTTTTTTTTCTCCAAGGACTGGCAGGGGCAGAAGGAAAGCAGCACAACCCCGAGGAAAATTTTATTAGCTCCATCAAACTTTGGAGGACTGTTTTTGCTGCTGTTGCTGTTTGTTTTTATTATCTGAGCACTCAGATAATGGAGAACTGTCACAAAACTCAGATGTGGAACCAAACACTTCCATAGTTTTAGACTAGTAAGGAAGATACTGGACCATCTGCGGTGCCCTTCTTAAGCTGAATATGTTACCTACTTCACTTTTCTTCTACAAGCCACCTTGCAAGTTGTTTTTTTCACTGGCCTCAGAGCTTTGGGCAAGTAGGTGTTGTACTGAAAAGGTTGTTAGCTTGAAAACAAACTCAGCAAAAATGTTGTGAAAGAAAACATAAATACAGGGCAGCAGTGCTGCTGAAGTATTGATGTATGTAGTACACCCAAACTGGGCTTCTCAGTCAATCTGTCTGTTGTATATTTACCAGCTATGGATTTCACTTGTATTGTGTAAGGAACATTTCAATAGGCTTCTGATGATCCAAGGCT
This sequence comes from Phalacrocorax aristotelis, assembly GCF_949628215.1. Classification (NCBI taxonomy): domain Eukaryota; kingdom Metazoa; phylum Chordata; class Aves; order Suliformes; family Phalacrocoracidae; genus Phalacrocorax; species Phalacrocorax aristotelis. The sequence goes on from NC_134280.1 coordinate 23,819,634, forward strand.
AGCTGTTAACCGTGGGACACCCAATGATAACTGAGAAAGGAAAACCCATGGCTAGCTGAAAAGGAGAAACTTGTGAAAATACAAAGAAATTAGAGTTGACTCTGAAAGCTGCAAAACTGAAACCTTCTAATGCAGGAGAGTAGTTGATTTTATTTTCATCAAAATGGGAAGAATACATTCTCTTGGGCCAGGTTCTTCTGGATGGGCTCTATTTCAGGATTGTGACATTGTAAATGAATGTGAAGGATACACCTCAGTGGTATAAACCAGCTTTTTATATAATAAAGATGAGGTATATAATTATTTTTTTTCCTTTACTGGACACAGAAGATACTACTAGTTACAAGGTACTGATTCCTTTAAATCAATGGTAAAAATCTTGCTTGACTTTCAGGGGATTAAGATGTTGCCTCTTGTTTGAGAATATCCTAAAGGAAAGACCAGTGCTTGACTATCTCTCCCCCTCTTCTGATATTACAATCTGGCATGCATGTCATGGAAGATATGCATGGAACTGCACCTTTTCTTGTTTTTTAGAGCAATTCAGCTTCCTTGCAATAAAGCTCTGGTCTTGGTTTGATGTTGCTGTGAATTCTCTCTAATGGTATATGCCAATGTAGACAACAGGATAGAAAGCCAATATTGTAACATGTCAAGATGGGTTTTTCTGTGGGTTTGGTACCAGAGTCCTGTAGAGTCACAGTTTAGAAGAATGTACAACACCTTTAATTTGAAACAGTTCAATAGCAATGTGTGCTTTCTGTTCCTCTGCTCCACCAGAAATCCATCTTTTGCTGCTTTAGACACACTTCAACAGTTCTGTACTCTGCCTAAAAACAGCCATGTTTGGCCTTCTGCTTTTTGCATGTTGGCTCTTTCAGGACATTGCCTTTACTTAAACGTTCTTCACTTAGCGGTCTTAATCAGACAACTTTTCTTTTAGTGCTTCTTGTTTCTGGGTTTCTAACTTCAAGGCACATGCGTAAGTGGCAATGGCAAGTTGAATGTGATTTACTGATACCTTAATTTACTTTGAAATATTTTGAAACTGTGTGTTGACAGTCTTTGCTATTGATGCAATTAATAGAACCACAGTTCTACATACAACTCACAATGATGCTGTATCCAGTAATTCTTGTATAGTTTCAGAGGGCAGAAATCTTATTCTTCTCCTTAACCGCTGGGCAGGTTGTTTTGAGTTTTTCTTCTATTTGCAGTATAACCTTCCACTGAAAGACTGTTGAGCCTAAATCCTTTTGTAAAACAGAAGCTGACTTTCTATTTTAGAGAAACAGTCACACAGAGGCTTTTCAGTTGCTGGAAGTAAAGGATGGTTTAATTATTCATCAAGACAGTTGTTTGTCACTCAATATCCTGTGTTTATCGGGATCTAAGCGAAAACACGTAGAGCACATTAAAGGCTGTATCTTTATTTTTTTCTCAACTAGGGCCATGCAGAATTAAAACCAGATACTGGAAAGTCATGGAGAAAGATCTTGCCCTGATGAATATTCAGGAAGAGCAGTTACTAAGCTATGCTGGTTCCTGGGATGCAAACACCTTTGCATGTGGCCTTATCCCTGGGAACTGCACGGGTCAGTGAACACTTGTCAGATGTCTTTTGCTGGTATCTTGGACAACCTCACAGTGGAAAACCCTGTTGTCAGGTAACAGTTCTTCTGAGCCCAGGACACTGCATGGTTTCACACTCTCAATTGGCTACTGAATCATGATGTACACAAAACATTCAATGAGACATAGATGCGCTATGAGTAACTCCCTGCAGTGCTGGATGTCACAGTGGCTTTGGGGCTTGACGGGGCTCCCGGCACCTGAGCCTCTCTCATCTGCCTGCTCCTGAACAGTTAGTGGTGGTGTTTGTGGATCTGCCCTTGAAGTGCCCCAACAAAAGCCTCTTAGAGAGAATGGGCAGTATTGCAATGTAATCAAGCTAAGCCACAAAACCCAAGTGAACAAATACGTGTTATTAACAAAATAGATTCTAATGTCTCTAAAGTGTCAAACTCTCTTTGGGCAACCACTCCTTTTTTTAGTGCATGGATTTTTGATGTGATAAATCCTGACAGCTCTTGCAGAGCCATTATAGCCTAATACAAAAACAAATGCTTTTATTACCAAAAGCCTTGTGATGGCTTCTATTAAATGTGGTTGTGGCACATATAGTTTAAAAATATGACATTTCCTTTGAAACTGCTCTGGCGCATATATACGAGTCGCTGTCCTAAATGGGATGATGCAGTCAAGATCTTTTTTCCCCTTAGTAATGTAACGTGCATTCTGTAAAAATAATAGTTTGTACTTAGAGCCAGTCTTTTCAAAGTCTGTTTCAATTTTGAAACTTTTTAAAAGTATTCTAAGATGCTTTAGCATGCATTATACCTGTTTTACAGTTAAGAAAGCTGAGGTACAAGCTGAATCATTTGTCTGAGATCATAGAATATGTCAGTGGTAAATCTAAGGAAAGAATAATGCTGTTAAAACCTGTTGTTTCATAGCTCTCAATGCATGTTCTCCCATGTTGCTTTGTCTAGAGGTTAAAGTGCAGATAATGCTTATTCAGTTCAGAGATGCAGGACTACAGAAGCAGCATTTAAAAGTAATGTGTATTTCTACTATTTTGAACTGATTCTGTACTGATATCAAGCCAAATTGCTTGGTTACTTTGGGTGGGCAGGGGGGGAAGGAAGCGGGGGGAGTCTCAAAATGTTTTTGAGGTCAGTCAAAAGAGACACGATTGAGGCTGTTTGGAAATAAGAAAACAGAAAAGTTGAAACAACTAATCCTTTTGTGTAGCATTGCAAATAGAGCCCTCATGAGCTGAGAAAGGATTGTGGGAGTGGGGGAAGGGAGGAGAGCCACAGTGAAGGAGCTAGTGCCGGGAGGTAGCTAGTGCAGCAGTGTTTCAGCAGAAGATGAGTTTGGGGAGTAGTTGCTTGATAAAGTGCTGCTTCCCTAGCACCATAAAACAAAACACCTGCAAACTAGGTGGTTCTCTTTGTGTTGTCCCTGTTCCATTTCCAGATGGCTGTACTACATGCCAGCTGCTTTCAGTGCAGCACTTGGCAGAGGCTATCAATCTCCTTCAAGAATCGAACCAGTTTGATCCCCCCCCGCCCCCCCCCCCTTTTTTTTTTTTTTGAGATTTTTTTACTTACTCTTAAATGTAGGTCACTGGTTTTGGCAAACTTGGAAGCGTTTTTTGTAACAAAAAATCTGCACAGCTTGCTCACCAGGCTGCACCAAGTTCACTTGAGTGCATGGAGGAGTCGGAGGGTCTGGCGGGCATGAGGAGTGGCAGGGGGTAGTCTCGTGGTGTGGCAAACTCGAGGGCAGTGTGGTGGCATTCATTCCAGCTTGCCTGCTGCTGCTGAAAGCAATTTACAGCAGCTGAAACACTCTTCTCTGCTTTTTCACTTACGTCAAGAAATTGAGAGGTTTCTGTTGTGTTTTACGTACCTGACAGTGTTTGTGTGTTCAGCACAGAATGCTGCTGTGTTAGTGCTATGTTCAGATACACAGGCTTGCAGCAATAAATCTCCTTGTACACATATAGTCCTTGATGCTGACTTTATGCCTGAGATAAGCGCTATGCATGAGAATGGGAGCTGTCACTCTCTGAATTCCCTGATCTTCATGTAATTAAATTATTGGCCATGATATTGTATTTGCTGTGGCAGGCAGGCATGGCCTTGAATGCATAAGGATCTCTGGTCTGGTCACTGCGTATGGTAGAGTGTGGGTCTCCAGGCTACCTGTGCCATCAGGATGCAGGTTCTTCTGGAGGCACAGTAGAGAAACGGGATTAGTAGGTTGGAATCATGCCACTAAGCTGGTGCCAAAAGACCTCTTGTTGTTTTTCCCCCATCCCAAAAGGGTTATGCTTTTATAATTTTAATATTTTCTAATTTAAAACTAATTGCTTGTCTGGATTATTTGCCATCTTTTATATCAGACTTTAGTAAAAGAATACCATGGGGTTTTTTTTTTCTGTTACAAGAGTGGTTTCTTGCTCACACCACGGAATGGGATAAGAGTATGGATGGGTAAGGCATGCGCTGTCTATACATGTCATGCTATACAGCTTTTCAGGAGCTCCGCTATTGTCCTGGGGGGATGGTTAGTAGTAGCTGTGTCAGCTGCCACCTTAGGCATACATGTGAGCCCAGGGCTATATTCAGCAGAGTTTGCCTAGTTCTTGTAAAGCTCCAGAAGTCATGTTTTTGGGATATTAACTCGCAAATGCTTTTCACCAGAAACCATGACTACTAACCAGTGGTGTTGTGATACAAATCATAAAATATCTCCTTCCAAAAGACTTCTTGAAAGCTCATCCAAAAGATTGCATGTTGCAGAAGAATTTTATTACCCTTTCCAAGATTATCAAACATTAAAAAACAAAATATACTTAGAACATTTGTTTGTCTTTGCTTGTATGCTATACACAATAGCTTTCTCAGGGTATATAACATGAAGGGGCTTTCCTACATCATGCTGGCTACTGTTTTGATTTGGAAGGTATACAAACATCAATATGCCTTCTAATTTCCTCTGCTCTGTTTTTTTTTTTTAAATATAATTAGCTTACTAAGCAGTAAAACACAGTCAAGGTCATTAGCAGCAACTCCATTCTTTGTCTTGACATGTTAGCTACCCACTTTTCCTTCAAACTTCGCCTTAAAAATTCAGTTAATTTTTAAAGGTTAGCAACTACAGGAACACACTCAAATTTGTGTTTCTTTTCCTGGTTTCTGCATTGTGCTCCTTCTGAGTGCAGAGGCTTAGGTGGCAACTACTTCTGTGCAAGCGATAGTATTCTCTGAGGCCCGTGACACTGTTCCTTGTGTATAGAGAGAAAAATGCAGGGTAGGTTTTCAAGAGTTCAGAGGAAAGGGAGGGATCAACTCTGAGAGTCTCACTGAATGAGGTGCATGAGTAATTATGTAATGCCAATATATGAGAAACACCTGGAAATTAACACCTGTGTGATTTGACCCTCTGTTGTGTCTAACAGAATTTGTCAAACAAGGGTGAGATTAGTTTGTGATTTATATGAAGTTAAGCACCACTGGGCCCAGTATTAGCTACATGGTGATTGGGTCATAGAAGTAAGCAGGGTTTTTCTACCTGATTTCTCTCCCTGATCTCTGCAACTGCACCCTACTTTTGGGGGAAGGGATTTTGTTTCCAAGCAGTTTTCTCTTTCTGCATATACTTTTCATTGCTTTTCCTTTCACAAGCGAAAAGTACCTGAAAGATTAGAGAAAAAGTACCAGTTAGGGCTTGTCAAATACCTCTTCCATTCTGTCAGATGTTTTATGAACAGAGCTATCTACGTAACTGAATTAATTTTCATTATAAACATAGCAGTTGTGTTTATCTGGGAAATACTGTGGTTAAAATGACTCATGTATACCTTACAGAACTATTCCACAATAAACATTTATTTTGCATATAAGATAAATCCTGAAGGCAAGGGTTTTCAGCTCCATTTCAGTGTCTGGCTAGAATTTCAGACAGATTGTCTATTTCAAAATCAAAACAAACCATTTGAAGTCTCTACATTTTTAGAATACTTCTTTTTTGATAACAACCACCTTGTAATAGACTCCTTAGCATTGTCTGTTCTGTGTAAGGTAGAAATTGACACCTCAGAGCTGATTCTAAAAAAAAAATAATTTCTTTTTTTCAAACCAAATAATAGCGGAAACCTTTGCATCTTTGATCTATATTACAGACATTTTATGAAAAAATGCCATATTTATGTAATTAAACTGAGGAGTTCCTTGGCACTGTATATTAGGGGACAAGGGTATATTATATGCCTTTTCTTATTATTTTTAAGTACTCTGCATAGTGCTGTCTGTATGCTGTAAAGGAAAGATTGCCTACTTGTTTCTTTTATAGGACTTTAAGTGCAAGTGTATTATGCAAGTCCTCAGAAAAATATATTAAAGACAAAATCTAAATTGGAAGCTTGGGTTGTGGTGTTTTTTGAAACCGATTTAAATTGATGCCGAACAGTATTATAGTTGTCACAAGTAAGGTCTGAACCTGGCTGTCTTCAGTACTCACCTCTGATAGAGAAGTCCAGAGTGCCTATAGCTATGTATTTATGGCTTGCTTTGTTTGTTTTTTTAAAGGGTTTAAGGCTTTTATTGTATATTAGGTTTTATTCTATATTATGAAAGCATATATTGCCTTGCATTGAAAACTATGGTGACTGTTAATTTCCTACTCTTATCTATGCAAAACACCGATTTTACAAGTAATGGACATTTTGTACATGTAGGAAACACAACTAGATTTTTAGTAACTATCGTCTTACTTCCCCCCCTCCCCCATGACAAATATAGTGCAGATTTACAGCAGTGTTATACTGACTGACAAAAGCAAATATTTTCCTAGGTATCATGTTTTCCTGTCTTTGCAGATGCTGTCCTTGTTCTTTAATCTCTTTTGACAAATTAAGGTAACACTTCAGCTTCATTAGACAAATGATATAATCTGCAAAGATCCAGAGTTAGAACCACATGCAACTGTGCTGAACTTCTGCAGTACCTTTCATCTAGAACAAAATCAAGGCTAGGATTTCTACAAGAGCTTTAACATGATGCTTCAGAAGGCTTTTCCAAACACAGTGATGGGAATCTTCCTAGGAATTGCAATGTGAGTGAGGAGGCTGGAAATAATATAAGTAGGTATCCATACCTATGATTACTTAGCTAATGGTTAAAGAGAACTGATGATGAGTGATTTAGAAAGAAAGCATATAGATATAATTTGCTGTTGACATTTAAGACCATAAATGCAGAAATAGTGATGCTGTAATAAACTGAAGGTCCTTTGACCACGTTTCCTTTAGTCTTTTAAAATTTCCTCCTTGTCTTACGAAAGCTTAGTGCAAGCACTTCTGTTGAGAAGGAACCGCTGATGAAGCTGAAGGACTGTGTTGTGTGGTGAGGGGAGAGGGCTGTTCTCTACCCGTGGCGTGGGCAGTGTCTGGTTGATCGCTGGAGAGCTGCCTTAAGCACTAGAAGTGCAGCCCTTCCTTCTGCAGATCTAGTCGAGATGTCAGTGAATCTCTTGCAAGGAATGACAGACTGTTCACCTCTTCCTAAGGCACGTTGTGTGCAGCAATTGATGGGAGCTCCTAATGTGGACTCTTGCAATACCTTCTTGATATTACAGTTAATTTTTCCCTGTGAATTATGTAGGGGGATATAACTGTAATTTTCCAATCTGTCATACATCTTTTTGTTAGAACAGTTTTCATGTTTTAACTTTTTCCATCAAAAAATAAATACTTTACTGGAGCATCTGGGTAAAACTGCTTTTCAGAATCCTCAGACATCCCCTACTTTTATTCCAGCAGTAGCAAGAGGAAGTATCCTCTTTTTCTTCTTCACAGATTTGCAGAATGCAGATATCAGGCAGATATATGATAATGAGTTTCAGTAGTCTGACTCCAGCATTGCTGATAGTTTGGTACAATTAAGTCAAGTCTAATCTTAAAATAGGCCTAAATCCTGAATAAATACAGTATTAGGGTTGCAATGAGCAATTTATGCTTTTCAAAAACAGTAATTGAATGCACAGATATTAAAGGCAGACCACATGGGGGCCCAGTACATCAGTACATCTACTTAAAATCATTTTATATTGTTAGATTAAATTAAAAAGATAAATACATTAAGTTTTCTCAGTGGAGAACCTGTACGTACTTGGTAGTCAATCTAACTCATAGGATATAATTTTAAGCATTCACAGTGGCAGTTATTTGAATTTTTTTTAACCCTCCCAAAAATGAATTTATTGCATTAATAAAGGCTCTGGAAGATCTGGCAAATCTTGCTGAGGCAGCTTGACATTTTTCTCTTTAAGTGTCTGCTCTGCTCTTTCTTTCCGTTCTCTGGCTGCGCAGAAGGGAAATGTGTACTTCTGCCTCCTTTCTGCAGTCCCCAGGCTGCTGCGCTGGCTTAAGCTGCTGGTGAAGGGCTGGGAAGGTGGGGTTAGCGATGTCCTAAAGAGCAGCTGCTGCAAGGCCCTCTGGAATTCATCTGTCAACGTCCAGAAACTCATAGGGAATATTTGCTTGTAATGACCTGTCTCTAAGAAATGGCAGTTCGGTTAGATTTGAGTAAAGGAGATGGTAAGAAGATCCCCAAAATCTCTCATACAGAGTTAGACTGTAGGTTATTTGTCTGATCTGGACTGATACTCTGCCCTAAACTGGAAACTTATTTGCAAAGTTTCTGTATGATTACCCATTCAGCTATAATGTATGGATAGAGTGAGACTATGCTATTAAGTCATCCAGGACTGCAAATGCTAAGGCACTGAGGAACTATTTACCGTGATGGTATTACTAGACTGCAGCTTTGTCTGGACTGTTTATTAGGATTGGATCAAGTGATACTGTATTGCTAAAGCCAGAAGATAGATGATTGAGCAAAATTTGCTTGTAAGGTTGAGAAGGTTGTAACTTATGCAAGAAACTAATAAACTGGTTTATTACCTTATTTTCTATCAGTATAGAAAAAACTGTCCAGAAAAGTTTGCTGTAAATCTTAGCTTAAATTTTGTGCGTGGTTTATAAAGGTCATTGTGCCCAAGGCTCCTTATTTTCCACTTAATCAACTACCACTTCCATGGCCCAGTTGCATTTCAGCAAACATCCCTTCACTGTAATGTGACACACCCAGTGAATTTGCACAATGTGTGCTTGAAGGAAGCCCTGATCTTTTTACATCTGAGGACAATGATTCAAGTGTTTAAAATTATCTGAATGTTCTGCATATCAATTCAGCATTGTTGTAATGCCTGGGTCTTTCTAAATGTGAAATTAGTAGATTTAGGACCCAGAGCTCCCCTGGAGTGTCCCCATAGATAGATTGTAGGTCACAATAACATGAGACAACCTAATTACCATAGCTATTGAAGGGAGTGAATGCACAGTAGGCGCTGGATTATGAATGCTCAGTTCTAAGGAATCCATTCCCTAAATGCTTGCTGCTGGGTCCTTCACAGGCATGTAGGGTTTTTTTATCTGTTCAGTCACAAATTTGTTCTACAACCATTGTGACACTATTATTGCTTAAAAGTATATGCAAAGCTGTGAAAGATTCATCAGCAAATACAAAATGTATTTATGCAAATGCCTAATTATTTTTTTTTTCCTTTTCATGCAGAAACTGGGGCGGGAAGCTGCTGATTCTAGTTTGGATTGTCATGCATATGACTCCTGTGTCCCTTTTATGTTTGTTTTTGTTTTTTCCATATGACACTGCAGATGTGGGGATGGTCCCAATCAGAAGCCCAGTAAAACTTGAGGAGCTCAGATTTTAACTGAAGATTTTTTTTTTTTTGTAACGGTAGTAGCCACAACAGTGTCTCCACCTCTAGGAAAACAGATATCCTGCATCAAGCTGGGGGACGGGCACCTTTCTGTCTTTAAAAAGGGTATTCAGGTTCAGTTAAAGGGCTGGAAAGTTCAGTATAGTTGCTCTCTATAAAGGTTGCTGTGTTTATGGTCTACACTACTCATTTCTAAAACTGGACATAACAACCATCTTACTCTCCAATGGAAACTGATCTTATAGACCTCGTTTTCCTCTTTATTTTAAAGTTTAAAAATTTAGAAACACATGGGCAGGTTCTGCATAGCAGTGCCCAGATCAGCCGGTCCATATCCTTTCTCTAACACAGTACAGGCTTTGCTCCTGTCATAGCATCAGCTTGCATTTGAGCACTTACATCTCAGCTTCAGAAGGATCAATTTAGCTTATGTCATCTGGGAAGGGGTTTAAGTGGAAGAAAAATAAAGCAGGTCTTGTGTGGTACTGTATTGTGTGTGTAACACTAGAAAATATTTTCCCATGTAGATGAGGCCCTAATGAGTCAACGTGTAAGTAAGTCTCCATCCACACTTATGTCCCTGCCATAGCTCCTGGGACTGAGCTGGGCAGGGCTGGTGGTAAACTCTATGAAAAACTTGGTACCTTGAAAGCTTTCTAAATTTGTTCAATTGCAGAAGTGACTGCGACAAGAAGCTGGAAATGCTAATTTTGTTTTGTCATCTACCACTTTGCCCCTTTCAAATACTATGCTGAAATAGTTACACAGGGGTTGGTGTAATCCGTGTGCATTTTGGTGGGTCACAAAATAGAAACACCCCTGAATGACAGAATTTGGTTCCAAATATCACAGTTCAGGGTTGTGCCTGTGTTTATTTCTACAGCAGGGCAAGGGCAGCCTACCTACAGTTACCATGTGGAAACTGTTTCCACTTTGTATTTAGAGCTGAGTTTAGGAGCAGAAGTTGTACCCAGAAATTAAGTGATTTGGGAGTGTCACACTTCTGCTAGCTCCCAAAAAAAATTTTATGGCAAAGCTTAGAGAATTTTAAAGGATGGCTTGCACCAACTCTAAATGAATTGCCCTAGGAAAAATATCTGTGGATTTTTTTTTTAATATGATTTTGCTTTTAGAAAACCACATCCTAATAAATTACAGAATCTACTCTTCAAGCAGTGAAAAGATTCTTTTCAGTGCTGGTTTTTTTAATAATAAGTTGATTTATTAGTTAGTAGTATTTGAACTTCTAGTATTAATCTTCATTTTGCTGAGGACACAGTCTTCAGATCCATGATTTCACTACACTAAGAATTTATTTATTTAAGAATACAGCCCACAGGTATAGTGTAGTAGCACTGTAGAGATGGTATATCTTCAATATATACAGGTGCCTAAATATGCAGACAGGTACAAAGTACATTTTACAAAGTGCTTGAGTGTTTGGGCATCTAATCTTGATTTTTAAGTTTAGCTTGTTTTCAGTGGTAATTAAGCTCTTTCCCTGTTTCAGTCCAAAGAAAATCTCCAAAGAAAGTATCTGCCTATTTAGACATAGAAGGATCCTTGAAAATACCATTTTTTTCTAAGGACCCATCTTCACAAGGAAGCAGAGCTGTTGCTGATGGTATGTTTAACCATGAGTCTCCTTGAATTGATTTTTAAATGAAGCTTCACTGAATGTGGCAAGAGTATTAAAATAGTTTTGTTCCATTCCAAAAAGTTACCCACACCAACTACTCTTAATGTTTCACATCTGTGTGATTAAAAATGCCAATCCCTCAAACTAGGTCTTAAAAAAAAAAACCACCCCAAAATATGTATTTCATTACTTTGGGGAGGATTTATTTATTTCTGATGCTGCTGAGCTACAGTAACTGCATCTGGTCTATAGGGTCGGGAGGATATCAGGAGCAGTGAATGGAGCAGGAATATTTTTGTCTTGAAGTCACCACTTCAGGTCTTGCCTGGGGCATGCGGTGGTGCCCCCACATCAGTGGGTGAGGGCCTGAGCTGGGTTTCTGTGGGCTCTGCAAAACAAGATGGGTCACCCCCTGCTCAGTTCCAGCCTGTGGGACAAAGCTGTCATTATGTGATGGAGATTTAATGATGCATTATGAAATGAAAGTCGCAGAGGCCTTCATGACTATAGTCTTTGCTTTCACTGCATGTTAACCACAGGGTGAGTAATTGAATGCTCATCCATGTGTGACCGCCTGCACTGCTGCAAGCTCATTATCGTCATTAGCGTGCTGAAGTTTCCCAAGTCTCTGTAATGGTGCTGTATGTGGCTATGGTAAGAAGCGCTGCTGTCTTTGTCCTTGTCCCAAGACACCAACCAGCAGTTCCTGGTAGACGTTGGAAAATCTCAGTTTGTAGAATTATTACAATTCCTTTTTGTGCTATTAAAGCTGTTCTCTAGAATCCAAGCTCTGCCAAGAAATTCGCTTGGTTGCATGGCCAAGTGGCTGCCTGCTGGTCAGATGCTGTGGCTCTGTTATTTTATTTTAGTATGAGTGATGGGTGCAGCTGGATAAGCATTGCATACAGTTGAACTATAGAGAAAGAGCAGAGGAACACAAAGCACAGTACTTCAGGTGAGATCTCAGGTCTGTGGAAAAGCAATGCCTGGGCTCTGCATGGCGTATCATGACATCAGTAGTTGCCTAGTTACTCCATTTTCTTCAGGGTTTTCCCTGAAGTTGAGGGCTGTATATGCTTTGCCACATGGTATTAGCAAAGGTGTGTAAACAGGTGGGCATACCTAGTATTGACAGTGAAAGCCAGTAGTGAGGACAAAATAAGGATGTGGTAAGATAGGCCTGCCATGGGGAGAGACAGCCTTTCTCTCCTCTGTGAGGATAGGTTGTCCAGGAGGTGCCCTTGAGAGTTAAGAAAAACCTTTACTGACATTTTTCCATCATGTTCTTGATCTCTGAAAAAACCAGTCATATCTGCTAATGCACTACTCTTGGAGATCAATGATTTCTGAGAGAGATCAACTGACCCGCTTCTCTGTGCAGTTTCACATATGTCCCCATTGCAGTGTATTGCACACCTCAATACCACTTTGGAGATCCCACAACATGGATCCTGTGACACAGGTTTCCTGCTAGTGGCATTTGTGTCCTTGTGGCCTGAGCCACTCCTTAAAGAGGCTATTCAGCTCTCCTGGCAGGACCTGTAAACATATCCTGCTAAATGCAGTGCAGGGAGGAGGGAGCGACTTCACAGTTGGAATGTGAATTGGAAATTCAAGACATGTCCCCTTCCGCTGTTCGGGGGAGCGCTGGCCGCTGAAAGTGGATTGATCAGCATCAAAGGTGGATGAGAGGATGGAGGAAACAGACCAACTTTTTTTACATCTTTACATCTTTTTTTTGGAGAGGAGGGGAAAACAAATGTAAGCAACTGTCCAGGCAGTTTTTTTTGGGTAAATGACGAAGCATTTTGGTATGCAGGAAACAACTGCTTCCCCTCTAGAGTTTTAGGGCACTTGAAAGAAAACAAGGCAACTCCAAACCTCTAAAGAGTGAAACAATTACAAAGACTGTTTATTCTCCCTGTAAAGCTTTTTAAGAGTTTCTCTTGTATCAGATGGAATGATTATTCTTCTACATCCCAGTAATACCATTATGTTTCGTTTGCAAGAGTTTACCTCCATGGAGCGGTGGACTGCACTGAAGTTCTATCATATTCATACCTGCTAACAAGACATATGTGTGGAATATTCCATGTAATTCAGCCCCCAAAATATCTAATCAGGTGACAAAATAATAAAGAATATTTACTGCAGAGTTTCACAAGGAGACTTGAAACTCTGCTTATGCTGCAGAAAACAGGGAAATGTCATCAGTTTTCAGAATGTCATTTTTCTGTTTTACAAACAATAGAGCCTTTTCCCCTAAATCTTTACTATGTTGAGGGGTTTGGTTATTTGCCTGCTGGTTTACAAGGAGCTATGCCTTAGCTGCATGCTTAGTACATATCTAATATGGTGTTTGTGGTCACATGTAGGTTCTCGCAGCCAGACTGCTTTGTCTATGCAAACCCTTCCTGACCTCAGAGGTGGCATGTGCAAACTCAGGGAGGAGGTCTGTTGTCCTGTGCTTTGTAAATCAACAGGTATGGGGCTTATGTAATGCAGAAAGGGGGGTCAGCAAGTATCAGATATGAAGTTGTATTTATTGAGTAGGACTAGAGGACAGACAGAGATACAAAAACATAAGGGGTGTATTAGTGGGTAAGGTGCTGCTATGCGAGCGCAATTCCCTTCATGTGTTACACAATGTCTTGAACAGCAACAAAATTCACTTTGCTAAATCCTCAGACTGCCTAATCCCATGTTTTGCTGTGTCTGTAACACCAAGGTTGTTAAGTCAGCAGGAATTGTATGCCTGGATGGGGGAGCTCCTGCACTGGATTGGGGGTTGAGTGGGCAGCCAGAAGTAGACCTATCGGGAGGCTGAGTTGGAGCTTTTAAAGAGGTCAGAGCAGAGGCATTCAGTTTCAGTCTTCTATTTATTAATAGCTGACTGGTGCTGTGCAGTGCAGTTCACCAGCGTAGTGCTGGCAGGGATTGCCTGCATGCCTTTCCCACCTGTCAGTGTGGCAGCTGTGGGGTCCTAGCCAGAGTGCCCAATTCCTGCGGGTTCCCCCTCCCCAGCTTGCATAGCTGGGGGGATCAGAAAGGAGCAGAACCTTTACTCAGAAGAGACTGCTGTCACCTCTTAGCCACCAGCAGGGCCCCCAGCAATGGGGAGAGGGAATTGAGAAATAGTAGCTCTTAATTGGCTTTGATTTTTTCGTAGAATGACAGAATGGTTTAAGTTGGAAGGGACCTTTAGAGGTCATCTAGTCCAACCCCCCTGCAGTGAGCAGGGACATCTTCAATGTTGTCCCTACCTTTTTTCAGGGCAGCTTGGACTTGTCTGCACTGTTCTGCTTTTCCTTTATCCCCTGCTCCCCCCAACTTTGCAGACCAGGAAGTTGGCCTTTGAACACATTCCCATCCCACTGCCCTCCCAGTACTCAGGGTTATGTGGTGAACAGCCACAGTGCTGACAGCCCTGGAGGTGCCTCCCTTGTGTCTTGTGCTGGAACCAGAGCAGAGCACCACACATTTTTTCACATGGATCGCTCTCATTTGGGAGGAGAGGCATGCATTGGGCACCCTAACCCAAAGGCACAGGGTGGGGGAGGACAGCAGCATGTTGGTACATACTGATGGTGCTGGAGTGAACACTGAGAGAAATTTGATGCTGTCTGAGGAGCACAGTTATCCAGGGGACTCTCCACAGCAATGTGGAGTGGGTCCCTGCTCTCCTCCTGGATCCAGCCCACTCAGGGATGAGAGGCGTCCAGGAGCTGCAGGAGGGCCCACAGCCCATCTGCCACCCCAGAGAGGCATAGATAAGGAGGAAATCTTCAATTACACTACTGAAAGAAGTGAAAAAACCTCAGTAATTACAAAAGTGAAAGAGGAGAAAAGCAAGAGCTGGAAGTCCCCTTTGGGAAGGAGTGTTTGTGCAGGAGGATGTAGAGCAGCTGTGGGGAGGAGGTTTGTTATGTGAGATGGGGCATGGATTGGTCAAATAGGAGAGGTGAAAACACCTGAAAACCCTGTTGTCTTTTCACTTTGCTATGAGAAAAGGACAGTGTGGGTACCTCCCACTGCTTGCGATTAGGGGGTGATGCCTCTAAATGGATGGCTGACTAAGAAGCACGGAGAGGAGGAATGGCTGTATGTTCTCTCCTCTTGCTTCTCTACTGAGTGCCAGTGGGTGTCATAACTTTGGTTTTTTACCTATGCTGCTTAATTTATTTCACGGGTTTTCTTAACCAAGCCTGGAGAGTGTTCCTTTTATGTAGAGGGTCTGAGGTGGTCTATACTTGTTCCTGGACTGGTGGGCTGTTGGTGTGTTTTGTTTAACAATTTGCGGTTTTCAGTGTTTTAAATATTAAGAGTCTAAGAATAAACAGAATGGAAATTAGCTCCAGTGCATTAAAATTAGGTTCTGGAGCAGAAGAGAGATGTATAATTTAAACAAAATTTTAACCCAGCAAATACCTAAAACTTCCTAAATCCTTCTGCTGTGACCAGGGAATCTGGGCCAACCACTCTGATATTTCTGAGATCAAAATGCAGAAAACGGTTAAAATAAATATTCCAGATTTTCTCCATATGTCCTAAGGACAATTGCAAAAAGTCTTTTCAAGCTGCTACTTGAGTGTTCAGTAACAAAGTCCCTGTGTACTGTTTTAGGAATGGCGTAGTCCCATTTCTTTGCCAGAGATGATCTTTGTCAAAAGCTTCCAGACAAATTTTTTTGTGCACTCCATACCGTTGTGCAGGCAAGATAAGAAATCATCCTATTCAACCTCAGGAATTTCAGGAAACAAGTGACAAAAAAAAACAAGTTCTGTTGAAAACCATGAAAAGGGCTTTGGGTCTGGGATCACGGGTATCTCCTGGTATGTATTGCTAAGTTCTGAGGGCTGTGACAGACTCCAATAAATAATTTCAGTTTACTTTTGTACCACAGAATACATATGTTCTCAAACAATACTGTAGCATAGCAACTTCTCATTCAAACTGAAAATTATAGGGAAAGTGGCTTGAAAATTGTACCATAATGGATTTCTTTTCAAAGCAAACTGTAGAGCTCTACTTTTCAAATTGTGCTTTGGTGAATTTTCCTTCAGGTTTGCTCTTCTCTACATCTCATTTACTTAGTTTCTTTTTAAGTTAGATCACTGAAATGCCATATCCATCACGAGAGTACTGCACATTCTTCACAGATTTTCATTCCAAACCTGCCACTGTTTCTATAAAACAGATGGGGGTGAGCTCATAATAATATTGAGTCAAATCTTTCTTCCTATTAATTCTTCTCATGGATTATATGATGTGGCTTAGAAATGAGGTGCATCATGACACTTCATTTGTTTCTTCTCTGCATATGAAATTCAAAGCTTACAAGACTGCCTAAAAGTTAACTTCAGAGGATAGAGATATTGTAGAACTATGTGTATCACCCTGAAATTGGGTCTTCAGTTTCATCCTTTTGTGTAAGGTTAAATAAAAGATAAAAGCAATATTAGGCTATATGTAAAGATGGTAAAACTTGCCAAGTACCTGCAGCTACCACCTAAAAAGCTGAGTTATCAGAATAGTGAGGAGGAAAGGAAAGCAAGATACAAAAGAAAACATATTCTCCCAGAAAGGACAGGACTGTGGATGCAAAACTGCCTATGCATTTTAATATGGCCATAAGCAAAGCTCTGCTATGTCAAATACAACAGAAAGAAGAGACTACTGCTGCTTCCTAGAAAACAAAGTGGGATTTGTTCCTCTTTTGAGTAAGTTGTCTTTGTGTGGTTCACGATGGGGCACATTATTTGCAGGAGGGAAAAATCTTTCTCAGTGTGTTGCAGTTGTCTTTGCTGGAATAAGGTTGGAGCAGAGTGGGTGGCTTCTGTGGTGCCACCAGTGTCACCAGGCAGGTAAACCAGAAGCTTCTACCTGCTGTATCTCCTCGTTGAAATGTCCCAGGGTTTAATGCACATTATGGTGCATTTGCACCAGAAGCGCTAGGCTGGGCACTGGGTACAACTTTTTTAGTTCCCTTCTAGTCTATCTCATCACTCCTGCTGAGGGGGAGGGTATCATACAGTATTTGGGTTAGTGAGAGTGCTGCATGGTCAGATTCACTGCTCTTGATCCTACCTAGATAACCCAGTACTATTCTGCAGTGGGCAGGGAAGACACATTTGTGTAGGTAAATATCTGCAGCAGTTTGTCATTGAAATATGCAAGTATCAGACTGAAGTTGATCTGGTATGACTAAAACTTTATCATAGCTTAACACTAGACTAATTTTTATTGTTACTGTTGCTAAATAATGGTGGTAATATATGTATATCTGACTCCTACAGGCTAAAATAAATTTGAATTAACATTTTGATTATTTCAGTATGTTTGTATTTTTAAGAAGTTGTTAGGGCTTGTTAAGCAATGGTATAACCAGTTGACTTCTCATGGTGGATTCAGGGATAGATTCCAGGGAGAAATCATGCCTTCATTGGAAAGCTAACTCAAGGAAATGGGAAGCTTCAGTCTAAGGGTCAGTTTTTGACTTCCTAACCTGCAAGGGAAAAATTAATACAGTTTTAAACATTTTGTTTTGGAAATGTCTGGTAAAATACTTCTGGGAGACTTGCATTTGGACAGTTACAGCCTAAAAGGCAAAATTAGAAATGAATACAACAAATTGCAGGAGTTGCTTATGTGCAGGCTGATCACAGGCAATGGCTTTCAAGATAAGGCTTTAGGGCATGTTGGAAAAAGACAATGTATTACTTCAAAGAGCACCTCAAAGGAATCGTTCACAACTGAATGCTTCTCAAGTTGAAACAAAGGACCTAATTTCTTATTTCTGTTCCATATATAAAAACTGAAGTCATATTTAGCCCTAATTCACAGCAATCAAAATAGTGTGCCACTTTATACTTTACAATTCGGTTTTGTGACACCTGAAAACTTTCTAATTTCTGCCTTGCAGAATTATAAAAAGGTTTTATGTATTATAGTTCTCATTCTAGCTACAGGTGAAATAATGACCCTTAGACTAAGAGCAAGGATGAGAAGCAATTTTTGAAAAGGTTCTTTTTTTACAGTGACATTCAGGGTGTTCACAGTATTTCTGTGTGTTCAGGATAGAAAAGTAAGGAAACAACAAACCAAGATCACTTACTTTTCAAAGTAGTTTTCTGTATAATGGATGACTTCCTAGCTTTGCCTTCCAAGTACAAGATAGATATTTTTAAAAGCTTTTCAAATGCATTGATGTGACTTTCAAATGAAGTTGTGGAAACCAAATGACAATCATTCAGACACTATTCTAGGACATCAGTTGACAAATGACAATGCAAAAATGTTGTACTCCTGTAAATACAAAATCAGTCTGACAACAGAAGTCAGTAGTATTGAATTGGAGAGATGGGTTCTGATCAAATTGTTGTTCCATAATGGATAAGTATAAGCAATTGATATGATCATAAAATAATGTGCCATCACTAACAGGTTAACATTTGAGGGGGTTTCATTGTAATGTCTGTTTGGAATTACAGTCATTATGATATAATTTTACACTACACTTTCAGAGGCATAAGTATCCGCAGGTGCGATGGGGCAGTGGAGAACCGGGGCGTCTTTCATCCTTAGGTGATAAGCATATATGGTTCCTGCACTCCTCTGTTCTGAGAGGGAGCCTGCATAGTTCAAACCTCAAAGGGCCAGTGCTTGGCTCTGTTCAGAGGTCATTCTGAGCGTCCCTTGTTTCTAAAGAGTAACAATGAATATTAAGAAAATAAAGATAAATGTACATATGTGGGTGTGCAAAAGAAAGATAGTGGCATAAACCAAAATCCCAACTGAAAAGTCTTTACAGCCTTAATTTCTGGTTTCCTGCTCATCACCCTGACCACAGGCTGTGTCCCACAGTTGCAGGGTGGCAGTTATGCAAGAACCACGAAAGGTGACCATGGAGCAGCAGTGTTGTGCTGGCTGTGTGTCCACATGTGGTGACACGAAGCACCCGCTTTGCATGGTTTTGCACCAGATGCTTGTGTTTTGGGAAACAGCAGGGCAAGGGAAGGGAGATGCAACCGTAGGTTTTCTGTGTTAATGTGTGCCACTCAAAAGATGTGGTGCACACTGGACAGGAGCTGCGTCGACATCATTCAGCCTGTTAAACTATTTCTCTGAAAGGGTGTTTGTGCTGTGTTGTCCAGAGGTCAGGCATTGTCAGGCATCCACAGGCCTTGCTTGAGAGCTCTGCAGATCTCATTTTGAACATGTTTGTTTTAAATGAGTAAATTTCTGTATTTAGCAGCTGACTAGGCCCTGTGTTTGCCATGTATTTATTCATATGCCTAATTATATTCCAATGATTACTTCCTTTACAACTATTGGAAGTACTCATGTAATAAAGTTAGCATACGCAGATCTTCAAGAGTAGGGCTTAAATATCACTCAGTTGTTCATTTCTCTTCCCCATTGTTCCCTCATTATTCAAGCTGAATAATATGAATGAGAAGAAAAAAATATAGTCAAGAAATTAAGTTTTATAACAAGAATCACACCATTACTGCTTTATAGAGGAGGAAAAGGAAAGGCTGGGGGAAAGGAGTAGGAAAACTTAGCTGCTGATCTAAAAACCTATAACCATAGTGCTGTTGCTGCCAGTGTTTTAACTGTCAGTATTTCCAAATGTGCCTTTTCTGATTTTGACAAATGCAAATTTTTAAACAGGTTTTAGAAAAATAGGGTGGTTGTATTTTCCCTTTAAAGAAAATAGATTTTTTTTAGAAGTTCTAGAACTGCAGTTTTCAGGAAAATAAATTATTTGCAGCAACTAGTGAAAAAAAAAGTTTTTTAAAGTACTTTTTGTTGCTTCTGTTCTGTTTCTTGTTATTCCTTAGAAACGTGTAAGAAGCATCCTTTCTGTTTAGATCCACTTTTATTTCCCCTAGTAGTTGGTGGAAAAAATCGTAAATTTTTTTTCTACAGTTAAAACCTACATTTCTGAACTACAGGTTTTAAAATAAAATTACTTTTTATACCTTTGAACAATGAATTTCCATTGTGCATAATGTATTTTTGGGTGCTATAGAGTTTTAAAGGGTCAAATATGCAGTGTGTGGAAAAGCAATAAGTTGCAAGTAAGTGGAACTGTGCTGCTTGAAGTACAGCTTCATTCTGTTGGATGCAGTTTCTGAACGTTATGGATTACGATGAAATGCTGTGCTGGATATTATGGATTAGAATGAGAAGTATGTTGACTACATAACAATGCTGTGGAACTTCAATGGTTAAGTGCTAACCTTCTTGGTGCAAGGGAAATACCTGCCTAGTCTTAGGAAAAGCTGAGCCCTATCTGCTTATGTAGAAATTTAACAATCTATGCTGAGAACTCCCTTCTGTTGTGACAGAGACTGATTTAATTGGGAGGTTTTTGCTCAACCAGGAGTCTGCATTCATCTACAGAGTTTGTAAGTATGATAGTATGGAACTGCCAAGAATTTTATAGCTATGAATGTGCATTCATATAAATAACACCTGAGGTTATGTCTCTTTAATGAAGGCATGTGGAGACAAGGCATACAAATAGTTAGGTGTTGGCTTACTGTAGTCATGCAGCTTCTTTAACATGAGAGAGACATGTATCTTTTAATAAAATATTTTAGAAGTGCTTTTATTCTGAGGTGCTATGCAAGTAAGAAAAAACCAAGTAAGTGCACAGGGGGTAGCCCAAGTTCTCATCATGAAGTAGGAGATGAGAAGACAGTAGAGCTGAGCTATGAAAAACTGGAAAATTCAGAAAATTGGTGTTGCTTGAAAAGTGGCTCATTACTGATGTCATTGCTGGAAGATGAGCAGGGGCCCGAGGAAATTAAACATATTTTTGGGATTCCTGCTTTCTAAGAGGATTTTGATGCTGCCTGTTGTATTGTAACAACGAGGCAGTTTCTACCAGCAGTCTGCTTCAAAAGAGTAGGTGCGTTTGGCATTATTTATGCTAGGGAGACTTACAGCCTGGCTGGTGATTCAGGGGTGAGGGGAGGAGGGAATATCTGTAACCTTCTGAAGGGCAGACATAGCTTCTGGGTTCATGATGCTTCTTCAGTTCCTGAGGTCACAATTTGATAAGACTGGGGATAAGGAACAGATAGCAGCCTGCTGTTTTTAGGCTCTGGTTTGGCAATTATACGTGTTCCAACAGCACGTAAGTGCATAATTATAAGCATGGAAGTAAATGTTTTCTCTGTGTGTGTTCATCCTGTTTGCTCAGTGTATCATCAGTTGATTCAGTGTTTTCTGAATTGCAAATTTTATGTGGATTTACTGTTCTTGAGATTTGAAGGAGTGCATATATGAAATTGCTGAGCCCCCCCCCCCCAAATGGAGTTTTAACTGTCATTTATCATCATGGTACCAGAGGAATAAAAGGGAGCACATTTGAGAACTGTTTGAAATAGTGTGCTTTGGAGAATTACAGAAACTAAGCTGACTTCTAAGCCAGGAAAATTATAGGAATTGTAATGAGAACAGTATTAGCAGATACATGGAAAATATGGAGTTTGCAAAGGGACATCATGCCTCTTGGAATTTTTTCAAGCAGGCAACAAGCCTGTAGATAAAAAGATAAGTCAGTTGTCACAACCTCCTCGGATTTTTCAAGTTGCTTTGAGCCCTTGAAAACTTAAACTGATACGGAATAAAGAGAAGAATTTTGTAGATTAAGAGCTGGCTGAAGAAAAGGAAGAAAATGGGAGCAATACCTGTTTTTCACAGAGAGATATCCCAGGGTGATGTATGTTGTTTGCCATTTTTAAGGACCTAAGAAGGTATGTGAGCATTAGGGAGATGGTGTTTGCTGCCTCTATAAAATTATTTGCAGGTCAAAACTAAAGCTGGCTCTAAAGAAAAATTTTGCTATTTAAATGACTGAGAAATAAAATAGCAAGACTGTACTGTACACAGCAATACTTGAACTAAAAAATGGACTCTGAATTAATTTGTTTCATTCAGGATCTTGGTCTTCCTGTGGTAAGATTGCTGTCATCTCAGTGTTCAGTAGCAGTCAAAATGGGAATTGGAAAATGAGGAGTTACGAATGGAATACCATACAAAACAGAGCATATAATAATGCTACTACTCTATGTCTTTGCTGCATCTTGAATGTTATGTGGTATTCTGACAATTCTGTCTCAAACAGCATGTAGCGAAATTTTAAAAGTACAAAGAATGCCCAACGTGTTTAGATATGTATATATCTAAAGTATAATGATTTCTATTTGAGGTATGAATTGGACAAGGAGTCTTCTGTGTGGAAACAGATGATTGAAATGGGCTATGACAAAAGTTTATAAAATCATGAATAAGATGACTAAGGAATGTTCGCTCACTTATGATCGTGTAATACAGTGGGAACAGTGAAGTTATTAGGCAGGGGAGTTTGAAGGAGAAAGCCCCTTTTCACATGGTGCACAATTTAATTGCATAGCTTGTTCCCATAGTAGGTGTAGAGACCAATAATATAATGATAAATATAAACTAGAAACTGCCAATAAATACGGTGGTCTGAATGAACGCATGGACAAACAAAGTCCATAATCTGCAGGGTACCAGCAGGAAAGAGTAAGAGAAGGAGCACTCTGTTACACACTCTTTCAGGTTACTACTACTGAGAGCTGCTAGGCAGGATATTGAGCTAGCTGAACTTTTTTCTGAGTCAGTATGCCTGTTATTTCATAAAATTAAAATTATACTTTTATAACTGCAATTGCTGGGGAAGGAGGGGAATTGCAGTGGCTGAAACTCTGCCAGGGTCCTATTGAGACTTTTCCTCAGCATTGGTCTATTAAGACAAGTGAATATTTGCCCTGTCCCTTCAATAAATCACAGCTTTAACTTTGAAATTCACAGATTTCAAGATTTGGAGAAGGCCGAAAGTTCACCTGTGAGTCCCTAAAACATCATGGTGCCTCCTGCCATTGCACCTCGAGCTGAGTTGCCAATGAAGCTATATTGCTATTAATGAGACCTTCCCAGCTGTGGCTACCTCTTGAACACCCCCTCACTGGGAAAATCCCTGCAGAGGGTGATTTGTGGTAAAGGTAATGCAGCCTCTCTCTTTTTGGAGTTAATCAAGAAACCTTCTCTTAATTTCTTCATAGGCCCATGCCCCCTCTTTCTCAATGGGTCTTGATCTTTGGGATAAAAATAAAGAATGGTGCAACAGAGATTGCTAACATCTTTCCTCTCTTGTGAATTGATTGTGGAGGATGTGTGTGGGCATATGTTCTAGTGTTGATTTACTAATCACACACAAAAAAAATCATACTGCAGCTTTGTTGAAACTTGTCTTGCAAGATGCTGAAAGCTGCTGTTGACTTACTAATAATAATGAAAAAAGAAAGATCTGGCTAGGTATTAACCTCATGCTAACCAGAGTAAAACATTCCTTGTACTGCGAACTGAAAGCCTTGTATTTTGTGGTGCCAGAATAATAAAGAGGCTTGATACTTAGATTTTTTATTTTTACTTTTTCCCTGACTCAGGGTGACTTTAAAGTAAAAATTTACAGCTGTGTTTATCTTAAAGTATTTTGTCCAGGAGGTTATTTGTTAAACTAAGTTCCCCCCCCCCCCCCCCCCCCCCCGCAAAGTGTCACTGCAAAAAATTCTTCTTCTGTTGCTATTACAGATGATTAGGAAGAAATCAAATGCCTTTTCAAAGGAGCGTTGTGCTTGTTCTATGACAGAGTCTTACTAGAGATGTTTGTTTCTGTTGAATGTGTTCACATTCAGTTTTATGTCCTGCTGATACAACTCTTAGCTTATGCTGGTCTGACAAAATGATGCTTCCAATATTCAAGTGTTCCTGCTCCATTACCTCAATGTTATTATATCACTATATTACTGTTAGGATATTGCAAGCAGTTCTCCGGCAACTATTCCATAATACCACTGACACAGCCCAGCCTGGTTACATTTGGAGCTCTGAGTCACAATGTTTGAACTTAAAGCTTTTGTAGTGTTTCGAAATACTTCTTTTGAAAGCGCCCTGTTGTGAGCATTACGGTGTGGTTCTATGCAAGGCCAAGGTGTACACATTCTGCAGGAATAAAGATTATTCAGATGTTCCGGAAAGGGTGAGGAAGTGTTAGATAAAGAAAAATGTCAGGAAATGCGGCAAGAGCTGTGGCAGCCTTGTCAAAGCTGCTGATTCTTTGCAGAGCACAGTCCCATACCGTCTGGGGCACACCAGCAATGTTCAGCTGACAGTGTGTTCCCATATCCCATAGGAAAAGGCACCTTTGGCCAGCAAAGCAAGGAAAATGTTCTGAGGGACTCAGAGGGCAGGTCTGTGGTAGGGTGGAGATACTTAACATACCTTCATGACTTAGCTGGAGGTACTGGAATGCAGGCTGGCCATGGCATCTGTAAAGACATATATATTGCCATGGCCAGACTGTTTTTAGGTACCCAAGTTATTTCCATACCTTGTGTGATGTTATCCACAAAAGATGAAAGAACTCAGGTACTTTACAAATCAAGTGTGTGTTACAACAACTCTCCCAGTGGACTGTGGCATGCTGCTTTCTTTTCTCCTTTGTACCTCAAATAGCAACAGACTACATGGAGATACCGTAGTTGAAAGTAGCAGATCACCTTATGATTATGTATGTGCAGCATGAATTACAAAAGAACAGAATGAATACACTGAAACTGTGCAGCATCCCCTATTGTAAACTAGCAAAAAGCTGGTGTTCAAATTGAAGTAAATCACAAATATGCCTTCTGTTACAATGAAAACAAAATTGGAATAAGGCTATGTACCCAGCAATACTAAACATGTACAATAAATTTATCAAGAAGTAGAACTGCTGCTAATCAATGTGACGATTCAATATTAAGACTACATAATGCTATAGGACTATTATTTCAAATGTACTTCAAATTTTATTATCTACAATAGAGTGTTTTTATGTTCCTACTTCACCACAAAGTTTTGGCTTCTAGGTGGGGCCAGTCTGTTATCTACACATCTGGGGAAGCCTTCTTAATTGACTTAAATATTAATTCCTGTGCTTTATCTGTACTTGTGCTTCTGCATGCAGGCTATAGTTAATGGTTATGCATATCTGCAAATTGACTACCTCTTGTAATAGCTGCTGCTTCTGACACCAAACAGATTGTTCAGTGATGCAAACTTTCTCCATAAGATGATACCCTGATTCTTCCTTCTCAAAGCGGCTGTCATTTTGGCATCCTGAGGCTGAAATAAACTTGGCGTGCAGCCCCAGGAACACAGGATCCGAAGGGCTTGCAGTCACTGTTGACAGGCACAGGCTTGTACCATGACCTGATCCCCCTGCGTGGTGATTGCTCTGCCATGTGCAGTTGGTCATCAAGTGCTTGTAACATCTGTTGATTGTTGTTTATTGTCTGAAGAACACTCATCTTCTCAGATTTCTTTTCTAGGTGCTGTACACCTGGTGGATCTGGTAGTTGAATTTCCACAAATAAAGACAAATCAGTTCCTTCTCCCAACAATGGTCAGTCAGCTTCAGGGACGACAGTAAAGGGCTTGAAAACTGGCATGTTGAAGGTTGGAGCAGAACAGAGAGAACTCCTGGAGTCTTTAAATATTATGTGAAAATGAAGTGATGAAGTGGAGCAGAGGAATACTTTGACACTGAACACTTATTCTCTGATAAGTACAGCTGCAACCCACATTGTACTGCAAAAATTCCCAGAGATGGAGGGTCAGAAAGCGTCATGAGGGACATTAGTGCTTACCTACAATGAAGCATGCTTTTTACTAACACAGCGTGTTACTCAAAGGATGGGGACTGTCTGTCAAATGTGCATATGTTCTGGTATCCCAGCTCAGCAGCTGATAGCTGTACAGAAGCGAACTTGTGAATTTTCTCAGATTTAGACAGGGCTTTTATAACAAGGCAGAGGGGGAGGGAGAATTCAGAAACCAGATCTGGCTGTGGGTTCTGCTGCTGCAGCTTTCCTCTGTGATACTGGGGCACTCTGTTGCCCTTAAGTATACATCAATCTTTTCCACTTGGAAATGGAGATTATAATACTGCTATACCTCACAGGGGAAGAATGAGAATGCTTTGTTATGTCCTGCATGGAAAACACATCATTACTGTAGAATAACTGCATTTTATTTGATTAATGTTAAGAACAGATCTACAGTAAAACAGGTCAGTGTGCCTTTATTTGCACTCAAGAAGCAAGTAATCATGCTTTGATGTAACTGCCAGTTAGGTTGCTGAATTGCTTAGAAGTGGACCTTGATCCTTGGAGATGCTGATTGAGTGAAATGCATGCATTCAGTTCCTATTACTGAACTTTTTCTAAACTCGGTGTGGTCAGAAATTCACAGAAGTTTACTTGCTTGTATGCTGGAAAACATACTATTTGTCTGGTATGTACTAAAACCACACACACACAAGTAAAGAAAGCAATATATGTGTGCCATGCAAGAAATTATAGGAAAGGTGCAGCCGTAGTGAAAACTGAGAACACCTGTACCTTCCTCAGTTGTTCCTGTTCCCAGATGTATGGAATAAGCTTGGATGCGGTTGGGGTGTTCTCTTTGAGACTGCTGGTGTGATAGACACATAAATAAACAAATTAGAGAACTCCCAGCACACCCACACAAGGAGTGTTAATTGCAGTTGAAGAAAATATACGTAGTTGTTAAAATGTATGTTTTAGAATAGTACTTCTTATGACATAAAACTGGACTCATTTAAATGTGAATACCTTATGAAAGTTCAAAACCTGATTTTTAGAACTCTCAGAAAGAAAATTTCTCCTGACAGAATTAATCTGGAGAGAATGACCAAGCAAGCAATGGTCTGAAAATAAAGATTAGAGTAGTTAGTGTATAGAAATGTGGAAATGTGTTTGTGCCATAAATCTTTTACCAATTTGTAATGTTATTGGAATAATTGTTTAAAACTCAGTGCTTTAAATCTCGACTGTGTACAAGGCACAAGTCATTTTGCCTTTTTGTAGAAAGGGCACTTGAAATTTAGATGTGTAGAAAGATGAGGAAAAAATAGTGAGAGAACCTAATACACAATGAGTACAAAATTCAAAACTGCATTTGAAACATTCCAAATACAATATAAAAATTTGCACTTTCGTAATTGATGAATGACCTCTCCTTCCTTGCCCCAGATTTTAGTAATTTGCAACAAAAGAACAAATCACTTCAAATCAGCGAAGCCAACACAGCAGCTTCCATAAAACCCTCTGCCAAACTGATTAGATTTGCAATTCATTCACTAAAGCCTGCCTGGTCATGGCAGCATCATGCAATGAATCTTTTCATTGAATAAAACTGGAATTGCAGAAGAACTAATTTTTTTTTGTATGAATACTTCTGTAGTGCTTGTTTAAACATGAAACTCTTCCTGATTAACTCATGTGTGAGCAGTCTTATTCTAGAATTTTTAAAAAAAATCTTCCTGTAATCTTCCTGTTAGCTTAATGTAGTTGTTTAATAGTTATTTAATAATTGTTTAATAATTAAACAGAAGCAGTTAATTGGAAAGTACTGCATATGTAGTCCCAGTCTTTTTCCTTTGGTGGATGTAAAAGGTTAGTGGTTGGATAAAGAAGTGGTATTTTTAAAAATTCTTGCTTGGGTAACAGATTTTCTTATTTTATTGTTTTCTTAATTTGTTAATTTGTTGGACTAAATGAGAAAGTGAAAGTATATTATAGTTTTTGCATGTAAAATAGCAGTACAGGCAGATTGGCATGAAGGTAGAAGAATCTTTTGTTTCTCTACAATAACTTATGAAGCTCCAGAAACTAAAGGTTGCATTGCTCAGCAGGGAGCTTATGTGAACTACAGTGTGTCCTCAGCCTCCACATAACTGCTATTCACATCCAGGCAAAGCAGGAAGAGAGAACAAACTTAATTTCATTCAGACAGTAGCGCAAATCCTGGGCAGACTGGACCTTTACAGACTTTATTTAGGATTTTTTTTTTTACAGCCTTTGCATAATTAACATTTTCATCATTGTTAGTGAGTGTGTTAGCAAGTGAGACTTAATATAACAAAAGTTTGGATTTGTTCACTACGGATTGATTTAAAAGACTAATTAAAACTATATATTGTCCAGAAAAAAATATTTTTAAATGGTGATCCAAACAAAGTATAAGAGATGACTGTGGTCTCAGTTCTACCTTGTCCAATTTGTTCTTCAGGAATAAGGATGTTAATCTACAGAGAAAAGTGAATACATTTGTTAGATTTATTTTTATTTTAAAAAGAAAAAATACTTCTATTAGCAAAGAAGAAGTAAAGAAAGTAGAGGAGGCATCTTTCTGAGGCAGCTAGATTTAGACCTTAACCAGAGAAGCAGCCTCTGCTGGCTCTGTCTGCAGTGGTCTGAAAGCCATGTTTAAACACGTCTTCAACACAGGTCCTGTTGAATCAGTGGCAGACATGGTTTGGTTGGCACATGTGATTGCAGTGGCCATAGTACCAAAATCGTAGCATTTTTATAGATAGTGACAACCAAAAAACTTATATCTATTTAAAAATAATAAAGTCACATTTCTTTGCATGATTCTTGTCAATCACTGGAAAACTCTGTGCAAACTGAGCTTGGCTTTACCTCCTCCATGGAAGCCAAACAGCCAGCTGGCTGCCCTCACAGCTGGGTGTGATCCAGGACCTGATGGGGGGAACAGGTGTAACAAGTGTGGTAATGACCAAGCAGCTGCTTCCACTAGTTTGCTGCAACGGGAGTTGGGGGTCTTGGTTGCTCTGTACTGTAAGCTAGATAAGCTAGACAGTGACTTAGAAACCAAATTCCTCAAATGACTGTAATTGCTGGTCTTGTGCTTTGCAGACTCTGTCCCAGGGCCAGGTCCTGTCTGTCCAGCACCCGGTGCAGCTCTTGGAGTTAAGTGCTATCAAAGTTGTGTTGACTTGTGCTTTGGGTGATGGCCAAGACTCTTTAGTCAGAATCTGTGTAAGCTAGGAGAACAAAAGCATTTTGTCCTGAACGATGATTATTTTTGGCTCTTGATGGAATTAAAATGTGTCCCATGAAAGTTCATCTTGCTTCTCGAGTTCCTGGGGAGAATCTCCAGGGAGATCCTATGAATATCTTGCTTGTAAACCTCTCTCTTCCTTCCCAACTCCCTGCCAGCACCTACCCAAGAAATACCTTGCTTATATTTTAATCTCCTCTGCTAGCCTATGAGCAATGGTTGGCTGCTTTGGCCCAAATTGGCTGGAAGAGGTACACACAGGCAGACATTGAGGGAGAGTTGGCTATAATTGCCCAAAAGTTTGCATCTGATATCAGATTATGTCTCTCTGCCCTGGTGAACAATGGTACAAGACAAGGAAGGTTTCATGTACAGGACAATGTTGTAGGTCGAGCAACATGCATAGTACAGACAGGTCTGGGACGCAGTTAGTGTTACAAGTTTCACCCATGGTGAAGTAAGAGATTTGGAGATACATATGTCTGGCTGAAAGAGCCACAAAAGGGGGCTGCGAAGAGGCCTATTTAGGTTTGATATTAGGAAAAACTTCTTCACTGAAAGGGTTATCAGGCATTGGAACACGCTGCCCAGGGAGGTGGTGGAGTCTCCATCCCTGGAGGTATTTAAAAGAAGGGTAGATGTGGTGCTTGAGGATATGGTTTAGTGGTGGACTTGGGAGTGATAGGTTAGCGGTTGGACTCGATGATCTTAAGGGTCTTTCCAACCTTAATAATTCTATGATTTTATGATTCTATGATGTGTATAATGATCATAGAGTCATAGAATGTCCTGAGTTGGAAGGGACTGACAAAGATCGTTGAGTCCAGCTCCTGTCCCTGCACAAAACAACCCCAAAATTCACACCATGTCTCCAAGGGCATTGCCTAAGTGCTTCTTGAATATCATCAGGCTGGGTGCTGTGACTACCTCCCTGGAGAGTCTGTTCCGGTGCTCCACCACCCTCTGGGTGAAGAACTTTTTCCTAGTATCCAGCCTAAACCTCCCCTGCACATCTTCCTGCCATTCCCTTGGGTCCTGTCATTGGTCACCAGAGAGCAGAGATCAGTGCCTGCCCCTCCTCCTCCCCTTGTGAGTAAGGTGCAGACTGTGATGAGGTCTCCCCTGAGTCTTCTCTTCTCTGGGCTGAACAAACCAAGTGACTTTAGCTGCTCCTCATATGGTTTCTCCTCTAAACCCTTCAACTTCATGGCCTTCCTCTGGAGACTCTCTAGTAGCTACCAGGGCACACTGTTGGCTCATGTTCAACTTGCCATCAACCAGAACCCTCAGGTCCCTCTCTGCAGAGCTGGTCTCCAGCCTCCTGTTCTCCCGCCTGTATGTACATCCAGGGTTGCCATGCCCCAGGTGTAAAATCTGGCACTTGCCCTTGTTAAACTTAAAATGGTTAGTAATTGCCCAGCTCTCCAGTCTGTCCAGATCCCTCTGCCGGACCTCTCTGCCCTCCAGAGTGTCAACAGCTCCTCCCAATTTTGTGTCATCAGCAAACTTAATCAGTATTCCTTCCAGTCCTGTGTCCAAGTCATTTACAAAGAGATTAAAGAGTACCAGCCCCAAGATGGATCCCCACAGAACCCCCCTAGTGACTGGCTGCCAGCCTGATGTAACCCCATTTACTATGACCCTTTGAGCCCGACCCATCAGCAATTGCTCACCCACTGCATTATGTGTTTATCCAGCTGTACGCTGGACGTTTTGTCCAGCTCTGCCAGGAGGGAATCCTCTGGCTTTTGGATAGCCATGAGGGCCAAGTACTCTACAGCCTATGCAAAAAGGGGCATACTGTAACAAAGCGGGGAGAGAAAGGCTTGCCCTGCCCTGAGCATTTGCATCTGATTATAGCTCCAGTATAAAACCATGCCTATCTGAAGTCAGAGCTCTGCATAAAAGGTGCCAACAGTTCTTGGGACAAGGACAGTTTGAGAGTCAGGGAATTAATCCATCTTATTTGATCTTTTGTCCTAACACAAAAGTGAACCTGTTCCTAAATTTAACACACATCTGTGGCTATTCTGAAACTGCTGCAAATTAAACAAGAGGAGTTCAACCTGCCAAACTTCAGTTGCTACTGAAAGTTCTGTATACAGTTGCTATCATTGTTGAAATAAAGACCAAAGATACTGTACTCGTAAAGGGGTAAATTATGCTTACCATCCAATTTATATTCCTGGCTCTTCTACTTAAGTTTTTCTGTTCAGCCATTTACTGTATCTCAGTTTATCTATCTGAAAAAAAATTATTTAAGGGACAAAATGGTTGAGTCAAAAAGCTTGACTGGAGAGCTCTGAGTTCCTTCAGTAAAAAATATTACATGATGGCAAGAAAGAATACCAGTATGGGTAAGCTATGTAATATTGTATGTGCTCAAAATGAGGACTCAGATGTTTAAACTTAGGCTGCCCTTACTGGGGTAAGTCTTACACAGTGGTGTATGTAACTAGTGAATTAGAATATAAGCATACATTAAAAAATGACTGCGGTTTTATGCCTTAGTTATCAGTAATTTTGAAGGAACGTCCTTAATTCCTTCCCCAGCAATACAAACAATGGGTGTTTAGCTGCCATTTGTCACCAGCATTTCTCTGATCTCTGCCTAGCTACACTCATAAAGTGCCTCCAAGTATGTTTACAAAGATGTTTACTCTCCAAACAGTTCAGGCTGGTCATTCTGAAACTACTTAAGGAATGTACCCGACAACTTGGGTGGAAGAATATCCTCTTGATGTGTAAGCGGTCACAGTTTTCACCAAAATTCTGAGTCTGGACTGAAGTATTTATTCCAACTTGCATTTTTATTTATGTAATACTTTTGTAAGTTATGTAGAAATATTACGTTAAAGCCATGATACTAAATGTTAAAAACTCAGAGTCTTTAAACCTGGAATATCATGTCAAATTCTAATTTGTCTACAGAGGTAAAATATTTTTACTTTGCAAGCCAGTAAAGAATGGCAGAATGATGTCTATAGTTGTTTTAGACATCAAAGAGAAAAAAGAAAGTCGTAAGAACATAGCAATATCTTCATCTGGAACTGTAGTTAATCTGATTTAAATATAGCAACAAGTAAAAAAGCTGCATCTTAGGATTTTTTCTGAAAAGATAGTAAAGAAAGATTGAGACATTCTTAATTCAGTTAGTAAATAATACAAGTACGATGAATGCAGTTCTGTATTATTCAGAATACCAAGTGTGTAAATATAATTGCTTTAACACTCTGGTTTCTAGACTGCTCGGAGCAAAACATTTTGCTTACATGGTATTGAGCAGTCTGTCTTCCTTACTGCTGTAAGCACCTCTATCTCCAGTGCTGCTTGTTCGCTAGTCCTAACATCATTTTTAATAGAGAACCAAGAAAAGCCATAGAGGATATACTTTTGAAAATAGTCTGATAGCCTGGCTGCATAAAAATTCAGCTTTACTGTAGCTGCTGAGATGCATCTGTTCAATAAATGCAATAAATTTAAATAATTTGGAGAACATGCAGTTCTAAAAATGGTATGTGCATTGAGTTCAGAAGAAACCATCCACAAGGTTGATCAGGGCTACTAATACTTAAAATTAGTTTGTATTTCTGAACTGAAACAACTCTATAGCTTTAGAACTTGCACAGTGAACCAAATCTTCTTGTATCACTTTTTCATCTGGAATTTTACCAATTATAAAATCAAGCCCTTTTTTTTTTTTTTTTTTTTTTTGGAAATGAAATGGGAAGTGGATGTTTACATGTTACATGTTTTAGCTTTTCAAGACCATTTGATGTGTTGCATTAGAGCTGCACAGCTGAGTACCCACAAGTTGTGTATTTCTTTGCGTAGTTTTTGTTCATTTAAATAATAAAAGTTCAGAAATGTAAAGCATTATGCCTTGCCTTCCTTTTAGGGAAAGCCTACAATGTCTTGCCAAGCTCCAGCTTTTCCATCCCACCTCTTCTATTTTCCAGAAATTATTTTTTTCCCTTTGTAATTAGCCACACGGTTGTATGGAGGAGGAAGGCATTGCTGGCACTGAGGCTTGCTCAATATGTACACGCAGCAGGCGAACACCTTGTAGCCCTTTGGACGAGTATCAACACAGCATTAATAAGCAGGCAGCTTGAAAACTCGGCAACAGCGGAGCATTTGTTACGGAAAAGAGAGACGGCTTTGATCTGGCCATTGCCTTTCTTAGAATCACCCCGTTATTATGCATAACAGAGTGCTCACGTGTAATTGGTCATCATACCTAATCTTGGTCCCCCTTTATACAGGGATGGTACAAAAGAGGAATTCCTGAAGTACGTGTTAGTTATAGATAACCCGCAGCGTGTTTGTTTTGGACGAAAAACAAAGGAAGGAAACTGACATTTTTTTTAAACTTTTTTCTCTCCTCATCTAGAGCAAATGAAAAATAGTACAAAATGATGAGAGACTATCCAAGGTAACTCTGAGCTGTTTCTGTGCAGTTCTGCTCCACCCTGTATATGGTCTATTTTTGTTGTTCCTGCTGTGGTCACTTGAGACAGGTTTTAATATAACTGTGTCTTGGAATGCTTGTTACTGCATCTGGAGATGAGAAAACTCCGTTTCCCCTCAGCAACCTCTGTGGATAACAACAAACAGGTACAACATGCCCAGGCAGCGCTGGTTGGAGGGAGGGAGGGAGAGGGAGAAGTCAGACGAACCTAATGTGCCAGTATCATTCAGGTGGCTCCAGATGAAAGTATTTCTGTGACTCCTTACACAAGTTACTGAGTACAAGCATTACTTAAAAAGTAACTATAGTTACTTTAAGAGTATTATAAGCATGCAAGTTTAAATGGTCCTGAAGGGCAAACTGCACCAAAAAAGACTTTGGTACAGACCTCAACACTATTTTAGAAGACTTGTTTTCAAATCTTCACTAATTACTGTGAAATACGTGGATTGTAGTAAGCCTGCTTTCTTGTAATTAGTCTGGGACCCGCTCCCTCTTATGGTTCTTCAGTGAAACCGAAGGGCAGTGTTCATGCCAGTACAGTTTTCTGCCGTGGCAGTGACTGTGAAGCGACTAACACTGGATTAAGACTTTGAACGAGTTGGGCATGAAGAGCAAGCAGGGAAGGACTATATTAGCAATAAACATCTGGGAGCCTAATTTAACAACACGTTTTGTTTCCACATTAGATGTACATTTCTGGTGCTTTTTCTCTGCTCTTTTGATCAAGGGTGTTTTGGACTTGAGCCAAAGACTTGTCTCTACATGGAGTTATCCTAGAATAATTACTCGGGGAAAAAGTAGCCTGGATTAACTCCATGGGAGCAGAGTATTGTTCCAGAAGGAGTTATGTGGGGTATCAACATATTTGAGTGCTCTGTCTTGATTGATCTTTTCTCACTTTTCCTGGAATCTCTAGTGTGAGAAGGGAAGCTTCACTCTTTGTATCTTGGGTATTAGTAGAAAAGAACAGAGTATTCTCGTGCTGCTTTAAAACCTTACATCTACTTCCCTAAACTGGAGCACTAAACCAAGACTCTTGTTACAGACAAACGAAAACCTCTGTTGGGTGGATGAAGCATGTTAAGGTATACTTGCAACTACCCTTTTGGAGTTACGGGTGAAAAATCATGAGATAAAATGATCTGGGATCCAAACCCACATATTGTTTTCCTACAATTAACAGGTACAGGGAAGAAATTCTCAGATCTGTTCTGAGATAGGAGACAGTGGAGGAATGAGGTTTAAAGACGAATTGTGTGTAGTCTTGAGGCTCTGTCCTCATGTGCTGTCTGAAGCATTGATATCCCGCCCCCCCCGATGTGTTGTTTGGGGAACACAGACTGAATGCGAGAAGCACCTGTATACTGGGCCCTGCTGCCCATGGCTCTGTATTGACGTTGGAGCATTTCAGAAAGGTGTTACGCACATGGTCCGTACCTTGACGTGTCGCTCAGCACCAGCCAGAGCGGTATGTGGTCTCACCACCCCCCGTGCCCCCTGGCGGGGGTCTCCGCCCTTCCCGGCCCCAGTGCCCGCGGGCTGCGGCCCGGCCCTCACCTGCGGCTCTGGCCCGCCCCCCGGCACAGAGGTGTTCTCAGCGGACTCCCGCGCGTGGGTGCGCGGGAGGCGGCCGGCTGCCCTTCCCGGGGGGCACGCGGGGCTCCCCGGCACGTCCCGCCGCTCGGGGGCCGGGCAGCCGGCGGAGGGCGGGGCGGGGCGGGCTCCGTCACGGCGCGCGGAGGCGACGGGGCACAACGGGCGCCCTCAGCGCGGGGAGCGGCGGCGCTCGGTAGCTCGCGGCGGGTTCCCGGGGCCGGCAGGAGCAGATGGCGGCCGCGCTCCTCTTCTACCTGCCCTTCCTGCCAGGGCTGGCCGGCGCCTTCAACCTGGACACGGACAACGTGATCAGCTGGCGCGGGGAGCCGGACAGCCTCTTCGGCTTCTCCCTGGCCATGCACCGGCAGCTGCAGCCGCAGGAGAAACGGCTGTAAGTGTCCCCGCGCCCCGCCTGGCCCGTCCTCGGCCGCCGCGGGGGCGCTCCCCCCTGCCACCGCGGGGAAGCTGACGCTGGCGGCGGGCCGGGGCCGCCAGCGCCCACCTGGAGGCCGGCGGCGGGTCGCGGGGCCGGGCGGCGGGCGCCCCGCGGGAAGGGGGCCGGGAGCGGGGCGGCACCTGCCGCGGCCCGTGAGGCGCTGTGGCCGCCCGGAGGGGGGCAGCGTGCGGCCGGGCGGAGCGGCGGGGACGCGCCGGGGAGCGAGGTGCCGCCCTGCCCTTCCCGGCCCCAGCAGGCCACCGGGGCGAGAAGGGGGAAGCGAGCACGGCGCCCGCTGGGAAACCTTCCCGCCGCAGGGCTCTTCTGCGCGGGCCCCCCGGCGGCGCCTCCGCGGGGCCCGGGCGGAACGGGCGGGCTGGGGCCGGCTCCCGGGGCGGTGCCGACCTGTTCCGCCGGGGCTGTGGGTGCCTGTCCTGGTTCTCGGGTTCGTTCTCCCTGCGGTTACCCAGCCTCGGGTAGCGCAGGGGCTGCTGTTCAAGACGGAACCTGCTCGGGAGTGCAGGTGGGAGGTGGTGCAAGGGGAACGAGAAATATAAATCAATGCTGGCGGCGTATGGGTGAAAGCTAGGAACTTCTTTTGGGAAACTCAGAAAGCAAAGTAAGGCTCCTTTGTACGTCTTCAGGATCCTTGCCTCTTCGTGACCCTATCTGGCCCCACCCTACCCTCCGGTACTAGATGAGCGTGTTTTGTGTAAGGTATTGTTCTTAAATAAACGTCCTTTCCCCAGATACTTAGTTTTAATTCAAGGGAAGACAAGCCTATAATCCGTATAGAGTTAACGGGAGAAGAAAGCTGGAAAGAAATCATATCCCTCATAAAGTTAGCTGGTAAAGTTAATCAAAAGTCCTGTGAGTCCATTTTGCTCACGCTTGTGTTCTGTGTGATTTCATAGAAATTACACTGTGTAAAGGAGTATAAATCACAAATGCCCACATTCTGTGTTCCATCTAGTAGATTAAATGACCCATGGTATCCTGAAGAATGAAATACAAGCCTGTGCGCTCCTTTTCAGAGGCCTTTATCTTAATTCTTGATGGGATTACTCTTGCATCAGTCTCATTTTAGTTCTAAGAAAGCAATGCCGGGAGCTTGTTAGTTTCCCATTGTATTGTCAGTACTGGTGGAATGAGTGCGTCAGAGTATGCAGAGACAGAAAGCCAATTACTGAGAAGTCAGTAGAAACACAACAGCCAGTCACGGTATTCAAGCTAGCCTATAATATTTGGCTGAAATGCTTCAGAGATGATTAGCATGAAAGTTATGTATTGTATGTATAGTAAGCGGTTCTTCAGGCAATCCATATCTGGGGACAGAGCAGAGCCAGATGCTCTCTGCCTTGACATGGCTTTCTGAATCCAGGCTTTCATGAGAAGCAAGGGTCTCTCTATCTGAGACAAAACCAGACTAGAGAAACTGTGTTTTATGGTGATGTGCACTTCTGAGTATGAGATGTCTTGGCCATTTTTAAAATGTATTCTTGAACTGTAGCATAGTAGTACTCTTGGAATGAAACCTTTTACAGCAAACAGGCATGTTATAGTCACTCTGAGCATCATTCTTTGTCTGTAAGAATAGCGGTGTGTGGCTGTAAGAGAACAAGACATTAAACGTGCCAAACTGTAACTGTCTTTCATAGTGACAGAGGTGTGTTTAGCTTGCTTTGTGTGATTTCTGTCTCGTGAAACATGGGCGTTTTGTGGGGAAACTTGAAGTGAAGCCTCTCATGTTAGGCTTCACTTGATACTTTTTTATATTTATTGATATTTTTTGATATTTTTTATATGACATTTATATTAGGTAAAAATGATTAACGTTGAACTAATAGAGAACGATTTGTGTGGCCTGTTGCATGGAAACCACGTGCAGTTTCTAAATAGCTTGACTCTATAGGTGGAACAAATGGTGTCTGCTGTCCAGACTTGGTGAAAGTGGAAAGTTGTGGGAACGGAGGTCATACTGAGGTCTCCTACTGAGAAGCAAGTATGTCTAATGCCTGTATGCTATCCATTATCTGTAATAGCAGGAATTTCAGTAGTTTGTTCTCAGGGGTGCAATACCTCTGCATTCTCAACTACCTTTTTGTCTGTGTCTTATCTCTGCTGCAAAAGTGGTTTTATGTGCAGCTATCTATTGGTCAGATAGAAGTATTTATTTTACCCCTTCTTCTCAAATAGATGCTAACTTCAAAGCTCAGTTACAGTTCGAGTGTGAACACTGTTGAGTAGTTGCCAAAGTACACAAACCCCATTTCATCATTGAAACTTAATTAAAAGTGACACTTGAGTTCTCATCTGGCAGGGACCACCATTCCAAAAAAACCTGCCAACCCGAGCATCTGCTGCCCCTCCAATTTTACAAAATCAGAAATAGTTTGTTACAGACATGTGCAAGATCGGTCAGTCCTTGGAAAAACAAGCAAATGAGAGAAGGTGAAAAACATGAATTCTATTCAAGGGCTGTTAGTCCGTGGCTTGGAGCAAGTCTTGGTAAAACAAACTAAATGATGTGTAGTTTTTCTCTTGCCTCACTTAAGTGGTTTTTAAGCAAAATGGTTCCTTCTTCCTCACACCGGACAGTGCAATGTTAAACGTTATGAAAATCCTCTGCAAAGGTGAGGGTAGAGAATGTCCAGGAAGTGTGACAAATAAAGGCACAGCTGAGACAGCCTTTAATTAAACATGGCATATGCTTCTGATCACCTTTTTTCTTAGTCAGAGCATATTATGGATTACATATTAGCTTTGAATGGCAATATTATCATTTATTAGTGTTAGCTACTATGTTTGCTAATGAGGAATTACTTAACTCCCAACAATATGGGTAGGTGACTGTTCAAGAACTGCTTTGACTTCAGTTGTAAATGGTGCTGAGTATAAGGCTATGGACTAGTAACAGGATTTCATTTTTCTGTGTGAATATCTTCAGGTGAGAAAAGTTGCGAAGTTTGTCAGTTGGAGAGGAGAAAAACTTTATTAAATCACAGTGACTGAAAGTGGACTGCTAACGGTATGAGGGTGTGAAAGACAGCCAAACACAATCTTAATGTGCTTAAGGACGCATTAACATTGGAGGTACTAAGGGCAGCCTGCTTGGATTTCTGTGTACGGTTCTGGTTCATTATCAAGCACAGTGAATCAGGTAGCAGAAAAAGCTAATGGAGCTCTGAGAGCTGAGCTTGTTGCCCTGCATAAAATTGTTCTGTTTTTAATCTGTCAATATGACGAAAATAAGGGAGTTCTGGTTCTGCAAGAGGGTGGTGGCACAACAGCAGCGTGTTTCAACTGCAAACTGCAAGAAAGTTTGTAGCTTGGAGGGGCCTGGGACTCAGGGACAGTGTAGCTATAGGAGTAATGTAGTTAACCTATGATGGAGAATGAAAGTATACCTAGCATCTGTAAAAGGGGACTATAGTATTATAAATATCTTGCTATTATAATAAACATATTTACTAGCAACTCACTTTGTATAGAGTGAGTGTAGACACATGTGTAGTTTTATATATATATATAAAATATATATACAAATGATATATAAGTGTACACACTCCTTGTAAGAGGTCTAGCAGGTCCATTCCAGTCCTTTTTTGGTTGGAATTCACAATGATTTAAGCAAATATCTTGAATTAGAACACAAGCCCGAAGAATACCTACCTTGTCAGAATTACTGACAAGTAAAGTTATATGTATTATTTTCAGTACAGGTATGGAGCTCAGTGATCTGGATGAGGGGATCAAGTGCACCCTTAGTAAGTTTGCAGATGACACCAAGTTGGGTGGAGTGTTGATCTGCTCAAAGGTAGGAAGGCTCTGCAGAGGGACCTGGACAGGCTGGATTGATGGGCCAAGGTCAGTAGTATGAGGTTTAACAAGGCCAAGTGCCAGGTCCTGCACTTTGGTCACAACAACCCCATGCAACGCTACAGGCTTGAGGAAGAGTGGCTGGAGAGCTGCCTGGCGGAGAAGGTGCTGGTTGACAGCGGGCTGAACATGAGCCAGCAGTGTGCCCGGGTGGCTGAGAAGGCCAATGGCATCCTGGCTTGTATCAGGAATAATATGGCCGGCAGGAGTAGGGAAGTGATCGTGCCCCTGTGCTTGGCACTGGTGGGGCCGCACCTTGAATACTGTGTTCAGTTTTGGACCCCTCAGTACAAGAAGGACATGGAGTTGCTGGAGCGTGTCCAGAGAAGGGCAATGAAGTTGGTGAAGGGTCTAGAGAGCAAGTCTAATGAGGAGAGGTTGAGGGACCTGGGGTTGTTTAGTCTGCAGAAGAGGAGGCTGAGGGGAGACTTCATTGCTCTCTACAACTACCTGAAAGGAGGTTGTAGTGAGGTGGGTGTTGGTCTCTTCTCCCAGGTCACTAGTGATAGAATGAGAGGAAACATCTTCAAGCTGCATCAGGGGATAATTAGATTGGATATTAGGAAAAATTTCTTTACTCAAAGAGTGGTCAGGCATTGGAACAGGTTGCCCAGAGAGGTGGTGGAGTCGCCATCCCTGGAGGTATTTAAAAAACGTGCAGACGTGGCACTTTGGGACATGGTTTAGGAGACATGGTAGTGTTGGGTTGATGGTGGGACTTGATGATCCTAGAAATCTTTTCCAACCTTAATGATTCAATGATTCTATGAATTTGTGTAGGCTTCTTGTTACTGTTCAGGGCGAAAAGGGTGAGATGGTTGTAAGAAGTGTTTGAGATCTCATCAGCTGAAAAGCTGTGTGGCTGAAAGCTGTGGTTAGGCACTTCATGCAAAGACTGCACTGACCATTAGCAGCCATAAAGTCCTAAAACCTGCAGTATCTTATGGAAATTTTTACTTGTGGCAGGTTTTGCTGATACTGCACATCTCTACTGAGAGCTCTTGTATCAATACATAACAAAGTTGCCTTTGGTCAGCAGGGCTGCTGACATTGCTATACTGTGGCAATGCATCCCCAGCGGCATTTAGCCAGTACTTCTGTGTTGGCTGAGGTCTTGTGCTCATAGACACTTTGCTCCAGCAAAAAGAGACCTGGATTTTGCTGGTCTGCAGTGGAAAATGACAATTTCTGTTTGCAGAGGTGATGTAGTGTAACTCAGGCTTCAGGTGGACTGAATTAATGGCAGTGCATATTTACATGTTCAGGATTTAAATGCTTTACTAATGCTGATCTTTAGTGCTCCTGTCAGTTAAAAAAAGAAAAAGGACTTATTATTAGTTTTACTTTTTTTTTAAAGACACTGTCCCTACTGTGTCATTGTACTTAGTTTTTTTTCTTGAGTATGTCTGTCTTTTTGTGTATGCAAGCTATTCTTGGATAACCTGCTTAGCATGATTACTTTCTTAATTAGTGATAGTAGAGGAGTTTGTCTATGTTTGAGATAGGTGTCCTGTGGTAAAGGTCAGGATCAAACGGGGTTAGAAAGGAGGAGGGAGGAATAGTTTAAGAGTTTCCCTGTAGTGGTAATGGAAGGATTTTTAAAAAGATCCATCATGCTAATATCATGGATGAAAGAAGTGAGAAGACAAATTTACATTGCATAATTGGGGAAGAACGTGGAACTGCTATAGATGGAGTCAAACTGCAGAAGGCAAGCTTTTTCCCAGTGCTAAGTCTGAGTTTTGCTGTGGGTTATCTGTGGCAGAGGCACAGCTGACAGGTTTATAGGTCAGGTGTACAAAAGGTTGTACATAAATTGTCACTATGACTCCTGTGCTTGCAGGTGGAAAGAGGAGGTCTTTATTTTGGGGTGGTTTTTTTTTCCCCTTCAAAGGAACAGGAAAGTATTGTGCACTCCGTCTCTACTCAAGCAAGAAGGATGAAACTGAGCGTTGAGCTGATACACGCTAGGAAGCTGCACTAGCGTAACCACTTCCATCCGTCTAGAAAAAGAGCAGACCCTGCAAGGCACTAGTGAAGTCACAGGTCATACAGCAAAAATGTGCTTCCACCAGGACCGTTTAGTCCAGGTGGCTCTAAAAAGGCTGTGTCAGGAAAGATACATTGCAGTACAGTCCCTTGCCATTAGCTGCGTGAGTTCACAGGTTCAACTTTACTGCAGTGTTAACTGGTATGACAGATGTCCATAGTGTAAAGCTAACCTTCCCACATGGTAAGCAGCAAACCTCTTATCCCAGTCCTCCATCCCTTTGAAAAACTTGTTTTTCGAGGCCATGTACTTTTCAGATAATTTTTTTTAATATGGTCACTTGTAAGTGCATAAGAATCTTAAGTAACCCTGTGGTAGATGTGTTATTTTTTTTATGCTGGTGTTACTAAGAATTAACAAAATTCATTGCTGAGCTAGTGGGAGTCTTCCTTGAATAGGGGACTGCAGCATATGCCTTTTGCCAGCAGTGATGATAAATGGACCTTCTCTGCAGACTCCAGCTTTGAGAAACAGCCTAGGCTATCAGCTTCAATTACAGCTTATAACATTGTTATGCTCTTACTGGAAGATGCTTGTACCTGCTACAGCTCCTTGGTTTCATAGCTTTTTGGTTTTACCCAATCTGAGCCTGATCAATGAATCAGTTTCTAATGTAAGAGGTACCATGCCTTTGGTGGGGTTGCTAAAGCACGACATTTACAGGGTAGAGGTGGTGATAGGTTTACAAGGATTTTGGTTTATGCTTTCTTCTTTTTAAATGTCTCAATAGATGTGAATGGATGCTTGTGGAGGCACAAATTCCTCACTCTTCATGCTGCGTGTTTGGAAAGAGAAGGGTGCCCTGTAAGCTGTTACTCTGTGTAACACACAGACCTGCCAAGCCATTCCAAGAGCTTTAACATATAAGTGATGGCTCAATTAACCAAAATAGCTTTAAGTTCCTCTGGTCCAAGCGTGTTGTACTCATCCCTTTCTAAAAGGATGACATTTATACCAGGTAGTTCTTATTAAATATTAGGATATAACTCAACCCTGATGAACATAGCATATGTAGTCCAGTGAGCTCTGTTGTGGCCAAAGTATTAGACATGTCTTAGAAAACAGATTGAAAACTTAATCTTGCATCCTCTAAAACTAGCAAGGTTGAAATAGTGTAATGGAACAAAATAACAATGCAGGCAAGGACAGACCTTGATCTCAGGAAGGAGAAAGGCGTTTCGCTTTACTAAAGTGAGTGAAAACTAATGAACTGCACAACATGTGAGTTAAGGACAAAGGAAGAACATTCTCCTTGACAATTTGTTGTGTTCTTGAGCAGGGGCTGTGGGTCCTGACAGCCCTGCTTAATGATGCCCGAAGGCTGGGCAGAAAAGCGGCAGAGGGAGGGCTCACAGTTTGAAAAGCAAGAGAATAAGCTGCTGGTCTTTCCAACTCAGCTGATGTAGACACACACAAATGGGCAAAATAGACATGTCTGTGTGCGGTCTGACTTAAAGCATTCAATGAAACTGTCCTTGAGGTATTCCACTGTGAAAAGGAGTTGTAGTCCTTAACAGTGTTTGCTCTAAATATTGGGTGGGAGAAGTCATCCTATAACCTCTTAGTCTGATGTATAGGTTGGTTTTAGAACTGTAGTTCTAAGTTGGATGGGCTGAAATGGGCTTGAAGAGCAGAACCACTTACCGTCTAAAACCTGAGGCGGGAGTAAGCTGGAGAAACGTGTTTTTTTCTGCAGTTCCCTTCATGCAACGGGAGGTGGGGTGCTGGGGTGCTGACTGGGATGTGCATGCTGCGTGCATGCTCCGCCCTGGTTCTCAGTGCGTGGGCTGGAGCTGAGCAAAGAGTCAAGGCTCTCTGTAGTGCTGGTATCCTGAAAGCTTCAGCTGGCAGACAGCTGCTTGAAGCTCGTTGCTACCCGGATCTTAGGGACTGGCTGGCATAAGAAGCTTCATGGTGCTCTTTAGACTTAGAATGTGACCTACATTGAAATGTGACTTAAAATGTGAGCTACAGAAGGGCAGAAAGTGAGGGACACAGAGAATATTGATCAAGACAGGGTTGTTGAGGGAACCATTTAAGTATCTGAAGAATGTAGCTTGCACAACACGAGGCCTGCTTTGTGTATGTCGCTCTGTTCCAAAGCAGCAGGATTTGGGACAGATGTTCCAGGAGTCCTTCTGCAACAGGGACATTAAAGGGAGCACTATATAATTAAATTATCTATGAGCTGGAGTCTTAAAATTTAACATTTTTATTTGAGGACATAGTTTTCCTTTGGTTTCTGTTATCATGTCTTGAGAGCAGCAAAGAGCTTTCAAACAAATTGTGCACAGAGAGATGAGATGCAGTGGTAGTGTTGGGCACAGAGGCACAGCTGTAGCATGTCTTCCGATAATAATTCTGATACAATCTCTGTATCAATTTCACTCTAGTGCTGGCTGTCTTGGTCATCAATAAGACTATTTAAGCTGGCATATACCTTTAAGAAGAAACCATAAGGCAGCCCTACCATTGTGTATGGATCTGTCTTCATCCAGATGTGGAGTTGTATGTACCACATTGTCTACTCTTAAAAACACCTGTGTAGAGAGTCCTAATTAATCCTTTTTTTTGTTACAGTCTAGTAGAAAAATGTCTTGTACTGTAGTAGGAAATAATAAATAGTCTGTGTTGTATCTTCAGAAGTACTGGGTAACCCCATCAGTCTACACCTGGATTATTTGATGGGTGTGATCTGTAACTGTACAAGACAAATTTAAATCTTTGTAGTATGTAGTAACAAATAAAGTATTTTTATTTAATGAAAGAATTCTAAGTTTCTGAGAAGTCTCTTTACTATTAACTGCCCCTTAATAAGCATTCTGCAGTTGTATATGCTCTTTCTTTCAAAAATCTCAGTGTAATTTGTAGTGATATTATTTAACAGCAAAATAGGAATGAAGAGGAGCACAAAGTCACAGTTGTGTTTTTAGCTAAGATGAGCGCAGTTTTCTGTGTAGTATATGTTACTAGTGTGCTAATATTATTTCATAAATAACAAAGAAAAACTTATGCAGAAGCAGGACAGGTAGGCTGGCTTTTCATAAATGTTTTTTCTTAAGGGATAACAAGCAGAGAAGAATGGTTTACTGATCTAATTTGTTGCTGTCTGGATTCTCCACAAGATAAACCAGAACATTTCCCAAATTGGTGTATTGGGTTGCCTGGCATGTTACAGCAGTAAGTTGTTCACCAGTCAGTGGGAGCC
This sequence comes from Phalacrocorax aristotelis, assembly GCF_949628215.1. NCBI lineage: Eukaryota > Metazoa > Chordata > Aves > Suliformes > Phalacrocoracidae > Phalacrocorax > Phalacrocorax aristotelis. The sequence goes on from NC_134280.1 coordinate 23,864,261, forward strand.
ATTCTTTCCTTCTCTGTTAAACTCTTCCCAAATCCCTTTCCACGTGTGCCAGAGCAACTGTCAGTTTTGTAAGGATTGCAGTCTGCTAAGTTTTCATATGAGGTACCTCATTCATTTCAGAAGAACTGCTGCTTAAAATCAGCTGTTGTTTAAATGTTTCAGAACCAGCCTGGGGCTGGATGAATCATTCTAGCCGTAACTGTAAAAATGCCATGTTTTAGGGACATATTCTGTGGAAAGAACAAGCTGAGATTAGGCTATTGGGCAAATGGCTATTTAAAAACAAGTAAGCAAAAGTCTGTATCATCGAATAAGCAGATGGTGGTCTGTGCTGTGAAATGTTAGCTAGGAGATTAATACGTCATAGTGGTGTTTAGCAACAGTAGGTACAGTAAGAGGCACAGGAATATTTGAAAAAAGAAGTATCCAAAAATGGTCTGGAAAACATTGACCAATTCATGCATTAGCACTGGATATTGTTGCTTGAGATATATAAGGAAGTAATGGCAGAAGAATATAGCCTAGAAAAGCAAATGTGAACACGGAAAAAATAAAGCCTCACTTTCATTTTTAAGGGAATTATTCAGCATATTAAAAATAAGTGAACTGAACCATAGGTTCATAAAGCTGTCTTCACAACTTTATCATCAAATGTACTGTGTTCTTGGTAAGATGCACTTCCCTTGGGTTTAAGTTATTGAGAGTATCGCGTGTTCTAAGGCTACTTTGGGAATTCCCTAACTATTGCTTTGAAAAAGAGAATTGCAGCTGTGTTGTTTTAGTTTAAAGAACAGGCCAAATATATTCTGCTGTGAAGTACCTGAGATTAGATTTTGTATCAAAATGATAGTAAAAGGTAAAAAGTACTGGTTCTTGCATTGTGATTTTTGAAGCATTTGCTGGTGTGGACTGATAATTTTGGCTCTTTTGGAATGTTGCCTCTTTTTCTCATTTCCTCTTACAGAACTGTATCTAAAAATATGTAATTTCCTAATAATGATTTCCTTTAGGCAGTTGTACTAATGTGTGTGAGGATGTTTTGACTGTGTGTGGAAGCGAGGTGATCTGCAGTATCAAGAACAGAAGCGAGAAGGGTTCATGGGATGCTCCCTGTTTAGGTGCTGTCTACAGCATAAACATGTACTCGGGTTCCTCCAGGGTAATCCTGCATGGGATTTCACTGTCAGCTGTTGAACTTCAGAGTTACTTTTCAGCTGTATTCTTCTTTGCATTTGTTTTCTATTTTCAAGGAGTTTGGAGATCTTTGAGAAACAAGGTGCAGCAAATAGCAACAATGCTGATCATTCCTAACAGTGTTTGCCGATAGCGTGCATAGGAATGGCAGACTTTCTTACAGAGACTGAGCATCGTTTCTATTTCAGTGAAAATGACAAAAGCGATTTTTCAAATGGACCTAAATGTGCTTAGCTTCTGCCTGCTTCAGCTGGCATTGATACCCTCCTCCAAAGTAGGTCTATAAGATCTATCTTCAAAACACAGCAAAATAAGATTGCAAATATGCTGGGAATGACTTACCCCTGTAACGCCTGAGGTTAGTTGTTCAGCAGCCCATGCGTGGGTTAAAGGTCTGAGGGAAATGCGTGTTTATCCTGGAAGTGCTCAAAAGTCGCAACCAGCTGTTGCTGATTGCAAGACCATTATCATTGTTTGCAGTTGAGTTTTCTGCATCCCTCGTTTCTCATAGCTCTTTTCACGTTACTCTTGTACGGGAATTGTAAGGATTGGGTAGCCTTGCACCTTGTCATTGGTGCTGCCGAAGCTGCGTAGTGGTTAGATCAGCTGCTCTTAGACCTTAGCCATGTCCAGCAGGGTGTGTGAAAAGAGATCACTGCTCATATTTAGTTATCTATGTTTGTTTAGTGTGAAGCAAATCTTAAGTGAAAATAATTTTATTTTCTTGGCGAAAGATGCTAAAATAAATTTGGTATATTTTTTCTTAGATAACAAATTCTTGTAGCTGCTACTAAAAATATGGCATAATCGTGCAAGTCCTTGTAAACTTTCCATCCACTTGCCTTATTTTTCTGCTAGAGAAATGTTTGATAGTTACGTAGTGTGCCCCAGAATATTGCTTGGAGAGGTAGGTTTCTTCTTTCTTCTAAGTCAAGCTATATTCCTGCATATAGTGGAAGAATACTTTGTTGTCAGGTCAGATCCAGTCATAGTAATAGCTGCAATACTGTTTGCACAACTTTCAGCCTACAGGAACACAGGGTGTTAAAAATACTTGAAAACGAATCATTAATTCCAGGTTCTGCGCAAGTGAGAATGTGGGGAGTGGTGAAAGATGGAAAAAAAGTATGTGTGAGGGGAGGCATGTAAAAATTAAGTATGTGTGCGTGTGGAGGGGGAGCAGTATATAGTGGAAGAGAATGCAGTGGGTTTCTTGGCGTAGTCTCAAATATAAGTTATTTTGCGAACAAAAAAATCTTGTTCTTAGGTTTTGCAAGCTGGTTGAAATTCTCAGAGTTTGTACATTCCTAGTCATAATAAAATATAATTGCTTCTTACACAAATATGTATATAGAGAAGTTTCTTGTGAATATATGATTTATTTCTGTTTATGTATTTGATCAGTGTTTCAGTATCTGCATGGAACATTAAAAAAAGGCTCCTTAAGCGCCTTAAGTGTCCCAACTACATGGAAATTTGTACAGCTTGGTTCTCCTATGAAAATACGTTATTGGAGTGATGTTCCTCCAAGTGATTTGAATGCCTGTGTTTTCAGTTAATTTGAAGGAGTGGGGTGACTGTGTGTCAGTACATGTACCAGTGACACATCTGCTTTTGTGATTAAGCTCATGGCTTGAAGAAAAGCCTTACTCAAACTGTGGATCCTGTTATATGTGTTTAACCCAGGGCTATGATGGTCTTAAGACTGAAGGCATAAATTGAAATCTGTGCTTTAGCGTTGCTGTTGAAGTGTTTGTTTGCTGTTCGTTTGTGTACTTTTTCTCTGAAACATGTATTAGGGCTTGTGCATCTGGAAGGTACATGCCTTTTCTACACATGCAGAGCTCTTTAGCCTGCTCCTGCAGGGTACCTCTCTATGGTGCCATGAGCTTATATTGGCAGCTGGGAGGGCCCAGCTTAGCTCAGAGTGCCAGTGTTAGTCTGCTGTGGGTGAGCTTCCCACAGGGGCTCTGGCTGGTGTGTTTCAGCTGAATGTGATTAACTACTTGTGTTCAGACAGTGAGCCTGCCAAAGTTGCATCCTACCATTTCTGTGGTGCGTATCTAGTGCAAGAGGTTTCTACCTGTCTTGTTTTTTTTTCCCCTTACAGGAAGAAAACAGCAGGTGTCTCATAAATTGTGTGTATCGGCGAAGGAACCATGGCTTGGGTTAGCTTGGGGAGCAGTCACTCTTCAAACACTGTGGGGCTGTGGCGTTGGTAGCTGTAGCATGTTATATTGCCCATTGATTCTCAGGTGAAATGTCTGTCCCTCTTACTGTACTTCTTTCATGCCTTTTAGTGGTTTAATTATGGTCATAAATGAAACTGAGGTACTTCATTCAGTAAAGGAAATAGAGGAATGACATTTCAACCCAAATATTTGTTCTGCACTGTAGTAAAACTCGTGCAGGTTTTTTAAAAATGGCATTCAGCATGTTGATGAACAGTATGTGCCTGTTTTGCTTCTTACCTCCCTAACAAGTAGTGCCTTCAAACTGGGAGCACTGCTCTTTCAGATTGCTTTTTGGGGGGGAAAAAAAAAAGTGTGAGCAACTGTTTCCATACTTTGATTACTTCCATGTTCATTTTCTAAAACATGAATCCTAGTAGATGATGTGATACTCCTTTCATTTTTCATGAAGTTCAAAAGGAGGTGGCATATATGGGGGGGTGGAGGTGGTACAAAGACAAGCCCTGCAAATACAGAGAAGTTTACATCTTAATTCAGAGGTTTTCTATGGCATGAATGACCAGCAGCTCAGGAGCAGAAGACAGTAATTCCAGACTTCTGTCATGCCCAGTTCTTACGTGCACCTGTACAATGAGCATGTCCACAAAACACTGTTCACAGCACTAACTCACTGCTTTATATAGTAGTGGCAGCAGCCGCTTCTTTACCAGCCTGCTTTGTTGCAGGAGCTGTGGCAGCGCTGGGTGAGGAGACCGAGCCAGGGCCCTGGTGCATGGGAGCTGTTGCCGCGAGAGTGAGATTGTGGTATGGGGGCAGCAGGGCCAGATAATGCACTCTTTTGGTGCTTGCGGGTGGCTGGGGACTGCTGGGTCACCCCTGCTTTGTTGCAGCCGCCCTTACTAGCTTGTCCTGCTGCTGTTGGGACCTGTGCCTTAGCGCACCGTCGCTGCCTGCCATAGCTGGGTTGTGCACAGCTGACTCTGGTGGGACTCGCATGTTTCAGTGAGCCTAATGCAGACAAACTGGCTGTGGGCTGGCGCTGGGCTGGACGTGCTAGGGCCTCAGCTCCCAGGTTTGTTTCTTGAAATGGTGCACTTGTCACTTCTTGAGTTAAACCTCATGTTGTTATAAGAGGATTTCACGCAGTAACAGGCACCGCTGTCTTAGAAAATCTGAATCCCTTTAACATTATTTCTTCCCTAAGTTTATCATAGGCTAATTATAAAACTGTCTAATACAGGTTTTACAGTATCGCTTCATGCTCAGGTCGTTCCTGGCGCAGGTGTTCTTTCTTTTAAATCTGAAGGAATGTATAGCTTATAAGGGAGAAATTAAAACTCTAAGTATTATGTGGGTTCCACTTGCTATTTGACAATATGAAAAACTGTGAGGTATCTCCTGGTTAAAGCCAGTGTGTGGTGTCTGAAATGGAAAATGGTATTTTGAAATGGGATTTTTGGAGTAGACCAGACTGATTATTGAGGAAAAATGCTTTCTATCAGTGAAACTGAGATCTGCAAAATCTATTTCAAATCCATACAGGCTGGGCTCTGGACCATGAGGGGAAAGGGTTTATTTTTCCGTGTGACTTTCAGAAAGTCAGTAATAAGCGGCCTTTCCAGAACAACAGGTATCTTTGTAGTTCCATTTTTGCTTTGTAGTAGCTTGCCCTAGTCTTTACACCACTTTTGGCTTCTTTTCCCAGCCTCTATCATAATCTGCTTCCTAAAAAAGGCTGAGCAAATAAAACGAAGATCACAGTCCTTTAAGTGCCAAGCCTCCGGGCAAGAGAGATTAATGGTGTACTTGGCAATGGCTTTGCATTGGTAGTTGGAAAATGTAACTGTAGCAGATTAGGAGAATCATCAGTCACTTAAAATGGCTGTTAATAACAGGCTGGCAGCGATGGCTATCTCTGTAAAAAAAGTTCCCTGCTGACAAGTTACTGGCTGTATTTTATTTTTTTTTTGAGAGGCCCAGTCCCATGGTTCAGTTCCAGTTCCTGTTAGCAGCCCGCGTGTATGGAGGAACAATCTCTCTGTGCTAGTTAGTCTGTGGTGCTCCTGTCCTGTGACTTGTTTCTGTTGCTAGAAGCCAAATCCAGGCATAAAGCGGAGAAGGTGCCACCAGTATTCAAACACGGCATCTATCCCGTTGATTGACTTTAGTTATGCTGAAATACTGTGGGGGTTAAGATGTTCCCATTCTCCGCTTTCATTGAGTTTAAAAACTGTTGAGACCAAACTAGTGTGGAGGACTGAAAATACATCTCCAGCGGAGGGCTCTGGATGTCCACATTAAGAGTGGGGGTCTCTGCCTGGAGGTTTTAAACATTTGATACACAACTAGTGACTGTGACTGGTGATTTGGTAGTAAAATTTGATCTAAATATGAGTTAGTGGTAGTTACTCTAATTTCTTGATTTCCTTCAATCCAGTTAAACTTTGCAAGCAAGTACTGGGAGCGTGAGAGGAAAAGGATGCAGGAGTCTGTCTGTCTAGGCAGGGATGGAAGAAGTGTCATATCATTTAGCTTCACCACTTTCCAGACTTGTCCCCCTTGTGTGTGTGGAGTCTTTTTGAAAACAGTGAGGTGCAAAGTCTGCAGTGGCAGTATTGTTATCCGAGAACAGCAACTTTAAACTGGACATTTGTGCTGAAAGAAGGTTGCAAAATTGGAAATTACTTACACCACTGACTATTTTATTCTGCCTATATGTGGAAATGGCTAATGGTTTGTTAACCAGGAAGCACTTTCAGCGATTTCTCCTCCAGTCTGTTAAAGCTCAGAGCTGGCACTACTGATGTGTAGCTGTTACTTTTAAAGAAAGGACGGCAAAGATGTGATTCCTTGTTTGGGGTAGAAGGTACCACAGAAAAGGGAAGAATTTAAGGAATGAAGAAAGCTTTGGGAGATAGCAGAGTATCTAGCTCAGTGCAGACCATGGTATTTTTTGTATTTGTTTAAATCAAAATGTAATTTACTCAATGGAAGCGTCTTACTTTGATGAACAGGATTTGCTTTTGAAAAATGTTGAAGATGTTCTCCCTCCTTTGGCTTGATTTCTTTTGAGTAAGTGTTTATTCCAAAACAGAACTGTAATGAATTGCTGACAATTTTTCTTCTCTGAAGTATATTGTGAAAATCATATGTTGTCCTTAGTTCCAGGCTGTAAATGAGGAAAAGAATTTCACTGTGGAGTGAGGGAACACTTCCAGGAGCTTGGAGGTTTTCTGGATTTCCTTTATTATGGTTTTCTCATCTTAGCTGCAGCTTTCCTTTTGGAAGGGACTGTGGTAGTTTCAGGAGCAGTATTGGAGGGAGTTCAGATAGCTGTGAGCAGAAACTACTCCCACTTCCCACTGTAGTTTTCATTAGTCGAGAAGGAGTCACAGCCACCTACTAAATGTCTCAAAAATTACTGATGAAGGCAGGGAGGGTTTTAAAATCTTGGCCTTACTGCTTAATACTCTGTAATATCTGTTAAAACTGAAAGTTACTTCTGGTGTGTTTTGGTTTGGATTTTAATAACTCTGATGGGCTACTTTTGATGAAATTAAGTTACAGCCTTTCTTCTTGATGTTCACCCAAATGTTCTTGCTGAATACTGGTCAACAGCAGTTGACAAAGTGAGGCCTGGTGCCTGCCCGACTGTGGGCAGTGAGTTCCCATCTCCTTTCACTTCCTCGAAATGTGTGCATTTATAATGTATGTTTTCATCCTACAGGTATCCAGAGGTGTGGTTTGGCTCTGGATCAGGTCAGTAAGATGTCTTGATGCCTTTTCTGAGGCTTGAGTAGTGCTCGGCATAACTGATGAAATGGAGTGTTTTCTTGCCTCAGCTGTTTCGTTCAGGTGTAGCGTAATATTGCTGTGAGGCAGGCTGGGTGTAGATGTGTCCTAGGGTTGTGCAGGGGAACGTGGTGATACGCTGGTCCCTCTCTTGGTAGAGGGGCTTGTGCCTGTCCCTGTTGCACGCTGTGGCTGCACCTCACACATGCAGGTACAGCTGGGGTCACGGTGCCTGCACAATGCAGGCACCATCCACCGGAGCTAAAATTGCATCTCAGTGAGGTCAGTTAGTTAAACTGGCATTACCTGCCAATCCTGGAGCTCTAATCCTATAGGATTATCTCCAGTTTGGCCATGAATATGGGGTTGTAAGGACAGTAAATCTGTCCCCGGAAACAGCAGATGCTCATAATTGGCAGTGGGACTTCAGTCATTATTACATATGTCTAGGAGGTAATTAAGAAAAAGCAATAATTAATCTAATTCTAACCAATAGAGCAACAGGACTGGTTTATTTGGTTTGAAATTAAAATTTTAGTTTGAAATTGGAAGGCACATATTTTAATTACGGGGTATAACTGGAGCTAAAGAGCATTGTAGCTTTGTGCCAGAGTATGAGCAAATTCTGATTTTTTTCCAACATTGTCACTTGAGAGACCCTTCTTTTAATCTCTAGAAATGTAACATAAGGAACTATTCATAAAAGTTTGAACACCTGTGCAGTCTGATTGGCTCAGGGAAAAACTAATAATAAGTTTATAGTATATATTTTAAACAAGAGGAGTGGGGAAAATCAGGATTCAAGTAGTGTGAAGCACCTGATGTAATTTACATGAAGAATAGTAAATTTTGTGTGTGTGTGTATGTCTGACTTTCAGCTCATATGGTAAGCATTTGATACTAAGCCATCATAACCCAAATAATAAAAAGCTTAGGCTCCAACAGGAACTGATCTCAGACATGTTTATGTTCAGTGTATTGTATGGCTGAGCTTCTGTTCTCTGCATAGTAATAAGGCAAACTTGCCATGGGATAGAAAACCAGTAAAATGTCTGCATGTTGGAGTCACTGAGGTTTTAATCTTTGCAGTCTTGACAGTTGGGGCATTGTTTGGTATCTAAATATGGATTCTGGAGCCAGACTTTGGGCATTCTGACCTGAATTGAAAGTAGTGACTGTAGCCCTCATATACTTTCAGGGAGAAGTCCCAGTGGACAAAACAAATCATACTGTGATTATGGGTGGAGAGAAATGAAGAACTTGTTTTTGTCAGTCTTCATTTGCAGAGGAAGTTCTTTGGTTTTAATCTCAGTGTTTCATCTGCCGATATAAGGAGATAGCAGGAGATAGCGGCAGCTAGGAGAGTACCTCCTCGCCCCTCTTACCTCTTTGTTTTTGCAGAAAGAGGCTTCGCTTGCCACTGGGAAAGCTGAAATGGAACATGCATAGCTGCAGAAAAACCTAACTAATTTTTTGCAAAATGAGCTCAAACTTGATTAAAATTCTTTTATTAAAACACAGCCGAGTAAGTAGCCATACAGTATTGACTGGAACATGTCCTCAGTCTGGAAGGACTCTGCTGAGTGTGTAGCACTGCTCAGTGTACAAGCTGATTCATTTGGACTGATGCAGTCATGCTGAAATTCACACTGGTGCACGGCAATGTCATACTGCCTTGGTTTCATGAGCACTTTTATTTTTAAATGAAGTAATTTCCCTTCTATAATAGAATTCTGATTTTTCAAATGTACCTCATGAACAGTAGGCAAGGTGAATAGCAGCTCTGTTGATCATAAGTCACAATGCTTGACAAGGGGTTTTTATGTTTTGCTTGATTTATTCAGCCAAAGATTAGATGCACGTGACTGACTGACTTACATTCCTAGTAATCCTCATAACATTTATAATCCTCATCATCTTTAGTAACCTGTCTTCTAGAACCTGGAAGCATAGGGTTAGTCTTCTCTGCTGTGGTCTTTGGGGCAGGTAAGTAATAAAGAAGTGCAAAGGAGTTATGCCACTTTTTAATATGTCTTTGGCCGCTGCTTGAAAATACATTTCAGTATTTACCACGGTATCTACCTGAAGTGATCTAATCCTTTGCAAGCGCGGGCTCATAGTGTGTGCTACTGTTGAACTGTGTTGTGAATAAGGACTTGTGGGGATGTACCTAACAGAATTCAAGATTTTTGTGTTTGATGAGCCTTTAAGACTGGTGACAGATTCGTGACAAAAGTTCTTTGAAGTCTGGAGGGTTCTAAACAAGTCTGCTTTTAAATGCTTTGTTTACTGTGGAAAATAACCTATGCAAAATTAGGGGGAAATAACTTACACAAGATTTGTATGGGGGTGCGGATGCTGGCGGAAATCGAAGGTCGCCTGTTTCCTTTGAGATCATGTTGGATTGACACTTTTATTTTTTTAAGAAGGCTGGACGATTGCATTTTTCATCTGTTGGTCTCAACAGGTGTCTGTTCAAGATGCCATTGAATGTTTGGGCATCTTACGTGTGGCACATCTTCCCACTTTATCTTCTTTTGGCTATGCCGTTTATTCCCTGATGCCTCAGTAGGTCTCCCCTCTGGCTGAATTGTCATCAAGATTATGGTCACATTGTGGTATGTTGTAAAAGGTATCATTTAGCTAGGGAGAGGATTCAGTCTAGCTATCCCATAGAAAAGAACGGGGTTGTAATTTTCTTGATGTAGCACCACTGCTGTCAGCAGTATGCAGATGGGTGAATTAAACTAAATTAAATATTTCAACTCCAGCAGCTTTTAGTTTTGTTCGCAATTTAAAACAAAAGTTTCTGCTAAAATTTCTGTGAGATTCCATACATCATTTTTACCCCCCAAGCTTTGAATGAAAAAGTAGAAATAATAAAAATACCTATAAGTTAGGAAATCAGTACCTCTACTTTCTTAAATTTATGTCGGTTAATGTACAAAAAAAACCCAAAAAACAAAGAACCCCCACAAAAAAAATACTACTCCAAAAAACCACCACTTCCCAGCCCTTCCCCCAAAAAACCAAACCAAACCAAACTCATCAGTCTTTTCCTGGGGGATAACAGAACTGAGGAAAAAGTGTATATCTTCCTGCCTTAGGAATAGCTCAGAAACAGACACTTTGCAAAAGAATTACTCTAAGACATGAGAGTTAAATGCACTGTTGCCAAAATTAGAAAATGAAGTTGTTAATGGCCTTTCTGAAAGCATGGTGCTTAGATTACAAACTCTTGTGATGACTGCTATGTTTCTGAAAAAATCTTTGAAAAAGATGCCAGACATATGTAGGGGGAAAAGAAGGAAACACTTTAAACCAAAACCCACCCACACTGTGTGTCCTGATTTTGTGTGTCAGGTGAAAGCAAATATTTTACCTGAAGGTTTCACCATTCAGGGGGTTACCTTCATAAGGACAAATTCTGGATTGTGGGAGAATTTATTTCCATAAAAGTGGTCAAAACTTTGCTGTTCCACAATACAGGTGTAATTTTCTGTTTTAAAAAAGTGTGTTTTCTCATAATAAATTTCATTTTGTGTCTCATTACTTCAGTGACATTGAATAAATGTTTTCTTAATAACAAAGGGTATGTATTGATCTTAACTGATCCAGTCTTAACTGTTAGACATGAATAAAAGTGAGTCTCTTTTTTTTTTTAAGAAAAGCATTCTGAGGGACAGCAGTGTGCTTTGTCCCACTGCCGCTTTAAAGCATGCAGAAAAGCTTTTCTCTCATGAGCAAAACTCTATAGCTGAAACTTTAAAGAGGGTCTGAGGTCCTCTTTGAGCCTGTGGATCCAGCTATAGTCCCAGCTTTGCCCTCCTTGACACTGTAATGTTAGGGATCTCTTCTTTGAAATGTTTTGTATCAAGGTCAGGAAACACATGGAGTCTGGTTCGGCATCCATCCATCCATCCGTCCTTCATACCTGCTGTCTTGCACCAATCGACACACTGTTCCCTTGGTCTCAGTTTTTCAGCAGAGCATGATGTTTCTTGTTTTTTCCACAGACTGTTGCATATGGGTTGTTACTAGTTTCACTTAGCAGCCTGAGAGGCAGCTGTGCTTTGTGTGTGTGACACTTCAAAGAAAACTAGACGTAAGAATTTTTTTGGCTGAAACCCCTTGTTTTGCAAGTAAATATGTCTACTGGTGATGTCGTGATAATACTCATGGGGGACAGTCATTACAGGACGAAAATTTGCTTTATTCAGTTTTTAAAGTAAGAACATTTGGTTACCAGAACAGTGTCTAAGGAGGGCTTGTTAGAGTGGCCTTTTTATAGGAGAAATAAGTCCTCTGTGGGAATGGCCAGTTCTTGATGGGAGATTTTTTTGGAGAAAAACCTTTTGGGCTTCAAAATGGAGTATCAGGCCAAAGGAGCGGAGAGAGGGAGTACATGTTTGCACAGAGCCTGGAATAGTTCAGTGAACGCTTGCTTGAGCCAGGAGGGATCTTGCATTGCTTCACAGGTTGCGGATATTAAGGTGCCCATAAATTCAGCTGACCAGCGGCACAGGACTGGCATAAAACTAGAAGGCAGCACTTGTATTCACTGTTTTGGGTGTTTGTGGTCATTTTATTAACAATACTTTTCCCATTCTTATGAAAAATTTCTAGTAAGGCAAAAAATACCCCACTTGACTGCCAGACACCTACTTTTTATTTCTATCAACCACCCTCAGTGAACATTGCAGCAATAATAGCAGTACGGTAGCAATACATTTACTGGCTTGCAGGTCCCGTAACTGCAGAACTATTACTGCTTTACAGGCTCCCCCTCCTCTTTTTAGGGAACAGTGCTGTGATGTAGGTTTTTATCCATCTTCAAATGTTTGCATGTCAAACCTCCAGCAACATGGTGAAAACACTTCCTGATTCTGTTGCCTTCATTTTTTCTAATATTAGCCCTGTAGATCCCTTGAAATGATTTCTTTTTCCGTGCAGATTGCTGGTTGGAGCTCCTCGGGATAAGGCCTTTCCATCCCAACAAGCCAACAGAACAGGAGGGCTGTACAGCTGTGACATCACGTCTCCAAATACACGCTGCACACGTGTCATATTTGATGAGGAAAGTAAGTTTTTCAGTGCTTTGTTTTGGATTGAAACAACTGTCTGATTTTTCTTTTTTGATGTGGTCCTTTCTAAAGGCTGTGTATCAGACAGTTGCTTCTGTGGATTTATACATAACAGAATAAGCTGTAGGTTAATTGCTAAGATAGCATGAGATACTTAAATCTTGGTAAATTTGGATGGTTTTACTCTTTTTTGAACTGATGTAACATGAAATAGTATGCTAGAAGTGTTTAATAAAATGGGTGTTGTCAGTCATAAAATGTACAGACGCCGCCACCTGCAGACTGTCTCATGTACTGTATGAAGTGCCTGTCCTGACAGGGACTTGAAAAAAACAAAAAAGTAGTTAATTGTTAATATTTGAAGCTGTGTTATGATGCTCTGCAGCTGACCCGAAGACGGAGAGTAAAGAAGACCAATGGATGGGTGTAACTGTCCAAAGTCAGGGGCCAGGAGGAAATGTGGTGGTAAGTCTAAAGGACTAACTTGTAAAGACATTTTGGGTCTATGGTAAATGTTCTGAATGGTCTGTGTTTCTATGCAGATTTCTGAAAGGTAACTTTCCGACGTTTACTTCTGTGATTTCTTGTAAGTAAGGACATAAATGTCTCCCTAGCAAAGGAAGACACTTGAGATTGTAAAAGCTTTAAATTATTTTTTACGTGTGAGTTAGCCTTTCTTTATAACCTTTGTAACAGTCTGGGATGGACAGTTCATTTTCAGGGTCTTCACTTATTTTTTTGTTATACACATTGTTTCTTTTAAACACCACTGGCTACACAAATAGGGAAAAAGTGTGATAAGGTTGTAAACAGAGCAGGGTATCATCAGCCTGTTTTCTAAGATGATCAGCCTCACTTTAACTTTTGTCAGGGACTCTGGCTGAGTTGCTCCTATGGATTAATGTGGCCGTTGCACTGCAGTAAGACTACTAGCTATTCTTCATTTTATACAACGCAGAGAGAAAAATCTTCCAGGAGTTACCAGAAAGCATTACGTTTTTAGCTCTTTCTCAGTTAAATAAACACCTCATGGTGCTATAGGATACCAGCTACATCATAAAATGGGTGTGCGGTGAAGCTTCCCCATCTCGTATTTTTGCAGGTTAATGTTGCTGCCTCCAAAACTGGAAGCAGGTGACTTCAGGGTGTGACTCTCGAGTTATTTAAGGTTATAGAGGCAGTAATAAATTGCTTCAGTCTGCCTCAGAACCCAAAGGGAGGAAGAACAGATGGAAAGAGTCCTGCTCATTGAATAATTAATCATCAGCTAATGCCATCTTGTCTTTTCTGAGAAGGAACTTTTATTTGCAAGTGATAAGTGGGAAATGCACTTATTAGATGAGGTGTGGTCAGCCTGAAGGTCACTGTGCAGCGGGGTGGTGCTGCAGTGCTCTGTGTGTGGAGCAGCTGGGTGTTTGCTTAGTATTTAAGCTTTGATAGAAACCATAGAGAAGGCACGTTAGCTGAGAAACCTGGCTTGCTTGTGCTCTTTGCACACCTAGTACATCTGGTTCTGCACAAAACACTGCTGGTATGATTGTTCCACCTCTCTTTACAATGGTTTGGTGGTTGCACCACTTAACCCAGTGGCTATTCATCCTTTGTGTTAAATAGACTAGAATTCTGTTCCCAGGTGAACAGTCTGAAAGGTTAATGAACAGGCTGTGCCGAGTGCTGCTGCTCTGTCCCAATGAGAGTTGTCCCATAAGTGGGACAGTAGGAATGGAACAACTTTACTCCCATCCCCTTCACTGGAAAAGCTTCCAGCCTCTGCTTTGTGATGCTTTTCTGGAAGGGTTGCGTTCTGAATAGTCTCATATAGATGGTAGTTGAACCAGTGTCTCGTGTCCTGCACAAGTGTGTGAGTCATTTAACTCTGACAGCTGTGGGGAAACACAGCCACTTCCTCCTTCAGGACAGATAGGGTGGTTCTCTTCTCAGCTCTTGAAAGAGAGGGATTAGGTGTCAGGGAAGGCTTTGGGGCTAAATACCCTAAACCCCAGAGAGAAGAGGGATTGAACAGTGTGGCTGCCTTTGCCTGTGAAGCTGGTTGCTCTGACTGGTATCCATTGATGCCCAACTTTTCCCATACATTGCCCACAGGGAACAGGGGGCTCTCTCTGCACTGCAACATGATTGTGTCTACAAGGTGACTGACTGACAGCATTGCTAGCATGAAGTGTTGCTAAAGGAGACCAGCCTTTGATGATTTGCATACAAACATGCAGAAAGCATCACTTACTGTTTCTTCTATCTTGCAGACATGTGCACATCGCTATGAGAAAAGGCAGTATGTAAACACAGCGCAGGAAACCCGGGATATTGTTGGAAGGTGCTATGTGCTGAGCCAGGATCTCACTATTAAGGATGATATGGATAATGGAGTATGGAGTTTTTGTGATGGTCGTTTAAGAGGCCATGAGAAATTTGGTTCCTGTCAGCAAGGTGTTGCTGCTACTTTTACTAAAGACTATCATTATATTGTATTTGGTGCCCCAGGCACTTACAATTGGAAAGGTACGATCTGGCTTCCTTCCTGCCTACCCCTCCCGTTCCCTCTCGGATTGCTCACAAGGGCTGCATCCTAAGCTTTAATTTTTTTGTTTGTTTGTTGGGGGAGGGGGTAATAGGGATCTAATGTTTTTACCCTGTTTTCACAAAATGCTCCTGTATCAAAAGTATTTACTGAAGTTCCTTTAAATGTCTTTGAGGGAGTACTTATGAATGGATAATGGAACTTTGCACACATGTACAGCAAATTTTTCCTTTGTTAGTCTTAATCTTATGGTGGGACTGAGTGCTTGCTTTGAGACTTCCACACGGGAACAAATTACTGAATTACTTTAAAGTTGTTTGACCAACCTTTTTTCCTGCATTTGAGCAAATGTTAGATAGCTGCACTGGGATCTTTGTTTATCCTGCAGTATTCTCCACTTCATTCTTTGTGAAGTCTGTGGAAAGCAGTACTTCCCAAATGAAATACTGGATGATTGCAGGAAGATAACTGAACAAAGCAATACTACATGTATTCATATCTAAATCCATGGGTATCCACGCAAAATGCCATGGGTAATCTGTCTGACTAAGAGCCAAGTATGCTGTATCATCTAGGAGATATTCCAAAACTTATGGGAAAAAACCCCTGTAGATTTTCTCCATTAGTTTAGATTGAGAAACATCTAAATGGCCAGCTCTGTCTCTTTTCTTAATATGATTTTTCCTGTCGCACTTCATTACACGAACAGCTGTAAATACTTCCCTCTTTAGAACATCTGATCCTCGAACTATTACATTTTTTCCCCTCGTACACCTGTGCCTGCCATATGAACCATGCAAAATCTTTGAGTTAAGCTCTGGCACAAGGTGTACTTTAGTGAAAACTTAATCTTCCACGTATCTGTCAACAAAATCTGACCAAGCTGAAACAGCATATTGAGTTCAGTCACTGATTTACTTTAATTGCAGAGAAGGGCTATGACAGTATCTGAGTCATAAGAGCACTCTTTTGTATCACGGAAAAACGTGTTTGTCTTGCCAAACTGTTAAATATGCCTGTTGATAAATGGACGCACACATTTTATTGAACAATAGCTCTTTTCCTCTTAAATAGTGTTTTCGAAATATTATCACCAGTGTTTGTCATAGCGGAACAGTAAATTTTTTTTTTATATTCGTGTGTACTTACCTCCCTTTTAAGAGAGTCTTTATGAGGTTAAGAACTGTGGGATGAGGGTGGTTCCCGACCAAGCTGGTTCCCTGTTTTTCTTGAGAGTTTTCTTAGTATCCCATGTTTTCCAGATCATTGCATGGCCTCTCTGTAGAGCGGCATGAGAGTCTGGCACACAGATAGAACTTAGAAGCTCATTGCCTTTGGAAGATGCTTTCAAACACTATTCTGTTTGTCCCATTTAAACAGCAGTCACTCTCTCATTCATTGTAATTAATGTTAGTTGGGAACCATTTATCTGTTATTTTTCTCCTTTACCATTCATTTGCTTTTATTTTATCATTTCATTTCTTCAGGGGTGGTTCGTGCAGAGCAAAAGAACCAGACATTTTATGATCTGGGTATCTTTGATGATGGGCCTTACGAAGTTGGTGATGAGACCCGCCGAGATAAGAATCTAGTTCCTGTTCCAGCTAACAGTTACTTAGGTAGGATTAAGTACATGTGGTAAATCTCTTCAGGCTTCCTAAACATTTGTGATCCCTGCCTGGGGCAGTGGTATGAAATGGGAGCAGAAAATCCTTCATTTGTGGACCCTGTAACAGGTTAACCATTTTGGATAATTGACATCTTGCTCTGCGTTTATGGGCCAGTTTTAAGTGTAAGATGATACTCTGCTGAGGTGCCTAGAAGAGCAGCTCATGTAATGAGAGGTTTAAGAGCTGAGCTGAGGACCTACGGATTCTCAGGGAGTGATTATAATCACTCTCACGGTAAGTACGGTGTATGGATCTGTAGTTCTTAGTCACAAGGTCTCTGCCACGTGGTATCAGCAGGTTTATAAAAATCTGAGTTTCTGGATGTAACTGTTAATGCTGCAGTTTCTCTCACCTGGTAGGTGAGCGCAATTTTTTTATTATTCCAGTTTTTTAAACTCCAGTGGCCTTTTTACAGGCCTTTAAAATACCATGAGTAGTGTTTATATTTTAAGTGCGTTGCAGGAGGTGAGTCTCCTGCACTTTGTGCATGCACGAAAGCAGAAATATGTCCTTAGGCCAGTGGATGTTACCGTACACCAGTGAGATATGGTGGTGCAGAGAAAAGGCTATGCTGCGTTTTTGGAAAGGCCTCAAGTGTCAAGTGTAAAGTGTAAAGAACCTTTCTGTTCTAGTGCAGATTTATTTCTGGGGTGTATCGATCCACTGCTTTTGGCATATGCAACAAATACAATTTTGGTAAATTGAAACTGGAATTTCTGTGTGAGTGGTAGAAAGCTGAACAGGTGGGAAGGGCATTGCTAGTATAAAAGGTAAAGCAAGTCAAGAAAAGAGCCAACGTAGAGCTACATATCTGTTAGGAGAAACAGAACACAAACACTTGATAAATACCAGCAGTAATTACTGGGGGTGGGGGAAAAAAAATCCTAAGAGTGTACATTAGAAAGATAAGCTGACAGCCTCTTCTGGTGAAATAAGAATTGGGAAGGTGAGTGTGCTGCGGAGGTGTCTTTTGCTGTGAACAGAGTAATACTGACTTTTTACAGTTTCACAACAAATGCGTTTATCTCCTAAATGTAAATGCTGCCTTTGGTTTGTCACAACCAGAACCACTTCTGGCCAAGCCTGCTGCCCACTCGCATTGCTCTTCCCTCTGTTTAGCCAGTAAATAAACATGGTTAGAGCTGCTTTGCTTAACTACTATTTCTTTCTCTTCAATCTTTCACTCGTGTTTACAGGTCTTCTATTTTTGACAGCTGTATCTGATACTCATCCAGATCAGTTTGTGTACAAAACGATGCCTCCCGGCATGCAGGTGGACAAACCAGTGGATGTAATGATGAATAGCTACTTAGGTTTGTGACCACCTGAGGTGGCAGCATCTGGTCAGACATAATCTCCAGACCTTTGATACGATCATCCTGCCTCCATCCTCCCTCATCTCGAATACATTGCAAGTAAAAGCATGTGAAAACAGGGATTCAGCTGGAGAGTAGCTTGCAAAATAATACGGCTTCAGAGGAACACTGATTTATCATGCATTTCTCCGATCCCTCTCATCCCTCCCCTAGATGGGACTCCCTGAGTTTTTCTGAAACTGTCTCATTGTGAATTGCTGTAATTGAG
Organism: Phalacrocorax aristotelis; assembly: GCF_949628215.1. Taxonomy (NCBI): domain Eukaryota; kingdom Metazoa; phylum Chordata; class Aves; order Suliformes; family Phalacrocoracidae; genus Phalacrocorax; species Phalacrocorax aristotelis. The sequence goes on from NC_134280.1 coordinate 23,882,313, forward strand.
AATTTTCATAGTGGTGGTGAAGTGTTGCAGAAGGGAGATTTCTGTCTGCCGGGTAGTATCTTTCTTCCTTGCAGTGTCTGTAATTTTCTGCTTCGGCCTTTATTAGGTATGTTGGTATATGCAGCATATTCTTTTAACTCAGTTTGTCATGTTTTTTAAAACATGTTGGCTTTTATAAAGAATACGTAAGACTAAATTCATTTGAATGTGACCTTTAGGACTGCATTAAATCAAAACTGCCTATTTCACCACTACTGTGGAAGGTGATTCTCAAATACTGGATACGTCATTCATGTACGACACCGTGCTTGTGCCGTATGCTTTGCATGTGTGCGATAGAATGACACTGGCTTGCACTTACGAAGTTTTACTGTGATGTTGCCAGAGGTGAAATACTCGAGCTATATTCAAGTGGTAAGGTGTAGTCATTTCTAAGCAGGTACGTTTGAAAATGATGTTGTATTCAGTGTCCGTGAAAAACAGATCTGAGCGAGCAATGAAATGTTTTGTGGGGAAATACTTATATCTAATATATGGAGGAGTGTAGGCTTGTAAACATGCATTCACCAGCCCAAACAGAAATGGAGAATTCCCAGTACGTCATACTCTGTTATAGACAAAACTCCTATTCAACATACCACTTCAATATAGTAGGGGAATTTATTTTCCCTATTAACGTTACAAGCTGTTTGTTTATATTTTATTTGTTTCTCTGTTAAAGGTTTCTCTCTGGACTCTGGTAAAGGCATCGTCTCCCAAGATGAGATGACTTTTGTGTCCGGTGCCCCAAGAGCCAACCACAGCGGAGCAGTTGTTTTACTGAAGAAAGAGAAAAATCAGAGAGCACTTTCACTCGAGCACATGTTTGAAGGAGAAGGACTGGCCTCTTCTTTTGGCTATGATGTTGCTGTTGTGGATCTCAACAGTGACGGGTATGGCCCTGGTTCGCTCCCGCTGCCTGTGTCAGGAGGGATGGCGATCTGGTTCAATTCTGCTTTGGTTTTCCCATTAGAAATACAAAGAGTGACACATCCCGTCTTCCATGTTTTGCTGGAGGAAACGGCGACCATCTCGGAGAACCAGTCAGGACACAGTTTACATTTCTAATTATAGAAAAAAGTTTATTTAAATTTAAACAATTAGTGCAAACAAAGAAGAAACAGATCTCCTAGGGCACTGGTTGAGGCACCACCCCTGGAGGTATTTAAAAGACATGTAGACGTGGCGCTTAGGGACTTGGTTAGTGGTGGGCTTGGCAGTGCTGGATTAACGGTTGGACTCGATGATCTTAAAGGTCTTTTCCAACCTGAATGGTTCTATGATTCTATACCCAAAGCAGACGCTAGAAGATCCTTGATTGTCCCAAAGGAAATACAATCAGCCCTTAGTATCAGTGGGGCTGCTCTTGCTCAACTGGTTTAATGTACTTTTTGTTCAGCGGCTCTTTGGGTAACTGACCTTGACACCACTGTCCTATCAGTTGTTTATCACAGTTCTTCTGTAAAAGCACTGTTTTTATTTTTTTGTTCTTTAATTCTAAGATGGCAAGACATTGTTGTTGGAGCCCCACAGTATTTTGACAGAAGTGGAGACATTGGTGGTGCTGTGTACGTCTACATTAACCAGCAAGGCAAATGGGAAGGAGTAAAACCTGTTCGCCTAAATGGAACTGCTGACTCCATGTTTGGTCTTGTAGTTGAAAATGTTGGTGACGTTAATCAGGATGGATATCCAGGTGAGTGAAAAACGATTACAGTTACAATGTATGTGACCTTTTTGCTTATGCCAGAGTTGGAACGCCTTACCCTTATCATGACAGCAAGCTGCAGAAAGAGTAAGAATGATTTTAGTGTTGCAACTTATTTTCAACAGATATTGCAGTAGGGGCTCCATATGATGGTTCTGGCAAAGTATACATTTATCATGGATCCAAGAATGGAATAAATACAAAACCAGCACAGGTAATAAAATAACCTTTACTGTATATAATTAGTCTTGTAAAAAAGTTTTGTTTTTTTGAAAGAAATTTGGGGATTTGAAAGTAATTAGTGTCTGCATTTTCTTTTTCACTACTACTATGTCACTTTCTTTTTTAATAGAAAATGTTTATGCCTTTTTCTTTTTTCTTGAGGACCACTGTGTTCAGTCTGCAGGGTGAGAATGGAACTTGATTACACTTCCTAGAATACTGTTAGCATACTTCTGGAATACTTTTCAGTTTCAAGTGCCTATCCTGCATAAATGCTATAAATAAAGATAAGCTAGGCAACATCACTATGCAAAACAGTAATTTGTGGTACTCATTGCTATTGCAAAGTAACTTCTTGAAAGAAAAGCAAATCAATTTCCTTGTGTCTCCCCTTTTTTTTATTTTTTCCTGGCCATTAAGACAGCGATGTTCATTTGTTACTTATTTCACTTTTACAGCTTTTAAATATTTGAATTCCCTCAATCTGTTTGCTCTTTAGATTCTCGATGGTGAAGAAACAGGCATCCGTTTCTTTGGTTACTCTGTTGCTGGAAACATGGACCTGGATAAAAATTCCTACCCTGATATTGCTGTTGGTTCCCTTTCAGATTCTATATTTGTGTTCAGGTATTATATACAGAACTGTAACTAATTACACCAAGGTTTTGTTTTTAGTTTTTTAAAAACAAACTGCTTAGAAGTAGCAAAAGCTGTTTGGCTGTAGTGTATTTTTCCTTCTAGAAGTTGGAAATTTGGGGCAGGGGGAGGAATCCATAAATTGGTTTGTTAGTTTATCCCCCTCTTCTCACCGAGAAGCTGCCTGACTTCAGTGCAGGGTAAGGGGGTGACCGTGGGCAGTTACCGTGGGGCGCTGATGTGTGTGGTATATTTGTACCCGAGCTTTGCCCTGTGGTAATTTACTTGGCTGCCTGTGTCCTTTGATGAAGTGTGATAAGTAATTCTTTTGCCTTAAGAAAGAAGTTAACTGATATATTTGCTAGAGCTTTTGTCTGCTGCTGTTATATAAATCTAACCCTCCTTTATTCAAGATAGAACAAAACAAAACCCCTCTCTTGTAGCTGGGGATCCAAAAGCAGTGAGGCATACAGCCTTGCTGAGGTTGCAGTGCGGTGAATGAAATAGCTGTGAGGAAGCCCTGCAGATGGGATCCTTCTGGGTTCCTGTAGCACATGCTTTAATTAGGGATGAGCTCACAGTCTTTTCCAGACCTCTGCTTTTTTTCCAGTTTAATGTACTGTTAAGTTGAATCACTAATATCACTAAGTAATGAGCAGGAAGAGGACTGTCTTCTCATCAGAGCTGTGAATGCTGCATCAAGTTCAGGTCTTTGGTGGTTGCTGTCAGGTCCCAAAAGAGGAGGAGCAGGAACTCCAAAACTGGTTATCTCAGTCTTGGGGATGAAAATAACTCTACCTTTCAGTCAGAATGACCTTTCCTACAATTTTTTGATGATCCCATCTCTAAGGTGAATAGTATCTGTGTACATAATTGGAAATTTTTTAAATACACTGAAACAGCACCCAACAAAAGCAACAAATTTTATTTGTGGAAGAGAACAGAGTAGGTGGAATGGGAGTCAGTTAGATTATTATGTGTTCTGCTTACTGAAAAGGAGCTTTAATCATTTGCTGATAAGGGCAGTAGAAAAAACTTTTACAAAGGTGAGAATGAAAACCTTTATGGTGAAAGGGGCAGCCCAGTTAAAAGAGATCTGCTAGAAAAGGAGGAGGTGGCTTACTGGACATTTTAAACAACCCTCAGATGCTTTGACAAGAGCGGGGATCAGCTCATTCATTTGTTCATGTGAACTGTCTTTTCTTGTCCCTTCTGAAAAGGGAGAAAGGAAAAGTTGTCGGGCTGAATTATGGTTACAGCCTACACGCAGACGAGTCAGGAAATGAAAACATCGTTTCCCACAGCCACCCAGGCTCCACATTAAAGCTGTTGTGAACATTAATCTGCATGAACTTTAGTACCTGCAGTTGTTCACAGGGCCTGAATTACCATCCGGGTGGGAACCGTCACTTTGAATTTTCTGGGTTTTTTTAATATGTATATAAAATGACAACCACAATATCACATTAATGGACCCTGCTTCCCTGCCAGGCATTTAATACAACTGTAGTCGTTCTTCTGACTTGCTTTGCTTAGCTTTAAGTAGCTTTCTTTTGTTTTCTAACCATTATCAAAGCCGAACTCTGTGTTTCTTGGGGTATCTTTGTGGCAAATCAGTGCAGGCATGGAGGGCATCTGGGATTCACAGGAATTATTTAATTAATTTTAACAGAAACTTTTCTTTCTTTTACCTCTATCTTTTTGTTCCCAATTTTTCCCCCAAATGAAGATCTCGGCCTGTGATAAGCATTAGGAAAAGCATTACAGTGCAGCCTGACAGAATTGATCTAAAGAAAAAGAACCCTGAGGACCCCAGTGAAATATGGTAAATTTAAAAAAAAGTATTAGAAGCCTTGGTGTATTGAGTTTTCTGTTGTTAAAATTTGCTCAGTCAGTGATGATGTTAAAGTGAAGGGATATGACAGTCATGCAGATTAAGCAAAGGTACCTACATGTGATCATTTTGACTTCCTGAATGTGCTGACGACAGTGCTAAAGGCAAGTGTGGAATTTTTTCCGTTCATAATGTCCATTTTTGAAAATGAATGTCACTTTGCCACATAAGACTTCCAATGCTTACAAGCGTCTTAACTTGAACAGGTTTCTCATGAGTAGAGATGGAAGAGCAAATACCAGAAAATATTTTTTCTAATTATTAGCCATGTTTTCTTGCTTTGTAATTCAGTTTAGTAAGCAGCAAATTACTGTTCTAGGCTGAAAACCACAGTCATAAGACTGATAATATCAGTCAATGGACTATTAAAACTTCTCAGTTTGTTGGACCATGCCTTATTAAAGTTAATATTAATTTCTTGGCACTTTTTGCAGGATGGATGTGAAAGCGTGTTTTCAATATAGTGCAAACCCCAGTGATCTAAATCCAAGAATAAGTAAGTTTTCAAGATTAATATTTTTGATCTGTTTGTCACGTGGTTTGTTTTTTCTTTAGAGCGTATCATGGAAGAAGGGTACTCAAATTTTAGTGACTCATCTCAGACTGTGACTGTCAAATTTAAAATGTGACTTAATGCTCAGGTCAATCAGTTATTGCACTGTCTGTATTCAAAGTAACGCGTATTTAGAGTCATGCTGGTGTGTCAGGAGGTTCTGTGGATGACAGACTGACCTGAAGCCTTCTAGGTAATACAACTGCCAGTGAGCAAATGGCTGCCATACAGCCTCTCTAGGTTACTGCTGCTTTAGAACAGAGTTTTAAAAGCCCATTTGATATGTCATTAGTAAGCATTTCTTATTGGAGACTTACCCTATAAGACAGTGTTCTGTATTCATGAAAATGGTTTTGTGGAAATCAGTAACTGAAATAAAAAAATCTTTGAAGACTGTGCCATAAATGTAGTTAAAAATGTAAAGCAGTAGTTGCTCTTGTCTCCTGTTTCTTCTCTTGTAATAATGCTGCTGCTACTACACCTCAGAAAACTCTGCAGGATTTTGAGAGGAAATGAGAAGAATTTTAAGCCCAAAAGTCCTTCTCCTCCTGTGTTGTCTTCAGTTTCTTAGTTATTTGTAAAATCCGCAGGATGTGCTTGAATTAGGTCTTGGTCCTTCAACAGGTCAAGTGCTTCCAGCTCTCAGCGCGGCTTATGTGTGCCCGTCTGCACGCTCCCGAGGCCTAGCATGCTGGGTGCTGTTCCCAGCCCTGCAACACTGAATTAGCTCAGTGAATACAGAGATGATTAAAAGATGCCCAGAGTTCAGATCTATCAAAACATGCCTCAGCATACAAGTAGATACCTCTAGTCATGCTTTTGCTTTCAGTGTTAAAATTAACAGTGTACCCTCACCTCAAAATCCTGTTGGCGCTTACGTGCTGTTTGGGACAAAACAGAAATCAAGGACAGCCGAGTCAGAGTATTTACAACGTTTTGTACCTCAGCCCTCTACTGGCTCCACAGCAGCAATTACAGCTCCTCCAGCCAGCTCTGCATGCTGGTAGAGTAATGGGGTACTTCTGGAATAAAAGGATTTGGTTTAGAAGTTTCCTTTAGATACACGCATGGGACGCCTGGCCCTCAACTGGAGAGGGACAAAACTGACACATGGAGAAGTTTTGTAAAGAATGGAAAAGTTTTTGTGAAGCGCAGCACTGGCTGAAGCGGTCTTCTAGAATAATGTTGCAAGATCATACCTGGAGAAATTAAGGTTCTTTTCAATAAGGCAGGGGTTCTTTTTTATAGTAACCTACTTTATTTCTTCATACAGAGATCAACTATACATTTGAAGTGGAAAATGAGAGGAGGCAGTTAGGCCTGCCGTCTAGGGTACGGTTTAAAGACCACCTGTCTGATCAGTTTACTGCAAGTACAGTCCTAAGGGGGCAGAACTCAAATGAGTGTGTGAAAACCAAGCTTGTGCTGCAGGTAAGGCAGAGTATTTTATTTTTATTTGATTTAGATCCACTTAAAAGTATACTCTTTTTTTTAGCCTTGTGGTACCTTTGTATATAACTTAAAAGTCACACGCAATATAAAGCTTCAAAACTAAAAAACAACCGTAGTTAAGTAGTACCTTACTAGTCCCTGCACATATGTTGCTTCCTCATGTTGCCTTTCCTACAAAGTATGAATAAAAGTTGTAGCCAGCGCAGCATGCTCTGGAGGTCAATAGAGCCGAACTAATTCAGAACAACAGAGAGGGGATGAATGCCAAAAATGGAGAGCTGCTTCCAAAGAAGTGATTGTTACAGAATTCAACGGTGTGACTGACTCGGAAAAGGATTTTTTAGCACATGGGTTTCGGAGGGGATGAATGGGAAGGACAAGAACGCTTGGTATATGCTCTCTGACTTGACTGCTGCACTGGCCCTTAAAGGCAGTGTTGCTCCAGGAGCTGAACAAATTCTCTGTCTGTGGCTCAGAGGAATGAGCCAGCCTCCAAGGCTGCTTTTGACCACAGTAAATTAAAGAGCTTGAACTTAGGCAATAGGGAGAAGGTATGTTATTTTACTCTTGTAGTGTGAATTTCACTTGCCTGGGTTACCATCTGGTGTTCCTAGGAATTCCTAATGGTGAGAGAAATTATCAGATTGGGAAGCCAGGGGGAAAAAAGACAGTAGGGCTAGGCTCCTTATGTTCTTGTACATTGTTAGAAAATGCTGGGTTTCTATGTAGTGAATAGTTTTAATACTGCCAAATACTGCAGAAAAGATTTTGCTTTACTGCTTGTTCTAAAATGTGTGTCAAAAGCTAGTCTTTGTTTTGTTTTTTCTTCTCTGCACTGTACAGTAACTATGCCATTTGAAATATTTTAACAGGAAAAAATTAAAGATAAGCTACGCCCCATTCCGATATCAGTCAGTATTAAAATTGCTGGCCTGGAGTCTAACTCGCCGTCTGCCAGAAAAGAGAGAGCACTTCCAGAGCTTATACCAATTCTAAATTCAAATGAACCTGAAACAAAGACCACAAAAGTAAGCCTTTGATATCACATTTTCCCATAAAATTGCACTTTGATAAATCACTGAATTCTAAGGACTGTGGAAAGCTAAATTATGACCAAAGGAAATACCTGGGGTGGCACTGGACTTGTAATTACTGGCTTATATGTTACATTTTGTTATGAACTTGTTACAATATGTTATGATCTAGATCCTGTGTTTCTTTTCCAACAAAAGTGAAGTTGGTATAGCCAGTAGGTGTTTTTTCTCTCCCCAACAAGTTTAGGAGGAAGTGTACTTTTGATTAAAAATGGAAATCCATCTTCTGTGAACCCTTGTCCCATATCACAAAATAATTCTTCCGTGGTTAGGATGCTGTAACAGATGAGAGCTCTGCAGCAGTGACACAGGAGAGAAAGGGAATATCTTGGGTAAAAGATCTCATTTCCTCAACACTCACTGAAGAATTAACTTAAGGCTGTTTTTCCTCATTAGAAGTGTTCCTCTTGCTTAGAATTATCTAACTCTGCCTTTTAGTCACATTTGAAGTTCTAAATTATCAGCATCAAGGACTATGTTTCACAAAGAAATAAATCTCTTGACAGGCAGGAAGAGAGTCAGGTTAAAATCTTACTCTATCCAGGAAAGTGTCTCTGAGCTCTCTGTAGATGCTTTATGCAGTACACATCAGGCATCCTGTTTTAAGCTAGTATCACGCGGCATGCAGTAAAAGTGCTTTGGTTTTATTTAGGTGGAGTTCTTAAAAGAAGGTTGTGGAGAAGACAATGAATGTCACAGCAATCTGAAACTTCAGTACCGGTTTTGCACTAGAGAAGGAAATGAAGACAGGTTTACTTATTTGCCGATGTAAGCCTTGATTAACGCATTGCTAAAATTCAAATTATTAACAAGTGCTTAAAAGAACTTTTAGGAAAGGGTTTTGGGAGATCGAGCAGCTTTGTTTTGTTAGTCTGGTAAACACAGCCCTGTGCAGAAGTACTGATCTGACAGGGTGAGGAAGATGGGGGAGTGGGGATGAGCTTTGGAAGAAGAGAGGTGGTACAGAGTCAAATTGATACAAAGCGGCCTCTAACCCTTGGAGAAATGAGATTCAAAACCAGCCTTGCATTGTGTGTGCGCTGCTGTTAACTATTTTTGGGATGAAATTTGATTGTGAGTATGACAACATGATATACTATAGTAGCCTATAGAAGCAGTTACAGAGAAGTGAACAGAGAAACCAATACACCATAACAGGCACCTAACACCCCGCTGCATCCCTCCTCCCTGGAGGGCCAGTGAAATTAGGAAAGAGGTGTTAAAGAAAGAAAAGTGTGTTATTCTTCTGTCAACGGTCAAGTCACCGTTTGCAATGAGTGCCACAGTCTGACTCAGAAGCTAAACCTCATGTAGTTTACAAAAAAGCAGGTCAGTAGATCTATCCAGAGAAAATTAATCACTATTAAGCATGAGCCAGATGCAAGTGCGGGTTCAGAAATACTATAAACTCTTGGTTACTTGAGGGGTATGTCAGTCTGTTCTGTCCTGTTAGCTGCTGGCTACTTTCAGAGACAAAATACTGGCCTGGGAAACAAAAACCTATGACCATCCATGTGTTCATGGTCTTATAGTGATTCTACGCTAATTCAGGGAATTCTATTTGGGTGAACCATAGTAAGCAGCAAACGTTTCTATGCATTTGTTTTCCTAATGGACACAACCCTGTATCCTCTGTTTCTGTAGTGAAAATGGCATGCCAGTGCTTGTTCTGAAAGACCAGAAAGATATTGCCCTGGAAATAACAGTGACAAACAATCCATCTGATGCAAAAAATCCACAAAAAGATGGCGAAGACGCATATGAAGCTAAACTGATTGCAACTTTTCCAGACACTCTGATGTATTCTGCATTCAGGGAGATGAAGGGTTATCCTGTAAGTAGTTTTAAGAGAAGAGATATTAAAATATTGAAATATTTTCAACATGTTTTTACTTTTAATTGTATTCTGTTTAATCAGGAAAAACAGCTAACATGTGGTGCTAACCAAAATGGTTCTCAAGCAGAGTGTGAACTTGGAAATCCTTTCAAAAGAAATTCCAACGTAAGTTGCACCAATTTTGCTCAAGTTATAAAATCTGATTTATGACTGCAGCCGTCTGAAGTGTCTGTATGTCATAACGGGAAATTTGACTTGGATCTGTCTTTTCAGCTCTAGAACTTGATGGTGTATTTCTATAATACTACATATATTACTTTATTTTCCAAAAACGTTTACATGTTTCATGGATGTTTTCTTGTGTAGGTAACCTTTTATCTGATCTTGAGTACCACTAAAGTTAATGTTGATACAACAGACTTAGACATTGATCTGAAGTTGGAAACGTAAGTTTTCTTTGTGTGTGCATGCTATGTGTTTATATACAGTTGTGAACATTTCTAATTAATTTGTTCGATTCACGAAAGCAATTTAATAGTAAAGTGAAAACAGCTAAATTTGTAAAATAAACAGCATTGTTTCCTTTTCATTGTAGAACAAGCACTCAAGTTAATTCGACTCCAATTACAGCTCGTGCTAAAGTGGTTCTTGAATTGCTTTTATCACTCACTGGGTAAGCGTTGATAGCATAACAAATGGGGGGCTGGGGATGACAGTTTTGCTGCAGATGTCATTAAAATCTGATTATTCTTCTTCCCCACCCCCACCCGAACAGAGTTGCTAAGCCTTCTCAGGTGTATTTTGGAGGTAACATCGTTGGTGAGAGTGCTATGAAATCTGAAGATCATATTGGAAACCTCATAGAATATGAATTCAGAGTGAGTAATTTAGATTAATGCCAACAGCTGCTTTTAATCAAATGAACAGCTTCTCTCTTTATGCACAGGAATACTTGGAAGAGTTGCTGGATTTAAAATTGGCTTTTCTTGTCCCAAAATCCTGGCTTCCCAATCAGAATATGCAGTCTGAATATGCAGACTAGAGCTTCTTTAGGCCTTGATGTTTTGCGATTGTATTTTGAGGAAGTGGCCGGAGGCTGGCTGTACACTTGTTTTTCAGAGCAGTTCATGCATGTTCAGTTGTACAGCATAAAACCCCGCGCAGGTAGGGAGCAGAACTAAAACCCAGAACCCTAACTGCAGCAGGCCCAGGTGCCAGCCGATGCACACAGACAGCGAGCATGTGTACTTACTGCATGCAGGACTGAGCAGGCACAAGAAGACACTGTGGGAGCTACTTTGAACGTGTGGGTCTCTTGTCTTTGGTCTTCTGCCTAATTAGTAAATCAAGGAGAAGGCTGAGAGAGACCATTTTGGTTCTGTAAAAGCTCGGTTTACCAGCAAGAGTGTTGCTTTTTCTACATCATTAATGGAAGCCCTGCTGTCTTTGTAGGTAGCAGTTTGTCAGGATTAAAAGCCCATCTCTGTCAGTCCTTTACTTCCATCTGTACCTGTATGCATTAAGGTAGAAGCAGTCAGAAGATCTGTTTTAGAACTTGCTATCATCAACAGTAACACTACGAAAGCAAAAAATAGATTGGGAAACAACCTCCAGACTTACAAGAGCAAGAGCTGGTTATCTTTCTGTGTCAGAGTTCCTCATAAACTTGCAGTTTGCCTCCGTTATGTAACTGAACGATTTGTTAAATTGGAGTTGTTGGTCTCACATGAAGATAGAGTTGTAAAAATCAACAGCTTAAAGTTCATGTTAGGGAATTTTAATCCTTAGATGTTTAAACTCTGTGTATACTTGTTATCCAAGTGTGCTAGTTTCAGTGTATGCTTTGTCTTTATACTCTGTTTCAACTGTCGTTCTTTCGCTTTTAAATTTCCTGTTAGTTGGATGCTTAAAAGTTGCTCAAGTCAGTAACACTTTCGAGAAGAAAAATCCTTTAAAAAGTGTTTCACAGTTTAAAGAATGTTTGTTTTAACAGGTAACTAACTTGGGCAGACCACTGAAAACATTTGGTACCGCTTCCCTGGACATCCAATGGCCGAAAGAAATTAGTAATGGCAAATGGCTACTTTATTTGATGAAAATAGATTCCAAAGGCTTGGAAAAAGTCTCCTGTCAACCCCAGAATGAAATCAATAGTTTGCATGTTGCGGTATGTTACTGCCTTCTGTTCATGAATTAGTACAACATGAAAGCACTGCAGCATGTGATAGTTGGACATAAGAGCTTGCTTCCAGAAGGATTTGTTGTTGTTGTTGCTGTTGTTGTCTTAAGCAGCTCACAAGCACAATACATGAACAATGTATCAAGGGTTAAGCTTATTAGGAGACTTCATAACAGCTAATGAGGATAACACACCTAAGGATAGATGCTATGTCACGGTGACTGTTTTTGCAGTGGGCACTGTTGTCATATGCTCTTACAGGATGAAACTGTTGTTTGCTTTAATATGTTTCATCAGCATTAGTGATAGTGATATCTATTGAGTTCTTACACAGAAAACAATAAACACCTCCCCAGCCTGGGAGAATTCCATGTAATTTTTTACAGAGGAAGGAGTTGCCCTTAAATTTACTTATTTACAACAAATATGATAATTTCTCAAGTGAGGCATTCATAGCCCTTCATTGTGCCTATCTAGCAAGACTTTTTTTCCTAAACCCTGAGCCTCCATTTTAGTTTTTTGTATAATCTTAAGATCATTTGGGAGGAGTTTTAATTTTTACTATTAAAACTGTATGCACATAATCTGCTGGTCAGATCACTGTATTAGTTAATAAAATTTCAGTGACTGTAATCAGTATACAATTAAAAAAAAAAAAGTGTCTACTGACCAGAGCACAATCTTATTCTTTTAGCATAGTAACATTAATGCCCTTTATAGGGAACAAAAATGGAAATAGCATCGAAAGCTTTATAAATCTAAACCCCCCTTGACCTATTAAAAAAAGCAGCCAGTTGGGCTTTCTTTAGGTAGTCTCAGATTCTAGTAATTGTCCTGACTGCAGTATTAGCAATAAATGTAGATAAGTAGGGATATATAATGACGTCACTCATGTGCTGATCTTGGAACAAGAAAACGCTTACTGAACTCTTGTTTCTCTGCTTGTATGGGGTCAGAATGAAGAGAATTAAGAGGTACTTAGGATAAGCTACTAAAACTCTTCTTTTTTTTTTTTTTGTTTGGTTTGTTTTGGGTTTTTGGGGGTGTGGGTTTTTTTTTTTTTTAGGAATCCCATAACTCAAGAAGGAAACGTGAGGTTGCAGAGAAGCAGATTACAGACAGCAAGACACTTTCGTTGTTCTCAGAAAGAAAATACAAGACTTTGGTAAGCATACTGCACCAACTATAGTCTTGTCAGGTACCTCCCCCTGCACTCATAAGAGGGCTTTTCTGAGTTTGGCAGGGGGAAGGAAGATGTCTCTCTGCTTTGTTTTTCTCTTACCTCTAAGTATTGAGGTTTTTAAAATGCTACCATTTAGATTATCTACTGATGAGAGAATTTCGGCAGAATTCTGCCTTAAAATAAACAGGTAATAATAGCATCTTCATTGTATTTTCCTGTTGCTGTCAGTACAAACAGATTTTGGTTCTTGCACATAACTATGATGCATATAATCCAGTTTTTAATTGGGGGGGTGTGTGTGTGTTTAAACAATTTATGAGGATGTGTTTTTATTTACATGTAGAAATTTGTAATTGCAGGACTGTAATGTGAACGCACGCTGCGTGGACATAAAATGTCCCCTGAAGGGTTTAGACAGCAAGGCATCTATTGTGCTGCGTTCCAGACTGTGGAACAGTACTTTCTTAGAAGTAAGTCCTCTTACCTGCCATTTTTGGAAGGTCAGAGTTCTTTCCTGTTCTGTGTCTAATGTCCATATTTTATTTTGGAACAGGAATACTCCAAAATGAACTACCTGGACATTCTCGTTCGGGCTTCAATCAGTGTTCCTGCTGCAGCTAAGAATGTTAAACTCACAAATGAAGTTGCTCAGGTAGGTTCAACTTTTAATGCTAATGTTAACTAATGCAAACGTTATGGTTGTGATTTTTCCAGCTTACCTCAAAGACTGAAAAAAACCCCAACATTTTAAAAGAAAAGTAGCTAAAAGCTTAGCTTTTTAACTGAGTTATTGATGACTGAATGATTGATCCTTTTTACCTTTTAATTAGGTTGGAAAAATTCACTACCACATTGAAATGATACCAGCAGGAACTTTTTCTTCAAAAACATTTTGTAGATGAGAGAGAGAAGTTGTCTTGTTAGAGAAGAGACAAGACTGTATAAATTGCAGCTTTGCATTAAACATGGATGCTTTTGAAATGCTCTTTCCATCTTCACGTATTTTCTCTCCTTTAGGTGCGTGTTACTGTCTTTCCTGCAAAACCAGTAGCACTTTATACAGGAGTACCTTGGTGGATCATCTCAGTGGCTATTTTTGCTGGAATACTGATGCTGGCACTGTTGGTATTCTTACTATGGAAGGTGAGTTTTTATTCATCTGGTTGTTTTACGTTTCCTGGTCTACAACTGACAAGACAGCAAACTAATTAAGCAAAAGATTAAGTACTTTGGTTTGTATTTGGGACACAGAATAGAGCAAAACTGCCCAAACCATACGTTACCTTTATCAGTTTCTCAGTTCTGCAACGTTTGGAATGAAAATGGTTACATGGGAAGACTTGTTAGGAAGTCCTTAGAAGGAAGTATTTTGAGCTCTGGGCAAAACTTGACAAATGTTCAGAGACCACCATTACTTCGATACGGATGGGTACAGCTAACTGGGACTTCTGCAGTTAGGTGTAAAACTTCATATGAACTATCTACAAATGTTCTAGCAGATCTTTGTTCTCATAACATTGGAAATACCATTAAACTGATAGTTGATGAAAATAACCAAAAGATATAGAAATAATCCATAGCCAAGTGTGTTGGTGAATCCCTGTAGTATTAGCTTTTTATCTTAGAAACTTAAAAGGAGTCAGTTAGTGTGTATAACAAGAGGGTAGCAATTTGCAAAAAAAAAACAACATCAAGCACCTATTTTTCTAACTACTTTTGGCATTTTTACAACTAATTGTGGTTCCAAGTATAAGAGGGCTGTCCTTTTATTCTTAGTTATTCTTACAGGCATAGGCAGTTAGTATTTGCTGTTACGGGATAGCAGAAAGTTATTAAGAAAGAAGAGGGGAAGAAAAGTATCCTAATTGCTGCAGTCTCTCCAGAAGCTTTGCTGAGGAGCTACTACTTGCTGCAGGTTACTTCTCACAGGATAGTTCTGGCTTCCCTGTTTTCTAATAAATGTTCAGCACCTGCTGCAGTTCTTACTGATGGATTAGTACTTTGGGTGGGCTGTTAGGTTATAACTAGTAGTGTTTTACTGCACGTGAAAATACATTTTCACATGCGCACACAGCGTAAAATGCTTCTTTTGATGACAAACACTGTGCCCTCTTATGAAGGACAAACATGGTACTTCAGAGGCAGTTACATGACTGGTTAAAGACAAATGCTTGTGTTGTACAGGTCAAAGCAGTACTCGCTATCCTGTGATGTAGTCCACAAACAGGTTTCTCTATAGACTTCTTTCTGCTCCTCACAGCCAGCTTTACTTGCTATGGACATAGCTTTTCTTAAAAAAAACCAAAACCAGAACAAAACCAGATGCATTACAAGTTTATCAAAATGCCTCTAAAATACTATTCTGTACCTCAGATTATTCTATTATTTTAGAGATCGAGTTAGTCCAAGTTCTCAGATATAGAAACAGCTGAGTTCTTGTGATTTTTTTTTTTTTTAGGCCCATGAAGGGATAGTTCAGAGTTAATTTAAGTCAGTTTTAATAGGTTTGACTTCTTCCAGTCCACAAAAATTGACTAAATACCTTGCTTCCTTGTAGTGTGGTTTCTTCAAGAGAAATAAGAAAGATCATTACGATGCCACATATCACAAGGCTGAGATCCATGCTCAGCCATCTGATAAAGAGAGGCTTACTTCTGATGCATAGTATTGATCTACTTCTGTAATTGGTAACTGATGATTTTTTTTTTTAAATTTTTAGCTGTGGCACATGCTATGGGTGCGGTGGCTAACTATGAAGCTTTTACTGCATATGTTTTATTAACTTCTGGATTTCAGACTATCACGCTTGCTCATTCTGTCGATAGATGTTCAGCTTTTGGTGCACATGAACACACAGAGGTGTTTACCTGGGTCTAAAAAGCTTGTTTATTTCTTTAGAAAATATCTTGATCTGTTGCAATGTTTTTTAGTATTGTTAAAGAATTCATGTTTTAACAGTGCAAGTAAGTTTTTGAGCTTGAAAGATTGTAGTCAACACTGCTGAGTTAAGATTTAAAGCTAAGACTACATGGACAGTAGATAAACTTGCTTTACTAACCTTTAGTGCATGCTAAAAGATACATGTTGCTTATAATGAAAAGGGTTTTTTCATAATGAGAATTTAATTGCTGTGGAAACGTGTTATCCTTCAGTTCTGAGGTATACTTTTCTAGGAACACACCTTCCTCTGCTGAAACTACTAGATGCATGATGATGTATGCTTCTAGCAACCTTTATTCAACTTAAAATATTACATGCATGTACCTTATAGTAATAAGTGATGCTTGGGATCAGGGGTGGGGAGGAATTATTTTAACTAAGAGATGGCTAAAGATCTGGTCTATGCCTGGATGTAATTTTTTAAAAATTCAGTTCCATGTAAGTTCTAATTTTTTTTTTTTAAAACCAACCAAACAAAACCAAAAAAACCCACCACCCCAAATACTATGAACAAAACCTTGCCACTTCAATAATTTTTTTCCTAGCAATATCTAATCACAGCTGGATGGCACAATGTCTCTTAACCTTAATCTTGACATCAGTGACCCATAAGCATGTGAAGTTGAGTGTCTGCCAATCATCATCTTTGTAACATTGTGGCCATAACTCCATTTTGTTTTGAAAGTTCATTTCAGTCCATTACTCAGTAGTTAAAGTCAGTTTCTATAGTGGCTTCGAATAAAAAATTGCAGGGCACAAATAAACTGTACTAGATTTCATCTGGGGAGACTTCTGTTGTGGCACATTACAAAACTTCCAAGTTATGTCTGGTTTTATAGGTCCTATGGCAAACTAAGCAAGACTTATGTTCTTGTACTGCATACTGCGGTTCAGGTGACTGTAGTTGAGATGGTGCTTTGAAAAACAAGGCCCTAGTGTAACTTTTGTTGAAGGTCCTGGAAATCTTTCTGTAGGTTTTTAAAGGTAAATCATCTCAGCGTACAGGAAGATACTGAAGTACATACCTATGTACCTACCTTTGATTCAGAAGAAGGAAGCTTTCCTGGCTTCTGTGTGTAACATTAAATTCTCTGATTATATTAATGAACAGCTTTAAAAGAAGACTTAAAAGACATGTAAAACAAATATAGAAAGTTAGTGGAGGGAATATTTTTAAGGTATTAAGATTACGAGATTGTCAGACTATGCCATTTGACTTCAACTGCTGCTGGAACAACTAATGTAGACCTGCTGGCTCTCATTTTTATAGCCACATACACTACATTTTTGGTGTACATATTTTTTTTATTTCTATTTTCTTACCTGTATGTCTGTGCAAAGGAAGACTGTATTGCCTCTATAATTGTAGTACTTTGGCAGGAACTTAAACCTAAACTGTTCTTTTTCTTCTGTGCCCCAGTGCGGGTTCTTCCAGCGTTCTAGGTACGAAGACAGTGTCCCCCGATATCATGCTGTAAGAATTCGAAAAGAAGAGCGACAGATCAAAGATGGGAAGTGCAAAGACCTCGAGACAAAACAGTGGCTCACAAAATGGAATGAATATGAAAGTTATTCTTAGGGGAAAATTATTTTCATCCACAAAGTTCAGACAGAGGTTAAGGTTTTCATTAATGGAATACTGATGGAGTTAAACCTATGAACACTATGGACGTTCACCATTTGATTGTAGATATTACTACTTATATTGAGGCTTTTGTTTGCACAGTTAAAATTGCTTCGACAGACTTTATTTGCATTATTTAATTTCCAGACTGCCTCTTTTCCGCTTCAAATCTAACTCTCACTGTAGAAGATACTGTGTTGATTTGGGGTCTTTTATATGCAAAACCACTAGAGCAGACCTTTTCCTGTGATCCTAAGGCATGGTTAAGGTCAAGACAGGTTCTCCATCCTTCTGTCAATGCATAGTCCATTATAAACACATAGTGGCCTTAACACACTTTGTTCAAGTATAATCTGAGGACCTGCAAATCTACTTCAGTCATAAACTTTGCCTGCTGCAGTAGTTAGGGCTTAAAAAGCATCACCTTAAATTACATGTGCAATAGGACATGTTGCTCAATTTTTAAATTTTATTTTTATTTTTAAAAGATCAGATTGTGTGATTCTTGCTCACAACAACTATACATAGGGTTTTTTAAAAGAGAGGCTTGAATATTAGATGTACTTTCTGTATATATATATTAGTCATTTTTGTATTTATTTTTGTTATAAATCCTTGTCTTTGACTAACTGTTAGGCCAAAGACTTAACTGAACCTTCAAATCCACTGTGTTTTTGAACTTCAGATTGTGAGACCTGAGGCTTTCACTGCATTTTAATAAATCACTGAAGGTGCCAATGCTTTCTAAAAATGTAACTATTTATTCCAATGATGTGTATGGGGGCTTTTTATTTTCCTGATACTTGTGACCTTATGTAGTATGAATTATCAGGACTTGTAACATGATTTGTATATTACTTCAGACTATTTAATGATTTGGACACCAAGCAGAAGTAGGGTTTTTAGATACAGTTTTATACTTTGTGCAAGAAGTGAGGTTCTCTAGAAACCGCTTTCCAGCTTTGTAAGGACTTCGACAAAAGGTGTTGACTACTGCAACTGTAATAGTGCACTTGAAGGAGGCTATAAATGCCTAACTTACCTTAACTATGGGGATCTGAGCTGATCCACATTGAGACTACTGAATCCTCTTGAATACCTGAATGTTGATAAAAGTAGAACCACACTGGTGTGTTTATCAGTAATCTAGTTATTGTAACATAACTGATAAAACTATTTAAAGAGTTTACTTTTTTTACCCATGTTCTAAAGTGTTGGTACTATTTAAGACTGAAGACTTAGTTCACAATTGTTTATGCCATGTGAAACAAAATTGTGCGTTAAAGGTGTGCATGTTAATTGCTAGTAATTTGAACTATGCAAAAACCTCTTGGTACTTTTTCCCCTTATAGGGTAAAAACCTGCTAGGAGGGCAGTTGTCAAGTGTCTTATTTTACTACTAACTTTGAACAGACCTTTTTGGAAGGTGTGGTCACCTAAAAAGTTATCATTATAGAAAGTGCATTCATTTAACAGACTCTTCTTCCTCCCACTAAATAATCTCAGTATGTTGTGACCCTGATTTTATGAACACTTACACGTATATTTAGCTGTTACCCAGTTTTTGAGCTTTTAATATTCTAGCTTATTTGCTGAAAGGCTCAGCAGCATCAGAAGCCAGGCTAAGCAGAGGCCAAGAAGCTTGACAAATAGCCTTGGATTTAAAAGCAGATTGTGGCCCTCGCCTAAGAACATGAATGTCTTAGCAGTGTTAAACTGAAAGTTCTTTGAAAAATAAGTCATGGCACTGGTATACTTTTATCTCAAACTTTTTTATACCAGCTAGCAATGCTACATCATTCCATGATTAAAAATTACCTGTGGATATTTGTACAGGAGTGTGAAATAAATTTTTTTTAATTAAGCGTTGTTTTGGTAATAGTGATTTCTTATCCTAATTAACTGAGGTAGCCGTAGCTGAGTTCACTATAAGAGCAAGCTGAAAGTTACAAGCTTTAACAAATTCTCAATACTGCTGCAACTCTCAGTGCCCTCTGCCAGGCGCAGGGGCAAGTAAGGCAGCCGCAGGGGTTAATGCACAGTCTCATGCTCGCAGGGGCTGCTGCTTGCTGCGGTTCCCAGCACGGGTAAGAGGCAGGCATGGAGTCTGGCAGAGTAGGGTCTGGCAAAGCACCAAGTGTCAGCTACTGTGGGGTGGAGCTACCCTCTCCCTCTGCTGTTCACTCACGCTGCCCAGGGTACCCTCAGTGCAAGCAGTCTTCTGAAAGCTTCCCTGCCAGACCAGGTATTTGTAACTAGGGGCAATGGAGGATGCATCCCCCAAAATTAGCTAAGGACTTCACATGTGTATCTGTGTTTAGCAGTGGAAGTTTGATACTGACAGTCAGTTACATGACAGCAGGGTACAGCTTCAACTCCACACACACACAAAAACAGGAAGAAAAGCCAAAAAGATGCAGGGGGAGGAAAAAAAAAACACCAACAGAGAAAAACCTGTAGTTTATCTCCATCTTTAAGATATTAACATTAACCACATTTGCTGAAAGGAAAGGCCTTTTGATGCAACAAAGCCTGAAGATAAGGGCTAGCTGGATACATGCTAGACCAGTGTTTGTTGTTGCAGCGAAGAACTCCTAGGACTAGAGCCAGAAGATGTGCTAGATCTTCCAGAGCATGTCAAAGATGTGGAAGTAACCTGCTTTTATTAAACAGTCTCATAACCACACCTGCAAACGTTTGTCCACAACAAGACAAAATACAGGCTGGGAGAATACCTAAGTAGCTGATCATAGGAAATACAGTACAAATATATTAGGTTATATAGATGCTTATATACACACAGTGGTATAGTACATAAGTATGCATATAATATATATGTATGTACACATATATCTAAAACCTGATGTACTATATTTGCTATATTGGCCGATAGTTAAGCACCATGACGGTGCTACCTTGCTGTTCCTGTTCCCACAAAAAGGTGCTCAACTTCAGTAGCTATATAGTACATTTTTCCCCATGGAAGAAAAAGCCCTTCATGATAATCAATTATAAAATTTCTCCAACTGCCTACTGATCCTCAGTTACAAAGTTGTATGTGGCCAAAATTCACAAACTCCAAAGGTTAATTATACACTGGATAGAAATAAATAAACCCATCTGTATGTTCTTCTTGAATGTGCTACAATGTGCTAATTCATACAGAAACCCCGCCATATTTTTGATCAACTTTGTTGCCATTTTTATATCCTTTTATTTCTACTCCTTGAAAAAAAGATGCCAAAGCCACATCAAACCAATGTAACCCTAAGAAAATTTTCTAGCAAAAGCACCTGAACTTACTGACAAAAACCTAAGAACAATGACAAGCCTTTGTGCAGAGTAAGTACACAAGCTGAAAAGAGACACGGATAGATGGACCAGATGACTCTGCAGGCATGATAGAAAAGCATATAAACGGGAGGGAGGGAGATATTTTATAGATAGCCATGCCTGGAAACTTCAGGTTTTTTTTCAGGCTCAGAGGGAGGAAAAGAAAGGGGAAACAATCCAAAACCAACCAAAAAGTACCAGCACATACAGCAACCTGGCTTCTAGTAAGGAGTTATTTATAGGATCACCTTAACAAATCAAGAAGGCTTTCTATGGAATGCCCTGCAAGAATGCATCCAATTATCTTATTAAGCCTTAAATGCCATGTTACATTTTAAATTGAAAACAAAAATTACAACGTAATTGCTTAGGTTAAAACTACATGCTATGTTTTCAATTATCTTGAAGTCTAATTTGTTCTGTCCCATTTAAATTGTGCATCCAAATGTATTTATTTCAGGAACACTGATAACCAATATGAGTAGAAAAATGCCAAAGGACAAAAATAATACACTTCTCCTTTTTAGTTTGCATAAGAATTTACAGAAATTGGCACAGCTGAACTCCAGCTATTATCACACTGGATCAGAACAGAGTATGCCCCCAGAAGATCATAAATGAGAGAAACAGGTTTTAAAAGGGGAAGGCGGGAGGGGGGAGAAGAGAGAAAGAGAATTCAGAATATTCTCCAGTATTTTAACAGAACATGTTTACATGGATCAGTATTTGATCAGTAGCTTAAAGAAGGCCAGGAAAAAAACCTTTAAATAAAGAGAGAGGGTTTGTTCTGCTTGGAACACAGCATTTAAAGAATTACCCACAATTCTTTACCCACAGTTACTTCTGTGACTACCCATCTTGCACAGTTTTCCCTGAGAAAAAGTGCTCACTGTTTACATAGTTAAGAACGGGCTCTAGCTTACAGAGCACAATCATTTATTTCACCTCTGACAGCCTTTGCTGTGTTTCCCGGCTGGGGACTGCTGTCCAAAGATAACGTCAGGCAGCAGGCCAGTTTTTAAGGCATGCCTGTAAATTGAAACATCAGGCATCAAGGCAGTAAGGTATAGGCATAAAAGATGAAGCTAATCCAGAGCCGTCATAAGAAATTGCAACAATTTACAAATACCCGATTTACTGCCTGTAGGCACTGCTTTAATCTAGTACTGGCTGACAACTGAGAGGCCATTAGAAAATGGTTTTAGGCACAGCAATTCATAAGTAGGAGTCCCAAACTAATACACACTTGAGTAGCATAAGCTACTGTTTGGTGCTTCCGGGGGTGGCCTATAAGCAGCGCTAAAGCAAAAACTGTCAGTCGCCTTTATTTGTAGAAGCCTTGCAGAGACAGGCAAGCTGTTAGTTAGCCCCATTAGCCACCACTCCCTGGACAGAACAGAGCAAGCCATTTGTTTTTTGGCACAAGATGGAGGTACAGCCTGATGATAAACCGGATGATGCAGTCTAAGCCTGAACAACTGCGTGATTCTTACACATTATTGGTGCAGTTACTGCTCAGAAGATTGCCTCTGGAGGCAGAATGAATCAATGTTTTCTGTATTTCAATGCAATGTCAAAAAAAAAAAAAAAAAAAGGCAAAAAAAAGCACCCTTAATTCATTATGATCTCTTCATCTGTGTAATGGGAGGCTCCAAGCAATCCAACAAAGCACTGAGCAGATTAATGTGACAGAAATAGCAAGATGATTCCTGCTCTAGCGGAGGCCATTGGATGTCCATCTCTGCTGTCAGGTCATGGACGAGTCACAGGTACAAGGCATGTTTAAAGGAAACCGAGCAATATTTAACAGTTGATTTCATAAAATAAATTTATGGGGCAAGTACAAGTATCCACAATAAAAGAAGCAAATGACACATAGCCAGATCCACTACTGCACTGCATTCTATCAATTTTGAATTACAGGATTCAACACCTACACTGCAATAAGCTTATCAGAAATGCTTATAATCACTCTTAACTGCCTTTTTGCTAATGTTCTGGATCCATTTACCTAAGCAGGACAAGAAACTATTAAATGCCACTGTTTGGTACCTCACATGTTGCATTAGTATCCTAACAGCTGGTAAAGTGGCTTAGGAATACGGTACAAGTACTTCTTAACCAATAAAGACACGTATTGCGTTCATTGTTGACTGATTGGGAATACATCTGTGAAGGCAGAAGCCCTGTTTTTATCCCTGTACTTTTTTTCCTTTCTTCTTCCTGATAACTGAAACAAGAGTCGTCCCTCTCCTCGTTTCCCCATTCGCAGGGCGCCAAGGGCTGGAAGCGGCCGTAGCGCCCCTTCGCACGCCGGCCGGCAGCTCAGCAGGCTCCAGCCGCACCAGCAAGGCAACACACGGCGCTCACATCGCGGTGTAACCCCCGAGGTGAGGCTCTGCCCTCACGCCGGCGGTGCGGATAAAGGCGGTGCTTTTGTAGGTTTCTGCTAACCCCCGCTTCAGCCCCGCGGGTGACCGCCCGGCCGGGCGCTGAGTCCCCGCCGCCTCCGGGCCCGGGCAGGCGGCAGCACGGCGCCGCCCTCCCTCCATCCCTCCCTCAGCTGTTTACCGAGCGGGCCAGCCCCTCGGATGGCCCTCCCACGGCAGTGCCGCCACTGGTGCGTGGGCACCCCCTCGCACCCACCACCCCACCGCCGAGGGGCCGAGGCCCCCGCTCCCCTCACGGCTTCGCTCCCCGGGGGGCGGGTGAGCGCCTCGCAGCTCTTCGCCGGGAAGGGCGCCCGCCCCCATAACGCCACCGTACTTGCCCGAGGCTGGGCTCCTCCGGGAAGCGAGCGCCGTCCTCTCCCGGCGGCTGCACGGGGGCAGCGGGGCGGCCTCCTCGGGGGCTGCCACCCTGCCCACGGGGGCCGGGCGGCTCCGGGCGCCCCCCTCCCCGATCCCTCGGAGCCGCCCTCTCCTCCGCCCCGCCGCCGCTGCGTGGGGCCGGGCCGGGAGGAGACATCCACCCCTTCGGGCACCACCTCCTCCCAGCCGAGCGGCGGAGGAGGCCGTGGCCTGAGCAGCGGCCGGGGGAGCTGGCGTGGCGGGAAATGGCGGCTGGGCCGGGCTGAGGGGGGACGAGAGCCGCGCCATGAGGCTGCTGCGCGCCCTGCTGCGCGGCGCCTCGCCGGGCAGCATCCCGCAGCAGGTGGACTTCTACTCGCGCTTCTCCCCCTCGCCGCTCTCCATGAAGCAGTTCCTGGACTTCGGTGAGTCCCCGCCGCTCCGCCCGCGGGTACCTGTGAGGAGTGGGGCGGCTCCGGCGCGGCCACGACCTCCCCTCCCCCGCCGTGTCGGTGCTGCCGCGTTCCCCCGTGTTGGTTATCGCTTCTCAATGCTGTCCTTTCTGGCAGAAAAAGGCTCTGCTTCCTTCCTTCCGGGAGAAGAGAGCCCAGTTGGCTCCTTCCTCGGAGATTGGAACTGTGGCAAGGTTGAAATTCAGCTGAAAGCTCCGGTTTTTGGCATCACGAAAGTAGTTTGTTTGTTTTTCTGCAGAACCTGTAGCGTTGGGGAGAGGGTCGGGACAGGTATCAAAATTGGTACTGTTAGAGCAGTGACTCAGAAGGGGGAGGTTTGTTTAGCCTTTTCCGAGCTAGCAGCATGCAACCTTTTAAGGTACACCAAACACAAGAAACGTTTAACCTCAGCTGGCGCCGAGGAGCTGAAACAACCATCACTTCTCGGTCACATGTCTCTGCCCTACAAAAACCCCTCGCCCAAATGCTGCTGTTTTGGAAAATGTGTGAGAGGAGCAGGACGCAAACACCAGGAGTCATCCTGGAGGACTGGGAATCTAGCCCTGAAAATAAGTAAATTGGTAACAGGATACTCCATCTCATACTGAAACCACTCGCTCACAGGTTTGACTGACTTGCTTGGAAACAAAAGGGATCACAGGAATTGTTTTGTTCTTCAAAGTTAAGACTACACAGAGAAAGGTCTTAAGTCACACTGAGAAACCTTTTCAAAGCCCAGGGATGGAGCCAGACTGTAATACGTTCTGTACCCAAGGCACTCTCATGTGCACAAATGTTTATATAAATGCAGTATATAAACATTTAACTAGTTAATAGTTGTATTGCTTTTTACATTTTTGTAAGTAAAATATAACTGAGAACTAATTCTAGAACCCCAGGCTTTGTATAAGTAGGAAGATTTACAAAGTTTCTCTTACCTATCCACTCTGTTCTGTTGCTACCATACTTTTAAGCAAAGAATCTTGCAATTAAGGGTTTGTTTTGACCTGTATTATTTTACTACTAAAATACTGATAAAATAATGCTTATCTTAAAATCGGTGTTTATTTTTAAGGCATGGTATTTCCACATGTCAGAAGTTATGCTACGTTTTTTGCTGTTAGTACCTGAATGTAAGGTAAAGATAATCTTGAAAACTTTTTTTTCCCCCCTCTCTTTTTTGCTTAAGGAGTTAATAACAGATAGTAAAAACTAATAACAAAGGCAAAAATAGAGTGCAACACTGAGACATTACTTGTTTGTAAGACATTCTGTAGCCATTATTATCTGATGGTGTTTTTACTGGGTATTTTTTTGGCTCCTTTCACTACAGTGAGAGCAGTCATAGAGTAAATATTAAAATCTGGTAATGCTAACTTAAAAAAAAACCCAAAACCTGCTAGTTCCTGCAGATTTCGATCTAGCAAATGAAATATTCCATAAGCAAATTTAGATCTGGATCGTATACATCAGTCATCCCTTGGGTTATAAGCACACAGTATTTTCTGTAGGAGTCTTACCCATTCTTTGCCCAGATAGACCATAGCTGCACAGGGAGACAAAGTCATTTGCCCATTTACTGAAGTCTTGCTTACCCTAAGCTGTCTTCCATATTTGACCCAAGATTGCGAAGAGATATCCTCCGGATACAAAACTAATTTGTGGAATGTCATTTGCTGAGTATATGAGCCATTTGAAGATTATCTTTACAATCTAATACCTTAAATCTGGCTTGTTCATGGAATTTTACCTGAGAAAAGGGAAAGGCCAGTAACAGTCATGCCTGAAATGCCATCTGACTAGGGAGAAGAATGAAAGGTTTCTGGGCAGAGGTCGTATGTAGACAACACGTAACGCTGGTAAGTGTCGCTGGGGAGGAGTTTCTTGTAAGCTACTTACTCTTTTATTAAATGAACTGACATTCTCTCATCAGTGTAGGTTATGATGTATCTGAGTCTGGATGCATTAAACTACTCCATTTCAATTTGGTGAAGATTTTTCCTGTTTAAGACACTCCCAGCTTCCTCTTTTTCCATGTCCCTTCCTTTAATCTTCTTCCCCCACTCCCCCTTGCCAATTGGAAGGAGTGAACTGAGCAGAAACGCCAGAGTTAATTTTTAGGAGTTACCTGTTATGAAAGACCAAGCCTGAGGTATGTACTTCACTGCAGCAGATGAACAGGTTAGTAAGTTCAGATGCTGTTTACATGATGCTTTTGAAGTCTAGAAAGAAGTCTGGCTGAGAATAAAGTACAGCATTTCTTAGCCTCTTCCCAGCTCTGCACCCTCCTGTCTTGTCTAGTAAAACAAGCATTGTGGGAGTAAATTTAGATCTTGATCTTAATAATGACATTTATTTGTCACCCACAAAGATGACACCTACCCTTATAAAAGGACAGGTCAGTTATCAACAGGTGCAGTAATTTAGCTTCTAGCTTTTAAAAAATGTAAAAAATTTAAAAGGGCTAAGCACAGTAGCTGTCCTACCTTAATTTCTCTCTCAGTATTCATGTGACTTAATCTGTCTTCTGTTCCTGAAAGACAGTGAATTTAAACTGCAACAGATCTAGCTGAAAAATGAGATAAATATTACAGAATTTATTTTCTGAAAGTGTTCCAATATGAGTTACGGTAATTTAGGAAGATCAGTGATCAAGCAGGGTTTATGGGACCACGATACTTCCTCAAGCACCTTTCCCATAAATAGTTTCCTGTGCTGGTTTCATTTGTTTCTCTGACATGCTCAGAATGACATACTGTTTGATCAGTGCTAGTTACAGTCAATGTTTGCCACAGATAAAATGAACAATTTACGTGGATAGATATGGTATTTGAAGTTGAATAGTATGGTTCTGCAACTATTGCACTAATTACTCTTTATATACTGAAGATCGTCCTTACTGCAACAGGGCTGGTAGGTTTCAGTGTGAGTTTACATTTTGAAATATAAATGGGCTGCTGCCATGAAAGAAACATTGGCTTACCAGGCAGGCGGAGTCAACTTTAAAACCACAAACCTCTTACGCAAGAAAGTAAGAGTTTGTGTAGTTCTCTACCATAAGTACTGACTTTATTCTGATGTTGTCATATATTTATTTTGATCTCAGGATCTGAAAATGCTTGTGAAAAGACTTCATTTATGTTTCTGCGACAAGAATTGCCTGTGAGATTGGCAAACATAATGAAGGAAATAAGCCTGCTTCCAGACAACCTCCTAAGAACACCTTCAGTTCAGCTGGTGCAGAGCTGGTAAGAACAGCATCATTTCATACCTTTAAGGGTGACCTTCTGCATATGCACCAGTTGGAGGAACTAATTCTCTTCTACAGAAGGAACATTCCATGTGCTTGTTACATGAACATCCATTATTTTGCCTGAGTAAATATCCCAGTGTGACATAAATCAGAAACTAAAATTTACAGACTTGGAAAAAAACCTTTAGGAGCAATTAGAGAACCCACAAGGGAATTAAAAATCACTAAGTATTGCAGATCGTCATGCATGAGAATTCAGTAAAAACAAAAATCCACCAAAACAGTGTTTAACAGGGGACTTACCTCAAATGAAGAAGCTAGCTGAAGAAATCAACAGAAGCAGGCTAATGCACAAAATGCTTGTAAAAGATAGTAGAAACTATTTAAAAGACAGGTTCTTGCAGATTGAGAGTAAGGTGTGGAAAATACAAAAAGCAAGCAATGGGTAGGTCCCAAAGCCAAAATATGTAAAACAACAGAAAGAATATGAGGCTATTAAAATAAAAAAGACATATTTTGGAAAGTAAAATTTGCTTTCAAGTAAGGAAATTACACATAAGCATAAACTTTTGTAAGATGAAAGCAAAGACATTGCTTGGCAACTGCTAAATGCACATGGCTATCTGGAAAGGCTTTAAGGTTAAGAGAACAGAAGATCTGCCAATGAGTAAGCAGGATTGATTAGAATACTGAATATAAAAAGAGCTATCAATCAAGATGAAGGCTTTTAATGAAACAAGAATGCTTAAATTCTCATGATACTAAATGACATTGATCAAATGGGAAATGAATTCCCCTTGGATAAATGCAAGGTAAAGCACAGAAAGGAACCTCCTCCCCTGTATTCTTGCTTGCTTACAATGGAAAAAGAAATTTTGATGCTACTGGGGATATTTTTCTGAATATGTCAGTTGATGGGCAAGAAGTCAAATAGTGTTAGGAACTAAGTAACAAATGGGGAGGAATATAAATGTACCACTGTGTTAGCCCATTATTCCTCTGGATTGCATGCATTTTAGTTGCTCCATCCTGAACAGAAAAGACCAAGAGGGATAGTCAGAGGATTGGAACAATTTCTACGTGAGGAGAAACCAAATATAATTCTTCAGTTTGGAAAATACACATCTAAGGAAAGAGATGGCAGAAATACTTAAATCATGAACAAGCTGGGAAGATTTTCTAATAGCAGGAACTTGCTGGAGCTGCAAATAAGCGATCACCTACTGGGTTTAAAACACAAGGGAGATCTTTCATGCATTCTAATTAAATTGTGGAATTCATTGCTCTGGAAATTTTGAAAGAAAACATCATGAATAGATTCAAAAGGATCTAACAAAATGCACAGGGGATAGGTCAATGGGATATATCAAATATAATGATTTGGAAACAAGCAACCTTAGAAGACCATAAATTGCTAACCAAAGGGATCTGGGGAGGCATATTAGAATTGGTCTTTGTCGTGTTTCTTTCACTTAAAGGTATGTCCAAAGTCTTCAGGAGATCCTTGACTTTAAGGACAAAAGCTCAGAAGATTCAGGGGCTATTCATAGGTAAGGATTTGCTGTCACTTACGTTATTATTATGTTAATGTTATGTAGAAGGACTGGCAAGAAAATAACTTAAGAGAAATTTCAGCTATCTATGAGCTTTATGTAAGGACTGCGGTAACGTCACCCCCGTCCCACTTTTATGCCATATCACTCTGGTCAGGGCTTTTTTTGTTACACTGAAGAAGCTATGAATACATTAAGCTTGGCCAAATGTTTACCCATTCCTTATGTGTAATGTTCGAACTGATACATGGAACTTTTCACCTGTAGAGTAGGTTTGGTCATCACTGGGTGACCATAACTGCCATTTGGCAGGTATGGGATGATTTGCATGAAAATGGTCAGCAGAGTTTTCTTTTTTCTTGGCAGTAATCAAGATCATAAATATTAATTTTATAAATAATCAATAATGGTTGATTACTGATCGTTTCAATGCTAGTCACTTGAAATATGTGACTTTACAGACAGTAAAGGCTGACCTGTCTTTACTGTCGTAGGCAGATCTGTCACTTTTCTGTATGTAAGGGTCTTCATTTTTCTAGGCAGGTACTGTTTGCCAGAGTATTAAATTCACTTGAAAGTGAAATACTAACAACTTACTCATTTTAGTTTTACAGATACTGTGATAAAAATCCGGAATCGACACAATGATGTAATTCCTACGATGGCTCAAGGAGTAACAGAATACAAGGAAAGCTTTGGCATTGATCCAGTGACCTCACAGAATGTGCAGTATTTTTTAGACCGTTTCTACATGAGTCGCATTTCAATTAGAATGCTCCTTAATCAACACTGTAAGTGCCATTGTTGAAAGGAGGGGAAATGACACCTGTATTATGTCAGTATCTTTTCCGTTTGTTTTTAAGGGCTTAATATGTACTTAAATGCTTCCTAGGAGTACACTATTTGCCTTGCTATTTACAAACTCGTTCTTAATACAGTTCTTAAAATATTTATTAATAGTAGGCTTTAAAAGTATGGTGAAAATTGGAATTATCGATTGCCTAGAAATTTCTATTTAGTAAAACTGAAGGCACAAACTAAAATTATAAAATTATATTGGGCATTAAATAATGTTTTCTTTTTTGGCAGCTTTACTGTTTGGTGGGAAAATTAATCCAGCTCATCCAAAACACATTGGAAGCATTGATCCTAGCTGCAATGTTGTTGAAGTTATTAGAGGTAAATTCAGCAGATAAGAACAAGAATCCTGAAAACTTACATGAATATCTCTACTGAGAGCCAATACACGTCTTGATATTCATATACTGTTTTGTTCTTTCCTACCTGGAGTTTTATTTAAAGTGTAATACAGTTTTGTGTCTTTTCCTTATAAACCAAATTTTTGGGAGCAAATATAAAATCTCCCTGACAGTGCACAGTGTTTCCAATTTTTGTTTTTCATTTTAGCAAACTGTAAAGGAGAAAAAAAAGTGGAGGGGGAAATGTAACTTTATGTGTTTTTATTATAGATGGCTATGAAAGTGCCAAGAGCCTTTGTGATTTATATTACATGAGCTCTCCAGAGCTCATCCTGGAAGAGTTGAATGGTAAGTAAATAGGGGACAAGGCACTCTCTTGAATGTAGTGATGGATTCTTCTAAAGCAGCTGGTGGTGAAATGTTCTCCTACTTTTCATACAGTGAATGTGTTCTCTATATCTACTGTCATAAATAGTTTGGGTTTGGTGGTTGTTTTTTTTTTTTTTTTTTTTTTTTTAAATCTGGCAGAAGACTTTCCCTAATCCTCCCTTTATTTAGAAAACTGAAATCAGTAGGAAAGTTTTTGACACTGCAGCTGTTGATATAACAGATTTTAGCAGCCTCCTTCCCTCCCTAAGGTTTCTGGTATGTCTTTACCCTACACTGTCTATTGCATCTCACCCTCTCTGCATGTCTTGTGACACTTTTCAGATTTATACCAAATATTCTATTCTAATTTCCCTTGTTTATTCAGCTGTCATGTTCTCGTAATTGTAATTAGATATGGTATACTCAATTTGTGGTAAAAATTATTGAACCCATTGGCTGTGACTTGAAAAAACAGTTTATAACTGTGTTGCTCTGA
The DNA here is from genome assembly GCF_949628215.1 of Phalacrocorax aristotelis. Lineage (NCBI taxonomy): Eukaryota > Metazoa > Chordata > Aves > Suliformes > Phalacrocoracidae > Phalacrocorax > Phalacrocorax aristotelis. The sequence goes on from NC_134280.1 coordinate 23,913,118, forward strand.
ACTCAGAGATCAGCGATTGTCCTCGTTGTCCTGCTGAATGCTGAAGAGCCTTTCTGACACTAGAGTACTTTTCAAGATACTAAATGCCACGTTTGGACAGACCTATAAAAACAAGCAATCAAAATTACTTCTACAAGTAATTGCAGAAGCCAATGTGCAACCACAGTAACTTGGCTTATGAAGCAAAAGGCAAAGAAAGTGTGGCCTTGACTGTCCAGTCCAGAACCTTTCTTCCTACTGTACAAAACCTGTCATTCTGTATCTAGGTTAAAGGGTTTACTTCTGTCCATCTTTGGAGCGTGATACTAAAAGCATTTGTAGGAAACTGTCAGTCATGCTAGCTAATTCTGCGTACGGAGGGGTCATTTAATGGCCTATGTGCTCCAAAAGCCAGAACAATTAGTTCAGTTTTTATAAAAGGAGTGACCTGTTGCTCAGTGAATTGTGAAGGTAAGTCAAACCTGATCCAGGCCAAATGCACATTCCTTGCCCACAGCTGAGAGTGGAACCATTATTTAAACCTTAGGCATGGGATCTGGGAGTGGAGGCATGGAGGGGAAGCAGTTAACTTGAGAAACCTGACATATTTCAACGCGTACTTTTCCCACCCACCTTTTATTTTTGCCAGTTACCCAATTTGTTCTAGATCTTTTGACATCGCTAGTCTTCAACACTAACATTCATAAAGCACTGGTCACTAACACAGTCTGGTGAGACTTTGTTGAACTGAAAGAATCTTAAGAGCCAGCAGAATTTCCTGAGCAACCTTTCCTTAATTTTTGGTACAATGGATGTGTTTCCATGGTATATTTTCTAGAATTTATTATTTTAAAAAGTTTGAAAACTATACCAGTTTTATAGACAGAATAGTCTACATAATTTTTGTTGAGGTTTCTTGTTAGAAATCAGCTGATTTCTAAATGAAGCCAAGAATAGGATGTGCTGTAGTTACTATTTGGTGCATTAAAGGTTCTGGTCCCTGCTATACAAAACGGATATGGACAGGCTGGAAGGGGTGCAGAGAAGGGCCACCAAGATGATCGGAGGACTGGGAAGCCTGCCATATGAGGATAGGCTGGGAGAGCTGGGTTTGTTCAGCCTTGAGAAAAGGAGGCTTAGCGGGAATCTCATCACCATGTACCAGTACTTAAGGGGCAGCTGCAAAGAAGATGGAGACTCCCTTTTTACGCGGAGTCACATGGAGAGGACAAGGGGGAAGGGACACAAGTTGCTCTTGGGGAGATTCTGATTGGACACCAGAGGGAAATTTTTCACACTGAGGACAGTCAACCATTAGAATAATTTCCCCAGGGACGTGGTTGACTCGGCCACATTGGACACCTTCAAGAGTCATCTGGACAGGGTGCTAGGACATCTTGTTTAGACTGTGCTCTTCCCAGAAAGGTTGGACTAGATGATCCCTGAGGTCCCTTCCAACCTGTGATTCTGTGATCATAATTCAGACTCGGAGGGACCTCAAGAGGTTTCTAGCCTGACGTCTTGCTCAAAGCAGAGACAGCTATGAGGTCAGACCAGGTTGCTCAGGGCTTTATCCAGTTTGGTCTTAAAATCCTCCAAGATGACAACTCTTGGCAACCTGTTTCGGTGCTTAACTGTCATGGTGAAAAAGTGTTTCTTGATAGCCAGTCTGAACTGCTGTTATTTCACCTTACACTCACTGTTTCGTGTTCTCCTGTCACCCAAAGAGCCTGACTGTCTTCATGATAACCTCCTCATAGGTATTAGAAAGCAACTATTATAAGCCCTAATCAGTGATGCCACAGTGGGATTTAAGATTAATGTCTAAAGCAGCAAGCACATTTGAAAATCTTCAGTATGACTTTTGATTAACATACAACTTTTCAAAAGATTTCTGGTCAAATTTTCCTTCCTTGTAAATTCTCTCAACAATACAAATATATGTTTTGGATTATTGTGGGAATGAATAAAAGGTACCTAGTTTGCTATTTCATATTTCGATTCTCTTTTCTCCAGCTAAATCGCCAGGACAGCCCATGCAAGTGGTGTATGTCCCATCACATCTCTATCACATGGTTTTCGAACTTTTCAAGGTCTGTGCACTTACCATTACACAATTCTTTTATACCTCTTTTCTCAGTTAGATTGGTTCAAAAAGTCAAATGAATACAATTCTAGAGAGCAGTGTGTTTTTGCAAGTGCAAACCTCTCACTATTTGACCGCAGGAAGATACCTAAATTGTACTATTTAAACAAACAGTAACCGTGCAGAAAATGAACAGCTTTGGAAAATGTATCTCCTTTGCCTAGCCACTGAATACATCTGACACCTTCTGGGTAGACAGCTTTGTCAAAAAAAATCTTAATTTATTAATGTCTCTTATACGTTTTAAGTGAGAATAAGGTATACAATTTTTGGGACTTCTTCAAATCTGGTATAGTGTGTAACAGGACCTCTAGAGCTTTCCTCTAACAGTTCAATCCTAGACTTCTCTTGATCTTTGTATCATATTGCATGTACTATGCATTATAAAGAATTCTACAAATAAAATTGTACATTAAAATAGTTAGATGTTTGTTCTAAAAAATTAAATATTTGAAGTACGTGTATTCTAATAAACTGTTTAAATACTGATACTGAATAAACCAGGAATATTTTTTAAAAACCCTATCCTAAAACCATATACACTTGTCCTCGTTCTGAAATATGTGATAAAAATAACTTTCCTAAATTGATGTTTTAAGATAATATACAAAGTGGTAAGAACAGGATTTAAGTTTTACTTGCAAATTCCAGAATGCAATGAGAGCCACCATGGAGCATAATGCTGATCGATGCATTTATCCTCCAATTCATGTACACGTCACACTGGGAAATGAGGATTTAACTGTGAAGGTACCTACTTTTTTGATTATTTTGAAGGTTATTTTGATTAGTTTCTTCCCCCGTCATAGGCAGTGTACTACTTCAGCTGGTGATCTGGTTCCAACAATAGATTGTATGTGATGCGGCAGTAAGACGACCATTATGCAAGTTCACATACTGCATCAGTAGGAAATTAATGAAGAGGTTGCAAAGTCACACTGAAGGCTCTGCAATAGAATTCTGTGCTTTTCTCATGCTCATGTCTTGCCTAGCTTATAAAGAACCATGACTAAAAATGGAATAGCATCTTTATACAATTGTAGTATCGACATTTTTTATGTGACAATGAGAGAGCTTTATAGGTGTGAAACAACTGAAAAAAAGGAAATAAACATTGTATATTCCATGCAAATCAAACCTCCCTGAAGTACAGTTTGCAGAGCAACAACTTATTTTCCTGTGTAACATTCATGCTGGATATCAAGACAGCTGCAAGCACTGGCTTTTTCCTATGTCTAATTAAACCATAGTAAACCAAATCTTCTCACTTACTCCTTCAGGAACAGATTTTAATACATTATATTTAACTAGCAGTACTCCTGAGGCATAAAGCTAAAAATACACAGAGGCCAGCATTTGCTAAAAGGTATAGATACTGACTTCAGATAAAACTGATTTATAAACAAGATAAAAGCCATACACAATTTAAGTAGAAATTTCTTGCTTCCAAGAGATTATGAATGCTTCTTATGGTAGTATTTTAAATTGTTTGGATAAGGGATGAAAGGGAAGGATTCACCTGTTTCTAGTCATTGTTGTAGCTGAGAGATGAGAATTTAAGAAAACCCATAATCTAATAGGGACAACTTTATATTATGTTTTATCTGAACTTTCTCTGGATCATTGTTTGGGAGAAGCTGTCTTTTTTTTTTTTAAAAAAAAAATGTATTCAGCAACATAATGTTACATGTTCCTTCTTGGTCCAGATGAGTGATCGTGGTGGAGGTGTTCCTATGAGGAAAATTGACAGACTATTCAACTACATGTATTCAACAGCACCACGTCCACGTGTTGAGACGTCACGAGCTACACCGTTGGTATGCAAATCTTTTGTACCTTGTCATCTGGGATATGTTTAATTGTCACCATTTAGAAAAAGCTAGGAAGTACTGATTTTATACATAAAATTACTATCACCATTTTAATGTTATAGCTTAATGAAAATATTTTCTGAAAATAACTGGAAAATTGTGTAAAATCCTAAAATACTAGAAGTTATTTAAACTTGTTCAAGACTCTGTTTTTCTCTACCAAATATGAAGATCAGCTACCTAAAGCAGAACACTTAGCTGTGCTCCATGTACTGCAGTAAGGCGAGGACTATGAATTCTTGTGGCTGCTGAATGAAAAGAAGAATTATTGCAGCAATAATTTTGGATCAAGTCCATAGTTTCATTGTTGTACCATAGTTTCATTTCATAGTTGTACCACCCCCCCAGGAAGGATGAAGGTACACAGATGTGACAGGGCATATGAAGAATCTACTTTGGACTCATGTGAACTTAATATATGCACAAGGAATAAAGCCTTAGCTCTCATTAAGCAGCTCTGGACAGCTTTCCTGAGTTTATTCTCTCACACTGCATCATCCAAAATGTGTTTTTTAAATGTATAGAGTGTTCTGCATCTAGATGACTATGCAACCCATTAAACACTAAATCTTTCCAGCGAAGTGCTGTGTATGTTCATTGAGAGGTTACCTCTAAAATTTAATAGAAAAAAGAAATACACTTTATACTTCAGAGCTGTGTCCTACTACTGCAGACAGGGCTTGACAGAATTTTCGTATAAGCTGCAAACTCAGACATTGTTTCATGGACCTTTTTATATATACTGATAATGAAACTTATCTGACTTAAGTACTCACTGTTCTTAAGATTAGCAGTTCCGTAAGGAATAAGACAGACTCAATACAGTTTTCTCTAGTGATGTCATATCTTCTTGAAAAAGCTAACAATACAAGATGTGTTATCTAGCAGCCCTGTCTGACCAAGGAGTAAAACTGTTTTCTCATAATCACAATCATCCATGCATTCTTCCCTTTCTGGGGTGTATAATAGTTTTGGGGGTATAATAGTTAACATTTGAACTCTTCTTACTGTCAAAGATCACGTGTAGTTTGTCTATTTACCTATTAAGTTAAAACAGAAAACACCACTGATTGATGCAATTAATGAAAATACACTTTTTCTCTTGGATCAGGCTGGATTTGGTTATGGCTTACCCATATCACGTCTGTATGCACAGTACTTCCAAGGAGACCTGAAACTATATTCCTTAGAAGGTTATGGTACAGATGCAGTTATTTACATAAAGGTATGATGTAACACTTCACCATTTAAAATTTATCAGCAATTCTAACTGCTGATGGAACTCTTTGTTCTGTTACTATAACTTTGATTAAAAAGAATTGTCAGCTACAGTCTTCTGTACTTACAGGCCTTATCAACAGAATCAATTGAAAGACTCCCTGTATATAACAAAGCAGCCTGGAAACATTATAAAGGAAACCACGAAGCAGATGACTGGTGTGTGCCAAGCAGTGAGCCAAAGGACATGACCACTTTTCGCAGTATATAGGTTTTTCCTCAACAGTTCATAAGAAGTAGGTATGTCTGTAAAGGGAATTTAAAAGACCCGATTTACACCAAGATGCTGAGCCACATTTGATATGTGAAAGTAGTTTTAAGTGGCATAACAGTGGTTTAATGTAATTACTTTTTTCTGGAAGTAAAAATCAAAACCCAGAACCAAACAAGAAAACACCCAAACCTGTACATACTTCAAATTTTAAGTGAGAAGGTCACACTTAATTTGTTCCATTTTCTATTTGACTACTTTCAGTAGGTAAGTCAAGGGAGCAGTAATTTCAGGTTTTATAGAGACCAATGCAATCTATATCACGTCTGGTGAGAAATGTATTAATGCATATAATTACAAAATTGTTTTAAAAGAACTATTGAAAAAGCTAATTTTTCCATTTTACAATATTACAGATTAATAAAAAAAAACTCATGTCTGAAATATGAGGAGCTCATTGCTATACCTCTGCACCTGTATGGCACTTTCTATTCTTCTATCTTCTATCTTAAGCATGCTGAAGCCTAATTTTGCAAAGTTAGATATGTTGCCTACACCAAGGTTTTTTTGCAGCTGTAGAAATCACACTTAGGTCTGTAGGGATTAAAAAAAAAAAAAAAATCAGTTCTGGCTGCTACCACTGGTATAATGTCTCTCAGGTATGTGGTACCAGTCATATTTCTTTGGTTGTAATGTGAATATTTAATACATGTGAAAAATGTATCGTGCCATGATATTGTGAATTAGCAAATAGTGTTGGCTTGTATACAGTAAAGATATGCTGTCTTGCATTTACGTATATTTCTGTAGGTAATATGAAAATGCAGTGTTGGTGTTCTAGCCCCAGTAAGATCTCAGACGCTGTTATGTAAGGTGACAGTAATGTAGATGGAAACTATTTTAATGAACAGATTTTTAAAATTTGCCCTTAATAGGGAATCTCTATTACTTTGACAATAGAAACTACCTTCTCAGGAATATTTAAGAAAAGATGGAATTAACTGTTTTTTAAAATACCTTTGCATTTGTGATGTGCTTCTGGCCTTGTTTATGTAGTAACTGGAAGTCACACTATAACATAAGGTAAGCAGAATATGTTTATCAGTCAAAGGCAAACTTTCAAAGCATATTGGGGAAGACAGAGAGGGGGATGAGTACTACATTTCAGGTACAAAGTCCTTCTTTTAATAAAAGATTCAACTTCTTTTAATGCCTACTGTGCCAGCTTTGTTGAAATCATACACATCTATATTGCACCTCGATCCCTGTCATTCCTGAATGCTTTAGGAGCAACGCAGTTAGACACTGAGAACTAATCATTTTCTCAGTTAATTCATTGCGTGTAATTCTGTGATTTCTGTTCTGCAGCAGACATGCATAATCCCTCTCGGAAAGAATAAGCCTAAATGTTTCTAGTTCCCTAGCTCTGCACAGAGCAGAAGGTGAGATACCACAAGTGAAGGGAATAGCTGGTATGCTAGAAATCGAAGTCATGCTGTTCTGGTTGTAGCTGAGCCAGATGACAACTGACACTCTAAGGGAGGATTATTCTGGTTTAGTTGCCCCCAAAACAGTACAGTCACTCAAGCTTGCGGGCACTTTGAGAGGTCCCTAATTTTTCATCTTTACAAGGATGTTCAGAGGTAACTGGCATATCTTTTAATCTGCATGGCTACAAGTGAGGAGAATTTAAAGCTGGTCTCTTCAACCCTGCAAGAGGATGCATGTGAGAAATGCCACATATTGTGAAATGGGGCCTGTACAAAAGTTAGAGGGAATGCTTGCAGCTCTTGCTTTTGCTAAACTAAAGCTGAATGTTACAGCAAGGGATTTTAAAAAATCCCTGAAGCTGAACATTCTAGCTTTGATGCTAAGTTTTAAATGAACTGATTTTAGTAATATCTGAGAACAAGAGATATTTCTTAAGAAAAGCTAACACAGTTTGTTTTCTAGAAGTCTGTTGAAGTACTTCATACAGCATTATTGAAATAAAGCATCTTTCACGCTCTCAGCTAGCTACTGATAGAATTCTGATTATTAGAACAGCTTACCATGTAACGGTATTTGTGTCTGTCTCCTCACCTGCCACCCAAATGATTGTGGTGAAAACACAAATGTAGTAATATTTTGATTTACAGTGTTTAAGGCTACTTACAAGTTTGATCTTGGATTACTTTGATTTAAATAGAAGTTCAGAAGATAATTTTAGTGCTTAATATTTTCATTACTGTAGTGAAGTCATTGCTAGCACACTGGTTAAGTTGAAGTGAATCACTGTAAAAAATTAGTATACTAGCTAGCTCAGCTATCAAAATGCTGAGATTAATAGTTTTGTATGCAAATGAGCTCAGTCTTGCACTGTAAATTAACTTTGGTTGGGGTTAACTTAAATTTTTTTTAAAGAATCACTACATTTATTCATTAAAACTATTTTAAAAATTAAACTTTCAGTTGGGTGTTTTTGTGGCTTGGTACAAAGCTAGTTCTGTGAAGCCAGCCTTCTCGTTTAGCATCTGACAGATGTTAGGTGCTGTGGACTGTGATAATCAGTGTTCTTATACTGAGATGCCAGGTGAGTTTATCATCCCTGCTATGGCCCCTGTTTAACTACAACAGCTCTGCATGCAAGCAAACCTCTGAAACGATTATTTCCACTAGTCTCCTTGAGAAACAAGCCCTTCGCAGGGTACAACATTCAGTTCAGTAGGCTTAAAGGAAAAAGTTAATACCTGGTTCTGTCAGTATTCTCTGTTCTAGATGAAAGCACTTAACTGAGAAATAAACTTCCTTGACTGAATTAATCAAAGGGTGGTTTTACGTGTGTGATCCTAAGCATCTGATCATTCCGTACTTCTTATTCCCTTCTCTTTTATCAGTAGGGCAGCATTCCTCTCTGGTTCAAGGTCTAAGTTTGGAGTACAAATTCAAAGCTACTGGAAACAAAGTAAATAAGTTAAATCTTGACCAAAGAATTGTTTCTTCACACACAAAACCAAAAATTGAACCTCTTCTTTTAAAAGTAATTATTACCAAGATTTTCAAACTTTATTTTGGAAATGCACAGTGTGCAGAAGCATTTCCACACAGTCCTTTTGCTGGAATTTGTAAGACATTTATACAAAAGAATAACAACTGTGAAACGCCAACAGTGAAGTCCATTCATTTAATTAAAATGAAAACCAGTCCATAGATTTAAAGGAGAACTTGGTCCACAAAAATGAATTATGTAAGTTTTGTTCTAGTCCATTCTGTGGTAGAATTGATATTTAAACTAGTCTATGTTTCTGGAATAATCTAATTAAAGGAAGTGCTGTTGTAGTATCTCAAGAAAATCGTATGTAAATATACAAAACACCAATTCATGTTCTAAACTATTCCGAGAATCAAATCCTCCTTTAAAGAGAAATAATCTGTAGCCTACAATCAAACATTTAAATACAGTGCAGAAACCCAGTGCTTCAGTGATATTTTTTCCTACAATTCTTCCCTCAGTATTTTAAGTTTGAAAAACAGTATAGTTTAAAATTAGCAAATATATAAATTTGGTCCGCAAAAATCTTGTAAGCAGGTAGAAAAGAGAAATACATGTATTGCAAATTGATCTTATTCATAGCATAAATCTATAAAACTATGTATTATTTAGGAAAAATAGGTTAAAAAAGATCTTATTTATAGTTTTAAACCTTTTCCCAACACCATACAAGTCGTGTACAGAAGACTTAATATGCTTAGGGTATGTAGTTTGTGAAAACTACTTAAAATTTCTTATTTTCTCAGTAAATTGCAACACATAGAATTCCAAAACAGTGTGCTACCACCGGGAACACTGAATGAAAATCCCAGAAATACAGGAGTTTAAACAAAATAATCCATAAATTTGAAATACATGCTTTCTTTTTATATTAATTTGACATTACTGTTTTCTTAATTTTTACTATACATCTTTAGTGGCAACAGACTGAATTTGTTGGCAGGATTTTTCTATTGTCCCTCTATCAGATTCAACTCTATCAAATGCTATTTGACTAATACTGGTATGATTTTTAATACAGTATTCTACTTTTCCACGAACATTGATTTCAAGGAGAAGGGCATATGAAGTCTTAGAAGCACAAATATTACTTAAGGCAGGAAGTTAAATTATTGTCTATTAGTACAGGCAGAGTCAACTGGGAATAAAAATACTGAAAACATTTCATTTTATTGCATCACAATAGGGAGGGACCACAATTAAAAAGTAAAAAAACACCTACCATGTTAAACTGTTGCACTTTTCCCTCCTCCCTCAATTGTACAATTATATACAAATCTGCTGAACCTCCTCAAGATGAAGCAAGTCTGTGCTAAAATAAGACAGGGTCATTTTAGCAGCTTGATTCAAGAGTGGCTACCACTCTGCCAGTCTTGCGAACTTCTCTCTCCTTCTTTTGCACCTTTTCCTTCTGCTTTTCCAGTTTTTCTTGAGTTTTTCTAATATCCTTAATTTTTTTCTTTATTGTTGATCGGTCATTTTGACTGGAAACTCCCAAAGCCTTTGGGGGGGAAAGAAGAAAAATACCTCATCGTTAATTTTTCCAACAGCACTGTCAGCAGCGCTTGTGCATGAACAATTTAAGGAAGTGTTATTCACTTTGCTGCAGGATAGTCTGTTTATTTGAAAAATAAGGACCTAAGTCCTCAAAAGCACTGTAGATGATCATCTGGGTAACAAGGTAAGTAAGGAAGCAGGGGCCTACTCTGGTTGTGAGATAACAGCTTCTTGTTGCATTTTACAAACATATAGATACCTGAGAATTTCCAGCAAATAGCAAAATAAGTAGTAGCCTCAAAATATTTTTCCTGCTCTTTTTATACAAGACAAATTTATATTCAGTAACTAGTCTTTAATTTTTAAGATTAAGGATTTTAAAGTGTATTGTTAAAAAGTGTATTCAGTAAGTAAATGGTACGCTTTGATCTTTTGATCAGCAGGTGGCAGTACCCGATTCCAAGTTACAGTCAGCACTGCTCACACTCCATGGAACTCCTAATGGCATTAGGTGTAAATTAAGCATCAACATCCAGAGTTCCCTCAATAGAGACAGTTATTTGAAAGACCAGTAACAGGTATTTCCTCTGTATCCAACGAAATACTTACTTAACAAAATACAGGACATTTAGTGTGCAAGTCTATTCTAAAATGCAGGTATATTTTGGAGACTGAAGTTAGACACTTTTTTTTTTTTCTCTCTAGAACACTAAAATGCTACTATTCATCATTAACAGTAATTTGCCTTGTGTGAGAATAGACCCATGGACCTCATATTAGTCACACATCTTGCTTGTCCAGAATGCAGTCTGATAATCTAATGAGAAAGAAGAACTGGAAGAGTTTACTAGCACAGTAAGGGATACATACCATGCAGCTTCCAGAGGTGAAATGGCAACAAAAGGCCCAAAAGAACGATTTATGATAGATTTTTTTCAGCAGGAATAAGAACCAAAAACATTTGAAAGGTCACCAGAAAGGACTTCAGCCTTCCCATTTGAAGAGGAGGTATGGACGAAACAGATTTCTAAAACTGGATCCTGCAATTCTATGCATTTGAATTGGCTGGATCTGGTTTTGATATGACCTTATGCTGAGATTGATGATAAATGCATCAAGCCCCTTTGGGGAATTATGCTTACTTTGATTTCCTCAAGATGCAAACAAGAATGAAATACTTGTGATTTTTCCAATTAAAAAATGCTTGTCTAATTGTACAATCAATTACTAAATTTTCATCAAACTGTATAGTCTCCAAGTATTTCAAAGCAGGACTCTATCCCGTAAAAAGCCATGAAAACACGAAAATGGACTTTGTAGGTTAAAAATATGTCTGAATAAACAGTGACATTTATACAGTTACAAATCTATCCTGGAATATTCACGTACCTTTAACTTCTCACTGTCAAGCTGCATTAACTGCTGTCCATCTATGTTCATAGCTGTGAACTCTGTAATATACTGCTCCATGTTCATTCCCATTAACCAGTGGCATACTTGCTGGGTGGTCCATTCAGAAATAGGTCTACTGTGCCATTGATTTTGCTTTCCTGTTGTAAATTCATCATCTAATGCCTAACCAATTGAGAAAAGTCACTGTAAGGAATGTTTTACTTGACTGTATGTTCAGTTCCTGTTGCCAGTTGAGTTTGATTAACGAAATGCATTTTTAAACATTCTCTAGCTCCAAAAGGACTTAAGTTCTTGAGATTACAATTTACAGTCAGTTTGCCCAGGAGTTTGCTATAAACAAAAAGACACTACAACATTCAACACAAACTGAGTCAGAAATAGAGAACATAAATGATTTACTCTAAGAAATTACATAGCAAAGCATTCACTTAGATTTGCGGTATCCTAACAATGAACAAGCTTCCTCAGTTTGTCAGTTAAGGTAGCTCAATCCTAATGTTAGATACTGCCTTATGCAAGCACCAAGAAGAATTAAGTGGCACTTCGACTGTATTATTGATTATTGTTAAGTGAAGGAAATCCAGAGTAAAAGCAATTCTAGTAGTCAGTAATTCTGGTGACTGTTCCTGGTACAGTTTTACGAAATCTGGCATTTCTGGAAAAAGAGGACTGTTTATTCTTTCATCTAATGCCATCACATTTATATTTTAAAGGCTCTGCCTAGTAGAATACCATTTCAGAAACATAAGAGCTTGTAGCCTTCCACTGAAAATACACTTTGCCAGCTCACAGAGCTTTTGAAGCTCTCTGCTTCAATTTGAGTTGGCTTCTGAGGGGAAAGAGGTACTGCTGTTCGTCCTGAAGCACTCTATTACTTCATCACAAAAGAAAAGCCACATAAAACAGAGCTCAATGCCTGTACAGAGGAAATTCTAGTGTGATACTTGAAACAGTAACAGAGTTACCTGAAGTTTTATTAACTACCCAAAATGATCTCTCACTAGCTCATGATTGAGTACAGGCTGCGTTAGACTTGCGGACTGCCCCACTAGGCAGCTTCCACTTATCAAAGGTATTAGCAAAACAGCTGAAGTTATGGTCACTTTTTCCAGTGAGCATTACACATCATTTGTAAACAGAAAACATGGAAGCAAACATCTTTCTAGTGATGGAAGCAAGACATAGGCCTGTCACACGATCTGATCGTAAACTGGATCTGACAGTGCAACATGGAACACACGTGTGAGGTGAAACACATGCAATTTAATTTCCAATGTATTAGAGGTCTACTCAATTAGTTTTGCTTTTCCTGGTCTATGAAACAAAGAACAGTTGTTACATTAGGAGGTAGTGCAGATAAATAGGAACAAGTGTGTAGAGCAGAACAGTATGTGGCTGAGGTCCTAAAATCCACACTGCAAGCTTTTCAAAGGATTTTCACTTCTGAATAGCTCTAGTCTGGTCACACAGACTCAGTGGCCACTAGCAGCTGGAATGCACCAGGAACACTGTTGGAGCACATCTGATTTGATCTCCAAGCTAAATGAATGTAAGACAAGTGGGGAGAATCAGGAGATTTACTTAAAAATGAACTCCTAATCCAAATTAAAATGCTTATGTAGATATAACAAGTGTGAACACATCCACCTTCCTGATGTGCAAAAGAACAGCAATTTTCACAAAATAACAGCAAAGGGCTCTAGAAGAGGTTTTGCTTGAAGTGCTCTATACAGCATCAGTATCAAGACAACTGGTGCACAGTGAATTTTCTATCCAAGCTATCAAGCTTGAGATGCTTCATACAAAGAAAGATGATTAATAGTGTAAAGTACTAAAGGAATTTCAAAATGCCCATTTATTTTAAATCACTTTAGATCACAGTACTCCTCAACCTGATATTGTAATACAAAATATATATTGGTAACTTTTTATTTTGTCTCATACTAGCAAGTGTTCATGAATAATACATAAAAAAGGGGAAATTTTTTACATTTCATGTTTGACCTGTATCTCAGAGTCATGTGTGGTCTATCAGCAGCAAGAAATACTAAAATATTTATATATTTAAAAAATATATATGTGGCAATATCTGCTTTAATCCTTTAGAGAAAGTGTGTGTGTGTCCCCTTTACATTGAGAAATGTGTAAAATGTTTTATTCCAGTTGGAACTCACTCACTAGTTTTATTTAGTCTGTGCTAGCCATGTAACAACTTTCCTTCTGTAACTTCAGAGTATAAGCACTTGAAGGTGTACTCCCGCCAAAGACACAGGCCCAGATTCATTCATTTTGCCAGGGGAACGCAGTCCCCTGACAGAATCTCAGGGTTCCTCCAAGCAGCACGGATTAGAGCAGCTAACAGACTCTGCCATGGAGGAGTCCTCCAGACTGAGCTACTAATTCCAGTCTAGGCTCTCAGCATCATCAGTTGCTAACAAACTCCTCCTACTTCATACTGGTAAAGACACAGCCCTAAAACCAGATGTTGTACCAAAAACTGAATCTGTGTTAAAACACTTAGACATCATCTCCTCACAGATGTGAACAGGAAGATATTTAATCCTGTATAATTTCATTTTTTCACTTCTGCACAAGGGAAAAGCACACCTGTAACTATTTCTTCAGAATATCGATAGGAAAGTAAAAGTGTAGAAGAATGAGATGAACACTGATTTCTGAGTAATGCTTATTGGGCATTAAATAACACCACTACATATTTTTTTCCCAATTGTTTACCATCCCTCCAGAGGCAGAGGGACTGTCCCGAGCTGTTTATACCAGAGTTACAGTCCCCAAAACAGCTGCCACACACAGACACAAGATCAGCTGCAAATTCAGACAGCAGAACTAAAACTACCTATAAGGCATGCAGCATGAGAAAACCATGTGCTCCTGCATAAAAACACAGGTGATTCAGAAAGCAAGTACAGAAATACGGAAGGCTCTAAAGATAAAAATACAAAACCCAAGAAAACACCAATGCTATCACACCATTTAAGAGACTAAAAACTTCAGAAGGGTAGGAGGGATTACCAGCTAGCTTGCTAACTAACTGCGAGTGGAGGTGCCTTTGCTGTAACTAGCTGGCTGCTAACAACGCTCGCCACGCAGTCACTTCCCCAAACTGCCTGAGACTACCTGCCCAGCAGAGACAGACTCTTCAGCACTGCTCCCCTCTGGATTTCTAAGAGGTGTTTCCATCTCCTGCCTACTAACAGTTCCAGGATTTGCAAGGCAGTATGCAATAGCCCATTCCTCTGAAAGCAAGTGATCCCTGCTGGATATTTATGAACACACCCAAACAACAAGCACCAGATATAAATTCTACTTGTGAAGGGCTTCAGTTAAGGATTTGAAATACCCAGAATTGCTATAAGATTGGTTACTTAATTTTTCCTAGACCTCAACATACTGTACTACTATATAAAAAACCCCCAAGAACAGAACTACCTATTTTTCTTCACAAATACTGCTTTCCAAAAGAGAAACCAGCTCAGAGTTTATTTATCATTATCCTCAAAACAGACCCTGATAATGTAATTACTGAACAGGTACAAACAACCTTCATTGGTCATATGCATAAACAACATGCGAACTAGAGAGAACAACAACAAAGGCTTAAATCGCCACTTTACACATTCACAATTAGTAATACACAACTTTCATTTGAGTTTTAGAACCAGAAGTTTACTGAAAGTTGTAACACTGATCAAAGAACAACACTCAAAAAGGTATTTAGCTTCATTACAAAAATCTTACAATTTATACTACTTTTAAGTTTTAGAAACATATTCCATTCATGAACCATTCCATTCAAAAAACTGCAGAGAGCACATGCAATGACAAATATTAACTGGAGTTCCTCTAGTTTTCATTAGACCTATGACCTGTCATCTCTTGATAAAAACCTGCAAGAAATTAATCCACTACTGAAACCTGTAAACTAGTTAAGCTTTTTGACGCCCCAGATTTTTACATTAGTGATTTCATATTTATAATATTGTTTGTAAGACTGTTCTGACTTCCTACATATTACTGGAATATCTTAAGGTTTTCACTAAAGCCTGGTTTAAGACATCCAATAACAAACCCCCACATTAATGAACCACCATTTTATTTTTTTCTTCAAATATTATCACTACCAGTTTGGGAAGCCCTCTAAGTAATTTCTGGAAGATGACTGTGTTCAGCTTTTAATGACTCCTCTTAGCCTAAAAAGGATTTAATCTATGAAGATGCCCATCAGTCAAACAATGGTACATTCTGAGATACTATCTCGTTCAAAGTGTAGACTTTAGGTTTCAGCTATAGCCAGAGGAGTTAGTCCTCCAGGGGAACAAACACTGCCTTTCAGGTATCTAGTTTCTACCTATATATCAGAACCACTGTATTCTGCCTTTTTTTTTCTTTTGTTTGTTTTTATTTAGATGAAATTTTATGGTAAAACAAACCTGCACAGGTGTGAAGGCAAGGTCAAAAATGTTTTCATTCACCCAGGAAGTTGCTTTAAATTAGTGAAATGGAAAGGTGTTATATTTAACACCAAAACCTGCAATTTGCTCAGAGAGGGTTCATTCCTATTTTTATGATATAAGTAGGTTCAGAACACAAAGGCCAGTATGGCATCTGCTAATCTGTAGCCTTAGTTCAGTAACAGCTTATGATTTTTACAGTGCTCTTCAACATTCAAATATGGAAACAGCCATCTAGTTCCACATGACACAAATCTTGTTTCTATTAAACATGCTGTAGTGTGAACAACAACATTAACAAGACACATATACACACTTTGAAACTCACCTCATTTGAAGAGAAGGTTAAAGTGTGTGAACGACCTGACAGATTTGGTTCTGTCACTAACCCTGAAAGTTCACAACTTGGCTTGCTATGGTATGTATCATCTATGACAATTCTACTCTGCAAACAAGTGGAAATAACGTTTTATTAACTCACTCCTTGGAAAAGCAGGTCATAAGGTGACATTCTAGTAATTTTGATTTTTGGTAAAAACAGAAATTACTATGGCTCAGTTATCTTTAGATCACATATGAAATGCATCTGACTTGTTTTTGTTAAACTTCTGAATCTGAAAACACAATATCAAATTTAAAGCAGTATCCCCAGTAAGAACACCTTGTGTGGACAATCAGTCATAACCTGAAATATGTTAAAGTACACAAGGAAATACATGCGGTGACTTTTTCAGCAGGCATACCACACTCGGGGAGAAGCAATTTAAGATTCATTTGGTGGAATTATTCATGCCAAGTTTGTATTCAACTGAAACAAGTGCTACGAATTGGTTTCAGAAGGTGCTGTTCTGTTGGTGAGATAAAAATCAGTCCTAATTGTTTATGGTTATTAAGATTCCTGTGGCACAGAGTGTCCCCATAACTTACAAAATTTCTGAAAAGAAAAACTAGGTTTAGACTTCATAGTTGGCCACTACCGAACCACTGTAGTCAACAGTGAAACAAATAGGCTGTCTTTGCCTGACATACATTGACAATTGGAATACCAAAGAGCTTTCAGCAAGCTTGCAGATCAGGGTTTAAATTTGTTCATGAAGAGAGATACAGAGCTTGCCTAAGGACAAGCTTTCCCAAAACTTTAAATTCTAATTTAAGATACTGTATTGTCTTGCTGTTCGTTTTAACAGCTTCAGTGATGGTGGTGAAACCCTGGAACAGGTTGCCCAGAGAGGTGGTAGATGCCCCATCCCTGGAAACATTCAGGGTCAGGTTAGGTGGGGCTCTGAGCAACCTAATCTCATCGAAGATCTGCCTGCTCACTGCAGGGGGGTTGGACTAGATGACCTCTAAAGATCCCTTCCAACCCAAACACCTCTATGATTCCATGATTCAGGTTTGAGGTGGCTGCATTTGAGGCACAGAATCATGTAATCTGAAAATTACCTTGATATGAAAAATACCACACATGTAACTTTAGAAGAATTTTTGTAATAAATGGACCGTATCAAGCTATGTAAAGTCTTCTTTATAGTTAAAATACCAAATAGTGTAAAAAACTATAATAAAGCTGAACATTTTAGAAGTTAAACAATTACTTGGATATCTGTAAAAAAAAAATTGGTTTAACACTGTAAATCTACAGTAATTAGGCAGTTTGACAGCCTGAATAAATTATTTTAAAAATAAAAGTCTTCTAAAATAAAATATTTTGACAAATTTGTTTTTTAATAAATTAATAAAGGACTATTAATTTTTAAAATATAACAAAGTAAAATTCAGGTTAGAAAGATGTCTAATGAAAGAACTATCATATTGAAAGAATGTGAATTCTTCATAGCATTTACCATTTACATTCAGTTATTACACTTAGTCTGTGCTTAAAGGAAGCTTTGGATCTGTACGCCTGCCTAAACTTCTAAAAGCAGCAGGATCTAGCTTCAAACTTATCCAGCAGCCAGTATGCATACAAACTCTGGCAGGTTACCTGAGCAGCCTGTGACTCAAGCTGAAGACTATGAAAAAAACCAGATGCTACACCTAAAAACTTCACAGGGGGTTTAGTAAGAAAATCCTCCTAAGGAATACCAATGTATTTGTTTCCCAGAATATTTTCTAATTTGATTAGCTCCATTTCCAACTCAGATCCTGACCTCTACATTATTTTTCTTTAGTGAGTGAAAAATGCTGCCAAAAGCGTGCCTCCTACTTTTGCCTTTCTAAAGTCTCTGTCTCAGCCCTATTCTTTGTTGCCTATAAGTAGTAGGCAATCATTAACTATTATTTTCTCCAATATTCTCTAAGTCTCTAATCAACTAACTATATTTTGTAAGGATGCCATACCATATCCCTATATGCATAAATGATCTGAGATCCTAAATTAAGCTGATGTTAAAGACATTTTTCTTCAATAACTTATGCTCCTATAAGAGGACTGTTTTTGCAATTGTTGTCATTGAGCACTTCTGTATTTGTGTTCTGATTTCAGTTTAACCTGAACTCTAAAATTTCTAGATCATTGTATTTTTGTTTTGGGGGTGGGTACTTGATCTTTGCACTCCCTTTTACCCTAAATTACTGATATGCATTTCTAGTCAAGAAAACAGAAAAGTAACACGGAAAAACACAACCACAATCCAACAACAGCCACACAACAATAATCGCAAAACCTTTTCACAGAGTGTGGTACTGTACATGACTGAAAAATGGTGTTCTATTTACCATGTAGATTATCTTATTAATCACATTATATTTTAGGGACTTTTTACATCTAAAAGACTAAGTATTACCAGAAACAACAGACTACTTTGTCCATCAACCTATTCCGAAATTAATTTTAACCCAAACTGAAACTGTTTAGGAGCTTTTCTTTTAGCCACCCTCAATTCACTCTTTCTACCTTTGCCAAGCAATCGAGAACAATGCAGAAGCAAAACTGAAAAAAAAAAAACACCCCAAAACAAACCCCACAAAAAAACCCCACAGGATGTTATTGTAGCAAAATATTAATGAGACCTTAGAAAAAAAATGAAGAGAACATAGCCAAAAGTAAAGCATCTCAGCACCAGTTGTAATGTTTTTTCCTCCCCCATTCCTATTCAGTTTAAAGAAGTAGCAATTTCTTTTTAAAGTATTTAGAGCCAGTTGCAAAGATTTTTGATTCTTGAAGAGCACTGAGTTTGGATAGGAGAGGTTTTAAAGGTAGGTTTCCTAAGATTTAAGGTACTAGGATATAAATAGCTCACACCATAGTGTTCTTCCTTGTAACAAAAATGAAACATTGCATACGAGTTTACAAAAGCTAAATAACACTCTGGAAAAAACAATGAATATTAATAGTACGTATGTGTTTGTATTGTATCAGAGAATGGGACTAAATCAAGGGGCAGATTATGTAAAGGGACTAATTTAAGAACTGTGTAATTTAGAAGTCTCATAAGACTAAACAGTGTGGACTCAGATCACAGGATTTTAGTTCTTGAGTTTCTAATTTTCACAAGCAAGAAGTTGATTAATTACTTTGTCAAACTAAGTTTAAGACTAAATCCAGTATCATTTTAAGAAAACAAAATCCTTCTAGGTGCAGTAATTTTATGAGGCAAACTTTGCAGAAACAGAAAGCCAACTAAAATATAATTACATATCTTACATCACCAATTTTAAAACACAACTACAGAAATTATATGCAGTGCAAAAGACTCAGTACAACAGTTAGAGATTTTTACATGACAAAGTTCTTATTTTAGGGTTTCTACTTTTACCTGCCTTTTAAGAAATGCTTTCACCTGATCATATGGGATACTGCAGACATAAAAGCAATAAATATTATGGAGTTAACATCAACAAAAAGGAGTATTCTTTCCTTAAATCCTGGGAAGATTATTTTGTCCCTGCTGTTATGTGGTTTTGGTAACAAGACTCACTGCTGAGTGGTCAAGCACATATCTTTCTCAGTTTTCATGTCTTTTCATAGTGAGATATAGCAGCCAAAGCCTTGTTATTGTAGCGCAAGCTTAATGATCAATAGCAGGTTAAGATCTACAAAGATTAGTCATTCCAAGTAGTAGCTACTGTCACATTACCATCTTTATAAAGGATCCCAAACATTGCCAAATCAAAACAGTCTGACTTTGGAGAGGCCAAGTATGATTTTAGGATCAATTAACATATGAAAATCTGTTCTTTAACAGGTTCAGCTTTCTACTGTTTTACAAAGCAGGAATATAGCTGAAGACTTGTATGTTCTTCCAGCTGCTGGTTTGCAACTGGCACTAAGGAAAAGAAGAGGGCAGCAAGCAGCAATTACATACTGGAGCATGAGAAGGAAACAAAAAATGAAACAGTAGACAAGAAACCAGCTGGAAGGTTAAGTGATAATCAACTTGGATAAAGTATACAACGATAAGAAGATAAGGCTATTATTTCAGGGCAATGTGGAAAGGAAGACAGCACCCAATCTGGTAAGATCTATACCTTTTTGACTGCCAAAAAAAAAAGTGTCTATATAGACACATTAAGGTGCTTAAGCACATTATGGGTGCTTGTAGTAGAAATGCAGCAGTGAGAACTTTTACTATGCTCACAAAAATTATTTGAATCAGACAGAAAAGAGAGATGAAGAAGGGATGAATAGGTTCTTCTGAACCAATGACTTTGAAAGCTAAACTGCTGAATGTTTTTCTATACAGAAAACATCTTGATAGCTTTGCTACAGCCTATTAAGAGATCAACCATGAACTCTTATTTAAATAAAAATGATACCAAAGTGTAGGCGTATCCCCTTCAATATGGATCTTGCAGTCCCAAGATCCTTGGGTTATTTACAGAGATGTCTTTTAACCACTATATGCTTCAACAGGAGCAAATCATACAGGAGCTGTAAATACACGACTGACACATACTGGACAGTATTTTTTAAAGTGTTGTTCTACTTCAGAGATTAAAATGCTTCTATTCTTAAGTTCCTGTGTTGTAGTACAGTATTGTATGCTTCTGAAACCACTTTCTGTATTTTTTACAAACTAAAAATGCAGACAGCTTACTCCTGTCACAGGAACTGTAAATTCACACCAAGAAAACAGAAGATGATTTTAAAAAGTATTTATAACAATATTTTAGTGCAATCAGCACCTGGAAACATGGAAAGTCAACTTTTTGTTGTCTGCCATCTATGCAAAATGTCAGTGGCTTCATGGACTACAACCCGGCAAGTTTCTCTTCTAGATTTGTAACTCATTTCTCTCTAATAACAAAGAGGAAAAGGAAAAAGTGAAAGCATATTTTAGACAACCAAAGTGAAGAAAGTGTAAAACTCAAGAATAAACCTAGCTTATGAGGTTCCTTAAATAGCTACAATTTTTAATCTGAGAAAATCCAAAGGAAACAAGTATGAAGATCAGTTTTTACAGACATTTCTTTCAAATAGTTTAAACTGTAAAGATGGTAACTTTATGGTTATAGGCAGAACTGTGTAGCCTCACTCTTAAGATCTGGTTAAAAGGCTTTAAATTATTGGAACGTTATCAGTTACTCAGAAGCAGTTCCCTAAAAAGGAGAGAGTTCTAAAGACTTTCAGCTAAATTCATTAGTTTCATTAACTAAATTTGTTAACGAAAACCGGGATGCTACTTTGATCCACCTGGCTGGTACTCCACCCCTGCATACCAGTATGGTAAGAACTGGTTGGCCAGCTGCCTGGGAAGCTGACCTCTATTTATGTACACTTCCTCCAAGTATTAGACTGTATTAGACGGGAAAACAGATTTAGCTCTTAAAACTACACTGTTCTAAAGCTAGGGTTATTTTTAGTGTTACAAACCAGTGAAAAACATACCCTGTGATTGTTCCTTAGATACTACTTCAGCCTGAATAGCCTCCACTGATGCTTCAACTGAACAGGAGGAAATGGGAACACTCACACAGTTTCTGCTTGTGAGGCCTGTAAAATCTCAAGTTTCTGCAGCAACATTTGTAAGAGGTGATGTGGTCAAGAACTAAGTCATCAAGGTCCCACATACTAAGCAATGAGGTTTTTACTTTATCAAGATGCAATGCTTAAATACACAAAGCACAATTTATTAATCTTTACCTTGCTTCTGTTCTTCTCTTGACCTTGTTCACAACTATCCTGCCCACTCTGCGTAACATGCAGGCTGCTACCAGAAATCTGAGGCTCTTTGTGGCTGTCTCCAAACCAAGAGAAAGGCATGCAAGTAGGAACAGGGGAATCTGAATCTGATGCAGATAGATTGTTGCCAGAGTCATCCAACAGTTCTCGGGAACCTCTGAAATAGGTAGACTGTGTTAAAACAACACCAGCAAAACACCCCACCCTGCCCCCCAAACACACAACCCCCCCACCAAAGCAACAACAAACTCAAAATACACACCACTCATGTTTACCTGTTTCACAGCACAATTGATATTTAAAATGCAAACTGATACTTGCCTTTAAAAATCCATGCAAAATAATTTTAGTTACTGAACAACAAAAATCTGAGAGCTTTTGCTGTATTTCACACAACAATTTAACAATTTCAAATAATTTGTTAATTTAATTTACTCAACGTTCATCTCCCTAAGCAAAATACAGTTTTTATATTTAAGATAGGGTATAACATGTTAATCTTATAAGCTACTTGAAAATGTAACCCTGCTTCACTGTTTCCTCTAGACTATTTTATGTGTTTAGTTATTTCACAAGATTAGCAGCTCCTCTGCACATCATTATAGTAATCTTCACATAATTTTGCCATTTTTGTACTTGAAGAAATTCTTAGGTTGAAAATTTTAGTAATGCAGCACGTATGTATTAAACAAAACAACTACCTGCTATCCAGAGAGCCTCTTAGATTTTCTTTTTCTTGTTTCTTGCCCTTGCCCCCAGATTTCCGTAATCCACTGAAGTAAAAAAAAGTTTTCATAAAGCATTTACACTTACACAGTGCAACTTTTCTTGAAATCATCAAGCTAGTTTTTACATTGATTTCAACAGTTACAAAAAAGCCATGTTTTTACGCAGAGCATGACTTTGCTGATTATGCATGCAATTAAGAAAGTACTGTCATTCACATTTTATTTAAGAACCATAACAGAATTATGTAAGTACCTTTCAAAGACCACATATGAAAAAATAAACACAGAAAATGCACAAAGGAACTTAGCGTATAGTGGATACAACCAAGAGGAAGAACACAGTTTAATTGCCATATAAATGTTCATATGCAATGCAGAGTGATGAACTAAGTCACTAACTACATTCTATGTGTGAAATAAAATATAATTTTTATGTTATATATTATGATTTATTTGTTGCAGTACCAGTCTGAGTCTTTGATGTTAGCTGATTTCAACAAGCTTTATACCTAGCTCCAAAGGAACAAGGCTTACTGCAAAATGTAGCCACTCTTCTCTCAAACTCCCAGAGTTCAGTTACCACGCTGCATTTCCAGATAACATGCAGCTTGCACTTTTGTTTCACCCCTGTTCACAATATCATCTTCTAAATGAAATTCAGAAATCCATTCATCACTGCTGCCCGCCTCCAAGGAACTGTTCAGTAAGAAGCTGCTATAGCCAAGCCCTATGTAATGACACCTCTACTGTAGAAGGACTTACGGCAAGACAGGTATCTATTTAGACTGTAACAACAGCAGGACATAACATTACAGTCTAGGCCTCAACAATATTTTGGCATAAAACTACTCATGGACTTGCAACTTAATTCATAGAGAAATTCTGTATTCGGATAAAAACTGAAGAAGCCCAAATAATTATATGAGGGAAAAAAGTACAGATGAATAAAATAAAAATGTGATAGAAACATGAATGCAATGTTACAAGATGAACACATGCAACATCAAGATAAAAAAGGCTCTGTCCAGTGGTGCTGCTATGAAGTGTCATTACTGGATCTCCTCAAGGCTTTTTTATTTAGGGAACATGATATTCTCCAAGTAACACTGAAAACCATTTGATTCCAAATGAACACAAGTAAAATCTTACCCAAAATCTGGAAATCTCCTTTTGGACTTCCCTGATGATGTTCCTTCATTGGTTTCTACTGTCCTGTCTTCATTTTTCTTTTCTTCTGCTTTTCATAAAGAGATGAAAAATAAAAATGTTACTCTCAAAATACTTGTAAGTTTCAAGTACTTATGATGATGCTTCTAAGTAAACAAGATACTAAAACGTGAGTAACAGTGTTAAAATTCACATTCTCCCATGCAGATGCTGAAAATACTAGTCTATCAACTTAGAGTTATTTTCTATGGCATCTTCCCATCATTCTGGTTGTGTTGTACCATTGAAAATGGCAACACAACAGTTGCTTATGACTGATCAAAAATGTTGCTTTTGATAAACAGTAATTCTATAATGTCTACAGAGAGATAAAACTTACCACAGTATTTGCTTCAATGAATTACAAAAACATAGTTTAAGATAGGTTTAAAAAAAATACCTTTCTTTCACATTTTGCAAACTTCAGAATACACCAATGAGATAACCAGCGTAAGATGCATGAAAGAAACTCAGTTTTAAAGCAACAGTTAAGCAAGTACAGCGTTTAATCATCCTTTATTGCACTTGAAGTATTAAGATGTTCCTTTGCATTTTTTCTGGTTCAGTAGCTAGTCCAGGTCAGCTACTTGGAACACGGGCTAAGTACGCAAGCCGCTAGCTCCTGAAAGTGTGCCTAACCAACACAATAGCCAGTACCTGGAGAGCAGTCAGATCTTAACATGCTGAGTTTCTTCGAAACAGTATACAAACTGTGACTATTCTAAAGAAATAATTGGGACCTTGAAGCTCCTCCAAGACTGTGGTATTTTCAGATCTGGAATACAACCTGCTAGGATCGAACTTTTCACCAGAGGGAGCATGTTCAATTCCAACTGCTCGAATAGTAAGTGAAATTAAATGACAAACATCACACTACCTCTTCCCAATGGATTATGATGGATTACTGCAAGTCCCAAATGTACTTCCTTCTAAATTCTCAGGCTACTAGATTTTTTGTTTTAAATAACTGAAATATGTTTCTTACTGCAGATTAGGTGTTCCATAACTAAGCCACCTGTGAAAAAGATGCAGCCTGCTTTTTGTGAGACAAAGTAGGTTTTAAGCTCTGCCTTCAACACAACTCCTGACATGAAGTGATATACACAGAGGTATTCAAGGATCATAAAACACAAAAATCATGTTAACTACACAAAACTGAGGACAGCTCCCCATCACCCTATCAGCTAATAATCCTTCCTGAAACATATAATGGTTATCTCAAAGTATAAGTGCTGAACAGTCAGGGTTTTTTTCCTTTTTGGCATATCTGATCAACTTCAGAACTTTAATTAGTTAACCACTCTTTCTAAACATGTAACATCCAATAAATTATAACTACGAGTTAAACTGGTTACTTTTCCTGTCAACTTAAATACAAAACCAGAAGAAGTAATTTTAATATTGACATTTGTTTCCATGTCTCTCTCCAGAGGTAATATTGTAAGAAAAGAGGTAATTGCTAAAACACAGTACAATAGGTTAAAATACAGACTGATACATGAATGGATGGGAAGGTAACAGCAAGGGTTATTTCAATGAAATAATAGGTAGACATTTAAATATGGTTAGAAAGCAACAATCTAGCAGAAAGTAGCATTTAGTGTCAATTTTGCCTACAAAGAGCAAGCTTTTAATACTAATCCTCATCTTTGATGTACTGTATTAATTAGCTCATCCAGTGACACTGACAATTTTAAGAAAATGTTTGCAATGATTCAGCCACCACAAAAAATTTGTAGAAGATAAAGCAAAAATCACTTATATATTAGGTATTTGTTTTGCTAAGATTTTCTTTTTTTAAAAAACAAACAAAATAGAGGTAAAGACTATTTTTAAGACTTTATAGAAACACCTAGAATGAGGAGAGTATAAAACAAATCCTGTTTTCAGGGTATTAAAGGTTTTGCAAAGCAGTATAGAAAAGACAGCAAGTATAATTTGCTTTATATATTGTGCTAACTGACTAAAGGAAATATCAAGCATTTAAAATATTTTATCTGATCCCCTTTTCAATTATTCATAAGAAAAGCCAAATATTTCTATCAAATAATGCTTAGTAGTGACTAGGCTAATTATAATACCTTTAACCTTTTCCTAGTGAGAAATATCTTAAGAGGGCAAGAAGAATAATGCAGTAATTCCCATAACATTCAGAATCTGTGCCTTGTTTAAACACCTGAATAATGTCTGGAAGCACAAAGCCAACACTGAATTTTTCTGGTATTCAGGAAATCAGACTTACTCTCCAATACATTGCCACTTACGAGGCTAGTGCTTTGCAGAAATGCATTAGGACCTTTAGTGATTATCCACAGTCAACGACCTAGCTCCCCTATAGCTTATGTCAAGGAACCATTTAGACTCTCTAGAGATTTTTAGGTTTAAGCTTTTCCCAAACTAACTTGGACCTATTCCTTTATGTAACTATTTAATTGAAACAGCATTTATACTGCAGGCACCTTTTAGATTCTTGGTGCTATAAATTATTTTAAAAACATTAATTTTTTGTAGAAATTTAGTAACTAACTTGTTGCAGATGAAGGAATTAAAAGATAGATAAGCATATTTCAGAATCTACTACTGTTGTATCAAAACCTTTAAGTAAAAATAGAATACAATGAACTCTCATACTTTTTTGCTAATTTCAAATTTTCCTGAGGAGTTAACAAGTGGTTTTAGAACTAGCAGTTAGTTTTGTAGTCAATTCATTTTCCCTCAGAGTAGTTTATTGTTCAATATTAATTTACATCTAAAATCTGTAATACGTTAACCCTGAAGGATTAAAATAATAATAAACCCCTAAGTCTTACCCTTGGCCTCTTTCCCTTTCCCTTTTGCTTCTCTTTGCTTAACATTCTTGGGATACCCTTGAGGAGAATTTGGAGCCATCTCTTCAGGAGGAGGTGAATGAGTGGCGGTCATGCTATTTTTGTTGTTTGGTTTGTGTACTGGAGAAGAGTGTGTGGAAGCAGAAGGACTTGACTCTAGAGGACTTTCTGTGCTTTCTGTTTGTTCAGGCTTTTCACTCTTTTGATCTATGTCGTCCAGGCGTGGGAGAGTGAATTTTTCACTCGTTTCTAAGGTCTTGGTTAGGTACGCAGTGGAAAGTTCTCTGTTGAGAATAGTATCTTCTGAATCCTCATCCTTCAACAAATTCAGAAGTTATTTTATGACAAACATGACATATAATAATTTACTATCTGATCTTTTACCACGATGTAAGGATATGCTGTGCTACACACAAACTTCCTCAGTTCAGAAAATTTTAACTTGATCACTTCTAGATACCATCTAAATCAGATGAAGCTGAATTTATAGTCTTTCCTTTATCCACCCCTATGCAGATCTTTCTGCACATCCCAAATTATCTTTCTCTAGCCAAGTCGGAAACGTGGTGGTACATCTTGGCCGTTCCAATTCAATGCAACCAATTTTCAGTCTAACTGAAGTAGTTCAATCCCCTATGACAGGCTCTCTCATATACCAACTATATGCACCTCAATTTTTCAACTGTTCTCCAGAAACGTGCTAGAACGTTTTACTGGTATACTTTTTGTGGACTTAAATGACTATTTACAGAATAATGAAGCATTCCAGAAGTGTTTAGCTTTTGAAGATATTTGGTAACTAACTTGTTTCAGATGAAGGAATTGTGAGATAGATAACCATATTTCACAACATACCACCGTCATTATATGAAAATCTTTAAGTAAAACGGAAGCAGCTTGCATACAACTTTGCTAACTTCAAATCACTGTGCCACAAAGAATATGTCAGAGATCATGTATGTGGTACGAAACTGAACACGGCCTTTCACTTGGTACAGCATAAAAATATGATGCTTTGGCACAGTCTGAATGAAGCATGGACAACACTCTCAATTGCAAATACAAATAAAACGGAACATACATTTAGGGTCCTGCATGCATAATTATCTACCAATATCAGTACCTGTAGACCTGCAGTCTGTTGTCCAGCCCCAAGAGATTCTTTCAGCTTTGATCGAGAAGGTGGCTGGCGTTTTACTTTCAAAGCAAGCTGAGCTTTTGCTTTGTGGGCACTGGTGTCTAATCTGGGAGTATCCCCAACAAAAGCATCAAAATCTGCAATAAATATGTACTACTTTGAAAAACAAACAAACAAACAAACTGGTAGGCAGTTCTCCAACCCACTGTTCACAAAAATATTCAGGAGTTAAATCAGAATTATTCTACCTGTTAATCATTACTATACGAAAATACTGTTTTCTATAATATTACAATATTTTAACATATTGTAATAGTAATTTCTAATTAATTTGAAAGATACTTCTACTCAATTTCTTCAATTAAAAAAATAAAACCAGGATATAATTGTATTATGGCTTGATAACTTAATCTTATTCTCAAGTAGATGAGAATTTCTGCCCAAAATGTACTTTCCTGTTAAGATAGAAACTCTTTACAAAGTACATAGGTATCTACCAAATCTTTTTAAAATATGCTTCTCATTTGAACCACCATAAGGTATTTTATAACTTTCTGGGCATAAAATTACAAGACAAATTAAAAAAAAATCACAGCAAGTTTTGGTGTAAATCATCGCTTAAAATCAATGGGATTTTAACTGATGTATCTCAGTGTTTTAGTCCCACTAACATTATCGGTTTCACTGATAGAGAATCTGAGGAATAGTGAAGATGGATCTCTCTCCATCTGTCTCCTCTTTCCCAGACCATTTAAGAAATACATTACTACAATACTGAAAATGCTGGGGGACCTAAACGAAAATATCCACACTGGCTCAGGTCGAACACCTACCCAGTTAGTAGGAAGTAGCAAACACTTAACTCCTTTTAACAACAAAGTCACTATACATATAACTCATCCTAATTTTTGTTAAATCCAAATCAAAAGATCCTACAACCTACTTACCAGAAATTAACATATCTGAAGAATTTAGTCTTTCTTCTATTGATTCTGTTTCATTTTCATTTTCTTCTCTTATCTTTGACTGTTCATTATATTGGCCAGGACTTGGACAGCCATCTTCCAATAAACTGCCACCTCCAAACATATATGGCATTCTCTCATATACTTTTAATTTACTTTCAAGCTCTGAAATCTAGAAGAATTAAAATTCAAAAGTGAGATACAACTCTCCAAGAATGCAGAAGTTTATTTCAAAATATAATACTGCTTTACTTTTTCCTGATATATTTTCAGCTGTTCTGCATATTTCTGGTCTCTCTCTTGAAGTAGCCTTGAATGATCCTCTTCTTTTTTCATAAATTCTGTTTCTCTGGTGGAAGAAATGTATACGTATATATGAAATAGTAATATATAGAACTGCAGAAAAATACATAAAATAGAAATATGCACAGTTGCATTTACTAAAAAGCATTCTGTTAGTACATGTTAAAAAAAAAATCAGTCTAAGGTATACCTGATTCATTAATCTTGTAATGTCACAAAAAGACCTATGGACTTGTATGCTGTTACGGTCTTCAAAAGAAAATACATATGACACCATATTTACTGAAAAAAGGGCTGAAAAAGGATGTGTAGCAACAGTTTTTCTACCAAGTTATAACCAGCTCTCTATCTTTAAAAGTGGCAAGCTGCATACACATTTAAAGCATGAAATATATACACAACTGCAATCATTACATGTTACACTCTTCCACAGAGATACATGCACACACAGTATTTTCCTTCCAAAAGCTATGGTAGAATTCCTTGTAGGAAAATAAATTGTATTTCAAGTTTCTACTTGGTTCATCCTACAGAAATTGCAATGGCTGGGTTTTACAAACAGAAACGATGACTACAAGAAGGAAACAAAAATAAAAGCTGCTTTTTCCTGCAAGTCAGACAGAATACTATACAAAACCAGAAAATAAGTGTAGAACATCTACACAAAATGTAAAAGCTTCAGGGACAGTGAAAGGGATAATGTGAATTTGCTAGATAGCGAGGAAATGGAAACTAGCATGTTAGCAGTCATCTTAATGTACTTTTGAACTTCCATGCAGATAAGGTCAGGAGGAGAGGTGAAAGGAGACCTTTAAAAAGCTCAAACATCAAAAAATGCACTGAAAAGTAACATTTCTGGATGTGGACTACAGAGCAGAATATCATGCAAACTGCCTTTAAAAATAAGTAGCAAGTGGAGAAATTGGAGGCAAGAAAATTATATGCTTACAGTAACTACCAAAAGCAACAGTTGTGTTCTGTATTAGACACTTCTACAAGTATTTTACCATTAGCTCTTGTTTAGCTAAGAGGAAAGAAGGTAGAACAAATAGACACAACTGCATGACAACAGTGTTCAAGTCATACACGGATGTATGTTGTTGTATGTAATAAGCAGTATTACTTCTACTAAAAAGCCCAAACCTGTTAACAGATTGAAGATACCATTTTCATGCTGCCATTTTGATGGATTAAATACATGTCCCAAACTCTTAATTTCCCTCAGAATTCCTTTTACTCCCCCTAAAAGATACAACTCCTAATTCAGATTGAATCAGACATATCCAGCTCATTTATATCCTATGATGCCTATCCTGTCTAGAACATTTAAGATGGTCAAAGCTAGAGGGTTTTTCACAAACAGCAAAAGGTATTGCCAAATACCTCATGCCAAATTTCAAGTATTCCTTCCAAAAGTAGAGATGCATTACGGTTTCTCAATTAAGTTGTTTTAAAATTTTGTTATAGAAATATTAAATCATTTTCCTAACCTCAGAATCAAAAGCAGCAGCAAAAGTTTTGGGGAACCTTTCCAGAAGCTGCTATAGAAGAATTCAGCATGTACAGCCTACTGCTTCCCTAAACTCTAACAACTGAAAAGTGTGTAAGCAAATCCTTACCCTAGGTACTGCTGTCAGTTTTCCCCATAATGTACAAAACATAAGCAAGAAATAGAAACCCGGCATTTTGGGGTACTTACTTTTGTTGGTAGTCTTTAACCAACTTCTTGGCCTTGTTGTATTTCTTTTCAAGGGCATCACATTGTTCTTGAGTTTCTTTAAGACGCTCATTTACTGTTTTGCATAAACTCTGCGCCTCTAACCAGTAGGTCTCTAACTTCTTGATTTTCTCTTTGCTTTCATCTAAGTTTTCCTGAAGTTGGGCTCGACTCAGTTTCCATTCATTTTTTTCCGCTTCAAAAATTTTTAACTGAAAAGATTAATATTTAAGGAATTAATCTAAATTAAAAGATGAAATAAAAACCAGTTGTTTATGCATGTTTAAGTAGAGAATAGCTAATAACAATTAAATACTCATCAGTAATACTAAAACAAGACACTGAACTTTTAAAGCAATTGTATCACCTCTTCCAACCCTTGCCAATCCAAGTAAGTTTAGAACTCAAACCCAAGAGTCTTTTACTACTTCCTCATTAGTATTGCTTCTTTTTAAAGAGATAAAATGGATAAGACCTTTATTGTTAGCTTATGTTCACTTGTTTGAGACCTCGCCATCTCTTAATACATCTGGAGAGGCCTATTTTGATTACCTTCAAAGGCAACTGGAGATACAGAATCTTAATCTGTGTAAGACAAGCTCCCTGTCCTACTACTTTGTTTCCAACAGCTTTTTGAATAAAGCTAATGAGACCAGTTGATCTTCCCTGGTACTTTATAAGACATTGGTCTTCCTAACAAATTCACATGGCTTGCTTTCCTGGATCTAATGTATAAAACCACCAAACATTCCCTCAACAAAGGAAAGGGATAGGGCCCCTTCAGCTTGACAGCAGCCACATTATAAAAGGGAATGTTAACATGGGAAGCTCTCCAGGCCTTGGAAGAGTGAGCAGGCAGGATAGTGCTTAGTTTGTCCACGCCTCCTCCTCTGAGGACATCATTTACGCTGAGGAAATCACTGCTTTTGAAGCCAGTTAAGATTACCTGCTGATGGAACAGATATGTTGAAAGGACAAAGAATTTCTTCAATTAAAAATAGGGCAGTAAGTTGTACTAACACTAACATTTTAAACAGCTTTTTAGCAATCCAGCTGGGCCAATTTCAAGAATACTGCAAGGAGGAGGAACACTGTCAGAAACTGAAATCAGAACTGTCATAAGAACAGAAAGAAGTTTTGGCTGCCTTGCCTCTACACTTTGAGCTCTGAACGTTTGCAGAGTGCAAAAAAAAAACCCCAATAGATACTGTTATTCAAAATTATTGCAGTCTGAAGCACTACGCCTCCCCACTCGCTACACTCCCCCAGCAATGTGCTGCAACTTGTCCTAGGGCACACATTTCTCAGTAAGGCAACACAGGAGGGCAATGAAATAAAAGAAACTGCTCGCCACAATAAATATTTCCAGAGAAAGGCCAAGTACAGATCTCCATCAG
Source organism: Phalacrocorax aristotelis (assembly GCF_949628215.1). NCBI lineage: Eukaryota > Metazoa > Chordata > Aves > Suliformes > Phalacrocoracidae > Phalacrocorax > Phalacrocorax aristotelis. Next base: position 23,945,422 of record NC_134280.1, read on the forward strand.
TGAAAAAAAGCAGCAAAAAGAATAAGAAACCCTTTCTCAGAGAAAGCAGAGGTGTTGAACTGATCCTCACCAAAAAAAAAAAAAAAAAAAAAAAAAAGCTGGAAAAAAATTCTCTCCCCAGAACAGATCAGAGATTTGAGGAGAGAAAGAGGGGAAACAAGGCAACAGAAATAACTTTCTGGTAACAAAGTCAGCCACAAACCATTGTCTGTAAGGGCCAAACCTATGCTCAAACAAGACAGTTTATATCCACTGAAAATGTTCTTATATTTGTTTGGGAGCTTGTTTCATCAGTACTCCACTATATGCAGTTCTACTCTAAGGAATAATATTGAAGCATTCATTTTATAATAGCACAGGGGGTATTTTGGGTTTGGGGTTTGTTTTGTGGTGTTTGGGGTTTTTTTTAGGTTTTGTGGGGTTTTTGTTGTTTTTGCCTTTTTAATTTGAGCACAGCTCTTCAGCTTAGAAATGCCCACCTAACACAGAGTACATAGAGCCTGAGGCCTAAAACAGATTGCTGCCTTCTGCAATCAGCCTTTTCTTGGTAAAATTCATAAGTAGATATAAAATAAAAATATTCCATCAGCAAGTAATAAAATTCTTTGAAAACTTACTTTCTCCTTCAGTTGATTCACTTCAGCTATTGTTACTGCATGTTTTAACTGTAGCTGAAACAAAAAAAATTGTATGAGCACACACACAATGACACTTGAAGTACTAGCTTTAAGCATTTGTCTGATTTCCTTCTTCCTCAAACCATTTTTATAGCAGTATAAAGTCAACTGAACTATTCGTCAGTTACAGAAGTGATCATGAGCTTCTATTGGAAAAAAGTTAAATTAAAACCCAAAAAGTTCCACAGTATTCTATTTGCTACAAAAATCAATACATGACCACTTATTGTTAAAAATCCCACATTTTTGTCTATACGTTATTAAAAGTAAGAAGGTTAAAATAATGTTTCAATGAGCCAGTAGAATGAAAAGGTAGCAATGCACTTACGATGACAACTGGTGCACAGAATCAAGTGAAAATTTAATAGTACTAAATGTTTTTACTTATCAGCGCTTACAAATAAGTGTCCTGGCTTTGTTTTAAAATGAAGCAGTGTTCTTTACACCAGAAATCTTCAGAGGATTATTAGAAATGGATAAAAGTTACACCTAAGCCAAATGTAAAGATTGTTGTTAACAAGTCTTAAGAAAACAGAAAACAGCACACATATGAGTGCAAAAGCACATCGTTTTGACAGCTATTAGTTTTTTCCTATATCTCACTTTCCATCTGTAACGTTAAGGGGATATTTTTTTAAAATTTTTTTTTGGCAAGGCATAATGCAGTAAGCACACACTAAAACAAATGAATCCGTGACTATCCTTTACTTAGATTATGTTAATAGCAGCATACTAATGATTCTAGCTATGAATTTAATTGTATCCCAAGTAAATATAGCGCTTATGAAAAGATGCTGTAGCCTGCTGCTATACTACCTAACCTACAAAAACTGCAAATGTTCTGTAGTGATCAATAGCCTGAAATTTCAACTTCCTCAATGACATCATCAAGGTTATGAAGAAAGCAATCTTAAGGAGGTCTGCAAAATACTGATCATTTATAAAAATAAGCTGACGTATGCACAGACGGCATCTGACAACGCAGTTTATTTGCAGCATATTTTTCTCCTCTGGAGTGAAAATGACATGGACTTAAATCTACCAAAGGAGCCCAGACCCCTAAAGGTCCCGACTAAATTCCACAGACCTGAATAAAGCAAATATGCTCCTTTATAAAAACCTTGGGAAAAGGGAACCCAATTTTATAGCTATGTGAAGTTGGGATCCACAGTCTAGAATGCCTTATTGGGTGTACAGAATCGTTACTCCCAAAAAATACACCATCAAAAACCCCAGAAAGGATCACCTGAAAAAACCCTCCAAGCCAAAGATGCCTTTCTACAGAATCAAGTCCTTTTATGTACGCAGAGGTCTCCCAGAAGACCTCAGGGACTAGAGCAAGAGATTAGATGTGTATTTCTTCTCTTCCTGAAGAACATCTAACCATAACGCTCGAGGATGATTCAGAAAGGCATACTTGTCCCCCCATGCTCCACCCTGCAGCTAAAGCCATTCTACTATGCAGCAAATAAATGCTAAGTCTGATGGGCCAAAGAACTAAGAGAAGCATCATACCTATTTAATGGAACATTCAGACACCAAAACAAGGAGGGAGGTGGTGTTGGGTTCTAATGCCTGTTTCCTAGGGCTTTTTTACATTTAAATCAAAGAACTACTTAATATAAACATGTATAGTAAAGCTGGCATCAGAAAATTACAGAAGGCTTACATTTTAAGGAATGTTTCCCAGAGAGTTTTGTTGGTGGTGTTGGGAAAACAAATCCAAAACCACAATGAAGGGGGACATGAAGGATATTCTACCCAAACCTTACAAGATTCAAGTGCTCCCCCATGCATCACAAAGAATATTTAAGAAACTGCTACCATACCTCTTTAAATTTAAGAAGAGACTGTGCTGAATCCATATCCAGTGGTAAACCAATATCTTCGTTTTCAGGAAGATCAAAAACTTCTACAGATTTTCCATGTAAATGTGACTCATATGTATCATCATCATCATCATAGTCATCATCCTGACAAAATGGGAAAATCATGACATTCTGTTAACACACACACACTTTGCAATACGGTAGCAGCAATAACAAAAGCACAATCAAGGAAACCAAAGAGTTGCAAAACTTTTCTCAACTAGTTACTATTCCTTTTTAGTTACTTACACCTATGATAAGTTTTAAAGATGACTTGCAGACATCTTCATCAAAGTTCCACAAAGGAGAGCTAAGCCATGCACAAAACAAGCCACAGATGATCCTTTAAAATATCTTTTGGATTATTGATAAATTGGAAGTATAGCAAGTAGTGATAATCATGTGCCTTGATAATATTAATGGATGAAGTGTGTATTTTCCTGTTTTATCCTTTTTTGCTACAATTTGATTCAAAAAACATTTATTCCATTTGCAGAAGTTATTGCACATAGTGGTAACCATGCACTTTTAAAAAATATCTAAGTACATATGATGTTTTACCTGCTCTGTGTCATCATGAACGTAGTGCTGCTCATACAGACATCTCTCTTGCTCTAAGGTCTCACTAATGAGGCGAGCTACTTCACTCTGAGTCCCTGGCTTTTCTCTCCCAATCAGAAATCTGCAGATGAAAAACAAATTAACTTGCAGCAAAAAGCTTTACATATGCTTAAGAAATTAGTTTGCCATACTGCTGCCTTCAACATGTTTGTAAAACTTCCAGATTATGGTTTTGTATTCTCCATTAATGAAAAATGACAAAAAGAAAGTATTATCTCATAGAAAACATACATACCGCACTGCGCCTTTGGTGTTTTTTAATACAGTGGCTGCAAAGAACTGAGTAACTCCCACTAGACTTATGCCATCAACCTCAACAATCTGATCATTTACTTGAATTCTGCAAAATAAATAAATGCTTAGCTGTCAGTTCAAGAAAAATATTTTGGCTTGACAGGTTTTTGACACGACAAGTATCACTTAAAACTCACTAGTATTTATAATGAGAATTTCTGAGTCCTGAGAAATTCATTGCTTAAAAACAATCTCCTGATCCTCAGTTACTATGCATATCACCAATTAAAATTTACACAGTATTTGCCTTGATATTTTTATACTATTTATATGCTGATTGGGGTCCTGGGGTGTCAACGTTATTTTGTGGCACTGTTATACATAGGCACATTCTAAGCTTTTCTTATATATGCTATAAGCAGACCTATGTTTATTTTGCAAAAATGTCTTATATTAAATTAAAAAAACCCTCTGGTTTTTAAAAAATTAACATCAAGCAGGAATGTAATATTTATTCAGCTGCATTCAGCTTTTGTACTTTTATTCACAGTATTTAGCATATCCAATGAAAACAATTGGGCTCAGTTAGAAATCTGTAAAAAGCAAAATCAATTTAATGAAATACTCACCGTCCATCTCTCTGAGCAGCTCCACCATCTGTTATTGTTTTTACAAAAATACCTAGTTTTTCCAGTCCCTGATCAGCACCAACTCCCATTCCAATAATACTGATGCCCAGACCACTGTCACCTAAGGGATTCAAAAATCTAACATTAGCCGCGTAACACAAGACGTAACACTTAGCAGTAGTGAGCTGTTTCAAGGCATTCCAAGTCCTTCCACACAAAGGATATGAAAATTCAGTTAATTAAAAAAAAAAAAAAGAGAGGCGACAACATATTTTCTATTTAGATACTACTTAAAGCCTTTTTGTTCTGTAGATCTGTAGTCATGACTTCCTGTTAGATACAAAGCTTCATGGTATCTGGAGAAGACAGCAACATTTATGAACTGTATATATTTTGGTGCAGATCTGTCACTCAGCAAGGTAGCCTTCCTAACTTCAAGGAAGTATGACTGTTTGAACTTAGTAGAGGCCTGTCCAGTTAAAAGTTCACTAAATTCAACAGAACTAGCCACAAATAAAAGCCTGAACATAGATTCAAAAATTCAAGACCTGAATTCAGGGAAGATACAGAAACACAGTTTAGAATTGTGTTATCTTTTGTGTGCATAGTATCTCTTGCAAATATTCAATGTTTGATTTGCACCTTTTTCAATTTCCACAGGAAACACTTCCATTTTTTCCACCCTTTTCTCAAGTTCATACTCAGCTGAGGCTGCCACAGGGTCAACTTCTTCATTACGTCTATCATAGTCTTCATTTGAGTAAGTACTGAAAACCTAAGAAAGGTAACAGAAAATTTTATTTTAGTGTTTTCCCATGCCCTTCTAAACATTATATAATTGAAATAAAATCAGTGAGGAAATTGAAGCAGTATTTTTAGAGATCCCATTTTCTTAACAACCACCAATTTAATAAATATTGCTGTTGCAAGACAGTTTCCAACTTGAACAGAAGTAACATTTTAGAAGTTTTAAAACAATTCCTTAAACCCTTTTTGTGTTGTAAATCAGTCACCTCCTCTCTGATATAGTTTAACTTTTTCTTTTTTTTATGGACTACATTCCCTCAAATCCTTCTTCCTCTCTTCTTCCCTCCCCCCACACCATCTGCCAATTGCAGTGCTTCAAACAGATGTAATTTTCTGATTTTGCAAGGGAATCACGCAGTTCCCCAGGAAAAGGAAATGCCTTATTACATACATTACCATTTTTAGTAATCACTCCAGCTTATTTCTGAATTGTTAAAAATAAAAGATAAACAAACAACACAAATTAAGACAGAAATCTAGCATGGAAGAATAAGCTACATGTAACAGGGTTAATTTTACTTATCAGCATGTTCACTAATTATATTTAAATTCGTAATTAAAAAAAAACAAACAGCCCCCATTCACCTGATAAACAAGGTTTATCTGCTTAAGTTTTGCAGGCACTGAGTGTTTTACTCAACATCACTGTAAGACAAAGACCAGCTACCAGCTGCAGCTGCAGCAGCCATCTCCCTAATCAAGAACATGCAGTGCTGACACAAAGTTGATTTACACTGGCCCACTAAGTTTTTGCAACTTTTGCATTTTCCCACTAAGTATACCTAGACAGGGAGCCGCAATCGTGTAAATAAGCCAGAATTAACTGTCATTAGCTGTAATTAACATTTTCCCAGTGAATTTATATCTGCTAGTATATGGTATAGTAGCCTCAGACACAGGAAGAGAGTTATTGAAACAGATTACAAAAAAGTGACTCAGTATTTCCCATGGCAACCTTACTGCTTCACCTCCAGACTACAGCTGGAGGACAGTTTCACAAACTCTTTGCCAAATCCTGCAAAGTCCAGAAACATGGCATGGCCATACAGCAGTCCAGTAAGTAAGCAAGATTAGATCCACTTGGCTGAAAGGGAAGAAAGAAACCCACTCTTGGAAGTCTTATGTTTCCCCTAATAAAAGAGCCTTCCTGAAAAGTTGTTCTTCCAAGGCTCGCATAAAGGTAAATAAACTAAACTCCCTTTGGATTATCATACAGATGCCAGTGGGCAAACAACTGGACACAGAAAGATGACAAGGTTGCACTTATGGTATCTGTCTTCCATATGCTTTACAGAAAAATCTGCAAAATAGACAAAGAAAACCATCCAAATGGTCTCAAGTATTCTTACTCCATTCTCTATCAGAAAAGGTGGCCAAGTTCTTAAATCTCCCTCCTCACCCCCCCAAAACAGTAACCAGGATTCAAAGTAGAATCTTCAGGGTTTCACAAAGCACTATTCTCCCTATGGAACAAAACCCATCTGGTTTGGTTCTTTTCCATTCCAATAGAAAAATCAATCTCTCAAAAAACTTGACTATTCAAGTTATAATAGTAAAATGAATTTTAAACTAATGAAGTTCATGAGCGGACAAACAATAACTTTTTAATGGGAATATTTGAGCTCTTCAGAACGAATCAAATACTGGGGCATGAAAACCTCCAAGTTTCTTTACGTATATATATGACCTAGTATTAATAATATGACTAAAATGTTAAAGATCACTAACCACCAAATGACTGAAGCAGCAAAACATTGAGAACAGCAATAGTCCATTTGGAGACATGGACAACTATTTTCTTGATTCTTCATAACTCAGTGGTCTAACTGACAAAGCAGAAGACGACGCAAGTAGTCAACTATCTGCTGAAGAATTACATTAACAAAGAGATGACCAATTCTTTACGCAACCATTTATAGAGTGCTGGAAATCTGGGGGAAGCAAAGTTGCACCATCTCAACACACCATATTACATAGCCTGCCAGCACTAAAATTTATCTCCGGAATTTCTAAAAATTATTAAATATTTTTCCAACTCAAAAGTAACAGCATTGTACTTGGGAGTCTCATGGAATTTGCCCATTTTGACACAAAACTGATCATAGGGATTGATCATCTGCCAGAAATGGATCACAGAATTAAAAGTTAATGGTGGGCTATATTCCAGTGATGTTTATAATTGCTATACATAAAGTAATAATAGCACAAACATACATACACAAATGAAGACCACTAATTTTTAAGCGCACTAGGTCTTTGAGAAAAGACTATCTGAAATCAATTCTGACTAATCCACTAAAAGAAAGAATTCATACTTTTCTTCTTAAAGTTACAGATAGGAAGTGTGTGAGAATATTTAAGTAATATTCTAAAAAACCATGATGCCACTGTCAGGACAAGATAAAGCTTTCTCAAAATCGTAAGAAAAAAATCCACTGACTTCAGAAAAATAATTGAGGAAAAACATGAATTTACAAAGAATAGAGGAAAAGCAAAACTGATATACAACCAGAAGCCAAACACTGCAATAACAAAGAGAAAAAAAGCAAGAGCACACTAAGAAACCTATGGCCCAAAGAGTCAAGGGCAAAAGGCAGAAATTTTTATTGTGTACATGTGGAATCATAACATGGTATTAATCTTTTACGAGACAGAAACAGTAAAGTTGTTGATACTAATATAGAAAACAGAACTGCTCAGAAAATTTTTCTCGCCAAGTACCAAAAGTAATATTAAACATGGTTAAAATGTGGATAATAATAATAATAATTTACAAGTTACACAGTTTAGAAGACTGACGAGAAAGCTAAACACAATTTATCCCTGCAATGTGTCTGGCAGGGTTTAGTCACTGAATCAAATGCATTAGGGACTAAAGAAATTCTAATCTTGCTATTTAAAAGCCACTGCTAGCTAGAGGGGGTAAAATTATTAGAGTCCAAGTGATATTTTTAAAAGATATGCTTTAGCAAATACAAGTTATTGTCTCAACATAGTAGATACTAGATTAATTTTACTGTAGAAACCACACGAATTTTACAAGCCTTTTACCATAGCTTGTTATATATCCAGAAGGTTAACCTAACATTAATCACACTGGATCTCAAATAACAACTCTGGAACTCAAGCTAATAAATTATGAAAAACCCTGCTATCTGGAAAAGGAATGTCTTTTTACACTCAAGGCCTCATCTCTTCAGAATGAATAAAAATAATCTGAATCCAAAAAAGTTCTGACAGAGGGCTGAATTTTTAAGGATTATTTTAATTAAATTGTTAAGGTACATAACTGGAAATTTTCAAATATATACTTAGTCCTTGGAGAGCAAATATATTTGGAGACAGAACAAACTGCATTCTCCACCCAACCCAGCCTACTGCCTGAAGGATCCTACCCTTCAGTTCCTGTTACCATACAGAACTAAAAGTGTCCATTATATCATCATCTTAGTGCTATCACAGAAAACAGAATTATCACACAAAAACCCCCCAACACTGACCTCTCTTAATTCAAACCCTTAACAGCACATAAAAAGCTCTACTTAAGAACTATGTTAGTTTTAGCAGCATGTTAACTTTGTTAGAGGGTAAACTCTTCAGAAGAGAGACACTAATTTACCATGTGTTTGCATGAAACACCTATGGAGTCATAAAACATAGCCCAAAGACCTCTGCTCCCATACTAATTTTTTGTAGAGATATTTGTGCCTGATCAAAAGCAGAACATTACAAAAGTACTTAAACAGCAAGATTAAGAAATCAGTAACTGCCCAGAAGGGCTCCCAACTAATTGGAATGGAAGCAATATCAACATCACTTTAAAATTCTCATGTAATATGTAAGTATTTGCTGGAAAGCCTCACAACACCTGCACAGGCAGTTAAAGTAACACTTAACATCTGAGAGAGGCACTGAAGTGTTAGTGACACCCTTGCCTGGGCACTGTGCCCGGCAATGACCACACCAGTCGGTTCCTGTTTCTTCTGAAACACAAGTCTTTCTTTGAACATTTGAGTTTACTGACACTCAGTAAAGCCGTACATTCAAAACACAAGTTACGGCTCAGGGAAAATTATCTAATAGTGAACAGTTTCAGCTTTTCAAATTGATTGCCTTTGCGACGCCTGGCAAAATGAGAAGTGCCCAGGCGAACATGAATAATCATTTGAAACAGTAGCACTGAAGTATAATGTACACTTTACAGTTTACTCTTACAATCTCCTTCTTCAGTTAAAGTAGACATCTCGGTACCACTACCCACTCTTCCCTCTGTTTCTGAAAGCTACTACAGTTAGTATTTTATTACCCTTATTTGTTGTATTTTAAGTGAAAAGTGACTATACCCAATTAAAGGGTTTGACCACATGAATTGACTTAAATCAGCAAACAGAAATATAGAATTTTTTTTAAGCACTTACACTTTTCGTCTTCTTCAGAAAGTATTCAGAACAGTCAGTAACTGTTAAACAGGTTAATATTATAAGCCATTACATTCAATGTAGCATTTTCTGTTACCAAACGGGGACAGACAGGCTGCGCACACATTCGCCCTTGACCCTGTAGCTCTGCATGGCTTAATCACAAACCCCAACCAAGTCAGTCTGCATAAAGGCGTAAGTGCAGCCTTGCTTCAGTTCTACAGTACAGACCATTTAATATAATTTCATCATAAACAAACCACATTTTTTTACCAGTCTCACTGTTGTCTACTTAATTCTCAATAAAACCAGTAAAATTTATGCTCTAGTTCTGCAGTTCACAGCAGTAGCAAAGGCACTGGATCTAGCTAGAAAGCAAGACAGACAACCTGTTTCAGTCAGGTTATGCTACCTACTCCAGAAGGAGAAATGCTTCTTCACTATCAGGTATTTCATTTTCAAACCCCAGTGAAAGAAACAGTGAAAACAGAAAAAAGTATCCATTCAGATTCAGTGCACTGATTTTATTTAATTTCAAACATTCAGAGCAGAAGTTGAGACGATTCATGTTCTCCCTCCATGGAAGTGGAGCTCTGCTGTAACCTGATGGTATTCCACCGTCATCTCAGCTGAGGTGGCATTGCTTGCTGACTGACAAAGAGACCAGAGACTGAAAGACTCCAAATAAACAGGGTACGACCAGAAGAGGCAAAAACTACTCACAATAATACACAAAGGGGGGCACACCAAAAAAAGTCTGAAAGACTGTGTACAAAGACAGGGATTCAATTATGAACATCCATAAACTTCACAGGTGTCTTGGTACCACCAATTTAGGCCTTGCAATCCGGGAGAATTAGACATGTATATTTATTTAGTGTTCACCAAAACAAAAATCTTGCCCTGACCAAATCTAAATAGCAAGCAAATTTGTAAAAGGAATTTCAAAAGAATAACAGTGAACACAAAAACAGTCCACCTGGCTGTTTTTTAAAGGCCATAAGAAGAAACAACAACAAAATATCCCCGCCATACCAGATGAACTCAGTTAACTAATCTGCAGTAATACTGTCACTAGCAAAAATCAAAACCACAGGTCTGAAACGAGGATTGTCTCACTATACCAAGACACATCAGAAGGTCACGGAGGAAGATGATTTAAAAATAAATCTAAAGAATTTGCATGTTGCCTTTTGGAATAATACTTTACTACTCAATAGAAGTATAAGAACCCTGTTAAAAAACTCTGATAAAAAACGCTGCGCCTTGTGATCTCAAGACTACAAAATATGTACTCGGGTAATAGAGGTGCACTTCTTTTACTGACATTCTTCTGAGTGTTCACCTCTTTCACACCAGAATGATATGAAAAGGAATAATTTATTTTTTCCATCTCTCAAAAGGTAAACTACAAACAAGTTTCAGCTACTGCCTGTTCATTCTTTATCAGTCTAGGTTAAATATTCGCAGGTGCTAATAACAATCAACATCAAAAAAGATACTGAATCTTTCAGCAGCTTAACTGTTGAGGTAATGGACTCATCTCCTATGAATTTGCTTACCTTTGCTGACCGTTGCCACCTCCTCGGTGTTTCTTCTCACTACATCTCCCTGAAACCCTCAAGTACCTACTATTTATCCCCTTTTCTCCCTCCTGTTCCCCACAGCTATTCTCAGAGCAAAACACAGCACAGGCTGGACATGCATAGTGATCAGCTAACATTATAGAACAAGTTACTTAAACTAAAGCTGCAGCCCTGCCATCAGTGGGGGCATGAATCTGCAACTCTGACACAAGTCCTAATTTTCCCCAAACCAGGCAGTGTTTTAAAAATACCTTTAGAAATAACTCTCTCTTCCCTGTCAAATCCACATGAAACTGCTAGGAAGTTAGAAGTTGGAGTGACTGAAAAAGGAGTGAGGACAGACAGGTGATAACCTGTCATCCCGTCACCTCACCTGACACCCATAACCTCAGTGTTCTCTTATTTGTCTGTATTTTTATAGCACCATGAAGTACATCAAGCAGGGCAGCTAGTATGTCACGTAACAGTCAGGGAATAAATTCAGTTAGAAATATGTTGAGATATTAAAGAGTCAAGCTGCTCTAGCAGTGAGACAGGATTTAAAAAGAAATTTTTTGCTTTTTCTGTTCTGGTTTAAATTTCCACTCTACAGCCCCATACCCTGACACTGGACTGTCATCCAAAAACCCTTGAAATGCCACATCAATCTACTATTGTAAAACATACGTACAAAATATTTCCTACAAATCAAAAAGGAAGAGGTATGATTAAAAAAAAAAGCCAAAGAAAGCTTGAGTTGAAAGTGCTTCTTTCTTGAGAGCTGGACATAGGTCATGGAATCAAAATATAACAGGCACCAGAAAGGCATCAGAAATACTGGATATGGAACTTTTTAAAACCAGGTAAATCTACACACAGTATTAAATGCATTTAGGCTTTTAAAAAAAACATTTAACTTCTATGAAAATTGAAATTTCAGTATCAGTTTAAAGATTATCTTTCCTCAAAAAAAAAAGAAATCCAAACTAAAATAACAAAATTTTCACGCATGTGTGTGAAAATATCTACTTCTTCCTCCAGTTAATACCTGTGTTTTTAACATCTCATACTGCCAAGTTAGGCAGCAGGAAATGCCATACTCTAGATGCAGGCAGAATACAGCAGGGTTACTTTTTGTGAAAAGTCACGGAAAAGAATAGTGGAGAGTTTAAGTCTGAGATAAAACCAAGAAGAAAACCATGATGTTAAGTTACAAATGTTGTAAAGTTGATGCAAGTGATACACGGAGCTTCAAAACAATTAAAATCTGTGAGTTACAAGAAACAAATTGTCCTTGCAAGAGATCCCAAACAAAGCATGATGGAAACACGCTTACATTATTTGTATAAAGAAGAACAAGCAGATGACTTCCCACATACAAGTCAATTCTGTTTAAATCTACTCTTAAATCAAATCTCTATTTTCCTAGATCAACCTACATCCATGTCACGCACTTGTTTCTTAATGCCACAGAAGTATTTTACTGAAGTGCTTGACCAATGGCTGACAAACAATTGACCATTTATGCAGTTATGAATTCCCTAATTACTAAAAAAACTCCAGGGTCTGGGTATCTTCCACTAGTTAGTGTATTTAGTATCCCTTTCTCTGTATGATGTTGCAAGTATAGAAGTTACAGTTCAAAAATCAGAGGATGTATGAAGCTGAAGCACTACTCTGCAACATTTTGTTACAACAGTGTTCAGGAGACTACACATTGACCTAGAGAAACTGTGCAACTGCTAAAAGCAGTAAGCATTTACAGATATGCTGTTATACAGGAAATCTAATCCAAATATATCTTCATTTACTGCTTCATTAACTTCCACAGTAAGCAGTTCTATACTAAAAAGATTGAAGAGTATGCCAGCCTGAATGAGATTACCATTTGTGTCCCAGCTATACATAAAACAGCTCTATTCCAATATGCAAGACAATGGCAACATTATGAAGGATTTCCATATTCTCTCAGAAGCAGCTGATACTTGGCTGGTTAGGACAACACACAAGCTATGAAACAGCTTTCAGTTTCCTTATTTAAGAAATAAATTTAAACTTCTGCTCAACTGCAACAAATGTAAAAGTAAAGCCTGTATGAAGGTTTGGGTTTTTTTTTTTTAAACTGTGTTCTTGACCTAACAATCTTAAAAGAAAGTATGAATCACAAAAAGCTGCAAATAGACACTCCCATACACCATAAACTGGATAACACTGCTAATTACACAGACTTACAGAAGCAAAGAGCAGCTGTACTATCTTTTCAGTTTACCTGAGCTACAGAATTTCTACGGATCATAAATCATTGCAGAAGTTAGTCACAGTGCTATTAAAGGTTTTGAGGACAAAGTCTGACACAGTCAGAGGAAAACCCATCTCAAGAAGTCAATCTGGAGACAGGCATTTGTTTTCCCAAAAGAAAGTTTCAAAATTACAGATGTCAAACAGCACTCAGTCATTATATTTATGTTAATTAAAGTCTTTCAAGGTAAGCACATAATTGAAAGTTAGTTTAATCTTTACATTACAAAAGCAAAGTGAAATATAAAGGGATGACAGCACAGTTACCTGACATTGTTTGCATTGTCTGTAATGCTGATTGTTTACACAGTTTATTCAGAAAACTTCAAGACAAAGACAAATTCAGTTCCCTTGCAAATACCTTGGACAGCTGAGTGTGCTTTGCATTCCTTAAAGGCTTCATATGTGGCAACAAGACACTAAAAATAGCTCATGTACCATAACACAGACCCAGTCTGTGAAGTTCTGCTAATAACTGTACAGTGTCACTCTCTTCACTAAAAAAAAAAAACAAAAAAAAAAACAAGCAACAGAGACATAATGTTCTTTAAGGTCTGCAGAGATCAAACAGCAGCAGGACTTAAAGAGTCAGGTCACCCATGGCAAGTAAGAAGTCTTCCTAGATGTCATTTATCATCAGCTCCTACAGAATTGAAACATTTATTTTAAAAAGCCTCAACTATGCTTATTTTCACAGGCACAGGGCAACTCAGAATAATGGACTATTTGTGTAATTATGTTCCATCTTTCCTGAAATTATCAGATCAAATTATGTTCTTAAGCCCTGCTACAGATGTCAACAATTATGGATCTCTAGTGTAGGTCAGATGCAGTGCTAACAGTGTTAGCTTCCTTTTACATCCCCAGGGAGCTCCACAGTCTCCTTTCACTGGAAAGCTTTACCAATTTTACAACTGACAACAAACTTTGAAACAGAGATATTAATCAAGCTCTCTTCGCTGCCGCAGCATAAATACTGTTTTTAGGGTGCCTCTGTGTAAGTTATATCCATTACCTACACACATACCCAGCTTCCCTTTGGGTATTATCAAGTACAATGGTCAGAGCTCCATCACTGCAGAACCTTGATAATTTGAGAACATGCTTTTTCTTGCCCAAACGCCTTCTGAATGTTTTGAATTCTCCAACTCTATCAAACACCTGCTAAACAGCAACTGCAAAAGACAGAGATGGTTTCTTCATAATCTCTAGAGAAGTGCAGAGGAAAACAGCAAGAATGCCAAGGCCAGCCTGGCCTCTCTCAGGAGTGTCTAAGAGGAGGAGAAACACAGACCTCCTCCTCCAGTGGTGGTGGATGTCTGGAATGGCATTCACATTTCAGTCAAACTTATTAGTCTAAATAAAGCTGAAAAAAGAAGCTACTAGGATACATTTCTCACTACGGCACTGCTCTAAGCTGTGGTGGGGACCAGGAATAACCTTTTGCTACCACTCAGGATTTTTAAGACAGACTTCTTTATTTTATAAAGCACAAAAGCTGAAAACCATATTCCAGGACTCATTCCCACTAACTTTCATAGAAAGTATGAAACAAAAAGGCAGATAAGGGGAAAGAAATAATTGTTTAGGCATGAGGAACAGAGGGGAAAAAGCTACTGAAAATGACAAACAGAAAGAGATCCCTATACCCAGCGTAGGAAAGATACAGTCAAGTTTCAAAGAAAAGGAATAAAGAAAGGCAAATACCAAAAGCTTCAATTTTAGGGCCTTAAAAAAAAGTTCACTGACCATATTGCTATTAAGTACAGTTTATTCTGCCAATCCAAATGGGGCATTATGGCAAGAACTAGGCTATTTTTAATGGAAAACTGCTAACAGTTGCTATTAACCATTCATCTCTTGGTTGGGTAACTAATAATCTAGTACAGGTTGGTTCCTGTGGCTTTCAGAGAAGCAGCTGTAACTGAACAGTGCTAGTTACCAAAAACTGAGTTTTGTCTATATGAGAGCTTCCGTCAAAGTTGGCATAGAGATGTCTACAAATGCTTTGAACTAAGTCTGGCACAGACATAACAGAGAAGGCAGGAAAAAATCTGTTACAGCCACTGCTTCAGTAGGATTTCAGCAATGACTGGTAAAATCCTGCCTACAGCAGGAAACCAGCAGTCACTCAACGCACACACATTTACAGTAGACTCTACACAGCACTTTCTTCACATACTCAGTGCACAAATGTGAGGGGAAATGGACTGATGCCCCTCCGGCTCTCTCACAGCCCTCACCAGACTCATTATGCTGTTTCCAATAGTGGCACTCCCCCCTTCAGTGCTCCAGGTCGCCACTAAAGCAGCATCAACTATGAGAAAGCCATATAAAGTCAGCCTCTCTATGGAGAGACTAAAAAAACCACATGCAACAAACCTCATTTTGCCACACCCAAAACATTTTCTGGGGTACAGCACTGGCGTATGTTTAACAAACTGGGAAATTACAGCTCTCCACTTCAAGTAGTACAGGAGTCAACAGGATTTTTGCATCCCTCTGATCAGTAAAAGTGAGTCCTGACTCTGTACAAACAAAGTGTAAAAATTGTGTATTAAAGATGATACTTTCCATTAACGTAACAGCAGAAGGAAAGTATGCTTGAGAAAGCCTGGACAGTTTCCCCACTCTATCTTGGTCTACATCTCCCAGTTGCCCTCCCAAACTTTAAGAGGGACTACAATAACTGAACTCCAACAAGACTATGGGTAAACACAATTTGAGCTGTGGAATGACTTATTTTGTGGGTATCTTTGGTGAGGGAAGATCAGGTACCAAAATATTTTTGTTAGAGTTGTAACTTACACTACTCCTCATTATACAGTCTGCCCCATAACTCCTGCTTCCACAACTACCTAACTCCAAAATGCTCACGTTAACACTCCTACAGCATGTTCACCAAGCCAGTATTAAAAAAAAAGAAAAAGAAAAAAAGAAAAAAGTTATTATTAGAGAGAATTCTAAAGTCTTAAACAAGAACCAGTCTGATATTTTCTCACAGTTAATCCTTAAAACAAGTCTGAAGTTGAATCTGAAGGTTTGCTATGGGGTTTTTTGTTTCTTTGTTTTGTTTTTTTTTTTTTTTAAAAAGCTTTTGTACAAAAAGTAAAACTTAAAAAACTCCTTCCTAATGCAATGCCTCAATTTTAAACAAATGAAGGCAAGATTAGAGATCATGTGTTTGCATCTATTCCTAAAGGTTTAGTGTTCGTGAAAACATTCGGTAAGTAAAATCTTACATGTTTCACTATACTGCCTACCTTATGAAGCTGCTGTGATTCAGAAATCACTTGTGACTAATTCATAACTTCTCTCTTATTCAGTTTTGAATAAAAGCCATAATCTTACACTTTTTAAGGGTTTTTAGAGCTTTGGAAAAAAAAATCATAAAAATTTATTTCCTGGGTATTTTTAACTGCAAAACAATAACAAATAAAGAAGATTCAAATGTACTAACCTTGATAGGAGCTGTTGAGAACTTAACTTTTCGGTCTGGCTCAGGATCTTCTTCTTCAGAAAGTCCAGGAAACTCCTCATATTCACTGTCATACGTATACTCATACTCCTCCTCCTCTCCCTCCAAAATTTCTTTGCCTTCAGGCCCTTGGTTTTCTGGCTCTATATCCCTGTCATCATCAAAAGCTGCATTCTCTATTCCAAAAGCACTGAAGTTCTCGCTCTGCTTTTCCACCACTTGCTCCTCTTCTTCAGTATCCCTCTCCTGCTCTAGGAAATCCTGAACTCGTGTAACTGGACCATCTTTCACAGACATCCCATCTCTTTCTTCTTCCCGACTGGTCTCACTGCCTTCTGTAAACTCTCCTACTACCTCAAAGGAGTTGTCGCTCTTCCCTTCCTGTACTTGACGTCGGAGCGCCTGATCCTCTTCAACGTAATCTTTTGCCAAACCTTCTTTTTCATGCCCTGAGGTTTTGTTTTGTGCAACCAGCTCTGCACCAGTGCCCTCCGTGGAGGAAACCCGGGAAAGAACACTATCAGACCTCTGCTGAGCCTCCTGATCAGGAATACTGCCCATATACCGCAGGCTTTCCTCAAGTACCAGTTGCTCTCTTTTGTCTTTTCCAAGTGCCTCACTCAGCTCATCTCTGAGGATCACTGGCACTTTTGTGGACAGTGTCTTCTCTGGACATCCTTCAGCAACAGCAGATGAATCTAAACTGTGGTAGCCTCTCAAGGGGTCTTGATTTGGAGAACTACAATTTTTGGAAATTTCTTTGGATTCTTCAGTATCACTGTCACCTAGAAAGCTTTCCAACCTCCTAGAAATGGGCCCTGCATTGAGCAAGGAGGATTTGGAACCACTATTGGGATGTTGCTGCTTCAGCTCCTCCCTACCTTGATTTTCAACTTTCTCCTGTGCAACTGGAAGACTCGTTTCTGTATTAAAACTGAAGTGGTCCACCACATTGCTGCAATCAGAAGCTGAACCATGTCTCCTCTTATCCTCACTTCTTTCACATTTGCTGGGGGAATATCTGTCCACTGAGCTCCGCTGTTTTATATTTCTCTCAAATAGCTTCCTGGTCTCTGAAAATTTTTCTGCCAGGGCAACTTTGTCCAAGTCTGCCTCATCGTTGCTACGGATGACCTTGTCGGCAGCAGAAGGCACAGACAATGAATCCACAGGGCTGCTGCAGGGGCTGGTACTTGTATTAAGAAGATTATTTTTTTGGACAATGAGGAAAGATGGGCTACCTGGTGAAGGTGCATACTCTGCTGCCGTGGCCCGGCTGATTAATTTGGTCTCAGCAGGTGGACTGCTTTCACAAGAGGGCATGGAAGAAGAACCTCCCATCTGCAGAAACATACTTTTGATCTTGTGTACTCTATTGCCATAAGTGGCAGCTCTACCTCGACTGTGTGGGTCATTTCCCCCTCCATTGGAAGAGGTGCTCAGCTTCTGATGCAAGCCTGTTTTGCTGGAAGCGTTTTCAGGATTGTTTACACCATCAAAGGAGCATTTGATAGCATGGAAATCAGATTTATAGGCATTTCGGTGTGGAGAAGCACTTCTTAAAGTCCTTTCTCCTTTGCCTTCCGTTTTCATCATTGTCAGAGAGAAAATTCCCTCCACTCCTGAAGAGGAATGGGAAGGACAACTCCTAGGCACAAAGCTTCCGCCCTCCAACACCACAGAGCAGATCCCACAGAAGATCCGAAAAGCAGTCTTTCACTCGGCCAGCTTCCCCGCTGGCATTGAAATGGAGCGCAGGGGGAGTATACGTGGAGAGAAAGAAATCACAGCGCGTGAATGGCCACACCGGGTATTATCGCCAGCGCGGACCGCGGTGGCCGGCGAGCCATCTGCAGGGAGACACAGAGTTTCATTAACTCGGGGCCTTGCCGGCGTGTGACACGAATCCGAAAAGCCGGGGTGGGAATCGCCGCCCGAGACCTCCCCGCAGGATAAAGCCCATTGTGTCCGCCGGGACCCAGCTGCTCCCAGCCGCCCGCCCGGGCACCGACTTGCCGGCTCCGGCGGGGGATGCGGCGGCGGCGGCGGACGCCCCCCCGCCGCTCCGGGCTGCCCGCCCCTCCCTCCCGCCAGCGGCCGTCCCGGGCCCCGCTCCGGCGGGGGAGGCGGCAGCGCCCGGCCCTTCCTGCCGCCCGAGGGAGGCCGGGCCCGGGCCGGACCCCGCCGCACGCACGGCGGCTCGGCGGGGCCCGGGCTCCGCCGCGCTGCCCGGAGCGGCGGGGGAAGCCGCAAGTTTCGGCCCTAAGTTGTGGCTTCCCCGTGGCGGCGGCTTCGCGCCGCGGGGCCTGCGGGGTGTGCAGCGGAGCCGCCCCGGCACCTCGCCCCAAACTTTGCGAGCCAGCCTACCTGGGGGCGGGGGTCCCGCCGGCTGCTGCCCCTCAGCGCTCCCGGCCGCCCAGCGGCCGCGCACACCACGCCATCGTTATCCGCCAGCCGCCCTCCCACCGCCGCCGCCCCCCGACCCGCCGTCGCCGCCCTGCGCTCCTCACGCCACCTTCCTCCCGTCCCCGCGGCGGCGCTCCGAACTGCCGCCCGCCCGCCCGCCCCCGCCGCTCGCCGCCGCCGCTCGCCGCCTCTCACGCTGCGCGGCGCCCTCCTCCGCGCTGTGTCTCGGGCCCGCCCGCGCCCTCTCGCTCGCTCGCACACAAAGAGAGGGAGCGGCGGGCGCGCCCTCGCTACTCTGAGCGTGAGGGAAGAGAGGGGCTGGGGGGGAGGGGGGGGGCAGCGGGCGCGCCCGGCCCCAGGGAAGCGCCTCCCGCGCCGGGATATACCACGCCGTATCGGGATGCGGGTTTCGGGTGATACCATGTCGGGGAGGCGGGCGGGCATGGGGCCGCCCACCGCTGCCCACCCCCACCCCCGCTCGTGGCGGCCGGGAGCGTGGGGCGGGCGCGACACAGCGCCCGTGGGTGCGGGTCACTCACCCGCCCCGTCGCGGCTGCAGCCGGGGACGCCGGGGCGAGGGAGAGCGGTGGGCGCTGAGGGAGGGCCGCGGGTCCGAGCGGCCGGCGCTGGAGGGCTGCGCGCTATTTTCAAAGCCCGGGCGGCCACGGCTTCCCCGCAGGGCAGCGTCGTTCCCGCGTGGAGGGAAAGTCGCGGCGGCTGCCACGACCGAGGTCTAACAGCCGGAAGTTACAGCAAGGCCAAACATTCCTTTTTTTTTTTTTTTTTTTTTTTATTACTCCCTTCCATTTAAAAATCACGTTGTGCTTGAAGGAGGGGTGCGGGCAGGCAGGGCGGTGGCTGCCCGCGCACACCGGCTGCCCGGTTCCTCAGCGTGGGAGGCACGCAGCGCGCCTCCCCGCGCTCTGAGAGCAAGTTCGTGGATACTTTTAGGTGCCTGCGCGGGGCGATCGGGCCAGCTGCCGTGTTCCCTCGCACGCTCCCCGGGCTGGAAGTCACTGCAGCTCCCCAAGACTGAGGAAATTATGCCCGTCATCAGTAGCCTGAGGCAGTAATAACTGCAGTTTTGCAAACAGCATTGCGGATACCCAGGTCTCTCGTTTGTGAGTCCAAAGAAAAGCACTGGCTTCGACCTATTTATCAGTTAATGACAGAACTTGGGTGGCTGTCCAGTTTCTAGTGTAGCTACTGCCATGCAGCGTATATAAATATCACACAAAGTAATCAGGAGAGTGCTAAAGAGCACTGGTAGTTTCCAACTATTTGGTAACCATTACCAAATTGTGTAACAGTTATTTAGAAGTCTAAATACTGAAAGGATTGTTTCACAGGTCTACTACTCAAATCAATGGTGAAATTTATACCTTCTCCCAGGCATCCCAATTGACTTTGGCTTAACTGGGAATCACAATGCCCCGAGTATTTCACAGCTTGATTCAAAATACATGACACAATTTCAATTTAGCCTCCATCATGATTTTGCAATAAAAAGAAAATATTATGGATACATTTTCCTAACACACTGTTATTTTACTACAAAGCAGGGACTAAATTGTTGACACTTTCTTCTGCCTTCTGCGTTTTCAAACATCGCAGGGACAATGGCATTTCACCAAGACCTGCCACTAGTAGTCTTGGATGCACTTGGAAACACCATTTTGAATAAAATTTTAATACAGATAGTTTCAATGTAAGAGCAACAAATGGTTTTTTTTTTATTATTTTGAGAATACATAGGCCTTACCTAGAACAAGTAGTGGTGATCTTTCTCCCACATCCTCCTGAGATAGTCCTTTGTATAGTGTTTGTAGGTTGGGTTGAAATTGCAGGACTTGACCACCATCTGTCATTTAACAGGGCAGCAAGAGAATACTAAGCAGATGTTTCTTTCACAAACCAAAGGTAAATACAAGGTTGCTCAGCAGTTTGAACACTGGCAGAGAACGTTCTGTGTGCTGCTTGGGGAGCCTGGCAGTACGTAGGAGACGGTTCAAGGAAAACAAAGGCAGAGCTCGGGAACAATACAACAACAAAGCCCAAAGCAGCTCTAAAGTGTGCCCAGGAAAGTCAGAGTTCTTTGGTTGGGTGCTGGCTGAAAGAGGCTGGAGCAGGAAGATACTCTTGTGTTTTGAATTCTCCCATGCTTGAGAAAGCAGGAATTGTAATTACAGATGCTGAAAACAGATTTAATTAATCAAAAGACTTTTGTTTCATTACAATTTCCTATCCTAACTGGGAAAACATAGGTTATTTTGGTTAGCTGTGCTGCTTCAGAAGGACAGTATTTATCAGGGTCGATTGGTTTCTAGAGAGAAAAGACTCTGAATTGTGTTCTAGGTGAACCGATGTAAAATAAATAATAGAATTATTTACAGAAACAATTATTAAAAGATGAGAAGAATTCAATATAAAGACCTGTGGAATCTGAGCAAGGAGCCTGGGAAGGTGACGTAGTTTATGATTTCATCATAGCAAATAACTGCAATAAAACCCAGGAAGAGTGTCTTACGCATTCAGTCTGTGGTGGTTTCCTTGAAAGATGGTGAAACAATGGTGAGTAAGCAAATGGTTTGTACTGAGCAAGAAGCATCCATGTTTTGTCATTTAAACTTATTAAAAAAAAAGTTTTGAAGGGGACCTTAGTAGCTCAAAGTCCTAGGGAGAAAGGGAACCAGTGTTGCAGTATATCAACACATGAATCCACTGAGGACAGACAAAGAGGAAAGTGTTTCCAAGAAAAAAAAGAAAATTGAGGGCAATCCTGCAAACCCAGTTGTTCAAACTGCCACTGAGGTACAGTTTATTTCAGTATTCACTCTGATTGCAGAGGCGTATATGCGCAAAAGTAATCCATTTCAGTGGTCATCAGAGAGTGATTAAGCATCTTCTGAGTGGAAAAATGTTTCTGTGACTAGTCTAGTCTTGGCTTAACTGTTTCAAAATCTCACTTCTATTGCACACATATGCCTGCGCTTATGGTTTGGGGCCAATGTTGACAGGGGAACAACAGACATTCCCTATAAGTACATCAAAAGAAGTGTCTAAAAGAGAGCTCAGCAAGGAAAAAGACTCTCAGGAGGTCTGAATGAGAGTGATATTCTGTTACGGTTGTGAAATTATCCCACAAGAAAGATCCAATAAATATGTAAATAGGTGAGCTTAGATAAACTGTAATTTCTTAAAAGGTTTATATTCTTTCAGCTTGTAAGGACTGCCATCCTTTTAGACTTCAGTTGAATGATTAATGTAGCTAAAATGGGGCATGTATTTAGTGGTTTGGGTTAATATTTACTGATGCTGGTGGATTCAGTTGCTGCTGTTCATCAAGATGAGCATAAGAAACCATTAAATACACCTGTGCTAAAGTGTGAAACTGGTATCATCACCCTATTAACATTAATCAACTCACAAAAATTTTGGGCTTTAGTCTTTTTAGAAGCTAAAAAACTTGAGCAAGCAATGTTTTGTCTGGGGGCTGGATGGTAACCCTCCCTCTTTCTCCATTGCTGCTTTACTGGTCCCTACAGCTGTCTGGGCAGAACACAGCCCAGAAGGAGTAAGTGCCTCCCAGGGCAAGGAGAGCTCAACAGCCAGTGTAACAGTTCAACATAGTTAAAACTGGTGACCAGCTAAGCTGAAGAAGCCTACATGAGACAAATCCATGTCTCCAGCATTCACTGCAAAATTTAATTCTCTGAACTTTTACTCTTTAAAAGTTACCTGCTTTATTTGCATTTTAGTTTTATCATGTAATTTGAAATGCAGTCTCACCAAATTTGTATTTAATCTGTTTAATGTGAGTTATATCAGCAGTTTTAAGTAGAACAAGTCAGTGGGTTTTTTATACTTTCGCAAAAAGGCAGGAATAGAAGGAATAATTAAGCATTCAGGGTTCCACAACTATTTCTGTAGAGTTTTAAAGTTGTATTTTAAGAAAATATTTTTCTATCATTTAGGAGTAATTAAAATGTTCTGGAAGTATTTCAGTCATACGCAGTCTAATTCGAACAGCATTTTTGAATTTGAAACAGAGCACCTTCTATAAGTTTGGTGGGCAATTTTGTGATGTCTATCATTACAATTAAGAAAGCAATCTGTAATTTTAGAACACTGTACTTATGTTAAATACAATGCTAAAATAATAAAGTAGCATTTTAAACTCATTACTTTGTAGCACTTCTTCACAAAGATAAAACAAAACTAAAGTCCAAAACAGTATTTAATTGTCAATAACATTTGATCAATGAAGGAGAAGCAAAATGTTTCAGAACAGATGAGACAAATAATTTTGTAAAGGCAGTGCAGCAGTGACTGCAGACAGAAGGGGAACAAAAACCTGCAAGAAAAAATCCCAGGGTCCAAATATGGTCAAATCCATGAAGGATATTTCCAAGGCTTAAGGGCTGGACCAGCCAGGCTGCCATACAGTACCATGTGAAATAAGGGTGTGAAGATATCCTATAAGAAAGTGACAAAAACTGGACCACTACTACTGCAGGAGTTACAGTATGTAACAGTAAACCAGGGCAGATTTCAGAATGGGATTTCCCTAACAACTTGCATTTTGTGTAGAACATTACAGTTGCACAGCAGGACGCTAAGGACTACAAGTGCTGTGGGTGAAGAAATGCTCTAAAGAGAGGAGCTAATTAAATTTGACTCTGTTCCATTCAAATTGTGCTGGATAATGTGGCAATTATGCTACTGCATGCCAGCAGCACCACAGAGAAAGCCTGAGACTTCATTGTGTCTGTCTGCCATTGTATATGATGATACATATGTTCAATATTTATATTAATTTCTCAAATTGGAGCCACAGTGTTTTGGGTAAGTTAGTGCCTGCTCCAGGTTTTATTTCTGTTTCCTTCCTCAAACTGCACATTCCTGCACATTCAAGAAGCAATTGATGAAAATACAGTAGTTCACATTGAAATGGCTAACAGCAATGCTGTAATCCTGCAGCTTAATTTTTGGTTTCCCCCGCTATTGCCACCTCTGAGCCTCTCCCATTCTCCCACTCCATGGTCAGCTAAGCTAGGTTCTAAAGAAAAAGGCCTTTGAATAGAGCTGTGCTTGCTGGAGGATGATGTATTTTAATAGGCCTAATATGAAATATGTATACTATAACTAGCGTTGTGATCAAGAAGAAAATTTACTGTCAGTACAAACATTAACAAGACTTATTTTTAGTGAAAGTAAGTAAAAAAGCTATACTGTTGCAAGCAAACTTTAGTTAGAAAACTAAATAAAGTGCGGTTAACAGGCATCAATACTCAAGACTCAAGTCCTCAGCTTGCCTCGTTGTCTCTCATTGCAGTGATATTTATGCCACAGCAAACTTTAAATGTGGGATATGAAGTTGAATTTTAGAAACAGAAGCAGCTCCAGCAAAAGAGGGCTGCTCTTTCTCGTTCCCAAACATGTCTGTGAAGTTCCAGGGAGGGGCCATTCTGGTGAATAACATATCAGCTTTATCTATCTTGCTAGATTAACTTTCATAAATCAGTATTTGCTGCTTGTTAACTGAAAGGTAGGTTCCTCAAGGATAGGGCTGTCTGCAGAAGGGTGAATTTAATTAATGATTAGTTCCATCACTTCCTTCTACAGCCCACCCAGTATGCTGTTCCCCAGAAATGCCGTGAATTAATACCCTGACCACATATTCTGGCCACAGAACCACAAACGTTAAATGAAGGTTGGTGGAACATCACTGAAACTTGCAATGGCCTGCCAGCACATGTTACTAATGGTCTTTGTGAACTAAGGAGGCTTCCTCACATTACAGGTCCAAGACACGTTAGAGAGAAAATAAGAACAATCTCTTCAGTCTTGAGTCTCCAGAACCTCCTAAGGCTCAAGGTAAAATATTGGCAGTTGAATTTTGAAGTTGCATTAAAAAAAAGTCTTTATTGCCATGAAGGCTGAACAGAAGATACTTGAGACTTTCCTCACCTTACAAGCCCAATTCCTGGAGTGTCATAGAAACGTAGAATCATAGAATTATTAAGGTAGGAAAAGACCTCTAGGATCATCAAGGCCTTTGACACATTGGCAAATTAATGAAAGAAAAAAAACAGGGGAGAAAAGAAATGACCATGTAGAATTGTGTGACACGGTGGTTCAAGATCATGCCAGGTTTCTCAAGTGCAATAAGCAGATGTTGGCATGACAAGGAGGCAGGGGGTCTTAATAAAAGCATCCCACTGAAAGCTGTTGGAAAACAAAGGCCCATCACTGTATTTTTCAGCCTGATAACTGGAATACTGTTGACACAACTTCATAGAATTTACAGGATTTTAGGAAATAAAGTTTGTGGCTATTGTTGATTTTACTGATTTCCAATACAAGAAAGCTTATGCTGTTGCACTTTCTGTGTGCCTCTGAGTGTCTCCTACTCTTCAAGGACTTTTGAAAACTGGCCAACTGGTTTGACCAGGTTTGACACAGGCTGAGAATATTCAACAATAATTATGTTCCTACCCATTTCGTAAAAATAGGCAGCCAGAGAGAAAGACCTTGCAGGACAAATCAAGGGAAAGGTTACAGCAAGAGATCACCCCTTATAAGCCACTAGAGAATCCCATATAGGCCACACAAGGCTGAAACCTGATGATTATATTAGTCACAAGAAAAGCCTTGTTTTGAAGTTGCATCTTCTTTAAAGCCAAAATCAGTCAACCAAGAAACAGACATTGGGAACTGACTTCTTTATTTCTGGAGTTCACTGCACAATTTCTTATTCTGATGTGCTGGTTTCTGTCTGACCAAGCAGTTTTATACAAAACTCAAAGTGGTTTTATACAATAAAAAAGTGCAATCCCTGATCTGAATTATAATCAGGAACGCTATGAAAGTCATGTGAAAGAAAACCTGTCCACACACAACTATGATAACTGTTTTAAAAAAATTAAATAACATTATACATCTATGTTGTTTCGTAGTATTATTTAAAAAGCCCTGTGTTAAAATATCTATATCACCATTATACCTATTTATGTGTAAATAACACACTTATGAATGTATTTTTGAGTTACAAGCTAACCTTAAGTCATTTGAAATTAAGTCCTTAAAAGGTATCTTAGTTTTAATATTCATATTCCCTAGCCTTTTTTGAGAAACTATAGCTACATATAAGCAAAGAGACAAGGATACAGAGACTAGAGTTTAGATTAAAATATAAATCTAAACCAATGTAGTTTGAAAGCAAACCAGAAGCATTTTAACTGCATGTTTTCTATATTGAAGTAGTAGTTATATTAGAAAAAGGGAAAAGGCGAAGCATGATCTTACATAGAGGTGAGCTATTTCCTTCAGTTATCAATAATTTCAAATAAATAAAGCAGTGTTTTGAAATTCTGTCAGCCCAAGTATTGCTTCATGTCATCTGGGTTTAGAATATATATTACAAAAAAATGAATGTTACAAAACCAGAAGAAAAACATGAAACAAATTAAGCTTCAAAAATTCAGTTATTTTTAAAATAGGTAAGTCTGAATGATGGAGGAGGAGATAAAGCTGGACATAGAATCCATGTTATTATATAAATTACACAACAAAGAGAAAATATTTTAAATCTGATACCTATCAGAACAATTTCCATGATGATTCATTGCAACGTATTAGGAAATGTGCATTTTGCAAGCCTTATGTAGACAGAAAATAAGAACCAGTCCCCCACTACTAGACATATCTACAGTTATTTTGGAAATGTGAGGTAAAGGCATTAAAAAGGCATTTTATACAAATACTAAACTCACAGCAACACTTTTCAGATAAATAATAATTATTTTCCAACTCTGTGTATCTGTAAAATAGCTTTAAGCATAAAAATAAGTTAAAGTTAGACCTTACTTTGACATTTCCAAATAAAAACATCCAGGTTTTATTTTGAAAATAATATTCTCATTTAAAAATATTTTAGAGAGGACAAAATAACTATAAAGTGAAATATTTAGGCTAAAGAAAATGTTTTCCATTAAGAGAAACTGATTTTATTTTTTTAGAAAAATAGAAAAAACTGCATTTCATTTGAACCAAAACTTCCCCCCCCCTTACTTTTAATTTAGTATTTGAATCCGATAATACATTGTCCAGATGTACCAAGAAATAGCAAACTTTTGACTGAAGTCTTTACTACTATATCCCCTAAAGCAAGTGGAAAAAAGAAACCTGAGTTCCCCACATCCAAGCAAACAAGTGATCTATCAGAAACAATCACCAAGTTTCGTGCTACTCTAAGGCAACTGAAAAAATAGTGCCTGGTGAATAGAAAGCATTGCATCTCCATCTGCATTGGAGAAAGACCTGCCAACTGCCTGTCCAAAAATCTGATCTAATTTAAAAATTGCTGTCAGACCTTTGCCTTCAAGTGTCACTTTTAGAATAGCTTGAAGAATTTCATTGG
Source organism: Phalacrocorax aristotelis (assembly GCF_949628215.1). Taxonomy (NCBI): domain Eukaryota; kingdom Metazoa; phylum Chordata; class Aves; order Suliformes; family Phalacrocoracidae; genus Phalacrocorax; species Phalacrocorax aristotelis. Next base: position 23,972,845 of record NC_134280.1, read on the forward strand.
CAACTGGTGGATTGTCACTGTTTCAGGGACTACTACTTTGGGATTCACTTTGACAGTATATTGATTCAATTAGACATATTTAAGATGCGTCTCAGTACTCTTTGGGAAGATAAACAAAGTGTCCATTCCTTTTATTGGTAGGCTGAAGTTTCTAATTTCACACGAATTGAAACCAGACTGGCTGATTTCCTAGACGTCACAGCTGGAGCTATTTCAGAATTTGGTTCCTACATTTTCTGACTGCAAAGCTGCTAGCTTGTTTTGCACTTCTTATTTTTGGAACAGAAGGATGAGAGGCTATTCGCAGTGATTTTTAATGTGGGAAACACCATTGAGAGGTAACTACTGAAGTGAGGGACCCTCAGCTAAAAGTGATTTAGAAACTGTTAGAAAGATCACTCCTATATCATTCTTAGTATTATTCTTACAGCAAAAGTCAACCGGGATGTACCCATACAATGGATAAAACATTTGTTCCTGTATCTTTATTTAAGTAGCAATGTACTACTACCAGTGGCCATAAAGCAAGTTACTGCCTTCAAAACATTCTGTTCCTGCATTTAGTACCTCCTTTCACCACGATCCTTAATATTTTCATTAGCACTTTAAACAAGAAGAATGTCTTGGGGATTAATCTAAAGTACACTGAAACAATTGAAAAACCACCTTCCCTCTGAAATGAATGCGCTTTTGATGAGGTTCACAAGTAGTGTCCATAATAACCACCCCACATACTCACTTGGTGTATCTTTGCCTCCAAGCAAGCACTGAGGTGGTGGTTTACCATCACTGTGATATCATCTAGAACACTGAGCTGGCAAGTCCGCAGCCTTCCACCAGCACTCAGTGGGCAGGTCTCAAATGTCACAGCACCAGGTGATTCTCAAGTATGGCTATGCTGAATCATAGGAAATGAAAGAGTGCTTCACTTCCGTTATAGACTTTCTCCACACTGAGGTTTAAACCTCTAATAGCAGAGTTACAGGCTGAGCCTGAAAAGTTGTACTTTAATATAGTTATAACAACTGCAGTTTAGGTTACAGAAAGCTGGTTACAGCAACTTGGTTTAAACATGAAAATAAAACCACAGAGCTGCTCACATGGATGTCTTATGGGGCGAGTAGATGAGTATGGTAAAACATCACAAGATGTAACAGGAAGGACAGTAGAATTAACAGAATATTTGCCCTGAGGCACAATCTAGCTCTGATATATTTATTGTACCCATAGCTCTAGGTGTATATTCACATACCAAACACTGGAGAGCTGGAGATCATAGCCTTGTGGTAAAGCTTGCCGGCAAAGTAAATTATGCGGTGTTTGTAATCACATCTTTCCAAAGACTGGTATCCTAATGAGACTTTGGAAGTGTCTGTCTACACTACTTAGATGTAGCAGTGAAAAGTAACCTTTGGAAGGCCAGGTTTGAAAGCATGGATGTGCACTTGGTGATTCTGGCTGTGAACATTTCCACCAAGTCATTCCCCAATGCTCAGGCTGGCATTTCAAACCACTGAGCATTTTTAAGCAGCTGCCCATTTCTTAATATCAGAAATAGTCAGAAACTATTTCTTGCTCCCTAGCTTCTAAGTTTCTTCCCAAAATTACTTCTGAGATGCAGACTAGGCCACATTCGGCTCGGCAGTAATAAACGCTCTGTAACTTGTCTACCTTTGATTGAATTGTTTGATAAATAAGAGTTTTTCATTATTGTTATTTTTCAGTATCTATTTTCTGACCTAAAAGGCTCCCCAGTACAGCCTAAAGTTAGATTTTTAAATAAATAAAACTTCTGGGTTGTTTTACTCTCATTGATTTTATCTTTTTCTCTGTTGTGAGAGCTTTGCACACAAGGGTCTGACTAGCCAGTTTTTCAGGAAAAGTACAAGTATCAATTCCATAAACAACAAAACCCTTGAAAGCTATTCCAAAAATAGTGTCTTTTGAGCATGTATGAAATACACAAAAGGCATATGATGTGGAAAAGAAGTTGAATTGAAATAAATGGCAATATGCCATGCTCTGCTAATAAACTAATTTGATTTACTTAACATTCAACTCACTTTAGGCTTTACAGATGCTCAAAATATGAGCAAACTAACTCTAGTAGAATTAAAGTCTGCAAATTCGGCCTCACCATGTAGTAGTGGTGCTCCTCTACATTCCACAAAGAGCTCATATTCTACAAACTGAGGCAGAAGTGTTGTGCTAGTTATGTGTGATGTAGATAGTTTCCTTCACACCCATCTCAGGTGAGGGGAATGAGCATGGCTCTGCCAACACTGGAACTACACTCATAGGCATTAGGGAGAAGTTTGACCCTTCCTTTCTGTGGTATGGGTAAGTTTAGAAAAAGTACAGGACAGGCGTGCAAGAGTTGTAAATTATTCTCTTTAAACTTGTTTGATTGCTATCATAGTGAGATATAAAGCCTTTATTAGATGTCACTCAGTGAGAGCTATGTAGCTCGTTTGTTGTTCTCCTTAGCTTATTTCTGGGCAATAAAAGCTTATTGTCATAAAAAGGTGGTATTGTGCTACATCACAAAATTTCTTTTGTATTTTAATGCAGACTTATGTAGCCTGCCTAAATAAAAAAGGAGGAATTCTTTAGTCATCTCCTCTTTAAAATAAGATACTGTGACCCAAAGCTCCTTCAAATCTGTGCTAAAATCCTTGGTCACCCATTTGTCATGATGATGTTCATGTGAAAAAACTGTGATCAATCACAGCCATGGTCTTTGCTAAATTTTATGCACCTTGTAATTGGCCCACTAACCTCACCTCTCTGTGGGTTGTTTCTCATGCTTCAAGCCCTGAGCCAGGTACCAGGACAAAAATAATCAGAAAACATTTTTCTTATTATTTAAAAATTCATTGAATTAGAGACACAAAATAAGAAACTTCCAATTCAGAATGAGCTGATTTTTTGATGATTGACTGTTAAGGAGAACTTTAATCACCAAAAGACAAAAAAATTACCATCTTCCCATGGCAGTTATTTTTGTCCCTAATATTGCTACTTAGGGGGAAAAAAAACATTTTGGAAAATATCCCTGCAAAGGAAAGCACTTAGACACAGAATAGGTTTCAAGTCAATAGTATGTCTGGCTTGCCTTTGCTGGGTTTATGGACTATGGAGTAGATTCACAGTTTGTGTAGATAGTAAGCCTGAAAATCTGTTCAACTCTGTTTTATCCAGCCGGTGCAATCATCAAAGTGGCCATATCACATCTCAATGAAAACTATCATTCTACGGAACATACTTAAATTTATTGTGTAAATTTATTATACACCACATAACTTAATTGTTTATCTTCACCAAAATCTGTATTTTATCCTATTCTGGAGGCTTCCTTCTGTTATGCAGTCATTTTGTTAGCCTGTCTAGACCACAATGTGAGGTCATCATCATAACATCTGTTAAACTTGTTTGGGTTAGTGTGTCTGCAACTCAGTTTAGCTCAAATGTTATTAGAACATCCTCAAAAAGGAGGGTAAGTCAGGCCAAGTCACACTTCCCAAGTATACTACAAGTACTAGATCTACTATTACAGGTAATATAGCTAGTATTTTGTCATAGGTTTATTATAGAAGTATTTAGGAGCCATTTCAAGCTAATCCTGAAATATTTTCATCTGAATATCTGAATTCACATAAAAATTCTCATGTTTGAGTGGCATGGAATTATTTCATTTATAGTACTGGTACAAGTGTGGAAAAAATGCCTGTAATCTGAGGACACATGTCAGAAGAAAAGGATAGATTTTGAAATTCTGATTGACACTGAGTAAGACCTTACATATACTAGCCCATGATCTCAGTCAGGTGATGGGGAAGGGAAGGCACCACTTAGTGCGTGTTGTAAAGACACCAGTGTGGCCCCTCCGTCTCTGGCTCCAGTGTTTCCGAGCATACAGATCCATCAAAGACACAACTTACAAACCTGCTTAGTTTGATGCTAACAGAAGCAAAACAGGTATTGACAGAGGACTTCTGTTTGACTTACCTTCCGATGAACTGCCTTGCCATGCCATGCCAGTAAAAGCTGTTTACATATATGTGTTGCAGAAGAAGTTGAAGAAATATACTGAGTGAGGGCTTCATTAGCATACCTTGGAGTCCAACAAGGTGATTAACACCTTATTCTCCAGAGTAATAAAACAACATTTAAAGTAAAACATTATTTCTAAACTGTTCTGTCAATGTAGAATACTCGAATTCAAAAACAACAGTGATATCTGTGAATATTACTCTCACTAAAAGAACATCAGTAAGGAAATACTGGACAATTTTCTAAACCAAAAAGAGCAGTAACTTTTTTTTTTTAAAGTTCATTGTATCACATATTTTTAAAAATTAGATTTCTTAATAAATACTACATGGAGAAATAATGAGTAGCACTGGATACAGTATGTGTTGAATTTCTTCTGAAGTTAATTTTTTTGAAGTAAACATTTTGCAAACATCGCTACTGGCTATATGATCTACTTGCTTCCAATAAAATCTAGGCTTTATTTACTTCCATATTTTTGCTGTACAACTGTATTTAGTTTGACATCCTACATATAAACCATATTCTTGCAAATCTTACCTGAATGTTGAACAAGCTGCCTCCAAGTTTATTTGCAGAAAGGAAAATCCATTTCAGGAAGCAAACTGAAATATTGTTAGATGTTTGTATAGATGTAAGCTAGGTCCTCAGGGTTTTTAAAATCTGTATTATCTTAAATGTTATAATTATGTTGACATTTGCGGAACTCTGTCTTGTTAGACAACTTCTTTTAAAGAAAAAAAGTATTATCAAACAGTCTCAAATGTACTTAGTACAATTTACATCTGGCTATTTAGAGGACAAGCTCAATTAAGCTACCATTTCACGCTTGTTGAAAAACACAGTATTCCCTTTAGGAGCTGGAGAGGGAGATAGGAACTACCACAGTGACATGGCCTTTAATGATAACGGAGCTACCTGGGAATTCCTTGTCCTGGCAGGGGTTAAGTTCTAGTGCCAGCACAGGCAACTTGGCACATTGTCTGTGTCTGAAATACCTGTGTCAGGGCGGCACAAAAATACTTTGCTTCAGTGCCCAAGGGAATGAAGAGAAACAGTGCTTGGAGTTGTGAGGGAATGGGGGTGCCTCCACATTGCATTGGGTCTCCTTAGTAAGAAAAGCCCCATTGCTCAGTGCTGAACTTTCTCCACAAGGGTGTAAGTATCCACGTTATTTGGCCAGCTCAGTATCTTTGTTGTTTTCCCTGCCCTCTGTCTCATCAAACTTAAAAATTATTTCTATGCCTTTTAGAACAGCTGGTGTAAAGAGAGAGTTGCCATTTCAGCCAGAATGTTGCAGGACCAGATTATTTTCACATGTTTTCTCAGGGGTGGGAATATACATTGACTTCTCCACCGTGTCCCTGAAACATCTTTTTCCTTATGCAAGTTTTACATTTGAATTGTGTAGAGTGTTGTACATCACCAGATATATCCCTATTTAAAGAGCAGAAAATTCCCAGATTGTACTAAGCAACCTGTTCATTCCTTTCCTAACAAATCCTAGTAGTTAATTTCAAAATACCTTCATCTCCTTAACTACAGTAATGACACTCTTTTCTGAGGGCCAGTATGAACTGATACCATTTTTGGGAGGCTGTGATTTTAAATTGGCAGGAAATGAATTAAATCAAGGGGGAAAAAAAGTTGATTTTGTGCCAGCATTTGGGATATCAGTTCTGCCAATTGACTGTCATCCACTACTAGCAGATGTGCTATAAAGGGAGGTGAAAGTCATTGTTAGCATGTTGCCTGGTGGCCAAAGCCAATTACAGAATGGAGAATTGAGCCCTTCTAATAAAAGAATTTGCATGTGGAAATTACATGTATTTCCATACGGTGATAAGTATTTTCAAACTGCTTAAAGGAAGGCTTGACTAAACTCATTTTATGTTAGTATGCATTAGTGTAGCTTTTATATTTTAGCCTGATACTTTATTTCTTGCTGGTCATATTTCTTACTCTTTAAGTTTTCCAAGACAGAATGCATTTTGATACCCCACATAAAAAGTGTATAATGATTGCCAAGAGAAAAACTTTTCCTTTTATTCTTTTTTTTTTTTTTTTTACAGAACATGAGGTAAAAAAGCAGACTGAAATGGGTTGTTAAATCTGGTGAGGATAGACTGAAGGGAGACTTAATAACTATTTTCAACTATATAATAGTTTGCTAGTTTGAAGAAAGCAATACACTATTTCTCACCCTTTTGTTAGTGGATATGGTAGTGTGCTTAAAACAGCAAGAGAGACTTAGATTACATGGTATGGAAAGCTTTCCAACAGGTACAGATTGCGGAGCACAGAATAGATTGTCTAGGGAGATTGTGGCATCTTCACTGTTGGAAGTTTTTCAGAACTTGTAATACAAGCCTCTCTTAAGAGTGTTTTAGGCAGATATGATCCTGTTTGGGTCAGGGGATGTAGTACGTGACTTCTCTGGGTCTCTCCATTCCTAATTTCTGTCAACCCTTTGGGTATTCCCAATAGTTTTCCACTAAATTCATCCTGTAAACTATTAATTGTAAACTTGGCATACAATTGCAGCTACATTACAAGTAGTAACGGGCATTATATTGACGTTGTAGTAGTACTACCATTCTAAAAGTATGTTATCCCAAAATTGCTAGGTGCTATCTGCATGATATCCGCAGAACAAGTCTTGTACTGTGCTTTCTTTCTGTACCATTAACTGTCCCCCCATGTCTTGGCCTCATTTTCTTCACTAAAGAATGACAGCAGTGTATGAATCCATTTTTTTTAGAGTTGCAAAGAAAATCTTGCCTCTGTCTTGAAGTCTTCTGATCCCTTGTCCAAAAGGCTTAGTAGTAATGAGACAGTGGTATCAGTGCCCAGTCCTTTTATTGGTGTCGGTGTCAGGAAACATTCAAATTGATACTGCCAATAGCGCAGTGCAGATCAGGTCCCATCTTTCACTTCTTCACTGATTACAGCCAGAGAAACTAGCGAAACTAAAAACTAGATTTGGAAATTTCTGTTCTGGCTTCATAATTGGGGGGGAATGAAGAGATGGGGAGACTGAGACAGGGGTTGTTTAATGACATTACGTTGACACTTCTACATCTAAATAGATGTCCTAATTTGTACCATAGTGCCTTAAAATATTTTATTTTAAGCCTTGAAATAAATGTTTCAAAACCAATATATATATTACATATATGTCTATATCCATACCTGTACACAAACACATCTTTCAAGTTAACTGTATCAATGGCAATATTTAAAAGCATTAAAGACAGGTTTATTAAGGGCAGCAGCTACTGGAGCATTTTTTCTTAAATCAAACTTTCAAAACATTCACATAGATGCAGTACCTAGAAACACCCTTGGCTTCTATCAATAAAATACATATGATAAATATTTCTATACAAATTTAATTTGCCTCATATATACAAATATCTCTATGTAACTATTTGTATTCCTTCCTTCCCCAATTATGCTACTTGAAACATACTTGATCGCTATGGATCACCTAACATGGACTAAATCTTGAAATCTTCTTACCTAAAACTTCTCACTGACATCCATAGGAGATTTGCCGGGGCGGGGGGAAGAACCAAAACACCACGAAAACCCAATCTCTTTAGGCTTTTGACTTGCATGATACTGCAACAAACCAAACATGCAACCTCCCCCTCACAACTAGGTACTTAATCTCTCTTCAAAGTCGTGTTCTGTTCTTCTCTCAAATGCTGAATAAATATTTCCTTTCTATAATATATACAAGCAAGCAGAAGTTTATTGCAGAAAAATACGTCTGCTTTGGCTGTTTTGTAGCATCCCTGTCATGTAAAACATTCATGTGTCTGGTGTAACCAGGCAGGTGAGCCAAAGTCAGTGCTGCTGCAGTACACTCTTTTTTTCCAAACAAGTCTAAGATACTCTAAACTCACTGCTAAAACTCACTGACCAAGTGTGATTATCTCACTTTCCAATCAGTGACAAATCCTATTCTCCAGCTTCAACAAATGCCATTTTCCCCACTCTGTACGTGCAGAAAGCTGCTGCAAGGGTCACTCTCCCAACCTGTTGCTTTGACCATGGCCCTCCTCCACTGGATCTCCATGATTCCAGAGATATGGTATCTATTCTCATGCCTAGGGTTCTAGACTCCCCCAAAATTATAGTCTTTCACTGAAGACTCTGACTGGATTCTGGTGTTCATCACATAACCAATTAATTTTCAAGGAAGAATATTTATATGCTTTTATGTTTCTTGACATGATGTGTGGGACCTTCCTGTAGGCATTCACAAAAAAATCATCTTGTTTTCTGAAATGGCTTCTTTGAACTTACCTGTAACTGTAGTGCCTACAGAAACTGAGTAGTAGCTTGGCTATCAAGGCTGGCTTATTTTCCCTTCTTTCCTTGTTTATCAGCTGTCTTTATATATTTGTCTATTGGCTCATATTTTATACCCAGGGTATGCCTATATTGTCTCTCATGGAGAGCTACGAGCCCACCTGAAAGGTGTAGTGAGAAGGCTGCAGGTAGATGTCTTGCTCACTTACTCAGCTGTAGGAGCATATGCTGCCTTTCAGCAGGATTTACTGACTTGAGTTAATGACGCTGCTCCCAGCTCGGAGCGGGCTTGAATCTCAAAGGTGCAGAGTACAGAGGAGCTTGTTTGCTTCAGCCTGCAAAGTCCTGTGAAGATCACAAACCCTGAGGCAGGGATTACCTCTTTATTCTCTGTTTACTTGTCATGCTGGGGCTTTGAGGTGCTGTAACCTGTAACAGAACACATAATAAATAAAACCAGAGTGGAATAATAATAGAAGCTAGTGTATGAATTTTTTGTTTGTTTTGTGGGGACCTGATATTCACATAGTTAAAGTTGTAAAGCTCATGATCTGTTTTCAAGTAATAAAAGCTATTTATTCAATAATAGCTTAATGTTTCAAATATTTCAGTATTTCTCATTCAATCAATGAGAACTTCACTAAAAATTGATAATAGAATAATAAAAATGAGAAGGAAAATATTTATTAGATAGTCTCTGCATTTAGGCAGGTTCTTGTGACATATTTTCAAGCAGAACTAATTTCTAACAAAGGTTTCTATTTGTTAATAACTCTGGAACTGGCTACGGAGTCATAAAAGAGATAAGGAGTAGACATGAACAAAAAAGGCCTTTATTTTCACAGAGAAAATTTTGGACGGTTTTCAGTTTTTACTTGAAATCTTCTATGTAAGAGGTGGTGTTCCTTTTTGCTGCTTCTTTTATTTTTAAATAATGAAAAGTCAGTTTTACAAAAACAAGAGACATTTTAGAAAAAAAATATTTATGAGAGTAGTCTGCCACTGAGGAATAGTCCTGATAGCAAATATTTGACCAGCCTGAACAAGGACCCTGCTTTTCACGGGAAACTATTTCCATTTTCAACACATATTGCTACTTCTTTCTACTTTGCCCACTGACATAGGCAAGAATCACAGATTCCCACTGGTGCCTGGGAGTCTTGCTGTACCACTCCCCAAAGCGCAGAGCCCCTGAGGCTCTTTGAGTAGCTTGAACATCATAGCATTTCATTGAAATGGCAGACGTTTAGCTTTTCATTTCTGAGAAACAAAAATTGTGATTTCCTCCCTAACCTAAGTATTGTAGCAGTAAAATAACATGTTGCACAAGACTTCAGAAAAAGATATTCTGCTAAACAGAGCACCATGATATTATTTCCCCTAGGATAACATCATTCTTTGAAGGTTTGGGAGACCTATGTTTATCTCTTGAAGAATATCACTCCTCTCTCTCCTCTGCTATCTTTGCAAAGTACCCCCTCCTATGGAAAAATATAATTTTACAACTGCTCACTGATTTAGCCAGACATGTCATGGGTTCAAAGCGAATTGCAGGCTGACTGTAACAGTCTGTTTTAGCGTTTAGTGATTTGCATGAAAAGTACTGGGAAGATTAGCCAATACTGTGAAGCCTGGATGTAGTAGGTAGACTTGCACATGTTCATGTCATAAATTTGATACAAAGTGGAAGCAAAGGAAAAATAAGGAAAATGGCTGGATATAGTAACTAAAGCAAACAGATTAGTCACTTAGAATGATTACAGTCAGTAGATTATTTTCTGCTTCCTGCTTCATTCATGTTGATTTTTAGGGTGTAAATGAGACCAATATTTGGTCCAATTTGGGAAGGCTGGGCTTAGCTTGTTTTCAGGCTTCTCTGTGTGTGGAAATGAAGGCAAGTGTGAATTGCCGCAGCTACTTTTTATTTTGGAAAACAAACCCAAACAATTCTTGGAAACTGGAGTTGGAGGGGAAGAATTCCACGTATTCCATCAATCAGATTGCCATTAACAGCTTCCTCCGTGAAAAGGCTAGGTTAAAGAACAAGGTAAAAATCTCACAACTGAGATATTTCCATTCTAATTCTACTTTTGTTGCTAACTGACAAGGGAAAATTAACCCTGTTCAGAAATCTTATTAAAAAGTCTATTCACTTACTAAATGACAAACAAGCTTTCAATGTGAGAGGTGAGTGGACTTAATTGATAGGAAGGCCTGGTGAATGCCTTGGGAAGGAAAGGTTTTAAAGAGCATCAGAATGCCTGGAAGCTGGATTTGTTGACCAAAATGTTGAAAATGTCTCTCACAGTGACTTACACCCTTGGCCACTTGAGTCAAGTTATCCCACTTTTTGGGAGAAATTAAAATTTATATTAGTAAACAAGCAGTAAGCTGCACAATGGATGTGCTTACATAAAATAAATGTTTTCTAGGAGTTGTTGGAAAAGCAATCATTTGTGATTTTTTTCCACTGGTAAGTCGTGCATAATATACAGTAAAGGGGGGGGTAAATTCCATGTTCCGCCCCTGCCCCCCCCCCAAGCCACTTGCTATATCATATTGCTTATGGGGTCATGGATTTTAGAATCAATTATTCATGTTAATAATTAAAAAGGAATTTAAGACGTCTACCATTTAACAGAGATTAAGCCAGGCTTTTGTGGCTGACTGTGGGTATTGAAAGCATATAGAGCAAAAATATGCATCCCCAATTATATAAGCTAACTTTGTTTTGAATAGAAGTTTCCAGATATAAAACACATTAGCAAATATATATATTATTTTATAACTAATTTGTGACTTTGTCACAAAGTTTCATAATGAAAAGGAAATGAGGAAGAAAAAAGGAAAAAAGTGCAAAACACAAAAGAATTAGTCAGAATTTGATCTTATGCTGGCAAATATCCACAGTGTTATAACTGATTTTAGTATAACTGAGATTAGAAACTCTCCCATGCAGTGCAATATATTGGCCCAGGAGATGAGAAATACCATCCCAACTCATTCTATGATGACCATGCAATAACTCTGTTGAGCCGTGCAGGAAGACTGGTAAGCATTACGCAATGCACAGCCATACAAAAACAAATCTTTAGTACAGCTGACATTTGATGAGGGAGACTGAATTCAATTAAATATCTTTACATCTGAGTAGAAGGCAACAGGCACAATCTCTTTTCCAAACAGCTCCAGGATGCTGAATAACACTGATGGGATGCAAGGATAGTGAGCACGAAAGAGAGATTTCTGCATTCTTTTTATGGAACATGAAGAGTAACCAAGTTAGTAATTTAATTTTGCATTATCTTAAGTCAAGGGGTTAATTTCTTTTGAGACACCCGTTGGCAATGAAAAATACACTGTGCATGTCTGAGTTGGGTGGTAGGAGGAGTGGGGCTTATTAACATTTAAATAGATATATCTGAGTGCTAAGATGGATATGCTAAGTAAATGGCTGTGCCAGGGAAACTGATTCTACCAAGTGAGACAAGAAGACAAAGGATCACCTGATGAAGATGACGAGAGTCAGCTTTCAAAAACAATTAAAGATTATGGAAGGGATGTCACTCATCATTTTAGGTAAATGTTGGAGCATCAGTAAAAGACAGAAGAACAGCAATAATTGTAGATTTCAAAAAAAGACCCTAATTAAGAGAAAAAGTGACATGCAGGAAGGGGAATTCTAACTTAAACTAAAAAAAAATGCTCAAGAGTGGCAACAAGTCTGCCTACTAGTTGCACCAGCTAAAGATTCTGGCATATGCACAAATTTTGCTGCTGTCATGTCCCTGAAGAGGGAAACTGAGAGAAGAGCCTGTAAAGAGGCAGAGATATGGAAAATCTACGCTTGCTAATATCCTGTGGGAGGGAGAGCATGTACATCCTGTTGCTGTGGGTCAGCTCCCCTCTGTGGTTCCCTTTTTAAAAAGAAATGGCAGATAGAGCTGCGGGAAGCATGACAAAACACTAGAGTCCTCTGAGACCAAAGGGAGCACACAGAATTCTGCCATGCCAAGAGCCAGGTGCAAAAGCCCGGGGTGCCTCTGCCAGCAGGTGCTTCACCGTGATGGGGGACAGATGCACCAGTAAATTTGCAGTTGAGTGCCTCCCATCATAGAAAAGCCATCTAGAAATCTAGCATCATGCAGTCTAAAGCAAAGATATGCTAAAGGAAAAGTCTTTGTTTCCAAAGGTATATTTTTCCCCTTTAAGAAATATACAGCAGAGACCTATGAACATAAATAGCATGGACCTATGGATATAAATAGCATAAGCAACAGGGTAAAGAAAGTAAATCTGGGGAGCTCCAGGGCCAGGCTTAAAGTAGAAATAAAGGGCAGGAGGCATTACCAATGAAGAGAGATGAAGCAGTTATTCCAGTAGATGTGGAAAACTGCCAAGCTGAGATTTGCCACAACAGGCATTGGAAGTCTTCAAATGAAAAGGCCTGGGAAGCATTGCAATTACTGTGCCTTGGTTCATCTCACATGCTGCACATTTTAGAAAGCTAAATGCATATCACATGTTTCTTGAATAGCATCCCTCATCACAGAGTTCCAGGACTATTTCTAACAAGGAAGCTCAGAAATAGGCTCATACCCTGACTAAATCATCAATTCTGCTTGATTAAGAAAAAAAAAAAACAATCCAAACCCCCCTCAAAAAACTACATTCATAACATCAAATGGGTTTATTTTTAGTTCATAAGTTCATAAAATAAGCCCTTCACAATTCAAAAATAAAGTCGTTGGAAGTAAATCTAATTTCAGTTTTGTGAAGGTCAATATTTCAATAAGTGTGTTTTTGAGTACGTTTGGGGCATTTAATAGAATTAATGTTTTTCCTTGGTGATTTTTAGATTTAAATTTAAATAACACACTAACAGCTTTATTTAAAGTTTAATGGTTAAGGACTCAACCATTAAGGTTAGCAGTGTAAGGGTACTTAGCAAAAACAGTTCCCCATATTATGATCTATATGGTAGATTTTAATACTCAATTAGAACATCCTATAAAGAAGGCTCCCTAAATGCTCTTTGTTTCTTAAAAATTGCCCAGAAAAATGCTCAGGAAATAGAAGAGTGATTTTCTTTTCCTTTTTAACTTATCATATAGTATTCAATTATAATTTATAGTTAGACTAGGAAAGCTATCCTTTAGCCTTCCAAAATTGTCTTTGTTCTTTGGAAGATGTTTTGTCAACAGAAGACTATCTGAATGCTTCTGTAAGGAATGAGAAGAAGGATTAACACATTTTGATCATTTGTACCGTGCAAGGCTCTAATAAAATGATTTAAATGTTTGCTTTCTTGAACAATGAATATATTAAGCTATTATCTATTCTAGTGATGATGAACAGAAGACTTCAAAAATATTTCTAAGCAAGCAGTCATCAAGAGGAAATAGTTTCAGAGGCAATTGTGATAGCATAGCTGGACTGCCATATGAGTTATCTGTTTCCCTAGGAATCACACCCAGAGGACTAGCATTGAGCACATCTTTGAACAAACCACAAACATTCTGCAGATTGCCACATTTTCAGAGAATCCCTTGCTTAATAAACAAACAAGTCTCAGAACTGAATTATTGTGCTGTATCATATGCTTACTGAGCTGTAGGAAAAGTTGAAAGACGTAGATATTTCAGTATTAGTCACCTACCATTATTAAAGCTTTCTGATATTCTTTGGTATCTTTCTGGATTTGGCTATCCTAAATAACATTGGTTTTCCTGATGTTTCTCTTTACTGAATCACGAATGCATGAAAAAATATTGGTTGTCACATACAGTTATCTTGAACATCAATATATATCTGCTCTGCTTATGTTGTTATTAAAAGATTCATAAGTGGAGAAAAAAATCCCAGTCCCTGACAGGTATTTGGTCAACAGATTACTGTTTGTATACAATAACCTATGAACTAATTTCTAAATAACCTTTACTTTTATAGGCAGAAGGAAAAAGAAGAACTGACAGGATTTGCAGTAGGAAGAATGCTAACCAGTCATTCATTTTGTTACAGATGTCAATCACAGAGGTTATTTCCAGCTTAAAGACTGCAGTGATTGATTTAAAGTACTGCTATACTTATAACTAGGAGCTGTTTGACTATGATCTGCGTCAAAGAAAAAATGCCATTCTTTGGCTTTCCATTTACAGAAAGATTTAATTATACATGCAAGGTTCAGACTTTTTTAGAAGCAGAAAACATTTCCAGCTATGTTCCTGGATTCCTGGCTGTGCTGCAGCTGCTTACACAACTCTGCTGTTGCATACTCAGAAACTGAAATAGCTGAACACGGAGGGACTGTCTGTGTGACCAGTACTAGTGTAGGGCTAACTTTCTAAATGGGTTGGCCTTGCTTTTACTTCATAGTCCTCCAATGATTCTGAGATAGGGAGCACATCTGTCCTGCTTTAGGCATACTAAATGATTCTATAATATCTTGTATAGCTGCTTTGAGAAGGATTTGTGGAAACTGTTAAGAAAGCTCTCAGAACCCTGTCTGGGTCAGCGCTGTCATCCAGGAGCATGGCTGGACATAACCACCAAATTCAAGATCCCTCAGGTGCTTGGCTGAAATACGGGCTACTGATCTCAGCACTGTTCCAAACCAGTGGGACAGATGCATGCTTGGTTTTATCTGTCTCCTGCATATGGATACTGCTGAGTAAGAATCATAGGCATAAGGTCATGGTATACCTTTTAAGCAAAGAAAACAATATTAGTAGACAACAAACAGTAGCCATCAGGCCTAGCTATACAGAATCACTTAAGAACTGCCAAGAACAGAAAAAAATATTTTTCCCCAATTTGTATTACTTATTATTTTGTAAAACAGTTGATATATGAAAAGAAATCTTGATTATTTAAATACACTGATAACTGCCTTTTCCCTATGTAGCATGACATAAAATACGTCTAGGTGATGTGTTGATTCTTGCAGGAATCAGAAATAATTTTATTCCATCTGGAAGAAGCAGAAAATAGGTAGAATTAAGTTTTTACAGTTCATGAGTCATAGATGATACCAGTGGCTTGCTTCATGCCACACCCAAGGACTGAGATGTTAGTCTTAAACATCAATAAGGTTCTGAATGCAATCTAGGTCAATTCCTGAGAGTAAACGATACCTTCTTTATTCTTGTGGTTTACAGTTCTAGAAAAAAAATCAGAAATGTTTTCTGTTGTAACTGGTTGAGCAGACTAGGGAGTGATGTGGTTTTGTGGTTTCCTTAGTTGTACCAGGAACTAACCAAAATACTCACTGGTCTTCTTGCTGTGTCATTCTCTTCATGACTTCTCTTGGGTCATTACTATACATTACAATATGAAAAGGGAGCCTCTTAGATAATCTAATTTTTTGTTGTTTCAACTTTCATGATGTTTAACTTCTTTTGTAGTGGACTTCAAGCTTGCACTGTATGGATTGTTCAAGTTATAGAGTCATAATCCAACATGCATCATAGAATTATAAAATGTTAAGGATCAATCTCAGTGCACAAGATAAAAACAGTTCTTAAACACACAACTCTTACACTTATGCTATCTTGGTTTGAATTTAATAGCGACTATGTCTCTTAATGGCATCTTCCTCATGCAAGTAGGACATCTAAAATAGAAAAAAGGGAACTAAATTAAATTTTGCTCCTGAAAATCATTTTAGTAGAACATATATTTCCAGTTGCATGTATCAAAATAAAAAAGTAAATTGTAGGTGAATTGGAAATTATTTAACATTCAAAATACTCTTTGTTGGTGAGAGGGTAGTCTGGGAAAGCATCACTAAGATCTTGCCCTGTTTTATTTTTCCTCAGGCATTTGCTCCTAGTGATGAGGTAATAGGCTAACACAAAATCTTGATCTGAACTAATGTGGAGAGGTTAAAGAGAACATTAATGTTAAGCGGGAAGAAACAAAGGCTCATTAAGGGGAATCTGAAGTAAATGAAACTCAAACACAACTCCTGATTTTGGAAGCAAAATTGGAGACACTTCCAAAAGAAACACAAATCTATGAATCAATCCAATACTAAAAGAACTTGAGAAAGGAACTCTGCCTCCTCCAGAGAAGGGAGACAGAAGGTAAAAAAGGAAGCCAAGACAAAGTATCTATGAAGAGCTCATAGATACAGACAAACATCATGGGGGTAACATTTCTGGCTAGGCTAAGGTTCTGTAGAATGGACCTCCTCCTTAAAAATAATGAGTGTGTGTTAGCCGTGTATATAACCAGTTAGAAATGCTAAATATATTCTGCAAAACCTAAGATGTCCCATTCTTGAAAGATACATATACTACCATGTCAGATTATATTTTCAAGAGTAAAATTTCCGGTAATGCAGGGAAGAGAACACAAAGAAACCAAAGAAACTTCATAAGGTTCCTAATTGTTCTTGGCCCAAAGCTAATACAACTCTATTTAAATTAGACAGAAAAGAATACCTTGTATCAGTGGAGTGCAGCTTACATATATGAGTAGCTGCACTAGCTGCTGAATGTTAATATTACCTTGATAATCAAACCATTGTCATTGCAGGATGGACATGATTTAGTATGCTTGGACAATTCCCAAGTGGTCCATTCTTGCACTTCTATTTCAAGCCCACCATTTCAGAGTCAGTTATGAGGAGTTAATGGAAGGGGCCATACCAATGGCAAAAAAATTGATATGGGCTCTGTGAGATTAAATGAAATGGTTTGTACATAACATTGAATAAAATAGTCAAATACATGTCACAAAACTTTATTAGTATCACCTGCTTGGGAATTTTGTGGGATGAAAGACAAAAACCTTAATGGCAAAATTTGACAAGCTCTGTGAGCAAATAAAGTTATCACTGACTTAACTTTAGGTGAAGCACGTAAAGAAAATGTTACAAGAATGCCAAAAGGCTGACTTCATAGCAAGTGGGAAAGAAAACTTCCCAACAGAAAAACGTTGGCTGTTTCTAAGGTACAAGATCATACCACAGCAGTTTGTCATACACAATTTTAGAGCCTTTCCTGTAATAGGAAGAAAGAACAATTGAACAAACCAAGAGTGGGCCTTAATTCTTTTGAAGGGAACTTTCTGGTGACAGATGCAGAATGTGCTGTGGGGTCATGAAAAACATCAGATGCTATAGGCTCCAGCTCAGGAGTCCACCTCAGTGACAAAAGAGATGAAGTGACAAAAGACAAAAACCTTTCCCAAAAGAGTTCCTTCCCTGTAGGGTAGACATGAAAGTCCTAGAGAGAACTGATGCTCAATAATGAGGAAAGCAATTTCTAAATCCTTACAGCCATGTTGTTGAAATGCTGTCTTCCATATTTTGAAGCAAGGTTCAGTAAAGAGTGTGAGGACCTCTCTGTCATCTCAGACCCACAGAAATAACCACCGCTATTTTTGTATAGGTCTGCCTATTTGTGGGTGGTCAGCTGGAGGTTGGAGGCGAAGCTGTCTGAAGATCCCCCAGCTCTGAGCAAGGGGCTGAGGCCTTTACAGTGCCAGGGAAGAGGCTGTACTTTGTCTTCCAACTTAGGATGCCCAGGCAGCATAAATGAGAAGCCAAAGACAACCTAACCAGAACACAGAGGAAAGAGGAACAGAGCAGAGTAAGCAGCAGAGGGAGTGGGAAGATCTTGATGGGACAGGCTGTAGGCAGGGGCATCTTACAGGATATGAACAAAGGAATAATATTGCAGGAACCAGGAGCAGAATGTAACCATTAATGAAGCCTTACTTCCCAGATTGTATTGTAGGACCCAGCTGATGAGTGCTGGGGTTGAAAGACACTCTGCAAACAGCTGTGAAACCCACTGGCAAAGTAGGTGGTCCAAACTGGAAAAAATAGCCTTCTCTAGCTTTCTGTTGCTCTTTGAACACAACTAGCAAAGGCTTAAAAAAATGGATCTAAAGGTCTGGTATTGCTGATGACCCCTTGCAAGCACGTAAACCATGCCCATACTTCTACAAGGTTAAAATCTCTTTTTATCCAGCAGGTTTTCTTTTTGTAAATGCAGGAAGTTTCACGTAAATGTTATACCTCACGTGCATGTTAAAATGAAATAAAATTGATTGCAAAGTCAAGCACTTAAAAATTAGAAGCAGTCAGAATTAGAGATGTCTATGCAGCATTAATGTGTTCTGTTTTAATATTATCTTGATCATAATTTAATTTATAGTTGAAGGATCATATATTTTTCCCTTAATTTAATTTGCTTAGGGCGGATCAAGGCATGAAAAAAGATTGTTTGTGAATACTATCATCAACCGTATATGTACTAAAACCCTGAATAAGCTGTGCAAAAAGAGCCTGGATTAGATATAATAAAAACTTCTAAGATTACGAACTTATTTTAGGGGGACACTACCTCTTTTCTTAAGGGTCAGAATCTAATCTTAAGACATGTACAAGATTTTGTAGTATGACAAGTTACTCTGGGATAAGGAACTACCAGTCCAACCTTTTGCTATGCCATCCACAGGGATTTGTTAGGGCTGAAATAGCATCTCCTGCCAGTATGAATGATTTTGTTTTTAAAGTTCTTGTTTTGCTCCTCCTACTTTCTAATATTACTGTAACAGGTATTCCTTTCCAGACACCAGCAGTATGATCTAATTTTGGTTCAATTTTAATTTTGTAACAGAAAGTACACTTCTGTCCCAGTACCATCTCCTAAATCTCTCACATCAGCACTTGACCTTTCACTTGCCCACACAGTCCTGCTGAGTGATTTGACTGTACCACTGTCTCTTAGTCCTCTCTGCCACCAAGAAAGGTGATAGAAAAGTATTTTTGATTACGAATACGGCTTACACCAGAAAGGCACCTGGACTGCAGGTGCCTTTATTGGGAGATCAAGATGGCTGTAGCCCATCAGCACTGCTCCTGCAGTGAAGGAACAGTGGTGTGGCTGTGGAGAGGCCTCTTCCTGGACAAAGTTGGATCCTGCCACACCCTCTTTAAAATAGTAACCCCTTTGAATGGTGGAGGTTTGGTGAGTTGGCACCACTTCCATGGTTAATACACCGCTTCCATGAAGATAATTAACACCCCTAATATTCTAGTAGGTGCATAACAGCTGGGGCAGAGCATTGGTGCACAGCTCTGAAGAACAAATCATTTGCACCTCACCAGCCTGGATGAGAAGCTGCACAACACGGGCCTGTCTGCACCGACTCCTCCACACAGGCCTTCTCTGACTGTGGCAGAGGTGCTGAACACTGCCCACCCCAGCTGTGCTGATCTGTCCTGGCTTTTTTTGAAACTGTATACGATATAAACTATGGTTTGGGTTCTTTGTTCCTGAGGAGGTTTCTATCTCCTTTTCAGAGGAGGAAACAAACAGCACCATTTCTGCAGCTAGAATACTTCCAGTAGCATATGAAAAATATTTTTCTTCCTCATGCTGAATTCCTGGTATTGAAACACCATCTCCCTCTAACCTGAGTTAATTTATATTTAAAGTTTTGTTTTGCCTTTTCAGCCTTTTAGAACTTTCATTAAAACGTTTACCTAGTTCCCCAAATTATGTTAGTAAACCAGGACAGTTTATTTGGTTTTTTTTTTCTATAAAATGAACAACAAATTAAATTTGTTTCACAAATGAACAGCATCCTTTATGAAGTTAATGCAAGTTTGTATCTCTCTGTCCCACAGAAAAATTTGACTGACTCAAACAGTAAACATTTTCCACTTACCTTTTTTACATTTATATGTACCCTTTACTTATTATTTAAAACTAGCTTCTTCACAACTTAATTAGATTAATAAACTTTTATTTGTAAAATTAAGTGACTATAATTTCAGATTTTAACCCTTTCATGTGGCTTTCTCCACCCTGAAAAATCTACAAAACCTTGCTTTTTTAATGGTTGCCCTTTCATCCACTTAAACAATTTTTTAAAAACTTGTTTCAGCTCCACCTCTGTTTTCACCTCCTTTTGGTAATGCCTGGGTTCTTGTAATTGCCTGTTTCCATCCCAGCTGCACCTCCATGTGCCGAGCCTGGCTCAGCCATGTACGGTTAATTGGCCATACAGGTGTACTCACTTCAAGTTACCCACTGTTCCAAGTCAGCAAGCCTTGTAGAAAGGTCAAGCAAATCAGTTCAAAGGGAAAATATATTTTGGTAGGATCCATTATAGAAGTATATTTGGGTTGCAAAGCTGAATTATTCAAGTGCTATTTTTGAGTGACTATGTGAAGATTTTGTGATCTGACTCCTGTCCCTTCAAGTGGTGAAGCCCTCTGTAGCACTCTATCTCCTTGAACAAATGTAATTTCATTCCAGTTGTGAATGTTTCTGTCAGCTGGGTGGCAGGTGTCTCCAACTGCCCACTATGAAACAAAATAACTGTAACTAAGATTCCCACTTCAACACAATCAGGAATTTGCAAAGGAAAAGTACTGTCTGCTCTGCAGAGTCAGGCCAGGTGAAAACTGGGTACTGTTCCTTCCATCTTATTTGCGCAGTCCTTTGTTTTGTACTTCATATCTTAACTCTTAAAGATAAAAATAAATCTTTTGTTTCAAGCTAAAGAAAACTGGAAAGTTATGTACATATAGATCCCTGTGCGTTGGTGCTTTCTCTGGTTGTATTTTTTTCCTTTGTAAAACAAGTAGAGAAGGACGAGAAGCACTATCGAGTCGGGGGTAGCATAACTAAATCAGAAGAATCATTTGCTTTGCATGGCTCTAATACCCAGTACACATGGAGTGAAGCAAAGAATCGTCTTCATCTTTCGCATAGGGGTCAGACATGCCTGTACATGTTAAGACAGTTGTAGAGTACATACTGCATAAGGGTAAACAGCAAATAAAAAAGTGGGTAGACTTGCTTGTTTGGTATGCGTGAGGATAACATAAGCACCCTATTGCTCATACTAGACATGCTTTAACTCTGTTTATTTGCATTTGTTTTCCACTAGATCACTCTGTGCAGACGTGGCTGAAAACACTGGAGTTAATAAAACCTAAACACAATTATTCAAATACTCTCTCTATATCCAAACATCTGAGAAAGTATTTAGCATATAATAAATACATTGCTGTTTCCTAGAATTATTCCTGTAGCCCAATTTTATTTGCAGAATTTCAAAGACAAGTAAAATGCTAAAATAGTTATGGAATTATGGAATCATTCCTTCACTCCCTCTGCCCCTTTCTGAATCATAAACCTCTGGCTTTGGTTTGAACAAATCTGTGGAAATGGTTGCCTGTAATGAGAATGTGTGGAAGGTTTTGGGTTTGCCTCACTCTGAATGAATCCAAATGCGAGAACTTCAGACGTGGTCCTGAGGTGGAATGGCAGCCATTCAATCCGTTCTGCAATGACCAAGGCCTGTTTATGCACTCCAGTTGCCACTTGAAAGGGTCATTGCGGCTTGCTCGGGAGAGTGGCCTTGAGCATGCATCAGTATAACCATACCCTAGAGTGGTTTGTATTTATGTACATAACATTTAAAGATGATGATTGTGAAATGTATGTGTTCTAGCTTATGCATTTGTATAGCATGCTTTATGTATCTGAAAATCTTTATTCAGTCTGGTCATTGTCCTTTTATATTTTCTGTCTTACTGAACTTTTATCCTAAATATTGTTAAAACTATGCTCACTTTGGGCACTAATTGCCACTGGAACACATTTTATACAGAACAGAAGCTGCACCTTTTCCTGGGCTTTCCTCTTTAGTACAAGGCCTATCCCTCATTTAGCCTTGTTTTGAATAAATGTGATGTCATCGTTTAAGAGACTGAGCACTTTTCACAACACAATACTGATGCAATAAAAGGAGAATCATAGAATCATACAAAGTTCTGAGTTGGAAGGGACCCACAAGGATCATGGAGTCCCTGCATAGGACAACCCCAAAATTCACACCATGTGTCTAAAGGTGTTGTCCAAATGCTTCCTGAATATTGTCAGGCTTGGCGCTGTGACTGCCTCCCTGGAAAGCCTGTTCCAGTGCTCCACCACCCTCTGGGTGAGGAACCTTTTCCTAAAACCTAAAACTCCCCTGGCACATCTTCTTGCCATTTCCTTGGGTCCTATCATTGGTCCCCAGAGAGAAGAGATCAGTGCCTGCCCCTCCTTTTCCCTGTGTGAGGAAGCTGTAGACCGCAATGAGGTCTCCCCTCAGTCTCCTTTTCTCCAGCCTGAATAAGCCTAGTGACTTTAGCCGCTCCTCATACAGCTTCCCCTCGAAACCCTTCACCAACTTTGTGGCCCTCCTCTGGAGACTCTCTAATAGCTTTGTATCCTTAATATGATGTGGCAACCAAAACTCAAGGTAAGGCTACACTAGTGCAGAGTAGAGCAGGACAATCCCCTCCCTCGACTGGCTGCAATGCAGTGCTTGATGCACCCCAGGATGTGGTTGGCCCTCTTGGCTGCCAGGGCACGCTGTTGGCTCATCTTCAACTTGCCATTGACCAGAACCCCCAGATCCCTCTCCACAGGGTTGCTTTCCAGCCTCTCATTCCCCAGTCTGTATGTACATCCAGGGTTGCCGTGCCCCACGTACAAAATCTAGCACTTGCTCTTGTTAAACTTCATACAGTGGGTGATTCACAGCTCTCTAATTTTTCTAGGTCTCTCTGCAGGGCCTCTCTGCTCCTCCCAATTTTGTGTCATCAGCAAACTTAATTAGTATTCCTTCCAGTCCTGTATCCAAGTCATTTATGAAGACATTAAAGAGTACTGTCCCTAAGATGGATCTGTGCAGAACTCCCCTAGTGACTGGCTGCCAGCCTGATGTAACCCCATTTACTATGACCCTTTGAGCCCGACCCATCAGCCAATTGCTCACCCACTGCATTATGTGTTTATCCAGCTGTACGCTGGACATTTTTTCTAGGAGAGTACTGTGAGAGATAGTATCAAAAGCTTTACTGAAATCCAAAAAGATTACATTGGCTGGCTTCCCTTGGTCAACTAGGCGGGTAAGTTTGTAAAGCAGGACTCTACCCTTGTGAACCCGTGCTGGCTGGGACCAATGACTGATTGTCTTTCAGGTGTTTTTCAGTAACTCCCAGAATAACCTTCTCCATAATTTTACCAGGCACAGAAGTGAGACTGACAGGCTTGTAGTGAGTGAGCAGCTGTGTGGGGCTGAGTTGCCGGCTAAACCACAACATGGAGTCATCTCTGTTGCCCTTCTTGGAGACTGGGACAATGTTTGCCAGCTTCCGGTCAGCTGGGACCTCTCCAGATTTCCAACTGACTGGAAGAGGTGGTAGCTAATATTATCGTAATGATTTAGAACTCTTTTGAGGTAAGTCTTGATTCCAAATTATTTTAAATCAATGGAAATAAGTAGTTTCAGCTGGCTTTGGATCAAGTCATAAAGCTTTAATTTACATACACATACAAATCTGGCAGGACTTGGAGAATGAGATAGCCATAAGTTTCCCATACATGCTGAGGTCTGTTGATACTTGCTCCACATCATTGCTGAAGAAAGTCAGATAACCATGAGGATTTTTTTCCCCTCATAACTAAAAGGAACAAATAACGTGCTGGATTGTAAATGATCCCCCTTTGACCTTTTTCTGCAACTATATCTCTCACTTTGATGGGTGCTCTATCACTACATTGCAATAATTGAAGAATGAGATATAGTAATGGGTGAGTGATGCCCAGCCACCTCACAGTAATTTCATTACTGCTCTACTCTCACGTCCTCTGCAGGAGTTGAAAGATTAACCCAACACCTGTGTCACTATGGAAAAAAAAAACAAAAAAAACAGAGAAGCATTCTCATTAAATAAACAAGGGAGGAAAATGTTCAGCCCATTATCCTGGAAGGTACATACTATAGGAATTGCAGTCAATGCAGTTTTCAATTTCAGTGTTTTGTATCTAAAAATATTATATAACTGTCTGTGTGGCTGAAGTATCCTCCTTTTGTTTGTTTGTTTCTCCTGAAATCTTTAATCAGTTTTTGTTTCTTGTTTATGTGTTATACACGTCCAGGTGATGAAATAAGTTTTGACAGAATTAAAAATACGCTTTTGCACGTTATGTTAAACAGAGTTCCTTAAGCAGAGTTTCTCAAAATTAACAGAATATTCCAGTTCTAGCTAATATATATCTTCAGAATGAAAAAAAAAAAACTATAATAACATTTCTGTCTAACTCAAATGCTAAAACCTGATAACTACAGAAAGGCCACACGAATACAAAAGTACCTTCAGTTTGGCAAGTGGACAGGCAGTGGGTTTCCTCCACCCTGAAGCTCTGCTATGCATAGAAACAATTGGTTGAGATTGCTCCATCTCTAGTAAGAGAAGACCTTGATCTGGGCTTGGCTGGAACAGAGCAGGTGTCGGTCTAGAGATTCCTCTCAGCTTCCTTATTCTGTGGTCCTGTGCGACAATGTGTAAGCAGGTGACTACAGAATTGTTGTCAGGGTTTGGAGAATTTTTTTCCTTTTTTGACATTCTAAGCTGCTAAATATACTGTTAAGCCAATGTTTATTGACAGAAAAAAACAAGTCATAATATGAACAATCTGCCAGAAACTTGTGGTGGGGTGAATAACAGCTTGTAAAAGCTAAGCTCATAAATGGAGACCTGGTATTGCAGAATAAGGCTTAATAACACTGACAGCTTATTTACATCCATACATACTCTTTAAATTAGTGAATTCAAATGGAAAGGTAGAACAGACCGGGCAAATAAAGGCAATTAACAGAGCCAGTCAATGTGAGCTTCATTACTGAAAAGAGATATCTATTTAAAAAACAAAACACAACCCTCCCCCATCAGATTATATCAAATTACCTTATTTTTTTGGATGAGAATACAAAATTCTGTCATAATATCAATATAATAAGCACAGATTTTTATAAGACTTTTTTACTTGAGGCCCCGATTAATAAAATAGAGTAACAAAAGAAAAGTCAACAGGACAAATATCATATGGACTACAACAGTCCCAATGATAATTTTTAGTATGTCATTGTGAGCAAAGCATAGATGTACTGGAAAGGGAAGGAAGATTAAGGGGTAGAAGGGCTTTCCCTCTTACCTCCACTCCCTCCTGCTTTGGGCGCTGGCAGAGCAATATGCCCACTCTTGGTCATATCAGGCTGTTGAAAATGCTCAGGACATCTCAAATACCCTTCCTCCATTCCATTTGCAGTAGGGGAACCAAAAGACCTAGAAACTTGCTATAATGGAAGCTGTACAGACAGGAAGTAAGAGATTAATATAAGAGCTGAAAAATGGAGAAAAACTTTAATGAAGTTCACTTTATTTAGCTCTTAAAAGACAAGGTAAATACCCAGCTTGATCAGAATACATTAAAAAAATTATGGAAAGCACAGAAGTTTTAGAATAAGGATCTTCAGCCTATTGCTCAAATACATAATAGGACATTGTAGCTAGACCAGAATTGAAAGAGATGTTTTTAATGGCTACAGTGATTAATGAACTGGTAACCCAAGGCTGTCGCTATCAGTGGTTCCAATAATCATCCATTACTGGAAATTATCTAATCAAGATTGGATCTTTTAGGAGAGATGAACTCTGACACAAGCACAGATATTGAAACTGAACCAGGGATTAAACCATTCTAGTCTTATGCTTACTGACATTGAGATTAGATGTGTACATTTGTCCCTACAGCCTTAATGATGCCCAATATTTCATGCAGAAGAAGCCACAGAGCTTCCCACAGAGGCATTTGAGGATCATGGGACATGGCTTCTCACTGTGGGATGAGGCACATCTGGAATTTGATGAACATTCAGACATTCTCTGTCATGTGATGGGTACAAGCCCAGTAACAGGGCAGGACATACAAGCAGTCTTGCTGAATGACCCAGAATGCTTACAAATTCCCCTAACATAACATGCCCCTGTTACTGGGCTGAAGGACTTATTTTAATCATGTGATTGATGCATATCATACTATGGAGGGCTGTGGCTTCCTCAGGAAACTGGGGTAGAGGAGGAAATAAGCAATATGCTCTGAGTCATCACCTGCCTGTGATTGAGAAGGCCAAGAAAGGCACAAGGGGCAAGCTGCATTGATTTCACTGGTAGTATATGGACTGGGAATTCCTGCCTTTATTTTATGAGGGTAAGGGCTCAGGTCTCGCTTCTTAATTCCATTGCTGATTTATTGCAGAAAAAAGGTAATCAGGTGTGCTTTGAAAAGGCAATATGAGGTTAGTCCTGTAAATAGTTAATATCTGAAAACTTTTCTGATATATTATTGTATATTAGAAGTATTTATGATCAGTGTGTTTGTAAATGAAATAGAGTCATACTCTGTTCTAGCTTTTTAGAAAAGTTGCTGCTGGGCAATAGCTGATGCATTTTTTGGAAGCCAAAGAGCAATAGCACCTCTATCCTGCATAAAGAGTTGGGCTGAGATTTTGTGGCAGAAGTATACTTGGCCCAGAAATATGTTGAAACAGTCTTGTTTATCTTCACCGTACAAATTTTTCAGTAAAGATTTGCTGTTGGGAGACTCAAAGCACTCAAAAAGAAGTAAGAATTTTACAAAATTATTAAAAGCAAACTCTATTGTCAGTATCCAGTTTATAATTTCCCCATGATTCATCGTCCTTATTCATCTTACTCACTTGAATCACTTACTACCTTTTTTGACTCAATTGTGCATTTTTTTTTTTCTAGTCTTCCTGTTTCCAGCTTAATTCCCAAATTTCTGGTGCAATTCTCTGTAGTAGGCTCCAGGGAGATAAAAGGAAAATGTGAAAGTAGGAGCATAAAATCCAGACTGTTCAGTTTCCCAACATATGCAAGGTAAGACATAAGCAGTGGCTACTGATATAAAAGCTTTTCGAAGAAAAGCAGACATCTTTGTTAGTGGCCTATTGTAGGACAGGAATAGAAGATTAGGTAACGTAGTGGTATGTGATATTTTTGTTGTATGCTATGCTTGTCTTATATGTTACTCAGAGGAGGTAATAATAATAGACATAGCAGGAAGACACATTTCCTGATGTGAGATTAGACCCAGTGAGGCCAGATATCCCAAATAGAAAAGAAAGGGATTTGTTGTCCTGAATGTCCCCTTGAGACTAAATAATTCTAATGGCTTTTTATGTGTGAGCTCTGAAACCATATGGTTTTATGGTATCCAATTTGTTATTAATACAAATTTACTGTACTTAAATAAGATGTAACTAATATAAAGAAACATGCTATTCTTAGAGAAAAGAGTACACCGGGAGTTAGGGTTTAAATAGAAGGAAGAGTATTGGGGAGTATATACTTTGATTCAGCTGTGTTTGAGAAGGGTTTGAAAAGCTCTTGTTCCTGGAAACAATGAGATACGAACCTGTTTGCATAGTTGATCTCTGGCCAGAAAGGATTCCTGTCAAGTGAAATATTAACCAAGAGGAATGCAGTTTTCTTACACCAATGAGCTCTTGGCTTCAAACAAACCTTTAATGCAGAGCTAAAGTGACCATTTAAAAAACATATATGCATCCTGAGGATCGGATGGCTGTCAGACCAGAACAGGATTATCCTATCTTTTAGCTACAGTTTACCTGTTTGTAACTGGCCTGGTTCTGTAGTGCTGAAAAGTAATTTCTAGCTGTATAGTGGCCAAATGTCTCTTACTTTGGTTGTGTCATTGTAGCAGACAGGTGATTATATTATGCAAACTATCATAGCAGCTGGGAGCTCTGTAGTAATTCTAATGCTTCAGGATAGAGAGCTCAGGGAATATTTCATTCAGTTTCTCTTCTCCTGGGGAACAGAGTCTCTGCTGGGAGTGAAGATCTTTCTAAGCAGGGTCAAATTTGCACAGGATCCACGACACAAGAGGAATAAAAAATGCAGCATGAAAAACACTGAGCCTGCTGAGGGTGATAGGTGTAAGGTCCCAAGCCCCATTCCTTTGCAGCATGGTGTGCAAGAGCTGCTAGTGAGTGCCAAGTCCAAGCTGCACCCATTGAACCCACCTGGCAGTTGCTGCTCCAGGAAATGCTTTTTAGGCCCCAGGAGGCATTTGCACTAAAATGCCAAAATACCAACAGAACAACTCCTCATTCCTCCTGTCAACTGAGAAAGGGCTAAGCCTCTAACGCACAATCCAGACCATAATGTTCATGCTAAACTGGGTGTTTCACTCACTTTTTTTGTTCACGGAGATCCATCTGCAAAGTATGACTTTCTCTCCTTTGGCCGTGATGGACTCTGATGTGCTTTGCAGGTATTCCTATGTACAAATGGGGGAGGCTCATATGTGCTGGAAGTCACAACCGTGGAATTATTTTAAAAATATATATTTTTTGTTTGTTCATTTCTCTGCAGAGCCCATTTCTTCCTCTGAGTACCCTTCACTTCCCAGTGGCTTCACAGCACTCTGGAGATATTAACAGTAGGACTGGTTTGCTGCTTTTTGTGGTGAGTTTCAATCCACCCATAGGTTCTCGTTGAATTCCTTAGGACTAGTACCTTCTTGACCAGGAAGTTATGGGGAGGGGAGATGGGAGGAGGTAAGCATTCAATCCCAAATCCTAGCCCCTTGTGACACTGAAACAGGAATGTACTCATGGAAGGTATATGACATTACAAGAAAAATGAAAGGCTTTATTAATAGCAGTGTTAAAATTATCATTGCTAGGAAGCTGGGTTAATCTCCTCAGAAGAATCGGGCAGCTCCCTCTGCTGAGCTTTTATTTCCTACTTTTCACAGGGTCATTCCAACATTCATTTCACTTTGGATCATAACAGAGAGAGTAAGAAAATATTTCCTCTAGAGTTTCTTCTCGCATTAAATGTGTGATTATAGCCTCAGAGAAGGATTGTTATGGACAGCGTCCAGAAAGTGTCTCAGCTTTCATTAAACACAGGTCATTAAATGTATTGCATAGTCACTGTGGCTGTCACATATAGTTAAGCCATGCTTCTACTGTTACCAGTATGCAAAAGATAAGATTTCAAGTTTTAGTATCATTAGAGTTTTGCCCACAAAAAGATGGAAAAAATTAACCAAAGCAGCCATTTTGCTTTCCCTACCACCTCCTTCTTTCTCCTACCTGTTAACATTGACCCATGGAGGGATTTCACTCCTTAGCAAGTAACTTGGCCAGTGGCTTATAGACAGAGTTGGTTGAAAACTCTGGCTACGTGTATTTGTGGTCCATAGTTTGTGTTGCATTCAATGATAAGGAAACAAAGACTTCTAAGCGACTAATTCTTTGAAACACTAAGCATTTCTGGCAAGGCTCTTTGAGTAGAAAATGGGAACCCGATCATCTTGCAGAACCAAACTGAGTGAATGCTCCTTTAAAAAAAAAAAAAAAAAAAGGGAAAATACAGCCTTAAAGGGTATTTGTAAATGCCTTCCCAACAGGAGAGACTACTGAATTCTGGCAGCATGTAGAGTTTTCATAAGATAATTTTTCTTTTGGAGGTATATGGAAAATACAGCATCTGAAACTGCACCTTCTGCAGTTATCAGTGATAAAATTGCCACTAAGTCCAAGGACAAAATGGATCCTGATGTGATGGAGATTATTGCTAGTATTTTTAGTTTATATTTCAATAGCTTCAGAAGTCTTAAGCGGGTCACATCTTTCCCTTCATCCCTGTCCCAGGAGACCTTGTTGTACTGTCAACTACCATATGTTTGTATAATGCATATTGTGGCTTAGATGGAGCCTAGTTCAAGCCTTCTTCCAATGTGCTTCTGGTAAGACAAAAGCAGAGCATTTAGTAATCCAAGTACACCTGGTGGTTAAAGTTATCACAGCACAACTAGTAAGAAAACAATAAACTGTCTGAGGCAGGGACTATATGTTCAAATGGCCAATCTCATTCCTTTAAAAAAAAAAGGAAATATATAAATACTGAACTACTGAATCCATGTTCCATTTAGCTGGTTCTGCTTTTATGTAAAAAACCCAAAACAAAATAAAAACCCCACCCCAAAACAAACACCCCCCACCTCACATTAAAGGTGATATGGTGATAGAGAAATTCAGTAACTGGTTTTCAACTTGCTTAGATCTCTGTGATAACCTAGACCTTGTAACTGGGAACACTAAATATATGTGAGATAACAATAAGAAAATCTAAATTTCAAAGAGAATCCATTACCCCTAAATTTATGGAAATTGCATCCTGTTGTTTTGTCTTCATTATGATAGAAGATAAACAGATAATTTTATTTAGGATCCAAATAGAAACACATTCTGGCATCTGTTCTATGCCAATAGTTGCTTTTGCTATGAACATGCTTACATTTTATTGCATTGGGCTATTTGCCACTTTCTGTAAGCTACACCAGCTGCTCTTGCTCTTGCACAACAACAGATCACTGAATGCAGCACTCTGGTTTTCCCTAAAGCAGATAACGCTTTGTAAAATCTGGATAACTAAGTCTCTAGGAAGTGATTGTAAGTTATATTCAAACTGTGATAGCTGAGGACAGAAACAGCCTCGAAGAACTGTACTAAAAAGTTGCTACTCTAAGGGAAGATTGTGGTTGCGGGTAGCTGGGTTTTTACAGTGCTTAATGTATGTTCTTACATTCTTTTACCTGCTACATTTTTTCCAGTACTTGCTGCTTTTCTTAAAATTTGATCTATAGCACACCACGATGAGAAATATTAATAATAAACTTAAACACTGAGCAAATTTCTATTTTGATTTTATGGCAATGAAATACACTGAAATCTGTTGAAATCTACTTGAAAATAAAGCCCCTGAATCCTGTTTGTTGCATTTCTGTGACAGGTCTCATGCTCTGTATTCTTGGCAACTTTCTGCATGGGAAAGCAGCATTATGCATTCAAATGGCAGCCACAGTGGGAAAATATAACACAATTCTTCTTGCTGTTTTGGGTGATATAGGTCAGACCACGCTATCACAGAACTAAACCAAGGTTTTTTTCTGAGGTATAAGCTCTGCCTCAGCTACATTTTAAAACCAGTTTTCCTATGGTTTGAATGCAGCATGACTGCAAAATCATATTAATTCCAAATTTAGCAATGCCATGCTTAAGCAGTAGCTGAACTTTGCTGGTTTTGACTAGGTGTTGGTCATTAAAGTGACCATGAGTATAGGGTTGTGTAGGCACTACTGCTGCAGGAAAAAGTAAAAGTATAATTGGTCTGAGGGTGTGGAAAGAAGCAGCGGGGATGCTGGTAGGGATAGTAAAAGCTCAACAGGGTTACAGAAACCTGCCAAATCTCCATCCTCATTGCAGGGAGCTCCTGCTGCTGCCAGGGAGTAAGGAAAACAGATGGTTGTTCCTTTTGAAGCCACTAACATTCATCTCTGTCCCTGTTGTGTGTTTCTTCTCCTTCCCCTCAAGTTTCCAACTTTGCAGCAACTCCTGGAGCAGCCAGGCATTGGCAGACACGTTGGAAGGCAGCCATGCAGGTGCGTGGGTTTCAGCTGATGGTGATCGTTGCTTTGTTTTGTTTTACCTTTTCCCCAAGCTGCCTCCACAATTTGGCAAAGGGGTATCAGGATTAGAAATAGTGGGACTAGAGAACATGCCAGAATCTATTAGCGAGAAAGAGGCAGAGCTATAGTAAATGGGGAGATGGAGAAGTGCCAACAGGAGCATGGGCGTGGGGATTTGGATGCAATTAGCACAGCCGGCCAAACATACCCTAACATGGACACTTCACAGTTACGTGATGAATAGTCCTCTATATTTGCGCTCATTTTCAGTGGGGTATAGCTGATACCTGTAGATGGGGCCTTGTTTTTTCCTCAGAAACAACAATGATGTGAATCCTGGTAAGTCTGTAGCGTGTATCACCTAGAAGAGGTTTCACAGAATGCTCTAAATCAAATCTCCATATCTAGAAGAGAAGAGCATGAGGTGGAAAAGAAATTAATGTTTAAGTTTGTGTTTCCACTGTTTTTCAGCTACTCTGAAGGATTGTAAACCTTTTTTTTCCTTAGCTTTCTGGAACTTCTAATGCATTTGTATGCTGTTGTGAAGAGTAACAAAACACCAATTTGAAGGAAGACAGAAATGTATAGGATCTTTAATTTTGTTTTCAGAATATCACTAAGAGAGCTCAAAGAAAGTGCCGACTTGGGCTGTGTTAGCAATTCAGTGAAATATATGCATAGGTTGACCTGCAGAGCAATAGTGGCACATGACTGAATTGTCACCTATCTGAGGGGAAAAAATCTGCCCTTGTGCAGGTTTTTGATTGTTGATCTCAACCAATGAATGAGTCATACTTTTAACAGATGTTTCTGATTTAGGCCAATGAAAGCTTATGGGAGCTTTTTCTAGTCTCTGAGGAAAGAACGCCAGCCCAATCAAACAAGCAAATTTGGAGCTTGGCATCTGAATCAACTAGCAAAGCTGGATAATTTTCTCTTGCAAAAGTTGTGTGCCATCGTTATTCTATGACACCCGAAAATTTGGTAATTAGTACTGACTTGTTATTTTTGCCATCTCCTGCATTTAATCATTTAGCCACTATTGCCATCTACCAAGAAAGACACTAAAGCCATTTATTCAAAAGGCTTGTCTGACTTGTCCAAAATAGCACACAATTCCCAAACCAGCAAAATATGATGCATACAGCTGCCCCAGCTACGTGAGTAATTGTAGCAAATATTTCTAGATGCACAGCCACAAAATAAACTCAAGATGGCTCTGTGTTAGCTGATATTTGCCTTTTTAAAGTTATTGCTATTGTCATTAACGTGAAAAAAAGCAAAGTAATGGGACTCTCGTACAGGCCAAACACAGCTGAAAGAACCTCGTTCAGTAACATAATGTAACAATAAAACCAAATTAATGGGCTTCGTCATCAGAAACTACACTTTGATTTTTGTCAGCTACATAGGTACTGCTGATTTTTATCAAATTCCACGTGCATGATACTCAAGCC
Organism: Phalacrocorax aristotelis; assembly: GCF_949628215.1. NCBI lineage: Eukaryota > Metazoa > Chordata > Aves > Suliformes > Phalacrocoracidae > Phalacrocorax > Phalacrocorax aristotelis. The sequence goes on from NC_134280.1 coordinate 24,006,065, forward strand.
CAGTATTTCTTGGATTTTTGGTTTGGCTGGGCATAATGCCTGATTTGTTTCACATCTACCTTGTAAAATAGCCTGAAAATCAGTGACATTTCTGGAAGACACAAAGTTTCATAATATCAACAAACATATGCAGTGAATCAGGCTTCTCACGAGAATCTTCAAAAGTAATTTGACCGCAAATTTTTGGCACAGGATTAGTGGGAGCCCCAAGGGACTGTGGTGCCTGTCTCCCCATCATGCTGTATGACAGAGTTGCCAGTACATGAGACAGAAGAGCAGTTTGCTTCATTTGCCTCCTCCACACTGCAGCTCCATCTAGCCCTCAATCTGTCACTTAAAGTGTTCAGAAACCACTTCTAAAAAAAATTAGGTGTCAAAATTTGAAAATATTTAATGAATTTCACCAATGTCAGGCACTATGTCCATAGCAACGCTTTTTGTGTGTGTCAATATTTGGAAGTCAAGCTGAAACTAAGTGTAAGGTCTTTCACGCAGATCAACAAATGAAGGGAGGGAGATAATGAAGGGATTTTGGAGAACAGTTACTGCTACAGTCAAGGATCTCCAACAGGAACATCTAAACCTTTGTCAGAGATGTGTGTCTAATTTATATTCTTTTACATTTATCTGTGATGGCATGGTATATCATCATTCTTTTGTCTGCTCTCTGGTTTATGAGCCTCATGTGGGAAAGCTAAATTTAGCATAGAATAGCCATAGTGCATTAAATCACAGAAAGAAAAAAGTCACATTAATAAGTCCTATTGAAATGGGATTTACAACTCAATGCTAAGGTTCTTTAGAGCTATAGATCAATATTTTTTATTAGTGCTGTAGAACATGCTCCATCAAACTACCTGTAAGTATATACCAATAGATGATTAAAACACCTGTAGACTTTGATAAAGCCTACTTAGAACTGAAATTATCATTCTGTAAAATACATAACATTTCTCAAGAAAGGATGTAATATAGGTATAGATCCTTAATTTATGGTTTCCACTTAGGGATGGTCTGTGATTAAAGCACTACATTATTTCTTTGGTTGTAGCCCTGAGTAACCCTATCTCCCTTGTAGTCTTTGAACCTGCAAGTCACCGAAGGATCTGGTGCAGAGTGCAGAACATGAATGAATATGTGAAAATGAGTGGCAAGGGTTTTCTTGGCTCATTAATATTAACATCATTGTCTTGTGGAATTAGAAATAAGAGAGGTGTTACTTTGTTACTCTTGATTCTCAACAGTCTTAGAATTTTATTTTTTTATGTTCTGTAGATACAGGCTTTATTCCCCTGCAGACAGAATCGACATTTTCTCCAAGCCCTTAACTTGCTATGTGGCATAGTGGTATATGGGATAACAGCCACTGGACCTCCTGAAGTGTATCTAGTTCCTTGTCATGATGCTGCTATTTATCTCATCTCTCTAAGCCTGTATTTTTGGAGGTGTACTAATGGGTTCAGTGCCCATTTTGTGCAAGCCTGTTGATATGTGCAAATGTGCTCTCTCATTTTTTGGTGGGGTGAGATGGGCAACCTGGTTCATTATTATCATGTGGTTGTAATATTTGGTGCTGTTTCTGTGCAAGAACATCATCATTTGTCTGTGGGACTGCTCCTTTAACTGTCTCATGTGTCTAAGTGTAATTTTCGTATGAATAAATGCTTCATAGAGGGTGACAAATTCTGGTGAGAAGTGATGTGTGATGCCCTGTCCAGGCAAAGCACTATTAATTGGGTGGACAGCTGGGCATAAGAAATTTGGGAACTCTGAAATGGGGTGAAGCGCCTTAGTTTTTTTCTTTCCTGTAGTCTTCCACTAATGTCTACAGAGTGTAAAAAGCCCAAGTCATGTATCTTTTATCCAGCAGTTGAGGAAGATGCAAAACTTCATGGTGGCAGGTTGGGGGATGTGAAGGGAATTAATTTCACCAATCTGAAAATGTGGAGTAAATTACTTGACTCCAACCCTAAAGAGGGGGCTGGGGGAGCTGTGTGCTTTCTCACTGCTTTGACTCTGGGATGGGAAAATGTTCTCACAGCTGGGGGATTTAATAATCTCCTGGCTGGAGGCTTTGAACTGAAAATACACACCACTATCAGAGCTAGGTTCCTCAGGCCCTAATGTGGGATTACGGTGTTAACTGCATGGTTTAATAAAATGTCATCGCTGGGATTTGAGCAGGAGCTGTTCAGAGCATGCCGGCCCAGGCACTGGCCATGACAATGAGATGTGCAGCTCTCAGCACCGCTTAGAGCAGAGGCAACAGGGCAGCACACAGGCAAAGCTTCTAACAGCTGCTGAGGTTTTAAAACTTGGAGATGTTTAAAACCAGATTTTTATATAAGCTGACATGGTAAATAAAGTCTTGTGGGTTTATTTCACAGGCTGCATTGCATATAGTAGTGAGGCACTTTGTAGGCACTGCAATCTATTTCAGTTCCTGGAAGGGGAAAGAGAAATCAAATGCTTAATAAGGACACTGTTCAAATTCATAATGTGTGTGAAGGAGGAAAACCTGTCTGAAAATACTTGTAGAGGTAGTTATTGAAATCCTGCAATGATCACTTCAGGGGAAGAGAAACCCTAAAGCACCCAGTAAATCTTCCAAGGTTTCTTTCTCTTCATTTCCTGTTCAGAGCTAGAAATAGAGGAAGGAAGCGTATCTTGTGGTTTTCCCCTGTTGCTCATCTTGTGGTGTATAAACACTCAGAAAACCCCAAAAGCTTTTATTTGTTTTGGTCACAAAGAAAACCTTCAAACTGTGACATCTTCAGGGAGAAATGTGTTCATACAGTGCAATGGGACTTTCATTGCCTGAACCTCCTTCCTGCAATAGTCTGCTTTTCATTTGGACTCAGTTACCCAGGCAGTCCCTACTCATGGGGTCAAAATGGAATGTTTTCAAGATAATGTCCTAAAATCCAAGAATGTACCAAAAGTTGCCCTGTGACCAAACACCCCTAAATTCATTCCAAACGTTGCTTGGAAATGTTGCTTGTTAAATGTTGGAAATGTCTTGCGGCTATAATGGGAAGATGATAGTGTCCTGTTAACATATCTCTCTTGAGTTTTAGTGTATGTTTATTATTAAAAACAAGCTACCAAGATTCAGAGTCACACCAGCAAACGTCCCTTCCCTGCCACCCTGTAAGACTTGCTTGTGTACTGTAATCAGACCATTAGGAACTGGTTCTTTCCAAGAAAAATACAGAAGAAGGACTAAAGTCATTGTGTGTATACAGGACTCCATAAGAATTTCATCTGGATATCTACTGGTTGCTGTTCACTTGGGCTGAATTTCAGCAAGTGACGGGAAGATGAAGGGTTCTCGTATTGACCAACCCCACTTTAGTCATTCTATGTAACAACAGAGATTTAAAGAATGGGTAGAAAATAGCCATTATCAGAATGCAAGACACTAGAACTTTTTTTTTTTTAATACCATTCATCAAGTAACACCTTTATGGTTACTTCTGTACTATGGCACCTCATTTTTAGAGATGATCTGGGACAGTGATGGTGCAGGTTGTTTTCTGCTACTCTCCTATAAATATCAAGAATATTAACATATAATCACATATCCCATGTAATTCTGTTCATTTTGGTAAAGAATGTCTTTCTCATGTGCATAATCTCTTTTGGGTTTTTTTTGTGTGTTCAGTCCTTACATAATGTGAACAGTCGATTTTTTCCTGCCGTGGCTTCCATTGCTTAAGTAACTGTGATCATGCCTTACTGGTCATTAAAATTGCTATTGTCTGTACATGAGTATAACCATGTATGATTTCTTTACTGAGATTACTAGAAAAATCTGTTCTTGGGCAGTGATCAAGCTTGCAGTAAAAAGACTTTTTTGGTTACAAGTTTTTAGCATCTGGCTCAACTCCTACAGTTCAGCCTCTCTGCCTACATCTACAATTGGTAGCACAGCTGTTGCTGACCCCTGCAGTGGACACATAAAGTTACAACAAAGATGGTACACTGAGAATTTTTTTCTTTAAGAAAATACCAGATGAATCCCCATTACAGAACATACTTTATATTAAATTAATCTATCTTGTTACATAATACTTAAGATTTCTTTAAACTGGTACTGCAAAGGAGTTAGCAACTGCATGTGGCTGATGTGGAATTCCTGGTCATTCAGAAAAAGGGTAACATTTCACTTCATTATCGCTTTGAAATTCTATATAATGATATTAATAAATCGTTACGATATAGATCTACAATTGCCTTAATTATTTTTTGAAACCTTAGTGACAGGGAAATGTCATGTGGTTCAATATTTGTTCTTCAATCAGCCAACTAAATAGGTGTCCAGATACCTCTCTGTTTTTTAAGTGTGACAAAACTGGGACCACAGTCGCAGCCGCTGAGTCTTTCTTATGCTTCATGTTGGGATGCACACACATGGATAGCCAGAAATGCTGTGAAGAAATGAAATAACCTTATCCATCAATAAATTAGCATTTCTGGTTCTGGCTGGCTTTTAAGTTTGGATCTGCAGACCGCTGGAGATCAAAGGCTGAGACTTCTGTATTCCTTAATCTAATTTGACATGCCGTTCTTCAAGTAACAGAAGTATTCAAATTGTTTACAAATATCAGGGCATCTTCCTTCATTGAGCTTATCCAGGGCCATTCAGGAAGCCTTACAAAGTGATGATCACATCCGTTTTCTGGGGTGTTCTTTGTTGTTACAATATAAATCTCACATTTAAACTCCATACTAAAATGCACTGGCAACACCTCTTTGAAGGAGATTCATGTTATAATGTCTTTTTGGCATCAACAACTGGTTTATATTTAAAAAGTTTTTGTATTGTTTCCTTTTTTGCAGCATAACTGGACAACAGTACCTTGTGGGGTTTTGTAATAATTTGCACAAAAACCCTGAAGCAATATGTACAGAGGCTATGCTTTGTACTAGCTGAAATTATGCTGGTGAGGGTTTGGTAGCACAGAATTAAGTGTTATACATCATACAGGCTTTGCTGGTAAGCTGGCAAGCTGGTGGAAAGTGAAGAAAGAGGAGTGTGTGGGTAAGGACGGCTACTCCGTAGTAGCAAGCCGGCTGATTTCAGAGACAATATGTCTAATTTTGTCTGAGGATGCTCCCTGAATTTGCACCTAGGGTTCCTGTAGAAATAAGGATGTCCTGAGTCTAAAATGCTGAAATTTTTAATGGTGTTCCAAGTTTTTCCATATATTTTTTGTAAACCGTAGCTTTCCAGAATCAATTATAACAGGCACAGAAATGGCAGAAATGTCACTAGAAGTGAAGCTCCACGTGAGTTGTCTATTTTAGCAGGGTGCAGAATTTCAAGAAAATTAAGCATCTGATATATGGGTCACATCCCTGGTTGGCCTTAGGGCCAGCTGCCACTCTGCATACATGAATGCACATGAGTCATCTCAATGCCTGGGGGAGGAGGTAGCACCATGGGTTAGGGTAACATGACAGCTTGTTGGAAATTAGAGCAGAGAGGGGTGCCCTGCAGAAGTTTATAAGCAGAACAGGTGGCAGAAAGTAAGGGGTAATCACACATTTTAAATTAAAAAGAAAAAAAATAATCTCTGGGGGCTGCACGGTCCCAAAATCTTCCTGCTAGGTGCAGGAAGGCTCCTGCAAGATACAAGGCATCAGCCACCTAGCAGTCATACTTTGGCAGGCTGGTGTGTATCCAGAAAGCCTACTCACTTCATCTTCTGTACAGGATTTATATGGTTCACTGAATGTCCACCTGCTGCATGCGTATGTCAGCAGTCAGCTTCTGAAAAGCCATTGCAGGTGCAATGGGGCTTTGGTGTTGCTTTTTTTTGTCTTTGAGATAGACTTTCGGATATATACTGCAATTTCTTGGCTGCATACGAGGTGTAATGAGAAACAGATAAGAAATGACCTGGATAGTCTTGCTTCTTGTGATAATATGGGGTTTAAGGATTCAGGTCCTCAGGTGCATGATGCACTACTCTCAGACTTTTTCTCAATACTGACTGTTAAACTTTTGTTACTAGCAGGCCAAATTGCCTTGGTGAAACAGATCAGCACCCTATGCTGTCGAAGTAGCAGTGACCCTGTGCAGCATAGGGAAGACTAGAAAGCAACAGCACTTCTATTTCTTATGTGCTGATTATTCGTATAAGAAAAAAGAATGGAAATATGTGATTGGAAAAAAAAGATTTTCCTCTATTTTAAGAGTCTCTCCAGGTCTCATCTACAGGATCTCAGTGTGGTAAGATTCCATTATTTCAGAGAATTTATCCTTGCATGCAATTTATTTAGCCGCTAAATAAGAAGGCAAACAAAGGAATTTGTCAAAAGCCTTGATTTCGTTTATTGTACTTCCTCTTCCCTTCCAACCTAAACCATTCTGCGATTCTTTCCTTGCCTTGTTTCAGCTCTGGGAAGTGGTGATCTCCTTGCTTTATCTGAACAGTTGTAGGAATCTTTCTACATTTCCATTTTTCTTCATTTTTTCCCCTTTGTTTTCTTTATCCTTCCTGCTTGCTGTTCTTAGTGACTGACCATGCAACTTTTGAAATATTGCTGGCATTCTTATTCTTCTATTCACTCTCTGCTTCTGAGCATCCAGACACTGAAAGTCAAAAAGCCAAGGCTAGTGTGGCAGGTGGGCAAATGCTTCTTGTGCAAATACATTCATTTGCATGCGAACGTGCTCATTTGCACACAAATACTTTCATTCATAGGAATAAAAGGACTCTCTCCATGTGCACCATTTGTGCAAACAAAAACTGGATTCATGAAACTTCTCAGAAAAGTCAGGAAGAGGTCAGGTGTCCTGCCATTTTCACTTTGGTAGTACGTTCACAGTCTGATAATATACCTCTCAAAAGATAACCAAAATTCTGTCTTCACATACTGTTGATTTTTAAACTTTTTACTCCGCAAGGCAGGGGTTGCCTTTCAATGGTGTGTATACAGCGCCAGATGGTGTAGACCTAAAGTGATGCCAATCCAAACTGGGACCATGGGGAAGTACCGTAGCAAAATGAAACAGTATTTATAGGTATGAAGAAGGTCAAATACAATTTCTCCTGAGAATGGCTGCTATAGAGCAGAAACTCTGAAAGCCTGCTACAAGGAAATATGTATTTTTTAGTTCTATAGTAGATAAATTTGTACTTAAAGCTGTGGTTATGTAATATCCTTTACTTGAGATCATCACTAGCATATGCGCTCCTGCTTCACTACCTGACTCACAATTCTGTATACAGGTCACTTTTCTACCAGGAATTACCAGTCAAATGCAAAGTGTGTCAGGAAACCCAAATCGTGTTATGTATCTAAGTAATTTGATTGGTGCCATCAGCAAAGAAATGGGCATCGTAAGGGATGAGGTCAGCCAGTGCTCAATAACAGACTACTGGCAACTCTTTTTGAGATGGCTTGTAATTTCTGAATTGGATTTTAGGTGGCATGGGAGGAACTGTTCAAGGAGAACATTTGTTTAAATTTTGGAAGTTTTCTCTATGTAGTAGATGTTGAGCTGTCCAAAAAAGTCCTCAAAAAAATTCTAATATGACTGCTGCTAATCTTTGTCATGAGAAATCCCAGAGCCTGGAATCTTCCACTGCAGAAGCTCCTCTCTGGACACTGAAGTGCTCCCTTTTGGATTCTGGTTGTCATGACTCTGCTCAAATCAAAATGATCTGAAGAAGATTTTGAGGTAAGAAGAGGTGGTTTCGGTGTTTCTTAAGGAATTCCATCCCAAGACTGATTTAGGAGACTGAATAGGTTATGGAGGGGATATATAATTCTAAAGTACCAGTTTATTTCTGTCATGCAGCACTTAAGGCATTCAACTATATTCCTAGGTCAGCAGCCAAAGATGAGTGCTGAAGACGCAGATACTGCAAGTTTTATTAATTGGCTTCCTGTATTTTGCAGAGTGTTTGTGTGTAATAACGCATCCGGAAAACTTCTATTGGTTCAGTACTTGTGGTGGTTTTAGAGTAGTCAATACAATACAGTAAGAGTGACTATAGCTATGTTACAGTTGCTTCTTTTACATATGCATATTGTAATGGAGTTCAGTAAAAGCCTGTATCTGTAACTTAAAAGCAAACTTAAGGAAGATTATCACCCAGAAGTTGACCATTAAGACGGTGACTATAGGGAGGCACTTGGCAGAGGTGATGTTGGCAATCTACTGCTACATCTGGTGAAGAAGGAGCTAACAGCCCATCAGGCGGAGGGTGATGTGGTGAGACTGTCCTAAAATCCAGTTATCTTACAAAATTTTCAAAAGTTAAATATTTGCACTGGTCTAAAGTAGAAGCAGGTATGGAAAAAGTAAGATTCTGTCTCATGCATTGCACCTTCTCAGAGGCACCTGGTAGCAGCGTAGAGGAGCTCTAACACTTTTATAAATCTGGCACATTAACCAGATAATTTATAGTCATTACAGTCAATATGTGTTTCAAAAACCCAAGAAAAGAATAGGATGGGGTTATTCCTGGCCAGTGTTTGGAAAGATGAAAAAGAAATAACAGGAAGATGTTTCACAGCTTTTTCAGAACCACAACTCAAAGGAATCATTATAAAGTGAAGAAGTAAAGGCCAGTGTCGCCGCCTTGCACAGAAGGATCTAAAAAGTTTTTGTATTTTCTATCTCTGATTTCATTACTCCTAATAACTCGTTTCCTAATGGAAGGTAAAGAGGCACCTGAAATATAGATTTGAGTCCTTTTAGTTAAACCTTTATCCCTTTGTCATAGTGGGTTTTTTCTTCTGTAGTTCCATTCATCTGCTCTACTGGAACTTTCAGTCGCACAGTGTTAAAATATGGCTGTTCTAAGCTAATATGCATTAACTTTTTAAAACCTGTTTTATACATAACCTATTGTATTAATATAAAACGTTAAGGCCATTTTTTCGTTTCCTGGGAATGGCCCATTACATTGTGAGCAATCTACTCTTGCTTTTTTAGAAAAGACTTTGAACTCAATACAAAAGGAAAATATAATCATGTACAACTATAAAGACTGCTTTTTTCCCTTTTGTGCAGTGTAACAGAGGTGGATGAGTAGCATGGTAATGAAGAGATGGACTGTCTTTATTAGCAGGCTCGGTGAAAGGGTTCTTTTCAGAACTTCAACTTTTCTTATCTTCTTAGTTTTCATGACGTCTATTCGGACTCTTTGCTTTTCTTGACTTTCTTTAAAATATGTCTAACAGACTGGCAAAGCCAAGCCAGTTCATCCTTCTTTCCAAAGAAGGCTAGATACAAAGTCTAGTGGTTTAGATGCTTCCGTAAAAGTTCTTCATATATTTAGAGGAGTACTGCTGTTTGCATTGCTTAGGATCTAGTCACGTGTGTATCTCACAGTCATTCTTTAATTTGTTGAAAAACAGACACAACAAACCCCTTGCTATGATGTTTTTATACCGCAGTTAAAGGTGGCTAATGATATAGGGAGTTTCTTTGAGTAACAAAATAGGACTAGAAATACCACTTAACCCTCTGCCCTAGAAATTGGATAATAAGTAGATTTGTAGAGGACTATTTGATGATCTCTCGCCCTCTTCTACAATGTGCTCCACAACCCTTTTTGATATTTCTTTGCTCCTCCTCCGTGCTCCCTATTTTTCTGGTGTACCTCCTACTCCTTCTGCTTCAGTATTCTTTGTTACACAGACAGTTCGCTTTTAATCTTGCTCAGTTAAGGAATCCCACTGCAATAAAAGGAAATGGCCAAGCGATTGAAAAAAAATTCAGTCTGGGCAGCAGAACAAATGAAAACTACCTTCCCTGCTGCCATTCTGGTATGGTGCAAGGGAAGTATCCCATCATCACTGTGTTGAGCTCTGAGGAAGGAACCTCAAAAATAACAACCAAGAAACCGGAAGCATTATTTATTATCTGAGGCTGGAAAACTGGAACCTTAGTTTGTTGACTGGTATTTACTTATTATAAAGAATATCATAGATGTGTAGCGTGTGTAGTTATATTACGGGCCTCTGTGAAGGACCACTATTGTTTTATTACTCAGAGTGGAATATTCAGCCCAGGAGTGTTGCTATTTAGCATGTGTATCTTCAGTGCACTAAGCTATTAATAGATCTTGATCTTGAAAGAATATGGCTTTTAGACAAAGACTACAGAGCAAAATTGAAGTATTAATAAGAAATGATGAATTGAGTGGACTGAAGAGGCTGAAGGATACAAATAATAGCAAAGTTGATTCAAGTTAGATCTTATGTCCTGAGCATCTCAGAATAATTAATATGATTAGTTTGGTTCAACAGATGATCTGGTAAAAAAAAGCCAACTACCTGCTTTGTAAAAGATTTCCAAGGCTCCTATCACCACTGTATAGAAATAGCATGAAAAGGTGATTTAAGGCCTTTGTTGGAACAGGTGAAAAAAGTGAAAAATCATAGAAGTGTGAATCAGTAAGGGGTATTTTGATATAAGTCATCTAGAATGTGCTTTGAAAGGGGAGTTGGACTAGATGATCTCCAAAGATCCTTCCAACCCCAACAATCCTGTGTTTCTGTGAACCATAATTTTGTTCTGCATATAAACTAAATCAATGGTCATGTAGTCTTTGTATTTGATCACTTACAGGAATTTACCCAGAACAAACAACTTAAGAGTGTGTGTATATGTATACATTTCAGCAACGGCATTACCATCCCAGGGAATTATAGCCCCAAAACTGACATTAATTGCATGCATATCAAATCAACCAATACAAAGTGATTTACACAGATATGTAAGAATTTCTTTAATGCATATGGAAATCTCCTGTCATCACTGGCAATATGTCTTTCTTTAGCTTTTCATCAGAAGCTTATTTAAGATCTGGTTGTTATTACTTAAATTAATTGCCTAGCAGTGGATGAAATTAGATAAATGAAAGACAATTAAAACAATTTTAGTTTTGTTTTTAGTTTTAACCCAGAATGGTTACTATAATCTGCTTTTTTAACATTGATTTGTTTTCAGTATGAAAAATATTTCTCCAAAAGAAAATCATTAATTATAAAGCAGACATTTTTGTCAAGTCTTATGAATAGTTTAGATGACCATCATTGTTTAAAATTCTCTTTAGGTATAGCCACCATGTGTAGCTAAAAAAGCGTTTTTCCTGGAAATTTGAAATTTTTAAATTGGAAATAATTTTTCTTGGCAATATACCAAGCGTTGAATTTTTAGGCAGATGTTGATTTTTTTGACATTTGAATTCAGGATGCATAAGTAGAGGTACTTTCTGTTTCCTTTGGTGTCTTCAGCTATATCTGACTGCTCAGAGATCTAAAACTGTTCTATACGTAATGATGGTTGAGAAATAACAAGAGGTAACTTGTGCACAACTAACATATATGCTCACAATAGTGTAACAAGTCCTGATGCGGTTATTTCGAACTGCCTACAAGATGTATAAAACCATCTCTCAGCTGCCAGTTCCCACTCTGTTCTTCTTTCTTAAGCGTAGTAAGCATATTACTGTGTTGAAGGTATTCACTTTTTGGCACAAGTACTTGCCTGGTATAAGGCTTTTCAGGTGACTGTTAAAACTCTTCAGACCATTTTATTAAATTGATATGATCGTATTAATGTCATTTTAAAAGGAATATATACATTTAGATTCCAGATTATTAGTCTGCCATTGAGATGCATGTGTATTTATTGAGAGTTGTGTGGAAGGTAGAGCAAAATCTTTTAAATGCTCTGCACAGAATCCCTATTGTCCTCAAAGGGTTTTCATTCATTGGCTGTAGCCCGTGCCAAGAAGGTATTAATCTTTTTGTTAATATTTCATTTGGTAGGAGAAAGGTATAAAGGCAATTTACCTCACCTCTCCAAATGCTGTAGTACCTTTTCTGAGGGTTCAATTGTATGAAAAATTTCTCAGCCTTACTGTATTCATTACATCTCTTCTGGGTCAAGTGGTATGAATTCCTCTGTACAGAAATGAATTTGAAACTTGGATTTGAGCAGTAAGTGTTGTAACCATCAGAATATTGATATACCATGAAGTATTTGAAAACAGCCTTGTTTTAGTGTGTTGGTCTGGTGAATTGGGCCTGTACTATCTCAACTTGCAGTATAAGCCAATACATTGTATCTTAGATCTATTCACTTACATTTAAAAGCATTAACTCTGTCAGTTCAAATGAACTTTAGTAAGAGCTGTTGAGTCCTAGGCAGCCCATTGGGTCAACATTGTTAAGGCATACTGGTTTCTGCAGCATGCAGCCAGCTTCATGTCCGCCTGCCTTTTGCTCCTCATAGTAAGCTTTGCTGACCCAGTAAGGAAGTCCCCACATACTTTGTACTAGTCTAAACAAGACTTGTGATGGGTATACTGAATATTCAGAAGGTAAGCTGCCTGAAAAGAAAGTGTATGGGCATGTTTCTTTTGCTCAGAGAAATGTTTGTGCTTCAGGTCACACACTACAATAAGTTTAGCCCAGCCACACCCTCTGAAACGCTGTGATCCCCCTTCTAGCAACAGCAGAGACAAAACAGGGTAGGATCTTTTACCAAATTACTTTAGTCATCATTCAGTTTCTGTAGTGTCTGTTTTTGCAATCTCAGTCACATCCAGTTACTCACCAGGAGAAAACTCATCTCTGTAATGAAACACAGTGTGTGCAGTCTTTCTGTCTTTTAACTTGTATAGATAATAAAATACAAATCTTTCACATGTCTTTACTGCAATAAAAACACCAAGTTAGGCTGAAGCACTCGGACATGGCTGAGTGCAGTAGTCTGTTCTTAGATTAAATGGTTGCTAGTATCTAACTGACTAAACTGGTCCTTTCTAGCTAGCCTAAGAGATGGTGACAGTACAGCAACTGGCCCTTTTACAGGATCAGCAATTTAGATTTTCGCTAAACAGAACCAATGAAGGGTCAGCAATACATTGTGCTTTACCTACACAGAGATTCACCATCCTCCAAACAATTATGACTTGGCCTTTGGCACCACATCAGCGCTGCCTGAAGGCATCAGCTCCCAGTGCTCAGATTCTGGACCAAGAGGGGAAAGGGACCCTGTGACAGTACGTACTCACCGGATGGTGAGCGTACCCCAAGCACTGCTTGTATGCTTTGCGGCTGATCAGGCTTGCACAGCAAATCTGTTCTGCTAAGCTGCTTGTATGCACGCAAAGACCTCAAATTTTATTTCCTTATGAAACACTATATTTAAGTGTTGAACACCTGTCCTCAAAAAGACAGGTAAAATAAGCAAAAGGATCAAACACAAAGATAAATGTGTAGATTTAAAATGAGAAGGGCTGAAAAGGCTGGGACTGTGTAGCTGTATTAAGATCAGCAAACAGGTAATGTAGAGATATAAAAAATAAGAAGACAGATTTGCTACTTTCAATTACTACTTCTCCCAATCCAAGATCAGTGCATTAATGAAACAGAGAAGCATCGTGCATATAAAACCTAAGTTTAGAGCTAGTGAAATGTATTTTAGATGCAAGATATAAATTGAATCATTCACTAGTACAAGATACTTGCAAAACCAATAGATTAACAGGTCTGAAAAAAAAAGAAAAGAATAATTTATTTCTAAAGGGTAATAAGAACAGCCACAAATATTTTGGACAACACAAAAATAAATTATTAGGCCAGAAGGAGAAAATATCTAGAACAAGGTACTTTGTTATTGTCCTCTATAGGGTTTCCTTGCATTTTCTCTGAAGTACCTAGTACTTACCAGTGTCAGAGGCTGGATGATGGCCTGGACAAAGCAATGATGTGATGAATTTAATGTTTCTATTCCAGAAGAATCACTAAACTGGCTAATTCCTGTGCACTATTTTAACATTTTCCTTGAAGGCTATGGACAAAGGTTCTTCCTTCTGGCTAATTTCTGTTTACTTACTGTTTATCATTCAAGAACTTAGAAGGATATGCATTGCCTGTGTGTATTTCTCTTGAGGCACACATGGGTCATCTCATAGACTACAGATGAAAATGGTTACTACACAGACTAGTTTTGGCTTCATGACATGCTGGTACGTTACAGGCCCTTCCAGTAATTCTGGAGGAACACGGCCCATTCTGGAGATTGGGATGGGGAAGAGATAAATCAGACTAAATGGCACAGGTAGTTGAACTGTCAAATTCATGCGTAGTATCTCGTGGCTTTTTGTAGTAAACAACACGACTTTTCTGATAGTGATTTGTTTCATTTTCTTTATCTCAGTTACATTGGTAAGTATCCAAATATGGAAATAAGGTTAAATTTGGCTCAGCTCCTGAAAATTTGAGTTTGAATTTATGCTTTAAAGTGCAGCTGCAGTGTCGCTGTGAAATGTACTGCTACAACTGTACATCTACAATGAAGGTAAAAAATCATTTTAGAAGCTAGTGAAACATAAAGCTGCTGGCTGAAGGGTGACAGGCTGCTGTAGCAGCGTTTTTTTATGCCAAGTGCTCGCTGTTAAGTAGTCTGGTCACAGTCCTTTTTAATAAATTCAGAAATACTTAATTTGAAATATAGGCTTAGGTAAGCCTTGGATTTAATCACCGTAATGATAGGATTTTGCAACTAATTTGGATTTTCATTTTTAGCTGAATGTAATACTATTTTACGAACATATATTTCACAAAGATTCCCTCAGACATTTGTAATAAATTCATTTTTAGCTACTTGCTTACACATAATAAATAAACCACTGTTTTATTTTTATGGAGAATCTGGACAAACTTTGTGTAATGTTGAAAAATAACAAAAGATTTTAAAAAATGAGAAAATGAATATGATCTGTTATTATTAATTCCTTTCTTAAACCTATTCAAAGATTTAAATTATTCTAGTCTAAATAGGGTAATTGCAAAGTCTGGATTAATGTGCTAGATTTATTGCTTTTTAAATATGAAGTCTACTGCAGATGGTATTACATTATACAAATAATGGCACCTTTTCTTTCTTTTTTTTTTTTAACCATGAGGCAGTATTCTTTCCCATTCTAATTGTTGGACCAAAAATTAACATGAGTGTGTATGCTCACCTTGAAGTTTTAGATGCCCAAAATTTTAGATGGCCAGAAATCCTGTTCTCATTGCTGATGATTGAGCTAAACGTGCTGCATCACATATGTAAACCAAAACAAATACAAATATAATTAGAAGGTAAGAGTACCATTTTTATTTACTGTTATGTTGACTCTTAATGTGAGTTCCTGGTTTTAATGAGGAAATTGAGAAATAGTTTGTGTTGAGCATAGAAATGTTGGGTGGTTTTTTTTGTTTTGTTCTGTTTTGTTTTGGTTTTAATGCTGCTTCTTGTAAAGAACAACAGAAAACACCTGGCTTTCAAAACTCTTCAGTGTATTACTTGTGTGGGGTATTGTATTGCTGTCATGCTCAGACAGGAATTCTCTCACCTTCTTTCTTTCTTTTTCCTCCTTCCTGTAGCTTGTATGTGTCATCTGAGTTAGAGTACCAAAAATATGTAGCACATTTAATTGTGATTAGAAATTGCAGAAATTGCCTTTCCTTTGGGAAAACAGCCTTGTTTAGCATTAATATAATAAAAGGATATGTTAAAGGTAGCCATTTCTCCTGGTCTATTTGGATGAGGGTTCTTCATGCTGTCTTTGGAGATCACTGATCATCAGGTGAGCTATTCACAATAATATTATGTGTACAGAAAAACACTTCATGCTTTGGAATTGAACTTATAAAGCATTTTAAGCACATATCTTGTTAGTCACTTTCTCAGCCTCAGCATTAGTACATGTGTAATGAAGATCTGAATGGTATTAGTATTTTGATATCCTCTCTGCTTGTACGTAAGTGGTGTTTTGTGAGTGGGAAGAAAAGTTAAAGCTGGTACAGTTAGTATTTATAGTTCCTGCTTTCTTTTATACACCCACACAACTGAAAATATTCCATAAATTTAAAAGCAAATCTGAGGTCAAGAAAAAGTCAATTTTGTTGTTATGTTCTGTTCTGGTTCCAACAGTTCTATATTATCATTGTTTGCTTTAAAACAATAAATTTTGTATTTCTGCAGAGGGGGAGTACTGCTGTTGAATTTTTTCCTTGTTGTTCACTTTATTGATCAAGCTTATTAAGTCTGGAGGTGAGGGAAAAGCCTAATGAATGGATTAGAAAAAAAAGAATAGGGAGAGAAAAGGGACATAGCTCTGGGCCATGCTGGTAACATGAAACTCCTAGTCACCCTCAATTTGGACACGTATTGTAAATAAGTGAAGTAGTAGCACAATCAGTAGGAAAAAATCTATCTAAGGCAATGATAATTAAGACATTAAACCATAAAGATAACAGCTGATCCAATTTTTACTTCATAATAAAAAAGTTTGTACTTACTTGTTATAATATATATAACTACATTATATGAATATAATCGGAGACATGTAAATTTCAGTAGTGTGACCTACTGCCTCTCCAAGGCAAATCCAAAAGATTGATTTGAAAACTTTGTATTTGAGTGATTAAACAAAGAGATTGTCAGAGACCGATGCCTAAACTGTGTAAAACTTATGCTGAAAGGAAACTAATACAAACTGAACATGAACAGAACCAGAATCTGTCCATTCAGACACTGTACACTCAGGAAATTTCACAGTTTATGAGAGAGGTTCATGTCTTCATGCTATCACTCCTCTCAATGAATCATGGACCTGTAGATCTGGTAGAAGCCTCCAGAAGTCACCTAGCCCATCCTTCTGCCCTGTCATGGGACGAGTTATGGTTTTATGATTCCTGACAGACATTTACCTTATTTCTTCCTAAAAAGCTTTGACAACAGGCAACCCACAATCTCGCCAGGCAATCAAATCCAGTCTTTCAGTACATGCACTGTTAGAATTCCACCACCACCCCAAGTCTAATTTCAAACTTTGTTCCAGTTTATTACTCCTTGCCCTGTGCAAAGTAGACAGGGAAAACACTTAATAGTACTCTTGTCTCTACAATGGCCATTTATATTCTTGAAGGCTGTTACCAGTTTGCCTCTAGACCTCTTGCAACAAAACCTTTCTGAAATATAGTGCCCAAAATCAGACATAGTGCTTTAGCTGTGGCCTAAGCGATGCAGAGCAGAGTAGAGGGATTATTTCTCGTGACCTGCAGGTTATTCTCTTGTTTACGCATCTCAAGACCATGTTGCTGTTTTGCTTTTTTTTGCTTGTTGAAAGCTTTCTTTTTTTGTTTTGCTACAGTGTGCTCAGATGTAGAAAGATTTTTTTTTGGTTGCATGCTAGATGTTGTACATTCCCAGGACAAATGTTAGTTATTTTTAAAATATGTCAAAACCAAATTCTGACTCTAATTTTAACCTTCTACACGCTGATTTTGAGCAGCACTACATGACTTGCCAAAGATTCCAGCTGGGTTTTTTTTGTCATTTTCCAAGCAATGCATACATACAAAATGTTCTGATCTGGCAGCCAGATCCTGAATGTTAATGTGTAGAACAAAGTGTATTATATTTGTTTATTGTAACGAATAACTGTGTGCAGGCATATATTTATATACTTCCACATAGCTTTCTGCATGGCTACACACACAAACACATTTTGTTGTATTCCACCCTATGGGATAAGAGAAGCAGAGTGAATGCAAAAGTGCTGGAGCTTGGCTGGTCTTCCTTATGCTACCCTGCTTAGGCTCCATTTTGCATTTGTTTTGGTGGAATCTGCTCAGTGCCTTTTACTTTAAGCAGCAGGAAGTCAACTCTACATATTTTGTTCAGCCAGAAATGAATCTGAATTTTAAAGTCTTTGAACTCTAACCTCTCAGTTGGATGGCTCTAAGAAATTCTTGACTGAATGCCATTTGTATATGGTTCCATCCATGTTGGAACTGTTTTTTAGAATGATTTTATATCATATTCCCTTTAAAGTTTTCCTTGACCTGTGTATCTGAAAAAAAAATTATTTCTTTGTTTAAAAAAATAATAAACTGTGACTGATTTTCAAGTTCTAAAGTGGTGGTTATACAGAACTGTAAGTTCTGTAAGCATTGTCAATAGATTTAAAGGTATCATTTTCATCTGAATACAAAGTGGGTGGAGGTGGCTCAAAGGTTGGTTCAGTCTCAAAGAGAACTGTATCACAGGCATTTGAGTCCTACCCAGCTCTTCCTAAAGTTGATTGAAAAGGTCCTCTGTATCCACACAGAGATTTCTAAATTTCTGTCCTACATACACAGACACGAATATCTATGCGGGCCTTTTGAAATCAACTGGGCTCCAGAAAGAGACACCATACTTGTTCGGAATAGATTGGTGTATTGGGGATTTACCTGTATTTTAGATAGATATAGATATATATATAAAGGCTAGCCTTCACTAGGTGCTACAAAGGCAGATGTTATTTCTCTTCATGGATTTACTAAAAACCTTTATATCCAAACTTTCTGATAGAATAGAACTGACTTGTGATGAACTAATCATGTGGTATTTTGCAATGTCAAACATTTTTAACATTTGATGTATTTTGAAGTATTTCTGGACGCACAGAATGGAGTATCAGTGTGGTTTTTGCCTTTAGCAGTAGTGACCTGGAGCTGTATGATGGGAGTGCATTACTTTAAAAGAAATACGGATAACTGCTTATGGAAATGTTCTTCCAGGAAGGAACTCAAAGAGAACTTCAAGAGGGCTTAGAAATTTCCCAGCTTGTCTGCTGGGAGACTTGGCTGCTCATCAGTCTCTCTTTTACACTGCTGGTTCTGAGTAATGCACTCACTTCTAGTCATCTAAAAACAACTCCCTTTGTATATTTCAATGAGATCAGTAGAGATGCATTCTTACAGTTCAGTGAAGTTTGTTTGACAGTCGGTTGAAAATGTAACTGCTGAATCATCACTGCCTGTCCATTATGAGCAAATCCCTCTTACCTTTTGAACAACATGACTCATTTTGAAGGACACAAAAGGTACTTATTATTGTTATTGCTTCTTGGCCTAAGTGGTTATCCAGAGTTTGAGATCCTGCAGACTGTTACTGTTGGAAAGAGCAGGGGGATCTCTGTAGAGAGGTGCATTGAAGAATGTATGAAGATCTAATTTTGTGCTTATAGGAGGATCTGAACAAAAAGAAGCAAATTCTTTTGACTGTAACATCACCATGTTTCAGCACAAAATATACGGAATTTTTTCTAACAACTATTCTCCTAGTGCTATTTCAGGCTGTATTTCATATTTTCTTAGTATTTTTTTCCTATTTCTTGTGCTTTTCTTGTTTCTCCCTTATACGAAGGTAGATAGATATTTCCCGAAATGACCTCTTCCCAGTGCGTTTAAAATCCTTGCAGTCTCACATGTGCCTGTAGAGTGATTACACGTGCTTGCACTGTGATTTGAAGCCTCTCTTGTTTAATTTATCTGCAAGACACTTGTTTCAGTAGCCTAACTGAACTTAAACCATGCAATTATTATTATTCTGTAGCATCTTGGAAGAAAAGAGCATGGTGCTTGTGAGTATCCTGAACCACAGCTCAAATTTAACGTTACAAAAATTCAGTCTCTTTTCCTTCTGTTTTAGATGTTCCGCCTTCCCCCTCTGTCCAGACCAGCAACCTTGCTATCATATAAGATTCTCTGTTTGTCCTATGTCCAGGTTACAGGTTTGTCTGATAAGTCTATGAATTGCCTCTTTTCTGTGCACTGACCACCTCATCTGTATAATCCTTTATAAAATGTACTTTTGAAAGCATACCAGTTCTGGACTCCAAAAGAAAGTAAGTGTGGAAAGGAGGAAAATTGTGCTGCCATGAGACTGCTTCTTCAGGCAATATGGAGTATACAATCCTTTACCTTAGAGATCTTTGCATTTCATACCACTCAAATTACACGACTGGGGGAGTTCATGTCAGGCCAAAAATTAGATACTAATCCCTGCAAAGCCGAAGAGTTTGCGCAGATCTGACTGGTCAAGCTCTGTCCTGTTCTGGCAGAATCAACCTGTGCATTGGCCTAGTTGTTTCACTGTCATACTGCTGGCTGATGAATACATGCACAAGGTGTTAACATGTTAGTTTTGTGTGGTATCCTGAGATAAGAAGCCACATTCTGTAACCTGGGCCTTTTGAGTGAACACCTGAAAGTCCTGAAAGCCAATGTCCAGACAGCTTTCCCCCATTCCCTGCACTACCCCTCACAGCTTCTTCCCCCCAGTTTTCTGCTTGCATCACCACTCACTTCCCTTTCCCTTTTTCTTCTGCCTTTCCCCTGCTGAGATCTCAGCTGAGTGGGAAACAAGTGCCTTAACTAACTCTGTCTGTGGTGTGGCCCTATCTTCTCCCCAAGACCTGCTAAGATTTAATTACAGTCACAGCCTCTGGCTCTATCATAAATAATCTATAAAGCATCCAATTCACTCCTCACTCTTTTCTTCTCACCCTGTATCACACAACTCTCACTAGCACATGTGCTTCAATCCTCTCCCCCACTTGCTGTGTGTGAGCCTTCATTTCACTTACCAGGAGGCAGAAAGGTGGTCTAAAGAGGGCTAAGTTTGGATACCCTTGTTTTTATTCTCTGGTGGACTGGAAGGCTATGTCTTGACTGTGGGAATCATGAGGCAGTGGAATACACAGTACTTACATTGCAAGATGAGACAGTTTGGCCAGACAGTGGCGGTTTCCTCTCTTGTTTTAGGCCATGACTCACACTAAGCCAGAATTACAGAATGTGTGATGAAAATTGCAAATCGGATGGCTACAGGCCAGTTAAATCTGTAACTTGGTCAGTGAGAGTACCCCACCTGCCTAAGGCAGATGATATATTCTTTGCAAGGACCTTCTGTGTTTTGTATGATAATGAGAATCAATCAGAACCAGAAAAAAAAAAGCCCATATGCTTTTCTAAACAGCCCTAAACCACAAATTCCTGGCACTGTTGGAGTCCTGCTGGACAGCGGTAGTTACTACTTTTCTACACAGAAAAATACCCAATATTTTTTAGGAAATGGATGTTGAAACCCATATAAAATGTTGTTGAACGCTTTGGTTTTTTTCCTTATATTCCCAATCCAACAGTCTGTAATTCTAGCAGAAGTAAATCCTACTGTCAGTGGAATTTTCACCTGAGGAAGGATTTCGTAATAGTGGTTTTTGCAAAGTACATTTGTAGCAAACAAATGCCAACCGTTCCTCATCTCTACTGCAGGGTAATTGTGTTACAGTGAAAGGCTTTTAACTATGAATCTGACTGAATTGCTCAACCCCCCTAGGAGACATTCCTGAAACATGAATTTCAGTCTGGCATGCTGAACGCACTGTTCCTGCAGCTGCTGCTTCTGCTGACCAGATCCTCTGCAGGAGGAGAGCACTTTAAGGCAGTAGTGGTAAGACAATCCTGAGAGAGTGTGGGAGCTGCTTCAGAGCCTGAATGTCATTGATTAAAAGCTTCAGCATATATTTTAAAAGTGGTATTAGAAGTAGCAATTTTATACACAAAACACCCATCTATGTAATAAGAGTTACTGACTGTCATTCTGCTGACCACAGCCTTCTAACTGCTTCACTGTTCTGTTAATCAGAGTAACAGAATAAAAAAAGGATGCACTTTTTAGTTTTTCAGGTTAATTTCAAACCCAAAATCAACTAAATTCCATCATGTACTATACTACTTAAGGTGATGATCAACTGTGCATCAAAGACTTTTTTTTTTCTCAACAGTATCTGGTTCATACATTTACTTAATGAACATAAGCATGAAAAGGTGCTTATTTCAGAGTAGCTGTCATAATTTCGATTTATTCTTACAGAAGCGTGGTGTTGGCACTAAGCACCTGGAACTTTTTGCTTTTCAACTTGATCCCCTGCCCAAAAGAAATGAAGAGGCCCTGTTGCAGTTCTAATTTTCTTCTGGAAAATAATACAGAAACACACTTCAAATAATTTTATTCTCTTACTCTAAATGGCTGAATGCATAAGGGAAGGACACAAGGCTTAGAGACTCTTTCCATGGATACTGTCTCTTATAATCTTTATCTAATGTCAATTACTAAATTTCCTTTGTGCTTTCCCAAACTGAGTTTACTCAGTTTGAACTTTGAACTCAGAAAGTTCAAGTTAGCATTTTAAATGCTATCAGCACAATTTAGGAAGCCCTGTGCTGCTCAGAACTCTTCTGCCCCTGCCTGGGCTGACCACTTTCTGAGCAAGGGAGAGTCTTTCCAGGAACTAGTCCTAGTACACAGCTCTTCAGGTAGTAAACTGTGGAAAACTGAGAATAGTGTTTTAATTCTTCACTGTTCATCTGTGTACCAGCATGTTTGTGTGATTAATCTTTCCCTCTGTTCAGGAAGAGGTAGGTGCAAACAGAAACAAAGCAATGGGAGAGAGGATACTTATAACAAAGTGACTCATCTCTTTTCAGCCAGTGGGCTGAGATGAAAAACAAAGGGTTTCCAAAGCCTCATGGCACGTACAACCACTGTCCTCCTTCTCTGAGGTTATTTCAAAGAACAGTAATGCATGAGAAAATCCCTAAAACTGTTTAACAGCATCTTTTGCACCATCAACTATAAGTGCACTCGGGGCTGAATACTGTTCTGACAAGCAAAACATACTAATGCACAGGATTTTAAGGTTGTGCTGGAAGATAAATGGATGGGCAGGGGCAGTTTCAGGACACTTACTCTGGAAGGTCACAGAATCCTAGAGGATGTAACAGTTCATCCATGCTCACAGGAACGTAGTTGCCCCAACAGCCTGGAAGACAGCAAATGGGCAAAATGACAATTTCAAACTGGAAGTCCACAACAAAAGTATTTGAAATATAGGATAATACGGATCAGGCTATGGAGCCAGGGGCATGGGAAATAAACTGAATGAAGGAAACTCCACATGAGAGAAATTATTTCTTTATGGCTAGACTGGTATCAAGCGTGTTGCCTACAGCTTTTGAGGGGCTGTTATAAATGCAGTGGGCTTTGCTCTGGTGCTGTAACTCAGGGAGGACTCCCATCTATCATACTTGCAAAGAAGTATAAATGTGTTTAAATATGCATGTAGTTCTATTAAGGCATTTTTATTTTGACATTTCCCCTGAGAATAAAATAATACTTTATTTGCTGTTTAGTTTAAAATATCCTTCAAGAACATAGAGTAAGTCCTATGAAAAGCTGCTTTTGTCCATTCAGATTTGGACTCTTTCAGATTTGTCTGGCAATAAACAGCTGTCATTACTGGGGTATGGGATATGATCTCAAGGTGTATGTTGTAATGGCATCCTCATTCAACTTGGGGATGAGACCTGAGCAGTGTTTTTCCCCAGAGCTCTACATTTCATTAACAGAAAGCCCTTTGCATCTGCACCAAAAAGCAGTATTAAGTGGTCCAAACAGGTCTTAAATCCAGATGATGGGGACTCAGACCATGTGGAATGTTGCTGTCTATACCTGCCAGGTATATAAAAGCTGTAAACATGTGACGTTTTCAGATCCCACATAGTAAGAGCTCCAGAATGAAAAAAATAAAAAATAATCTGTCCAGGGCTTAACACCTAGAAGACATTTGGCTTTAAAAGTTAGATTTGGAAAAGAAGTAGGAACTTCTGAAACTCTCTGTTGATTGGTCTGATAGGCAAGGAAAGCTGAAAAATGTTTTGCTACTTCTCCCTCGCTCTTTCAAAACAGCTCAGGATATCAAGTATCCAGGTTCTGGGCTGTATCAGGAAATCTGCCAGATCTCACATTTCTTCTGCTTTCAAGCCTAGTAGGAGTGATAACTACTTTTCTCAAGTCTGTTGAATGACACAGGTACAGGCTGCAGGGACACAAATAACATTCTGGCTGATGGGATTATTTCTAACCTAAATTTGGCTCTTGGTTGAGGTAGGAGGAAGAGAACTTTTATTGGCCTGAAAACAAATCTCCAAAAAGGTGCTGGACTGCAACCAAGGGGGAGGATGACAGCCTGAGGAGAACACTAGGCTTATAATTCTTTTATTTCTCATTTGCACCGTTTACAATTCTGAAAGCTACTTGTCTTGCTGGCAGGTGTCTTTCCAAGGTCAGCCAAGAAGCAGCCTTTTTAGTTTGCATTTGTGGAAGCTCTTTTTGCCTATAATAACATTTAGGGGGATGGTAGCTCCTGAAGGTAGGTCTGAACTCTTTAGAAACTGTCATGTTAGGTACCTACCTTACAGAGGTACCATGACAAGGATAAAAAGAGCATAGAAAGGAGTTGTCCTCTCCCAAATATAAAAAAAAACCCTGTAACTGGGTAATCTTATAGCGCTATGATGTGCCTAGCCCATACGAACATAGTTAATACATAACAAGGGAAGGGCCTGTGTAAGGTTAATTACTGTGCCTGAGGCACATGCATTGTCCAAAAGAGAACAGAATAGCTGGGTACCACTGGGGCTCTCAGTGAGCTAATCAAAATACACGTAGGTCAGCACTAATGTTGTGAGATTGCTCCCAGGACCTAAGATAGCCTAGGTGTCTCATTCTGTTGTCCAGTTCTTCAAGAACTATTTTAAAAAGTTACTACCATTGGTTAAAAAGTTTTGTTTTTTTTAAATGAGAAATTTATTCCACTTCAGTGAAATTCAGAAAGGTACCTTTTAATATCTGTGTCAAAATATGAAAACATAAACCAAGTTCTTTAGATTGCCAAAACTGATATTTTTAATTTTTTTTAAATTTAGTTATTTTACTGAAATTTGAAACTGTGATAAAAATTGGTATAAAAATTCAAACTCCATAACTTGTCCAAGAAGTAATTATAACTGCAAATTAAGAACTTACCCGGATATTTTTTGAATGCTCATTCTGTACCTTGACAATTTGGGAAAAGAGATGCAGTGTTCTTCATACATATTAAAGTGATGAAGGCAGAGACATTGTCTTTGCTTTCAAAATGCTCAGCATATTTTAATAAGATGGTGAAATATAGTCATAAGTGCAGGCATATTTCTTTTTCAGTTGAAAATCTTATGTTTCCATTTGAAAAAGATGAAAAATGTCTACAAAAGCCCCATAACAATTAAGCAGTAGATGTATATTTGATATTTTCATATGTGAATATCTGCATTTTTCCACACTAGAGCTAATTTGATGTGATATCAGTGGAAAGCAAACCAGACTTCTTTTGTGGTTTTGTCGTGGTTTAGCCCCAGTCAGCAACCAAGCACCACGCAGCTGCTCACTCACTCCCCCCTGGTGGGACGGGGGAGAGAATCGGAAGAGTAAAAGTGAGGCAACTCATGGTTTGAGATAAAGACAGTTTAATAGGTAAAGCAAAAGCTGCGCACAGAGGCAAAGCAAAACAAGGAATTCATTCACTGCTTCCCATGGGCAGGCAGGTGTTCAGCCGTCTCCAGGAAAGCAGGGCTCCATCACGCATAGCGGTTACTTGGGAAGACAAACGGCATCACTTCAAAACATCCCCCCTTCCTTCTTCTTCTCCAGCTTATATACTGAGCATGACGTCATATGGTATGGAATATCCCATTGGTCAGTTTGGGTCAGCTGTCCTGGCTGTGTCCCCTCCCAGCTTCTCGTGCACCCGGCAGAGCACGGGGAGCAGAAAAAGTCCTTGACCAGTGTAAGCACTACTTAGCAACAACTAAAACATCTCCACATTGTCACCACTGTTTCCAGCAAAAATCCAAACCATAGCCCCATACTAGCTACTACGAAGAAATTTAACTCTACCCCAGCTGAAACTAGGACAGGTTTTAATGACCTTTCACTCTTTTTAGATGTAAGGTGCTATTACAGAAAACAACTCACAGATACAACCCTGCAGAGTTCCCATAATACGGGCATTACGAAGTTTTCTAATTTGGGCTTTGTACATCTTCCAAGGCAGCAACTCTCAAAGTTGGTAGCTTCATTTCTGCTTAAAATTCTGGGCTCAGAAGTAAATTTCAGGTGCAGCCCCCGTTTTTTCCCATGGAGTTGTGAACTTAAAATACTCCTTATGAACCCACTGGTAACTAGTAGCTTGAAAAGTATGTTTCACTGTACATTGCTTACTTGTCTAGTGACAGAAGATGAACTACTGGTGCAGGTTGTAGAAACATATAATTTCATGTGGAATGACTCATGGGATAATTAGCATGGCTTTCTCATGGAACGTGTATTATTGACCACGTAGATCTCTTTATACTTGAAAGGTGCAGAAAAATTTTGACTTCTCAGTGAATGCTTACATATCTCAGTTGTATAAACCAGTACATATACCATCCTGCCTTTGAGAAAAGTTGTTTTTATAACGCTCTGGAAGAATTCCTAGCTCAAGACTGAGCTGAACAGTAGCTCTGCTACCTTTCTCCATCTGCTGAGACCCAGAGAAAGGGGAGAAGGAACAGGATTAGTAGGGATGGAGAAACACCAGGACAAACATTTTGGATAACATACCACCTTAAAGTCACAGTAGAAGTTCTCATTGCCAATACTACTATATTGGTGTAAAGAAGTATTTTTACCCAGTTCAAGTGACAGGTTATTGCATTAGGCACAGATGTAAGCCTGCATTACTGGAATAGTAGCACTGGCATTGCCTGTGAAGGTGTCCTTCTAAATCTCTAAGTAAAAAGCCACTTTCAGTTTTATAAAGAAAAAATGTAATTGAAAAGATTGTCTTTAATTTATTCCTTATCTTGTTCTCCGTATAATAATGTGAAACTGTTTTAACTTTTTGTAAATATTGTGCCTGGACTCAGCATTATCAAACTGCTCTACTAATTTTTGTGGTGAGGATGATTCAGTTAGTTTCATATTGGCTTTTTAAATTTTGATATATAACATATTGCAGATTAGTGAAATAAAGGAGCCAAGTAAATCTAGACATTTTAGTCAGGGGGTGAGGGGGAAGCAGACATTGGTTAAATCGTGTTTCTGAGACATAAATAACTGAAGTGGTGTTTCTGTGTTGCTTAGTTACAGTTTCTGTTTAGTTGGCAATGGAGTTCACTGAAAATATTTTAGCTTCTGCTCCTGACAGCTATAAACGTTTGTTCACTTGTAATCTTATAAACTCAAATACTGTTAAATGCATGCCTAATATACCTCCTCAAATGTGAGCAATGGCTAGCATTGCCAAGTTGCAGAGTCAACACTGAGCAGCACAGTCATACTCAGCTAATTGCAAAAGTTTTCACGGGTTGGTCCATTTCTTGTATATCATTCTATGAGTCTATGATTCTATGCAGAACAAAGTTCAAGAGCAAACACGAACAATTTGCTAGTCTGGTTGGCAGAAGTCAGGCAGTACTAATGGCCTCAGGAGACTGATGCTGACTTTATGCCAATTTCAAATCTCTGCTCAGCCCCCCCAGTTTACCAAAAAAGCTACTTTTCCTGCCAGCCACACTGATAAGGGCTACATGCAGAAGCCTGGTATATGACTAATGCTTACCAAGTGTTACAAGGCTTGAACGGAGGGAAATATGAAACCTTGTGACCCTGACTCAGAACAGCCAAACTCTGTCTGCTCTGGAGCTTCAAATAGTAAGAACGTCTCCATTTTTCACTGTGGACATATTTGGAGGTAGGGTAAGGAATGGTGATGGTTTCAGTCTTGTTCATGTTAAGCTGCAAAATATTCACAAAAATAATTGTAGAAAAAGCTATTCTTAACTCTTCTGGGAAGAACTAATCTTCAGAGACTGAAGACAACCCTCAGATTGAAGCTCAAGTGATGTCTTGGATTTAAATGCAGTTGGGAGTCTTAAAGTAACTGGTAGAAAAAAGACTTGGTTGTATTGTCAGCTGAAGTAACTTCAGAGTAGGTGCAGGAACACAAAATGTAAATGGAGCAATCGGATCCATTTACAACATATAGGCAAAAATGTTGTATTATCATGAGGGGTTGAATGACATACCGCACATCACATGTTGTCAGAACTAAAATATCTTTGGAATTTTAAAAGTTCTTGGTGAGAGTTCCACGACTCAAGGGGTTGTATTCAATGCAGTGCAATTCCATGAGATCCTATTTTGAAAATTAAAGAGGGACTAATCATAGTGTTTAAAATTAGTAGTAGCTTATCTTGAAAGGATCATATGATCACATTTTTATCTTCAAATGGAAACAGTGAGAACTACTTAAATACATACAGTTGGTGAACTTGTGGCCGAGACAAACAATTATAACAACATTCTCTAACTTTCTGGGAGTATGAATCATCTTTCACACAGTTTTACATGGTAAAATAAGTAATGAGAAAGTCAGTATTTTTTTTTTTTTAAACACATTATTTATCCTGCAGGGAAAGCTCAGAAACTGCGACTACACGATCTCATAAAACTAGAGGGGAAGAATAATGAACAGGTACAATAGATTACAGCCCATTAATCAGTGGCTGATAGAGTCTTTTACAACAAAATTTGGTAGGAACCATCATATGGTATTTCGTGTGGGGAATCATTATGACAGACATATTAAAAACATCAATGAAAAATAGCACCAATTCCCCCTTACACAAACTGAGTCATCCCAAGTCAGTGTTACTACTCCTGAAACCATGTGTTTATATCCACACTAGAGGATGCCTGCAACCTCACTGCATTTTTTTTTCCCCTGAAATGTCAATATATGCTTCTTTCACTATCCTGAATGCATAGGTAGTTTTAAAAAGAAAAATATTAAAGGATCAGTACGCTGTGTAGGAAATACTAGTAACAATTCACTATGATTGTTCAGTTCAAGTTCAGTTCAATTGTTTTGTCATATGTCAGCCTGATAGTTGTTGGTTTTGTGCATCTTGTTGGCTTCTTTGAAACTACCAACCAGGGAAACCCTAATCATTGTGTACCATCTTTACAGAATGGGTGCTTATGCTATTGTTAGAGGTCACTAATAATTTCAGTGAGAAATTATTTATTTATGAAATTAAATAACATTAATTTCTACAAATATGCTTACAATCACTGACAAAACATAAGTTTACTGTCTGTAGTACCTTTCAGGTTTAGCCTTAATAAGTTGGTTAATAGTGTTGAGGCTTACTGTTGTTACTTTTTAGACCATCACCTTTATAATGTTACGACAATAAAAACCTGAAAAGAAATTACAAAAAGAATAGGAATGACATCTGTAATCACATAAAAACCTCAGCATACACATATTTGACTGTCCTGGTTCCACTGGAATCCAGGGAATTCTCAAATGCTCTAATGCTACAAATGTATAAACATTTTCAGAAAAGAACATAAAATGTTAATTAGTTTCTGTGTGCTTTTTGAAATGATTTGTAGATCCTCTTTAACAGCATCTAAAATGATAAGTAAAGTAACAGTGTTTGGCTTAGAATAATCTAGGAATACACTTCTATTGCCCATATATTTAAACCAGATAATTATTTCCTAGATCTATATTTTTCCAGATTCTTTTTCCTTGTTTCCATGTCAATTGCAAAAGTGTAGTCTTATGCTGAAAGGCTTTCTAATCCTGCTCTTGGAGGCAGGAAAGAAGGTTGGGTTTTTTCTGTTGATTATTAAGTCAGAACATTTCTGGTGACAGACAAAGCCTCCCTTACCTCCAGCAACCTATTGTCCAGCAGCTTGTGAGCTGACAGTTTTATCTATCTTCACACAAAGTCTGATGTAGTTTTATCTAACTACTCCAGTTCATTTTTATAGCTCCAGATTTGCTAGTTTTATCAGAAATTGAACAAGCCCTCTTTCATGAATTAAGAAATTTATTTTCAGATACTTTGTTTTGAAGAGGATTTCTGGAATTCTCAACGTAAGCTTTTCAACACATTTCTCAGTCAGATGGTCTTTTCATTTCTGGTTTGATCCATTGCTGTGCAGTTCACTTAAAAGTATTTATTCCTCTGTCTACTGTCTGGAAAGCTAAATTTAATTATATTCATAGAGTGAAGAATAAAAGCATGGACCATGCACACTGGTGAACGTAATTCACTTTGCAAATTATTTTTATGGTAATGTTGGAGAAGGTAGCAGGTATTCACTTTGCAGTGGTAGGAATAAGGAGAACACTGTTTCTTGCAGTGGAATATTAAACAGCAAAAACATTGAGAATTATAGTAACGATCTTTCTACAAAGCACTACTAAGGTCACTTGGCTGATAAGGTCACTTGGCTACACTTCTGAACTAATTCACATTCAGTTCCTTTCTAATTTAATTTATGAGAAATCTAAATTGCTGTTGTTAAGATTGCATACAAATCCTACTTCATGCACCATAAAGAGATAAATAGTTTTGGTTAAAACTAAAATTAGAACAATAAAAATGCCCAAACCAAAAAGCAATAGTTAAAATTTCTAAGTCAAGGCACAGTAAAATTTTAAGGAAAACAGAAGGAAAGTATTATCAGAAGAGATACAAATCTCATAAGCTTGCACTACAAATGAAGACAAGTGAAGCACAAAAACATTGCTTTCAAATCCCTCTTGTATAGTGTCTTATAATTGAGATATCTGCTATGGCATAAAATATTCTGCCAGAAAATGAGCATAATTTTCATAAACTATGCTTTTGGAATAATTGAAAATATAGAGTACATTAGAGCATAATATTAGTTAATCTGATTTCATGTTGTAGCAGTTGCAAGTGCAGAAGTGTAATGCAACAGTACAATTTATATGAAGCACATTAATCCTCTCAGGGTGCTTATTAATAGTACAAAAATGCTGGCAATTTTTGGACCTACAAAGTGAATGTGTTTGTATTTCTTGTACCTGGCAGCCTTAGGGAGATGGATTGCAGATCCCATTCCACTTTCTCCAAAACCCCATGCAAGACAGTGATGAGCAATGCTGTCTCCATGTCCGATGTTTAGGGTCTACAACATCTACAGGGCCACTTCTGCATCACTTCTATGTGCGTAACATCTATATTCTGCTACTACTCCAATCTCACTTGGGTTAATGGCAAAAATTCTGTGTCCCTGAGAGCTTTTTATTGGGCTCTTGGCACCATATGGAAGCAGTGCTACTAGCTTGGTGCTGCTAGCCCTGTCAGACTGCCATTGCACACTTTCTTCCCAGAAGTATCTGTATAAAACCAAAGCTTCCAAGATTTTCTTCTTCCTGTGCCCCACCCAGCTGTTAGCTTTAAATAATATCTTATAGATAAACTTATATGGTCAAATAGGAGATTTGGTTCCTGTGTCAGCTAGGAACACATAACAGGTCTGTGAACATAAGTAGCTCTGGGAAGGATGGCTGACTGCCTGCTGGAGTGCTTTTTAATATTGAGGCTATTGCATTACTAAAGTACATAGTTAATAGAGTTGGATGCTTTTCACTCAATATCTCCACTAAGTATAACTGTATTAAGTCTTCTAGATTCACCAGTGAACAAAGGTAAGAGCCTTACCTTATAAGTAACTAAGGTTACTACTCCACTACTGCCTAAGTCTGGAACTTATACATACTTGAAGCATTAATACTAAAACCCAAGCATGTCCCCAAAACGAGGCTGTATCATAACACCAGTGTATGTGCACTTAATTGCCAGTGGTAACAATGTGACATCAAATATTTTCTTTGTAAAGAACAGTACAAATAAGATAATGCCTGAAAATGTTTTGGAAGGAAGTGGCACTACAGCATTTTTATATTAGTTTGATCTCACACCATGCTGTCCCTCCTCTCCTTCTTGTCCAATACTATTTTAGCAATATTCAAAGTTTTTAAAAGATCAGGCCAGAAAACAAGAGCCAGGACTTGATTCTCATACTACTCGCAAATGGCAGCTGTAGGGCAAACACAAAATGTCAAGTGATATCAATCAGTGCCTTTTTTCCTACTGAAAAGACTCTTTCTGTATTCACATGGGGTAAACTCAAAGGAAAAGTACATAAAAATGCATTTTCTCTTCATAGGATTCCTTTGGCATGGATAAGAAGTATTTAAAGTACAGCAGATGTGTTTCTGCTGTAGAATGGAAATGAAGTCTTTTATAACATCTGTTTAAATAGTTTTACTTCAATACATATATTACTGTAATTGGACAGTGGCATGTTATCCTCACGGTCTTCTTTCCCAGAGGGAAACAAGCCCTACGTCAGTTTCAAATATTTAAATGTTTTACAAGATTATAATAAGATGACATAATATTTCTTGGCTTATTGAGGGCAAAACAAAAAATGCCTTAACAAATGAAACTGTATGATATGCATATTTCCCTAGTTTGTCTGCTAGTAAATATTAACTGAAGCATTTTTGGTGGATTTGTGTAATATGTTCTCAACAGAAGGATACTGTAACCTCATCTCTTCCATAGAGGAGAAAGCCTAGAATATATCAGTCCCTCTGCCAAAGTGAAACGAGATGGATTAGTCAGAGGCAATGTGTGCTTGTACAATGTACATCCCTCAACACTCAAAAACCTTAGCTGAAAACCTAAAATCTTCTATGTAAACAAGACTCAAAAAGACCAACAATAGCAGTGAATCAGCACTTTCCTTATTTAAGTTTTCCAGGGATCATGCTGCAACAGAAGGAAATGTGTAGTATCTGTACCAGTATCAACAGTGATCCACCCTAAAAAATTTATCAGGTTGTGTAACAGGCTCACACATGACAAAATTCCCCAAACCTTTTAATTACATTGCTTAGAAACTGTTCTGGCAAAGGTGGGCTAACAAACTACTGCTATTTTGAGGGCCTAAATTACTAAGGAAAGCAAACAGAGGTACTTTTATGAGCTTCTCTTTTGAGAGCTCTGCTAAGGAGGTAAGGGAGAAGGATGGGTGCATGTGCTTCTGAAAAATGGCAGTGGGTGACAATGTTTTTTGATCAGCACATGGCTCATAAATTGAGCAATTTTAGCCCTCATGCTGGGGCTGTGCCGCATAACCATCCTTGAGGACTATGGCAACATGAGGGCTGTTGGATATTTTAAATATCCAGTGAGGGCTGGAAGTATGTCAAGAAGGTCGGCTGAGGGCAATATTGCTGGGCTGTACTGAGATCTAGCCCATTCCCATCCTGCTGTGAAGTAAAAGGATCACAGGGAATCCTGGAGTGAACTATCCCTAGAGATCCTCTTCCATCCTAGCCCTCTGAGGTACACAGCAGGTTCATTTTTATGCCTCTTGACTAGAGGAAATATTTACATGCGGTAAGGAAAGCTGGCCACACTTGATGGTCACAAATTATTTGTATCTGAACAATATTCAAACTGAGAAGTCAAGCACTCAAAATCTAGGAAATGACTGGATTAAAATAATCTATGGCCAACTTGTACATATTATGAAGTTATTTATGATCAGATTCCCCCTTTTTTTTCATGAGGATGCTTCTTTCATGCAGTAAACAAATGGACTATGCTTCCCCAAATAACTTTGCTTTCTGTGTTCATCATGTCTTGTGTTTAATTTAATAGTCTGTTCAGCCAATATCATGACCACAAGGTTAATGATAGCTTTATGAGGTTTTCGCTGTGCTCAACACTGTAGAATCAAGGTGTTATTCAAATATTATTAACTTTCCCAACAGTGCTGAGAAATACGGAGATATCACTGTTATTCCCTCTTTTCAGATGGCTCAGTAGGATGGACTTAAAGACTTGAGCTCCAGCTTCTCTTAGAGAAACATCTTACATGTGTGTTGTCTCACTGGAAAAAAACCCAAAACCTGGATAGGTTTTCATAAAGGACATTTTTTCACATCTCAGGTCCCTGTTTGAGACCAGGAACACAATAAAGGTGCTTAAAGAAAAGGTCACTAGAATGTTCACAGTAGCCGAGCAATGTATATATCCTAAGCTGTGTGGGTGACTGAATGGCATTGGCTGAGGCTTTCTGACAGAAGGTAGACCCCAAACATGGAAAAATTCATTTTAAGAGCTTAAAATTCGACAAACCCATAAACGTCTGAAAAGACGACCCAAGTGTGAGACATGTAAAGCAACCTTAATTTTATCACCAGCGTGATAAAATAGCTCTGGCATTACTGGCCACAGGAAGTCTGGCAGGTGAGGTCCCAGAATTCTTCCTCCAGTCCCACTTCCTTTTCCACCTCCCATGGCTGGAATGCTCCAACAATGAAGTTTAAGCTTTCTAGGAATAGTCATCTAAAACAAACTCACGGAGTATTGCTTTTCCACGGGTATTTGACTGTGCAGGCCTTAACCTGTGAACTAAAATGCATTTCAAGGTCCAAGCTTGGAATAATGAAAGATCTATTTCTCATATATGTTTTATATCTTTTTTTTTTTTACATGAGCCAGCAAAGCACCCTTGTAGCACAGAAAGCCAGCAGCATTCTGGGTTGAATTAGGGAGAGTATGGCCAGCACATCAAAGATGCATTATTCTCCTCTACCCAGCACTGATGAGGCCACATCTGGAGGGCTGTGTCCAGTTCAGGCCTCCCCAGACAAAACATGGACTTACAAGGAACAGCCCAAGAAAGGGCAATGAAGATGATTAAGGGACTAGAGCATCTGATATATGGGAAGAGGCTGAGAGAGCTGGGACTGATTAGCCTGGGGAAGAGAAGACTCAGGGTGGATCTTATCAATATTTATAAATACTTAATGGGGGTTGGAATAAGGAAGACAAAGACAAACTCCTCTCAGGGATGTGCAGAGACAGAACACGAGACAACAGGCACAAATTGAAGTGTAGGAAATTTCACTCGAATGTTAACAAAACCCATAAAACTACTGTAACAGTGATTAAATAATGGAACAGGTTATACTGAATAGAAATAGAATGGAACGCAAACCAGAAAATGTCAAAAAAGTTAATATGGACTGAATCCCTGCCCTGCCAGGAGCAAGTTGTGGCTATAGGAGGATAATACAAGATGCCAGCAATTGTGGAATATTTTGTTTCTTCTCTTTCCCTTTTCAGGAACACTTCCAAATACCCGATAGTTGATGAGCCATTAGGTCAATGAGGAGGTGCTTCCTCACTGCATTTCTTGGCTGCTTCTAGAAGCCCAACTTCTGCTTAGTATCTAAGAGGTCTTTGCTGTTACTTCCCCTCTGGTAACCTCATTTTTTCTTTATCTGCATGGAGTTTTCTGAATGAGATTCTTCTCCATGGTCCTTGAGAAATTCAGATCCTGTACAAATTTGGCATCAATGAACTTCTGACCCACCAATCTTTTTCTTTCCAGTCTGATGCTTACCTCTTACCCTCTT
The DNA here is from genome assembly GCF_949628215.1 of Phalacrocorax aristotelis. Taxonomy (NCBI): domain Eukaryota; kingdom Metazoa; phylum Chordata; class Aves; order Suliformes; family Phalacrocoracidae; genus Phalacrocorax; species Phalacrocorax aristotelis. The sequence goes on from NC_134280.1 coordinate 24,041,125, forward strand.
TTTGTGCCAGCCTCTCATTTGATTTTTTCTTAGCTTTAGTTTATCTATCCTTACCATCTTTCCACTATGAAAGAAGCATTAGAAAAATGGTCACTTCAAGATAATTTTAAAGCTGCTGTCAGGCATGAATGGTGCTAATTTCAGGGGACAAGTGAGAATCTGAAATGCAGAGTCTTTCTTCCATCAGGAAAACAGAGAACACTGAAGGCAACAGAGCATCTCTGTAAAGACTTGCTGTACATTGTACAGTCTCAGCTTAAAGTTTTCAGATTTGTGTATCTTTTCTCTAGAACCAGTATGACTCATATGTGAAAAAACCACCATGCTTCAAACTAGGTGTTTATTGGTTTTATGCTACTGTCATGTCATTAACATATTTTTATTCCATCCGGGTCTCCTCTTGTTGTTTCTACACACATGAGGTAGCACCTCATGATTGCTGTTTGACTATGGTGCTCCTGTAGCTGGGTTTCCTGTTACACAACTCAACAGTCTGGTTTTTAACCAACAAATGCCACCTGCCAGGATGCAGTCCACAGCCATTTCCTTCTGCACTCATCAATTGGTTAATCTTTTTTTCTCAGCCAGAATACATTATTAGGGCTACCTATGCTGTATTCAGCTCTCTCTTTAGCCATTTGGTCTGAAATATTTGCATGTATAGACCTGCAAGTAAATTTATAGTAAGGTGTATTTTCAAAGCTGTAAAAAGGAGGCTATCATATGTATAGAACTATAGCTGTAAGAAGCTAAAAGGCGGCTATAACATATACATAATCTGAGGTGTACTGTGCCATTTTTACCACATAAATAAATGATTGAATTTGTCTTTCTTGTTTCATTTGCCTAATTTCATTATTTGTTTTTTTTTACGGGTGTGTGTTGGTGCCCCCAGCAGGCTCTCAGAAAAACTAAATCTGTAACCCTGTGAACCAAACCTGATGAAAGAATTGTTTACCGTGTTGTGATGAATAGAATAGCTGCATTGAATGCATATGAAGCTGCGCAATGAATTACTATATAAATCTGTTGTCATGTGCAAATGTGTCATGTATGATCTTTACCTCTAACAGGCGATACTGCATTGTACAAGTAAATATGAAGCCCTGAATGCTTTCATTAGAGTACTCCTACGATGCTAATTACAATCCTGCCTTTAGAGTAGTGAAGAACACCTATGTAAACTGGACAGTCTTAGACTTACTGAATGTCACTGACTTTCATTGATTGTATTTATGAAATGATTACTTGCACTGAAATAATTTGCAGGTTTTATCTGAGTTCACTTTACAGAACTGGACTCATAGTTGTCTCTCTCCTTGACTGAAAGAATTTGCAAAAACTAGAATTCGCAGAAAATAATTAAAAGACTTTTTCCTTTATTCACTGCAGATCACAAGCCATTATTTCATGTAAGGTCTAATTAAATTACATGTCCCAGCTATATAGGACTCATTGACAAAACTTTTTAGAAGTGTTTATCTTATGGTATGGATAATATTTTACAGATCCCACTTCTACAAACAAGGAATCAGTGGGCCAGCTAAGGTTGCTCACTTCTATTTAAAAAAAACCAAGCATTGGGAGCTAGAGAGGGAAGGCTATTGAAATCACCTATGAACCACAGGACAGGATTTTTATTTTCCAGGAATCTAAGTACCATGTCCCTTTTTCACTTGAAAACCTCTTAATTCTAAGGAGAGGTGTGGTACTCACAAAAATAGAAGTCTCTACTACTGAGAGGTTGTTTCATGAATTATCATGAAGGAGCTCAGGGGGACTGCGGTCAACTGATTTTATGCCACACATCTCATGAATAATACAAAAATAGACATAAATAGAAGAATCTCGACATTGCATCAGAGCTTTGTTTTTCAAGTACCTATGCATCAATACAAAAATGTAATTGTAAAAAGAATTATAAATAGATATATTTGATTTCTGGAACTGATTTCTAGGAGAAATGGGGAACAGACTTTAGGAAGAATACATTTCCTATAGTGATTATGTAAGGTTAAAAATGAAATCTGTTTGAATTTATTATGGAAAGATGAATTATTATGAAAATAAGTGACCTAAGGAGGATCACCTTATACCCATTACAAATGTTCTTGCTGAGCTATCGTCTATGAGGACATAGCAACCACAAAGATGTTTAATGGGGTACCTTGCTCCTAGGAATTCCCAGGCTTTCCCTTAGACTCTACACAGCAAAATGATGAAAATTAGTTATTTCCTAATAACAAATTATGATAGCCTAATGGCTTCAGTAGCAGCTGTAGCGAACTTAGAGGCAGACCATGTACTAGTGCTCTTCCTGCCCTATCTAGTGGAGAGAGCTGACACTAAGTTGTGAAGATAAAACTTGGCCCGAATAGTTAAAAATGTGTTCATCCGGCTCTGCAGCTAAAGAAAACCACCTTTCCTTTCAGCCTCTGATGAAAATTTATGATTGTTGAAATACAGCAAAGCTGGCAAGGAAGGATAAAGGAATAAGGAATTATACATATAGACAATAAGAATGTAATTTGCTATTGTACCTTGGGTGAAAGAATGAGTGAATAATTACAATCCAATGATTAATTTCATTAGCCATGGTAAGTTAAGTATGTCCCAGAGCAAGTGAGACATTTGAGCTGACAGTGCAGTGTGGATAAGGTACAGCGGAGTTTCTAAGTGCATGCTTTTGTGTTATAAATGAACACTTGTAGGGTCACGTCAGGCCCAGAGGCAGCACAGATGCTTTGAGACAGTGGGGACCTGAAATAATGTACCTGTCAGGCCCTTTTGGATGTGTGGAGAGACAGCCTAGCACTCCATGAACCCTATTTCTATGACTAGGCATAAAGACAGACCTTCTTGACCATGTCTGTGATTCAGCCCAGCTGATCAGTTTGATTCGGGTTCGTTAAGAATCGCTGATATGTCTGCCCCGTACTCACAGAGTAAGGAGCATGATGGCAGGCTCTGTGGGTCTAGTGTGGCACTAAGTTCTACTGCCTCCTGAATGTTGTACCGAAAAGAGACATAGCACAGTCTGAGTCCCAGCCTGCCTTGTATCTTTGGCAACTGCAAAGTATTTTTCTGATATTTATAATCTTGAAATTCCGTATGTTGTCCTGACTTGTGCATACAAAGTTCTGTTTAAACCCAGTATGTTGATGTGCCTGTAGATCTAAACTCTAATAAATTAAAAGAACATTTATGTAAAGTATTGCATCTTCAAAGAACTATACTTCATCAGCTAATTAATCTTCACAATACTCTTGTGACTATGTTAGAATTTGTTGTTTATTTATTTCAATAGACTTCCATTTTCCTGTGAAATATGATTCTGAGACTCTGCCTTCCGTTCTCAGCCTATCTACCTAGGTTTTGACATAACTGGGGAAGTGGATTAAATATAATATCCCTATTCATACCTTCTCCTGCTCATCTAGTTTTGTAAGACTGGAAGAATTCGACAAAAATCCTATGGGTAAAACCCCTATTCAAAAGAAAGTCATTAAAGTAAAAATGTGAAACCGTCATGTACCCATAATGCTGTCAACATTAATAATTTGAAGCGTATTTCTTACTGTGTGGTTTCTCTGAGTCTTTTTGGAATTAATCTCAGGATACGGTCTCAGATTTCAGGTGTGCAAATCAAATGACCATCTGTTCAAAATGCAGCTCCACAGAAAGGCTTTGATATTGGTCATCAAACAGAAAAAATGTTTATAGCACTTCTGTGCAACATGCTGCTAAGCCTGTGCCAAGTAATAATACAAAAGGTGATTGCTGCACCGTGTTTTCTTAATGAGAAACAGTATTACAGACTCATTGTAATTCATGCTATGAATCTGAGAGTATTTTATTTCAAGGAGTATAAACTCATACAATCCTCATGTGTTGGCCCTCACTATGATATGGACAATGCTTTTATTTTATGCTCATTAGGAAGGACAACTTTGTATAAGGACGGGTAAAATGATGCAGAATACAGCACTATATGTAGTGAATAAGCAATCCTTTACTCTTCAGAAAATCTGCATAACTAGTAAGGTACATATAAAATTGGACATAAGCTGTTAAGTCCAGTTACCTCTTTTACTTTCAGGAATTTAGGAAACAGTTCTGGTCCTGCTGAACACAACAGCAAACTGCCAACTAATTTTAAAGATCCCAGAATCTGAACTTTATTGATTTACATAAACATCAGCTCAGCTGTGTTTTCTCCACCTTGCACCTGTGTTCATGCTATAACTTCTATATAGGACACAGTATGTTTTCTTTCCAGGCTATCTGAATCTCATTTGTATCTCTCTTGTTGTTGGCAACACTGAGACCTTCTCCAGAATATCATGGTAGGGCTAGCATGAGAAGCTAGCCCTACCATGACACACTAGCATGAGAAGTGTGGTGGAAGGATTTCCTGAATGATGGGGGAAAGCTTTGTGGTGCCATGGAATTTCTGAATAAGGTGCTTTGAAGGGAACTGGGGAGTTGTCCTGAATTAGTGAGGAGAGGAGCAAGAAAGAGATAGACCAGGGAATGATGCAGGAAGTTAATTTGAGAAGGAAGTCCTTACTTGTTCTAAAAAGGCCTGTGCTGGGTTTAAGGATTAGCATTGGAAAGGAGAATCAATATGTTGCTTGTAGGCTTTACAGGACAGTTTTATTAATATATGCGTTGGTTTGAAGTTTGTACATCATCACATCTTTTGCAGCCCTCACAGTATACAAATTCCAAAAGAACTCATATGCAGGTTTCTTTGTCTTTATTCCACTATATCCCAATTACTTCTCTGAAGTCAGTAGGTGTTGTGTATGTACAAATGCTAACACATTTTGGTTCCTACAACTGTAACCACACAGAACGTGGCACTGCTGGATTCCGAACATGCATCATAGTTCTGTCAGTCTTGATTTAACTTCCAGGACTTATGATTGATACATCAGTTTAAACTATTGTTTGAGGTAGAATTTCTGTGCTCACTCACTTATGCTAATTAATTTGCCTTCCATATAGCAACACAAAACACACTTAAAATCAGCTTAAGTGAAAACTTGACATTCCTCTCGCAAGAGGGAATCTCAAATGTTTTAAAGCTGCTGGAGCTGGCCATATCTTACCCTGTATCCCTGTTGTATTTTAGGGACAAAGGATTGTAGCCGATGTCTTGTGCTATCAATTAGATTCAGTACAGTGGGGCTGAACTGGAACAGTCCTGAGGCTGAGCAATACTTCAACAGACATAGGAATCAGGGGAGTACATTGGTGGCTGTAAGCCAGCTGTTTCCCCTAGGTAGTCTCTTGAACACAGATGGCCAGAACTGAGGACTGAGCTTCTGGGGTTTTGTGTGAGTTTGCTCTGAAATTAAATTGCTTTAGTTTGCTAGCCACTGTGATGCCAATGGGCAGATTATAGATTCTGTGTCCACTAATTCCTCACTATATCATAACTGCAATTTCATTAGTATGGAGTATTATACATATATATATGTATATATATGTATACTTATATATTATACATATACAGCATCCAAAACTGCTGTAGAAAATAGGGTAACCCCTACTGTTTAACAGTATTATTGCAGTTGCTTGAAACTTCTTAAAGTTCTTGATATAATTAGTGGTGTAAAGAGGTTTCCACAGTAGCCCTCTTTTATACCCTACTACTGTGTAATGCACACCTTAGTAAATACATTTAGTAATTTTTTTCAAGCTCTAACAACTACCATTTGGTCTTTTGGTCCAAGTTTTTCATAGCAAGTTCCTGTTTCAGGGAATTTATTTTTTTATAGAAGATTTTAGCAAGAGCTCTTTGGCTGTATTTGAATAAAAAAGTGATGGAATAAGTATTTGTATTGGTAAGAACAAGCAAAGAAATAGTCAGGGTATGAAATTCAACGTGATCTGCTTTATGTACCATAATGCAAACAACAGTTTGGACCCTACACTTTCTGATACTTAGTCTTCCAGGCACAGGATAACTTGAAGGCTGACTGATTTCTGGTTTTCTGTGGCTAAAGGGCTTCTGCATGGCCCTGTCACTCCTTTGTAAACTGTGGAAAGTTAAAAGGCCAGTTGATCTTATACCTCAGCTGGCAAATCTCCATTTCCCAGCAGCAATCTCCTTTGAAAGCAGCTGCCATCCCAAATTTTTGGCTGCATAATCAAGTCTCAGAAATTAGATTGTAAAAAGTCCCATTAGCCTTCAGTTCAACAGGGAGAAATTAAATCTGAAACATTATTGTGGAGTTCCACAAATGCTGAAAAAGAAGGATGTGTTTCTGAAAAAGATATCTTCACACCACCAGTCATTTTAATGATGCATAATCCCTTATGTTTTCTCAGGTGAAACTTCACAAAAGGTGTAGTAGAACACATGTGTAGATATAGGTGAGGCTGAGCATAAGTGCGTTTTTGGTCATTAGCAATCCTGGGTCTCAAATATCTTTTGGGTCACCTCTTTTTCATAACAGTGTGTAACTTAGAAAAGTAATGAAGAATGGGCACTATGAAGAACCAAGAGGAGATATGGTCCTTAAACTAATGAAGTGTGTTTCAGCGTTTTCCTTCTAGCATATGCACTTAATCACAGGTGAATGGGCACTAGACCCCATTAACATGAGGCCAGTGTTCTCAAATGATGTTTCCTAGGCTTGTTGTGTTCTGAATTCCTAAGAGTCACAGGATAATCTGCATTCTATTTGACTTGTCATGTGAGAGACACATTGCTTATTTGGCACCTTTCACCTCTGGAGAACGTGCACTGAGCTGGGGTCCAGGATTTCTGATTTCTGTAGTCAGGAGCTCCTGACAATTCTGTGCGGTTTGGAGACCCTTTGGTTGACACAGGCTGATCTCTGAACCAATTAAATATTTATTCCCTGCTTCCTAAGTTTCTCTGAGAAGTTTCGCTCATGTCTTAATCAGAAAGCTACATGACTACTAATAATCCAACCGCCAGAGGTATATTTTGGCTGCCTTGCTCTAATTACTCTGTAATTGAAACACTTCTGAATGAAGTATGGCTATACCCAGGGTTCCTAGCCCACTCTGGGCCTACCTAGCTTGCACAATCCACAAAGTGTTAAACTCTTGTATAATAGTTACTCCACAAAAGGGTACACCTCTGAGTGATGTCTGCTACAGGCAGGCATTTGAGCAACATCCCCTTCGTGCCTACAGGCACTGCATTTTCTGCATTGGTAACTGCAGAGGGCTGTCCCAGGACGGGTAGGTTGCTTGGTCAAGGGCAGGTTCATGACCGCTGACAAAGATTGTCACAAGTTGCATCCCAGGATAGCATTCCAAAGGTCTTGAGTTTTCAAGCTAAAGCTATTTTCTGCTAGCCATCTGCTTACCAAAGAAATAACCCTGCTTGCTGCCTTTTATGGAGGCCTACCCTGTCCTCTAGCAGTGGGGTCATTAAGCATTATATGGATGGAAGAGGTCTTGACAGGGGTGGCTTGACTGAGCACTGAGCAGTTGCGGCACTGTGGTTTTGCTGACTGAGCTACACTGTTGCTATGTACAAAACTCCTGGTACTGGTAAGGGTATTGCAGTTTGTGTCAGTGAAACAGCCTGTGAGAAAAGATAAAGGCCTTCAGCTACGAGTCATTTCCAGGCTCCTTCTCAGGCCTGATGCCAGTTAAGAGAACAGAGCATCTACTGCAGCTTAAACTGGGTTGACGGGAGAAAGGGCAGTAAGAGCTGCCTTGTGCAATTGCTCTGGAAGGAAAACTGAAATTATGTGGAAGAATGTGATGAATGTTTTATAATGTACGTACAAAATTAGCGAGCTTTATTGATTAATCTGTAATGTACATATTATATTATAAATCATTAATTTGATAATTTAGAGTTTCTTACATTTGAAGCTCTTGTTCTGTTGGCTCCCAAACACTCAGATATTGAAGAACGAACAGCATTGATTTTTCTCAGGTAGATTGATTGCTTAGATGCAAGAATATCTCTTTTTTTTCCCTCACGGACTATAGCAAAGGAAGAGCTGCAGCTTTGATCTCACTGACTGGTAGCCTCTTCTATTCCTCTGGCATAAACTTTAATTTTTTTAAGGCAAAATGAAAGAATTGGCTTTTCTGGCATTCTCCTCTGCTATGCCAATTTCTTAGCTGTATCCTTTTAGCAAAAGGGATTTTTATATTTCCTTAGATTTTTCATCATACTGTTCAGTATCCTGATGTTAACATTTATTTCTGTTAAAGTGCTGAAGAAGCTGTGGCAGCAATAAGGCTGTTAAAAGGTAGATGTGAAATGTGAAGTAGCACATGTATGTGACAAAATTATGCTTGGCACAGCAAAAGAGATTAGAACAGAGGGCAGAGAAGGTAGCCCATGGAGGACTGTAAAAGGCACTGGCAAATTAACAGCATCTGAATTAATAATTTGTGTCTATCCATGCTGTAAAGCAGAGAGGAGTTATAAGCCTGAAGGAAGGCACAGTTTGAGTTTACTTTGCTATAATCTACAGGTAACCCCAAATATTGTGCTGAGATTTCTGTAGCTTCCTACCCTTCTCCCGTGCTACTCAAGGCAGGTTGTGTCGACTGTAAGCTGAAGCTTATGGTTATACACAGATTACTTCGTGCTTGACAAACCTGGTGGCCTTCTACGACAAAGTGACTTGCCTGGTTGACATGGGGCGGGCAGTGGACATTGTCTACCTGGACTTCTCCAAGGCCTTTGATACGGTCCCCCACAGTCTCCTCCTGGAGAAATTAATGCGTTACGGCCTAGACAAGTGGTCTGCGCAGTGGGTGGGGAACTGGCTGACAGGCCGCACCCAAAGGGTGGTGGTAAATAGCTCTTTCTCAAACTGGCAGCCTGTCACTAGTGGAGTCCCCCAGGGATCGATATTGGGCCCAATGTTATTCAGCATCATTATAATTGATCTGGATAACGGCATCAAGTGTAGCCTGATGAAGCTTGCTGATGACACCAAGTTGTGTGGGGACATAGACACTCCAGAAGGGAGAGCTGCTCTGCTGGGAGATCTGGATAGGCTGGAGGAGTGGGCCAGCAAGAACGTTATGAAGTTCAACAAGGAGAAGTGTAAGGTCATGCACCTGGGAAAACATAATCCAGGAGTGCAGCACAGACCGGGATCCACATGGCTGGAGAGCAGCTCTGTGGAAGGGACCTGGGGGTCCTGGTGGACAGAAAGCTCAACATGAGCAAACAGTGTGCTGCTGCGGCCAAGAAGGACAACAGGATGCTGGGTTGCATCAAAAAGGGCATTGCCAGCAGAGATCAAGAAGTCATTATCCCACTCTACTCAGCGCTTGTCTGGCCACACCTGGAGTACTGTGTACAGTTCTGGTCCCCGCTATACAAAAAGGATGTGGACAAGCTGGAAGGGGTCCAGAGAAGGACCACCAAGATGATCAGAGGACTGGGAAGCCTGCCATACGAGGATAGGCTGGGAGAGCTGGGCTTGTTCAGCCTTGAGAAAAGGAGGCTCAGAGGGGATCTCATCACCGTGTACCAGAACTTATGGGGCAGCTACAAAGAAGATGGAGACTCCCTTTTTACACGGAGTCACATGGAGAGGACAAGGGGGAATGGACACAAGTTGCTCTTGGGGAGATTCCGATTGGACACCAGAGGGAAATTTTTCACACTGAGGACAGTCAATCATTGGAATAATCTCCCCAGGGAAGTGGTTGACTCGGCCATGTTGGACACCTTTAAGAGTCGTCTGGACAGGGTGCTGGGCCATCTTGTTTAGACTGTGCTCTTCCCAGAAAGGTTGGACTAGATGATCCCTGAGGTCCCTTCCAACCTGAGATTCTGTGATTTTGTGACTCTGTGATACTTAGGAAGATACGATCTAGATCCTGAAACAAATTTTGTAGAAAATATTTCACATAGAACTTTGCAAAATGGGGACACCTGCTGCTCTGCATTCCTTCCTCTGCTCATCACTTTTCAAATCATGTATGCAATAGCATCCTTAAAAAACCTGCATCTTGCAGGCCATGCTATCACAACAGAAGGGTGTATATGGTTTTAACTGTATACTAGACTTACCTTTCTCATGCTGTGTGTTGAGTTCCTTCCAACTCTTAAATCCTATCCACAGGCTGTACTGCCCAGCTCACTTTTCACCTACAGTAAACCAGATCCTTTTGGACACAGTTTAGTTTCATGGGCGATGACAGGATTGACAGCAGGCTGGAGGAAGGCTTCCAAAGAATTTCTGAAATGTGGACTGCACCTTACTGCCGCTCAGCTACTGTGGGTTTACTACTGGGGGGAGAGACACACAGCGCTCTGGAGAGCTGCTAAAATACTGCCGCGCTGCTTATAATTAAAACCCTTGTACTTCCACCCCCCCCCGCCCCAAACCCAGTCAAGGACATCTCTGGTGGAGCAAGGGCTCCAGTATGCCGGGCTTAAGTGTGCGCACTGAGGAGCTCACGAAAGCCGGGGGAGGACGACAACCCCTCGCAGGAGGGGAGTAACTCCTTTCCGCCCCCTCCCTGGGCCGCTACCTGCTGGCTGCGGGGCGGCCGAGGCGGTGCCGGGTCACAGCCCAGCGGCGGGCCGAGGCGGGAGGGGACGGCAGGGAGGGAGGGCCGGCGTGGCGGGCGGCGGCCCCGCAGACCCGCACCCCGCTGCCTGCGGCGGGCAGGGCGGGCTGCCGCGGGGGCCTGGGCGAGCCCATCGCGCTGTGTGCGGAGGGAGGGAGGGAGGACGGACGGACGGACCGACCGGCGGGCGGGGGGAGCCGCCGCCAGCCGGGTGTGCGGCGACCTGATCGCTGTCCAACATGGTCGCCGCTCACACCTCCCATGCCTCATCCTCCGGCGAGTGGATCGCTTGCCTGGATAAAAGGTATCGGCATCTTCACAGGAGCAGCTGCGGAGGGATGCTGTCCGCGTTACCTGCCCCCTGCATGAGTGGATGCATGCATGCATGCATGCATGCGTGTGTGTGTGTGCGTGTGTGCGTGTGTGCGTGCTGGCACCCCGCAGCTCCCCCTCAGATCCTGCCTTACATAAGGAGCGTGCAGGTGGGAGGCAAAATGCCCGGAGGAAGCAGAGCCGGGGCAGCGGGGCAGGAGGAGGGCTTGAAATGCTCCTGGCAGCGGAGGGGACGGGCAGTCCCCGCTGGGACTGCCGGTCTCCGCCGGGGTCGGCTGCCCGGAAAATGCTGCACGTGGTGGAGGAGGGGGAGCTCCAGGGCGGGGAGGGGGCGCCGGGCCTTTGGGGCTGCCGGGCGGGGACGCGCCGTGCCCCACTCCGACCCCCGCCTCACCTCAGCATACCGCCTCTTGCCTCACCTTAGCACATGGCCCCGGCCTCGCCTCGCCCCAGCACACCGGCCCCCGCCGCGCCTCACGGCCCCGCGCCTCACCTCGGCACGCCGCCCGCCCCCCCAGCGCACAGCCCCCGGCCCAGTCGCCTCAGAGGTCGGGCGGGAAAGGACAGACCCTCGCCTCAGAGCGCTCTGTGGCGCAAGCGGGTGCAGGGACTGTTGGCTGGGGGGAAGGGAGGGGAAATGTCCGCCCTTAAGAAGGCCGGCGGAGGCTTCCCTCAGCGGTGGCAGCCTCTCCTCCCCGCTGCGGCGTCCCGGGGGCCTGCGGTGGTCCCCCGGGCTGGCGGCAGCCTTTGCTGCGGGTCAGGTACAGGCCGGCGGCCAGCGCCGCGTGGGTGGGAGATACGGCTGGCTAAGGTGTGCTCACGGGCGGTGTGCTCACTTCTAAAAATACAGGCAAATTATTTTTTTTTTTAAATCTTTGGAGTGCTTCCCCTGGGTGCTGCAGCAGAAAGTGAGTCTCGCAGTGTTGAGTTGCATGGTGGGTGGTTTGAACATCCTTTGCTGTATTCCTGCCTTCAGTGCTTACTGGATTAGTTCAGAAGCGAAGTAATTTGATTTCTGAACGCTCACTGTGTCTCCTGTAGTCTAGGAAAATAGTTAACAAAAATTTAGACTGTAAATACACTATACTGTTCAAATAAAGCTGTTAGAGAGAATTCACTTACGTGGCGTATAGCGGTTTCCTGAGCATCATTACCTAGCTTTTGACAGTTGATGCCGTTTGGGGCTGTGCTGTGGGGAGAACAATTTGTGCACACAGCAGGAACCTTCCTTTTCTCATAATTTCTATCATTTCCAGCTAACCTCCTAGTAAGGTTTTCCTTAACAGTCCAGGCAACAAACCGTAAGAAACTAATGAAACTTTTGGTCTAGACACCTACCACAAATACTGATCCACCTCTGTAACATGTCACTTAAAAGGAGAGTAACCTCTTATAGGTTAAATAATGTGTATAAATGATGAAAGTACTCTAAATGTAAATAGCAACAGAACTGGTGATGGTAACCTAGCCATATAAAAACCGAAGTGAAGCAGAGGGCCTGATTCTCCACTCTGTAAACATTGAGCAGATGTGAAGAAGCAAAGTAGGAGCCCCAGTGCTTTTAAGTAGGTGATCCTGTAATTTCCTAGGTTTCTTAAAGGCAATACCTTGTGAGATCTAAATGGTAAACCACAATTCAAGGGTTCATGCTTAATGAGGTGCATAGCCTTGGGGAGTGAATTATGTTTTTAGGAAACATGAGGCATTTCATATAGAAATCTCTCCACCATTATATGAAAATTAATATGCTGACCATTTTTGTAATGTGAATTTCATTGGAGCTATTAAGATGAAACTTTTTCTTATCCTTTTGTTACTTGGAGTAAGCTAGTAGCGCCAGTTTGTTAAGTGGAAAGAATCAGTTCCAGGTGCCCTGAAGGATTAGGTATTATTATCCTTCTTTTCCAGAAGGCAATCTGGATATAGAACAAACCCAAGACATGAGAGATTGTAGTTTTTTTCCTGGTCTCTGTCATGCTTTGCTGTGTTATCATAGGAAATACATGTTTTGTTCTGTTTTTCCACTTAAAAAATACAGTTAATGCTATGTTGGAAAGGTACTTTAGGAATCTAAGTACTATTAGATAAAGCGTTTTAAAATAATTTATACACTGTGTTTCCAGAGTGTATTTCTTTTCTATAGATGATCTATCAGTGTACTCATATTAATTATTATGTAACATCTATGTATTTTAAGCCTTTAAAAAAAATCTTATAGCATTTTCTAACGTAGGTGTGGATTCTGTAAATATAGGATCATTGAAACAGTTCTCTGTAAGAGAATTTTGTTTTTATTAAACACTTTTTTAATTAAACACTAAAGATAGTTTTAGTATGTTTTAGTTAGTGAATATATTTATATTTTCAGGAGGAAGGCAGTTCTAAAACTGATATGCTTTAGAATTTTAGATGAGCCTCAGCAAAGACAATTAAAATGGCATGTAATATGGATTATCCAACTTCATTCTTTAAAAAAAGAGAATTAAACTCTAAACGAAAATAACAAAATACATGAAGTACAGAAATGACGTATTTTGTATATGTTCTTCATGTTTTTCCCCAAGTCACGTATCAAACTAGAACTAGTAACATCTAAAATGAGAGCACATATGAAGATGAAGGACCACCAGAATGTTTCAGGACAAATGTTATTACTGTGTAGGGTATTGTGGGCTAGGGCCACCAGTGCTTTGACTATGCAGCTTCCATGTGTGGTTACTAACCAGAAAAGCCAACATAAAAATCAAATGCACAGGACAGTATTTATATATAAAGTCACAAGTGCAAAGGTAAGGAAAAGCAGTAGCAGAAAAGGTTGGAATACTGTTTTATCAGGAATATTTCTGCAGGAGAGAGAGGAGATCAGCAGTGAGCAACTGTACATCCTGGTTGTACCTGCAGACATAAATAATTTTTGTGTTAAGGAAACCAGTCTTTTTATCTTTGAAGTAAATAGTTGCCTTACTACTGATTTCCTAGGGACCTGAAGCATACGTACCGTCTTAGTGTTTTTCCATATGTCTGATCTGCACATAATGAAAAGAAGGTTGCTGATTTATGCAAGTGTATCTAATTAGCTCAGGAGCAATGCCTTCTCTACCCTTGTGGTTTCTTTCACACCAAAGGCTATCTAACCAGGAAATTTCCACAGTGACATATCTTTACTGAATGGTAGACAAAGTATTTTTTACATAACTATTATTTCTCTAAACCTGATCACAGTTACGAATTCAGATAAGTGTTTTAACTGGATTCAGGTACAAACTTTTAAATGATATACAGTATTTACAACAGTCAGAGATTCCAGGATTTCATACCTGCCTATGGCATCTTGTGTTTTTCTCTCTATTAAAAGTAGCCTTCAGTGCCTTAGCAGGCTGGAGGAGCAGATCACAGGGCAAAGCATGTTAACTTTGCTAGCCTGTTGTGCTAAGAATGTTGTGATATTTGCTCAGCTATTTATTTAAATATGAATGGGCGTTTCAAAGAAATACTGTACATACTGAGCTTTTATATACTTGTCATCCTTGTTAGAGTTATGACTTGCATCATTTGCATCTGACAAACCCAAAATAACACATTAAGGACAATATCTCAGAGAAGTACCTTAAGCCAAGCTTCCATAGATTCGAGTGTAAATTCAGACTGAAGCAATGTAACAGCAACATTTTTGAATCAGGGTTTGTTTTTTAGTTCATTGTAACATATATTTGACATATAATTTACTTGTATATGCTTAGTAGTCAACAGGTCTCCTGTGAGTATACAGATAGGCTAGAATGAAGAACTGATATGCTGAAAGAATTTTGGTAAAAGAAACATGGAAAATGCTTGCCATCCTCTATAACCTATACTTATGTCAAAGGTAAAGGGATATAGATTTATAATCAGGCAATATTGTGAATATTTTAGAATTTCTTTACGATGCTATTTTATTTACTTTTAAAATATATTTTTATGCGATTGGTAAAACATACACTGACCTCTATATATTTTAAATTTCTACCCTTGCTTTTTATTTGTAACAAATCCATAGAAATAACACCACCCTTTTTCACGTAGTTTGGATCTGAACAAAATCATGGACATACACTGCAGCTCCTGTTGGCATGTGTGCTTGGTGTTTTCTCTCTGTATTTAGTATGTGGCTAAACTGCTGTATGCTTGGATCAAGTCTGCATGGGGATGTATCAGCAGAAGGCACTGGGATGTGGAAACTCAGAGACAGAGCAGTATAGACATAGCATAAGTGCTTTCTAGCATTCATGCAAAGGTGCAATCTTCTGAGTGTGATGAATAATAACAAATTTATCTTTCCGCATCATGCAACTCATTTTCTAGTCCAGTGCAAAGGTGCAGTCTTTGATGAATAATAACAAAGTCCTTTTTCTTTCCATATCTCCTCAGAGAGACCAAACTAATTGTTAATATAGCTTGCTGTAAGCTTGTAGGTCTGTGCATTTTATTGAATATATGAATTCACAATAACTCACAGTGAGAGCAAGAGTTGCATTTTAAACAAATTCAAGCTGTTTTTTTCTCTGCTCACGGGCTTAGGCATTTCTAGTATCAGCTTCTATTTGTTACATGTGGTTGCAGTAAGATACACACTTGTTTTCTGGACAGGTATTAAGAGGAAGAAGAAGTGATTGCCCTAGCATTCATGTGGATAAACATTGTCATGGCCCACCAGAGCAAACTAGTATGTGCATATGCCTATTAGGACATGATATATTCAAATTTAGTCAGTAGTCTTGTGAAGTGGCTGCGTGATTGGTATGGTACTTGTGCCACTGTGGGTTTTCTCTTTTACCAGACGAAACTGGAAACTTGTCTAAACTGTTATTGCCTGAGTTATTTCTGGCATGTTGTTAGGATTTGATCTCTAAAATCCTGTATTCTGAGCAGATCAAATTTCTTTTATAACAAAAACTCATATTCTAGCAAAGGAATTCATTGAAACCATGCCCTCAAAGTCAGGTGGCCAGCAGATACTTTTCAAATAAAAGTATTTTTCTCATCCAGTGTGACATCTGTTTTTGTCTGCATCTTACAATTTGCTGCATTTAACAAGCTCATCGTTCTTATGATACTGCCTTTGTTCTGTTAGTTTTTTCTGCACTGTATTTAGTGTGATCACTTACTGCTCCTGCTGCTTTATCAGTATCCTCAGTGAATGTTTCCTGAACTGACTTTACACTTCATCTTTGAATTCAGCAATTGTCAAAATGTATGTCAATGTAAATCTCTAGAAGTTATCTCATAGTTGCTGTAAGTTTTAAATTTTCATTAGCTGTAACAATGCAGATCCTAAATGGGCGAGGGTGCATTTAGCATAGCGTATTGGTGGATGGCAGGGGCCAGAGTTTGAATCAAAGGATATAATCACTTGTGCATATTGTTCAATTATAGATTTCATTTGCAATGTATCTCAGAGTCTATCTTTATATTAAAGTGCTTTCAATGTCTATTATGAAGCTATGGTGCTGGTTAATGTGATTTCATCCAGATCTACTTCTGTCAAATGGAATTTTAACTGTCCTGAGCTCCAGTCCACGTTTATGAAAGTTGGAGGGTTTATTCAATAAGTTTTAGTCACACCTTGGTTGCAAAGCATGCACCATGCATAAAAATTTTAATAAATGAAAGGGGAAAACTTCCTTGCAATTTTATTTTTTTTCAGTTGAAGAATTTTGTCTTTTTAAAAATCATATGTAGGTGAATTTTTTTTAAGATTTTGTATCCTATTATAGCTGTATTGTTCAGGTAGTGTATTTTTAACTTGAGATAAATCTTTATGAGTGTCATTACTTAATAAATACACCTTTTGCCATTCCTCTGTTTATACAGATCTAAAAAATGACCAATTAGAAGGATGTATAATTTGTAGAGCAGGGTATATAAAGAAAGGAAGCACACTTGATTGCTCTGTCTAATCCTCCAATAGTTTTTCAGTGCTTTGGCCAAACTGAGTTGAAGGCGCAAATATAATTGAGTAATATAATAATGAGATGATTGTGTTGGTAAGGGAGAGTCCCTCATAGTTGCATTCTTTTGGCCTTAACTGAGGAAGACAGAACTCAACTATTACAAATTCTGTTTGACTGCAGCAGACAGCCAGTCGGTCTGCATTTAACTGGCTGGTCAATCAGTAACTCTATAGATCAGGATTATCTACAGCATTTCTTGTCCCTTGCATAGCAGGACATCAGAGATTATCACAGAGGTTCTGAGTGTAGATGGCAGAGATAATTTGCTGAAAACTAAGCATCAGCAGTTTTACTTGCATTGCATTTTTTTTTAAACTCTGGAATGATTTGTATGTATAAGAATCCTAGGGGACAGGGTATAAATAAAATTTTATTTCCTTTGCATCAGAGGAAATGTGAAAACCAGAATCCCAAAGTCTTATAAAATGGAAATCAAAAGAAAAGAACAGTAATTTGATTGTTGTTTGAAAGCCTCATGATGAGGCTTTTCCCATGACAAAGGGAAGAAGAACTGAAATGTGAATGTTGAAAATATGGATTTGGTAATACTACTGTAACAAGAGCAAAGTGCCTCTTGAGGAGAGTTGATTGACTTATCTCCCCATGGAAGTAAACCCTTACCTGGACATTTCTTCAGATTAAAAGTAACTTCATTTATATCTAGCACTTAAATCTCTTACCACAGGTCTGAGTGCTTTGATAGGTCACTGGTATCCTTCTCTTTAAACTTTCCTTTCTCAAAGAGGAATTAAAAGTCAAAGAGCCTTACAGCATTGCCTGGAGGAGTGAGATGCTTCAGTGTTGGCCTGCTCTCACTAAGGGAAAATGGTATTTTGGTACTAGTACTCTGCATCCTACTGCTTTGCTTTTCTGCATGTCGGGAAAGGGTAGGAGAAAGTACAGGTAGCACAGAGGAATGGTCTGGTTTCAATGGCATTCCTTACTGTTCTCTCCTTGCTCATGTTTCAAAGCAGAATATTCTTTAACATACTATTAAAATTCACCAAATGGTCCATGGTGGTGGTTACTGGTACCTTCCAGCTCATAGAGTTTGCCTTTAGTTCTTTGAATAGATGCTTCAGTTTTAACCCAGAGATGAACTAGTTTCATTTGTCTATTATGTAGTGTGATACTACAGACAGCTTTGCCAGTGGAAGAAATACATCATATCTGCTCATCCTTCATGGGCTGTTCATTGCTGCCTGAAATGCATATTTCCCTTTTAAAGAGTTAAAAAGAGGAAAGGAAGGAAATGGACCTCAGTGTTTTCATTCAGTTAGAGCAGGGTTCAGATTTTTTAACAGATGTTATAGAAAAAAACATTTAAAATTCTAGAGGCAGCTTGGCAAAGAAGTTAAAAACACATATCTTCTGTTTTTTCTTTTTCAAGAGTCAAACAAATTATGAGGAAGAACCTGAAAAAAAGGACATGTTTTATTAAAGAAGCAGATAGATCATGTTTTGTGTGAAAACATTACTGCCAGATAAGACTTCCTCTACTCTGAAGAGGCAAATTATAATGCAAATAAGGAGCTGGATAAAACGTTCAGTGGTCAAACAAACTAGAAAGGCCTGTAGGGTGGTGAAAATAAATTAAATACTCTTGCTTTTCATAATTTCCTAAAAATTTTGTAGCCCTGCTTTCCAACACTGGAAATGCCCACCTCACTTTGGCCACAGTGAAGTGGGATGTCAGCGCAGTACCCTGTTGAGATACAAATTTAGGGACAATCATATTAAATTGAAGATTGGAGGGGGGCATGTAGGAGTGTCACCCATGTATTATCCTTCATGGTAAGACATACTAAGCATGAAGTTTTCATTTCCAAATCAGCCATTCCTCCCACATGGCTTTGTCCTGGCATTTGCTATGGTCATGGCATGATACCTACTCAGTTATAGTTGCTGGGCCAGTTAGTCTTCTGGGCCTTTCTGGGCTTGTACCCTGTAGATAAAGGGTATGGATGTATGGCAGCAGCTGCCCCATGAAGATACTGACAACTTGGAAAAAGGGGTAAGAAACTGGTTTTTTAAACAAAAAAGATGAAGACAAATGTAATACTTCCACAGTTTGTTTTACTTAAAATTTATTTTAAATTGGGTGAAGCAGCCTAGGTAGTGGGTGCTTCACTGGATAGAGCCATAGATTTTCTACAAGAAGGATTGTCTTGCCTTAAAATGCTTATGTTCTAGTTGATACCTCTACCAAACTGTTGAGAGCTGAAGAATTTTAATTGATTTAAGAGAGTTGTCCGTACTTTTAGATTCATCTATGGTCTTATTCCATACATTGAACTAGAGCTTTCAGAAAAAGGAGTACACTTAGGAAAGGACAGAAGCTTTAGTAGAAAATCCAGTTGCAGTTGAAGTCTCACTGAAATGCATTTTTTTTAGCTTCTTATGCTCATGGATATCCAGTTATAACTCTGCAGCATCAGCAGTGAGGGGACACCAAGTAGCACACCAGCATCAATGCCACAGAACACAACAGAACAGAACAGAAGGACATCCTCACCAGCACTAGTTTAGCAGAGGGGGGGCTAAGCTCAGTGAGATTGCTCTCTGGTGAACAGCACTGGTGATCACAGGGAAAGTTATGGAACGAATCCTCCTGGGAGCCATCACAAGTCAATTGAAGCACGTAATTGGGAGAAGCCAACATGGCTTCACTAAAGGCAGATCATGCTTGACAAACCTGGTGGCCTTCTACGACAAAGTGACTTGCCTGGTTGACATGGGGCGGGCAGTGGACATTGTCTACCTGGACTTCTCCAAGGCCTTTGATACGGTCCCCCACAGTCTCCTCCTGGAGAAATTAATGCGTTACGGCCTAGACAAGTGGTCTGCGCAGTGGGTGGGGAACTGGCTGACAGGCCGCACCCAAAGGGTGGTGGTAAATAGCTCTTTCTCAAACTGGCAGCCTGTCACTAGTGGAGTCCCCCAGGGATCGATATTGGGCCCAATGTTATTCAGCATCATTATAATTGATCTGGATAACGGCATCAAGTGTAGCCTGATGAAGCTTGCTGATGACACCAAGTTGTGTGGGGACATAGACACTCCAGAAGGGAGAGCTGCTCTGCTGGGAGATCTGGATAGGCTGGAGGAGTGGGCCAGCAAGAACGTTATGAAGTTCAACAAGGAGAAGTGTAAGGTCATGCACCTGGGAAAACATAATCCAGGAGTGCAGCACAGACCGGGATCCACATGGCTGGAGAGCAGCTCTGTGGAAGGGACCTGGGGGTCCTGGTGGACAGAAAGCTCAACATGAGCAAACAGTGTGCTGCTGCGGCCAAGAAGGACAACAGGATGCTGGGTTGCATCAAAAAGGGCATTGCCAGCAGAGATCAAGAAGTCATTATCCCACTCTACTCAGCGCTTGTCTGGCCACACCTGGAGTACTGTGTACAGTTCTGGTCCCCGCTATACAAAAAGGATGTGGACAAGCTGGAAGGGGTCCAGAGAAGGACCACCAAGATGATCAGAGGACTGGGAAGCCTGCCATACGAGGATAGGCTGGGAGAGCTGGGCTTGTTCAGCCTTGAGAAAAGGAGGCTCAGAGGGGATCTCATCACCGTGTACCAGAACTTATGGGGCAGCTACAAAGAAGATGGAGACTCCCTTTTTACACGGAGTCACATGGAGAGGACAAGGGGGAATGGACACAAGTTGCTCTTGGGGAGATTCCGATTGGACACCAGAGGGAAATTTTTCACACTGAGGACAGTCAATCATTGGAATAATCTCCCCAGGGAAGTGGTTGACTCGGCCATGTTGGACACCTTTAAGAGTTGTCTGGACAGGGTGCTGGGCCATCTTGTTTAGACTGTGCTCTTCCCAGAAAGGTTGGACTAGATGATCCCTGAGGTCCCTTCCAGCCTGAGATTCTGTGATTCTGTTATTCTGTGACTTCAGGTGCTGTGATAGGGTCTCTGGAAAAGCCTTTCCAGAGGCTTTGGGAGCCATGTAGGGAGTGTAGGGAGATTCACTTCCTTGGGGTTGACATTTGCAGCCCATCTCCGTGGTTTGGGAATGGTTCCTTTCTGGATTAATACTACTGCCTCCTACCGGTGTGACTAAGGTAACATTAAAGCTTGAATAATTCTCCATCTGCCATCAGTAATACTTTTCTAATTAATAGGTTTAATCATTACTGTTCTAAGGAATATATTATAATGTTAACTGTTTGAATATTATTCCAAAGCTATGCTTTTAAAAAAGCCAAGTTTACAGCAATTTAGTAAGATAGCTGCAATGAGAACTCGTTAATTTAATGATGATGACAACAGCTACAATGATGATAATTTTATTTATAATTTATTGCCTTCAACAACTACTTGAAAGGAGGTTGTAGTGAGGTGGGTGTTGGTCTCTTTCCCCAAGTTACTAGTGATAGGACGAGAGGAAAGGGTCTCAAGCTGCATCAGGGAGGTTTAGATTGGATATTAGGAAAAATTTGTGCCCTGAAAGAGTGGTCAGGCATTGGAACAGGCTGCCTAGAGAGGTGGTGGAGTCGCCATCCCTGGAGGTGTTCAAAAAACCTGTAGACACGGCACTTCAGGGCATAGTTTAGGAGACATGGTAGTGTTGGGTTGATGGTTGGTCTTAATGATCCTAGAGGTCTTTTCTTGATGATCCTAGAGGTCTTTTTGAACCTTAATGATTCTATGACTCTGATTAAAAGACACTTTGTAGAAAGTGGTCAAACTTTGCCTGAGTTTTGCAGGCATGTGGAAAAGCAGTTAATTGATGCCATAGTATTTTATTATCCTCATTATGCTCTCTCACTAAGTAAAACCATCCTTTTGAAACCAGTGTCATTGTTATAGATTATAAGCACTTAATAGAAATAAGTGTGAGTGCTACTTCTGTTACGGTTACACTGCAATCTTGAGTTTTTATACAGGCAAAATTCCCTGTCCTCATAAGGACTAAGGACCACCGCAGCTTGGGACTCCTACTGTTAGTTAATTCCTTACTCCTAAACATTGAGGACATTTCCCAGGAGCTCTGATCAAATCCAAAGGGATTTTGTTGTCAGACAACTTGGATTCTAGTTCGTATTTGTGCTTATACACAATCTTAACCAAACAGCTACATCTTAAAATAGGTGTTTGGCTGTGTGTCTCATTTGAGAGAAATTAATAAGTTGTTATTCTGGGGTACAATTAAGATTCTGTGCATGTTTCTGTGCTGGCTGCTTTTTTTTTTTTTTTTTGGGTAAAACACAGCTGGAGGAGAAGGTACCTTTTTAAAGACAGGTTAATGGTTAAATCATTCACTGAAAGCCTCTCACAAATTCTAGCTTCGTTTCCAAATGTGCAGGATCAAAGTGTGTGCCCTCCCAGTAAAAATACTTGTGGAAGTTTAGTTGCACACAGTAATACTAAACCCAGTATATTTTGAAGAAAGGGTACTGAAACAAACGGCTTGCAGTAATGAATTGTTAAGAAACATTGTAAGGAGTATAACAATCTTCAGATTACTACTATGTATATTAATTAGAAGTTTGGATTCCTTCTTTTCCTTAGAGCATGTCAGCGTGTCCCCCTTCAAATGGCCACTTTGTGTACTCCACGTGGAAGTAACTGCTGCTAATAAAAAGCGCTGTAGCTCATCTGCTTGCTAAACTAAGCCACTAGGAGCACACAACTTTAATTTGATATCTAAATCAAACTCCCAATAAATATGGAGTTTGGTTTCTCACTGCTGTGCTGATGTTTAAAACTGAAAAGCATGGCTCAGCTACCTGTGAGAATGCTTGTCCTTCCATGTTGACTCACTTCACTGGGGTCATGAAGCAGTTTTGTCAGAAGAAAGAGCTTTTCCTGCAGTTCACCTGCCTCACACAAGACACTCCTTGCCACATCAGCGGAAGTGAGCCCTGCTGTCACCTTCTTCTGAACTAGATGGAAACCCTGTCTCTTGAGCCTTCAGCAACTCTCGGGGAAAAAGGCTGCAAGTCTATAAAATAAACCCCCCAAATCTTGTCCTTTTCACAGGACCAGAAGTGGAAGAGATTTCTGTACTCACATTTCAGAAAGAGCACCGAGAGACCAGTGTTGATTAAGTTTATACAACTCGCTGCAAGTTGTTTGCTAACTTTTTGTTTGCTTTTTCCCTCTGCATCAAACAATTAAAAACACTGAACACTGAGATCGTACAGTCAATTCTATGCAATGACTTAAACAGGAGTCAGCTATGAGCAGCTGTATGAATGAAACACTCTCAGACACAGTTTTTCTAGGAAAAGGGGATATTCTGAGAATGGTCTCCCTTTTTTCCCCTGTCAGGTTTAGCTGTTAATTTTGAGAGTCCATAAATTAAGGGAGTTAGTGTTGCAAGTGCTAGTGTAGTTTGGGTAGGGAACTTGAATAAACGGGTTTTAAATCTGTGTGAAAGCTGCATCTCCTAATCTTCTTAAAAGGATTTTGACAAGAGAGTTAATGCTTATTAATACCTGTCAGCTAGTGCACAGTTATAAAAAAGGAATGGGTGAAAATCTTACTTGAAATATTTCAAAAGGGAGCTGTTGTAGTTGGTTGTGGTTTGAAGTGGTAAGAGGATGTCACTGTGATGTAGAAGTAACTGTATACACCAGAGAGATATTATTCTCATCTGTAGTTAATAAGGGTAAATTGGAGTGTAAATGAAGATAGAGATTTAATCCCTCCTAGACTTAATCTAATAAGAAAGATGAGAGACAGAGATTCAATATAAGTAGGACCTGGGCTTCTTCCTTGAGATGAAGTTTTGGAACCTTTAAGTCTTTGATTCCAAAGAGGAATCTTTGAAAAAAATCATGTTGGAGGGAATGCTTATACTTTGTAAGTGTACTTTGAGTATAGTTTGAGTGCTTAACATTGTTACGGTGTAACAATAAGATGATAAAGATATGTATTTGTGAATTTAGTCTTCGTTCATTGTAAAATACCTGACTTCTGTTCATTTAGAAGCTCATCCACTGGCTAAAAGAACATTTTTGTCAGTAAAATTAACTAGTGGCATTTGAGTGATAGGTCTAATGATCACAGAGAGTTGTCTGTCTTTCCGGTGCCCCTTTATACATAAATGGTTTCTGCATCTGATCCAACATGATCTCCTAGGAACGTTCTGATTCTTTCTGTGTGTAGTGGTAGGCATTTAGTCTGTTATGAAAGATTCTTTCTAATACTATTAGTCAGTGGTTGGCTTACCTGCTGATTCATAATGTTTGATGAAGTTAAAATTTATGTTTTGGAGCTAATTCACTTTAGTTTCATGAATATCTAGTAGTTTTCTGAACCTGCTGAACTGCTGGTCCATATGCTACTTTGCTGGAGGGAGTTCTAGAATTTTATTTTTCTTGAAATCTTGTTTTTTTAAAGTTCTAACTGTCATAGTTTTTAAATATTTTAAATATTTGGTTTAAAACTTTTTACCCTTACCAATTACAGCTTAAGATTCTTGCTTACATGTTTAATTTGTCCAACATTAAGATACAGGAACTGCGTGAAAGAGCATGTACTTATTAAAGTTGTCTTTCTTGCTTGCATGTGAGAAAACAGAACACTCAAGTTAGTTTGTACCCAGTAAAATGTGGAAGAGCGATGTGGATATAGGAGTTACTGCTGATATCTAAAGCTTTTCTTTTATCCAGGTAGAAAACTTCTATTTTGAGCACTGATTCCACAGACCTCTTGTATGTTTGGACATCTGTTTATTCATGTTCTCATACAAACTTAAAACTAAGTATCATTCTAAGCTCTTCAGGGTAAGGAGTGTGTCATCATATATACTTTTACAGTAATTGCTACAGCAGGACTTTGGTGCTAAATGGGGCTTCTGGACATTGCCTGGGTTGAAATGATAATAAACATGTTCAAGTTGATAACAGACAGTTGTTAGGATGTTTTGGAAGGGTTTCATTATGTACCTGTGAAATGCATTTTGATTGGTTTATAATATAGTGTGATGTTTAATGCTAACATTTGTAAGTTTGGTGCGTGGAGGTGGGGATGTTTGTCTGATAAAGCCCTTGAGAATTTTGTCCTTTGTTTCCTTGCAGGCCTTTGGAACGTTCCAGTGAAGATGTAGATATAATATTCACACGACTGAAGGAAGTGAAGGCTTTTGAGAAATTTCATCCAAACCTTCTCCAGCAGATATGTCTCTGTGGATATTACGAAAATCTGGAAAAAGGGATCACATGTAAGAGAGCTTCATATGATGATCTATTTTATGTAGATGAAATTGGGGGTTAGGCTAGGATTGTGTCTAGGAGATCAATGAGGGAACACTACCAGGGGAACGGCCATAAAAGTGTTTACAGTCATAGCCATGGGGGAAGGCAAGACTAAAGTGCTGCTTGCTCTACAAATACAGTGTATAGTGAATCTATCGTAACAAGGCACACATTATTGGATTTAGGACTCTGCCACTGTTTTGTTGAAATATTAGCAGCAAATCATTGCACTTAAGCCTCATTCTTTCCCTGTAAATGTATTATTGATCTCTTTTGTAGGTGCTTTGTGACATCAGGGGCAACAGTGTATCACCAAGGCATATTAATAGTAGTGTGTGGTTTGCAGTCACTGTGTGTAGCATGACAGACTTGCAGAGGTGCATACTGCTGTGAAGTGCAACAGCTCTGTGCCTGCTCTGGCAGCCCATGTGCCAGATGGGGGTAGACAGCTGTGCTTGGTCTGTGAAACTGAGATGGAAGTAGGTGGTGGTCCTGTGATGGGAATGTGTGAGTTCCCAGAGCTGTACCAGGCTAATAGCTGATGGAGACATGTGGTGTTTGGTAGAGTCTCAGGTACACCTCAGGTAAATCTGTCATGCTTTAGGCACACAGCACTGGGGTTTGCTTAGAGTAATAGGAATTCTGATGTACTGTAATCACACAGTTGGAATGCCTGAATATCAAAGTCCTGCAGTTGCTTCTCATCCAGAACTCTTACTGAAGTCAGTGGGAGCTGTGTCTGCATTGGAAGATTCTGAATTTCAAAGGAACATTGTTCAGAAAGTCTTTTTTGGGATTCTTTTGATTGTTTGTTTTGTTTATTAACTAAGATATCAGTAAGAGAGAAGCAAAGTGGGGAAAAGAGTAAAGCAATTCCATGTGCTTTCATTGTTTCTGTAGTGTATTGACCAGTTTACTAAAATACATGCTTTCCAGTGTCATTGGAAATACTATTGTGATAGTAAGTAAGTAGTCCGATATGGGGAATTCTGTAGTGCCAGCAGTCACTACAGCAGTACAGTAATATGAGGGGAAAATGTTTTTTTTTAATGTTGCTAAACTTAGAGATCACTCTTATTTAAAAAATTTCATCTTTCCAGTATTCCGTCAGGGTGATATTGGGACGAACTGGTATGCTGTTCTGACAGGATCACTGGATGTGAAGGTTTCTGATACAAGCAACCACCAGGTAAAATAGATTTTTCACTGAAACCATCCAGTTAGTAGTACAAAGAAAGGGCATGACTTATGCTGAGGTAGATAACAACGACATATATCATACGGATATTTTGTCTTATCACAAGCATGTTTCCCTGAGTCTCCTTTAGTCTCAGCAGTCCTTTGTCTTTGGAGGCAAATCATGCCATTGATTTCAAGAAAACTGAAGTGTAATGCTCTGAAAAGGCATTTACATTTTAATATGAAACAAGACTCCTCTGTCTTTTCTAATAGTGCCATGTGAAGTTAAGCTAAAGATCTGAGAGTTGTTAATTCATTCCCTGGAAATATTTTAATTCAGTCCTTGTTCATAAGGTTCAAACCAAACCCACCAACAGTGCAGTGTGATAACAGCATGCTGCAGTCATCACTGCAAGAATGGAAAATTATTACAGTAATAGCAGAGTATTGGAACTGCTGCCATGTTAGACCAGAAGCCTGGAGGCAATACCTATTCAGTGTTAAGAAACAGAAGAACAAGTAAAATTCCCCCAAAACTGCAAGCGATTTCTCAGTATCTTGACACTCCTGGATTTATAAAATTGGGAATTTAGAGTAAATAAAAAAAAAAAAGGATGAGATATTTCTCCTGGAGAGAGTCTCCCACCCATGTTGTCTAATGTCATGCTGACAAGTCATGTACTTCCTGCTGTGAGCTGAGTCTTCTGTGAAGGCATCGAGTGCCATTCCTTGCTCCTATGTTTGAGATCAGGGGTTGTCCCATCGTATAGCTCAGCATGGAGTCATACGTCTGACATGTGACTCATTTTGCCTTCACATGGGTGGTATGGCTTCCCAGGACCTGAAGTATAACACTAGCCCTTTTTCACACCTTGACTGAATATAGCATGTGTGGGGTGGTGGTGGTTTATTCTTTGCCCAAAGTTTGGCTGACTGGGGAAAGTTTCTCGCTTATAGAATATTGGCAGAAATTGGATTTTTTACTTTGTTGATACTGCATCACCAGTGAAATTGGGTCAGAACGCAAGTCAGGGCAGTGCGTGAGCACTGGGTCTTTCTACTACTTACAGTAAAATGATAGATACAGAAGGAACTTCTCTCATATCATTATTTTTAGCAACCTCTTCACTATACTAAGTAGAGCCTGACTGAGAATATAGCCTAATTTGAGCAATTCTCAGGATGGCCTGGCTATCATTAGTATTGTCACATTTTGGAACAGTACTGGGCTTTTATGAGACACTTTTCTGTGCAGGTCTAAAGCAATCAGGAATGTTTTCTGGTGTTTGCCGAAAGATGGCACTGCGCTGTTGTTAAGAACCAATGCTCTTTACTGAATCAGAAAGAAATATATATGCAAAAGTGTTCTGGATATGGAAGTTAAACTAAGAATCTGCTTCGAGTGTTGATTTGTTCTGTTAGACGGAGAACGGAACACTTCAGCGTTTTAAGAAACCTAATGTAAATCTTTTTTTCTGCTTATTCAGGTTCACTGCATTTTCCTGCCAATTGGAAACTATAGAACTACAATTTATGTAGAAATCATATTCTGCAGTAATTTCTTAACCTCAAGTTTCCTTCTCACAGGAACAATGAACTGGATTCTTACCACTTACCTTATGGCCTAGTTGCCATAGGATAAAGCCTCACTGCCAAAAGCACAGCAGCTCATGCATTTACCATTCCAGTGCTGGATAAGTTTAGTGGCTGGGGACTCTTAAATAGTATTTGTATCCAATATTTTCTCTGGTTTTGCTCCAGCTTGGTGTTTATACCATGTCCCTCCTTGTCCGTTCTTGGTCTCCTGCTCCTTGTCCTGCCTTTAGCCCCTGGGTGCCCTGTTCATCTTGCCTGGACTTCCTTGTTGGCATGCTGCTGGTCGTTCTTGAGCTTGAAGTACTTGCTAGCACTCCCTGCCTACTGTGCTCACTGCAAACCCAGATGACAGGGGAAATACAGTGTAGGTCCACAGGTGGGCAGCTTTGTGCTCAGGCTAGGAGTGGATGACCAGTGCTTAAGGTGTAGGGGTGCTTGTAACCTACCCTGGAGCACATTTTTGAGTAACAGCAAAGTTACAGTAATGATTAATTGCTCTGCTGTTACTATTATACTATAAATGGCACTAATGCTAATGAGAAACTTCTAGCAGAGCCGAAGAAATACAGAAATCTACCTGATTTTACAAGTTTAGAAGCTTGTAGTCTCAGACAGAGTACAGAAGGACTATACCATCGTTTCTAGGAAGAGAGAAACTAACTTTGTATTTAGGTTCCTATTGGTTAAAAAGTCTTTAGACATGACTACTAATCTTTCAATACTTAAGATGAGCAGGAGGATGTACTAGATGATCTGAGTTTTCTTGCAGCTTGAGTTATTCTATGATTATATGATGATGCCTACAGTATTAATGTAAATATGGAAAATCAATTATCTCAAATAAAAAGATATCAGTCCCACTTTTACTAGGTGTTTATTTGTCTACCTGGGTAACTTAAATTTCAGCAACCTGGGGATAAATACGTTGTGTAGCAGCTACCATGTGCTAACTCTTTATGCAGTCACCTTTGGTGTTTGGTGGTTTTCTCCCATTAAAAGTGCAGTAAGTGATTGTGCTCTTGGTGCTTACTAAGAATGTCTTAATGGCCTTTGCTCCTCCAGAGGCATGTAGTTACATGTCTTGCACTAGAAATTATGTCTAAATGTACTAATGGATCAAGGTTTTGATGTAGCTAGTGACGTATTAATTCATACACATACTTGCTGCACATTAGCTTACTCATGCAGAAACCTGTGATTTCTCACAGAAAATGTTAGTAATGCTGATTAGGACCAAGTTGAAAATTCATATAAACAGAAATATTAACATTACCTATTATTTGCTGTTATGATAAGAGGAAGCATTCCATGTACTCATTTAAATGTTTTAATAAAGACAAACACACATATTTAGGATCTCATAAAGCCTCACTTTCACTTTGGTTTGGAAAAATCCTTTCTGACTGCTTGCAAAACTGTATTATGTCACAAGAGGGCAGTGTTAGAATACGTAACATGGTACAGGCAATATTTAATACTCAAATGGCTCATTTGAAAATCATATTCAACTATTTACAATATATCTGTTTTAAAGGGTTTGAGCAGAGCAGATTTTCTCTTACTGTTAGTTCATTTCCACTGAAGTGGTAAAATACGCTAGCTGCTGACGATCATGATAGTAATTTAATTTGCCGTTGAAATGGGACAATACAATTTGCAATACAGAGTTCTGACAGGATTACCCATCCAGTACCTTCTGAATGGTAGCTGATCTGCTTTCTATACAAATTATTTATGAAATTTCTGGCTATTCAACAATCAAGAAGAGACTGAAGAGGACTTTTTTTTTTTAAGATAAAAATGTCACACTCTGAATTGTAGAGGTAAGTGTAGTGAACGGTTTTGGTCGTGCCTCAACTTATTTGTAAAAAATACCTTGATAAATATTGCACTTAAAAGTCACACAAAGACTTAGTAAGTCACCTTCAGAATAAACAGAAAATGCAGCCTGTTTATAATCTATGAAAAAGAGGTCTTTACCCTCAGTTATGAACAGATTCTGAATTTTTATTTGGCACTGTTACCTACCCATGTTACAACCAAGGCATACAGTAATAAAAGTTCATCTTAGAGATATCCCTAGTTTGGTGTTGTCTTAAAAATACTGCTGTCTGCCTTGTATATGTTTAATTTTTGAACTCTATTTTGAAAATTACCAGGTTCATGAAGGATGACTGTTGGTAATATCTTAGAATAAAGCTGGGAATAAATGCATTATGGCAAAAGCATCAGTGTGACATCTTTGCCATATTCTACAACATTGTTTTACTCAATTAGATTCAGAGCCTTTTACCCCAAATTATTAAGATTTCTGTTCCTATCTGATAAAAAGGGAAGGAATGAAGAGAAGAAAGACAAAACCCAAATTTGATCTGCAGTTTTGCTGTACTCTGCCAGCTGAATCACAGTGTGTGCTGGGGGCTATTGCTAGTTTGTCTTGCCTGTATTTTGGTGTTTTTTTTTTTTAAACTGATCAGATGCTAAAAACAGACCAAACTGAACACAAAGCATTGACTTTACAAACAACCTATGTGAAGTCAAGGCATAGTTTGTACTGTAGTCTGTAGTGCAGTGTAAATATGCCCAAGCTAGCTTTAAATTATTTAGTTTGATCATGAGAACTGCTCTACCCATTGTAAGACAGAGATTGGCTGGACTAATGTACTTAGCTGAGAAACAGGGTGTGTTGGCCTGTGCTAAGTTCCACAGTGTCATTGTTGTACTAATTTTAGTTTTGAACTTAGCTTATTGAAAGTTAATATAGAAAAATAATTTCAATTCTTTCTGCCAGGTAAACTAGCAAAAGGTCCCAAGACATTGCAAGTAGCTTTTAGAGGATCAGATAGAAAGGTATGCAACTAATGAATGTTATTGCAGTACAATTTGTCTGATATGTAAATATTTTAATTAAGAACTAGAAGAGAAGTTGGTCACAGTCTTTCTAGAAGCATAATGCCTCCTTTAAGCAAATCACCTTGTCTTGCATAAAGAGGATTCCCTAACATATGTTGGAGGGACACAGGTGCAGAGGTGAGTTGAAGGTACAATGTGTGGGAAAATGATGAAATGAAAACCAAACTAGCTACATCAACTCCCTTATAAACTCAAAATACTGAATAAACTAAAATTTCAAAGGAAAGTGCCAAATCTCTTTCAACCTAGCGCTCATAATTTTTTTTCCTGTTTTCTTCATTTCTCTTTCAGACACCATGGTTTTGTTTACACACAGTACAAAAGTTCTATTTGCCAGGTTGGAAAATAGAAAGTGGCGCAAGTCAGGGACGGGCATGCAGGGATGTGACTTGTGATGGTGGGGGAGGGAATAAGGCAGAGCCTTGATTCTGGTTCTCATCCATTCCATAGAATGGTCGTACAAATTCAATAATGTTTTAGATTGATGGGGGGGAGATTTAGCAACTCTCTCACTGCATGTGTCTCACCTGCCAGTGAGAGTCAGTGAAACTAAATACACAAACAGCCTCTGATTTGAACGCTACCATTTTCTAGTGTGTTCAAAGGACAGATAGCAATGGAAACAATATCATCTTTTTAAGTCTTTAATACAGCCTTTTAAACAGCTGTGTGAATTTTAGCTGGTTACCAGCAGCTAGAATCCCCTGCTGCTTCTGGGATTGCAGGGGGGAACAGCAAACTGAGTTTTGAGCTGCCAGCAATCCTCCTGAAGTCTACACTGAACAGCAGGAGATTCTTGAGTGTAAGGTTAACAGGCGTAATAGGAAACACACACCTGATTCCCCAGGAGGCTGGAGATGTATAAACAAAGGGCAGAGAGAAAATGGGGCTCTGAAGGCTTGCTCCCTAGCTGGCTGCGAAACTGCATCTCAATGGAGAGCAATGATGGCTGGGGAAAAAACTTTCACTAGACAGAAGCCTGGACTTTTCTTTAATGAATGTAGATGGAACTATTTCAGCTCCTTGACTTAACACCCCATAGTTTTAATTTATGTCTCAGGCTGAACAACTGCCTCATCAGAAGTTATCTTAGGAAGTCATTCTTTGACACAACACCTTTCCTTTTCTCTTCTCCTCTATTCTGTCTTTAAAGATATATTCTTTAGGGTTGTAAAGAATCAAGAAAGGTAAAGGGTTTCAAAGGAGTTTATTTTTTTGGAGGGAGAGAAGGGAGTGAGAAAGAAGTTGGAAGATGTAAATATTGCTTATGATCCACCTAATGGAAAAGTTTCTTTTTCTGCCAGGGTATTTGGTTATTCTGCCCTAAACAGAGATCTTTTATCTGAACTTTCTAAGTAAAGTTGAGAATAATGTATTGGAGACCTGGAGATCAAATTTTTTGTGAGCGGTAGGCACATTTTCTTTGTAGCTCCTTTGATTGCAATTGTGAGTATGGTAGCATGCATATAGTGTTTCAGCTCTGAAAGGTAAGCTTGTTAAGGCAGAACTTTAGTGTATAGCCTGTATTATAGGCTATTTGTAGAGACTTCTTTTTAGGTGCCTAGTTGCTCATTCCCAAATATTCTTTCTTTTAAACAGTGTCCGTTCATATTTGCCTTCCTTGAAAATTTATTTCTGACAAGTTGGTGGATTCTTCCGAGATCTTTTCTGAGACATAGTTGATTTTGTTTCCCCGAACACATAATTTTGTGTGGTAATATCTGTGCAAAAGCAATTTGCTATGGTTCAGGAAACTGGACTATTATGGGTATTAGTCTTTGTAATGCAATTATAAAGCTACTAACTTGATCTTAATAACATTTGCCTATTACCACTTATTAGATGCATGAAAGGAAAACAATGCAATTTTAAACACAGAAACTGATGCTGAAATATGTGCATGCATCTCTCCTGGATTATCGGCCACAAGGATGTAGTAAATGGGATGACTATTTTCTGTTTTTGTATTTGTAGACATTTCATGAATCCTACATTTTAGAATTAAACTGTATTTCTAATGTATCAAGTAAAATTAGCATGTGTTTGTATATGTTTATGTGTATTTGTCTGTGTGCATTATGATTTCCTTAGTAAAGTGCAGTCTGTATCAGTTTAAATTTTTAATGCTGTTGATATTTTTAAAAAAATTACTCAAAAGACAGTCAGTTAAGGCCCATCTTAGAGACATACGTAAGTGTTCAGCTTCAAGCCTGTGCTCAGGAACATAGCAGCTTGTAAACCTAAAATAGAACATGTATCTAAAGATCTTGATTCAGCAAGTTATTTAGTTTCAAGTACTCTAATTTTTTGTCTGCAATTGCTCATAATTTATATTGGAACTATTACAGAGGAGTTCCTGGCCAAGGGAGATTGATTTAGACATCTTTCCATCACATGAAAGGCATGTGCTCAAATAGACTCTTTTGAAGTGGACTTTACTGCATGTTTGGGACCATCCTGAATATTCTATCCCAGGTTGTTTTGGACTTTCAGTAGTTTTCTTGAAATCCCTGACTTATGTGAAAAGAATTTTTTGTTTAAAGTATGGTACTTAATCGGCAGGCATCCATAAACAATTGAGAGATTTATTGGCATTTTCAACAGTGTGCTGGTTTTGGCTGAGAAGGGGTTAATTCTCCTCACTGTGGGGGTCAGCTACCTTTCCAGCTTCCCGCGCTCTGCCGCGTGGCGTGGCAGGGGGGGCTGGGAGGGGCAGGGCCATGGTGGGGGCGGCTGACCCCGACTGGCCAATGGCAGGTTCATTCCATACCATGTGACACCATGACCAGTATATTGAGGGGGGGGCAGTGGCAGCGCGCGGGCGGCGCGGCGTCGGGTCGGCGGGCGGCGAGCGGCTGCGGCGCGTGCGGTTTGTTCCGGCGGTTCGTTCCCCCTCTCCCCTCCCTTCCCCCCTCCCCCGGGGCTTTGCGCCTCTCATTGTTCTCCTTCACATTGCATTTCTACTGTTGTTTCTTTTAATTTTCATTATTAAACTGTTCTTATCCCAACCCACGAGCGTTACCCTTCTGATTCTCTCCCCCATCTACCGGTGGGGGAGTGAGCGAGCGACTGTGTGGGGCTGAGCTGCCGCTAAACCACGACAGTCTTTTTGGCGCCCAACGTGGGGCACGAGGGTTGGAGATAACAACAGCTGCTGGTCACAGCACCATGTTGTCCTTTTTGCAGTGGGTGTTAAAAATCGGTGTTGGTTGTTTGAGTCTGCTGTGTTCTGCTGTGATTAGTAATGTTTTGCCTACGAGATTTGTTATACAAACACTCGTTTTCAGCTTTACCTGGTATTTGGGGTTTTTGCTGAAACCGTTACTGTACTTCGGATACCACCTTGTTGAGGCAATTAGCAATTATACCTCCTCCTCTGAGAGATTTTATATGGAGGAAATACAGAATAATACCTTTGCAACTTTGTTCTATGATGTCTGTGCCTTTGTTACAACAACGTTTTTGTATCTTGAACATCCTTGGGTGGTTAAGGTGCAGTCATTGTTAGTTTTTGGGCATGTTGTTTTGGTTTTGACTAAGCAACTTAAGAATATCACTCAGAAATCTGCCCCGAGGCTTGATAGTTACGAGTGGCAGGGCATGTGGGATAGCATGGGCAAATACCTAGGGCAGTGGGCACCCCCAGTGTTTTGGAGTTTCACCCCCGAGCAAGTGCAGAATCCTAAAAAACTAGTAGAATATTTGGAAAAAGTATGTTGTTACGCTGGGAACTCCAGAGAGACACAGATAACTGCAACGTGCTGGGGTCTGGCCCATGCATACCGAGCCCTGCTCAACAGTATTCAGTGCCCCCAGGGGGAAGAGAATGTCTCTGGATTGAAATGCAAAGTGACTGGCACTGTAGACAATCCAGCCCTGACAACAGGCACTGCAGCCACTCAAACCCCCACAACAAGTACCGGAGCTAGCTCAGAAAATAAACCCGTACCAGTATCAGTTGCCCCCATACATAAGACGAAATATTGGAAGCGGACATCAACTCGTTTAGAACGGGATGATGAAGAACCAGGGCCATCGCGGGGAGAGGAGGGAGAAGTAATAAATGAAATAGAGACCACCCGATCCCTGTCCTTAAGCGAGTTGCGAGATATGCGAAAAGATTATAGCCGTCGTTCAGGTGAGCACATTGTCACCTGGCTGCTCCGATGCTGGGATAATGGGGCCAGTAGCCTGGAACTAGAGGGAAAAGAAGCCAAACAATTGGGATCCCTTTCTGGGGAAGGGGGCGTTGACAAAGCAATTGGAAAAAAACCACAAGCCCTCAGCCTCTGGAGGCGACTCCTGTCTGGAGTGAAGGAAAGGTATCCCTTTAAAGAAGATGTTACATATCGCCCAGGAAAATGGACAACTATGGAGAAAGGCATCCAGTATCTCAGGGAATTAGCTGTGTTTGAGGTGATTTATGGTGACCTGGATGATCAACGGTCATCCAAAGATCCAGATGAAGCCGAGTGCACACGACCCATGTGGCGGAAGTTTGTACGGAGCGCACCATCTTCGCATGCAAACTCATTGGCAGTGATGTCCTGGAAAGATGACGAGACACCAACGGTGGCAGAGGTGATAGATAGGCTCCGGGATTATGACACAAATATCTCTTCCTCGCTTGTCTCTGCTGTGGAGAAACTATCCCAAGAGGTCCAGCAACTCAAAGAAGATCTGTCCTACTCCCCACCTCGACAGAGCAGTGTCTCAGCTGTTAGGAATAAGCGTCCTTTGGCTCAAAGAAGGGGATACACACCACGGGCCACCCTATGGTTCTACCTGCGTGACCACGGAGAGGACATGATGAGGTGGGATGGCAAGCCTACTTCGACCCTACAGGCACGAGTACATGAACTGCAAGGAAGAACAGTCACTCAGGGAGGCTCTTCCAGGAAAGCTGCTGCTCCAGTTTCCAGCGAGCAAGTCCCCAGACAGAGGAGTAGAAGCGCAGATTTTATTTCTAAGTGTAATAGAGGGACTCCTGATTCACATTTACAGGAAGTGAGTTGTGACTGCCATGATCAGGACTAGAGGGGCCCTGCCTCCAGCCGGGTGGAGGAAAGGGATAACCGGGCTTACTGGACTGTGTGGATCCGATGGCCTGGCACGTCCGACCCACAGGAGTATAAAGCTTTAGTGGACACCGGCGCACAGTGCACCTTAATGCCATCAAACTATATAGGGGCAGAACCCATCAGCATTGCTGGAGTGACAGGGGGATCCCAAGAGCTAACTGTATTGGAGGCCGAAGTGAGCCTAACTGGCAATGAGTGGCAGAAGCACCCCATTGTGACTGGCCCAGAGGCTCCGTGCATCCTTGGTATAGACTACCTCAGGAGAGGGTATTTCAAGGACCCAAAAGGTTACAAGTGGGCTTTTGGTGTAGCTGCCTTGGAGACGGAGGAAACTGAACAGCTGTCTACCTTGCCCGGTCTCTCAAAGGACCCTTCTGTGGTGGGGTTGCTGAAGGTCAAAGAACAACAGGTGCCAATCGCCACCACAACAGTGCACCGGCGGCAATATCGCACCAACAGAGACTCTCTGATCCCCATCCATAAACTCATTCACCAACTGAGGAGCCAAGGAGTCATCAGTAAGACCCACTCACCCTTTAACAGTCCCATATGGCCAGTCCGGAAGTCTAATGGAGAGTGGAGACTAACAGTAGACTATCGTGGCCTGAATGAAGTCACTCCACCATTGAGTGCTGCTGTGCCAGACATGCTAGAACTTCAATACGAACTGGAGTCAAAGGCGGCCAAGTGGTATGCCACAATTGATATTGCTAATGCATTCTTCTCAATCCCTCTGGCAGCAGAGTGCAGGCCACAGTTTGCTTTCACATGGAGGGGCGTCCAGTACACCTGGAATCGACTGCCCCAGGGGTGGAAACACAGTCCTACCATTTGCCATGGACTGATTCAGACTGTACTGGAACAGGGAGAAGCTCCAGAACACCTTCAATACATTGATGACATCATTGTGTGGGGCAGCACAGCAGAAGAAGTTTTTGAGAAAGGTGAGAAAATAGTCCAAATCCTTCTGAAAGCTGGTTTTGCCATAAAACAAAGTAAGGTGAAGGGACCTGCACGAGAAATCCAGTTCTTAGGAATTAAATGGCAAGACGGTCGTCGTCAGATTCCAATGGATGTGATCAACAAAATAGCAGCCATGTCTCCACCAACTAGCAAAAAGGAAACACAAGCTTTCTTGGGCGTTGTGGGTTTTTGGAGAATGCATATTCCAAATTACAGTCTGATCGTGAGCCCTCTCTATCAAGTGACCCGGAAAAAGAATGATTTCAAATGGGGCCCTGAGCAACGACAAGCCTTTGAACAGATTAAACGAGAAATAGTCCATGCAGTAGCTCTTGGGCCAGTCCGGGCAGGACAAGATGTAAAAAATGTGCTCTACACTGCAGCCGGGGAGAATGGCCCTACCTGGAGTCTCTGGCAGAAAGCACCTGGGGAGACCCGGGGTCGACCCCTAGGGTTTTGGAGTCGGGGATACAGAGGGTCTGAAGCCCGCTATACTCCAACTGAAAAAGAGATATTGGCAGCATATGAAGGGGTTCGAGCTGCTTCAGAAGTGGTTGGTACTGAAGCACAGTTGCTCCTGGCACCCCGACTGCCAGTGCTGGGCTGGATGTTCAAAGGAAACATCCCCTCTACACACCATGCAACTGATGCTACGTGGAGTAAATGGGTTGCACTGATCACCCAGCGGGCTCGAGTAGGAAACCCCAGTCGCCCAGGAATCTTGGAAGTGATTATGGACTGGCCAGAAGGCAAAGATTTTGGATTATCACCAGAGGAGGAGGTGACACGTGCTGAAGAAGCCCCACTGTATAACAAACTGCCAGAAGATGAGAAGCAATATGCCCTGTTCACTGATGGGTCCTGTCGCCTTGTGGGAAAGCACCGGAGATGGAAGGCTGCTGTATGGAGTCCTACACGACAAGTAGCAGAAACTGCTGAAGGAGAAGGTGAATCGAGCCAGTTTGCAGAGGTAAAGGCCATCCAGCTGGCCTTAGACATCGCTGAACGGGAAAAGTGGCCAGTGCTCTATCTCTATACTGACTCCTGGATGGTGGCAAATGCCCTGTGGGGCTGGCTGCAGCAATGGAAGCAAAGCAACTGGCAGCGCAGAGGCAAACCCATCTGGGCTGCCACATTGTGGCAAGATATTGCTGCCCGGGTAGAGAAACTGGTTGTAAAGGTACGGCATGTGGATGCTCACGTCCCCAAGAGTCGGGCCACTGAAGAACATCGAAACAACCAGCAGGTAGATCGGGCTGCCAAGATTGAAGTGGCTGAGGTGGATCTGGACTGGCAGCATAAGGGTGAACTATTTCTAGCTCGGTGGGCCCATGACACCTCAGGCCATCAAGGGAGAGATGCAACATACAGGTGGGCTCGTGATCGAGGGGTGGACTTGACCATGGGTATTATTGCACAGGTTATCCACGAATGTGACACATGCGCTGCAATCAAGCAAGCGAAGCGGGTAAAGCCTCTGTGGTATGGGGGACGATGGCTGAAATATAAATATGGGGAGGCCTGGCAAATTGACTATATCACACTCCCACAGACCCGCCAAGGCAAGCGCCATGTGCTTACAATGGTAGAAACAACGACTGGCTGGCTGGAAACATATCCTGTCCCCCATGCCACTGCCCGGAACACTATCCTGGGTCTTGAGAAACAAGTCCTGTGGCGACATGGCACCCCAGAGAGGATTGAGTCAGACAATGGGACTCATTTCCGAAATAGCCTCATAGACACCTGGGCCAAAGAGCACGGCATTGAGTGGGTGTATCACATCCCCTATCACGCACCAGCCTCTGGGAAAATTGAAAGGTACAATGGACTGTTAAAAACCACACTGAGAGCAATGGGGGGTGGGACATTCAAGCACTGGGATACACATTTAGCAAAAGCCACGTGGTTAGTCAACACGAGGGGATCTGCCAACCGAGCTGGCCCTGCCCAGTCAGAAATCCTACATACTGTGGAAGGGGATAGAGTCCCTGTAGTGCACACAAAAAGTATGCTGGGCAAAACAGTCTGGGTTCTTCCTGCCTCTGGCAAAGGCAAACCCATTCGTGGGATTGTTTTTGCTCGAGGACCTGGGTGCACTTGGTGGGTGATGCGGGAGGATGGAGAAATCCGATGTGTGCCTCAAGGGGATTTGATTTTGGGTGAAAACAGTCAATGAACTGAATGGCACAATGTGAACTGCTATATAATATTGTGTGTCACCTCTGTGTTGTATCAATGATATCAGAGTACGAGCCTCCCAACCCATGGAAGATCAACTATGAAACAAGCCGTGCAGCAGTGATGGAACGATGACTGACTCGGTATGCAGCAACCCAACGCCACACACCATCTCTCCCACCCGGAAAGACTGATACAACAGATGGAGCCCAGAGTCATGGACTGCGTGAACTCAATGGACATTTTAATGGACATTTTACAGGGAAGATCCATGAACTAAGGGAATGATGTCTGTGTATTATGTTAAAGGATGGGAAGGGGAGGGGTGGTGGTTGGTACGGTTGTATTGCATCATATGGGACCTGGGCATGGTGTAAGTGGTATGGAATAAGGGGTGGAGAATGTGCTGGTTTTGGCTGAGAAGGGGTTAATTCTCCTCACTGTGGGGGTCAG
This sequence comes from Phalacrocorax aristotelis, assembly GCF_949628215.1. NCBI lineage: Eukaryota > Metazoa > Chordata > Aves > Suliformes > Phalacrocoracidae > Phalacrocorax > Phalacrocorax aristotelis. Next base: position 24,080,583 of record NC_134280.1, read on the forward strand.
CTACCTTTCCAGCTTCCCGCGCTCTGCCGCGTGGCGTGGCAGGGGGGGCTGGGAGGGGCAGGGCCATGGTGGGGGCGGCTGACCCCGACTGGCCAATGGCAGGTTCATTCCATACCATGTGACACCATGACCAGTATATTGAGGGGGGGGCAGTGGCAGCGCGCGGGCGGCGCGGCGTCGGGTCGGCGGGCGGCGAGCGGCTGCGGCGCGTGCGGTTTGTTCCGGCGGTTCGTTCCCCCTCTCCCCTCCCTTCCCCCCTCCCCCGGGGCTTTGCGCCTCTCATTGTTCTCCTTCACATTGCATTTCTACTGTTGTTTCTTTTAATTTTCATTATTAAACTGTTCTTATCCCAACCCACGAGCGTTACCCTTCTGATTCTCTCCCCCATCTACCGGTGGGGGAGTGAGCGAGCGACTGTGTGGGGCTGAGCTGCCGCTAAACCACGACAAACAGAAAGGGCAAGAGTTAATTAAACTGTATGACTGCATTGCACACAGATCTTGTATATAGAGAAATGCATTATAAATACGAGAGGGTATTAGAAAGTTATGTTTACTGAGAAAACATAACAGTCAAATTTTCTTTCTGATGGGGGTAGCCTATATGTGGCAGAAATTTATATCCCAAGATTGCGTTTCTGATGCTAGTTATCCTCTGATCACCTCTGACATTTCTACAGGATCTCATCATCACAACAGTCTTTAGAGGTAGATGAACAGAGGTCATAACTTTCTTCCAAAGGTGAAGGTGACTCCTGTGTTCTCTGCTTTGCAGACAGAAATGTCTAATTCAACTGATGGTCATAGAAAATGGGAGTCCTACTTGCTTGGTAATCAGCGTATTATTTTTTTTGTTGGCACTTTTAATTATTTTTTTAAAGCAAATTGCTGAAGAATCTTAAGGCAGTGATATTATCAAATGTGACATAAAGACTTTTAAAACATCCTAGAATATTTAATATGTGTCCTTTTATTTTTAATTCAAAGGATGCTGTGACAATATGCACGCTGGGAATAGGAACTGCTTTTGGAGAGTCCATTCTGGATAACACTCCTCGCCATGCCACCATTGTTACCAGAGAATATAGCGAGCTCCTTCGAATTGAGCAGAAGGACTTTAAAGCACTTTGGGAGGTAAATTCAGACTTATTTGCAGTTTATGCATAAAAAAGTGATTTCAGCTTTTAAGTGTTTGTAATGAAATATAAGCACATTTATACCATAAGCAAAGTAATAATTCTTTTTAATTACTTTGGATAAAAATAAAAGTATTTTTACTTCTTTTTAGTGCTTCCTATTCTACATGATTACATACTCCTGTGTTTCTTTCTTGTGGCTTCTTCTAATGAAATAACTTAGGTGGAATTTCTGGTGGAATTTATTTGTATACTGGAGGTGTTGCTTTCTTAGCCTTAAAGTTGCTTCCATTGCCGGCATTTATGAGGAGAGTCTATCCTTAATATACTCTGATATTTTAAATTATTCTCCTTTACTCCTGTCTCATCATCAACTGTAAGGGGTTTAGAATTTGCAGATGGATCAAGATCACTTAAAAATTAAATTACTGATTTCATGTGAATTCCCTTAAAACTTTCCTTTGTGCAGAACGTACTGCTGAGGTTCTTCATTCTGTAATCTGTGTGTACTTTGGTATCCATGCTAGGAATACTTCATTAACATGTTACCGTGCTAAGTTGCTGAACTTCAATCGGTTTGCATTTTTGTAAGCATTAGATTTGATTTGAAAAGTGTTCTGGTAATTGGAAAGCATCCTGTTGGCCTGACCTGCACTATTGCTGATTTGTACTGCCAGCTTGTTTTAAACGTTTACTCTACAAGTTTAGGTGTTGTGTAGAGCTGTCAGATGGTGTGACAGTGTCCTAAAGTTGCAGATCTAGGGACACTAACTATATTTAAGTAGGTGGTGCTTGTAGCATTTTAGTTCAGCTTCTTTCCTAAGTCCAGACAGATAGAGGTTTTTTGGCTTTCTCTTTTCCTGAGAAAGAGCAGTATTATACTCCAAATAATTGTCCTAAGCAGTACTAAAGTAAGGGTATCAGAAATAAAATCAAATCCACAACTAGCTACACTGGCTGAGAAAACAGCACTAATATCACCTGTCTGCAAATATGTTGCCTTGAGCAGAGTTAATGGTGCAGCAGGGCCAAACCATGAAAGACCAATGTGTGAACGAAACATGCTTGCCATTGAATGCTCTGACAATATCAGATTTCATTCTTTGAATTGCATAGCTGTAATTTGTACTGGCTTTTTGGCAATGCCAACAGCTAAAAGAAAATGCTTATAAAGACACAAGGCAAATTTGAGGAAATTCACAATGCAATATTTTTCTGCAGTTCATGCTTTTTTTCTCTACAGGAGCTGCATTACGGTTTTAGACCCTGGCATTAAAAGATTAAATATGCCAGTGGTCTCATCTGTTTTAACATATGCTACACTTGCTAGTGGTCAGAAATTTTTAATGTAGATAGTGCTTTACAAGCTCATGATGAAGGAGAATAAATCCAATTGTAGGTTTCTCAAGTAACATTTTTTTTATTAACTTTTAATTGGTCTAAACAGAGTAATTTCTGCTATATCTATGACTTTCCTGCTAAGCATTCAGAGATTGTTGGTTTCCTATCAGAAATACTGGGGGAGTGGACATTAAGCTCCCTTCTTAAAAATTTTGAACCTTAAAACATGTATAAACTTTTTTTAAAACAAAAATGCCAATGTCATTTGGTCTTTAATCACTAATCCAATGTTGTTTCTAACAATTTTGCTGGTCTTGATGAGTTTTTTGATCATAGATGCTTTTCGAAAAGGCCATGTGTGTTGAAAGAATTGGGAGCTATCACAGGGAGCCTTAGCACACATCTTGTACATTGCAGATTTTATTAAATTCTTCAGTAGAGCATGTCACAGATGCTGCAGGTGTCAGTCACAGACCAGAGTTTAGCTTTGTGGTGCTTCTTTGTCTTTTGTGCAGTTTTACAGTGAACTTTTAATGTATTTTGGTGTACCCTGTGCTTTTAGTGAGTGGAAAATTACGCCACGAAATGCTTTGCTGGTTTGTCTGAGGTAGAATTAAGTTGTTTATTTTTTTTCAAGGCAATATTTGTTTCCTTGTAATCTACTAATCCCAAAGCCTACATAAACTGCAGCTAAGGTATGATAAACAGAAAATGTTCAAAATGGACAGAAATTATTTAAGAAAATTCTCCCAAAATATACTAGCAATAGCAGCAGTATGTCAGTGTGTTGTTGTTGTTATTATTATTAACGTAAATACTTTTCTTCAGGGAAACTTTTTGTTATGTTATGGATGCTGTGTTGTTCTGTCTCCCTTATCCTAAGATTCATATATCTTTGCTGTGACAAAGCCCATATGGGGAAATGGTTATCAATATAGTGATGTGCCATTCAGATGATTTTTAATTTTTTTTTAAATGAAAACCCCCACAAATTCAAGAATGGATTGCAGATATATATTGTCCGTGGTACCATGGGAAAAATGGGAGAAGGCAACAATGTTAGTGTCATTACAGTCTAGGTACGATAAAAACTAAAATCTAGTCCATACAAATTTCAACTCTCCAGATAATGAGAATTGAATTCCAGAAATAAGTAGTTTCTCCATAAAAAAGTTGAATAATTCCAAAATAATGTAATACTGTAGTTTAAGAACAACCTAAATAAGCTGTAGGGTTGAAATTCTTAAAATGGTTACTGCTTTTATGATTGTAGGGTTTTTATGATTAATAATAGGAGTGCAAAAAATATAATTTATATATGATTTTTTTGTTTGGTGTCTCCCCCCCCCATTTACTTTTGGGGAAATTTACTTTTTTCCTTCTTTTGAGGAAAAGAACAAATGAAAAGTCTTTGTTAGCTGATTAAAGATTTTTGGCATACAGAGCATGGAAATTCCAAGACTACAAGTTTTCATGCTCTTTTTTCTTCTTAGGTTGTAACTATAATCTTGGAAAATGAACCAGTATAAATTGATTCAGTATTGACTTTAATTTATTGTGCAACTAATCTGAAATGATAGGACTTAGAGTTATGAACTGTCTTCCTTTATAGTAAAAATTTGTTAACACCGAAACCTACTGATGGAGTTCATGTTTGCAACAAAAGTTTTCCTACCACAAATCTATGCAGTTCTTTGAAAGACAAATATCTATTTATACTGCTTATAAAACTTTTTGTATAAACCCTGAAACTAGATTTTAAGAGCAAGAAAGATATAATACCTATTTTAGTTATTTATAAGTTTAGAAGGAATTTTCAGAATCTCTATAACTTTGTATTATGGATTTGCAGATTTTTCTGAGTTTTATTTAAATTGGAAAGTATCTGTATTAGCTGTATTGCTCTAAGAATCAGTTGTATTGGTAGAATGTTTCATGGATGAGATGTGGCTTACTAACATATTTAATGCACAATATACAGCAAAGTGTATTAAATTCTTTGAGTACAGTTACAATTGGGTCTATACCTGAAAGAAAGAGATTGCTACTTCTAAACAGACTTTTTTTTTTAATCACTATTCTTCTGTCAGTTTTATAGATTTAAATACTCTGAGGAAAAACCAGGATATTCCTTATCAGAACTATAATAAGATTCCTTCTGTATCATACAGAACCACATATTCAATTAACCCTTTAAATACAGAAAAATTTTCTATGATCTCCATTTTTAACAGTCAGGGAATGCTGGTCAAAACAAGTGATATTGTCCTGATAACAACAATTACCGGTTAAAATGGCCTAGTCTTTTCTCTAATGACTATATCTGTTGAAGTAACATCCTGTTCAGGAACATGCATTGAACTTCTAAGTTTACTCATCCTTGGAGACTTGTTTTCTATCAATGGCTGCTGTAGCAGATTGGAGATGATGAAATCTCTGGTTAGGTTCTCACACAGCTGAACACTGTTCCCTGATGAAGAAGCTCTAGGAGGTTCTGGAAACCACTAGTGATGTGCCTTTTTGACTGGTTATCCCTGGCCTTCATCTCTGAGGAGCACTAACAGACATGAAAAAAGGTATTCGTCACTGGTATAACACTGTAGTCTTCCAAGATGCTCTGTGAATCTGTAGGCAGAAGTACTCTTTGTGTTGATAAGAACTTGCTTTCCCTCTTTAGCATCAATGAGTTAGTGTGGTGCTGGCTACCTTGCTGAAAAAACTGTTTCAAAGCACAAAGGAAAATACATCCAAAAATAAACATGAAAGCAGAAGGCTACACACGAGGAGCCCTGGTCATGCACATCCTGTTGGGTCACTGGCTTGCTCCACCCCTAATAGTTGGATTCTTTTAAACAGAGTAGGAGTGAAATGAATGTATTTGAGCAGTGTTATCATTACAAAAGTTCTCTGTAGTTCATCCTCAAGCTTTGTCCTTTCAGGCAGTTGCAAACTGATTCAAACCCAGTCAGGAAGGGAGTGAATCTGCTGAGAGGTGACTTATTTTTAGAGGTCTTTCCTACCACAGTGAATTACTCAGCCTTCCTTGGGTAACATACAAATAACCAATTTCCTTTTGTGTGGAATAAGATCATGTTAGAAGTTACTGAACATGCCTTGAGAAACATTTGATCTTGAGTAAATGAAGAACAGCTATTACTTCGGTATGCAGTAACTTTGGAGAGAGGGAGTCTTGGCCACTATAAGGTCAGAACGAATATTTTAATTGCTTTATTCATATTCAGCAGCACTTACACATCTTGTGGTCTGATAAACAGTAGTGTAACTTGCTTCCTGCTTTTGCCCATCTGATGATAATTCAGTAGCCCTCAGAGGATTTCACTGCTCTGAGGTGATAGCTTTGGGAGAAGCAGCTTTCTTGCCGTCTTTGTTTTCTGAACGCTGTGAGTGCTAGTTTTAATGAGCTAGTTTAAAAACAGGTCCTCTGTCAGAACAAAAGAAATTTTACATATAGTTTCAGTGGAATGCTGTGTAGGAAATACAATATGAAATGGCATGCCGACTTAAATGTGGTAGCACTGTTCAGTGAGATTTCTGAATAAGGCTTAAGTTCATCAGAATTGAGACCACAGCTCCCAGTGCATTTGTGTGTAATATGTTTGTCTTTTTAAGGTGTATCTAATCGTATCCCTTACATCAAGGTATAATATAATCGTATGCCTCATTTTGTGTGTCGGGATTATGTCAGTAGGAATTATGAAGGTACCGTAAAAATACATTGATGAAAATGAACATGTAAGAATTTTCATGTTTTATCCATTTGGCCGTGCTGTAAGTACATAATTTATCAAAGTACGTTACTGAATCTCAGGTAGGTGTTTTGCAGTGTAATGCAGTAGGCAGTATTTCAGAGAGGCAGCCTTTTCCTTGCCTTAGGCTGCTGGAAAATATGTTACATTGTTACTTGAGAATGTTCTTGCTTCTTTCTCTGGTAGACTCCTGAATACTTCAGCGTGTTTAAGGAGTATCAGGAATCTCATGTAAATGTCAGTACTTTCTAATGCACCTTTTCACCAATGAGTATTCCATACCAGAAATTCTTTCCAGTTCATTTAAGTGAGAGATTAAATTTGATCTGAGAAATGAAATACTTGGAGGGGGGAATCAAACAAAAAATCAGATTCATGTCCACACCCTAAACTATCAGCTTGATTTATGGTATACTACTTTGCCAGTTTATTGCCCAGTAATCAATTGCAGAAGTCTCTGCTCTGATTTACTGATTTCCCATAGGTGAACATAGTGGAGATATAAAACTCTAGTTAATAAAATACAGAATATTTAGCTTTGCAGGATGGATGATCATGTGATTTAAAATAGTGAAGTGCTTGGAGACTCACAAAAGTATAAAAAGGTGGTCATGGAACACCCAGCTGTCTTTACCCACTTCATGTCACACTCTCCATTGACTGCTCAAACTCTACCTTGATGATTTGTCTCTCTAACGGGGTTTTATTTGAGAAATGTAAAAGTGCTCAAATTGTAGTAGCCTGCATTTGCAATGTAGCTGGAATACTGTGTTCACCAAGCTCTCAAATAGCCATCTTGTCAGAATAAGGAGGAATTATTCCGTGTTATCAGATATAGAATACCACACAGAAGGAAGACGTGGAAGGACCCAAGTGTGTGGAATCTGTTACCTTATGCCATCTGCAAATCTTCAGCTGATGACTGATTCAAATTTGTATGCAAAGAAACAGAGCTAGTGTGAGAGACATTGGAAAATGAAGTGATGATAGGCAAGCAGGACATTTTTTCCTAGAGTAAAACATGGAAGGAGGAGGAATATAAAAAGTCCTCCTCCCCTCCCTGGCTTTAGAATATGACAGTAAACACAGAATTGACAAGATGTGAGCAAAGCTTTGAAAGTAACTAACATCCCATCCTCATACCTTCTGTGTTAATACTGATAAAGCATGCAAGTGAGTAGCATGGAAAGATTCCAAAATTGTTATTATAACAAGAAGTGCCAGATTGCACTCCCAGTCTTGCTGGTGTGAACTGAGCTATTTCAAGTGAATACTGTACGATTGCTTTGATACACATGGAGCTAAGTGGGAGCAGAATCTGGCCTTTAGTGCTGCTGTTATATTGGTTTTGACCATCCTTGTAATATGCTCTTAGGTTTTTTATTTTGTTTTGCATTGTCAGACATTTCTAATTTTAACGAGTGATGCTCTGTCTGGTAGAGCAGATTTAAACGAGTATGGAACGGCATTCTATCCTCAGTAGCCAGACTTATGTGAGAACAAGCCATGTTTGTCAGCACAGCAGCACAGTGACTGCTGCTTTCATTCAGATGTATTAATCACTTCCTGTTTTAAAAAAATGGATGCAGATTTCGAGAACACTGTTTATGGCAGTGTATCTCCTAGGGTAACCTTCCTGGTCACTGGCAGTGGAGAAACATATCTAGAAATTAATTTAGATTTTTTTTACTTCAGTAACACAACTTTTCTCTTGGCATGATATGTACTGATGGAAGCGTACAAGTCTATTGATAGAGTTTTGCTGTGATATGTTCTTTTCTAAATAATGGCGTTATGACCATTCATAATCAATTATTATCCACTGTTTCAGATAATTTGCTGTGCAATTATGTATGATATTCAGTATTGTCAGTGAGGCACAATTTCTTCAGAAGATCAAGAGATCCGGTTAGTTTTAACTCTGTGAGTTTTCCTTTCTTTGTTGTTACTGTTGTTTTAAGGTGGCAGTCGCAGGCACTTCAGACATCCCTTAAGCGACTGAAAAGACTGAAAAATAACAAGCTGATTGGAGAGGCCTGGTCCTTCCTTATGTGTCTCTGCAATGAACTTTCCTGATGCATGTTCTTTTATGTCATCCTGTTATCCCAAAAAGCAGGTTTGCTCGCCCGGTGTGCAAAACGCCAAACTACGCGCAGAGCGGAGGTATTTTATTTGATACGTTTTTGTGCAAAGATTGGTGCTAGGTGGTAACTCCACAAAGCTAGCACACTGCACCGAGAAACTACGAGGCATTTATACAGTTAAATGTGTCAATCACAGCTAATATTTTCCTTGGCTAATAATTGGTTAGTTTCTTTCTCACTTCGATGTAATGGTACAGCTTACTTAATTTACCACGCGTGCTCATAGATTAAGGGGCTTACTGGAGTGGGGGTGGTTCCTGGCCTATGGGCCTGATATTTAGTATTATAATGAGGATAGTTCCCCTCCTGGGCACTTTGGTTTAGTTCTTATCAACATCCCAATTAGTTGTTCTCCTTGACTATACACTTTATCACCTCATTCTCAGCAGCTTCTGAGGTGGGATGTTTACTTTGATCAGTCTCTCAGCTCTGCTTAAGGATATCTTCGTAAAACAAGTGCTTCTCTATCTCTTGTTTTCTGTCTCTGGCCCTCAACTTCAGTTTTGCCAGGCTTGCATAGTTCGTTGTTATGTCTTTAGCAGACAGTTAAAAAAATTCCATTTTCTTAGGCATATCAATGCCTAAAATTAGTTTTCACCTCAGTCTCTGGGTTTATTCTGAATGTATTTCAATAGCAACGTTTTGTGACTGTCACTGATCACTATGTGGAGGTGGAATAAGGCTTTGCAGGCCTGGTTTCTCTGCAACCATACTAACATGTGGTTTCTCCTAGGTGCAATTCTGTATCACTGTAGTAATGCCCATCAACCTGAAGCCCCTGTTGAATCCTATTATACCAGACACTGTGCCAAAATATATTGCCATTCCTATTTACAACCCTTGTAAATGTTTATATGTTTATTAGCACTTCAAAGAGTCTTAAATTATATTGCAGAAAGCTTGACTTATTTGAGCTTCCTTCTTGGATAAAAGGAAATAGAAACATCACAGAATCACAGAATGGTAGGGGTTGGAAGGGGGACCTCTGGGGATCAGCTTGTCCAACCCCCCTGCTTGAGCAGGGACACTTAGAGCAGGGGGCACAGGAACGCATCCAGGCGGGTTTTGAATGTCTCCAGGCAAGGAGACTCCACAGCCTCCCTGGGCAGCCTGTGCCACTGCTCTGTCACCCTCACAGGAAAGAAGTTTTTCCTCATACTCAGGTGGAATTTCCTGTGTTCCAGTTTGTGCCCAGTGCCCCCTGTCCTGTCATTGGGCACCACTGAAAACATCCAGTATGTCAGTCTCCCTGTTAAGTAATGCCTTTATAGGTTTTGTCATGTTTTATCACGGTTAGAGGTAAAGTTGAAAAGTATTAATTAATCTGATTTTTAAGAAATTATTTTGATTAATTCTTAAAATATTTAAATTACAGAAGAACATCTGACAAACTGAAATGTATACACTTGAAGTCTGCAGATGTTTTTGAGGCTGCTATTGTTCTTTGAAGCTTTACCGCCAAACTTGCACTTTCTATAACCAGCTTTTTTATTAGCAAAGAAAGTGCTTTTCATCCTCAGCAGATTGTATTATTAAATGTGGTATCTGTAAGCATGATGTGGTAAATGGCAAAAATATATATTGCAAAACACAACTGGGAGCCTACGAATCTTACTTCAGAGAACAAACTTCTGGTCCTTCATGTGTTCATTTTTATTAGGTAAAAATGTCTTTCAGAAGAATCATAAGATTTGAAGCTTATAAAATAGTTTCTGGCTTTTTTTCCCCGAAACATACATTTTAACTACCAAGTATGTGTCTCATTCTTGTCTGTCACAGAGGAAAAATGAATAACACAGAATTATGTCTTTGTAGATATGTGTGTGTATATAATCTACTATCTAATATATATTGTGTGTATGTATTAGTACATTAAATTCATATTTGTCTTGTCAAATTTCTGTGGCAAATTGCCACATGGATACCAAAGTCATCAACTGCGTGAGGCTTTGTTCTAAACTGTTGGATTTGACACAGACCATCTGTTCCTTAACTCAACCATGGGGTCATATGTGGATGAGGTTATTTTGGAGATCGACCCTGTCTGATCTTCTCGTCAGCGTTATCATCTCAGTCCTTGGTTTCTTTTCAGATGAGTTGTGTTTTTTCTTCCTCACACAAAAGGTTAACTATTATTACTGGTTCCTCCAGGTTCTTGAGAAAATTAGTAAACCCATAGAAGCTTCCTTTCAGCAATGAATTTTTGTTGCTTTACAGCAATGCATATGGTTGTGTGTTCCTTCAAGGCATTCCTACAGAATGCGTGCTTGAATGCTGCATTTGAATGGATGCTTTCTGCTTGCACTATATAATGGGTCAGGCAAATAATGTGATACCATTTATTAGATCAATGGATATGTTTTAATATTGACATTTTAAAAATCCATTAGCTTAAACCTGCTGGTATTAAAAAAAATAGAGATCTTTGGCAGTCACATCTGTGGCAGTGGATGATCTTATGCAGATTAACACATACTGAAAACAAGGCTATTATATTGTTTATTATTATTTTTTGTTCTGACCGTCTTGTTTAGTTTATAAACTATTTTGTAAAAATATTGTAGAAGTGTTCACTTTTATGTAGCTAGAAAAACGTAGCCTACAAGTCCTATTTAGTGGAATGTAAATTCCTTCTTCCTTAAAGAAGCACTCCCTTGAATGAACATTCAACACCTTAAAACTCAAAACAATCTAAACCCCAGACATTATCTATTTATTAGGTGTATGGATTAATAAATGGGCTCAAAAAGAGACTGTCCTTTGCTTGCCTTAGATAGAACAGTTCTGATAGATGTCTTTTCCTGGTCATAATCAGAGCTGTAAGGTTCAATTTCTGGTCGTAATCAGAGCTGTAAGGTTCAATGTTTGCCCTTTCCCTTAGACTGGTTCCTCCCCTCTTTTCATCCATGGTGAAACCATACCTTATTGAAGTCAATGAGCATTGTGGGATTTCAACCCAGGTAATTACTAATTGCTTCCTTCTCCCTGTGTAATATGCAGCACAGGCTGTTGGCACTAGGTTTAAATCCTCTTTACCATCTCCCCTTCTGTAACAGTTTGTATCCACTGACATAGCAGATGTGATAGGAGAGCATGAGGCTGGAATCACTCAAATGATTTTGTGGCTTAGTAGTTCGGGGTGCTTAACAAAATGGTCAACCCAATACTTGTACTGAGGTAAATCAAATCAAACTTACAAATTCTAGGCATCCCAGAGGTATGCTTAAAAAATGAAGATATAAAAAACTAGGAACTGAATATGGAATATCTCTCCTGTGGCAGAAAATAAGAATTACAGGGCTTACCTAGCCTGTTATCTATGCTGATAATGGCCAGTCCCAGATACCAAGAAGAGAAAGAGGTTTTTAAAAACCCAGATAATCCATGTGCTTGCTCTTGAATCAATCTTTGTTTCAATCTGAGCACGGGAGCTCCAGCGCTTAAAGTTCTCAGGGTTAGTGGATGATGCTCTAATTCCATTAGTTCAGTGAACTACAAAATTCCTAGAAACCTGTTCACCAGCAATGTGAAAGTATCAGGCCTGAAAACATGCGTCGAGGGGCCTGCAGGCCCTCTGATATGTTGAAATCTCAAGGGGATTTATGGAACAACCTGTTCATGGATAATTGTTTTTTCTTTTGGTGAATGGTTTTTTATGCCACAAATATTCAAGAGCAGCATATAATAAGACATGGTGGCCTTCTAAGGCATGTGCTTCCTGTATTTTTGTACTCTGTGATGATGTGATTGTTCACAGAATCTGTGTTTTCATCCAGTATTTCTATTACAGGCTGCTGTTTAAATCAGTGGTTTGTCAGAATTTGTGGATTAATACCATCAGTCTAGTGTGATGTTTAAGGCTAAATTTCTTTATCCTTTATCTCATGCCTGATTAGATAAGAACTTTAGTGTGTATTTCCTCTGAGCTCTGCTTAAAATGGTTTCTCAGTTAAATCTCAAATTAAGAAAACTGAAATGCACAAATAAGTTTGCACACCAAATCTTGCATTTAGTATTTATTGATAGAATTCAGCTTGCCTCTGACTGTTTCCTGAGTAATTTCTATTTAATTTTGCATTCCACCTCTCTCTTGACCTTTGAAAAATATCTTTTCTGACTACCCATGCAAACCATTTTCTCAGAGTATTAACCACTTCCAAAATGCCATTATTTTCCAAAATAGACAGACAAGCTTTATTCTGTTAATTTCCACAAAACCCTATCCAGACATTCCTGAGTACAGGTTAGTGGAAACAGGTGCAATATCATTGTTTTGTTTTAGCAGAATAAAAATATGCATTACAATATGATTTTTGTATGACTTGGTCTTTGAGAAGCTGAGTCCTTCCAAGAAATCATGTTCTGAAAGGACTGAGTTATAAGGGAACTTGTTTGAGTTACTTAGGCTTTTATGCTTAATTCTCTCTGGGGATAATGCTGGAGACTCTCAGTACAATTAAGGAAAGATTAAAAGCTCAGTACAGACTTACTTTCTCTCTTCTTTCTTTCTGCCAATACCCTTCAAGCCTGTATCCTCTCTAGAAGCATGAAACATTTTTCAAAGGCCTTTTTCTTTCTGCCATAATTTCTCAGGAATTTTTCTGGTACACTTCTCTTTCACAGATTTATGAATGTGATTTCTCTTTCTGCATTTGTCTTTTGATCCTGCTGGCATTTAATGCCAGTTCTGTTGATCTCTGGTTAAGAGTTCATTAGGTATTTCTCCTTAGGTTTATCTGTGACGTTTAGATCCTGTTAGATAACTGGGGATCACCAAGCAGTTAGGAAAAAATTATTGCACTGTTGAAGTTGGTGAGAATTCTGTCATCACTTAGTATTTCTTAGTACATTGGCTCTGCCGACCTAAAGGAGTGAAATGTAGTGAAAGTATAGACAATTAAGCAGATACACCTGAATGCACTGGTGGAATAGCAGATTTGATTACTAAGAAGGTACCCTATTTACATCATGCTTTATCAAAGAAGAGCTACGCTTCAATCTAAGCATATCATAGCTAGAGTGTTTACCTATGCTGTAGCTGTGGTATGGTTGAAAGATGATATGATTTGAAATTACAACAGAAGTTCACATCAAAACTCATCTTTGCAAGTTTTTTCTGTGTGATGTGTTTACATACATCTGCCATATGGAGTTGCCTTATAGAGGGTGTTAATTCCATGTGATCTCATATAAAAAATGTACTTTCTGTCATTTTATTCTGAGAGACAGACTTTTCCTGTTTTAACAACAGAATGTGGATTTTTCAGCTTTTTAACCTTTCTGAAGAATTATTTGATATAATTTCAGAAAACAATTCATGCTACCAGTCAGCCCACAAGTATTGACTCTTGAATGGATTGTTGTCAACTTTGTACTTGAATATTATGTAAAGGTGTGAGGCACAGGAAGTCCTGGAGATGCTCCAAGCCCTATAGTAGGCTTGTATGGTAGGAATACAGATTTTACTACTGTAAGAATTCTCTAAGGGATTGATTTTACATAAGCATCCATACTGTTAATCCAAGTATCATTACAGAATGGTAGGTGAATTACCTTTCCTGATATCCATTAACTGGACAATGCCTCTAGGTAAGAATTGAGTTAATCTGTATTGAATAAAATGTGGTGAATGGTTGTGATATCCAGAAGCAGACCATGAGTTCTGTTTTCCCTCCTTATTTAACAAGATAATTCATACTATTAGTATGAATTTTATGCTTTGTAGTGCGTGAGAAAACAGTAGATGCACAAAGAACAACCCTTGTCATGCTGTTCTTGTGCGAGCAGCCTTTGCAGGGAAATGGAGAGTTACTCTGTATCTGCCCACTGCCCTGAGGGATTATGGAACGATGGCAAAGATCACCCTTTATGGTAGTATGTATATGTAAAAATAATATCAAATTATGTAGAAAAAAATAGATTCTTGACTATGATTGACTATTTGTTCTTCCTTGTGCCCAGTTAATGCAAAGCTTTAGCATGTTTCTTCTGTCTTTGCCAATTAACATTTCTGTTGATTTTTTTCCTTTTAAGTATAACTTTACTCCTAAAACTTTAGCTTTTTGGTCTATATATGTATATCTTCATTATCTGATAATGCTGTTGCCACATGTACAAATGAAAATTGTTAATTTAATGTGCTAAAAGCTTTTTATAGATGGAGAAATCAACTCTTACGTTGAAAGCTGTTAAAGTAATGACTGCTATCTTTATATTAGGTGTGTTCTTTTTAAATGAACACTTTTGAATGGCTTGCTTTGTGTGAGTAGAATTTGCTGTAGGAGATGCCCATGTGACTGTCCCCAAAATCAGATTGCTCAGTATGATGAAAATAAATAGAAACCTGTATGGAAGTTTTGATACTATAGAAAACAAAATCTCTTAATGTTGCTAGTTTAATTTTCAAACTATAAGCAGGGTATGTGCTGCATTAGTGGTCATGAATGTGCTTCCTCCTGTAGTGGGGCCTCTATCTTGGCATTTTTACTGCCGCAGCAGTGCTCATCTATTTACACTAGGCATTCATTACAAACTGCAGCATGAGAGAAGTGGGGGGCATGGTCAGAGAGCAGTAGCATGGATTAAGTATTTGGAACCTTAAAGCAAGATGGTGGAATTCCATTAAGTTATGTTTGCTCTTGTTAACAGTATGTAGGAAGATACAATATTCTTAAGCAAAGCCTGTCCAATTGCACTAATTTCATTGCAATATTGGACAGTAGAATTTGCTGTTCCTGTGGCAAAAGGCTCCACATACTATTCTTTTGTCTCTTATTGTGACCAATACCTGCTATTTTGGAGAAGCTTGTATAAAAGCCCTTGGTGAACTGTTTATGTACTGTAAAAATGGAATGAAACAGCATAGCATACTCCATAAATAAAAACCTGTCATGCTTCTTCCTCATCAGTCTTCAAGAGTAGGACTGGTTCTGTCCCTTCTTTTGGAACTAAAATGATGTCTTTATTTAATGAGATCTTTATTTCCATTTCTGTCATTCCATTCACTCTTTGTAGCTCCCCTCTGGAGAGGTAGGTATGGGTCCGTATTGTATGCTCCCTGAAGTTTTGTCTTTGCACATTTTAAGTATCCATGCTGAATGGCTTGTGAATGGGTGCTGCTTTTGGAGAAATATTCCACAGCCAAGTGCATCACATGCTGCTAAGAAATTTATTCTGATTTCTGCGCCAAAAGTTGTTTTCTGAGTTCATTCTTTGGTTCTTGTCTGTACTGCTTTCATGCCTCTCAGATGACTTCTCTCTGTCCTCAGTATTTATATCCTTCACTATTGGCACACAGTGGTCATGTCTATGTTTTGTCATAACTTTAAAAAAAAATAAAAATCACATAGCTGTTCTTAATTTTCCTGAAAAGCCATCATGCTTCTTTGTATGAGCTCTCGGGAAGACAAAATTGTATGACCCTGTCTTTCATGTGTATCTGGAACATATAATCTGGTATTTACTATCAGTTTTACATGCCCGAATTTGATAATTGTTGAAATAACAGCATTTTACTCTTGTATTAAGAAAGACTGTCACTGTAGTTAAACTTACATAAAGATCTATACAGAGCTAGAAACAATGCAGTGGGAGGTATGCTGTATACTCCAACTATGTTCAGGATTATTGCTTCCTAGAGTTGTCTCACTCATTAGCTGTGCTTAAATGATGTCTCCACTGAATTTTTCCAAATGTATCTGTTCCTCAGCATTGCTATTTCCCTAGAGTCTTGTGTATTATATTTATTTTTTGTCCAGTGTTTTAATCTTCTCCATCTCTAATGTTTTCATAACATGTTATAAAGTTTTTTATTCTCCCTTTGAGATTATGAATTAAAAAAAATAAACCCCAGCCCTTTAGTACTTCTTTAGACACCTCCTTTTTATTTGTTGCTGTGTTCCATTATGTAGTTTGCAGTCATTTAGCCAACTGTTAATTTGCATGATGGTGTTTCTACCCATGGAATTCTCGGTTTTTTTAAGATGAGGTATGACCATTAAATATTTTACTGATATCCAAATATGTGACAGCTACTGTATTCCTTTCTTCCACTGTTTCAGTGATTAAAATTAAAAACCAACAGCAACACACATATAAAGCCTCCAACTTTGGTTAAATCCATTTTGCTGCTGTACAGATTTGTTGCTGTTAACTATGAGTGAGGGCTCTCTGATCTAACTGTAGTGATGTTTACAGCTTTGCTCTTGAAAAGTAATTTCCAAGTATTTTTGCTTTTGTGTTAGTTGTAAGGTACCTTAGTACACGGTGCTAGATGCAGCCTGGGCTGAACTAAAGTGGTTAGTGGTGGTATAAATGATGATATCTGTGTGCATTGGATGGCAAGTAGTTGAAAATTGCCACAGTTCTGGTGTTGTAAAGGTTTACAGAATCAATTGTGAAAACTCACTCTCAAACAAAAGGAAAAGTGTATTAGAAAATAAGGTATTGACAAGAATATATAATTCCAGTTTTTCTCTCTTACTCACCTGTTTTCTCCCAGACACTTCATTCCTCTCCTGAGTTATTCCTAGCTGTCCCAGGACAAAATTCACCACAGCATAAGCTGGTGTGACCTGCATTCCATTATTCTTTCGCACATCTGCTAACATTTAAATTAAAGCAAATGAAGGTTTTTATTGGCACTGCCTCGCAATGACCTCTTATCATGATTATTGTTCAGCTATGTACATAATTAAATAAACAAAACCCAAAAATTCTGAATGATCTCTAGTCTCAGTGAATACTGTTCGTTACTCTGTAATATGATAAGGTATTTATTTCCACATGTTGCAGATTTGTTCTGGTGTTTGTGGAATACCCGTTTGTGCCTATGTTGCAAGAAAGTGTGAGGAGGGAGGGGAGGAAGGAGGGACCCCAAAATCACCTCCAAACTTCACCTTTTTGCTTCATGTCACATTTTGTCTCCAGTCAAAAATTGTCTGGCTAACTGCTTAGTAGCAGCTAATCAAGGTCAGTAAGATAAAGCAGAAATATAATAATTATACACTATATTTTGCAGAAGCTGCAATATTCAAAGTATACACATTTGATTTTAGTGACAAGCAGAACGTATTTCCAACCGCCTGCTATGCAGGATTTCTGTAAATAGTCAAGTGCAAGTATACTAAGTAACTTCATTCTGTGTTTCAGACTGAAATTGCTCATCAGAAGTTTTATTATTAATGTTGTGCTCATCCGTCTGACATGGCTGGAACAAGTAACTCTTGTTTCTGTGCCCACTCAACAAACCTGATGCTTGTTGACTTCCTGACGACTACTCATTTATGTTCTCACAGTGGCTTTGATTTCCAAAATGCAGTAATGTTAAACAACCATAGCTCATTTTTCAATAGCACTTTAGTACCAGGTCTCCTCTTTGGACTTTTGGCCTTTTACTAGGGCATGATTGCCTTTACCTTTTGCAGCACACTTCTTTGAGAAAACTGCCTTATAAAAGTCTTACTGATTGAGATTAGAGGGCGGTGCTAGGAACCAGAAACTTAGAAAAGCTTTTCTGCGCAGAAAAGTGGAAAAAATGCACTAAGTATCCTGATTTCTCATAATCAAATCCAGGCTTATTAAAAACTAAAAATAAAGTGTGAAAAGAATCCCCTGCTGAACAGAAACAGTGTACTTAGCATGCCAAGATTTACTTATTCCAAACTTAGTTGCAGGTGGAAGAAGTTCAAATATCTAATGAACAACTCATGGCTTTGACCTCTGGATAAGAAACCTGTCCCATACTCACTGTATGTAATATTACTTCTTTACCTAGGGTAGCTGTTGACATTTGTCAAAACAATTTTTCCCTGTTCTTTTCACGCAACGTGGGTTTTGAACTTCTCTAATGTTTTTCTGAAGTGTTATCTAAAGTGTGTCTTACAATGGCCTTTACACGTGGGCTTTCTGAAGTTCAGCATTTTTTTTGTGAAGCCACATCTGTCCATTGGGCAGATGTGCCATTCTCAGTTGAGGAAGCTATTTCATCTGGCTGGGTTTGAAGGCATTAAAGCTAAGTTTAACTCTCTTGGTTATTAAATATACATTTAATGATAGATTCAGCATGCCAAAGATTCTTTAAGGGAAAGCAAGGGACATAACACAATGTTTTGTTGCCATGCAGTAAGGCAGTTTATAACTGTCATCCTTTATTTCATCTTCAATCTGTAGTCTGACCTGATGTGGGAAGTGGAAGGGGATATTTCACAACGCTACCACTAAAATGCAAGCAGACATATAGAGCCATTTTGAGAAATGTGAGAAATTCAACTTCATTATAATACTGTTCTAAGGAAAAACATGGGTCTGATTGTTTGCTATTTAGAAGGATAAAATGTATGCTTGTGCTTTCTATCTATTCAGCTTTTTCCAGTGATTCTCAGTACAGTGTTGTTTGGCAAGTGGATTCTGTAGTTCCTGGGACAACGTACGTGTACTCTTCTGTTTTGTTCTTGGTTGGTCCTTGCTGCTTATGTAGCCCACGTTGTGGCCTGTGCAGTTTGCAGCTAGTAGACTCACCTGAGTTTTAGAGATCTCTGTATTTCAAATTCCCTCTCAGCTTCTATTTTGAAAGAAAGCTCCCTGTTTTTCTTGCAGAGAGTTTTTCTTGGTTTCCCTGATATTTTTCTTGCAGAGAGAGCCTTGAAACGTAAACTGGATATCTAGGGTTAAAGTGTTCCTACTGATTTATTTTTCCTAAACATTATTGATTATTTGGTCTTCTGTTCTCTAAGGAGGTGTCTACTAAAATTTTGCTGGCAGGGTTGTGGGGAAAATGTCATAGTGTCAGGTTGGGAAAACGGGTTTTGTGTGGTATAGTTAGCCTAATGAAGGACTGGTATAAGGACTAGCTGTAAAAGAGTTTTTTGCTGGCATAAATTGCATTATCCCTAGGATAATTTGCTGACTAAGGTTAAAACGTAGGACAAGCTCTGAGCTGGTCTTTTGAAACTGGTAGGATATTTCCTTAATTTTTCCCTGTCATGGCAGTGCTCCATGGGAGGAATGGGCTGTCACTGATTAGATAGACTGTCTGTAAATTCCCATGTTCTTCCCTGTGGAAAGCCTAAGGTGTGCCAGCTCTGCTACGCAGCTATTGTGATTTCTAGCTGCAAAAAGACAGGTCATATAAACCTGTCTCATGAAAATCATAAGTCTTTTGGCAATTTTGATCAAGGCTTTTATTTGATTTTACCCTCTTTGTTTTTCCATATGCAAAGTGAGAACATAGTATGTATTTGTTTCTTGAAAGCTTTTTGAGGATTGTTGAACAAGGTATAAACATCCAGATGTGTCATACACAACACTTACTTGAACTCACAGACTCTCAGCTGAAGAGATTGCCCTTTACTATGCTTTCTTGGGGCCTCAGGACAAGCAGCTAGGTACCCTTTCTGTGGCAGAACTCTGACTTAAAAATTTTGTGGGTTTAATTTTGTGCGTGTGTGTAGTTTTTGCTAGGTTTTAGATGTCTCCCAAAGAATAATCTTATTGATTATTTAACCTCCAACATTCTTGCTGCCTGTTTCAATCTAACATTTGGCATTTTGAACAAAACAGTTACTTGCATAAATAAGCACTCGGATATCTTATCTGTGGTTTTGAGAACCTGCTTTTTTTGCCTACATGTATTTATTTGTTTGAAATTGAAGTGGGCTTGGAATCAACAATAAATTGGAAATACATTTAAAAGTCTGCTTTTTAAGTATTTTTTTTCCTGAGCAACACCCTCTTTACAAAACATTGTTTTGTTCATTCCTCCCCCCCCCAATTAGCTATCTTCCCTTTTAGTAAGGTTTTAATGTGGTTTTTTTTTTCAGTAGAGAAGTCATGTTTAATTCAAAGTTACTTGCATGTTTTCAGTTATAGATGATAATTTGTTTGACTTTACACTCTCAATTGCCTTGAGTAATTTCCTGTAGAAATACATATAATCCATTTGCCTGTTTGAAGTATTAGTGTCATTTGCATAGCTGTGTGTAACACTTAAGCAAACCACTGGGGCTTAGGAAGGACAGATGATGCTTTTTAGTGGCAAACAGCAATACGATGGCTATTCTTTCTTCTCTCTGCTGAATAGATATGGCACCATCTTTTTTGAGAGAACTGGAAATTATGTTATCAAACTCACATGTTGTTTCGGTAAAGCAAGTATGCCAGCAATAATGTTATATTCATATTTTTGCTTGACATAAGTCAATGTGGATTGATGTGGATTCTTACCTCATGACCTCATGTAGTATAGCAGAGAAAATATATATTAACACATCCCAGTTGGTATGTGTCAGAATTCCATCACAGATAAAGCTGTTGTAGGTTTTAGCTGCTGGAGATGCAATGGTAGAAGGTTTAAATTTTATTGCAACCATGTATTAAAGCCACAGTTTGTTTGGTCCACTACAATAAATTCTGTGGTAAGTCCTTGAGTGGAACGTAGTATATATGGTTCTGCTCGCCTATGTTTAGAAGAGGTGAACTCTAAGTGGGATAGGTGCAGAGAAGGACTACCATGGTAAGATAAATGGAGTGTCTGTTTTATATGGTAAGACTAAAGGAGCATGTCTTGATTAGTCTGTTGACATGAAAGCTTATAGGGAATATGATTGCTGTCTACAAGTATGTAAGACCACTGTTCAGGGGAAGTAAACTACTACAGGACAGTGCTGCTTAGGAGCAGGTGGGTACTAATGCAGCCTGAGCATACATTAGAAGTTTCTTTCTAACCATCAGAGCAATGAGGTTCCAAAACAAGCTTCTAATGGGAGTCTGGGGGCAAAAAATTGGTATGTTTAAAGTGTAGTTGAATTATTTTTTTAGGGTAAATTTCTGTGTGTACCTGCAATAGCAGCTCCAATGCTGTTTCTACACCAGATTTCAGTATTTTGGCCAACATGCCTTTTTCCTAGTACAGCAAAGACCTACATGAAACCATAGGGTCCAAATTTCGTTTCAGTTCTTAGCGAAAAAGTGTCCATTCAACTGATACTGCCTTTAGAATTGGCAGCACTTGCCACTTTTGTTGGCCACATCCATGTCACGCTGCTTTTTGTTGGTGAAAGCCTGTTGGGAAGGTCAGCACTGTTCTGTCCCCTCTCTGATGCAGAGAGTCTTGAATTCTTTTTCTGTATTGTAGCACACTTCTCCACAGAAGGAGTGTGGGTTGGAGCACTGCTAGCGGGGTAGAGCTATTTCTTTAGGACACTGTCCTGAGGCTTGAGAGTTAGGAATTTGAATCTCATTGCCCAGAGAAGGCAAATGAAGGGAGGATTACTGCTCTTTGGGTGAGTCCAGTCCTGAGGAGGATTCAAAGCCAGATGGAAGTGCAGCACCCCACCTCCATCTTTCTTGAAACAGAGACCTTCAGTTCTTTGAATGTATGGTGTAGGCACCTATCATGCAGAGAGACTTCTCAAATTCAAAATCATAAGATGTTTACTCAGCATTTACAAGGAGCCATCTGAAGGCTGGGAGGGCATGAGGTTGAAGGTGCATCAGCTCCTTGGTGTTTCTGTTTAGCCAGCTGCTGGTAGCTCAGTGTTGGGCATGCTTTGAAACTCTTATTTCAGGTATCTTTCCTCAGGAGATTCTCAATCTGGCTTCTGGATGCCCTTCTGCAGTCACCCATTTAATTCCTTATGAACACTATACAAAAAGAGGAGAAAAGCTGGGGAAGCTTGATGAAGTTGTGTGCAGTCCTGCACCTAGATCTCAAACTGCCTTTGTAACAATTCTGTGCTAATGAGTATGCTTAAGTCTTTGTTACATTCTGTCCCTGAAGTTGCTGTGCTCCTGTGGCAGGCATAAAAATGAGTAAAATCCAGAAAGCACTTTGAAATGGTTTTTGCCAGAGTAGACTTTCACATTGCAGCAAAAATGGCCCCTCCTGGTTTTAGGGTTTATTATAAAGTAGCAAGTTAATTGTATTTCCTTCTTTCTCTCCTGGTTTCCTGTTTATGGTAAGACACTCCATGTAATTCTTGTTTAAAATAAAAGCTGATAATAAGCAGAGAATAAGTCTTTATCAGAAGCCGAAATGTTTCTGCTGTTCAAATATTACTGGTGTTTAAGCGGCACATATTTCTTGTTTAATATTCAGGTATGGCATTTGTTTCTTAAAGACAGAGGGGAATACTTCTGTGATCAGAAAGACTAGCAGCTAGGAACAGCAGTGATGTGAGTCGTTTTGACAGTGAGCAAACTTGTCAGAATGTTCACATTTTCAAGACTAGATGGTCTAAGACATTCATTTTTTCCTAAATATTTTTCAAAGTCCTAATGAAAATTTAAACAGCTGTGTCTTGTGGTATATTGAATTGAAAAGATCATGAATTAACAATTCCGTTTTACTGCTGAAATATTTGTTTACTGGAAAGTCAAAATAGTAGCAACAAGGTTCAGTCAGGTTCTTTGTGATACTTTTAATAGCTGAATTTGACAGTCCCACTGTGTAAAAAATCCTGAGGGGAAAAGAGAGGTTTCGTAATGAACACATACATTGTAAGGCACTGAAATATTTTTTAACCAAATGAGTTTATATGTTAAGTATTTTTAACTTATAAGGTAATTGGTTTTTTTCCATAAGCCCTGTTTGCATTAATTAATTTCACATTGTCCACTTCTTTGGGATAAACTAGAATTTCACTGCATGTATATAATACCTTTTTGTTACAAAGTGAAAAGCGCATGATTTTGGATGAAATGTTGGTATATTACAGCCATTTCTTGCCTAGGGCCATCTGCATAGGAGAATATTCCTTTAACAGAATAAATCACAGATAGACTAGTGCAGACTTATTGGAACCATTCGTCTGTATCTCTGACTACTGTTCTTGCAAAAGATATTAATAAAGAGGCTCAGTGGATAAAAACACAGTATTTGTGAGAGACTACCTGCTTTGCACTGGTTTCAGAAAGAAAAAAAATTGTGCTACATTCACTGGCTCTTTAATTCGAATTACCAATGATAATGCAGAGTCTACCACTAAGGAAAGGTAGGATGCAGAAGCAGAAACATTAGTGCTAATCTGCTGCAGAAGGACTAGATAAATCAGCGCAGCTCTCATACATCACTAAGAGAGAAGCTGATTGCAACTTGACCATGTGCCTAAGTGGTCACATCAGCAACAAGAACGGAGCATGGATAAAAAACCTAAAATGTACCCTTAGGGCTACTTGCTGTGCAGGACCTATAATAACATCTCAATGTAAGTTTAAGATTTCTTTATTTTTTGTTTCCTTCTGTTGTGATTAATGTTGTTTACAAGGTTATGCTTTTATTTTGCACAGATTTAGGGGTAATACAATGGAGCGAAGTATAATACTAAGCAGATACTAGTTTGATACTGTTTATGTCTGTGAATAATAATGGGCTTTATTACTGTGTGTCTCAACATAGTTCTTTCTTTGAAGATGTTTTAATATTTAATCCTAACAGTCATAGCTCAGAAATTGAGTAAGGTTTAGGGTAAGACAGTAGTGAGATCTCTCTTATTCATTTCTCTCGTCTTACGTTTTAAAATTATTTGAAAGACAGAATGCCACGAATATATATATACTGCTTCTACCATAAGAATTTTTACTTTTTTTTTATTCTTTCTGTTAAGAAAAATGCTTGTAAAGAGTGATTTCTGTGGACCTTTTTATTCCTGAATTAAGTGCAGATGGTAATTTTCCTACAATTTTTAAAATTTGTGCAATTGTTTAATTTAATGTCACTTAAGCATCTGCAAAAAGGGAAGGCAGGAATAAGATGGAAACTGAATAAGCATTGATTGCTAGTCTGAAAATTAAATTTTAAAAGTTTTTGCAGTAAATCTGATTTCAGTTCATTTCTTACTAAATTAGATTATCATATTTAAATTGAGGCTGCTGTATAGCAAACAAATGTGTGAAACTATCCTGTGCAGCCCACATTTCCTGCTGTATCAGACTACAAAGATGTTGATTGTAGCTACCCAGGAATACTCTAATTGTAGAATTCAGAGCAGCATATTTAAATAATGCATGGGAAAATAAAAAGGAAAGGTGGAATTTTACTGTTCAGATGTTAAGGTGATGCTTTGTTCAAAGAGAAAAAAATGCATAGTAAAAGCTATTGATGTGGAATCTCAGGCTCTCTCATAGCTTTAGGGAGAGGCAGGGAAACCCAAGACAGGTCTTGCTGTGCAGCCTGAAAGTGAGGGAAATTTGGAAGCACTTCTAAAAAAAACCCAAACCAATAATGCTTTGTTTATTTACTGATTTTTAGGGAAAGATAGGGGCTTCAAGCAAACAAATTTATGAAATATGAAAAAGGAGGAGTGAAGGATGGATGCTTCAGTGATAGGAACTTGATAAAGTAAGTGTAAAGGTACAGAAGAACATGATTTATTTTATAGTGTTGTAGCTATGGCCAAGTGTAATAACAGGAGGCTTAGAAACAGAAGTAGCCTGCATGTGTTTGTTCTGCATGGATTTATTTTTGTGGCAATTAAAGAACGTAGGGATAGTTGTATGGCTATTGACCCCTTCACAGAGTTAAATACTCAGAATGTGGGCCTGTTTTAGGTCTTGAGACCCACATATTTGTGTAGGTCTTAGCCAAAACAAAAGTTAAGGTTTATCTATTAATAGTTGCAACTTCATGACAAGAATGATAGATGGGAATGGAGAAAGAGGAAGGTAAGGCTTTATGACAAAAACTGTTCCCAGCAAAATAAATAACCAACCTGGCCTACCAGCAGATGAAACATGGGCCAAGTGGAAAGTGCATTTTTGTACAAAATATGCATATCTATGATCACGCAGGCTCTCAGTCGTACTCAGCCCCTGAAGCTGAGGTCCCATTGGGAACCCGTAGCTTTAACAGTCTGACTTACAAAATAATAAACAAAGAAGGAGAGGAAAGCTGTAAGGCATTAGGAAGCAAAGAGGATTGGTGGTTTCTTTGACCTTGTTGCTTCTGTTCTAATGTACCCAATGTGATATTAACTTGTAAACTCCATGGCAAAGATTCCTGTATTTTTGTTCTGTGAAATATTCTCCTTTCACATGTGACACAATAATATAGTCAGTCTGGCTCCTCTTAATGGAGTTGGGGTTCTTGTTGGTAAAATAAAGGCACCGTTTTTTTCTGTGATCTGTGTTCATTGGAATATTAGGAGATTATTCTGGTTTACAAAGATAATGAAACAAGTAAATAGTTTTCCTTTTCTTGTAACTGAACACAATCTATAAAGGTTCCTGCCAAAGTTGTTTTTGACAGTTAGAAATGCTATGTCTGCTAAGATAGTCTACATTTGTGTTCATATTATGATCTTAAACACTTCTGTATGTTTCTGTGAAGTTTCACTTAAATTAGATGCTGAATTAATTGCATTGCATGTGACAAAACTGGACTTAGGTTACTACTTCTTTTAGGTTTCCTTTTTAGTTGAAGAGACAAAAGTACACTGAGTGCCTTCTGTAGGCTGAATTTGGTCTTGGATGCAGTTTCTGTTAGTCAAAACAAGGCACATCTTCCTCTAGAGTGAAATTCAGAGTTATCTGTTTATTATGCTGAGTGTGTCACTGTTACCAGTAAGCTCTTTCAGTAGACTCCAACCTAGTCTTAATTTCTACTTTCAGTTTTAGGTAATAAATTTATGCTAATTATAGTTTCTTGTACTTTAGAGAAAAGTGTGCTAATGGACACTAATCCCTGCACTTTCAGAGCTGCAGGGGGCTTACTGATGCCAATTTTAGTATATTGAATTTGCTTATACCTACGATATTCAGGCAAACAACATACAAAATATTCTTGCTCCCATTGAGTTTAATGGAAAAGCTCCTATTAACCAAGGTTACCAAGGCAGGGCCTGAAACCTTAAAGCAGCGTGAGCGTGAGGGTAGTATCTCACACACAAAAAAAAGTCTGTCCTGAGAAAAATACCTGAGTATAATCATAGGGGTTCAAACTGTTTTGATTAAACAGCATTGCTTCTAGTTTTCTGTCTACAAAGCAGTACAACTTCCACTTTTGCTTGGAAGTCTATCCTCTACTATCTCTGTGTTCGTCACAAAAGAAAACTGTATTGCCCCAAGGGGAAGCCCTTCAAGTTCTGTGATGCCAAAGGAGAAAGTGTACTGTTGTATTGCTGCAATGAATACATTGCATTCCCATTTTGAAGCTTACCAGTTCTGCTAGCCAGGACAAGGAGTGACATGGCTTTCCTTCTTCCTGCTCCTCCTTGTCCTTTCTGGGCTCTAGTCACTTCTGATAAAAGGAAGCACCATTTCACAACTATCCCAAGAGACCTAAGAACTGTAGATCTTTGAAGTATGCGAGAAAAGCTCCCATCTTGCTTTATGCACACAGGCCTAAGAGCTCATTGATTTCTTCCACAAGTTCAATAATCACTAATCCATCCACTGAATTGTGTCTGGAATACTCCATAACACAAGCAGCTTCCGACATAAAATGTTAACTCACATGCTGCAGTATATAAAGTAGCCACAGATCAACTCACGTACTTTCACAGCATCAGTTACCACCTGAAGTACACTTAGAAAACTGTGATAAATGACTTTGCCCTCGGACAGCATTGCACATGCTGTGAAGAGAATACATGTGATAACTGTTTGAACAAAGTGAACTCTCATCCAAGTATCATTTTCTTCTAGGGAAATAGTGAATCTCTGGAAGGGGAAGGAGAATTTTACATGTAAGTTGACTAAGACAAGTAGTACCAGTTACAGCTTACAAGAAAAACTATTTTATACCTCGATTGGGTCCTCTAACCAAATCATGGAACCTGTGTTGAAAACCATATAACAATTATAAGCTATTATGGAAGAAGGTCATACCTGGAAAGGAATTTCCTTGGTATCTCTCCTTCTAGCTTTCAGATTGTCTTCCAAGCCTTCCTAAATGCTGTCTTTGAAGCGGATTTCTTCCAGAACACAGTGAACTGCATGGTATCAGACTCTGCTGGGGCACACACAGCAATGATCTCAAACAGATAACTCCTAAGTACAACCACTCGTCTGATCTTTCAGTCTTATCTAAGGGAGACTTATAATGAAAATATGTTCAAAAAGGCAGTCATGCAGACTGATGTCTATAACTCTGCTATTTGGTGAAAATCATAGACTCCTAATTAGGGTGACAATGTCTTGTGAAGCTTTTAACAGTTTTTGTTACCTCTCTGTTATTATCCTGGAAAGTAAATAGTTACATATTGGATAGCCATATGGGTGATGTGTTAGTGTATTTTAAGAAGATTGCTCAGATGGCTCAGAGCCCATAATGGCAATGCCAGGATTTTTACATACTGGAAATCTAAACAAATAACTAAAAGATGGAGGGAGCAATCACTGAAAGAAAGAATGAGAGATAAAGTGTAGAATTCACCTTTAAGCATTGATGACAGAGATGAAGGCCATGGGGACAGTATAGCATGACTACTCACAGTATACTTGGGCCATCTCCCAGTTAGCTTCCCAGTTTGAGCTGGGGGAGCTGCATACAGTGGTTTTCCCTTGTTTCCAGTCAAGAGTACTAGGCTGCCAGTGCTCTTTTTGAAACTTGATGTTCTTGCCTCTGTTTTATATTTCCTCAGTGACTCTAGCTGAACTTCCCAGCAGAATGGGCGGAGTCTTAGGCTGAACTTGTCACCACAAGTCCATACAAACCCCATTTCTCAACTTACCAACTTACCATAACAACTTCTTGTGATAACAAGGCCATTGAATAACCTGGCATTATTTTCCTTAGACATACGATGAGTGGTAAGAGGAAGGAAGGAGGCAGAAAGAAAGATGTGAGGAATAATGCAAGGAAAATTCTTGAGGGACTGAATAATTCCTTCAGGGAGGTGTCTCTCATAATTTTTATTTGGTGCTTGAACACTGCTTATACAATATATACCTATATTTTCAATCTGTTTGAGTGAAAAAGGACCCTGTAATCCAAGTCCACTCATTGCACTGTAAATGTAACCTCACTGAAGGAAAGGAACTGTTTGAAACACTGACACTTTCGTATTTTAGTCAGGATTTATCATGATCTGTAAAGCACATCATTCTTATAACAAGAAAGCTTCAGATGTTTTAAACCCTGGCAATTTTTCATGCAGCAAACAGATTTGAGAAATACCCAGGCAGCAAGCCTTCTCTCAGTCGAGACAGAGTGGGCTGTTTTATATCAGGAGCTGCATTTCCTACTTTGCTTCCTCTGCCAGAAATTCTCTTGCCAGAAACTCTGTCATTTCAGCTTTTATCTGTTTTTGGGGGGAAGGAAGTTAACCATCCCAGTAACATCACCATCACTGTAACAAAACAATCTGCAGACAGTGAAAGGCTACAGAAAACCAATAATTGCACACAAATGCATAATTTCCCAAGGCCATGATAAGCAGTGATAAGATTGTCAGCTCCATTTTAGAGTGGGGAGATACTTCAGTACAGACCTATGCCTTTAATATGAAAGTAATCTGTGGGCAATTCTGAAACAGCAGGGTGATGAATATATTTGTTTTATGTCAGTTACTACTTCTGCTGTATTGCTACATATACAATTAACTGTTACAGCCAGTACTATGTTCTGGTACTGGATCCATGTCTTTGAAGGAACGCACAAGCACAGTTTAGATTTTTCAAGAGTGTAAAAAATAAAATATAGTCATGCAAATTTTCAATGTTTGGCTACAGGAATCAGAATTTTGTCCTCTTTAATCTAGATAAGTATGTACAGACCACATAGGCTTCAGTGGAAAAGCCCTTGCATGCTTTTTATGGAGAATTTGACTAAGAGTGGTTGATAACTGAGCCAGCAAGTTGGAGGCTTAAACACACATGAGACAGCCTATTTTTTATAGCATGTGATAACAGTGTTTCTGACTGACGAGTTCTTTATTCTATGGGTAGGCTATATGTTAGTAGAGGGTATTTGAATGTAAGTGTGGAGCTCCGCTTGCTGAGAGTTAGTATGTAGTGCTCAGCAGTCAGAGAGATCCCTCTAAATTTTATTTGTTGCTAGTCACAGAATCACAAAATGGTAGGGGTTGGAAGGGACCTCTAGAGATCATCTCATCCAACCTCTCTGGAGAGATGCTCCAGTCCCTGATCATCTTTGTAGCTCTCCACTGGACTCTCTCCATTAGTTCCCTGTCTTTCTGGAACTGGTGAGCCCAGAACTGGACACAGTACTACAGATGTGGCCTCATTAGCGTGGAGTAGAGGGGAAGGATAACCTCCCTCGATCTGCTGGCCACACTCCTTCTAGTGCATCCCAGGATACCATTGGCCTTCTTGGCCACAAGGGCACAGTGCTGGCTCATGGTCAACTTGCTGTCCACCAGCACTCCCAGGTCCTTCTCAGCAGAGCTGCTTTCTAGTAGTTCAGCCCCCAGCCTGTACTGGTGCATGGGGTTGTTCCTCCCCAGGTGCAGGACATTGCATTTGCTTTTGTTGGACTTCACGAAGTTCCCCTGGGCCCAGCTCTCCAGACTGTCCAGGTCTCGCTGGATGGCAGCACAGCCTTCTGGTGTATCAGCCACTCCTCCCAGCATGGTATCATCAGCAAACTTGCTAAGCGTACGCTCTGTCCCTTTGTCCAGGTCATTGGTGAATATGTTGAATACGTTGAACAGGACTGGACCCAGCACAGACCCCTGCAGAACACCACTAGTTACGGGCCTCCATCCAGATCATGACCCTCTGAGCTCTGCCCTTCATCCAGTTCTCAGTCCACCAAGTCATTTCAAAAATTAGTGGTGTGGTGAATGGCAACATTCCAGGTTGCATCTCAGTCAAATGGATTATTCTTTATTTCTGGGGAAGATAATATCCAGGGTCCAGATTTGAAGGGTGTTCTGTGGTTTTGGTGAACTCACCTGA
The DNA here is from genome assembly GCF_949628215.1 of Phalacrocorax aristotelis. Classification (NCBI taxonomy): domain Eukaryota; kingdom Metazoa; phylum Chordata; class Aves; order Suliformes; family Phalacrocoracidae; genus Phalacrocorax; species Phalacrocorax aristotelis. The sequence goes on from NC_134280.1 coordinate 24,110,825, forward strand.
GAAAAACAGTCAATACTTCATACAAGTGTAACTGCTGAAATTCTGTAATGTATTTGCTGTCTATGCCAAGAGGCAGTCAGTGAATGCTTACAAAGGGAGGTTTTTGGGTGAGGAATAAAAAAGCATAACTAAGGAGAGACCACACCAGGGATTAAAGTAACATATGATGTATCTTTTATTTTCTTTTTTCTTTTTTTTTTTTTTCCCCCCAAATTAAGATCTGTAGTGTGCTAGTAACTTCATGGCAATGATGACTAAAGTGGTTATTATCTTTGTTGTACATGCGTTACAGCCAAATTTGAAAGCGCCTAGCACCTATCCAAAAGATCTGTGACATTTATACTCCAGTGGTGATAGCAGTGGTAGTGGTGTGGGGTGTTGCAAAACAAGAAGGTTGAACAGGGGTGAAGCACAGACTTTCTGAAGGAGCTGGAGCACTGGAAGACTAAAAGAAAGCTGTTAGTGCAATATAATATATATTAATGCATAATCAAATATACAGAGAGCAAGTGATCAAAAATACAAGCCCACTTGCATTCTTTATTACCTGAGAACATTTGTTCCCATTGAATGTAGTCTTGAAGGCACTGATGCTGCTTTCCACCCCAATATGCTCTCCCTAATTCACTGTATTTTTACTCACATATGTATATAAAGTCCTCCAAATAATCTAAGCACAAAAATCCTGCACAGAAAGGATTTTATAAAAAAGCTGAATGTTAATGCTCCAAAGAGGACTAGAGTATCTCCTGGGATTAGTGAGTAGGTGGGAGGAGTTGATTGCCTCAGGCATAACCCAGGGGCATTAATTCCAGCTAGTCATTAATCCCCCTGTAATGCCCTATGCTGATGCCACAGTTCCTGTTAGAACATAGAAATAGAAAGCTGACTGACCTATAGATTTTGATGGGTTATGTTATTCTTGTAATGATTGCTTATACTTCTGAATGCTCATCACTATAGTGTTGGGCAGAGTTTCAGTTTATAAGCTTCATGTCTTTCCAGAGACTTAATGCTTTGTTTGTTACTCACAGGAAGCCTGCAACAATGTTATTGGTGTGCCATTCTGTCCTAGCCTTTCAATAAATCTTGAAAACATTGTAGCCTATATGAGGTAAGCTCCGTGTATTGAGTGCTGGGAAAGCGAAATTTGTATCAATAATCTCTAAAGATAATTAGCGTACGTATCTTCATATCTAGAGAAAATGAAAATCGAACATGTGGTTCCTTTACTCAGTGGTGGCCATGTAAGGCAAAGTGTGGTCTAGGTTGCATTTATTTTAGTTTTTGGTTTGTTTTTAAAAAAAAAGTCCTAAAATTTTAATTTGTTTCAATGCCCAAAGAAACGGCAATAAAGGAGAAACTAGTAAACCATTTAGAAGCAACTGCCATCATGTGCCCTTTACATTTGTGCTCATGTACTCAGCAGTTTACAATAAAAGCATTGCTGGGCAGATCTTAAAGTACGGGAGGAAAAAGTTCAAGAGCAAGAGACAGCCCCCAGCTCCCAGCTTAGCAGATCATGTGAACACACATGACTCTAAGCAGCACAGAGTTTAGGTAGCAAACAGCAGCTGTGAGAATTTCCAGAATGCAAGACTTGCATGTCTGTTTAAATTCTCCTAAAATGTTTTTGCTCAAGAAGGAAGTTATTAATCTGACCTTTACATAGAATCCTTCTTTGTCAGGGATCCCAAAGTGTTTTACAGATGTAGAGATTTAGTACTGACATGCACGTCAGAGGGAAAATTAACAGACTGCACCATGGTTGCACAGAACTTTGGCAATGCAGAAATATGACTACAGATGGGCTTCACTACTACATTCCCTGAAAGACCATACAGCAATACCACGTACCAGCTGAGGTCGGGAAGTGTGGGATACTTTACTCAGCTGAAAACATAGGTGAGTTAACAACACTAGACTGTCTGAGAACAATGCCGAACTGCTTTAAAAAGAGAAAAAGCAGCAGCTGAGCTCTCTATAATTAGCACTTGTGGTGAAGACTTAGATTGTATTGCTGAAATGTGAAATTCCAGCACTACAATGATTCCAAGAAAGAGGGTATGAGGTTGTTTGAGGGTTGATTTAGGATAAATAACCACTTCCTACAGTGCCGTCTATGCTCATTATTTACCCAGCTGGGCCTTGTTTATTTTATGAATTCAAAATTGATCACAGCAGAGAATGTTGGGGCATATTAGAGCAAAAGAGGAGGCTTAGGATAGACTGTGTTTTGGTATACAAAAATGTCTGAAATATATAGATTATATAGGATAATTTGTACTTAAAGTTTAGCAATGCCAGTATAGAAGAAGGTTGATATATGTGGGTTTTTTTCCTCTCCTTATATGTGAAATCTTGTTGACCCTTGTGCCCATCTCATACACACAGAGGGAAAAGAGCCTAGGGCCAATGTTCTTTCATTTTAGGAAGACTAGTTGGCATTCTTTTCTGTTCGGTTCCATTTGCTAATTCTAACATCTAAGCACCTTTCCTTGAAAACCAGCATTTTCAGAATAGGTGTTTTTCAAAGGCGTAAGTCACTCCTTTTCCTTCCTCTGACTTTACTGTTATAGATTGGCTTGCCGCTGTGCAAGAAGAGGACAGATGAGGGAAGGAGGCAGTGGTAACCCTCTTTGCCCCGCTTACTGCCCATTCTCCCCCTTTCCACTGGCTCAGCATAAATTCTGTACTGTTTACAGTGCTGTCAGAGAAAAAGAGGGGTGGGAGGGAGGAAGAGAAGAGAACAAAGTGAGAATTGGAGGAAACATGTGCCCTCTGGAGTCATTGTGAGGCAAACATGCGTCCATTCACCCGTCTGAGAATCACTGTAATGTAAATTAGACCATTTTAGTGCATAATGAGGATTTATTCTCTTACAGCTAGCAGTTAGTTAATAAAGTCTTAATTTCATTTCTCTGTGACCCAAGAGTTTTTAAAAACTGTACAAGGTAAATGACGAATTGACTCAGCAAACTAGTCACTTAGAGATTGTATTTACCAGGTGAATCAGGGGAGCTGACTGAGGTGACCCTGATCTTCCACAAAGGTACAGGTGAGGCTTTATCAAGTACCACCTATTGGCCTAAGCATTCCTGCAGAAACCCACAGGGGATTGTGCTAACCTGCAGTATAAGCACAGTACTGAAAAATTCATGTGGAATTAGGGGTTCGTGTCTTTATCCCAGAAGGCTGAAAGTAGATTCCTCTGTTATGATTCTCTTTCGTAGCAGATCTCCTGTCTGTTAGCTTTGATCAGTGGGGTCTGGAGTATTCCTGACTTCTGTTTCAAAGGTTGCTCTATAGATGGAGGGTGTATGGAGCTCTGTGCAGACCTAATGCAGCAGAGTTTAATGTGTGTTGGACACAAATGGGGGGCTGCAGTACCTGTACATATAGGGACAACTGGAAACCACTGGGCTAAACCCATTCAAAGACAGTAGTGACTTCCTGCTCCTTGACTCAAGTGTTCCAGAGAGGGATGAGCAATCCTTATGTGCTGTTTCCAAAGAGACATGTCACTGCAGTTTGATGCTGACTTATTGCTATTTGAATTTATCTGGTTTGAGTTTCCTTTTTCTTTGAAAGGACTTTTTTTTCCCCAAATATTTTTAAACTTCCTTCCTGATGTTTGTCTTTTTTCCAGATTCCAAAATTAGATCAAGTCACATTTCCTCATGGAACTTCTGCTGCAAGGAGGCACTGAGCTTTTGCAGCCTCTAGTCTGAAGGTGCCTGCTCCAGTGGATGACCTGCGCTGTCATGCACGATATGCAAAAACAATTGGACAATGGCAAACTTTAAAGTTAATGCATGTCCTGATTGCTGTCCCACCCCCCTCAGCTTGTGCTTTCTGACTCTTGCTTGATGTCACCGAGTCCTGTTTGTTGAACGTACTATTTAATCCATGACTTGCCTGCTGCATTCTTGTTTGACCTGTTAACTGTTAAACCAAAAAAGTTATTTTAAGAATTGGCTTGTCAAAGAGAGCATATCTCCTCCCTTCAAAGACCTCTAAGGATGAATACTTGATTAAAATGTGACTGCAGCATTAAAATGGGTGCCCTGTGTCTTTCTGTAAATGAATGACTAGCAAACATGTGGACTGTCTAGTTTTTAATTGGCAAATTATTCAGTGGATGCTTCAGGGGGAATTGCAGGGGAGGGTGAGGAGTTAGTTGATTTTTAGATGAATTCATTACTACTTTTATTCCTAGAGATGGTCTGAAGATGACTAAATCCCCAGGTGCATCCACAAATTCAGTTGAAATTTTCTCTCTGGAAATGAGGAAGAGGACATGCTCTAAAACACGGGATAAACCCCTAGGTCCTGACTTGGGCAGCCCCACATCAAAACCAGGAGGTTAGGTTTGTGGTTGTCTTAGTGGTGGCTGTATGTATGACCCATGCAGCTGCTGCACCATCCTTTTTGCCTGCTTCTGTTCGCCTGCTGCTTTCTTTGTGAACTCCAGTGAATGGCTGCTGATCAAATCTGCTCTCAAAAGGGCTTGGAGGCCAAATGCCTGTCCATTTTAATACTCTGATGGATCAGAAGGACAGTGAAATCTTTACATATTATTATATGCTCTACAGAAGACTCTAAGACAGTCAGTACAGAGAAGGAAAATAATGGATAGACTTATTGTACAGTTATCTAAATATACTACTAAAACTTTTGAACTGTATCAGTGTACTGGAAAATACCATGGAATGGGGTATCAGGACAAGGGAAGAAGCTGTTTAATTTTAATTTTGAGTTTAAAAGCCTTGATAGCACTTTTTAAAGAGAAGAGACTGCTCCATTTGATGTGTATGAGTTTGATGTTGCTATCTTTGCTTCTGTAAGTGATGCAATCCAATCTAACAGCTCATGAGAACTGAGGTAAGACACAAAGGGCTCCAGAAACAGTCTGAGTATGTCTCTTGCTGGGTCGGCACAGGGCTCCTGCAAAGGTCTTTCACTAATTTTCTTTTCTTGATAGCTGGCTGCTGAATTCTAGAAACAGAACAGCAGAAAGTATTTTAAAATGAAAGAACAAAGCCTTAAGGGCTACTGTTATTTCCAAAGTACTCTCTTTCAAACCAGAAAGCATGGTAGAAGTGAGATATGCGGGCAGCCTCTAGTACCTAGATTCTCCCTGCCCTGTGGACAGGCCAAGGGGTAGTGGTGCCAGCTGTAGTCAGAGATTTTTTTTATGTGCTCCATGGTCTGCAAGATAAACAATTGAAAATGGTGGACTAGTCTAGGTATTCATCTTTGTACAGTTGGAGACACAGAGACATTGCACGCAAACTCAGGGTGGACGGGAGTCAACTGTTGTTTTAGCTTTTCTTTCAGTGGAAAAGGGGCTATTATTTTTAATGAAAAGGAGGGTTATATAAATGGATCTTGAATCATCTTCATGTTACATTTTTCATTTTTGGCTGATGTTAATTAAATTGCCTCAGTGAGATACTCTGAAATGCAGCATGGAGTGGAATATATACAGTATGGAAATATGTGTGCATCTTCTTTGTTTCCATTGAAAGATTGCTAAAATGTTATATGTAAGATGTGAAAACCAACTTATTTTAACATTGGAAAGCAAAACCAAGTGCTCGGTTGCTTTTTTAGAGTTTTATAATGTGCTTTGGTTACTCTCGTAAATGTCTAACCAGTCTTGTACAGAAAAATGTGGCTATTTTCTCATGTTACAAAGAGACAAATATTGTGTGAAGATTTGTCTTGCTCCTTTCTGGCCATTCGTTCTTGGCTCTGCAACAATTTCTTAAAGACCCAAATCTGTTCACTGATCCCTGTCCACAGTAGGGCCCCCTCTGCAATCTTTGCAAACCTGGCCAAGAAGATGACATGTTTGGCACAGGAGTAGGAGCCAACAGCTGCTAGGGCATAGGCCATTCTTGCTTTTAATGTTTTGTGTTGTGGGACCATGGCCAACAGCTACAGGCTGCATGGGAACGTGTGAAGGGCTTGGATGTAACCTGCATTTGCACTGCTTCTTCAGAAAGGGAATTCCAAGAAAAGAGATTTATAGGTGGAGTAACACCATGCATTGCCACTCAATATCATCAGTGGCTGCTATGAAGTTTTAAAGCTGGGAATATAGGTAATTAGATGCTGATGAAGAATAGAATGCAGATGGGGGGAAGGAGGGTACAAGAGGGTTGCAAGAGGGTAGTATTGAATAGCTACATCCATAACTGACATGAGCTTGAAGAGTACATTAGAGTTGTACCTAAATGAAAGCTTAGCATTTGAGATCTTTGTTGAAGCAAGCCATACTATGTTAGGGGAAAAAGAATGTTTAAAAAATGTTTTGTTACAACTTATATTTACAGTTTCAAGGTGCAGCTGAGATGACTTCTACGATTAACAGAAGAGTCTCAGTGGCTTCATTGCAGGTGCACTCCTCTCTTAGGACTCCCTGGTTTTAGCTGGTAGCATTGGTTTTACTAATATTGGTGATTTCTGTCACCTCTTAAGACAACACTGAAGAGCCAGAAATAGGTTTTCAAGTGACCTGCAAGGTATATTTTGAAACATCACAGAAAGGTTTTGAATCTAGGCTGACCTTACTGTTGGGTAGCAATGCCCAAACACAATGGACTGGGTGTCATCATCTTTGTACAGCTGCTCCTCCTGGATATTTCAAGGATTGGCCATATGGCCTGGTAATGGGACATATGCAGTAGTACCTCATTCTTATTAACAATTTGAACTCAATACCAGCTGCATGTATCGTATACCCTTGTAATTTAAATTGTAATGGTGTGCAACAACAGCAATAGCTCAGTTAAAATATATTTAGAAAAAAATGCACAAGGTAGATTAAATTGTTGGTCTAACCAAAATGTTGACTCCAAGTATGTTATGTTGAATTTGGACAGAATGGAGGCCTGGGAGAATATATAGTCCCTGTAATGCTGCTGGACAGAAATTTTTTTTAGTCGTAATGGAACTGTAATTAAAATTCCTGCTGGTCTTTCACTGATTGTCCTGGCCATCCTCTGTGCTGAACACTTCTGAAATATAGCTTATCATAACAAAGTTTCTCCAGCTTTTCCCCCAGCTTACTCACAATGGGAAAAGGTTTTCCATTTAGCCAGGGGAGGCTTGTCAATCCCTAGTTACCCTTGCACCCAAGCTCCTGTTTTTGTGCCAGCTTGCATGCTTACCCTTAGACATATTCATCTCCCAGGGAGACAGTGCTGGCTTGCCAGAGTGGAGTTGCCCTGAACAGCCAGCATAATGGTTCAAATTAGGGCTGCTGTTTTCAGAAGCTGCCTCTGACATTAGAAGAAACAGAATTGGCCCGGTGCTTACCACTTTGGAAAAGCCATCCTCTTTGGAAAAAGTATTTTAATTCTGAATAAAACATTGGGTTGGCTTTTAGCTCATGAATAGCACTTTATGCCACTTCAGTAAATATCAGTATTGACAAGTAACCACATCATGTCATGACCTTATGTAAGTGCATGGCAACATTCCAAGTTAATTTTGGCTATTATTTCTGCAATTGTGTGGGACAGGTTTTTGTAGGTATTTGATTCCTAGTTAGGCAGTGCTTTTGCAGACAGGGGCTGTAAAACAACCTGACAATTATCTAGGCTCAACAGACTAGTCCTGGCTTCAGACACTGACATTATCTCAGGTGCTTCCTCTCCAGACGACTCCTGAAGAGTTTGCTTCTTCAAGGAGCAAGTGACAGCTGAAAGTTGACAGACATCTGAAGAGCTATAATTTTATGGAGAAGTTTGGGAAGCAACATTGCTTTATTAACAGGGAAAGGTCAAGCAATTAAAAGTCACTGGAAGACAAATGCCCTCACATCCTACTTGTGCCCTCCAGTGTCCAGAGGAAGGGTTGTCTACCAGTGTGCAACCAGGGGTCCTCACTGGGCCCCTGATTCAGGCAGTCTGCTTTGTGCTTGGACAACTAAATGAAACACCAAATGACTCATCTTCTGCAGCTTTAGAAGCTTCTAATGCTGCTGTAAGATCACTTCCTGCACACTTCTAACCAGCAGTTGCATGCCCTTGTCATGTGCTGCATTCCAAAGGTGAACTTCTCCATCATGGTTCTCCCTTTTATGATTGTATTTGAACAGAGGGTCGTCTTCATTTAATAACCCTCTTATGGTAGTTGGAGGCTTGATAAAGACAGGAGCTCATAACCCTATGTGGAACTCGCAGGTTGTCACAAGCATCTTCTAGGATTGTTGAGAGGGCCAGCACTTAGGTAACTGTGTCTCTGAATGCTTAAATGTCTTTAAATTCTGTTTCTGGGGCCACTGAATGTCAATACCACATAGTATCTGAAATGCCTAAGTCATTGCTGTAAATGGAGCGTCGTTGCTTAAGTCATTCTGATGCTTTGGGAAATTTTGTACCCTCGGCTTGTTTGCCAATTAAATAGGGAAGGTTATTTTGTTGCAGATGATTTGTGTAGGCTATCACTCAAAATATTAACATTATGAAGTGTAGACTCCTGCCAGGTTTCTCTTGACATTTTTTATTTAGTGCAGAGAAAAGCAGATTGAGGTTCGTCACTTAGTGTTGGATGGAAGGCCCTCGCTCTCTCAGTGCTCTGTTTCTATACAGCAATCAAATCCCACATACTGTATTATATTCTGCCAGGAAATCTGCTAACCTTTCATATAATATGTAATAGGTTTTATAGCCAGTGCTGCAGAGCCATTTTCCATACAGGAGGATTTTCAGCTATTTTTTTCTGCTGCCTTGGTAAGATTTGCAATGGTTCTTTCTATGCTGCCAGATGTTGTACATAAAACAGGAAATTATATACTATTCTCTTGCTTATTGAGCAGAGAGAAGAATCTACTTTTAAAACCTATCTGGGAGAGGTTGTTAGAAATGCCAAGTTTAAAGAGGCAGATCAAGTGTGGGAGATGAGAAGGCAAGACAAAACTTGCCTGCATGTGACGATGAATGTTAAATCTCAACTGAAACGCCCGTTGATGTACTGACATTAAAGGGAATGTACTGAATATATAATAATTGTGGATATATGCATGGGGTTTTGTATTGTAAGATAATCAAATGAGTAGTTCTTTGTACATACATTTACTGACACTGATGGGAATCTCAGGAGAGATCTAATGATCTATATTTAAAGAGATATCAGCCCAATTACGCACTGTGGTGTTTGTCTGTCTATTCCTGAAGGAATGCAATGTCAGAATAATACTATTTTGGTTGGGATCCTTAATCTACATATCTGGAAGCGTTTTACAAATATTAAGTATTTAATTCAGTAGCATTCCACTGGGTTGTGTTCACAGGGATGGTGATGCACTGATTACAGACTTAAAGAGTCCCTCATGAACAACCCTAGTGACCAGCTGGTCACCCCTGGCCTGTAGGTTCTTCCTACCTGGCCTACAGCTTTTTCCTGTCAGGTACCAAGGAGAGCAGCTCTGTGGGCACTGGACTGCCTAATAGCCAAGTGGCTCCTGCTGCCCCTCAGGCTCTTTCAGTCTCTGCACACTGGACTCTGCCACTTCCTATCCATGCAGGATAGGAAGGACTGTGGTCCGGGCTGTGTGACAAGGGGCCACCACAAAACTGGCCTCTGGATGCTGTAGCTGCAGAGGTTTGACCATTCTGCTGCAAAGCATGAGAAAAGAACCATAAAGGAACACATCAAATATCATGTTAATTCTCATTAGTAAGCAGTGCCTAACATATGACACTGAGAATTACAGTTCTAAGGGGATACATCTTTTATCTTTCAGAAACTTCTAAAACATACTAATAAATTCAGAGATTATTTGAGTCAGGCTCTTTGTAGCCTTTTCTACTAGACAGAGCCACTTTAGGAGTTGTTCATATGCCTATCTGTTACTGTTCTTTGAACTAGTTAGCGCGATGGTGAGACATCTAGATAAAATGTAGCTCTGTGCAAGTTAGAGAAATGACAATCAACTTCTCTACTGGGACTACTGCTCCGTCAGAGAAAGTGTCAGCTGAGTCCAAAGTCTTGTCACTTTTACCTTTTCATCTTCTGGTAGCTTAAAACAGCTTTTCTGGCCACCATCACCTCCTTCTGCTACTAGTATACACTCTGGGAACCTGAATTACATCTCTGTTGCTCTAGTTAACCTGGTACCTGAGCATTATTTGAGTTTTAAATCTCTTGGAAAAAAGTCACACTGGCATGAAATCTGAGTAACACGTTGATGTGTTGTACTGTGTTGTATGAACACATATGTGTACATGTGTTACAATGTGATGTAAGGGTCTGATGCACGACTGTCATGCATCAGACCCTTAGTTTCTGTCGTGAGGCAGAGCAGATCAGCAGGCCTGAGCTGGCAGTGTTGGTCTTGCTTGGAATCTTAGTTAATTTTACATCTCCTCTTTTTTGCTCACTTCTTCATTAAAACGGCACCTTGGACACTTGTATCAATTTTCATTTTTAAGAGGCCAGATTTGATCCATGCTATTGTTGATAAATGGTTCCCTATGAAGTATTCAGGCACTAAGTCTTTTTTCTCTTGTCTGGATTTTCCCCCTTGTTTCTGTTTGCAGGAGGGATTAGCTCTGACACTCTCTGGGCAATGCAGTCATTTAGTAGGTCTGCAGGCCTCTTTACACTGCTCTTTGTAATCATGTCAGATTTGTAAAACCTGTCAAGTTTGCTAAGCTTAGGTGATACTGGTGATGTGAAAACTTTGTGATTTTGATGTGGTAAAACACCACCAGGTGTTTTTCAAGGCAGTGGCAGAGTATGTCATACCTATTTCATAGAGCATTTGTTTACTGCTTTTGGAACTTACTGCAATTTCCTAAAGTTTGGAGGTGAAAACAATTTCTGAAATTGTTATGTGATTATTCTGTAGCATCAAGGATGTAGTGGGGGCCTTTTAAGTCCTGTGTTCATCCATGTTCCCTATTAGTAAGGTAGTGCAACAGAGCCTGGGAATAGAACAGGGCCTGGACACAGCTGGAATGTAGGCTGTCTGCATGTGCCACTTCCCAAGGATGAAATTTCCCACTGCAGAAATGAACAGGAAATCAGGGTAGTCAGATATCACATTTCACAGTTTGAACTGTCTTTGGTTCAGGTATCAGTTTTGGTGAGTTAGTGGCATCCTTGGAAAATGGCAGAGATCTCCTCTGAGATCCAGTCTTCAGTACTAGTTAGTGGACAATATGCCTTCCTGTTGGAAGATGGATGATCATTAGTGCTATTGGAACAGATCAACAAATACAAATCAGTTTTGCTGAAGCCAGTGAAACTGTTAATTTATGTCAGGTGAGGATCCATTCCAACACAGTTGTATATAATGGACTGTAACTCCATAGGACCTAGGCAAATAATAATACTACATAAAAGACAGATTACAGTGGCTATTTTATCTAAAAGGTATAAAGATTTTCACAGAAATATGAAATTTATAAAACTGAAGGGACAGTATAATGCTAAAATTGCATTCTGTGATGCCCCCTAAACAAGCAGCTAGCAGTATGTAGGGGAATACTTGTAAATTGAAAACTAGCCAGTTAAATGTTAGGCATATGTGTACAGCTTCCTTATTCTTACAACACTGGATTCTCCTCAGTACTATCAAAGAAGACAGATCAGATAAACAGCAGTTATCATGTGAAAAAATAGAATTGTATTATATGGAAAAAAATATTTATGCCTTATATCCAATGTGTTTGATTTTTATTACAGTATGGTTTGCAAAACTTGTCTCTAATGTGGTTTTAGAGTTGTAATTTAACAGAATAATTAGGTGAAGTGGATTTAGATGTGAAGGCAGCTTTTTCTCCCTGTTAAGAAAACCTATCTTAAAGGCTGTTCTATAATTACACTTGTGGCTTGGTGGATAATGCCTTGTTCTCATACGCAAGTATTTTGATTCCTCTGGTGCCTCATAACACTCAAGAAGCATGGACCCTTGCAGTGTGACTCACGCTGCAGCTTAGTTTACTGCATATTCTATATAAAGACTTTCTTTGAACGGTGAGTAGATACACAGTATCAAAGTGACAATAACAAGCTTTGCCTGTCTTGCTTCAGAGAAAGACCTACAAAAATAGACAAGTGTAGGACGTTGCTAATTAGGTAACCTTTCAATTAAGAAGTGTTCCAACTCTAATATTACCAGTGACCTCGTCTTGCCTTCTAGAGGGACTGAAAGTCTCGTCCCAGTATGGCAATACACTTGCTTCAAGAATTAATCATTCTTGCTGTCAGAAAAAGCATGAAGTATTGCAGGTTACTTCTCAGCTAAACCTGCCTCTCTTCTAGCAGGAGTGCATAAGAATGCCCTTGTATATTTTTCACCACTGCAACAGCAGGCAATAGCAATGCATTCCAAGCCAGAAATCCCTTGTTTCAGATGATTAGCACCTTCAATACTGGTGTCCACAAAAGCCTGAAAAATTGCATATGTCCTAAAGCACATCTGTGCGTGGTCATAATGAAAATGCTTAGAAGAATTGCTAATAATAAAAATTGAAGTTGCAAAGTAAGTTTGGGATATAAATATAATCCCAGTCAATGAAAATGATTGAAAAGTTTTTCTGTGAGTGGAAGGACTGATAAAGCTTATTTCCTTTCCCTTTTTGCTCTTTCCTGCCACCAATACTTACCATAACTTCCATGAGGTATCGACCTGATGGTACACAATGTATGTGGCGTTTGGAGTTACACCCACGAGGATTAGCCGACTGGTGTGTGCGTACAGACTGGTCAGCTGGCTGTCACCCAGTGAAGCGGGTGACAGAGTGCTGCCCTCTGTTCCCCTAGTAGTGATTCTATATTTGGGACCTCTCTCTGGTCACCAATTTTTATTTAGCTTCTAGGACCTTATTTTAGCCCTATATCAAATTTGGTTAAAATTTTTCCACTGGTATCAAAGAGTTACTGGGAAGAAGGGAGAAAAGGGAGGAATTTCCTGCCAGGCAAAGTGGTTATGTTTCATTAGGAAAGCAGACCAGCAGAAGAGAGTCTTTGTACCCACAGTTGAGTACAGGAGGTCTGGCATATTGTGGCCACAGTTATTACACAAACATCAATTAAAGTTTATTTGGGTATGCTTTTAATGTAAAGGTTGGGAAAATTATCAGGGACTGTTCAGTATGAGAGAAATGGCCAGAAAGATGAGTGGACAAAATGCTCTCTCTTCTCATCTGCCACTGCACAGCCAGAGGCAGGGTTATTTACTGCATCCTTCAAGCACGGCCTTTTAAAAAGAACATTATAATGTCCGTGTTGAGTCTTTTTGAATTTTCAAAATGTACTCATGCAATATAAGTCCTAAGCAATCCATTCATCTTCATTTGATAATCTACAGAAATGATTTAAAATCATAGTGCAGTAATACTGTGCACTGTTATTTTTCCTCCTCTATTGAAAACCAATTTATTTTGCTTTCCATGTAAAAACAGTGTATTTATCTAGTACTGCTGTTTGCTTTGTGTAAATATTATCCCTTGTAATACATTGTTTCCAATGGGTTTGGAAAAAGAACAGCCAAGGTTCATGAGAAGCAGGTGGTGGGCCCCCCCCCAGCACAGCCTGATGTATTTATTTTAATACCTTTTTCTCATTCTTTAAACAAACAAATAAAACATGATTTCATAAAGAAGGAGCAGGAAATACAGATATATCTAAGAAATGAACAACTGAAAGCAATGGACTACAAAGATGTTCTACTTTCAAAATTAATGATCTGCTGTATTTCTAGGCTGTATCAAACCTATTCATCTAGTGGGGTAGGTTGAGATTTCAACATTATAATGACATTATTTTTAGCCATGTGCAAGAGGGTGCACAGAAGAAATGGCTGTTTGCCCAAGTGGAATAGAAACATAAAAGTTCAGAAAATTCATTCAGTTCCTAGTGAGCTTGCTATCAAATAGATAACATTTAAAACTAACTGTAAATTTTAGAGTATACTTTTAAAAGACAGGTCTTTCAGAATGGCAAACTAAGTGCCACGAACATTTCACTGAGAGCATCTTTTAGCCAGTTTGACAGAAGTTGTCTTTCCCCTCAGAGGCCAGTTCTTGGGCATTTGTGCTGATAGGTTTTGGATGCTTGAGCTTGGCAAATTGTTTCTAGAGGAGTCTTAGTGCAGGAATCAGCTTTTCTCGTTGCCCCGCAGATCTGGAATTTCCTTGCCAAATTTCCTCACAGGAGTGCTGCATTGTTACATACATGGTATATGGCCAAGTGTAATGGTCTGTTAGTGAGTCTTCAGCAACCCCCTCCCTCTTTCTCTTACACTTGATTGTGTCTTCCGTCATCATCATTTGCGTAGTCCTTCCATGTAAACTTAATAGTGATAACTGTGTCTCTGAATCTGGTTATGTCTAAACCTCTGTTTGGGATAGTGTTGGCTCAGTTTCTTCATTAGTTGCATCCCTTTTTGGAGGTCTAGCTTTAGTGCAAGAATGTAACAAATACAATTCTTTCAGATGGGAGAGTGTTTCCTGAAGCATTTTCATTCCAACCTGTGGAGTTCTGTCCTATGATGGATGCCAAAGCTGTGAACTTCTTGTTCTCAGTTACCTCACGCTCCGATAATCTCACTTGCTTTATTTGAAAACAAAATCCCTGGTGAAACATCCTCTTCTTGTATTTAGTTAATTTGTGCCATTCTGCACCTTTTGTGCTGTGCCACTTTGCCTGCTTGCATCCTGCCTGTGAGTGCACTGTGAGCCTTTCTGGATGGGAGGAGAGAGAGACAGGATCTGACCTTTCGTTTTGTGTGTAGACTTTAGCAAAGCTGGACCCCAGTCAAGGCGATTTCAGTGCTCTTTTGGACAGAGGAGGAGGCTGATATGATGCTATACTATTCTCCTTCTACCTTCTTTCTTTTTCTGGAAAGATTATTGTTCAGTTTATTTCAGTACTTTACCCTTCATTATCTTGTGAGTTGTCTCCATTTTTTTCATGTTCCTCTTGTTTCATTTTTCTCTTTTGGTCATGTGTAGGTTCAGCCTTAACATCTCTTTACTGTTTTTTTCACTTAAAAAAAATCTACAGTGCATCTTCATTACTGTGCCCAGCTGCATATCTCAAATGCTGTTTTAATCTTGATGATAGATAACATGATAGATCATAGTGAGAATGAAGGCTGATAATGAGGAATGAAAATCAAGGTGACCATTTTTTGTGATTATGTTGTGAACATTGTACTGTGAAAGAAACTCCCATTCAAAAAATGAAATAAATAGAAAACAAAGGCTTTTCAGTCCAAAATTCCTGCCCCTACTGAAGTGTCAGCCTAGTCAAACTAGGCTACATGCTTGATGCTCAGCTCAATTCGAAAAAAACACTATTTGAGTAATTTTTAAATGGTCACCAAAAAGATTTGGATTGTTTTTACCCAGCTGAATTAATCTGGGAGAATGTTCTGTAATTTCTTTAAAAAAGTCACTCCTCAGAACCTCAGAGTAGTTTGGACTCTGCTTATACTATTTTAGTCCTTTAAAACTCACATTTTTCTATCCTATTTTCTTCCAATTTTTCTTATAATTGACATCCCGGTGCCACAAGATAAAAAAATAAAAAACTAGACAATGCTTCAGTATGGAAAACAGAGATTAAGCTTGTGATTGGAAAATTGGCAGGGGCTGGATGTTGTATTATGTGCTGTTCATCCTGAGCTGCAGAATCTTTAAACTGTCTCAGCAACAGCCAGATTTAAGGAGCCTAGCTTTTGCCTATTGTAAAATTGCTTATCTGTTTCTAAGACATCAACAAGTAGAACTGCTTCTTCAGTGGCAACAAGATTGAGGAGGGAGTGCATTTATAAGGCACATCCGTGAGCCAGTTCACGCACGCTTTTTTTTTATTTACACACTTACAGTGTGGGCTCTTTCCTGAAGTCTGTCCACTTCTTGTGATATCGTATGTGTTCAGTGGACTGAAGGAGCCTGTTTATGCTCTGTATTGCACTCCCCTCCTACCCTTCAGCCATTGCTCCCTAAAACATTTTTACTACCTTCCTTCTTATTTCTTATTAACATTTCTTTCTTTTTTAACATTTAACTTCCAGTGGGACTCTCTTCCTTCTTTCCCATCCCTGCGTGCCTCCATTCCTCACTGTCCCCTCTCATGATGAGGTTTGAAAATCTGTCTAAGGCTGAGGTGAAAGGAATAACGCTACTTTACCTTTTGCCCAAAGAAAAGACACAGCAAGACTGGGTTAGAATTGCAAAACAGCATTTGGTGTGCGGGCTTTTTTAGTCTTAGTGAGGGACTGGCAGCTAAATAAAATGTCTTTGGTTTGAGGAACTCACACTGACTCCAGTCAGAAGGAAAAACCTTGAAAACGGCCCTATGGAAAGAAGGCTGTTGCATTGAAGATGGCTAATGCAGTTTACCTAATCCCTATGCTACAGCATGGCTGAATAACTGTTATTAATGTCGTTTGCATTTCAGTTTGATCAAAGTCAGTCATTTCTGTCCAATATGCTTTGGTATCTTCAGACAAGATGCTGCTGTACTAGTCTATCAGAAGAGACTGTGTTTCATGGGCCTTTATAGGAAGCTTGAAACGTGAGGGCCGTGAGATGTTGACTGTGCATGTGGATGTAAGGCAGTATAACTAAACACTGTTACAAAATAGCTGAAATATTATTGTGAACTCTGGTGGGGAAGTACCACGGGCAGCATTTATTATACTTCACTGCATGAAAGGGACTCTGGATGTGAGCAGCTGGACCCATGAGAGATTTGTGCTGGCAAGGTAATTCCAGTGGTGCCATTGCAGTGACTGCTGGCTGAGTTGAGGCCCAGGTATTTTGGGTCCTGTTAAGTGACATCAATCTGATGATAAGTGATTTTCTGTGTCAGAATTCACTCTTTTTCCATGCACTAGGAAGAGTAGACTATGTTCAGTTATGCTTCCTGAATTACAATTATTTAGTTTGTCTTTAGGTTTTCCCCTATTATTTTGTATTGTACTTCCTGTTCTGCTTTCACTGAAGTGTTACTGAGTGAGCTGCACAAGCTGCTTTTAAAGCAGCTCACACTTAAAAAGCATTGAAGAAAAGCTAATTTATAAGGTTCTGTTGTTACATGTTGTATGTTTACCTATTTACACTTATGAAATATCCTCATTATTGTTACACACAATTGAGCAGAAACAATCACTTTGAGGAGTTATCCATGAAAAGGAAGTGTATTGGAAGAGTAATAGGAGGGTATTGGAAGTAGGTATGTGCTTATTTCTGTGAGAAGCAAAAGCACAGCGTTAGACTGACCCCACTGAACTCACTAAGAGGTTTATATTGATTGTAGAGGAATTAATATTTAACCCAGAGTTTCTAGACCAACATACTTCTGTGCTTAGAGGTCATAAATATGAAAAGCAGAGTTATAGACCAGCTCACCATTTTGCTTTTTCTTTATTTGTTTCAAATCTCTTTGTAAAAAATATAAAGGGAGGGAAGAAAAGAAGCTGTTGATGAACAATGGATAAAGCCACTGCTGCACACAGTGTCAATGTAAGGCCAACGTGTCATTTAAGTTGCACTTAAAACCTATTTTTAGGACTTAAGTACTGCACAGACCTTGTGGTGACCTTACAGAATTTTGCTACAGAGGAGCATGACTTCAGCCCACTGTCAGAGCACAGCCTGCACTGGGAGGTTTGCAGCTTTTCTCTCTCTTGGTGGTACATACTAGTTCCACATACATTTATTCCAATGAAACCTTTTTCATAACATTCATGCAAAGATATGTTGGTCATGTGTATCA
Source organism: Phalacrocorax aristotelis (assembly GCF_949628215.1). Classification (NCBI taxonomy): domain Eukaryota; kingdom Metazoa; phylum Chordata; class Aves; order Suliformes; family Phalacrocoracidae; genus Phalacrocorax; species Phalacrocorax aristotelis. The sequence continues at coordinate 24,128,573 of NC_134280.1, forward strand.
GGCCTTCTGTATTTGCAAGGTGGCAGTCTCAGGGTGGAACAATATCTTGGTTTACAGGCTCTTGCTGACTTCTGACTTCCCTAGTACACACAATCTTTGCTTTTTCCTTGCTCTTCAAATTAAGAAGTGTGACCAGAAACAAGACATGTATGCTGCTGCAATTACATAATTTACCAATCCGTCAGAGAACTTTACAAATATAAATGTCTTCCTGGTGTGACCTTTTGTCTCAGCTGAAGCTCTGCTCCAGAGAAATGCTAAAGATCAGTTCAGGGAGGCACACCGTATGGGAAAAATAGTGTAGGAGGCAGCCCTGTAGCTGCCAGCCTCATGCTGTATTTGCAAGTCTCATATTACCTGTCTCTGATCTTCCTTGTACACTGTCTTCTTGCACAGCACACCCAGACTGAGCTTACCTGGAGGAGCACATCTTTGCTTCTCCCCTCATTAAAACAGTCTATCGGAAAATAGAAGGAATGCCTGTCTGAGGGTAAAAGGAAGTATTTGTGCCCATAACTTCAGGAAATTGTTCTTGGAACAGGTTTTCCTTGTGCATGACCCATGACATGATGTCACATTTAGCTTGACCTAAGTGCTGTCAGGTTTAAAGATTGGCTGAAGTGGTAAGAAAAATTGTGTTAAAATGGTACCTTTTTCTTAGCAGTTTTGCTCTTTGTTTTCAAGACATATGTGCTGGCTTTGCTAATAAAGATGCAGGTTTACAATTGTTAGCATCGCAGAACAGTTTGAAGAGGAGTGAGGTTCTGTTCTGCCACTTGCATCATTCAGAAAATTCCAGCTAAGGTGTGATTTGCTGCCTCTCTCCTACAAGTGATAATGACAGGGGAAGAAAGGAGAGCACAGCTTGATTTTCTGATCTTGTATTGAGTTTGAAGCACTACTACCACTGACAGTCATCATCATCTGATTTTAAAGTGAACAAATTCAACACAGATAGCACTATGAAAGAGTAAATATGGAATTGTATAATGCTTTTGAAAACTTGAACTTCATATTAAAGGCAGTTAAATGGTTATATTTTTTTCCTATAAATACATTACCTATTCTATGGTTACACAAGAGTAGTAAAAGAAAACACATAAATCAAATGGACTGCTTGTTCTTCTTTATGTATTTTCTTCATCCTGTTTTAAGTATATGCAATCTTTCCCACCCCTCCCAACCAAGTCCTGTCTCCACCCAACTGCATTTCCTGAGTGGATTCCTCTAGGAGACAAAATCTGAAGGCTGCATGATGTAATTTCTATATTTAAATTAGATGGAGCAGAATAGGCTGTGTAATTTGTTTAATCACTGCTCATGCTCTAATTTCCTTGGATTTGATTTTTTGCAGTGCAGTCTTATCTTCGGGTTTCTATCTGGAAGCCAAGTCTGCTATTTGGCATGATTTCAGGGAACTGGGTGTGTTTTTCTTTTCGACTAAAACTCAAGGGGATTCTGTGATCAAGCAAATTCTGCATACAGAGGTTTTCAAGCACGATAAATTCATTTAAGTGGAAATGTGACAGAAAAATATATGCCACCAAAACAAAGAGATCAAATAAAATCTAAAGCATAGTTGATTAGAGCCATGCAGAAACATTCAGAAGATGGTAAATAGGTAAATAAATGGAAAAGATGCAGATTCATCTCCTGTTATATAAATGGCACTAATTCTGGGATCAGGATTCAGCAATTTCAGTATAGGCATTTCCTGTATTTATTTTATCTAAATATAACTAAATGGTACTTCACTTCTGCTATTTCAGGCCTTGTCTATCTCATTTTAATGACTTGATAGATTGACATATACAAAACAGTCTCTGTTCAGTAAGTCGTGGTAAGATCTTCACGTGGTTTCTTTCCTGTTTTTCCACAGTACATAAAGATATGTTTTGCTATTGTAGCATTCTTTTTTTCAGATTTGTCTTTATACTTTCCTTTAGAAATACCTCAGTTCTGTTCTCTTACCTATATTGTCAGCATCAGTGAATATATATTCTGTGAATGACAAAGGCAAGTATTTAGTAATACGCAGGATACTTGGTGTTCTAGAGTGAAGCACCAGCTTCAAGCAGTGATTTACCATCCAATGTCAGCCATGGGTCAGGTCCTTTTTGTGATATCCAGTTAACTGGCAGTGATCTGAAATGTATGGAAATTTTCTGAAGAAATACACTTACTAATTTGTAAAGGTACTAAGAAAGCAGTATCTGAAATCAGAATTATGCCAGTCTTCTGTGGGTCTCAGCACATCTATCGGGCAATAGCAAGTGTGTTATTTGGTTTCCCCTTTGTAACAAGATTTGGGTAAAGAACAACTATGAATATGTTTTGTTGTTGTTGTTGTGAAATTCAGTAAGAACAGTAGGCACTTTTATTGGAAGGCACTAACGGATAGCAGGCAGATGACCTGAGATTTTACTTGTCAGTTAGTTCAGTGAAGAGCAATCTCTGAAGCATCAGATGTAGAGGCAAAGATCTAGACTTTGAGGCAGCAATCTCTGCTTAGCTTGGTGTTTGAAAAGAGGGTCCAGAGATCTTCAGGGGGGTGTCTTTCACATCTCTTGTTATTGTTCTGGAGAAACGAGAAGAAGGAACAATAGACCATGGGAGTTACGCACTCTTGTGAGTAATGCTCACTAGGGAGGTGGGTCATTGCCAAAATGGTATGACTGGTGCAGCCAACTTAGAGGAGAACAGAGTTGTACTGAGAGCAACAGTAATCAATTATTTATTGTCAAAAGAAAATAGAGAAGCTGGCTCACATTGTAAAGCTACAGCATCTATTCCCCAAGAGAAGCCATTACAGGAGTATGGACAACTAGTACTGGAGGATTGCAGAACTCAGGTAATAGTCAACAGCATCTAATGAAATGGTTACACAAGGTTTTGAAAAGCATGTGTGGAAAGGGCCTAGGATTCTACAACTGAAATTAATTATTTTGTATTAGTCCCAAGTTTGCAAGGTCTGCCTTGTCACCTTCTCTGCTGCCAGTGGTAGGCAGAACAGGAGGCAGCAGAAGTGCATCTGCTCAAAAGTGACACTGTGAGTTGAGATTGTAAGTGGGGGAGAAAGAGGAGGAGAAAGAGAGATCATGTATTCAACCAAGCATCTGTTGCGGTCTACAAAACCTTCTCCAATGTTGCAAGACGCTCATTGCTTAGTATCTGGCCACATGTACATTTACCTTGGGATGGGGAGGCATCAGAAGCCTGACTTGACTCCCTAATGCTACAAACCATCACTGCCTGGGTCCTTATTACAAAGCCCGGCAGATACTCTTTGCTGACTGGAGAACTGCTGCATGTGGGGAGTGGCTGGTGTGGAACCTGCGTTCAAAGCTTCATACCCAGGAGGTCTTCCTTTCATCAGTCCCGAGTCTTTCCTGTTAGGTTTTGCTGTGCAATGCACATGGAGGACAACAAAAGCTCATCTATTTTCTTCACAACTACCTGGCTTGTTTTGGAGTGTTTGTATTGTACAGATCTCTTTTTTGCTCCTTCTTTCCCTTTAAACAGTATTAGCTCTTCAGTACCTGCAGCAGAAGAGAGGAACTAACTACAAAGACATATTTCATGTACCTCATGTATACTAGAAAATTTGTAAGGAATTTAGAGATAGTGTGCATCAGAATTATAGTAATTGCCTTCCTAAACATTAGCATATAAAAATATACCAAATTATGTTCATAGAGTAGAAGAAAATCTGTTGTAGTCATCAAAACCTCTGAGGCTAACTGCAATTAACTGCAAATAAAGTCTAAATAAGAGCGTGTGAAGGAACACACTGAAAAGCCTGATAATGAGTGGCCTTAAAAGCGGTTGGTGTCAAAATTCACCCACGGCACCACCCCAGTAAGGCTTCCGTACAGAAAAGGTTCCTTCTTCCTCCCATCCAAACTGTTTCTGTCAGCAGCCTTCTGTGGCTTAGGGTATAGCAGTGGCTGAAAAGGTCGTGTTAATTTTCACCACTGCGTGGATATGAGGCGGTCAGTTACTGGAAGAAAAAACCTGTCTTTATTACTTGTGCTGTCAGATTAGATGCAGGAAGTGTCTGATCTTTAAGCTGTTGCATGATAGAGTTTGTAAATTGGTAGAAATCTGAAGACAGAGTGAATAGGTCACTGAGTGTAGTTTTAAAACCTGCTGTCATGTTGGATTTACAGAACCTGAAGACTTCTGGTAATAAACAAGCTTATGATGATTTGATAGCTGTTGTTGTCTTTCATAAGAAAGGCCTTTCCAGATTTCATATCACCAGTGGAATACATTTTCAAAAGCCTTTTGTAAATTTTTAGTCTGTTAATCTTCAGGATTATTTTAAATGCCACCTACCAGTACAATTTAACTTATTGCATTTTCTTTTAATTTACAGACATTACGGTAACAAGATAGTTCTCACAGTCAGTATTGTGTTTTCCTCATTATCTCAGCTTTGAGAGACCTCATGCCTGGAACTTCATTACTCTGTCTGATACTGTGAATCCATATGCAGTTACTTACATTTTTCTTTGGATACTTAGGTGTCCCAGCAAACAGTGTTGCCCTGACTTCTTGACAAATAAGTGTCCCTTAACATTTAATTTGGCTGATGCGGTGGCACAATTTTAGCTCTAAATTTTACCTCCTATGTCAGTCCGCACCCCACCGAGGCATGTTCATGGGAAGCCATGTGTAGGCAGTCATATTAGCCTTCCCTCCAGATACACAGGTACAGAAGGTAGTTTCATTTATGCAGAGGCCCCCTGGAGGAGTCTGAGCAACGGAGCTTTCTGAGGGCATGTCTTGGATTAGTGCCTCTTCTAGTAATGCTGCCTGAACTCCTTTGCAGGCAGCACTGCTCATTGGCTTGCTGTGTCAGACTCCTAAGTAGACTCATCCCATGCAGGATGGGACCTTCATGTGGAAGATGACAGAGTTGAAGTCCTTGGCAGCCTGTGCTTCTGTTCCTGGTGGACTTTGGCATCCTGACCATGAGGTGGGGCTGAATGGGGTTAGGTGCCTCCTTTAAAGTGTTATATGCAATTCTGGTTTATTCTACCTGTAGGCATTTTTGTTAAGCTAGGCCCCCAGATCTTTTGGAAATTATCTGGTGTGTTCTATGTTTTGTTTCATGAGAAGAATAATCAGGACAAATATGAGAGAATTAGTCAGAAGGGAAACTGCCATGCAGTGTAGGATGACTGTGAACATGGTATAGGAAAAGAGAAAATTCTTCCTACAATTCAATTTCTTTACCAATGTAGATTAAATGTGGACTAAGAGTGTATTTCTGGGAAAATAGTCTTTTGGGGAAAACAGAACAAAGAAACTAATATAATCTGGATGGTGAGGAAGAACAAAAGGAAAAAACCCTATAAAATTTGATTTTGTCATGTCCCAAATGAAACATTTAAATTTTCCATTTCTAAGTCACGTTTCAAGACCAAATTCAGTAGAAGGTAGAAGAAAACACTTATCTACTGTTTGAATAAAATGTTATTTCAACTCCTTGTGACACGCTTTCCTTTTTTCATTTGGCCAACCAAAATGGGTTTTCCCCTTGTTTTATGTGTGTGGTTTACTAGGTGAACTGAGAAAATAATTATTTCTCATGTTCTTCCTCTGACTGACTTCCAGGCATAGGACTGGGTGCAGAGTATGGGAAAGCAAACTGCTTGGGAAAGAAAATAGAAGAGTTTTATCCTCAAATGAAGTAGCATTTATTTTGTGTGACTGACCAGGGATATAACATAGTTTTGCTCCTACGAGTTTTCAGCTGGATTATGGGTGAGATTTAAATAATACATTCTTAAGCTTTAGGATGTAATAACTTGTCTAAAAATAGGATTGGATTATTAAGATTATGTAATCTTTGTAGCTTTTGTTATTATTTATAATGCAAGACATTCAGTCTTTAGTGCTAGAATCGATGATATTTTCATACCTATTTCCGAGAAAAAGGAATGTTAAAAGGGTAATTCAAGCATCTGTTAAAACCCACCAGACAACATTTTAAAAGTGAATACATCTAAACAGCTCCATAGAGCAAAGGGTAAAACTTTTAAATTAAAATTTTACTATGAGCGAAATTTTCTGTCTCAGTTATTATGTGTGCTTAGTTGAAACCTATGTGAATTTCAGCTGGTTGGTTGTTCACATTCAGCTCACTGCACACCCTAAGGACTGCATGACACATTTTGTTTATGCTGATCATCAGCGTCCCTGTAGCACAAGCTTGTTTTCTGACAGTTCCAAAAGGGAATTATAATTGTTTACCCTTAAGCGTGACAATAATATAGTATGATTGAAAACAAAAATGTCTCACTTATTCATTGAATGATTTGTATCTGATAAAAGGACATTTTTTTCCTTTGGTGTTATTTTTTAGCTTCTGTGAATTTCTTACGCCCTAGACAGAGATTTGAACTTTATTGATCATGTTACCAGCATTCACTGAAGGAAAATACCAGTTGCTGACATCAGTTACAATTATGTAGTTTACAGTGGTACAAGGGACATTATTTTTACAGTTACAAAGTTTCATCTGATAATACAATTTTTATGTGTGTGTATGTATATAACATGAGGTACTGGGTTCGTGTGTTTCATATCCTTGTCGTTTCTGAAAACCAAACTTAGTGTGTTGGAATTAAATGTTTAGGGTTTTTGCACTAAAAGTTTTATATTTTCAAATTTCACACCAAAATTGTAGTGGTACATGATTCTCATGAATCCTTACTTAACAGCTTTGTCTCCATCCCCACAATAAAGTGGCTTTCTAGTTTGAGTTCAGCTGAGTAGTGTAATTTCAAATGAGCTCTAAACCAGCCTTTATGGGAAATCATACAACTAAGTACAGTATTGGTTTATTAGAACCCTCAAAGTCTTGCTTTGGGCAAGATGGAGGGAACTGTTTTAGTACAGCTTTTGATAAAATTAAGGCAAATAAGGTGTCCTTCAGTCAAGAAAGCAGGCCTTATAGTGTTAAGAGTAAAGACATGTCTGGCTGCCTCAGATTGCTTGTGTGTACGTGAAGCACAGGGCAGCAGACACACAGATGTAAATCCCACATCATCCACTGAACGGCTTTATACATCTGTACCTGACTGAATGTGCCATTGCTTTCTTTCAGAAATATCGACAGTATATGTCTGGACTCCTCACTCCTCCTTATGGTGTTATGGAAACCAGCTCCAACAATGACAGTAAGTATGAGAAAATAGACATAAGATGTTAGAAAAAAGAGAAAAGAGAAGAAGGGGGAAGATGAAAGTCCTCTAGTTTTGGATGTTGGGATTTAAATATTCAATTCAGTATTACAACTGTATCAATACCGCATATAGTAGGAAGTACTTTGGAACTTGCCTAGCTGCGTTCCCAACTGTATAAAAAGGTATACAGAGCTGTACACAAACCTGCACTATGAGCCAGGCCTGTTGACTAAAGCATACTGTATGAAGTCATGTAACATTTAACTGGTGTTACGTGACTTCCATGGAACATGGCCATGAGTCCTGCTAGTAAAATAAATATAACGACTGTAGGATGGACTACACAACTTGCGTGGGAGCCTAGGTTAGTGCTTGGGCAGACAGCCTGCAGTAAACATGCTGCTGGCTGACCTGTTACATAGCTAAATAAGTTTGGATACATCTCTGCCTCATGAGAATCTGTCAAGCTGTGGGATAGTGCTGTAGACATGAATCCAAGGGCATTCTTTGAAACTCATCACTTCTGTAAATCACAGCACTTTTATTTAGTTGCCAGAGGATTATTTAGATGCCAACCAGGACAATATCTGATGGCTATCAATGGCATCTACAAATTTTGTCCCATATGTTATATGTTCAATATGTTCTACTTGTGAAACAATAGCACAGCACAGCACAGCGTAGCAGAGCAGAGCATAGCGTGGCATAGTATAGCAATGCTAGTTAGTGCAACCTCAATGTCACGTTTGACTTCCAGGTACTAAAACACAGATAATTTTAAATGAAAAGATATAAGTAATTCCTCTATACAAAAATACAAATAATTCCTATATACACACTTAAAATACTAAGTTGTGAGAAAGTACTATGTTTGGCAAGCTGTTTATAGTATATATGCAAGTTAGCTTTTTGTCATTTTTGTGTTCACAAGAGAAAATTTTTGTCTGAATAAATCTATTTTGCTCTTAAAAAATCACAGATTAATGTGTATGTTATCAAAGTATTGAACCCTCCAATTCCCTATTCTATTGATAAATATCTCCACTGTTACTTAGAGAATGTACAGTACGTATTTATTTTCTGTATTCTTCTTTTAGGAATGCCAGATAAGGACAGTATGTCAAGCAGTGCTCTTTGTCAAGTTTCTAAAAATTGTAATAAGGTAAATCCCACCTAGTTTTCCCTATGTTTTTTGATGGGGGGGGTGTGTGTATGTGTATTTGGTAATGAAAAATGCAAAAGTACAGCATTAAATTGAAAAGAACCAGATGCAAATGCAAAGTATGTGGTTGATGCATGTGAGTACAGTATACAAATTATAAGGATGCTTTAGACATTGTATCATGTAACTGGAGAAAGCAACTGCCTCAGGGTCAGCATTATTAGAAAGTGTACTGCTGCCGAAGTTTGCGTTACCATCTGGTTGTCCTATCTTTATCAGAAAGATTCTGAGGGTAAAGAAGAAAAGCAGCACTCTGACAAGACCAGTGCATAGCCAATGGATCATAAAATTTATATTTAAATCCTATTTTAAGGCTTAACTGAGTCTTAACTGATGCATAGGCATTGTTCTGGGCCTTTGCTCAGGGTGAATTTTCTCCTGTGTTGAGAGACCAGCTTTATGTCCCAGTTCTCCTTTGTAAAGTAGTTCTGTGCCTTCAGTCTCCCCACATGAGGACCTGCATGAAAGAACTCATGAATATTTCTATGCTGGTAGAGTAATTATAATAGTGGGAAGAAATAGTATCAGGCATTGCTGTAAGATTAATAACTTTTAGATATTTTTAATGGCAGGAGTAGAAAAATTACAGTAATAAACAGATGCTTGGATACGTTCTTTCTGGACATAGGATTTTAATTGGATACATTTGTGTGATGTCTTTAAAAGGTTAAATGTATTTTTGTTACACAAAAACATCTTTTGACAGCAGATAAAGACAATATTTTAGCGTGTTTCCTTAATGCGAAAATAACTACTTCCACCTCTCCCTGTCTGTCTGTCCTGCTTCCTCAAGGGTACTGACCTTTCTTAATTGTCATATTTGGCTGTTATTAAATGTATAAATTTAACAGTATGCAGTTCCTTTTTTTAGAGTCTTATTCACTAATGCTATAGCACTTCCTGACACAGCCTTATCCTGTATGAAAATAAACATTTTCCATACACTGAATTCTTAGATACTTAGATAGCACCTTTCATTCTGTAAGCATTTTAGAAACAGTTATGAATTAAGTCTCAGTGCTTCTCTAAGATGTTGGCATTTCAACGCTACACTTGGAGTTAAATCTGATCAGGTGTCTTGCCTGACCTCTCAGTGAAAGCATCAGGCATAGAATCCAAACTAAAATATGTTGTTGTATTTTCTGAAGCAGATAGAGGTCACAGATAGACGTAACAAGGTAAAAACATCTGTCTTTCCTAGAAGGTGATATCCCCCCGGTAACAGGCTGTGATGCTCAGCTAATGGTGATATACAGTTTCAGGTGCAAAGTATTTTAGAAACTGAGCAAAGTTTAGTGATTAATACTGCTGGCGATAGCTGGGCTCTTCTAGAATGACAGGAATCTACCTGCACAAAGTAATGTTCACCTGGGTAGGAGACAGAACTTGGCTGGGGCAGGCTCAAGCTGTTCAGTGACTTTTACAGAATAAGGTCCTTTGCAAACCATATTAACTTCCTATCCAAGACACAAAATTAAAACAGCCATAGTTCTCCCTCCCACATTGTACACATTTCTGTGGAGAGAAGCTGAGAGAGTAAATATGTGACAGATGCTTGTCACCTTGTTTCATCCTGGAGGAGCTCAGGCAGTCCTGTGACAAATGTGGCGGAAGAACCTACACATCATAGAAATAGTTGATGAATCCTAGTTCTGTGTTTTTGCCGTATGGCCATGGTTCTCTTTAACTATGTTAAGTGAAAGGTAAGTGCAGCAGAGATAAATACACGGGTATTTTGTTTATGGCAAGAAAGCTTCATTCCCACGATTTTAAATGGTACCACTGTTATAGTGCTTACACAACATGTTGATCTTCATGCCCTGCAGTCAGTTTTGCATGATCAGGGAGATACTGAGGTTGCAGGGCCAAATTCCCAGAATTGTTGCCAGCTCTTTGAAATACAAAATAACAGGGTACCAGGAAACAGGCCTGTGTTTGCAGATTTTATATATTTTGCTTATTTTAGGTTGATATATGACTGTCAAAATGGCTACTGCATCAGGGAAGGGCATTCATCCAGGGAAAGGGAAGTGTTCACAGGGCATCTTTAGACTACTTCATATCATTAGATCGCCAGAATGATGCCTGTGGGACTGGCAGCAAATACAGCTCGGAGAGGCCTGCAGGCTACTCTGTGACATCCAGAAAAAGACTGAGTGAGGAACTTTCTGAGATTCAGAGAAAGTTTCTTAAAATCCTACATGTGGTAAGAAAACATTACGCTGTTAGGCAGAAGGAGATAACATCACATCTTCAGTAGTTCTGATCATAATGATGCATTTATTTTCTGGGTTGTCTGTGCTGTTTTAATTTTCCAGGGAAGTTTATAACTATAAATAATTTTCTTCAAATGAAATTTAATATATTCCACTCTTGAAATATGAAATGCATGTTTTTCTCTTTTAGCTTGTAATAGATGCACTGTAATAGATGATTTTCCGTATTTGCTAATTATTTGAGTTTCATCTTCATAGCTTAATTTTTTCCTCCTGTCATATCTATTAGTTTTTGATGAGTAACATAAGATTTTTCTTCTAATACAAGCCTTGAAATTTTCTCACCATATGGAGATGTTTGGTTTTGCTAGTTCATTAAAATCTATTAAAAAATTCTATTTGGAGAAGGCAGCAACGAGATTTTCTTTTACCAAACACGAATTCATTTGCATTTAGGGTTACATTATTGCACATCATTTAATGCAGTATAGCAGTTAAATTGAGCATAAAATACTGAGACAGAGTATGCTACTATCCTCAGTTATATTTTAGGGAATGGAAACAAAGTCAATTTAGAGCTGTCTTACATAAGGGAAAACAACACAGCTTTGGTCTTTTTAATTAGTTGGTCTAGTATCTGTATGGCAGTCTCTCTAGCTCTAGTTTTTGAAAATTCTCATGGGGTAGAGTTGGATATAGCTGGATCTGTGAGATGAATATAACCCTAAAGCCAAAATGACAAAATCAATAATAATTTCAGATACATTTTTGGAAAAGGTACAGGAGAGTCCTTAGAATGCAGGGGAGGTCGGGTTCCAGTGTGCAGACAGAATAGGTAGTGGTTCTGTTTCCATACATTACCAGCGCAGGGTTGCATGGTGCTTCCCACTACAAGATCCTGTTCTTACAATTTGGTCACTTTTTCACTGTTTACACTGAATTTGCCATGCTGAGAGTATGCTTCTGGCTGATTTTTAAATTGAAATGGATCAAACCTCTCTGACATTGAGGTTGGGGGAGAATATCTATCACATATTAAATAGCTTTTCCCAGTGATATAGTAGCAGTTCTGTCTTTTGGACTAGGAGCTCGACATCTGGGGCTTGTTCTGGAGTAAGGAGTGCCATTTGCAACCCCCTACAAAATAAACTGTATTGTTAAGCCTTGACAAATCTGAGTTGAAACAGGGTCACTAGAGGCTCATTATAGTGTAACTGCAAGATTGTGCACACAGGCTGCTCACATTGCATGTGCAGAATTCCCACGCTGTTTGTCTTGTTCCTGGGCTGCTTGGGCATTCCTGTGTCGATGCTTAACGGTGTGGGTTTTCTCGCGATCACTCATTCTAGTTGCTAGAGCAACGTTTTGATTATTATAAAGCCAGACACTAATGAAAACCACAGTTCTCTCCCCTGTGCTTTTACACTCTACTGGTGCCCAAGTAGGAAATGAGTAAAGAAATAGCCCATTATTCTCTGGAGACATGAGATATACGATAGTTTTAAAGAAGAGGGCATTGCAGAAATGAGTTGTAGAGACACAGGAATGAATGTGGGTAAAAACAGAGGACAGACCCATCAAGAGCATAAATCTCCACTCTCCTATGGAGTGTGGTGCTGAACGATTTTTTCTGCTATAAGTAAATGTCTTAAACTCCTTTGCGAACTGTGAATGCTGTGCCTAAGAAAGCATAGGAACGATCCACATAAAGAATAGAAATCTGTGATTAATAACAAATATTCTGTTCATTCAAGTAGTTGATAGTTTAAAAGTCCTAACCGTGCTAATGATCCAAACAGAAGTTTTGTATTGTTTTCCATAATGGAATCTCCATATTGCAGTTTGCTAAAGGAAGTACCACATCTTCAAAAAACTAAACAAAAAAAATTATGCTTGAAGGTAAGGCTGAAAAATTAAGTGCTCAAAAGCAGAGAATTTCAGGGATGGAGGCTGACGGAGCAGCGTTAATGAAGTCCTCTTATCCGTGTTTGTTACGGTACAGACTTCAGTTCTTCGTGTTTATTATCGTACAGACTTTGATGGCCTGCTCAGATAATTTTTTACTGTGACACACTCAATTAAAACACCATCTCACCTCAAAAATCATGCTAGCTTTCTTTTTGTACAGCTTAATCTTTATGACTGTTTAAAACCTACTTAAATGTGTGCCTTCTTCATTGAAAGCATACATCCTAAAAGGGGGAAAGTGCTTCTTCATCTCCTTTGTACTGAGGAAGCCATACTGAACACAGAAGATATAATCAGATTAAGTTGTGCAAATTCATACAGTCGTTCTTGCTATTGGGTGAAGAATGTATCTTTTTTCTGAAATCTCTCTCATGCTTTATTTCCCTATATTGTCTTTCGGTTTCAATTGTGATAAAGAGTTGCAGGAGCTCCCCCTAGTGCACGAAGTAATATTCGAAAAACACATGGATCAAGTTTATGAAGCTTACATGCTGGGACATCCCCTTTATGTTTTTCATGTAATGACTCCGAATCCTCTAGACTGGAAGCTTATTGGAAGTGATTTATTTAAAGATATTTTGTATAGCAAAGCTCCTATAGGATGTGCTGAAATACTCCTCTGAAAGTTACTTTTTTTTCACCCATCTTCTTCCTTGGTTAATTTGATGTGATAAAATGTAGATTCCTTTTCTTTACTGGATTTTCAATAAGACTTAGGTACCATGCTGATTTTTATGCATTTAAATAATTGGAGTGATTGTGAAAACATGATCTGCTGTTTTATCAACTCTAAATGCGTTTAATAAAATTATATTGAAAAGATGTTTCAGTTGACAGAGAAGGGCATAATCTAAGTGTTAATCCTCAAAATATTGCCATTTTCAATATTGCCAGACAAATGAATATTCACTTATTTCAATTTTCAAGCACTTAAATATAGCTCTGGGCATTTGAAAGTATACCGTTTGTAAAGATGACATTACAGTTCTCTAGATGCAGCTTTGAAAAGCCCACACAAGACACCAGTAATAATCATGTTCATTCACCATATTAGCTACTCTAGCAATAAACACAATAATTTTACTTCTGATTTCCCTATATTTCAATTTACTTTTCCCACATGACAGAGAAGAAAGCTTATCTTTTAACATACTCAGTAGAATGTCAGATATGGAATGTGATAGAGCATTAGCAGAATGCTAAGGGAAATGTTTCATGTGCTCATGAAATTGTGAGCCTACAAGAAAGAATAAAAAGAGAGAGCAGGAAAGCAGGCAGTATTCTAGCAAGGTTATAGATGCAATGACAAGGTGTTTGTTTGGAAGTGGTAACCTCTCCAACATTCACATGAAAACTGTGTTATAACAGAACTGATTTTCTGTGTGGATGGTTTTTATAACTGTCTGGTGATATGCATGCATATCTGTCCTCTGTGCCAGAGTCAGTTCCGCTATACAATGTTAGCATAGGGTTGAAAAAATAATTCTCTTTTAACATCTGTTTTTAAAGTTGTTGCATAAAAACACTACATGCAAATATTTCTAAATAATGTCTTCATGCAGTCCTAACTGTACCAGTTACTTTTAGGGGCTGCTCTGATATTTTGGTACCAATTTCACGTATATGAATGTAATTGGCTTAGAGGTCTATTCAAGTTCCTCATTTTGCTCTAAGTGGAGGTGCTCAGGGTTCAGTCATTACCCCAGCCTGTAACAATTTGGCTAGTGCAGAGGCTCTGCATGTAGTCCCTGGCAATGAGTTGCATGGTTACAGCATATGGCAGGAGAGATAACAAAGACAGGAGTGTGAGATGAGTAGGAGCCTGTGAAAGATATATTTTTCATATGTTAGTAATGAACTTCATCATGAAAAATGTGAAGGTCTTTATATGTCATCAGAGCTCTTTAATGTAAACAAAATTGTTAGTAGGTGTGCTGGCTTACATAAGTAGGCTTTGCATAAACTAAATTGTTGCAGAACCACCAGAGAAGGTTTTGATACATCACTGTCTCCAGTTCCAGCCATATGGAGATGATATGCAGCTGTAGGCTTCCCTTCTCAATGCCAGTGTGAATAGTGATGCCTCACAGAAAAGCTTGCACCACCCCATCTGTTATCCAATTCAGCTGCCTGATAATCTATGAAATATCTATGACCCATGATTTCATTGTGTACCCTGATTTGTGGAGACCCTAATGGCAGTTTCTACTGGAAATAGTTTCTTCTGCCATATCTAATCATATCAGTGAGCTCCAATCTGAGCAATACAGAACTAGCCAGAGTAGTCCCAACAAGAAACCTGCAGATGCAATTAGTGATTCTCATTCGATCTATTACTATACAGGAATGAGCATTGTGGAGACAAAGATCAGAATCCTTGGTCCGGGTTGCTGTGTATTTACCAGTGTACGTGTCAAACTAACCTAATTTCTCTGCAGTACGTACTTGGTCCATTTCAAGGATCCCAGATCCTTGAAGCCCTTCCATGAATTTGGAAGAAAAAAAATGGCCCCTTCGTTCTACAATGAGGAGTTTTCATTGCGGTAGTTCTAAGGACAGCTCTAAGGATAAATAAAGCTCTCTACAATGATAGTGGGATTGGTAAGAGATGGAGGCAAGACTACTCTTGGCAGATGAATTAAACTTCTTGCAGAAGAGGGCAGAATTTTGCAACCTACAGATTATAAAGGAGTATTCTTATTTTAAATTTTACCCTCATTTTCTAAAAGCAATAACGACAGAGGTTTAAATATATGTAGGTGTATATAAGCAAATTGCCACATTTATCTTGGGGAATAATGGGAAAAGTAGTGAATAATGTCCAGTAGCACGGCACAGCTGAATAGTCAGCACCTGAAGACAGAGCCTCCCTTTCCTGTCACAGCTGCAAAACATTACAGAAGCAACCACTGCCCATTGCTCAGGAATGGAAAAGCAAGCTTGGAAAAGCGTGTCTGCATCTGTAGCCTTCTTTAAGTACTGCAATGACATTCTGAGTTGTTGTGAAACTACCTACAAGATCCAAATCTGGGAGATGTGGGTTTTATCATGAGGGAGAAGCGAAAAGATGAAGAATGAGAGGTACATCCTCTGTTACTGGCAGAGCAATCCATATAGTCGAGTCAATGTTAGAGCTAAACTATATGAGATTTTAGATCCATGGCTTTTACATCTGAGTATTAATATGTATGGTCTCCACAGTATTTGTCTGAATGGAGAGTCCCGTCAAGCAGTTGTTATTTTGGTGCTCTCCACTTCTCTTGCGTTTTTTTAGTTTTTATGCCAGCCTTTATTGCAATTTATGTGTATCCTAAAGCCTTGCAATTCTTGTTTGTGCTGGGTGCTGTGATGCAAAGCAGGGTTAAAGGCCTCTGCTACAAAGAGCTTCAGTCACGGAAAAGATGGAGTGGCTGCCAGACAGAAAGATGGTGGTTTACTTAGAACATTGTAATGCATGGGATTCATATGTGTTCATACATTTCAAATGAGTTTACTTACAGGAGCTTATTGTGGTCGGTCATTGGTGTGATAATCCTAAGAGACAATGGGAGTGGGAGGAAAAGGTTCAAAAATCAATAGACAAATGAAAAACTAAGTGATATATATTTCTTTGTTAATCTTGTAATATGGAGAGGATCTAATTAACACTGTTGGCCTTCTTCAGAGTAGCAGAGTAAGCAAGTACTCACCTCCTCCCTGAGTAACCTTCTCCCCACAAAAGGGTTACAGAGGTACTTGGGGTAGCATGGCAGAGGCAATTCGGCTGAAGAGATGTTTTCCCTTACTGACTCCTCTTGCTTAGCTGAATGAATGTTGCTGCCATAGTTTAGACAAATAAAATAAATAATGGAGAAATAACAGAAATTCCTAGAAAACACTAGAATTTGAAAATACTCAATATTGTGAAGTAGGTGTGGGACCTTCTTTCAATAGGAGCATCACACTCAGTTCCAGTTGCCTGGGGAAACAGCATACTGCCTTACCTGCCAGTGCTGGCAAGGGCAGTCTGATAATATATACTGTGGAGTCACATTTGATGACTCTTGCTTCTTGGCTGTGTCTTCTCTGTGATTCTGTCCCAACTCATAGAAAACATGCACATATGCTCCATTTATTTCTTGCAGTTGAAAGGCAGAAAGAGTGGGTAATTATACTGAGAAAAAAAGATAGTCCTTTTCAAGGTTCATGTCTTCAGACAAGTCAAGCGTATACAAGTAACATATTTGGCACTTATATTTGAAACAGCAAAATGAATTTTTTTTTGAATCTTGTAATTATTTTCTCAAGTTTGGCAGAAAAATTGGATCAAGGATCTTAAAATCAGATTCCTTCCAGTCACTCATATCATCTCTTGCAGAGCATTTTGACTGCCTGTCCTACAATGCATGCTGGAAATTGGTATTCTACAAAGTCAATTACAGTTCTGAGTCAGTAAAAAGTAATCAATGTGTCTGATCCGATCATTTAGCAGCATCTTTTTTTGTCTATGTACAGATGACAAAAATTTGAGAGGTTAATAAATAGTGAGGAAAAGCTGTCCAGTGATTTTATTCTTCTTTTTGTGTCAGCCAGCCAAGAACCAGGAGCCTGTTGTGCTGGCTCCATACAAAGACCATCACCACCAAAGCAAGTGTTCGGTTTGTGGTGCTCATTTAGAGCCATTCTGAGTTAGAATTTCTAAGGCAAAAATGTCAGATATTTACAACAGAGCCAAAAATGTAATTGGACTATTATCTCCGGTGATGGTTAAGAAGCAAGTGCTGTTCAGGTATTTAAAGATTTATCATTTATGACTTTTCATTATTTATTCTTTTTGTAAATTTCCTTCTGGAAGAAAACTTGGCACAAGATTGTGAACATGTTTGATCTTTGTGTGATTTATCATCAGTGATGCAGCTGTCTTAAAATTAAAGATAGCAGTTAGTGAGGAAATACAAATACACATAGCTGAATTGACTAGTAGAGAAATGAAAATAATACATAATTTAGGTTCCAAAATAAAAATGGGGAAAAAAATTACTTCCAATACCAGTTACTACACTGCTTCTAATTAGGATTACTCAGCCACACTTGTTTTCATCTTAGGAAATGAAATAATATAAACAATTTATATACTAACCTTAAATATGAACTGGATGGAGAAAGAGCCAGTAGCTTAACAGGGGAGAATTATGATTAAGTCTTCGTAAACCTCCCAGGACTGCTTTGTCCATCCTCACTCTTCAAAGTAGCTGACCTCAAATGCAGAAATCTGAGGGGGCTAAAGAAACGTTTTCTCTCATGCCACTCTTCCCTTGTAGCCTTTTGCACAATGGCTCAGATGGTTACTTTTCATCCAAACCCGTTTTCTGACCCAGCCCACCTTAAAGCCATGTGAAGGCCAGCAGTGACACCTGGAAAAGAGGTAGGAGAGGGTGGCTGTGCAATAGGAAGATGGTGGGAGCATCAGCTCCCAGAGCAGGGCACATATGGGCCCAGGGAGAATCATGGGGCTGTGGCTGCCCTTCCACAGCAGCTTCCAGTGACCTGCACCAGGCCTGCAGGGACCTGTGGCCCCCCCCCCCATCCCTTCTCTCTACACCAAGTTACGTGTGCCCTCTCCTCCACCACAGACTCCTGCCTGCCTGGGGTTAGAGGAGTAGAACCGTGAGAAGCACATAAACGTTTTTGCAGAGATTAATTTGCTGCTGCTTCGGATGAAAATTAGGTCCCTGGCCAGGGCCAGCACGAGTAACAGGGTGGAGCCTGGGTGTGGGGTTCAAGGAAGAGATGGACCACAGTGGTCCTGTTTGAGGCTACTATGAACTGTCTGCAACTTTAAATGTAAACCTTTGCACAAAGCACTACCAGATCTGTCAGCTGTAAACAGAGACTCTCTTCTGCCCCAAACCTGGCATTTCTGCCAGCCCATGTCAGCTGCAGGGGAAGCAGAGGGACAACTGGCAGGGGCTCGTTTTGTCAGGCCAGCTTGCAGCTCCACTGCAATTCACTGCTAAAACACAAATGAATCTGTGTGATTTCAGTCTGCTGTGTTTAAACAGAGATTTGTATGATGTGTTCCTGTTATTGCTGTAATACACATACAGATCCAGACGAATATTTGTTCCCCTGTCCCTTCCTCCACTTGAGTTGTCTTAATTATGTTCGGAGCCAGTCTAGATTAGGGCTTTTCAGCTTGTGGTCTGCAGGATGCTGGGTTCTGGCAGCTATTCCAAATGAGTGGGAAATAAACTTAAGCCTGTTGTCACTAGCTGTACAAGGTACCTCGTCTTGACTGGCAAAACTATAGGGGTCCACAAGATAAAGGAGCCTAACAACCCACCACCATCACCTTTTGTTTCCCCTGATTCAGTTCGCACTCTGCTTAGTGTCAGTGTTAGCTGCTGCAGATTCCAGGGGAATGTTGGAGAAACACGTGTTGACAAAACTGTAACAGTAAGGTTTCTGGCATTGCTTATACTGGAAAAGTATAGCCACCACTCCACAGCAGTCCTGGGCCTGTGTAACAGAATGGCGCTCTCGTCTTCCTGGTATACTGGTCCAAACTGGGGGAAGGAGGAGGTAGAAGAAAACAGGGAGATTGCCTCACTGGAGCTTCTGAATGCTACTTAGTCTGTTCGGTTTCTTCAGTGTTACAGTCAGTATTCTTGAAATGCTGTCTTTTGTGTTTTGTCTGGCCTTTTTGCTATCACGTTTGGGGTAGAGAACCTGGACTGCTGCCTGGAAAGTGCTGTGTGACCTTGTGGCAATACAGACATGGGGCAAACTGCAATAATATTGGACTTCACTGTACCAGAAATTCTTCCAGGAAGGATGCATCTTCCTTTCCCCAGGACAGTCTCCTAGACCAACTGTCATGGAGAAGCTGAAGAGTACTACATTGTCGCAGAAATTATATTTTTTTAATACAAGTTAGCTGGAAATATTCTATGTACATTCAGTATTTCCAGGCAAGCTGGTTTGGATTACAGTAATTAAACTCCTCTGGAACAGCAAACATTTTCACACTCTGTTTTGCTTAACATAGTGCAACAGTCCTTATCCTTTATACAGCCCACAGAGAGACACTAAAGAGTCAATTCAGCCAAAGAAGATTTTGAAAAGAAAGAGGTGAGTGGTTGAGAGATGGCAGGGACAGAATTTCAGCTGGATGAAGTTATATTTTTAGCAATGATGTGAAAATAAATGCCAACATTAAGGAGAGTAGGAGAAAGGGGATAAACTACAAAATACATACAGTAGGTCCTTTTCCATTTCACAGGGACAGGGCTGGTTCTGTGATATCCCTAAAAGCCAGACATCACTGAATATACACAGCTTGGGCTACATACCGAGAGAGATACAAAGAGGAAATCTCTTTCAGAAACACACTATGGTGAACTGGGATATAAAGAGATGTGGTTCGCTAGGGAAAATGTCAGATAGAGTAATTTCACCCCTCTGTGTCAGTCTTGGGTTAATAATTACAGTGTTCTGTGTGCCTTCGTGGAGCCAGTTTTTTCTCAAGTTGCAATAAAGTTTCATTTAGTAACAGAAGTAGCTCAGAATATGTTTAGAAATGTCTGTCCCTCACTAGTTATCAGGGAAGATGAGCTGAAATTCAAAACAATAAGAAATGTGAACAGGCCTGATTTAAAAGGTATCAAGTTAGGCAGCTGCAAGCTCTGTAGGAAGTTAGGAGGAAGGAAGGAGCAAATTTAAAAATATGAAATAATTACTCTTTTCCAATGCTAATTATATTTTGTTCAGATTGGCAGGAACTAATAGTATTATTCTTTTACTGTTTTCTTGGGGAATACCTACTGTTTGCACAGATGCACATTAACTCAGTGTTTGTATTTTATTTGCTGATTATTCCCAGTGCATTATGGAATTAATGTGAAAACCGGGGCATATCAATCCATGATGTTCAGATCCAATAATTTGATTCCAAATGACTTTGTATATTTTAATCAATCCAGTTACTGCCAATAAAGTATCTGAAGAACACTGAATTAACTGGTTAACTAATAGAGCAGTTATGAGTTTCATTTCATGCTAGTTAAATGCGTGAGATCACAATTGAATTTTACTGTAAAAGAAAAAGAAAAGCCCTTACCCTTCATAGGCTGCATTTATGCTGTTGGACTTTGCCCATTACTGAATCAGATGATGCACCCTCATAGCAGGAGAAGGTAATGATGTTGATGGGTTGTCCTCAGAAGATGCATGTTGTCCCTCGTGACCAGGTCCCTCCTGCTTTCATAGAATCATAGAATACCTCAGGTTGGAAGGGACTCATAAGGGTCATAGAGTACAACTCCCTGTTCATTGCAGGACTACCTAAAACTAAACCATGTGACTAAGAGCATTGTTCAGATGCTCCTTGAACTCTGACAGGCTTGGTGCTGTGACTACTTCTCTGGGGAGCCTGTTCCAGTGACTGACCTCCCTCTCAGTGAAGAACCTTTTCCTAACGTCCAGTCTGAACTTCCCCTGACACAACTTGATTCCATTTTCTTGTATCCTATTGCTGGTCACCAGAGAGAGGAGATCAGCACCTCCGCTGCCCTCCTTGAGGAAGTTGTAGACTGCAATGAGGTCACCCCATGTTTTGGTTAGATCTCTCTGGTCATGAAGGTTCATTGTGGTTAGCAGAGTTGTGAGGGTGCTAACACATCCCAGTCAGGGGATGTTCTGATGTGTTGCATCAGAAGTCCTAGGAAGAAGGGCGCTACCCTAATGAGACTACAATCCAATTTTGAAACAAAATCACCCAACAGATAAACCGCAGTCTGAAAGACTTGGATGAGACAGGTAGCAGGTTCAGCACATCAGCACCCTCCACCTTGACATGCTGTTTGTAGACATCATGGGAAACAGAAGTTTTAAGGAAGGTTGTTTTGTGGATATTTGCCAAGAGCAGAATGCTTGCCTTTTCCACTGATGCACAAATATGTAAATTCAACAGCAGTGCTTCAATGGTTTTTATGCTTATGACAGAAGACTTAAAGCTGTTGAAGTAAAGAAATAGTTGGCTGAAAGAAGAATGTCTGCTTTTTTTGAAAACGTGTTCTGATCTAACCATCAGTGTGGGTTTCTTTCCTCTGTTTACTTTCATATACTACAGAAACCACCATTTACCTTTTTTAGGAAATATATTCCATGTAGATGGAAAACATTTACATAGATCATTAAAAAACTCCTTCTATGAAGTGGATAGCAGAAGGTGTTGCACTGGATATTGTTAGATTATTCCTTTTCAGTTCCATTTTCAGCAAAAATTTATTCTGAAAAGGATGACAGGAAGAAGAATGAGAAGTAGACAGGGCAGCTAGAATCTGAGGCAGATGTGCTGCACTCCTTCAATGTTTCTTCATTTCACGTATGTTCACACAATGCACTGGCCTGAACTTGGAGAAGAAGGAACCTGGAATCAGCAGAAGAGACACAAAATGGGTTTAAGTGAACTTCTGTTCCTTGCTTGCCAGAGGCTTTGCCTTGTTGCTCACCACCCCAGGGAATTCAGGAGGTAACCTTCAATGCCCTCTAGCCCTGTCTCACTTTGATGACTTTTCCTTTCAGTGTTAAAAATCATTGTAAAATGCACAGGATGACTTTGTAGACACTAGACTTCCAGGATTTCAATTGCAGGATTCAGCAGTGTTGTCAGTTGCTCATTCTCATCACTTGTCAGAGATGTGAGTAGATACTGTTGCCCCCATTTTACAGGTGGAGAAGTTGAAACACTCAGAGGTCAGGTCACACAACACATGAACTGCTATCACCCAGAAGACAGCGGTGCTCTTGCCTCACTTGCGTGGCATTTTGACTGCACCAAAGTCAAGAGTTTTACCATTGATTTTAATAGGTTCATGATCTCACTTGCTAATTCACACTCCATCCAGTTTTTAGCACCCTTTTGTTTGGCATGAAACCGCTTCCATCTAAAATTTCACCACCTAATCCTCAGAGAGGCATCTGGGTGTGCTCTAAGCATAGGAGAGCCCACCCAGTCCTGATTATCTAGAGGCATGCCTTCTGGGAGACTTGGAGGTGGGAGATGGGTGCAGAAGTTACAAAGGTATCTGGGAACAAGTGAAAAAAAAATCCTCCAGAAGCTTATTCATCTTTAGCTTCCCTTCAGTTTGTCTTTTGAATAGTTGCTGTGTATCTATAACGTGGGTGAGAGGCAGATCTTAAAAAAGTAACCTTGCTGCCTAATATTTATCATAACTTTTCATCTTCATCATTATAGTTTGTTTTTCAAGAAGTAAATAATTTCAGGTGAACATACTATTAAAGCCATGGATACTGAGAAACCAGTAATTCTCATGAGAGACCATGAAAAAAATGCTTTATTTTTTTGTAGGTTAAAAAATGCCACAGCAGAGAAACCCGTGACAACGCTGACTTGAGATTCCTTATGACAACTGTAGTCACACCTATCAGAATATTGGGAGTGCTCACAGCAGAGTTAGCATTTTCTGACATTTTATTCAATGTGTGCCGTGTAGTTATAGCAGCTGTTTCATTGTAGCAGGGAAGTAGAAAAATGACAGGAAAATAAGACATCATTAGACATGTTCTGGGGGTTTTTGTGCACTGGTCATAGTCTGTTTCAATATTCCTTTTCCCTTGGACATTCACAGTGAAGTATCATTTCTGGTAATGGCTGAATCGTTTTGTGTTAAAAGGACGGACGTATACAGTTTGTCAAAGAAACATCGTAAAAGTGTTAATAATGCAATTTCAATTTAACTTTCTAAAATAAATTTGCTACACTGATTGTATTTTAGAATTTAAAGCAACACATTTTCCTGTTTATGCTATTAATACATGTAGATTACTAAAGAAAAGCAATTTTAGAATGTATTTTAAAATACAGGTTAGTCTTCAGACTGTATTACATTTAAAGAATATAGATTTTTAAATGGTCATCATTACTCTGAATAGTTTGATAGTAGCCCATTTACTGACACTATTCAAAGCATTTTACAAAGGTAGACATTATTAATATTCCTCTCTCCAAAAAGAGGAGAATGAAACAGTGTGATTACATGATTTGCAAGGTCATGCAGTCAATTAATTCAGAAAAAAAGAATAAAACTGAGCTGTCTTAACCACCGGTCCTGACAATTTCTACTAGTCTATTTTGCTTGATTTAGTTAGTTCATAGTTTGGGGTATTTAGATTATAAGTGCTGTAGTTTTGTGAAACTCAGAAGATTTTTTAAGATACAATTAATTCCTGTTTCTGTGGAAGTTCCCTAATTTTGCAAACAATTTTGTGACTGTTTGTGTTTGCCTCCATCCATACTTTGCCCTGCTTCCCACTTCTGCTGTTTACAGATGTTTCTTAAGAAACTATATGGTTGTCTTTTGTGAGCATGGGTGGTTTGAAGATGCTTTGGTGATACAATTTTAGACTACCTAGACTGCCTACAGGTCCTTTTAGTACTTGCATTGTTTGGTAAACGTGATGAAAAGCAGAAGCAAGTGCTCTTTCTGGGTTATTTGTCCTTTGTTAATTGCGAAGTGTTGCTAAGTCACCTACAGACCTGGCATGAGATCAGTCATTGCCAGTTTTAGACTTTTCCAGTTAGCAGGTGTGAGCAGGCATGTTGCTCTTTAGCTGCCAGTGCTGGCTTGTGGAGAGTGCTAGAGAGGACAGATTTGTTCTCTCAGCTGCTGCATGCATTAGTGGGGTGATAGTGAAGAGTTGACTGAAATGTTTCAGCATAGTAGTGATGATTGTATTTCTATTTCCACTTCTCTTGTCTTCTGGAGGGGCGTGGTAAGGTCCCTCTGCAGATATGACTGTGGTCAGGGTTGGGCAGGGATCAGTCCTGGTAACATCCCAACCATCAGAAAAGCCTGTGGCAGGGAATGTGTGCCAAGGTTTCTTACAGAGTGTGCACCCTGGGGGGTTGGTTAGAGGTCATGACATAGGTTGTTTTCTGATGACAAGAGTTGGTCAGTGTATCAGCATGTTCTACATCAGGCTACACCAGAGATCCAGCACAGAAATTCCTACATTTTCCTTCAAATTTTTGCAAAAATGCTTTTCAAAGGACCTTTTTATGACAGAATCTTTGGCCAGCTGCTTCTCTGACGTTTTTTAGCAAGCTGCATTCACTAAGTGTATTGTTTTAGCTGTAGCATCCTGGCAGAGGTTGGTGCAGACTGCATTGACATACTCTTTCTCTGCAGATGGAACTAAGACCAATGGAATTGGCTTTAGGATACTCTGTCCAAGACTGCTTTCCACCTGGAAATGCACTCCCACAGCTATGATACTGTATGCTCATCTTTATGCCTGCTGTATGGTTATTGTGTAGCGATGGAAATACTGGTTTGTATTGGAAAAAGAGTCTTCTCTACAAAGGCCCCATATCTTTGGAATTCGTATCTGAAGTAGCTCAGGTAGATGACATACTACAAAAAAAGGCAACTTTTTGGATATGGATATATAGATTTGAGAAAGAATGATAGGAATAGAAGGGGAAGGTGGTGTGTGGGAGGGCTGTGGGGACTCTTGCTGATTGTCCGCTGTATCTTACTGACTGGTTATATTTCACCAGTATTGTGGGAATGGTTTTTGGTATGTTTTATTTCCTGCCAAATGAACCAGGCAGAGCATTGATAGCCTTTCACAAGATATATATAAGGATAGTCAAACGTGTTAGTCTTAAATGGCAGTCATCAGAAGTCATCTGGAACCAGTAAGAGCTAAAGATGCTCTGCTTCCTGAAATACACTTCGGAGAATCAAATACTATGGGCCTGACTCAAAACCCGATGAGTCAGTTAGGGACTTGCCAGTAATTTCAGTGGGATTTGGATTAGGCCCTAAATCACCAATAGCAGTAAATACTGAGGGGGTAAAACAAACAGACCTCTCTTAGTCATGTGGCTGTTGCTGCTGCCACCTCTCGCCTTGTGGGGTTTTTGTCCTTTGTTTCTTGTGGATCCCCTGCCAGCCAGCAGGAAAACAGATGTCACTTACAAGTCTTTTCAGTGCCTCAGTTGGAAACCAAGGGGTCAACAGTAGTGCACAGGTTTATCTGATCGCCTTGGTAACTTCACATGCCATGCTTAACTCCAATAAATACAGAAACTTGTTCTCTGTTCAAAGATGAGCTAAACTGAGGTCATGGGAAAAACATGATTCATTGGCTTTTGTTTTATTTCATCTTAATACTTTGCAATACACAATTCCTACACTAACATTTGAGAGTAGTAAGTTGGGTCCCCTCCGTCTATAGGTTCTATAGATCCAAACTGATGTAGATCTAAAGCTTTCATTCATATGTAAAGGCTCAGAAGAAACACCCCTTTACAGCTATTTAACAAGGGGAATAGAAAAATGTATTTTTATAAGAGATGTTCTGGGACTTTACTTAGCAGATTCAAATAACTTGACAAATACAGACCTCATGTCAGGTCTCTATTATTGTTCGTTATATTATTTATTTGTTTGCATATGGCTTGCTCAGTGAGGTAAGGAGCACAGAAATAACGGCAGCTCTTGCCCTGTAGTTGGTAATCTAAGGCCTATTTCTCCAGAGATTAAATGTGTGCATAAAATTATACACATGAATGGTCCTATTTAAATCTATGATATCGCTCTCATGCATAAATATTTGAATCTTCAAAGGAATGGAGGCTAAAATTGCTACTTTCCTTACTTTGCCCCAGTTTAAATAGGGAGTTTTGTGATTGGCTTCATGAAGGGTTTGTTTAAATGGCCCAAATGTGAATCCATAAATGTACAGATATGGAGTTTGTCAAAGTTAATGCTGAAAGCCATTTTATCACAGATTCTCATGATCATTTTCTGCCTCCCTCTACCAACACCTGCAGCTTTCCCCTCTCTACCCTTCAGACCCGTACACACCTTCTCTCCTATGGGGGGATCAGCAGATGATAGTAAACTGTGTGTGCACTAGTTGGAAAAGGGCATGCTGTAGCTAACCCTCAAGATGGTACTGCTGTGTTGCTCTATCTCATGCTGAAGGAAAGCTAAGAGCAGGAACACTTGTCACTGCTGTGGCTAGGAGTTTGGTAATAATTCGTAAACTATTCTGATCGGCTTCCAGAATGTATTAAGAAGGTAGTTAAACACCCTGCTCACTCTCTGCTGTTTTATAGCGAGAGTTACTTCTTTTTTTCTAAGTGCTTTCTAAGTACCCCTTATTGGGAAATCCAAGATTGTAAAGACTTACAAAATATTTCTTAGGTTTCAGCCAAGTTGTGAATATTATCCTAAGATACAATCCCTTACAGCATCCAGGCTTTTTTTGACGGGAGACTGTTGCAGGAACACTGTATCTCCTATTAACTAATTGATGTTACATTACTCTGCCTTTGAAGGATGACTTACCTTTCTATAGCAAACTCAGTCCAAGTCCTGTGATTCCATTTGTTGCATTTCATCTCATTGCTAGTGCAGCTAAGGTCACTGCGGAAGCTTTGAAAGGCTGTAACTTTGGGGGAACTCTTTGCTGAGCATGTCTTTTGGATGGCAATGATGTTGTTCCTCAGTAGGAGTGACTGCTTTGTTTTCTTGAGTCTGGGCTTGCTGCTCTGGGGGCTGTATTATTGATCATCTCCTTAAGCACCACCTTGTGGTTGAACTAATTTTAGACATGTAAAGGTGTCCTCGAAAATTACACAGTGCCACACAGTGAGGCTAAAAGGTACTTCAGGAAAGCATCTAGTCGTCCCTGAGCCACATGTACAATTCACTACAGCAGTAGCACTCCTGACAGATACCTTACGTATCCTCCCAAGCCTCCAAAGATGGAGAAACCACACCTCCCTAGGAATCTGTGCCAGTATTCACTGTCCACACTGTTAGGAAAGCTTCACCGTTGTCTAACCTGAATCTTTCTTACAGTAATTTAAACCCTATTTCCTGATCTCTGCAAGATGGACTAGGTGACTTCTTTCTTCTTTTCAAAGGCCTTTTAAATCTGAAGTCTTTTTTATCATGCTTCTGCTAAGACTTGCCTTTTCCTTAGCTGAACAACTTTGATTATTTATGTTGTGCTTTCTGATGATACTTGTTGCTCTCCTCTAAATTCTGTCCAGATGGTTTAGATACTTTTGATGTGAAGTGGGCAAATATGACACAGTACTTCAGCTTAGGTCTTAGGCTGACTAAAGCAGAACTGCGTTATGTATCTAATCTGTTACTACATCTCAGTACAGTATTTGTTGCTTTTATACAAGTACGGCATTATTTACTCAATTCTGTCTAATCTTTATTATAAACCTTATTTCCTTTTCTGTGGGACTGCTGCTAAGACACTTGTTTCCTACCCTGTCTTTGTATATCTGATTCTGCCTAGAAAAGTAATCAGCACCATCTGTGTTGCATAATAGCATCATATTTAATTCAGACCAATGTCAAAACTGTGTCAAATCGTAAACTTATTTTCCAATGTACATGAAGTCCCTCCCATCCTGAAGTCTCCTGCAGAATCAATCAGTGTACATTCTACTTCATCCCGTCTTAATATTTAATAGTATCAGATGTGATATATTCTTGAGAATGGTGCTCAGAATAGACCTCTGGTATGACTGCCAGTTGGACAGTGCTTCACTGATAATTGCTTTCAAAATATACTTTTCCAACTGACTTCGCACCTATTTTGTAAAAATTTAATCTGGCCTTTGCAGAAGAGATTATCATATGAGATTGTGCCAAAGTCTTACTAAAGTAAAGGGTTAGAAAACTACTGTTTCTTCCCCAATCTGTGTTGCTACCCAACATTAGAAAGAAATTAGATCAATGTGGCATGATTTGTTCTTGATTAATATACATCACATGTCACTCATCTCCCTGTTCTTTTCCAGGTGCTTACAAATGGACTTTTTCTAGGAAGTCATGTTAAACTGATATGTCTGTCATTTTTCAGCTCCTCCTTTTCCCATTTTCCTGTCTTCTGCTGCCTTCCTTAGACCCCAAGAATTGTCAGAGGTGGCTGATGAAGGTTCTGAGGTGGCTGCAGCCCTCTTTAAGTTTCTTCAAGCTCTTCAAGTTTCCTGCATGAAATTTTAGAAACCCAGCCAATCTGAAAATAGCTAATTTATGTAATATTTTCTCATCCATTCTTTTGCTTTCTCAGGCTGAGATTTTACTCCTTTCACTCTACAACTTAGGGTATTAGCCATCTGTCTGCCACTGATCTTTCTAAGGAACACTTAAACAAAAAAATAAATCAACTGCTTCTGGCCTTCTTGAATTATCTGTCAATAGATTTACCTCTGTTGAGCAGTGGATCAACACTTTTCCTTCTCTCTGTTTTACTACTAATGTACTTGTGGAATATTTTTTGTAGCTCTTGACATTTCTTCGTAGGTCTGTCTCATTTGATACCTTTGCTTTTCTAATTTTGTCCTTCATTATTCAAATTATTTTTTATACTTGCCTTTTGTAAACCCCCTTACCTTAGCCTTTCTGTACATTTCCTTCTTGTATTTCAGTGAAGAGCTCTTTCTTAAGTTGAGTCTTTACTACATCTTCTAGCTCTATGCTAGGGTATATTTTATGTGTGGTTGGTATTGTTTCATTGAGTAACTACCAACTCTCTTTAACTGCTTTTACCTTACACTTGCTCCTCCATGACCTGCTCCAGGAATTTAGCTATCAGTATCTTATGGGAATTTTTCTTCCTAGTCCATTGTTTCTACTTTAATGTTCTTCCTTCCTTCTGTAAAGTACTGACACTGGATCATTTCATGATCACCCCCACCCAAGTTACCTTGTGTGTTTGCAGCTGATCCTTCCATATTGGTCAGGATCAAATATAGGTGAAAAAGGCTTCCTGCTGCTTTTTGCGGAATCTTGAGCTGTGCCCTAGGTTTCACCTTCGATGTTTTCTGGACTTTTGGCTTGAATCAGATTTCTTCTATATGCTCTCTTATATTCTGTTTTGATTAGGATGGGAAATTTATTGACAAATCTTCCATATTTGATTTTCCCAACTATTAGTTTTATGCATTTTTATTGTAGCTTAATGGAAGCTCTAAAGAAGAAAAATGAGATTCATTTTCACTAGTTTATTGCTGTAAAAGTCTTTTATATTTTTGTCTTATGCATTTTATCTTTTCTTTGAAGTATATTCTTAACTAGAATTAAAATCTGGAAGCTAGATTGAGTATATTGTGCTTTATTGATTTAAAAAAATCTTTTAAGAATGTAGAATTTAAAAATCATTTTTGTAATGGTTTTAATGTCAATTTAGCCAACCATTTAAGTATATATTTACCTTCAGCCTCATTGAACTTGATGAGGACTTGAAATCCTTTCAAAAGAAAATGGAAGCTAAAGTTATTAATACTCAGAGTGATATCTCTGACTTCATTATTTATGTACCAGTTTGAAACTGTTATTCAGTGGGTTTGTTTGCATTAGAGGCACCTTTCAAAAGATTCTTGCTATTCTTAGTATGCCTTAACTGCAAATGTAGACTGTCTAAAGCATGCTCCACACAGTTCAGAAACCAAGAAATATTGAGGGATGTTTTACTGCCCTTTCAGTGGGACAGAAATGTTTATAACTTAAATAGGCCTTTGAAAAATTGTAGACTTATTAATGAGAAAAATCAGGAATCCCAATTTAATTGTATTGATTTGCCTTTTCAGAGACTTCTTGTAAGGTATGACTAGAAATGAAAAATCATTCTCATTGTTTTCCATATACAGGCCTCTTGGTTAAGATTATCTTATCTTTATTTATTTCTGTCATGTGCTTCCCTCATTTTCCCCTTCCCATCTGACCTACAGTCTCCTGGTGCCTTTGTAGCTCCTAGCACTATTTGATTACTACAAGGACTTTGTCACGTCATTAAAATCCTGTGGGAGCTAACAAACAGATGCCCAGCTTAAGAAAACTGATACCCAGCAACCCAGCAGTGCATGGCATGTGTTCACCGTACTTCTGACCTGACTGTCCTGCCTTTGCTGTACGGGTATAAGGGAGCCATGGCTGCCATGGGCTGACGTGCAAGGTCTTGCCCTTGTGGGAGACCTCTGTGTTTGGTATGTTCTGCCCTGTCAACAAGCCCACACCACCAGCCAAATTCAGCCCTCGTGTTGTGTCTCCTGACATTTCACAATGGAAGTAAATTTGGTCCATGCTGTTAACTACAAGTCCCAACAAAGTGAAAGGTCTTCTCATCATTCTGAGGTGGCTGCTGAAGTTTGGTTTTGTTCTCCTTTGTCTCCATTTCTGCTGTCCTTTAACCCTCTGCTTTCCTTTTTTGTCTATGTTGTGCCATGTGCTTCCTATCTTTCCTCTCCTTTCACCTGTTCATTATGTGCCTGTTTTCCCATCTCTCCCATCCCCTCCTCTGCTTCTTTCTTGTAGAGCCCTGATAGCCTTCCTTTTTACTCTTCCCTTTGCAGAACCAAGTCATCTGCTTTACTCTTCTCTTTTTCCTTTACCAGCCCCTTTGTGAAAATCCTTACCCAGGTCTCTGTGAGTGGCCTGTGTGCGCTTGCATTTCAGAGAGCTCTGGTGAGAGGCTATAAAAAGGTTGCCAGCTAGGCCAGATAGTTTAGAAAAGACAGAAGGTGGGAGCAGAGCTTTTTCTTCATTACTGTTTTCTTGTGTTACACTGTAAGAGAAAAGAGAGCTGAATATAAAAAGATGTTGAAGGAGGAGAGAGTTTCCACGGTGGAGGCAGCCTATGATGAGAAATGTTGTGCCCACTGCAGGTCAAGAGCAGCAAGTCTCAGATCTGATTTGGCCATTGCACACTTTATTAGTACTTTAAAAAGTTTAACATGCATTTGTTTATTCATCTTCACATGTCATGTCACTGTTTTAATTTGCTGAGCATTAAGAGCCAAGTTTGTCTTTAGGATGTATTCAGAGTGCTTTTTCTACTCATGTCCGCTGGGCAGAGCTTGGACTTACACATAATTCTTTTTTTTTACAGCTTCTTTGTTCAGTTTTTTATTTTAGCCTTATTTTATTTTACTCCTCAACCTTTAAAAATGTATTTAATTTCATTTTATTTTTCAGACACCTCTTATTGAACCTCACATCCCACATCGTCCTACTAAAACCATTACACAGGTAATAGGACACAGGTGCACTGTAGAGCCAGACCGCTAGACAGATGGAAATAACTCCTATTTCCAACAGTATGATGCATATCAGCTGAAGTGATGCTTTCTGTTAGATGTGATAAGTATGTGAGACTTAAAAACCCAAATATATACTACATTGCTCTGCAAAAGTAAGCATCTCTGCAAGGACTTTTAATTTAGGGAAAAGAGAACTTGTGTTTTGTTTTTCAGAAGGCAGTACAGAGATTGTGTAAAGTTTAAAATCTGTGTGTCTTGGTCCCTGTTTTTTTCTCCATGATCACCAAGGTTCCTTCAGAAAAGATCCTCAGAGCTGGAAAGATTTTACGGAATACAATTCTGTCCCGAGCCCCTCACATGATAAGAGATCGTAAATACCATCTGAAGACTTACAGGTGTGTGAGCTGATTGTATAGAGGTCTCTGAATTTTTATGCGTGCCATCCTCTGATTTGTGATTTATGCTTTACCATACTTGCAGGTCTCAAAAGGTCTGAAATTATTCTGTATTTGAGTCTGGATGTTATGCAGTCTTTAATGGGCCTGGTAAATCTTTTCTGAAGTAATTTGGCTGGAAATTGAGTCCATGATTGTGAACAGAGTATTCACATACAAAAACTCTTCCAAAGTTAATAGCATAGTTAGCTGGACCGGTCTGTGCAATATCAAATTAAAATGTAGATTCTGTTCTCTTTGTATATCAGTAAGAGATAATAGGAAAGCTCATTAATATGTTGCTGTACTGATTGCTACAGCAGTGTTGCTCAGTGTGGAGTTCTGAAAACTCACCTGGTGAGATTTTCTGTTATATTTAAATTTATTTTTTTCAGTGTATTGCCAGGCTTTCTTATCTTCCTGCTGGTGGCAGCACTGTCTTGCTGAAGTGAGATAACAATGGCACTTGTAGAATAGGAATCTGACTTCAAGGAGTCAGGATCTATCTGCTGTTGGCTAAAGGAACAATCAATTTGGTTTAGTGTCTAATGTTTAAATCAAATACCTAATGCATTATTCAGAGTATGTTTAAGTAAAAATTGCTTTAAAATCTCTGAGTATGTCTTTTTCTAAATAGTAAGTCAATATGCTGCTGATCTGCTTTTGAGATAAGTGCATTGATTTTCCATATTTCAGTCAAAATGTGTTTAATATGCTGAAACGTATTTGGAGCTTGCAGGTTGATCTGAGAATATATCACGATATGACATTGCTCATTGCTCTAGAAGAACAAAAGAGCATGCATGATAAATGAAGACGAATGCTGACCCAAACAACTGAACCATTTTATCTTATACATAGCTGGGGAAAACTCAACTCTTACTATTCTATCCTTGTTTTTTTTTTTAAATATGGAATGTCAAAATTAAGATTGGATCCAGGTGAGGGGAAGTTTTGTCATCAAAATGGGATTTTTAATTGGAAGAGCATTATTTGAGCTAGATTTCAGCAATTTCAGTATTATCTATTTCCTTGGTCTCTGAAAGTTATGCAAGAAGTGTGTGGAGCCACATGAGCCAGTCCAGAAGGACTAGCCAACTTCCTCTCTGTTCTATGTGTGATCAGTTATAGATTTGTAAGTTTTTTATCACATTGCTTGTTTGCTTCTGTTCTGCTGAGCTAGGTAGTGCTATGCAAAGAATTTTACTTAGTGACCATGTGGCTTTTTGTTTTTTTCACCCTCTTTGGGTGTTCTCCAGAACTTGAGGCCTGCTGTTGCCTGCCTCTGGGTCAGTCAGGAGGTGTGAGGTGACCAGCACCTAGCATGAGAGAGCCCCAGAAACACTGTAGATCTACAAACCAAAGTCCCCAAATACAGTGTGGCCAGAGTTTGGTTACAAATGGAGGAACACCCTCATAATGCTCGCTCTTCCGGTGGAGGCTGTTCTCATTGGCAAAGTTTTTACAGTGTTAGATTATTGCTTTCGTGCAGGATTCTGAAAAGCATGATGCTTTTGCTATCCCATGGCATACAGAGAAGGTTTCCTTTGAAATCTGTGTTGGAGGTTGTTGTGCTGATGCAACAGGCTTTGTACCAGGTGGCACAGGGTCACTCTGATCCTCTGAACTTTGCATTTCCCAAAGCACTTGTTGTCCTGCTGAGGTGATCCTCTCAAAACTGAACACCTTCACTGGTATTTCAAGCATATACACGCAGATGGTGACGTTGTGTCTTGTGCAGGTTATGCAGAGTTTAAGATATTGCTGTTCTTGGCAAACATTGTGTGTGATTTCTCTCTTGGCTAGCTCCCTTTTCATTTCTATCTATTCATTTGTCCTTCAGGCAATGCTGTGTGGGGACAGAACTAGTTGACTGGATGATGCAGCAAAGTCCTTGTGTCCATTCACGAACCCAGGCTGTTGGCATGTGGCAAGTATTGCTGGAAGAAGGTGTTCTTAACCATGGTAAGATAAAGAAAACCAGCATCTTGACTAAAGCACGGGCAATGTGTGACATCAGTGCCTCTGTAGATCTCTCATAAAAAAGAAAGGGTCCATGAGCCCAAAAGAAATGCTGCAGAACAACCTGTTCATTCATAAGTGCAAGTGCAACACACAGACAGTATTACATTAATCCAATGTACCTTTTTAACTTTTGACAGTACTGAAAAGTAAATGAACAATTTATAATGATAACTTTCATTATGCTTAGGAGTACACTGGCTTGTGATTATATTGCGAGGGCTGTATAGCACTCAGGCCAAAACCAAGAGGTGTACTACCATGCACAAAACTGATCTTCATCAAAGATCTGCAGCATTTGAAAGTGAATGTAAGCATTTTTGTTTGCTCAGATCCATAATTTTGGAATGATTTTTAGTGGTTTTGGAATGGTTCCCAAATTCAACACTCCAAATATTCAAGTGCAGAGATCTGGGATTCTGTGTTAGTTTTCTGACTGTGTTTTACACTGACTTTCAGTTTCTATCTGGCAGGATTTACTTGGTAACAGGATATTATAGCCCTCAAAAGGGTAGCTTTCTAAAGCAATATTAGTATTTGAAGCTTTGCATGTACAGTTTTATTAAGTTCTGAAGAGCAGCTTTATTACAGTACATTCCTATTTATCCTCTGTATTTATCCTTCCCATATCCTAGGAAGGAATTCCCACACTGAGAAGACAGATTTTTTCCACTGCTTCCTTACCCTAAGGGCTCTAGCTTTAATTCCTGCCAAATATTGCCTTGAACTCCCAGGCGCAAGCTGTTGCAAGCTGCGTCACAGTATCCAACTCAATACATCTCACTGACATGCTTGGAAGTCCAAGTGTTTGTCCTTTGCCATACCGTAGCTGCTCTTTAGAATTCTTCTCTTGATAGTCTTTCCATTAAGTTCTTCCACCAGGACACAAGTCAATGAACTTGCCCTGTGTTCATCATCAAACTTTCTTGATGATGTACATTTCTGGTACATCAGAAAGAGTTTAGATGCTTTTGTTACCTTTTAGTCCTATCTGAAACCTGTAGGGCAAGGTGTTCATGCTAGAGACCACCTCACAGAAATTCATTATATAACCGTTTCCCTAGTGTGAATTGTTTGCTTAAATGAAATGGTTTGAAACAATAAGAACAAATGCAGATCTAGTAAGAAACATGCACACATGTGTGAACACACACGTATGTATACACACCCACAAAACACATACCTGCAAACAAATTCTGGAAAGTATCTGTAGTATACAATTTAAAAGCGTACCCTCCAAGCTACATAATTTGGTGAAATAAAGGTGTTTCATACTCCTGCAGTTTCTCTGTAGCTTTCTTTCCCTTCTTAACTAGTATATCTGTGACATATACCATGCTACACAGATTTCTATAAGGTTAACTTTAATGAGGAGAGCTTAGTGTTTGATATGTTGTTTTCAGTGGATCAGGAACACCACTTTCAAGACAAATACTTATTTTATCGATTTTTGGATGATGAGCGTGAAGATGCCCCTTTGCCAACTGAGGAAGAGAAAAAGGAGTGTGATGAGGAGCTACAGGACACCATGCTGCTTCTGTCTCAGATTGGGCCAGATGCTCATATGAGGATGATTCTCAGAAAACCGTAAGCAGATTAAAGAGTTAATATTATACATGGATCTTCCTTGTGACATGGAAACAAGTGAAATCTACATTTATTATCAGGCATCCTTTAGCCAGTTATTTCACTTCAATGCCAGTTTGTTCAACCTCTAAAGTTTTTAAGTCCATATTAAGTCATTTCCAGTCCTCATTAATCCTTAGAATTTGAACTGTGTGTTGAGAATAACCATCAAAGCCATGAGTGCCATCATACTCACCTTGAGGAAAATGCTGCGTTGAATTTTTATTTCATTTCTGAGTCTCCCCAAAAGCAAGTTGCAGGTAATAGAAGAGTCCTGCTCTGTTAACACTTTCTGTGTAGACATGCCATTCAATTAACTGTGCTGCCTTAACTTACTGTGAGTGAGTAGAGTGGCAGGATGGCAGCGCAGCGGGTACCTTTCAATTACAGTCGTCAGTGGCAGCCGTTAATTATATTCATCCTTGGTAGAACTATATTGAATTAAGATAGGCTGGATTTGGCCTGTTGTAGTTTGCTAGCAAGGTGTGAAATGTGGCTCTGTGGGTTTAGTTATCCTTTCTTATCATATAAAATCAATACTTTAAAAAGAATACTTTGTGTACCTAGGCCACCAAGGATGTCTGGCTAACCTTTTCATAGCTATCCGATCATGTCCTCTCACTCATTGGCTGGCTAAACGTCCTTTCAGCAATACATTCTGGACGCACTGAAAACTGGTAAAGGCATGTTTTGAAGGCAGCTTTGTAGTGACTTCAAAGCAACCAGTACAAACTCTGTTTGACCCTCCATTGAAGGCAACCTCTTCATTATGCAGGTAGTATTTAGGGGCACTAAAGACATATTTTACTGCTAATTAAGCACACTGAGAATAATTAATTACTTAAGGTTGTCTATACTGAAGATTTAGTTGTAAGGGTCAGTACAAGAAAGGTAAGTATACAAAGCTGGTTCCCGCTTCTTTGAAGCCATCGACAATATTTGTCTTTGCTATGGCATAGGATTGAGCCCTGTCTGCAGTGTGAGAATGTTTTTTATACTAAACATATTTTGAAACCACTTCACTCAAGTGCTTGCTCCTGTTCTGTTTCCATCTGTATCCTCTCCCTGCTCCATTCTTGTCCCTGTGTTGTCTGTTTAGACTGTAAGCTTGTTTAGATGGCACTTCTCAAAAAATTTGCTAAAAGCATTTAATTTCAAAAAGTGCCATCAGATACTTGTGCTTATAAAAATAGGTAACCCTGCCATGCAGCAATAGTTTTAAAAGTATAAATTCTCTGTTTATTAGAGGTCTAGTCAAACACAACCAAAGGAGCACTCACTTTCTATCACACAAAATACATAGACTGAAACCAGACTGGGAACATGATGCTTCCATAAACCCTTATGGTGTCAGGGTAGTGAGGTGTTTTCTCCTCACAGACATGTAGATGTCCTGTGCATTCTCACTGAGGAGCAAAAGAGGGCTTCCCGCACCCATGAGCAGATGCCAGTCATTAGGAGGCTGTGCTATGTGTGCTGTGACCCTGCACTTCTGCACTATCTCCTTTGCCGCAGACTGACTGGGCAGGTTGGCTTTTGGAGAACTGCCCCATTAGGTTATCATGGGGTTTGGCTGCCTACTATGTTTGCTTTCCATCATGACTTTCAGAGCAGCCACTGTAAGTTTACCCTGGCAGGATCAATGTTGATTATCATCCACACCCCTTGCAGAGAGCTGAAAGGCTGGAATGATGCTGTGGAAAGTACTGCTCTTCCCTCTGTGTTGTCACTCGCACAGCATCGCCTGAAAGAACATTCATAGGAGATTTTTCATGCAATATAGTGAGGGGAAAGAGGTTTTCTCAAGACTGACAGCCATCTGACATCTTTCCCTGTCCCTATCCCTGAAAGTGCTTATTTTTGCTGCCCTTTGCTCAAGAAAGCAAGCTTGTACTGTCAGGCACCATATTAACTACTGTTCTAGTATTCAGTTTACATGCGTTATGATTTTGTTAGGTGAAAATCCACCCTAGGCTGTGCTGAATCAAAGCTGTTAAAATCTCCATGAATCCTCAGAGTCCTGCTAGTTTTGACTAGACACTGTTACAGCTGCCAAAAGTTCAAGGAATTGTCAGGGCTTCAGCGACACTGGCTCTAGCTGACCTGAGCAGGACCCACAATTTTCCAACCAACACAGCTGCATTTTATAATAGTCACCATTTCCGGAGAGGTTGCAGAACTCAGATAATTACCCTGAAAGAAATAAGACAATATTCTTTGATGAGAAGATTACTTTGAGAATTTGATTGTATAATGAAGCTGTTGCTTTGAAAGGTACTTTCTATTGTTCAAAATCTGAAAATCTCTAGCAAAAAATGTCACTTGTTTTGACAGCCAACTTAAAAAATTCTCTGTTTATTACATTAACTGCAGCATTTTAACTGTCAAACTGTGAAAGAATGTTCTATAGTTTAAAAAACAGAATAGAGCTCAGGGAAATTTTTGGCAGGCTCTTGTTGCTATTGGGTGGTTTTTTTTCTTTGGAAATACATACACTGTGAATGTGAAAGTAGCTTTTTGTGAAGTAGCAAACACAGCTCTCTGCTCCTTATAATGCCCAGAGCACAGGTGCAGACCTTGAGCAAGTCCCTGGAAAAAAATATTGTAGAATTAACATAGCTCTTCCTTACAAGCATTTCAATCCCTCACTATGAAAATACATCCTGAAAACATTTTTCCAGTTATTTTAATTTTATTTTAATGGTGTTCAGATATAGCTAGCTTGATGGTAAACCCTAATTAAATAGGATGCTGTAATACAAAGCTAAACACAATAATAACAGGAGTCTTTAAGGGGAGAATGATACTCATCAGGCAGCAGTATTTAGCTCAGATGATGTTATGGATTATATTCCTTTTTAAAACTCGAGGCTTCAGTAAGTTAGCAGTATGACTGAAACAATAAATCTGAGTAAGCGCAACAGGATGCTAGGGAGAGGAAGTGAAAACAAATCTAAACATGGTAAACAACACAAAATATATATATAATAAAATACCAATTTAATCATTGGTAAGAATCTATAGCTTCCTGAAGGTCTTGTAAAAATTAAGCAAGATATATTTATTCTCTTGTCCTTAAGGTGTTTCATTTAGATATTCCACTCAGCTGTTAGTAGTAAGAACCATACTGGATTTCTCCTTAAAGACTGTATTAAGTTCCGTAGTCCTTGGTGGAGCTTCGTGCCAATGACATTTAATAAACCAAGTGTTATTCCTGGGACAGGAAATACAGATTATCTTTCCACATATCAGTTCACTGATGTTTATGGGTATTATATGTGGTAAATGGCATTTATGGAGTTAATCAAGGAGCACTGATTCAAGTACAAAGATTACATAATTAGCTTCTGTGCTAATGTAAGTGAACATGCATTCACTTTCACACTCAGACACGGGTAGTAGGTAAAATTATTCATATATCCTATATAGTTTAATGGTACTTGAAGACAAAATTTGTACTCTGGAAATGTATGCTTATTTAACATATAATCACAATGTTATGGGGTCTCTGATCTTTTTTCTTGTTCTTATTATCTAAGAATTTTCTGGCTAGCTGTAATCAATTATGTTGCTTGTATGTACATGGTTTATCAATGGCAAAGTACTATGTTATTGTCAACATCCTAGTCGCAGAGAAGCTCAGTGTCTCTGACCTTGATAAATTCTCCAAACACTGAACAGTGTTTGTTGATAACTTAATATCATCTGAGTTCTCCTGTCCACTAATATGTAGCTTCATTCTCTACCTATTCCATTTATTATCCTGCCTACAACCAGCTATCGCTGTTAGAATGTGTCCCCTGCAGAAACTAGGTCTTTACACAGCAGGATCCTACAAATCAACATCAGTGGGTCACCACACAGGTTTTACAGAAGCAGCGATGCCTAATATCTCTCCACGTGACATCTGCAGAAGCAGAAGTAAAGACTGGGAACATCCAGTGTAGATTGTCAGTCTAACACAGGAGGCAAACGACATACTGAAAGAAGAGTGTAGCCTTTTGTCCTGATAGAGATCTGATATAGTAAGACATCATCCTTTTAATTTCATATAGAAATTTGTTGATTTGTTACACTATGTTTTCCATTTTCCAAGACATGCTGGTTTTGCAAGCATGTAATAAAATTAAAGTTGTTACTTCCTATGGGAAGTATTATTTGTTGAAATCTTTACCTTGTGTTTCTTAAATCTCCAGTGAAAGGTTGCTAGTACTGGCTTAGCTTTATTCTGTACGTAATTAAGCTGCTACTGCCCCACATAAATCACTGGGAGTGTCAGCCTTCTAATTTCAAGCCAGATTTAGAAATAGTAAAGAGTATTTTGAGTCACTAGAGGGCACAGCAGCACCAAACCAGTTTCTGTTTCTCCCTTAACAGTTTATTCCATTCTGTATGGGAAAAGAATCCTTTCATCCAAAGTGTTTTTTTGTCTAAATGGGTCTTTAATTTGGGTAATAATAAATGCATGTCATTGGTAAGTGAAGAACAGATTAAGAATATAGCTCACTCAGCAGAGATGTCAGTTGTTTTTACGTTTTCTGTAACTTCTTCAGTACTTCCTTCATCCAAGAGAAGTCTCCAATAAACTTCTTTTGCAAAAGGATGCAATATATCTCCAGAGTGACACGATTGCTGGGAACTCCCTCTACCTCACAGATGGTTTAGACAGACTGTTGAACCAAGAGGTGATTAGGCAGAAAACCTGTAGAGCACTATATTTCTTTATATAACTTTCCTGATCCTCTAGATGCTAGGATCTCCTGTCATATTGACATTTCAGGAGGAAAACATCTATTAGAAAGGCTCATTATGACATTTCTTTTAGGGCTGTCCAAAGATTCAACTGTGCTGTTAATTCTTTTGGCACCGCACATTGCAGACAGTGGGGTATGGAACTGCGCACTAGCCTATTCTTAATGTAAGCACGTAAACCTTCTCCTTTGAAACTCCTGCCCCTGGACTGGACTTTCTGTATCCCATTTCCTCACTTCTTAAATTTATCTTCTCTCCCTTTTGACTAGGTTGCTCTTTTCTTCTGTTCTTGACCCATTGATTTAATACTTATATTCTGCTTTTCACAAATCTAAAACATATTGTTTGAATGGACTTAGTCCTATAAAAGTAACTTGGGATAATGCTTTAAAGGATTTTTTCTGTGTGTGTGTGTACGTAACTCCAGTGTGCTGTCTGAAATTATATCACAGGAGAATTTGTCCTGTTAGAAAAGAAACTTGTATTAGATACTTTAGCTGAAGAGAATCTTGTGAGTGGGAAAAAGATTAGGAGTTATTCACAAGCTTCTCTTCTCATGGGTACTATTTATTAGATCCTCCAAAGCATCTCTGACACACTGCAGTCCTCAGAGTATTTGTGTCCTTTTTTAGCAACCAGAAATTTTTCCAGTGTGTGGACTACAGAAATGCAATCATTTCAGTTACAGTGGCAGGCTCATTCCTCGTTGTGCTACAGGAGGATTATTCCTTCATCAATGCATGCTTTCTATTAATGGCAGCTTCTTGTGTTTTTCAGTGAGAGAAGCTGAAACTACTGAGTGGTTCTTATTTACCTTTGTGGCTAAACAACAGCACTCAGCATTAACTCTATAGCAGTCGTTTACTGTCCTCCAATATGCACTGCCACCTCTTCCAATTTGTTCAGCGGAAATTCATGCACTCCTTTACAAACCACTACTACTGTCTGTTTGCTACACCTAATTTGTGCCACATGAAAAATACTGCAGGTCCCACACTTGGGAATCCTTTTGAGAGGAAGAGATCTTTATGTACCATTTCTGATTTATCTGACCATTTTACATATCGAACACTTGATTTCATCAGGAAAGCTGCCTAATCAGGATCTCTCTAAGGTTGTAGCTATGGCTGCTTCTTGGTGTCATTCAGGTGGTTTCA
Organism: Phalacrocorax aristotelis; assembly: GCF_949628215.1. Taxonomy (NCBI): domain Eukaryota; kingdom Metazoa; phylum Chordata; class Aves; order Suliformes; family Phalacrocoracidae; genus Phalacrocorax; species Phalacrocorax aristotelis. The sequence goes on from NC_134280.1 coordinate 24,170,247, forward strand.
GAACGCTTCCATCCTTTGTGTGTTTCAGTCCTCCAGCCAGAACCGTCATTCAGTCCCTGTTTATTGAGGATGTACCCTTCAACAGACAGTGCAACAGACTTTTTTGTTGTTTTGCACTTCTCTGAAGCATTTATTTGGGGCATTTATTGCATTTTGCTGTCCTTTTTATCTTTTCTCTGTAGGCCTGGCCAGAGAACTGTAGATGACTTAGAAATTATATATGAAGAACTTCTTCACATTAAGGCCTTATCTCATCTTTCTACCACAGTAAGTATTTTTTAAAATATAACTCATCACCAGAAGGGAGGTTGAATTTTGACTTCTGGTGCTTCATTAGAATTGGAGTGCCTACGACCCTTTCCATTTATACTTTCCATGCAAAGAAGTTATTCCCACCTGTGAGGACCACCCAAGCACTATGCAGATGAAGGTTGTCTTTTGGATATCAGATATAATTCTCTTCAGGTATTTCTATGCAACGCCTACCTCACTCACTTGGCACAGGTGCATCCATCTGGGTCCATACCTGAGTTTAAATTAAGATGCATATAATCTGACCTGACACCTGGGACTGTGGTGCTACTGAATTTTGCAGAACAGATGTCTGATTTAGGAGTCTTGACTTGAACCAGTTAGGAGGAGGAATTACACAGTGCAGAAAGGTGTACTGTGCAGTGCTGGCTGCTTGAGTTTGGTCACTGAGTGAAGGAAGCCTCATGAGACACCTTCTTTCTGAGTGGGCAAGAACAGTACAGAGAACCAAGAATAAATTGAGAAAATGCCTGGAGAAGAAAATGCAACTGTTCAAAGTCTCGCCATCATTGACACACTGTGTAGGCAACTGAAACAAGCTAAATAGCACTTTACTTGGTAGCAGAAAGATGTGGGTGCTTTCAGAAGGAGGAAGCCAGTCAGAAAGCAGATTTACGTTTAGCAATAGCTTCTTTGGAAGCTCTTGATATTTTCAGTAATTCTCAGCTAACTTTAACAGATGCAGCTAATCATGAAGCTGCATTACAGAAGGTTGGTACTCTGCGCAAACCTGAAACAATGTTTTTCAAAAAGAACATGCATCCGGAGTTGGTAACTGAACTAAGAGGGACAGCCAGCCAGCCAGAATCTGTAAATATCTCTGGGATGTAGCACAAAAGTGTTTAAAGGAAGACTTCTGTAAGATCCAGAAATGACCCTTTTCAAATCAAACAAAAGAAACTATCCAAGATGGACGGATACTGAGAGGGAGTGGAGAACACTTTTGATGCTACAGACGTAACCCAGAACAAAAAAATCAGAAACACAACATATTTCCAGCTCAGAAGGAATTCAGACTTGTGGTCAGGCTTCACAGCAAGTAGCATATAAAACAAGTATGGCAAGTGGTACAAACTGCAAGAAATGTTGGGCATTTTGAGGAATCACAGTTGATTCCATGTTTTTAGTAAAAATTTGGAAATGCCAGCCTATTACGTGCTGCATGAACTAAAGCAGAGGACAGAAACCAGAACTAGCTTAGAGGAAATCTTCAGAGAAGCAACAGACAGCATTGCTCCTGTGAACTGGAAGATTAATGGTCAATCGACTTGAAAGCAAATGGAATGTTTCTTCATTTTAAGCAAGGCATAATTCCTAAAGTAATAAGTTTTCTAGATATGCCACGAGCAGCAGGAAGTAAAATGGATAAAGCTCAAGTCGCATGGTGGTGAACTAATCCCTGCTAGACAAGCCTGTGAAGTTAATGTACGAATGAAAAACAATTATATAATCCAGTGTTAAAATCAAATCAAATTCTTGGCTTCATCAAGAGGATTCATTCACTGCAGAGGCAAATGACTGAAAAAACTGAGAAGACATCTGAGGACGTACATAGATAGGAGCACTCTCTACAATGCGCATAACAGTGCCAATGGGGTTGTATTTCCTGTCCTTACGAAAGCGTGATTGCCTTCAGGCAGAGATTATAAAAGAGTTTGGTAATCTAATTGTTACAGAAATCACAGGCCTGTGTGTTTGTTCACTGGTCAGTGTACTAAAAAAACCTGTCCAAACACTTCTATTTTTCCCTTTTCTTCTCCAGGCTGCAAACAGGGAGTGCTTTGCACTGGCTGTCAGAAAGGAGTTCTGGGAGAGGTGGCTGGCATGGTATATTTATGCTTGGTGCCTGAGCTAAGGTTTGGTGGGTGCCGTTAGGACATCAGAGCCTGAATTTGTCCACCCATCTTACGAGATGCATCCAGATTGTGTCCAGAATTTGAGAGTTCCTCCCCAGCCTTTTCTTCATGGCCTAAAAAATTTTTCAATTTAAACACTTGGGAGAATGGTGTGAAAATACTACTACTAAATATATGTTGGGAGGCAGCTTTTCATCTGTATTTGGCATGGCTAAGTTACACGGTTGTACCTCTGAAACACAGATTGTCACCAGCTGACATTCTCTGAAAACAATAATCCCCACTGCCTGGAAATTGGTCTCCAAGTCCTTGGAAACTTGCAGTTGAATGGAGACATAAAGCATGTAGGAAAACTCAGGATAATATGAGGTTCCCAGCACAGCTACTGTTTTGTGAAAGTAACGCTAACAGCGTTTACAGTGAGAAAACGTGGTTGTAAACAATGTCTCACTAGAGGCAGTTGCCCAGTCAGTCATAAGAGCTAATCACACCAGAGTAATACAAACCCAGTAAGGAGCAGGCTGAGACCAAGGGCAGTCACATTCTCTAGTTCCTGAAAGATATAGTGAGCTGGACGTTTTGCCTGGGAAGCTGTCAGATGGAGAGAGGCCTCAGCAGGTCCAGATGGCTGTGCCTCATAGCTCGATGCAGCAGAAGTGGCCAGACTTACATCAGTAAAGGGAAGGGTACTGATTTCTCAGGGGAGAACAAGAGTACTGCAGAGCCCCATGGAGTAATTGACAATTGCTAGCTATCTTCTATAATAGGTTAGCTATTATCATTTGAAATTTTCTATCAAGTTAATGTTAATTGTTAATGATGGTTTCACCTGTGTGTGTATGAAGAAAGATGTGGAAACCTGTGTCTTAAAGATGCTCTTGTCTGAGCCATTTGGAGCCAGGAAATATAGAGGCTCATGTACTGTAAAGCTAATCAGTAGGAAATAGGACATAAAGTGAAGCAGACCATTGTCTGGCTGTGGGACTCTGAATGAGTGCTGAATGATGCAGAGGGAAGGAAGCAGGAACTGGGGTATATTACGTGACTTCCTTTCACCAGCACAAATAAGATACATCTAAAACCTATAATTTCTCTCTCTTTGTTTTAAGGTAAAGCGAGAATTAGCAGGTGTCCTCATTTTTGAGTCACATCCCAAAGCAGGAACGGTCTGTAAGTAAATGGAGTCCTGTAAGATCTTCTTTCTCACTGTGGCATAAACATTTAATTTCTTAATGTTTAAACCACAAGAGCAAAACTTGGATGCACTCTTCAAAATTGACTGGCATTCAGCGTTTAAAACCTGGGGTAATAAGTGTTGGCTTAGTCTGTTGTGATTGCAGGGGCATAACCAAAATTCATTCTATATCCTTGGTTGGCTGTATATATCACCTACAATTTGGGTGTGCCTTTATCTAGAATTTTGGGTTGGACCAATCTCTATTTAAAATGTATTTTAATATTATCTTTATGTTAAAAAAATCTTGGCTGCACAAAATTAAGGATTTAAAATATTAGATTACTCAGACCTGTTTATACTGAGAAGTTTTAGCAAATGGATGTCAAATTCACAGCCACTAGAGAACTGGGTTAGAACATGGTGCTAATGTGTGCTGATTAGCAATTGATAGCCTGACATGTATTGGTAAAGTAGTTGTTGCAGTTGTCATGGAAAATAAAAGCAATTTTCACATCAGTGTAATAAAATAAGTACTATATGTGGGGCAGGGGTTTTCTAAAATCTGAAGGCAATTGCTTTTAAAATCATAGTATGCCCTTTTTCAAAGTAGACATTAATATGACTGCAGTAGAGTTACCTTGAATTTTATTGAGTGCAGAATCTGGCCCATTTATATTTTGAATGACTATATTCTCACCATAAAATCTTTTCTGTCTTGTAGTGTTTAATCAGGGAGAAGAAGGTACTTCGTGGTACATCATCCTAAAGGGATCAGTAAACGTAGTCATTTATGGCAAGGTATTTTTTTCAGAAGCCTTTTTATATTATTCTTATTATTGAAATTTTAAGAGTAAACTTTGAAGGAATACAGTTTAATTTAGAGCAAAATTGGTTTGTCTGAGGAAACAAATGGAACATAATTTTATTAAGAAATGATCCAGTGGTTTCACTGGTTATACTTCCAGTTGATTGCTGCATAATTTTGGGATATATTACACACCTTATGAATATAATTCAGCAGAGTTATATTAGTATATTTAGGAAAAAGTAATTTTCTGGAATTTGGTGAATTGCCAGACTTCTGCCTCATGGGGATTTTTGTCCTATCCCTTTACCACCATATTCTCTTGCGTTTGTATGACTAGTTTTTCTCACACTTGTCAGGCACGTCTGACAGAAGTACTGCTTTGTGACTAGTGGTTCTCAGGTTGGATGAACCCCTCCCATATTTATGTCAGCTTTTCATTTTAGTTAAGCTATAGACTGAAAAGCATCTCTATTAAATTTACTGTTCGTGAGAGAGGTTGTTCAAGGCAAAAAAATAGGACCTTGATACACAACAATCTAGTGAGTTTTTAAAAATCCATACTTCCCTATTGAATTTTCATTCAGTGACTAAGAACCTCCATTCTGAATACCAAGCATCTCACAAAAATCTAGCATAGAGACCCTGGTGGAATTCTGTTCCTAAGTAACCCATATTTAGCTAAAGTTTTTACCTCACTGGGTGGGCCAGATCCTCTGTTACTATAAATTGGAGTAAATGGAGCACTGCTGATTTACACCAGCTGGGGATGTGGTGTTACGTTATTTCTGCAAATTTGGTCTTATTTTTTAGGGCCTCTATAAACAAAAACCAAACAACTCAACAACTTTCTGTCTTCAGCAGAGCTAGAAGTCTTTCAAGCTGAATGTAATTTCTGAGAACAAGCCAATTCTTTTCTATTCTTGCCTTTCTTTAGTAATAGTAATAACCAGCTATCAAGTATTGTTTCCTAGTCATTATTTTGGCTGTTGATTTCCTGCCAAATAGATTTGTTTTGGTATTTGATTGTGAAGTCCGGTGTTTGTACAAGGACTTTCAATAGAATCCAGAGTAATGATGGGTTTCTACATGTAAATGTTTTGCTCTGTGCAGGGTGTGGTATGTACTTTACACGAAGGAGATGATTTTGGCAAGTTAGCGCTTGTGAATGATGCTCCCAGAGCAGCATCCATTGTTCTGCGTGAAGACAACTGCCACTTCTTGAGAGTAGACAAGGAGGACTTCAACAGGATCCTTAGGGTAAGAGTGGGAAGGGCCACCCCAACAGTGCAATATCAGAACTTGCAAATTTTTCTAGAATCTGGTTTATTTCTATGAATATGTTGATATTGATAACCTTGGTTGAAGTGTCTCTAATTGCAGAACAGAGATGTGACAGTCTAGAAGATCAAGGAAAGAATATATTAATAATCTTTCCTCTTTTTCTGTTCCTAGCTCAGCCATGAAAATGGGACCAAATGGAATCTTTTGTGTCTCACATTTCTGTAGCCTAGAATTTGCCAAGTGCTCAGTTTTTCTTGATGCTGCCCAGGATTTCTGGGTGATCTTCCATCAAATATTGAATAAAACAAGATCTTGCAGATAGGTCAGTGTCAGGTACCTTAAACTCAACAGATTCAAGGCAGAACCAAGTGGCAAATTAAATAAGGTAAATACATAAAGAAGGTAAATACAGTTAAATACACACGTCTTTAGCAGAGAGCTCTAGAAAGATATTCCCAGGCTAATTTTACAGTTATTCATGTTAGGACAAATGTGTTCCAAAGTCCAGATGTAATTCTGTAAATACCGTTTTGCGATCACTCATAGTATAGGAAGTCAAAACCAGTATCATCCTATATTCAAATGTATACATGCCCAGTATTGCAGCAATAAAACCAGTCCAGACACAGTACTGTGCTAGAAAAATGACACAAGATTGTGTTTACTGTACGAAAGGGAACAAGGATCCTATTGGCAGTAAGGTTGGGTTGGCCACGGATTTAGCTTTGGTGATACTTCAAAGAAGATCAAAGTCCATCGTCTCACTGATTTTCATCTGTGTTATTTGAATGCACATTATATTTAATTCTTCTTTTTTTCTTTTTCTACTGTGATCTGGTAGTGGAAAATGAAAAGTTTACTGACAGTTTATTGTGCTAAGGCTTACCATTTTTAAGTGTCATTTTGGTTTTTTTCAAAGAGAAAAGTCAGATTATGGATAATTATGTACATATATAAGTGGGAGCAGAGATTATATTACGTATGGGAAGTCAGGGGGGCACTCTGTTTTTGGGAAACTTTTTTACTTTGCCATAGCCAGAGATTTTTCACATGGCTTTTGCTGTAGTCCCTCCCACAATTCTCTGCCTTTTCCCCCAGTACCAGTGCTTCCTTCTTGATTCTGCCCGTGAGAAAAGCAGAATAAAGACAGATAAATATAGGGGAAAAGAACCAACCCCAGAGGCTTTTGTGTTTGAAAGTCATGCACTTTTTCAGAGTAACTAATCAGCCAAATTGGGTGCAGTTACTCTATTAAAAGTAACTTGTCTTGCAGGATGTGGAAGCAAATACAGTAAGACTCAAAGAACATGACCAAGATGTCTTGGTGTTGGAGAAGATCCCAGCAGGAAACAGAGTTTCTAATCAAGGAAATTCACAACCTCAGCACAAGTACGTTTTCATTCAATAGTGCAAATGTCAGACAATGATTAACCTTTTCATATGGTATTATTATCCAAACAATAGCATATTCCCCCTTTCTGTGGAAAAATGCAGTGCATATAAAGTTTTCTTTTTTTTAATCATCAGCTGATCACATGCCCCATACTGGATAATGTATCCATTTCCAGCAGCACATGAGTTCTATGTCTTTACACAATAGTTCTCTAAAGATCTCACTGTAAATACTTATCTCATGTAATAGTTTCTAAATAGACTACACATGGAGAATGCTGAAACCTTATTAAGCTGAGCTACTGTGTAAAAGATGTGAGGAAAATACGTTGTTTTATTTTTAAGTACAGATAACTTCATTTTGGATTCTGAGTTCTGGATTCTAATAAGAGTTCGCTAGGTACAATTTATATACAAAACTAAGATCTCGTGCAATGGAAGTCACACAGCTTATCTTACAGAATAGGTTTGCACTGTAATAACAATATTCATTATATTTTCTTTACTTTCTTACTAAAAGGGAAAAAGTACAATTCTGTTTGGATACTACTGTGTTAAGAGTAGAGTGAGGCTATTATCGTTCAAAATGTTGGTAAAAGCCCTAAAGGCTTTGTAAATGTGTTATTTGCGAACAGATGCACAATTTTCTTCAGAAACGCTTAAAAAACTCCAACAAAATAAGCACGAAGAAATTCTGAATCCTTTATCTTGGACCTTACTTTTTTTTTTCTCAGAGAAAGAGCTAATTTACTGTGAGATACGTTGGTTACAGTTTTTATCTGATCTGGGATTTCATATACCTATTTTATCTGCATAACTGAATATAAAGATTTGTATATGCTACCAGGAAAACATGTACTTTTACAACAATTTTTCCTTTGTCTAAATGAGGGGAACTTGACTGTAGCCAGTGGATTTGCATCAGCAGCTGCAATGCACAGCAACTTGGTCATAGATTTAAATCCATTTTCTTGGGTCTGATATATTATTCATGCTTTCAGAAGTGAAAGTTTCATTTAAACATATTTCAAACACTACCTTCATTGCAAACTCTTTGCACCGCATTATTTGTATTATTTAACGTTTTCTTGTTCAGTATCTGATAAAAATAGCTAGAGACATTTATGATCCCTGGTTGTTAGGCTTACATTCCAGGAATATTTTCAGGTAAAGCTCAGAATTTCATTTCTCTAAATATTTTATGCATTTGGTCAGCTTTTGGGTACTATCAACGTGCCAGCAAGGGAGCTTTTGCTGATAATAATGACAAATAGACACAAGCTACATGAAAGCGGAAGCTACCTTGAAAGTTCACTCTCTGTTTTTCAGCAGTCAGATTACCTTGTTAATGGTGTGCTGGCAGTGTCTTTTTGTTTAAGATCTTTTGAAGTGAGTTCACTGGTTTTGAAGATGACGTTTCTTTTCTTAGTAAATAGAATTAGTGGCTACGCTTGTGCTTAAGAGTCCAAATCAAAGTTACTGGTGTATTCTGATTACCAGAATGTTATTGGAATGTTAGTTGACTGTTCAGTACTTCTAAAAATCACTATGCTCAAAAGAGAAACTTAACAGGGACCTCTTCTTAAAGGCTTGCTGCTTTGCCCTTCATTGGGTAGCTTAGATCTCTGATACCTCTTCAGATGAACTGCCCTTTGGGCTTTGCTCCCTAAGCAGGTACGTAGCATTTGCGCTAAAGAGTTGTTCTGCATCCCGAAGTTGTTCCCTGCAATACCCAGTCAACCAAGAAACTAATTTTCTTCATCATAGCCTTGGGGAAAACTTCGCTTTGGGAACAGATCCTCTCAGCTGCAGTTTGGATTCTACTGCCTCTTCTGCTGAGGAGGTATAGCTCCTACATGCTCCCTGAGCCATGCTTTCAAACAGCGACGGTTTTGCTTCGAAGGACTAGCTCTGAAGTTCTCACTCCCAAGATCTAACTCTTTATGGGTGATCACACTCATGCAGGGTGAATTCAGCAGCCCTGCAAGTCACTTCACTGTTCATTTTCACTTTCATATTCAGAGTACAGCAACGTGTGATTTCTCTGCTTCACTGACTTAGATACTTGGTTAGTATCTCTGCGAGAATGTGCACTGGCTTAACAAGTGTTTGTGTTCTTGGGACATCAATACAGTTCTTCCAAAGGGGTTGGCAGGTAAAAGAACTGTGACGGTCAGTGCTCAAAGTGAGGAGGAGCTCCCAGGAGCTCAGCTCCACCACTTATTTCTCAGCAGGAGCAGAGTACCTTCACTTCTCGGGGTTTTTTCTTTCTTTTTTTTTTTTTTTTTAAGTTTCATACTTTATCAGTTGGCTTCCAAAAAAAGAAAAAAAAAAAGATGCAAAGATTGAAAGAATGGAGGGGAAGATACAAAAATCCAATCTGCAAGGAAAGAAAAAAAAGATGTTAAGACAAGTTTAGCAATATCCTATGATATTCTGCGGGTACTTAAAATCTTCATGCCAGTGTTTTTGCATGAAGCAGAAAAACCTGACTATTGCACTAGTTCCCTTACCTCCCCAAATTTATTTCAGGAAATGGTACAATCCTAAGTTTATCCACTTGAAAAATTTACTTACTTCAGCTATCTAAGGCATTGCACAAATTTGAAGATACAGTGTGCTATTGCATTATCTGCCCCATGTTCTCAGACCAACCTTGTTGGTGATGCTGAAGGAAACTGTTATACACATCAGTTCTCATTTCATGGTCATAGTAAGTCTGTTAAGACACTCTAATGACTGCTATTTGCTGTCATTACTGAGATATTTATTCTCAGTGGAGAAGCATTTCTGATTGCACTTCTCCAGGTTTGCACCAGTGCAGCTCTCCTGATTGTGGTGTAACTGTGGTGGTGTTATACCAGAGTACTTGTGTGGGAAGGGAGCATTCTGTCATCTCACACTCCCTGTGTAGGGTGGGGAGAGTTACTGCTCCCATTCTGCAGGGGGGAAGCCAACAAAGATTGTGAGTGGTATTACCCTAAGCCACACAGAAATTCTGGTCAGAGCAGGTATTTGTACGCTAGCACTTGTCAGTCCTGGTGTTCTCACTGGTACACTACTGTTTCATGATTAGCTGTTTTGCCTATGAGACACTAACTGCTCCTTTCCCTCCGTCAGGTATATTGTGATGTCAGGAACCCCAGAGAAAATTTTAGAGCACTTTCTAGAAACTATGCGCCCTGAAGCAACTTTAAATGAAGGAACAGGTATCTACATGACAAAGGCTGTGTTATTATTACTGCATAAGATGGTCTTGCTGGGGAAACACCACAATGTGATGCTTTGAAAAGCAGCTAGTGGTATTTTTTTCTCAGAATAAGAACTATCCACTGGTCTGAAACAACCCCAAGAAAACCTAGGAAATTCAGAATTAAAGATAACAATCCACTCCTTCTAGCCTACTCTATTGTATTTCTACTTTTGGTTCAGAGCAGAACAGCAAAATCTGAAAAGGTGCCAGACCACTAGTCGTGATTTTAATTAGGCACAACTATAAGGCCAGGACAGAGCGTGCATTACCTCCTGATGATAATGGTACTCAAACTTCTTGTTCTGGATGTTGCTTAATACTGTGAACTAGCTTGATAACACCAGCCATTGCGTTACGCTAGTATAAGTATTCCCAAAGTTTCATATCCATATCACATTGAAAGTATCACAATTTAAATTACTTGTTTGTGATACTTTCCCATGTGCAGGGAAGGAATTGTTACTGAAAAGAGAAGAACTCAGCACACCATGAGCCACATCCCAAAAAAGGGGTTGCTGCAACTGCACTTAATAGGCTGCTTTTCATTAGTGTAAAGACAACAGAGAATTTACATCTAGGGATTTAGGTATTTGCTGACTTACTATTAGTAAGTATTTTAATTTTTAAAAAGAGTCAGGCACAAAATGTTCCTCCTAATTATGACAAAGTAATGCAGAGACTACATAATATTGCTTTATCAAGTTCTTTTTACCCTGCAGATGTCTAAGAAGTATATATTCAAAGGTTTTCTTAAATCCAGTTAATCCATCACAGACCTCATAGTATTGGAGAAACCTGTATAGTGGTCCATAAATGGTGGAAGAGCTGCAAGATTACAGAAATTCTTTTACAGAGTGTGTTTTAACCACTTTTAAGAATAAAAATTACCCTTCTGATAGATACCTGTTTATTAAGATTACAAACAGAATGTTCTTTAAGCCTGCAAGAATATAACCACAAGTTTACTATTCATAGCATGCATGCATTATACATTTCCCTAAAAAGAATTATTTTCTAAATCTTTTAAAACTTTTCCCCAAAATATCCAATGACAAGATTATACCTATATTCTAATGGGATACAAAATGTCACAATTCACAAACAAAGCTATTTTTAGGATATAGAAGCTCAGAGTCCTGGAAAATTGAATTTTTAGTGTATGCATTCCTTTAGTTTAAGAACAGTTAAAATCCACTTTGCTCTGGAGACTATGCAAAAAGTTCCACCCTTCCAGAGGTGAGTTTTGTCAACTGAGAGGTATTTTCATATATGAATTACAGTGGAAGCAATGATATAATATTACATTAAACAGTTATCTCACCATATTTTTTCTGATATTCTTTACTTACAAGGTTTTAAAATTTTCTTATCTCAAAAGTTGCACTTGTAGAAATTATAACCGACAGTATTGTTTTTATTGTTTCCCAGTGATTCCATATAAGACTTGCATAGTTTAAAAATAAAATAAAGTTTATTCTCACTGCCAAACTTATTCTGGCCTCTGCAGTCAGACTTTATAAGTCCTTCTTGTTGTCACAAATACAAAGATAAGGCAAAATGGGTTTTACACCAGCGCCAGATCATCTCAATAGAAAAAACAGCATCCTATTTTTTGCCAGAGAAAATGCAATCATATCTTTCATATACATTTTAACGTAAATGTAGCAGCTGTGATATTTTTGAATCAAAATAAAATCAGAAATTTGACTGTCCATTTATGTCTTTTAGGCGTTCTGCTCAATGCTAGGAAATCAGCAAAGAATTAAATTATTTGCCACCTCCTGTGTAGTATATACTAAATGTGCTGCCTGGTATTGTAGTTCCCTAAAGCCAAATGCAGCAGCACATCTTAGGTACCCAGGCGTGGCAGGCCTGATTCTTGTTATGCTAAGATCTCTAGCTTCTAGATCTTCTTGTAGGGAAGTATATCCTAATAGTTCACTTTAGCACAGTTGGGGGTTTTTTGTTGTGCCAGATTTCCCTTTGACACAGGCAAATGCCTGTTAATATAATTGCGGTAAAACTCATGCAGGCAAGAATAGAAGCTTAGTATATTAGCTCATATTTGTTCATTCCCCATTTTCATACTTAATGCCTATAAACTAAGTGCAAAAAGACCCCTTTATTATCTGCAGAGGGCTAATAAGATATTTTAGCTGAAAGAAAACGCATCCTTGTGATCCCCAAGCTGTTTGCAGGGGCTTAATTGACATTTCTTTCTTCTTTTTTCACAGATTCTGTTTTAAGTGATTTTATTATGATGCACTGTGTTTTTATGCCAAATAGTCAGCTCTGCCCAGCCTTGATGGCACAATATCCTTTTTTAAGGGAAAAGTTACATCCCTTTAATAGCTATCCCTACTGGTGATGAGACTGAAGCTTCTCTCTCTCAAGAAGTACATCGTGTTGCATGGAGGCTGTGCCTTGTGGGTAGGTTCTCAGTGTCTGAATAACATCTGTCCATAGCTCAACAACTCTGAAATGGATAGTGTATACCCATGATGGGATACAGTCCTGGAGCATGGAAACTGTATCTTTCCTGTGCCGATTACTATTCCAAGGGAAAGAAATGTACTGTCTCTCCACCAGATAAGTGAAATTGCATAAAAGTTTGGATTACCCTTCCTGTATCCTTTCTGTCTTTCTTGTGTTTTTTTGCTGAACTACAGCACCTACATTTTAACTAAGATCATTATGTTTTGGTGATTTCAATAGCCCGCTTTATAGATTGCAAGCTGCAAACTGCCTCAAGCAAAAGCGTGCCTAAACTAGTAGAATAATGTGTAAGTAGTTCCTAGGTGCTGTCATAATGGTTATGAATGAAAATAATGATAATCTATAATAACAGTCTAGAACAAATGTTAACAAACTTCAAGAAACTTCAGCTGCATGCGTATACCTAGGAGATGAAAGCTTACAGTGGACAGCATCAAGAGCTGGAGGTGATTCTTATACTGTCTGCATGTTTTACAGAAGGAGTCTGTGAAATATCCATCAGTCAGTTACTGGCAGGTCATTTGGTTTGGGGAGCTGTTGGCACCAAGAGTTTTCCTTGTGCAGAGTGACTTGAATCTATCAAGTGACTGGGAGCAATAAATAAACATATGATGTTTTCTGTTTTATAGAATTCTGACAGGGGTGTAATAACTTCAATTCCCTATTTATTTTTTTTAGAATCAGATTGGTGTGAAAGTGTGCTTTCCTTGAAGCTCAGCAGGGCGAGTGAATGCTAACACCCTGAAACCACAAAATAGAGCATCGTGTCCTTGTCTGGCAAGCTCGAGAATCCATTTGTGTTACTCCTAGCAAGGACAGTAATTGTTTTGAAAACCTTTGGACCCATAAAACTGGTCTGCAGAAAATTGTTTGTACACCAGAAACAAACACATTTTCCAAAACCACGTAGTTTTGGATATCAAAAGTATTATGAAATGCTGTTGCTGACAGCTTTGAGAGGGGAAGAAAAGGGCAGCACTTTTTATAGGTTTTTTTTTCTGGTTTATCTAGCTCATATTATTCAATCACTCCATCTGAGGCTCAGGCTTGTCTATCCTCAGTTATAATAGTATACCTCTGATAGACAATAACTGGGAAAATCAGACACCTAAGCAAAATGTACCTCATTGTTTATAGGGGAAAAGCTTTTCTGAAGATCAAAGTGGTAATGTCACTTGTGTATACATATTCACTTGTGATGAAATCTCTTCTGGATAGGAGGCTAAGACCATGGTCTTTAGGTGGGTCATGGCAGGCATCGTGCTAATTCTTTTCAGAGAGGAGGAGGAGGAGGAGGAGGAGGAGGGCTGGAAGTAACTGGTATCCCACTGCTTTAGTGTCACCTTCTCCCAGAGCTGCATTATTGTTTCTTTGGTCCATTCTGAATATGGAAAATCAAACCGTGCTATGTTGATTGTACCATTGAAATTTACTGTTAGAGTTGAAAGGTTGCTAACAAAGCTCATCTTTTTTGAGCAAAATCACTCTACAAAAATGTTTGCCGGTGCTGTGAGACTAAGGAGAGATTAGTTATGCTCAGTGAGAAAATGAAAACAAAAAAAGAAGAAGAAGAAAGGTGATTCAGTCAGAGACACTGTTTTTGCTGCAGCTCCCAATTTTGAATCATTACAAGTCTGTTTTCTTACACTCAGTTAGGACACTATTTTAGCTGGCAGCATGCAAGTGTGAGTAGAGCTAAACCACTGTAGTGCTTTTAAGCATAGTACAGGTATAAATCATTTGGGTTTTCACTTCTTTTACAGCAGTGTTTTGGCATATGTAGGTTCTTTATTCCTGAAAGGAATGGACGGATGCATCGTTTTGGCTAAGTAACATTATCGCTTGCTGCAGATTCAGTGCTTATCCTGTGCTGTCCCTTGGCACACCACTCTTTTTTAGTCATTGAAGTATAAGGATCCTGCAATATTAAATAAAAATCAGATATTTCTTTTTTATACGGAAGCAAAGGGCATGCTCCCCTGTCCTGGATCAGGACATCAGTCCTGTGTGTTGGACCGAGGCCCCTGTTTACCTCTCTTCTTCACAGAGATGGAAATGGATACATTCTCAGAGCTGCAGCTTGTCAGAGGGAAGCAGGGCAAAGCCCAAAAGAAAACTTGGAGTAGCACCTCCAAAAGTGCACTTGGGATAGTGCAAGCTTGTGAGCATGTGTGCAGGTGTACATATTTAAAGGACCACTGTCTAAATACTTTGGAACTATAAACTCCTCTTTTGCTCTCTGTAGATGATAGTCCTTTAGCATGTTTCTCTATGAATGTTTTGTGAACCTACTTTACCATCACGCCAGCAAAATAGTTTGCCTTCTACTGTTGTAATGGGTGCTGGTTTTCCACAGCTCCTGATGGCTAAGTATTCCCACGCAGGGAAGAACAGACTTCAGAATTGCTTCTACTTCCTAGCATATGCTAGACGTAATTAGAAATATGTATATTGAACCATGTTGGTGTTGATAAATATTTTACAGTTATCTGATAGTTGTTGCAAGTGTACATGGTATTTTACTTCCGATTGCAGTCTGCAGTGAAGCTGCATCCTGTAGGTCCCGTAAAAATGGGAGAACCCTTCACTGACTTTCCCTGTGATAATGTTAATAAAAGAGCAATTAATACAAATGAGCAGTAAAAATACAGAAAAATTACCAGTGCCTGTGGTGAGTCAGTTAATAAGAAAGTAAAAATACATGAAATAATTACAGTGTTTGAAAGGTAAAAATGGCATGAGAAAAATGACTCAGTAGAATATTAAACTTGCTCCCTGAGACATCAGAGCACATAGCTTACAATATATTATTTATTTCTTATGACCCTTTGACTTATTTACTCCCATAAATGTACTGACACGTTTAGTTCTGTTGTAATTTTAAACCTTTCTGAGGGAAATTAAAATGCAGATTTCTAAAAGTTTGTCAGTCAAATGAGCACCCTAGTAACCCTAGTAGCATGTCAAAACTCTGCAGGAGTTTTGGGCAGGAGGATCATTTGGAAAGTGTGAGTTAATAGATACTTTTACCCATTATATTTTACTAGTATTTGTTAGGGAAATGCTTTTAAATGAGAAGCTTAAAATAAATATCTTAGATAAATTTGATTTCTAATTAATGTTTTAATTTTCTGATTACTATTTTAAAATCTTTTGTTAAAGCAACTGAAAGTGCACCTTGAAAGGATGCTGGACTTCACTGTGAGTGAAAGACTGTCAGTATTTTAATATTAAACTTCACTATATAATTGGGAGTGGTATTATTCATGACAATCCAGGGTCAGAATTTTGGTATCCGGGAAGGAAGACTGAAGATGTGACTGCACTCATTCTGTGCTTACTTCGCATTCAGCCATCAATTTTTCTGGAATCAGTTTAAATATATATTGTTAACCTCTGATCAGTGAGAAGTAGGCACACAAATTGTCATATCCCGTTTCTGCTGGGGATTCTTCTTCATTTTCACTCAGATTAAAAGCTGAAATTATCTCAGTTTATTGCCCATTGTGCCGTTACTTTTTTCTGGATTTCTTCCTTTCAATAAATGTTACTTCTGGCCTTTTTGCTATTTGCATATTTTTGTAATGTTGACACTGCATCATGAAAAAGGTCAATGAAATGTTTCCCATTTTTTCTTAGTGTTTATCACAAAATAACTATCACAAAATATTGTGTCCCAAATATGCTTTATTTGATAGAGTGGAGACTTCTGATTTCCCCATATGTAAAATGAGGCTTCTACAGAATTTATTATTTTACCCTGTGTCTCTATAGTTAGTCTAGGCTGTAAGCTTTCAGGTCCCCCTACCATAATGGGACTGAGGTTCACCTTGGGTTACAGTAACTTCTAAAAATAAAAGGAAAAACACTGGTGGTTCATTCCAGTAGTCTTCCTCACAGATGGAAGACTGGAATTGTTAATAAACATGAAGTGACATTTTTCTTTTTCTTCAACTGTCTCAAAGAAGAACAAGGAGAAATACCCTTCTTCAGACTCCGTGGTTAATCCTCTTCTCTATTGTTCCAAGTGTCATTTTTGTTCTGCTCCCCTACAGCAACTGTCTCTGTGGTGGGATTGTGATCATTCCTGTGCTCTTTAGAGAATTCACTGTCTTTTTACTTTTTAGTATGAACGTGAAAGGTTTGCAAGTCTTTATGCTAGCGGCAGTCGGAAATCAAAAGTATGTATTGGAAAGTTGTGTTTGAACACCTTGAAAATGGTTTGTTGGAAGTCAGTTGTTTATGAATTCATACTGGTTTTGATATTTTCAATCACTGAGTGTTTTCCTTGACACCGTGGCACCTATCATGCCCAGCCTTCCCAGGGTACAGAGCAGGAGAAAATGGATTATGCCCTCAACAATAAAAGGCGAGTCATTCGACTGGTTCTGCAGTGGGCTGCTTTATATGGAGATTTACTACAAGAAGATGAAGCAGCGATGGCATTTTTGGAGGTATAAAGGAATTGTTGTATCATTGTACTGAAAAGTACCTACCAAGCAAGATAAGCTGAAAGCCTGTTCCCGGTCTGTAGAATTCTGTTATGAACTAAAGAGAAGTAGGTCATTTCAAAGCGGAAACTCATCCCTCTGTTTTCTCAGTTTTAGCTGCAGAGAGTATACATGCTACAACAGTGCTTGAACCGCTGTTCAGCCTCTGTACCTCTGAAAATATCTGGTGGAGTCACAGACCCCTTTCAAAGCACTGCATGAGTAGATTGCTTTATAGCAATAGATGAATTTGCTTTTTTTTAGTATTTTCTTGTGAATAGTTCAGAGGCTCTACAGGTGGAACTAGGGGGCTGTTTATGCCTGCCTGAGGCGTGACAGGAAGGAGCTGGAAGGTTCTCACTCTACAAACCCAAAAATCCATTCCATTTGAATGAAATCTGTACTGCAGCTCTTGGAATTCAAGATCTTTGTCTTCAGAACCCCTCTGATCCCTTACAATCATTTAACTCCTCAGACATTGGTTGTAAGGTCTTTGTGGTAGGTGCCATATCCTTCTATTTCTAAGATAAGATGCACTGCCAATGTCATGTTAAGTCATTGTGATTGCCATTATTATTGTTATAAATTGTGTCTATGGAACACAATCCTGTATGTTACTGGCTGAATGGAAGTTTTTGCCCCAAAGAGCTTAAAACTGAATCTAAGTTAAGAGTTAGCAGAGGGGAATAGAGATGGTTCTTAACTATGACAGACATATAGCAAGCCCATATGGGAAAGCTTTTCATAATAGACAAGCTTTGGAGACGTACGTAATGTCTTTCAGGAGTCTAGAAGTTAAAGAACAATTACTAGTTGCAAGCACTGACCCCTTCTTTGGATCAGTTTTATGTAGGTGTGGCAGGAAGAGGTTTGAGTAGGGTTTAAAAGAGGGTAATATTGTAGCAGACTCGAGCAGCTGAAAGTCAACTCAGTAGCAAATGAACCTCTAATGACTACAACAGCAGTGGGTAAAAAAAAAACAACCTATCATGTCAGATTACTTGTGAATTTTATAGTCTTTATCCTTGATAATCTGAAAACGCAGTTTTTACACAAGGAGTCAGTGGTTACACAGTGAGCTAAGGAGCCTCATCAGGCTTCCCTTCTGCATGTGTAACTCATGCTTTAAATCAGCTGGAGATAAACAAGTAGAAGTAATAGAGGGTTGGGCCCAGCATGTGTTCCTCTATGCAGATTATCATTCTTTATAATCATTAAGCTATCAGATGTCATCTCATAATCCTCTATCCCGAGTACTGCTCATTTACCCCTATAGTTATTTAAAGACTATTTTGTATCATTTACAGGAATTTTACGTGTCTGTATCAGATGATACTAGAATGATTGCAGCACTAAAGGAGCAACTTCCAGAGCTAGAGAAAATTGTAAAGCAAGTGTAAGCACAGTTTTTACTTCTTTCCTTCCCCTGCCCTTTTTCTCAGTGAATAGATAAAGAAAATTTATTGCTTA
Source organism: Phalacrocorax aristotelis (assembly GCF_949628215.1). Taxonomy (NCBI): domain Eukaryota; kingdom Metazoa; phylum Chordata; class Aves; order Suliformes; family Phalacrocoracidae; genus Phalacrocorax; species Phalacrocorax aristotelis. The sequence goes on from NC_134280.1 coordinate 24,188,782, forward strand.
TATCTATTAAAAATACATTCTATGAATGGCACTCAGTCATACAAGACTGAATGTTTGCATGCAGGCTTGTTTGGATGAATGTCTGTGGCCCTCTCTTTCCACATCGTTCTTGCAAACACCAAACTCTCACTTAAAGGTTGACAGAAGGAATAAGAAATTGTGTACACACCACTGAAACTAAGCTGGATGCTTATTTCATGCTTACATGGCCTTTGTATAGTATTTTCCCTGCCTTGGTCATAGATTAACTATGGTATCCTTTGGTCTTTTTGTATATGCAAACATGAATATGTTGGTATTGCAGTTTGACACGTGGTACATATTCTATAGGTGATTTTGTACACAAAGTCTTCCAGGTAATATTTATTTATATATACCATGCTTTACCTTTTTATAGTTCTGAAGAACCTAAAGCACCACAAAAGAAGGTAAGATAATTTATTTGACATTTTCTAAAGTAAAAGCCTTAGCACAACAAATCCATAAGCATCTTTTCTTTCGTTATCATGGATGTATTAAAACAACACATTGAGAAATAGCTTTTAACATTAAGTGTCAAATTCTGCATTACTACTTTTTCCTGCCATTGATAAAAGATCTATTGTAGATCATATGTATCCCGTCATGTTTCTTTTTGCACTGATGTGAATCCTGATGATTCATTTTCAGCACAAAGTTCTTCTGCAGCTGTTTAACACAAGTGATGACAGATCACAGAAACGCCAGCCTATCAGGGGCAGCGATGAAGGTGAGCTCCTTCTCTGCAGGTTTTCTTGAGCCACGGAGATTTGCAGTAAATTTGTCTCTCTCAAAAAAAGGGTCTAAAAATAAACAAAAGTACCTACCCACAGTTTTGAAGCCTGGCCTGAAGCAAAATCTGCTAGCCCAACATTCTCCATCATTGATGCTCCTGGTCTTTTCCCTTAGTTACTCGCACTATCAAACACTGTGCTTCCTCAGAGGAAGATGTACAAAGCTTTAAAATATGGAATGAAAAACCCGGGTAAGAACCAGTACAGACAGTGTCCATGCAGGTAATGGCAGTGCAATAAATAGTGGGTGCTGCAGGTCATGTTTGAGCCTGTGCCTCCCCTGCATAGTTTGAACTGTTAGTTACTGTTAGTAATATGTACAGCTGTTCCTTTGAGAGATAGGAGTGGAGCAAATAATCATGCCATGGATCTCTGCCCTGTGGCACACAGCCTAGAAAACAAAATCTGCTGGTTTGCCCTATTGCTATTGTTTGATTCTCTGAAGAGATTAAGGTAAAATTTACAGCAGTGTATCAGAATATAATTTTCAGTTGTACTGGCTTTTCATATTGTCCTTTACTTCAGGCAGGTTAAAGCACTGCTATGAGAACAAAATCCTGAGCTCTGCTGATGAGATCTGTTCATTGTAAACAAAGATACATGTCCCTTAAAACTCACAAGTCTGAGGATTTCTTTGCAGCTGACAGGGCCGCTCTCTGAATGGTTGTTTTGGTGTATCTTCATCACAGAAAATAGCTTCTGCTTCAAGGTGTTTGATATTAAAGGATAGCTCTTGCTAGAGAACAACAGTAAAAATAAGGGAACGAAATGCAAGGTCATACAGCTGAGAAAGCTGGTGGCATAAATCAAACCAACGGAAGAGCCATTTCAAAAGCTGGAAGTAACTGCGTATGAACAGCAGACATCCTGCCAGGCGTACAGCTTCTGTTGTCCCTACCAGTGTTTCTTCTAGGTCTGCAAAGACCGAAGCAGTTGCGGCTGCCAGGGAAGTACTACTTCTTGTTTCTGGGTGGACAGGCAGTAACTGCCTCTTTCGTATGGCTGCACCTTCCTCATTCATAGGGCAGGCAGCACACTGAGCATTGAAAATCCATTGACAGCTATAACCCCAGGGGCTGCTTGGCTGGGCTTGACAGCTGAGCTGAAGGAGTGTTTTGCTAACTTCTTCTGTCTTAAATTCATGTCACTTTGGGCTGCCTTGCTTTTTGCAGGCTAATGTACTATCATATTGATTTCTAGGCAGCCAGAGGCCTGGGTTCATGCATGACTCTGTGAGCCAATTTGTACTGTACACTCAAGTGTATTCTTACTGTTAGGGTATTTTTCTTCATCGTCTACAACAATCTTGATTTGGCAATTATATACTTGCTTGTAAAAAACAGGTCACACACAGTTTGAGTTCTGATTGTAACCAAAACTATTTTCAAATCTATTTTGTAAACAGGAAAATTATTTTCCTATAATTAAGAGAGTTTGACATCAGTTTTCCTGACTCTTGAAAAGAAGTGTTGATTTAGAATAGTATAATGTCTGGAACATAACAAAGTGCCAGATTAAATTGGCGTCCATAAATAATGTGGCAATACTGAAACACTAGTACTTCGTGGTTTACTAAAAGCTCTGGGAAATCAGAGATTTCTATACTAGAAATTGTAGAACATCTGAGGAAGGAGGGGGAGCTATCAAAACTGTAGTGATTTATTGTTGCTTTGTTTGTTTCATTTGTGAGGAGTGGTTACTGAAGTGAAAATAATTTGTACAATGAAGTCTCTATGGTTGTTACACGTGGCATACACAGTGCAATCTTTTTTTCTTTAGTTCTGTTTAAGGTGTACTGCATAGACCAAACCTATACCACTATCCGGGTGCCAGTGTCTTCCACTGTGAAGGAAGTGATCAGTGCAGTAGCAGATAAGCTGGGTTCTGGAGAAGGCCTCATCATAGTAAAGATGAGCTCAGGAGGAGGTACTGTATTTGCATCACCTTAAACACTTCTCACTTATGGTGAAGCGAAATGTTCGGAGGGATTGAAAGACTAATTCTGTCAAGGCTTTTATATCCATGTACATGTTTGGCTGGTACACAGCTTCTGCCTTAGGGGCAAGTCCTTTCCCTACTGCAGGCACAGGCTGGAGCTCACCTGGGAGACAGGAAAAATGGAGAAGCTTGTGTATCTGCATGTTACAGAGCAGAGCTACCCCAAGTTTCCTTCACTGTAAGACCTGTAAGAGATTTTTAACGAGAGAAATATGAGGTAAACACGGGTAATGTCAGGCTAGACATATGAATCAGCAACAGCAGAAAACACTGCAGTGCAGATATTCCAGTAGTGGTAACTACCATTCTGGCCACTCTGTCCATGCAAACCACTACGGAGCAACTTAGTGTAAAGCCCACTGACCTAGTGTTCGCAAAGGGTCAGGAGTCAGACCCCCACCCTAGGCTGTGGAAATGGGAGAGTAACTGCAAGGTGAACTCTGCTGGAGAATTGCTGTTGCTGAAGTGCTCTGGGTGAGTATGACTGTGTGGACACACACAGAGCTAATGAGAGCTGTGTTGGAAGGCACTTTTGCAAACAGTGATGTCTGCCAAAAACAGCTCACTTCCTGAGAACTGACACCAGGCGGCTCTAGTTTTTGCAGTTGCAGCAATTTTTTATTGTCAGATTTGCTGACAGCCAGCACATGCTGGAAGAGACTGTTTAGTAAGTTACTGCATTATCTTTTCTTTACCTGTGATGTGATGCTCTTTTAGAACTGCTGCAATGAGATTTGAATACAGTTGCATTTTGTCACCTCCTTATACAGCTAGTGTCTTCCAAGGCAATTTTTATTAAGAACAGCTCTCCAAATGCTTACGGCTGAGAGAAGAATGAATGGAATCCCTAATAATGGCTGAATTTTTGCAGGTAGCTTCTTGATATGGCAGCACACGCTTTCTGACCTGTCTGTACAGTTTTGGGCTGAGATTCTAGTTCCATGTGCCAGTTCTGTAGGAGATTGGTTTGGGCTGAGCTTGTTGTTACATGTCTTCAATAAAGAGGACTTTCTTGTCACCTATTTGGTATCCTGGACATAGGTTTACTTGCAAAATTTGTTCTCAGAAGGGTGAACTGTGCAGCTGTTGGATCAGTCCTGCTGTAAATTCTACATATATATAAAATAAACAATCTTTTGTTTCATGCTTACAGAAAAAGTTGTGCTCAAACCTCATGATGTTTCCGTGTTTACAACTCTCAGCATTAATGGACGGCTGTTTGCTTGCCCACGTGATCAGTTCGATTCATTGGTATGTATGTATGCAGTTCTCAGGAAGTTTAATTCTTCAGTTTATTTGAACACTTGGCCCTTTATGCATTATCAATGCTTTAGGTAAGAACTAGTGGAAACATTCACAACAAAGGGTTTGCTTGTCACAGTGCTATGGGGCGAGCCTTGAAATTAAAACAAGGTAATTTCCTAAACTAGAGCAGAAATCCGTCTGATCCACATGACAGCACTTGATCCCAGTATTCTCTGTGTCATACTGAGCATTTAGGAAGAACTGAATATTGTCACTAAGACATGCAGTAATTCCTGATTACAGATTTATCTCCTCAAGGCCACAGGGATGAATTCTTAAAGATAGATGTTACCAATTAAAGCATTCTGGAGACTTGATTCCAACAGTAAATTCCTTAAAATCTTTTATTTCTCAGCCCCACAAAACACTCTCAAAATCTCAGATAATTCTAAGTAGAATCGCAGAAAACATTTCTGGTAGAAAGTCTGTTTATTCTAAGGTAGAATTGTTCATAAGTACTTACAGTTTATACAGTAATTCTAACGATCTCCATGGGGTCTGCTTTTATAGAGTTTGATTTGACTGTACTTTTTGTTCCTTTTATTTCATTAAAAACAAATGTCATTGCCAAGTCATGTCAGCATGAACTCTATTACTCCTAGCCTTGTTTCAGCCTCCCGTATGCTTTTAACAAGCCACTTAGTATGTATGCCTGATTTCTTTTATAGATATGGTAAAATCTGTGCTTTGCTGCTGCTTTCAATTTAGTAACCAGGGAATGAACATCCAGCGTACTGTAGTTCCATGCAGAGATACCTCTTGTTCAGTTTATTAAATTCTGGCGTTCCCTTAAGGTTAATTAATCCGGCCAAGTAGATACCCTCATGGGGCATGCAACTCTAAAGCAGGGGTGTTGCATCAGTATAACTACGCTGGGTACTTTTATATGGCTCTGCATTGTCTGTGTAGACATAGCTTTGGCAGCAAATTGTCATGACTTTCTGTACCTTTTCCCCTGTGCTATTTACCATGGATCAAGTACTCAAAATGCTACAGGGAGCTCTAAGACACAGGGCTGAAATGTGCTGGTTTTCATCAACTGGACTGACTTTAGTAGGAATTAGGGAGGAACAAGCAGCACCTTAAAAAAGGTTCTCAACACTGCATAACAGAATACATCCCCTTATCATCTGCATTTTTTCAGAGAGATATAAACAAATTGAAAACTATTACAGCCTTACCTGCCTCCCAGTTTAATCCTTTCACGTTCCAATTTTTGGCTGCTGCCTGTGTATGTACATTTATTCACATTGCACTTGGCAATTCGCATGTGAAAATTGTTCTGGTTTAGATGAATTTTCAAATGTGCAATGACTTTACATCTAAGTGATTCTTTCCTAGCCTTGGAAAATATGTGTTTGTTATGGTAACAGCTATGTTGTGTTTGTCTCCAAATAGGGGGAAAAAAGCCCTCTTTCAGTCTGTGGACAATTCTCTTTCCACAGATTTCCACAAATTATGATTTTCTACACAAAACTGCTGTACTTTCATACTATGCCTTAAACTAAAGAGATTTTTTGTTCGTGCAAATCCCAATTCAGAGCAATCTGCAGGCTGTTATAAGATTGATGGCTGTCCTGATGTTTTTTAGATAATACTTTGCTTATATACACTATTTTTTAAAATTGTAGATGGAGCTTTTAAGGTAATAATACCTATGGTTTATTTTAGTAATTTTGAATAATCTAATTAATATGATGATATTTGAAAGACAAGTTTTCCCTAGAGTACAAAGCAAGAACTCATACAGAAATAAAGCTCCTACATACTGTGTGTTATTGAGAAAGTGATTTGATGTAGTAATCCAGTCAGTCCTTTTTCTATTGGCTATATAATATTCTTATATAAAAGGGGATTAATTTAGTTAGCTCTTCTTTTATATTGCAGTATTTAAATGTGATCTGTTAATCTTGCAGACTCTATTGAGTTTGTACTCAGAAAGGAGCCTGTTGACAATTCCGTGCTCTGTTATTGTCTAACAAAGACCCTACGAGAAATTGAGAAACTTGTAAGTGAATTCTACTGCCCTCTCCTGGAAACAAATCAATTAAAATGTGGGTTCACTGGAAGCTTTACTGATGTAACACATTTAAATTTGCAAGAGGGTTGTTTGTTAGTATTTTAGCAGTGCTGGTTCAACCACTTTGACCCTAATATACACAACAGACTACTTCAAATCTGACGTTGGCTCAAGCCACGTTTTAAATCTCGCTTTAGTATAAGATTCACCTGTGTACAAAACTGTAGATCACATCTCATTTATTGGGTGGTATGGAAGTGTCTTTCAAGAATGGTTTATACTTGAATGCTTTAAAGTATTCTTTCTCATAAGACTGTGCATATAATTTTCATTAGCATAGCCAGGAGTTTTGCAGTCACAAATGGTGCATCCCTGTACTGTCAAACAGCAAGTATAAGGCTTATTTTATAAATGATCAGAAGATATTGCAATCACTGCAGATTTCTGAAGTATGGCAGATGTAATAATTCTCATCATTAGAATCAGTAATTTGCACAAATGTTTGGCTTGTGCTTTGTGGCCTAGTTATTTGTGTATGTGAAAAAGGAAACTGATAACAAAAGCTTTGTGGAAAGACCTATGCTCCTAAACAAACAGACGTGCTTTAGTTAGCACAACGTGTATTGAATTATTTATTTCTGGCTTCAAATTTTAGAACAATGCTAAAAATAACACACTGAGAACAGTCTGTTTTATTTCCTTACAGTGCCTCTGAAGAGCTTTCAGAATTTTCCTGACTATCCTGTGCATAGTGGATACTGATTTTGCACAGGGCTTCTCTCATTTCCTAATGCCAGACCGTGGTTAAATTCAAATTTCAGTTTTACTATTAGAAACATGCTTAGGAAAGTGGTCACACTGAAGAAAAAAATCAGAATCATTATGGAAGAAAAGCACCAATCATGCAATTTAGTATTTTAAAAATATTTCTATACCATTTTTCCATTTGTAGGCACCGTTACCAGAACAAGAAGGACCATCTACTGGTACAGTGGGAACGTTTGAGCTGATGAGCTCCAAAGACTTAGCACATCAGATGACAGTTTATGACTGGGAGCTCTTCAACTGTGTACATGAGGTATGAGGATCTATCTGTTCAGCAGATAAGAATCTGTTAGAAAGTGTTTAGTTTTACATTTGTGGGTTTGTGCATTATTTGCAAAACTTTCTCTAAGCTTGATTTTCAAAAATACTACAATAAAGCCACCTACAAGTTTTGAAATTATAAGGCATTATTAATTTTATAGGCAAAATGCAAAAATAAAGTTAAGCTTCTCCTGAGCGTGTGCTGCTTATTGAATTACTCTTGTATGTTTTAAGGCATTAAGCTATTTATATATAGCCTGTAGTTATGCTTTTAGTATGCCTCAGCTATTGTCTACTGGATTTACAACCTGAATTCTTGTCATCTGTACAGCAATATATGCTTGCAGAGCAAGTTTCAGGCTAGATACTTAACCTGGTCATTCTTAGCTTCTTTCCTGTGTCCCTAAGGTAAGATTTCTGGGAAAAAAAAATAAATCCCAAACTGTTTTCTTTTTCCTAGCTGGAATTGATCTATCACACTTTCGGAAGGCACAATTTTAAGAAGACCACAGCAAATCTGGACTTGTTTTTAAGAAGATTTAATGAAATTCAGTTCTGGGTGGTCACAGAGATTTGTCTTTGCTCTCAACTCAGTAAGCGTGTTCAGCTGCTAAAGAAGTATATTAAGATAGCAGCCCAGTAAGTATACAGTCATTTGTGATCTGGAAATGAGGTTCAGTATAGTCAATTTGTTGTTATTTTTATTTTTTATTTTCAGACAGCCACACACAGTAGAGGTTAAAAATGTTCTCTATTTAGAAATTCTGTCCGTTTCCTTATAGGGCTGTATAGAACCTTTTTAATATCTGTTCATCTTTCCTGTCCTACTCTCCATTGCTCCTCGATCTGTGATTTCTTAGGGCCATGTTTTCACACAAAATTTGTGAGTAAATATATTTCAGTTCAATAGGAGAATCCTTCATTTACCCTTACATGCATTAGCAAATATTAATATGCTAATTAGTAAATATTAACAAAACTGAGCCTTCATTTTCCTGAGAATTGAAGTGTTTCTGATGCTGTTCACGAAAACTGTTCTCAGAATTGCCCGAAGTGGGAAAACCAACAGAGGGAAGCAAAGAATCATAGAATCATAGAATGTCCTGAGTTGGAAGGGACCCACAGGGATCATCAAGTCCAACTCCTTCCCCTGCACAGGACAACCCCAAATTCACAGCATATCTCTGAGGGTGAGATAAAAAGAGATGTAATATGTAGGTGATGAGGCTCATGTTACCTTCAGTCTGCTTGGTACAGTTTTTCTAATATTTTTGTTTAAAAATGCAACAATATGGATGTCCTTTTTTGTTAGTAACTGCTGGGTCTGAGGTTGGACAGAAGGCAATTATTGCTGTCTTCTATTCTTTTATTCATATTAAAACTTAAAATCTTTGGAGCCTTCATGCCAAAGATATTGGCCTTGACTCCTTACCACTGAAGTCAAGGGCAAGGGTGTGACTGACTTCAGAGGGAGCAGGAGCATGCCCCTGCCCTCCATAGCTAGTATTTTATCACTGCTACCCTCTTCCTTCCTTTCCAGTTTGTGGTGTATTTATTACACTCATTGCTTTCTGAACAAACGGTTTCCTGAGGTGTGCAGTGAAGAACTGCCTGTTTAAGTGTTTGTCTATGATTCTGGGCATTGTGACAGCAGCCTTTAGACAGTCTTATTGAACAAAGAAGTTAATACTTGCAGTTAAACCATGAGTTTTAATTTTTTGCATTGTTAAATGTAGTTGTGTGAAGGAAGAGATTACTATTACAGCTGTGATGCCGCCCTCCTCCCAGTTAATATTTCCACATAGCTGAAATCAGTGTTCACATCAAAACTCTGCATCAGCGTGCCTCCCATCTCTGGGAAGGGCCCTGTTCTGCAAGTACCCACTTCCTTCTGGGAATTGCTTTGGGCCCTCCGGTCGGATTATGGTTGGTCAAAGCTGAAGATTTTCAAAATCTAGTGGTGGGCATGCAGGATCAGGTTTATATTTTTAGAAACTAAAGATATTCCATTATCTCATTCTGCAGAGCGAAACTGGGAAGGAAGCCGCTGGTCTGGCAAGCCATGTCCAGGAGAGGGCAGTGGCACCCACACACAGATGTGTCAGGGTCTTTTCTAAAGTTAGAGGCATGAAATGGGAAAATGTTGAAATGTGGTAAATTAAGATACAATAGTAATTTCCATAAACACTTGAAATCAAGTGTCCTAAAAATTAGTTAAATATCTCATTAATAAACTGCCCTATCCCATGGGTTCCTTAGTGTCATGGGTTTAATCCTATGCTATTTACAACAGCTTGACAACCTCCTGTTTACTTCCATGTTTCTGGTATCACTACAATGCTAAAAATAAGTAGCTAAAAGCGGTCTGCTCTGCTGAGTCCTCTTTGTCTCGTAAAAGCAGAAAAAGTCAAAGCACAAGATTTTCCTCCGTGCAGACTGAGCGGGCAGGTTTAATTGCAGCTGCTGGAAAGGCGCTGGGAAGTTTTGCCAGGCTGCTGCCCTCTGTGCAGTGCTGTCATGGTAACAGGTGCTACAGTGTGCACTAAAACAAACACAAAGTGCACCGAAGTTAGAGGGGAGAAAAAGCCAAGGAATTGGATCAAAGATGCAGGCCCAGGCCTTGAAGCAATATCTTTGAGGAAGTTTTCCTTGTGAAGATCCTTGAGACCTAATAAGAACTTTACCCTACCTAGAACTACTAGACTCATTAGAAAAGTGTTCGGGGAGAACAGCTCAGTGCTGCACTATTAATCTTAGGCATGACTAGTGGTAACAAGATGCCTTGCACATACCGATTTTCAAAGATAACTGTTACTGAGAACCCTGTTTCAATTCTGTGACTGGGGGCTCAGACGCCATGGCAGAAGGCACATCATTTTGTGTCTGCCACCCCACGCACCCTGTGATGTGTGCTCCCTGTCAGTGCAGGCGAGCGCAAGGCCAAGTGCTGGCTCCAAGTGCCGTGCACATGTGCTTTCAGTTCCAGGGGAGCTGTTGTTGCCTTTGCCTTTGCTGAGAAAGGATGTAGGGGTTACCAGGTTCATCTCTTTTCTCCAGCCACTGTAGGATTAAACTTTCAAACAACGGGGAGAAGCGAACTGTATTTCCTACAGTAAGTTCTTCCCATATTAATTGTATTAGAAAGGCCTCCTAGGCTATACCTGTACATACCCTTATGGATATCCACAAACCCAGTTTGTATGTATTTCCTCTTTGCAGATATACCCACAGGCTATTTAGAAGCCTTCTTGTGTATCACTATACTCAGACACTTTCATTCAGTTTTTGAAAATCATACTTTCCATACACATGCACATGTTATAAGCCCAAGGAGCCTGTAAGATATTTTTGAAGGGTGTATGTTTACAGGGAAAATGCCAAGATGAATATGCTCATGTAAGTACCGAGAGATTTTAACCATGTGCGAGTCTGTGTTAGAGATAAGAGCGTGTGCATATGTGTGTGTTCACAGTTCATACTAACAGGAAGATTTTTCCAATACAGTCTGTTTTGGGAGGCAGAGGGACCTCTGCTCAGCCCACATAGTGGTACTTTGGAGGATCCACTTTCTGGCATTTTACAGGCAGCATATATGCAGTGGAGCCATGCAGCGCTGTTTCTCCTTCCTTACAGTGGTCCTCTATCAGGACCTGAGCTCTTTAGTGTAGAACCTGTAGAATTTACAGAATATTCGGTGTAGAATGTCATCCATCTAGATGGATTTTAACAGGGGCTTTGTCAAATTACATTGCTTAACAGGGTATTTAGCAAAACTCTTCCATCTTAAAATTAAAGATAGATTCAAATTACATATTGCAGATACATTTGCAGCTGCCTACTACGTTTGAGCACTTCTGCTGTGCGGTACTAATTATTTTTACCATGCCACAATTTATTCTCAATGTCACAGGCTGTGGACAGATATCCCTTTCTGGATTTAGTTGTGCCTGGGGAAGAGGTTATCACTGGCAGCCTATCCTGGTTGCCTTTCATCCTTATCTCCCCTCAGATCCACTAACGAGGCACTCCCTGACCTGCTCTAGTCAGAATAACTTGGGGTAGCTTTAGCATTTCAGCTTGTCTCTGCTAACCTTGCTCACTGTCCCTAATCTGATGGGGGAGAATTTGTATGAGCAGCTCTTCCAGAAGATCTGAGGGGGCAGCAGTCTCCAACAGACAGACCATCAGATGGGAGAGATCTTTTTTTTTACGTGCTCAGTGTTCACACAGTGCAGACACGAGTGAGGCCCAGATCTAAAGGACTCACCCACTTGATACATCAAGTCTGGTGAAGTGGAGGGACAGAAAGAACAGAATAACAATAGGCTGATGTGGCAGTTATAGAGTCGGACAGTAGGATGTGATGATCATATTAATTTTGTCTGGAGCTGAGGATACCTCAGAGGAACTACGGGCTTCAGTGATGCATAAAAAAATTGGAGAATCATAGCTTGATTCTTGTTAGTTTTCTTGGTAAATGGCAAAAGAAGCAGACTGAGGTGCTGAAATCAGATGTTGGCAAATCAGTTGTGAAAAATAGCAAATTATTTGCAGGAACCTAGTGAGACACAGATTTATGAGATATAGGCTTTGTTCTCTCTTCTGTTCCCACTGAGTCCATGAGACACCTGATGCAGTCCCAGCTGAGCACAATCCTGCCCGATTGTGTCTACACCTGTCTATGGTTATTGGATCTTCCATAATACTCAGTTACATGTTCTGTTTTTTCCTGATTGGTGACAAAAGTTGTCCTTTGCAGTAGGGATGAAGCATGACCTAGAGCACCTACTGCTCAGGACATCTTTAATGATGCTGTTAACAAATGGCAGTTCTTTGCCTGAAACATCCTGAAGAGTTCCAGAATCTACAAGTACTAGTTAGAAATCATATGCAGCAAGAGAGGTCACTGGCATGCAGGCATCTCTAGACAGCTGGTCTTCTCCCTTTAAAAAGACTCAGAGCCCCTGTCAACTGCAATGAAGACTGTCTAGGGACAGCTTCCAACATTTAGTTCAGAAGCTGTCAGCAAGTTCTGCAGCAAATGAGGTTGTAAACCCATTGCTTCCACTGTTTCTGGTATTCCCTGAACTGAATTAAGCCCAATTTCAGGACTGTGTTTCTGGGTGGGGAGGAGCTTCAAAGACTCCTTTAATGTCCTTGCAGAAGCTGGCACCCAGTGAGGTGGAAGCAGGAGGTCATTTTAGGAGGCAGGGGGAAGGAGCCTCCAGAGTGCGGTGAATTACTCACACATAGGTGAAGTGGTGTGCCACAGGTGTGCTGGCCGGGGCTGCCCAAACTCAGTCACACCTATGCTAGATGCCTGGGCTCAGCTCTCTTGAGGTTGTCACGTGTACTTCTGCCCTGACTGATACATACCACTTAAAATTGTCCCTTTGTGTTTCAGCTGTAAAGAATATAAAAATCTGAATTCCTTTTTCGCTATTATTATGGGACTGAGTAATGTTGCTGTGAGCCGTCTCTCGTTAACATGGGAGGTAAGTCAGCTAAAATCCAATTCCAAGAAGTTTGACTGGGATTTGTGCTTTTAGTTAGCAAAAACATGACTTGGGCCGTTATTACTGGTAAAATTAGATCTACTAACTCAGCACCTGCACATAAGCCTTTAGCTAATGCTGACAGTTTTTACTAGTAAGGCAGTATACCCACAGATGTGTTGAATACTCACAAGCAGTTAACAAGAGTGACAACAGCAGCTTCTATTGAGGAGCTAAACTGCCCAACAAGGATGAGCAAGTTAGCCAGTTAACCTCCTACATCAGCCCATCCTCCATTTGACTTTACTGATCATTTAGGGAGATTGCTACAGAGATACTGCTCTAAAATCCATCCTCTGTTTATACATATTATTTTCTGATCTCCATATGGACTCTGCTGCCCTATTAAAATATGGGTTTGTCCTAATCAGTTCTGGTTTTCTCTCTGACATGCATTCCCCTGCTTACTGTCAGTTTTGTCTTCATTCTCAGAGCTTCCACCTTTTTCTGTGGTTTTGCTCTTTTGTATGTGAGTATATAAAAAGGGTGCAGTGTCCATCAGGGTGAGGTAGTAAGCACATGTAACCACTAAGAACACACTGGTTATCAAAAGTAGTGCAGGCTTGAATGTGCATGTATTTTGTTCATTAGAAATTCAAAATAGGTAGCATGACTGAGGTCATTGATGCAACTGAGACCAAAATTTGAACACCTTTAAAAAAGTGCTCTGGAACAGGAGATGACACCAGCCCCGTTTTCAAAAGTACATTTTGCAAGTGGCATGTACAATCAGCACTAAAGGCAAAGATTTTCAGATCTGTTTCTCAAAATAATGACCCTTTATTTGTGGCTACTGAGAGGAATAGTTGGGAAAGCTGAGATGATACAGGAGTAGTATGAAGAGAGAAGAGGGAATTGAATGTATATACTCCACACAGCAATCTGAAATGGGCACAGGGTCTGAGCTGGAGATCATTTGTAGGTGTGGGGTATGAACTTTAGTTCAGGGAAATGTTATCACACTCCGGTTCTGTAGGGCAGTCAGTTTATCAAGAGAATCTCTGCAGCTTGATTTTTTTAGCGAGGCATATCTACAAAATATACTTTAAACCAAACATATCAAGACCTGATTTTTGCTATATTATCATGCATTTACATTAGTTGCATGCACAAATTAGATATTTGCAGGTGCAAATGTCCAATTATGCCACTTATTTCACAAATACCTAATCTGCATGCATATGCAAACTAGGCATACAGTTGTTGACACACATGATTAAAAATTAGGCCCTTGCTGTGGCACAGTGTAAATATCTTGCTAGGGTACACATTCCAAATGTAGAAAGTATTGCAAAAAATAATTTCTGCACTATAAACTCTCTTAATTTTTAATGTTACCTGCTGACAGTAGTAGTCTGATTTAATCAGCAAATAGAGAACTTTCTTATTAAAACTAGAAAGCTGACATATTCTGTGTGCATAAAACATTACTGTGATCTCTGAAACTAACTTATATCTTATAATCTTTAGGGTAAAATTATCTAATATGTATAGCATAACATGAGGGGGAGAGAAAATATTTAGTAAAGCCCATCTCATCCCAATCACTGCATGATCAACTGCCCACGATTTATTTGTGTAGGTATTGTGGACTGAAAAATTATTCATTAATTTATTATTATCCAGAAAGCGGTAGAGGCCCTTGGCTGCTGGGCACATCACAAATTTGAGCAACAGTTGGTGATATGTCAGCATGAACAAAAAGACCTCCTGGCAATGCCCAGGCATGGATTTGAATATTGCAAGGGCAGTTCATCATAGGTATGAATAATTAAGCTGAGCTACCACTACGCAAGCTGTGTATAAATTGTATTTTCAGATAGTCTATGATCAGGAATGTCCTGAAACCATTGACTTGAACTTTCACTTACATTCTGAATTCAGTGATTGCGATGTGAGCCAAACAAAAATCTGAATCTAAACATCCCAAAGGAGTAAATTCAAGTTGGGCTTTAAATCAGGATCCAGGTTTCATGGCTGGTCCCGTCTCTATTTATAATCTGGTTGCTAGGAAACATGTTGTATTTTAGATTAGCACATTGTTAGAAATATCTGGCAAAAAGAGCACTTTCCTGACTTAGGGCGTTGTAGAAGGAACTAGCATTTACAGTAAAATTACCACACAAATTGGATTTAATTAAGGTTTGCTATTTTTGTTTTTATTAACAGAAACTTCCAAGCAAGTTCAAGAAGATCTATGCAGAGTTTGAAAGCTTAATGGTGAATAGCAATAGATCCCTTATTCTATGCACAATCTGAGCTAATTCAGTTTCTGAGTAACTGATTTGAATTCCATGATTCAGAACATTTTATATGTCCTTGTTTGACTTTAAGAAGTTTATGATCCCATTTTAGAGCTGCTAAAACAAGTATGTATGACTAATAAATTATACTCTTAGGAACCTACTCTGAGAGAGCTTATGTACCACTCAAAGTTAATCTGGGAACTCAGAAAAGCTTTATCACATGTTTTCCGATAGTACATACGGGAAATTATATTTTCCAACCTGGATTTTTCCAGGCAATACATTTTAGTGTTACAACATATGCAAAACTGGATCTGCAAGTGCAAGGAGGGAGGAAAATGTGTGGTTCCTTTTATGAACAATTTTTTTGTAATCATATCTTACCTTGCTATTTGACATGAAAAATGTGTTTAGCAGCTGCATGTAAGCTGTATGGGAGAATGATAAAAGGTCTCTTAGTTTGCAGATGCACTTTTAAAGCCACAGGAGAAAATAATGGTTTTAATAAATGCCATGACATCTAAATGAATGCATACAGTGTCTCAATACATATAATAATACGTATTAGTAATTATTTGATTTCTCTTTTCTTCTTAAGGATCCATCAAGAAACCATAGGGCCTACAGACTAACTGTAGCTAAATTGGACCCTCCAATAATTCCTTTCATGCCACTACTTATAAAAGGTAAGCTTGGATGTTACCAGAATTATTAACTTGAAAGCTATTTGTCAAATATTTGAAGAATAAGAGTAGCAGCAAGAAAAAGCAAAAATCAATCTCAGTGTGAGGTATGATCTTTTTCCATTATAAAAAGCGTGACACAGAGACAAGAAAAACTGCTTTAGTACATTTGAATATCATACCTCAATTTTACTAGTCTCAGAAATGCTGCAAATTAAAAACTAAATGTTTTACTTTTGTAGCTGCTTTGATATTTGTAAGGGACAGATGAAAAGTTCTGCTGTTCTATATGGCCATGATTCAGTAATGGGCTTTTATGTGGCTTTTATTTCTATACAGACATGACGTTTACTCATGAGGGGAACAAGACATTCACTGATAATCTAGTAAACTTTGAAAAAATGGTAAGTATGACATATTTGAAATGAAAATTTTAAAAGACCTCCCTATTCATCTCTTCAAGAGTGAACTCAACAATGACTTCCAGGGTTAGAGAAAGTGAAGGCAGGACCAAGAGCTGGCAAAAATAGTCTGCATTGTGCACAGCATCTGGGACCTCTGGGTTTCTGGAAAACCTCATAGAGGTGGA
Organism: Phalacrocorax aristotelis; assembly: GCF_949628215.1. Taxonomy (NCBI): domain Eukaryota; kingdom Metazoa; phylum Chordata; class Aves; order Suliformes; family Phalacrocoracidae; genus Phalacrocorax; species Phalacrocorax aristotelis. The sequence goes on from NC_134280.1 coordinate 24,205,076, forward strand.
GAAGAAGCTGCCCACTGAGCCATGCACAGCCAAGATGTTTCCTAAGAGAGGCAGCAGCAGTGACAGGAAGCAGAGCTGTTAGGGACAATTTTTAACAGCCAGTTTGGGACCAAGCTGTGATTTTAACTGCTGTTTCTTCAAACAGGACTGAACTGCCTCAGGCTGGGATAGTTCTGCATTGTTCCTCAGAGAATGAAAGGAGCTTTAATATAGAACATGCACAACATCCTATTTTGTTCTTCCCTTTAGCAAGTTAAAGGAGACTTCTGTGACTCAATTACTTTCGTATTGGAAAGGGGGATCAATGATAGAAGGCGAGATTATGTTCAAATTTGATTTATCTTAAACGCTGCACCTAAGCTGTCATTATTTCAAACACCTTTGTCAAAAACTGCAGGCAGGCAACTTCCCATGGCAGAAGTCTCAACTGAAACTCAAGTTTTTCAGCAGTGAGAAGCCATTTTCTTGGTCGCTAAGGCCATGTTCTTGATTAATGTCATTAATGTCTGCACCTGAGAACGAAGCCCAGCTATGAGCAGCTGCACTGCAAAACCAAACCTGACTTACTGTTCTGACAGTAAAGCTCCATTCAGCAGCCATGCTAGAGCATATCTGCTGTTGCACCCATAATTGCTTGTTCTTAGTACTACAGTAACCAGAACTACTCCATGGTTATTTCCACTGCACTACAGAGGAGCTTGTCTTACCTTCTAAGCACTGATACCATGGAAGGGAAAAAAGGAGGACCTTCAGCTCTTTAGAAAACTTAGCAGAAACATGATCACCACTCTGAGTGAATTCTTCTCTTAGATTTTAGTCTGTAGCTCCAGGACAGTCTCTGTCCTAGGGTGAAAATGCCTCTCTACTAAGCTGAGACTTTTTGTGGGTAAATGGTAGTGCTAATGCCTGAATAAGGGCCTGACCTCACTTTGCAATAATGACATTCTGTAATTGCATATGCAGACTGTGTTTCTGTCTCCTTCCAAAGGGCTTGAGCCTTCTACCTGTAGAAAAGGACTTTTTCCTGGACTGTCTGTTCTAAATAGATAGATAAATACATATATTTTAGTGTATATAGTAAATATTTTGGGGAAAACAAAGGGATCTCAGACTCGGCTGGAGCACCTCCAAACCAGGAGGGATGGCAGCTGCATTGCTATAGCCACAGCTATATGGCTGGCTCCATGTTCTTCACCTCACTTGGCCTACTTAGGCCTCCCAAGCCAGAAAAGCTGGTACATCTGTAGGCCTCAGAGCTGTATGCCTCAGGCTCTTCTTTATACCTGGTTATGTGTAAAAGCCATTACAGGAGGCAGGCAGGAGCTCTCCTGTGAGAACTTGTCCATAGACAGAAGTCCAACCCAGGCTTGTAATTTAGAAATAGTTCTGCACCATTCTATACCACAGTTTGACATTCCCAAGGCCAAGAGTGAATTTTTTAGTAGCTTAAACTGATCTCTGTCTAGGCTGCTGCAGGTCTGCCCTCTTCACCCTAGTCTGCACATTGCCTTATCTTCAGAAGCATGTTATCTCCAGAACATGGATTAACTAGTAGCACCCAAAAGTTTTCAATAAAATTTATACTCCATGAATGTAGTATTGCCTGTTTGGATCAGTAATCTGAGCTCTGAGCATTGGCATTAGGAGGTGAAAGTGAAGATCAATTAATATCTTTTTGATGCTCTATATTTTTCAAAGAATCAATATAATGTCTCATATTCCTCCACACAACAGGAAGGGAAACGTTCTCCTTCCTCTAAACTTTTCTTCAATTAGTACTCTACCTAAAAGCTCACTCTGCTTTTTCCTCCAGGCCTTACTACAAGTATATCTTTCATGTTTTTAATGTTCTTCACTACCTATTCTGCATACTTCTATGGTGTTTTTACTGCTTCTCTCAACCCATAGCTCTTCAAAGCAACATGTGTTCAGATTCCACCCACGTAATTCATTCAAATCTTAATGTGGACCTGGCAGTTTTTAGTTTTTTGCATGTGTCATCAGGTCAAGCAAAGAAGAAAAGCCTACTGTTAAACCTCAGTCGCTACCGCCTACTTGCATTAAGCTTACAACTGTCATATCCACACATAATTGCCAGATATTAACTAGTGAAGACAAGACCACTCAGCCAGATAACTCTCAGGTGAATTCAGCTCTCTTTTACATAAGTATAAACTCAAAGTAAATCTGTGATGTTATTCTGCCATTTTCAGGAGAAAAGCAGAAAACAGATTTCCTCACAGGAATCATGTCCTGCCAGTTGTTGTTTCTGCCTGTTTGTTCTGCTGCATGATGTTCTGTCACAAACAGATGGAGATGCCTCTGAATATTGCTGGGAGCCACTCTTACTGATCTGTCTAAAACATCTTTGTTCTTTGGAAAATTATTTCCCTTGATCCATCCTAACTTTGATGCTCGCTGAAGCTTATGAATAAAAATATCTGGGTAGTTGCCACTGGTGGTACCATTTGCCACCAGAGGAGGTGGGCCCCTCCAGCTCTCATGTAAGCACAGTGATGAAACCAAGAACAGCCTCTGGCATCGTGTCTGCGTTCTCACCACAGAGCTCTGATCCCGACAGCTGATGTGCTGCTGACAACTTTATTCCTGTAACTGGCAGCCAAAAGTAGAAGTTTGATCTAGTGGCATCTCTTCAGCTGAAACAGCTTCCTTTAAATCTTTTACGTTTTCTGATGTTTCTGTTATTATTTATATTAAATGATGCACCTTAAAACATGCAGGAGCTTTCAGGCAGTGTCTGAGCCAGGAGTTCCCCAACTGCCAGAAACAGCGAAGCCTGGTTTCCTAAACGTTTGTGTTTCATGGCTGCCTGAGCTCTGCTCAGAGCTTTCCTCGTGGCTGGGGCATGTGTGGTTTCTTCATAGCTGGGGAATTCTGTGTGAATAGGCTTTTGTCATAGCATAGGAACTTGCACTACAGTCTTTTCCCTGAGGGAGACAGATGATGAGGGTGCTTACATGATCTTTCTCTTGTCCACAGCCATTTATTTTCACAGAAAATTGGTAGGAGCTTTCTTATGTTTGAAAACTCTGGGTTCTTTTTTCAAATTTGACAAAATTGTCTAGAGAAGAAGGGAAAAACAGACAGATGGTGTTAAACCACATTAGTGACTGAGTCAATTTTTCCCTGCTACACTTTCCTATAAATCGGTCTTTACAGAGGTGTAGTGACAGAACTGTGGTATTGGCAGTAGTGGGGGACATCACTCTGCAGAGTTGCTGAGCTTTACCTGCTGCTGCCTTTGTAACTGCCTGCTCCTTCTTCCCCTTCCACATGTCCTGATCCCCATGGATGCCTCGTATTTGGAGGAGGCTTTGAGGAGTGGGAGGGCAGGGACAGCTAGCCAGGGAAGAGAATACCATGTGTGACAGAGCCACAGCTACGTGTAAAGAGGAAAGTTTGTGGACAAATGATATTGAATGTGTCAGAAATAGGTATACTTTTTGTATTTGCATTTTACTTGTGCTTTTTACTATGCCGGTTTTTTGCATGAAACAAAGAGGGGGATGGAGGAAATAAGCATTTGGCCTCAAAATCCAGCCTGGAACATGTTATTTATACTTTTGTCAGTAAGTGGACAGAATAACTAATTTATTGGTAATAGTAGTATAAGTCTTTAGTAAAAGGCTTTGGCTTCAACACCAAACAAGACATTGTTTTAGAGAAGTATTGAAGGTCTTTTATTTATCTCACTGTAAGAAGCTGATGGAAACAAGATACAAGATGTTTCCACCATGGTGTTGCTCAGATGTATCTTCTAGGTTGGCATATAGTCCATGCATGACCTTGTGTGGTATAAACTACTGATTTCCACTTTTTTCAAACTATGGCTGCCCGACTGCCAGTACAGAATTTTGTATTCATAGACAGAGGGAAGATGCAATTATTTGGGAACTTTATCAATGCCTTTCTCAAGCTATCAGACAGCCTGAACAAAGATCACTTTCCATGATCACCATCTCCATGTTGCACTACCCAGCATGTCTCTGAAATGGCACCTGTAGAGGGAGCAGAAGTCACAAAAGAGCTCTGAAAGTGCTGACCTGCCATGGCAGCACAAGACAGTGCCATGATGTTAGCCACTGATGCTTTTTTTTGTCAAGCCTCTTCACCCTTCAGGTGTGAAATGAGGATTAAAGAATCTGTGCATATTGGTTTTCGGGTTTTGTGGAGATGAACAAAAGGGAATTCACACTCTGATCCTTATGCAAAAAAAGGGCAAACATTCTTTCATTTTTGGAACATAAAGATTATGCAAAAAGTGTGTGACTAAAGCCCTTAGTAGTTTTCTATGGCATATATGAATATTTATAACATTTAGAAACCTGGGTTTGGAATGGATTAGAAGATAATGTGCTGGCCTGCTGCCACTATTCCAGACTGCATAAAACTTGAAAGGTATTGTTGTGTATATATAGCCTGCTGGTAGTAGCAGTTGCTTGTTATATTATGCAGTTGTGTCTATTTCTGAAAGATCCAAATTTAAGTTTGTATGGATTTTTCAGTAATGGTCTTTCTTAGCACAGTGAGCAAACGGAGGTTAATTTTTGCAGGCATTAAGTAGAGGTAATCCTCTATTTGAAGAAAAATTATAAGGAACTGGTAATTAAACTTTCATCTGAACATTTTCTCAGTACGTTTCTAGTTCTCTTGAATTGAAAGAAGACAATCCAATTTATCTACAAGATTCAGGAAGGAAAAGTCGCTTTCGCTTCATATGCTGTTTTTCTGTTCAGTTTGCATCTTCCAAAGAGGAGCTCTTTTGAGTTTGTATTAGACAGTACAACAGCACTTGGAAAAAAGCAATGTGAAAGGAGCTCTTCAAGGATACATAATGCTCCAGAATCTCTCCATTGGGTTGCAATGTTGTCTTCTGGCCACAGTTTCTCCATTTATTCTGCCTTAACACCTTATTCCTTTATGTTTCATCATTGCTGGGATACTTCTGAATGCACAGATTGAATGAGATTATCCTCAGAATAGGCAAAGTAACTCCACAAAATGAAGCCTTTCAGCCATCTGAAGGAAGCCAGGCAGTTCAGCCTTCAACCAGAAGTCACACAAATTCATTGCCACTTTGGTTTTCCTTGCGTGGAATAGCCCATATGAGAAATTCAGAAATACTGAAAACTTTTTAGAAACTTTTGCTACACACGTAATTTGTCTTTCAGTACAATAAAGCACTACAGCACTTATTCTGAATGCTGTGCTTTTTTTCAGAACAAATTCCCCACATAAAGAAAAAAGTAAAATTATTCCACAGAACACACTTTTTTGATAAATCTAATTTTCACTTATGACACTTAATACTAAACTAATCAAACACTGAGCCTACAGTCTAGCTCCAAAGGCCATTCTGAAATGAAGCTTCAAAGCCTAAACATTTGCAAGTATGAAAAATTAGTGTGTGTATTAACAATCCATCTAGAAAGCACATCAAACAATACTAGCTATCCTCATAAAAATGAAGTGTCCTTAGCAAAGCTTCCCTTGAAGTTAGACATTCCTGAGACTTCATCAGGTTGGCTGGTGCAGTTCAACTCTTATAGTCTCTCCTTGAAATAGGAGCATAGAATCATAGAATCATTAAGGTTGGAGAAGACCTCTAGGATCATCAAGACCAACCATCAACCCAACACTACCATGTCTCCTAAACCATGCCCTGAAGTGCCACATCTACACATCCTTTAAATACCTCCAGGGATGGCGACTCCACCACCTCTCTGGGCAGCCTGTTCCAATGTCTGACCACTCTTTGAGTAAAGCAACTTTTCCTAATATCCAATCTAAACCTCCCCGATGCAGCTTGAAGCCATTTCCTCTCATTCTATCGCTAGTGACCTGGGAGAAGAGACCAACACCCACCTCACTACAACCTCCTTTCAGGTAGTTGTAGAGAGTGATAAGGTCTCCCCTCAGCCTCCTCTTCTCCAGCCTAAAAAATCCCAGTTCCCTCAGCTGCTCATTAGACTTGTTCTCCAGACCCTTCACCAGCTTTGTTGCCCTTCTCTGGACACACTCCAGCACCTCAAATGTCCTTCTTGTACTGAGGGGCCCAAAACTGAACACAGTATTCAAGGTGCGGCCTCACCAGTGGTGAGTACAGAGGCACGATCACCTCCCTGCTCCTGCTGGCCACACTATTCCTGATACAAGCCAGGACGCTGTTGGCTTTCTCAGCCACCCGGGCACACTGCTGGCTCATGTTCAGCCGGCTGTCAGCCAGCACCCCCGGGTCCTTCTCCGCCAGGCAGCTCTCCAGCCACTCTTCCTCAAGCCTGTAGCGTTGCATGGGGTTGTCATGACCAAAGTGCAGGACCTGGCACTTGGCCTTGTTAAACCTCATACAATTAGCCTCAGCCCATCGATCCAACCTGTCCAGGTCCCTCTGCAGAGCCTTTCTACCTTCGAGCAGATCAACACTCCACCCAGCTTGGTGTCATCTGCAAATGTACTGAGGTTGCACTCGTTCCCCTCATCCAGATCATTGATGAAGATATTAAACAAGACTGGCCCCAACACTGAGCCCTGGGGAACCCCACTCATGACTGGCCACCAACTGGATTTAGCTCCGTTAACCACAACTCTCTGGGCTCAGCCGTGCAGCCCGATTTTACCCAGCAAAAAGTACACCTGTCTAAGCCATGAGCCGCCAGGTTCTCTAGGAGGATGCTGTGGGAGACAGTGTCAAAGGCTTTGCTGAAGTCCAGGTAGACATCACATAACAGAGCCAAATATTAATCCATAGAGTTATGAAACTTTCATGTTTACATGTTCATGTTGGTTTGATTTTCATTTGATTGTGTTAGACTTGAAGAACCAGCACTGTAATATGCAGTGCATTCTGTCTCAGTCCAGTATTATAACAGGTGCTTATCTTTGAGTATTTAAGAGGTTCCACTGAAGTCAATGGGGCTTATTCACATGCCTAATGCTGAACAAATATGAGAATGTTTGCAAAGTAAGTGGCTTAGAAAATCTGCCTAGTAGTAATGGCTTGAAGAGGTATGAAAATTAGCATAGGATAAAAATTATTCTTACTTGAAATCTACTTATTTTCCACTTGTAAATACGTATGACTTTAGGAGCAATATAAGCAGACTCATGTCCAAATTCCCTAAATCTTTTGGGAACTTGTGCTTTAGAATTAAAATATTTTAGATCTGTTTCAGAATAGCTACATTTAATAATAAGCTACATTTAGTAAGCTGCATTTTAAGCTCAAACTCCTATGAAAGCTGAAAGCTCTTTAATTGCTGAGCATGTTCTAGAAATGGCCTTGCTACTGGGAACTGATGGTCTTAAAATTAAGATGTGTACATACTCCAAGGTGTTCTACGTGATATTCCTTTTACTTTTGACTGTGGGAAGATGTTATCAAGGAAATGCACATTGAAGGGGCTGATTTTCATTCTTAGTTAAGGCCTTTTACAGCATCCAAGCAAGGGAAAGGGTTCTCTGAGCGCATGTAAATTATACTCACACTCATTTAAAGCCTGTGTAAATGCAAATCACACCCTGCATATGAGGGTATCAGCATTAAAATTATATTTTCATTCATATGACTGCTTTTATTGGCATATGTCTTCACACTCAGGCACAGTTAGGTGCTTCGTTTAAATGATGATGAAATACAGTGCTTGTCCTCTGATTGCATCCCATCTTTTCTTTCCAGCGCATGATTGCCAACACTGTCAGGACGGTGAAATTCTGCCGAAGCCAATCTTTCAGTAAGTGTATTACAACATCTGCACAGTCAGCTTTATCATCAGTAGCTACAGTAATTACAACTAATTCTGTGTGTACTAGAATTGAAAATCCTGGTTTCCAGTGATTCTTCCATCTTTGGATCCTCCGATGTTTCATAGGGTGAAATATCCTTCAGGAAGCTCTAATAGGCCCCTTCTCCTCCATCTCTTTTCCAAGCACGTGAAGGAGTTAAATATCTGTGAGATCTCTACACATCTGTCAAATTAGAATCGGCTGTAATTAGCCACTGGTTCAGAAGCGGTTGAAATAAGGCTAGCAGACAGCACACAGATACATGCAAGATACTTGCGTGAATAAACACTATTTTTTAGTAGGAAACCAGTCCGGAAACATGACGTTTATAAATGACATAACTGCATACAGTGATGAACCTAAAACCTGTTTGTCAGTATAATTACCAGAACTTACTTGAGGCCATGTAAGATGACAGAGCTGTATGGTCAGACGGGCTTGCTCTGTGGGTCTCACCCACCCAGGTGCACTGTCAGTCCCAGTCACACTGGCTCTTCCTCAGCACGTCATTCATTTTGCCTCACAACAGCCTTCCACTTTCTCAAAAGAACAGAATAAATAACACAACACATTTTAATAAAAATTGTTTCTTTCCATCTGGGTCAAAGCTTAACTTCAGAAGATCAAGTTATGGGAGTTTTTTTTTTCTCTCGCCATCAAGGTTTTTCTGGCTATGTGTCTTTTAATTTTAATGTATTAAGCACTAGTGAGACCTCCACATATTTAGAAATGGAAGTGGATTTTCACTGTACATGATATAACAAAATGTCAGTAGATGGATCTACTGTATCTGAGTTCCATGGGTTTTGTGTATGTGTACTGATATATAGTAGAAGCTCCAGTATCTTATTTTTAGAGAAGTTTAAGTTACCAAGTTACCTAACACATTTCATTAAATTGTAAGCTGTTCACTGTGAGGCTGAAGATACTGAGATTTTAACTTAGTGGTATTTCATAATTGTTGGTGAAGTAGGTATAATGTGGTTATGTTAAGTAATGTAAACAGGTAGTCAATTTTGAGGCTTGAATGGGGCAGCCACTAAGCACTACAGTGTTACTGAGCCAGATATGGGAATATTTCATGAAAGGAAGCTTAAATCAATTATGTAGTTTTGAATCTGTGTGAACGCTGCTGATTCAAAAGCAGATGGGCAGCTTTAAATCATACTAGTTAGCTATATAATTTATAGCTATTGACTAGTAAGGTGGTGTATAAAACTGTAACCAAGGGCCATCAATTTTAGTAAATGTAGCCAAGTATATGTGAGAAAAAAGTTAATTTGTGGGAGTAGTAACCAGAAAGACTATCAGATATGGAGAAAAGGTTTCAAAGAGAGTGATTTCTAAATAATTTTTTTTAAACTCCCCAGGATCTGGCATTTCCTGTGACAGCTTGTATAGAGTTATGCATTCTGTTCAGGCATTTGTTCGTTTAAGTGTATCAATCCTACATCATTTCTCTTTCACCAGATCCCGACGCAGCCCTAACTAATAAGAACCATCAGGATGTTCGGAGCTATGTGCGGCAATTAAATGTGATTGACAACCAGAGAACTTTATCACACATGTCTCACCGACTAGAACCGCGTCGAGCATAAACATTTGAAGCAATGATGAGAAATGATCTTTTATCCTGTCAAGGTCACTTGTTAAGAACTTCACTTTCTCTGCTACCGCACTGCCACTACAGAACTAAGCAAAAACATATTCTAAGATCTTAGGCAACGCACAATGTACCAGCCTGTCAGAGAACTTTGGCTGAGGAAGAATTTATGCACTGTAGCTGTATGGGTGGCCATGTTGTGAACTGTTAATTTTTCTTAAAGTGTAGTAAATGATTTCTCACATGGATTAAAAAAAGGCAAAAGATAAAATAGAATAGTTAGTGAAAAATGCACAAAAAAGCTTCTAACAATTCTAAGAGAGGCAGTGTTTTTCTCCCTAATTAAAAATCTGTGTTTTATGACTTATTCTCCAGGTCAGGACCAAAACTGATCATGAGTTTAGCTTGCCCAGCTACTGTTGACCTCAGTAGAAGATGTATGTATGCATCTGATGAAGGGATGTAGGTTCAAGAGAGGTCCAAGGTATAGATCCATTCAGAGAAGACTTGCAAATATTTCCATTTGAAATACAACAGATACTAAGAAAAATGTCTAATCTTAATCATACTGCCTACTACTGCAAGCAGTGTGGCCATTTCAGAAAGCTGACAGGACTGAAAATATTTTAAATGATAAATAGATTAATCTGTGTTTACATTTTACTTTTTTAAAATTACCAATCAGGTTTTTACAAAATTCCATTACAACAGTAAGGTGGTCAAAATCAATAGCATAAAGGTAGCAAAGGACTGGTTCAAACAGAGCACAATATGCACAAACTGATTTCAAGAGAATAAGACATTAATTCAAGACATTAATACCTTAAAATTCAGCTATAATTATTGGTGGCTGGTCAACACATATTTTCTGGTCTTAAGCATTTACAACTATCTTAATTTTCAGCCAATTGTTTTGCACTTTCAATAGACTGTAAATAAATGTTAATTCATTATGTTCCAGAATATTTATTTATGTAATAGCTATTGTGCCAAAATAATTCAGTTTTATTTATTTTGTTTAGCATGTTATGGGAGAGCAGCTTTTGTCTTTATACTTTGTGCATTTTATGTGTAGGAATTGTGTGATGTATGTTTGCTGTAAATAACACACAGTACCTTATTAAATGTAATTGCCGGAAAGGTTTCGTCGCTGGCCTTATTTGCACTTTGGGCTTCATTTGTGTATAAATACCCATGCTATTAATTGGCTGATATAGCAAACGTCGCTTGTCATTTGCTGAGCCTCAAAACCGCCATTAGCCTACATCCAATGTGATATGGATGACCAATGTAAAGCCAGTCAGATCCGTCCCTGCCACAGGGGATGACAGCCGTGCAGTGATGCAACACTGTGGTTTTATTAGCTGGTTTGTTTAGAGTTTCTAAGGAGGCCCCCTACCCTCCCATGTAAAGACAGAAAACATTTAAACTGGAAAGGTTTAAATGAGGAAGGGATGTGTTCTTCATTTTAGCTATCTGACTGATTTGTCCTGTTTGGTCACTAATATGACCACTAAAAGTTACCTTATCTTGGACAGGATTTTACCTCAGGTTGGCTGACTCAAGTTGAGACCTAGGCTAATGTGGCACTTGAGAGGCCTCTGGCTTCAGTCACCCCCAGGAGGTCTGTCAGGTTCTGTAGCCATGAGGGAGGAGGTGACCTGGCACGTACCCTTTCCCCTCCGAGATCATTTGTGCTAGCCTGAATACTCCACGGGATGGCTGCACTGCTGCTGGGCAAGCACTGATGGTGGCCGTGTGTGTGCCAAGGGAACAATGATGTTCAAATGGCAAAAGGCTTTTCTATTGCATTCGCATCAGCTCTGCTCTGCAAAGCTGGATGTCATAAAACTGAATAAGCCTGAAATTACAGGTTGCAACTATTATCTCATAATTAAGTTTCGGAGATGTCCTCATCGATATAGTCTACATTTTGCCTCAGATGCAGCATATACTTTTCTTGGCATTGACCAGGACTGTGTGGAGTTGGTATACACATAAGGATTTTTTTTTTTGTATCTATAAAAATAATTACATCCTTTTAGTCAAAACATAAGTCCTGCAAAAGCCGAGAGTCATCAGGGAAATGCTGACACATGGAACCACTATCTGCTCAGTACCTGCATTCTGCAAAGGAAAGAATTACACAGTTAAGAAATATTCTGCAGCATGATGAAATAATTTATTTTAACTTTGCTGTCTGACTAGAAGTTCAAGATGATTCAGAGGGAAACCAGCTAATAACACAGAGAGAGATTTGTGTCATTATTTCAAGTGAGAAATATTTCTTATTTCAATTTGTACTGCTCTATGAATATACTTCATATGGCTTTTTCAGATACAGAATCTTCCCAGAAGCGAAGTATGCAGTAGAAGAAACTACAGAGACACGATTAATTCAAAAGACATTTTTATCTTTATAATAAATTTATAACATTTGTGAGTTCATGATCTTATTTGTTCCAGATTTATTCCTATTGTTTGGACTTTCATTTATTTCTATGTTAACTGGTTTATAAAGCTGCCAAGTTTTAGCTTGGCTCTGCAGATAGACCGATTCTTCATCCGTTTAGTATGTTTTTATCCCCTTGGTTTATTCTTTTATTCCTTAGAACCTCTAACTGTTTTACTTATTTGTTGCCAAACAGTCTCTATCGTGTAGATATATCCCAGTGATACAACTAGAGGTTTCATGGCACCTCCATATTAACAAATGAATGCAGTTTACCTACTCAATGAAACTGGTGTCTGGCATTTTTTAATTTTCCAATAAAGGGTGCTGTATGAATAACAAGTGTTGCTATCTCCATATCTAATTCATTCAAGTGGCTCAGATAGTTGCTATGGTGCTGATCAGAGTCTACATACCTAGAGATTAAATGAATAAAACTACCTTCTGGCTCTGAGACCCATACTGGCCTTCTCTCGCTCCCTGTGTTGACTTTACAGCAGTAAGGTAGCTGTTGATGTATTGCTCTTGCTGTATGAAGTCTAAGTGACCGTATAGTGTGAAGAATGAATAGGAACTCAGGAAAGATTGAAATGTCAAAACACCCATACCGTCTTCCCCTGTGCTTGCGGCAGCGAGTCACAACTTCATCCTGCTTCAAGGTAGAGACATCCCTTATCTGCTGACTCTGGGGGCCTGTCTGTAAGCCCGGGCTTGGATGCTATGCCAACGCAGCCAAGTGAAAGGGGGTTGGGCCACCCCCAGACCTGCACCACTGGTGGTCCGTACGGCTTTAGTTGTAGCACACTGCTTAGCCTGATTTTGGCCCATGCCAACTGGCACCACATGAGAGCGTCCAGCCATAATCTGTGGCCGAGCATGCACCAGGGACCATTGCCAGCAGGAAATACAGACAAGCTTGTCCGGCCTGTCTCTGTTCCCTCTCTGCAGTCCTCCAGCAGGTCCCAGGAGGCTTCACACCTCCATCACACCCACTTGCATGAACAGCATAAATGCTGTAGGTAGCACAGCCCCCTCCTTATTTTCAACACTTCAGACTGAAAAAACATAAACCTGTTCAAAATAATGATTATGTCTGAGGGTCACAGGTCATACATTGCCGATATGGCCTGCCCGTGCTGCTTGGCCTCAGGCCCCTGAGCCTGTTTTATTTACTGGCAGAGTCATAGCTGAAGTTTCTCGATGTGAGGTGACCGGGAGGCAGTGTCCATGACAAACATCTGCTGCCGGGGACCAGTGAGGCTGCAGACCCCATGGAGCTGGGATGGTGACACCGTGGGCATTTTGGAAAAGGTTCTGCATTACAGGGTTCCAAGCAGCAGTACGGAGCACAAACTGTGCCTCTATTTAGGGCTATAGAGCCTGAAGAGTCACAGGGCACAGCTCCCCCCCTCCCGTGGCACATTTCGCTATTGTTGCTTTGTTAGGATTTGCTGTTTTCCTCAATGGCCAGGCCAGGTGCTGGCCATTGCTAGACAGAGCCAGGGAATAAAAGTTAAATCCAGGGAGGCTGAATACAACATACCAGGAGTCTACAACTCTTTCGTAAAGGCAGGATACAAAATATTTTCCCCAGATACCTTATTCAAACCTGATCAGACGCAACGACGTGATAGTGCCAGATAAAAGAGTTAAAAAGTATTTGCAGGACTCTGCAGATGGAGGGTTTGCATTTTTTCCTTCTAAGGAAAAGGCTGTGAAGGCACACAGCCTCTGCAGACCAGGTACAAAGAGAGAGACAGAGACAAAAAAAAAATCCCTCTTTTCAAAGAGACATTGGCAAAACAACTTTTTAAGTACCAGAAGTTTAAATACAATTTAGAAATCTTACAAAACAAGTTAGAGAGAAATCAAGAGGTTTAATCTGCAGGGGTACCAAAAGAGATAATGAATTTTGCTTAAAAAAAAAAATTTAACAAAATGTAATGGCAGAAAATTATAAGTCTAAATTGTTAACATAGCTTCTTAGTAGGGTCAACTGCATAATATACAGTACCTTAACCTCTTCTAGCAATTTTTAAACACCACGCAGCTTAAATAGACTACTTCTGAATTCAGCGGTATTTCTTCTGGGAGCTCTGAATGCAAATCAAGAGGTAATAGTAGAAGAAAATTAAAAGATGTGCTATTCTCATTTCATTTTTTGTACTGATAATAAGGAAAGCAGCATAGAGAGCGATATGGCAAAGTGAACCTCTAACTTGAATAGCTTTTCTTTCACTGTTAATCTGAAATGCATTACACCCTGCCTTTTCAAATAATCATAATGTTCTTTACTGTAGTCTGCATTAAAGTTTAGCAGGCACAAGCAGCAGCTGTCACCAGAGGTCAAGGTATTAGCAATCAAAGAAAATAATGACCAGATTAAAAAGTTATCATTAAAATTACTAAACCAGAAACTTCTACAGCAGCTTATCTTCACCTCGAGCACAACCAACCAGCGGAGCCCTGCCTCCAGCGCTGTAGCTGTGCCCAGGGAACCCCTGCCACCCTTGGACGTCTCCCAGCCAGCCCTCGGTCAGGGTGACAGCATGGCTGGCCCCAGCGGACAGAGGGGACCCTTGTTCCTCCACCTCCCTTGGGAAAAGGCACTGCTGCCCCAAACCAGCTCCCACAGGACAGGGAGCTCCCCGACACAGCTGGTAGCTAAAACCTGATCTCCAGCTTCTCGCTGTGGTGAAAGGCTGTGGTCAGTGTGCCATAGGAGCACCCCGGGTGCATCCTCCGGGCATTTACCTGCACCGCATCCAGTAACATGTAAGGCCGGCTCTTACTTCATCTGCCCCGTGCACTGCTTTAGCAATAAAATGCAGCTCTCATACAGTACCTAACTAAGGAAATAACTTGAAAATTCACAAAGGAAAGTAATCCAGCCATGGTCTTGGTGTTTTCTGACTCAGGTGATGGAGGCACTACTGTAAAAAGGAAGATTCTTGTAGTTAAAAGGGAAAAAAAAGAAAGCACGTACAGCCACAAAATCCACTATTTACATCTAACTGCTGAAAGATATTTCATAAGGGTTTCGTTTTTAATAGGTTTGGCACTCAAAGGTAATTTCTGAATTCAAAACAAACTCAAAAAATTACATGAAAATGTATAAAGAACGCATAATTACTGACGCAAATTGGAATATTTTTCTTGGAAACTCCATGTAATAAAAATGTGACACACAGGGGTACTGGTAAGAGACTGACCTTTATTTCCTGGCCCTAATCCATTTGGGTCAGAGTGACAAAAAGCAAAGCCTTTGTCAAATGGCAGGGGTCAGCCAGTCGTGTTTAATTTTTTTCCTCTTTTTGCTTTCAAATGCAAATAAAGCACATTACCAATGAAAATAATGATTGTAAATGAATTAAAGGAAATTTTCATCAAGATACATAGGATAGGGGTGACAGTAGATACTCCAACATCCTAACAGACAATAATCCATTTCTTAATCAACTTGTGTCAATAATCATAAGCTTTCTGCTCCCCATGGTTTCCTCATTATAACACCACCTCTTGTGTTTTTAAATAGTTCTTTCTTCAGATGCTGTCCGAGCCAGCAAATGTATCTGCTAGCTGTATTTGCCGACTCTTTGTGGTTTTTCACAGGTGTACATTATTTCTGCACAGGAGTACCGTCGGCAGCATTGTGGATGTTCTCAGATAACAGAGAGCCAATGCTGCCTTGGGTTTTCTTTAGATGTCCTCATTCTCAGTAGGACTGACCCTTGAGGGCTGCAGTACTGGCAGGTTGCTGCCTAGTGTCTGTTTGAAATCTAACATTTTCTTCCATTTGTAATTCCTGCCCTAATGTTTCTCCTGTTCCAGTTGTCTGGCATGTAAGTCCTTTGTGATGCTCCTGATCAGCTAGTGCTGTTGCCAGAAACTAGTTAGAGGTTTGCAGAGATTTTTTTTTTCCTTCCTGTCACAACTAGCCATTGTTAATAGTGTGCTAGTGTTTGGGGGGTGTTGATCACCTTTTTTTCGGAAACACAGGCAAAGGGACTGAGATGGTATAGCTAAACAGATTTATCTACAATAAAGGCATTTCTGAGGCAGTCTAATATTATGGACATTTTCTGGTCTTATTTCATCTCTAAATCCAAAGAGAAAAAGATGTGATCTTCAACAGGCAGGTTTGTTTCTAATTAATGCACTCTGGATTAAACAAGTAGCAAAAAATGTAAGCTACTAATACCACAGTACATCATTAAAAGGAGCTAATATTTTCTTTTTCATTCAAACCAACTCCCTGTTAACAGTGGCCAAAGTTTTCATGATTTCAGTGGCTGCCTTTACTTTCCAAGAAAGGTAAATGTGCTAAATAGTTATATAGTAATTAGTTTTAATAAAGAAAATAGCATACGATGCTTTAAACCAGCTGTTGAATGTTCTGTGTTGTCATCTTCCTTTGGTGGTGCTCAGAGGTGGAATTGTGCCTGCCTCTCCCCAGACTCCCTACGACCGAGCAACCTATTGGAAAAAAACTTACGAGGGAGATGAAGGGGCTGTTGCTTCAGTGGAGCTCGCAGTAGTGTGGATTAGAAAACACAAACAGGCACAGCAACAATAAATTCAGTACAGCTTTAAAACAAAGAAAACGGCTCTAAGCCGTATTACACTTCCGAGAAAAAATGTGCTGAAATTAGAACAACAAATTAAATCTACTGGACCACAAAATTTAATATAAGGAGGAGTATGAGCTATATATATATAATTAAAAGTATGTAATGAAATGGTAACTGAGAAGAGTACTACTGAGTGGATTACAGCTGAGTGTAGTGATCAGCTAAAAATCGTGGTGCCAATAAAAGATAAGAAAACTATTCTTGTAAAACAATCAGGAAATGTATTTCATATTAATATTTTGCCATCTCATTGCTATCTCATTGTTAATTATATTGGCATTTTTTTAGAAGTTATATGTGCTTTTATACTGCACGCATGCCAGATCAAAAGACAAATAGTGTACAAGCTGTAGCCTGCCAGCTCTGAAAACCATTATGCACAAAGCAGGTATTTGATGCACATGTAAAACACCCATCACACACAAGCCTTCTCTGCCACATGAATGCCTATATTTTACCATTCTAGTCCATATGTAATAATTCTGTGCTTAATAATTTTACAAATAATTCATAATTAATATTTATAATGATGCATATCTATAATTTTTATGTTAAAATCACAAATTCCTTCTTTTTCTCTCTAATACAAAAAACAGACGAGAAAACAACAGCAGAAAAAAATACCATCTGTGTGGGTCTAAGAGACATATGATGGTTAGTATGGGCTCTACCTTTCTTCACTCCCCAGGACAGCCGAGAATTAGCCGTTAACCACAGCACACCAAAGACTGGGCTGCTGAAGCAAACAGGAATCAGCCCTGGCTGTGTGGGCACAGGGCCTGCACGTAGCATCACGTCGGTGTTGGTGGGTGGACACTCACCATGTCATTTGCAGCAGGAAAGGCAGGATTGCCTCTGAGCCAAATCCAAAGGCACTTCCTTAGATTTTCCACTTGTTAGAGCTCGCTGACTCCATCACTCAGAAAGAGTAAAATGCAGCTGATTTTGGCTAGCAGTACCATGCAAGTTCTCTTTCAGTCATGAAACAAACCCTGTCAGTTATGTTTTGGGATGAAACCGCAGAGGTGCGTGGTTGCAGCATATCTGCACAAACCTGCATGAACTTCAATCTGGACAGTGCAAGCAAAAATAATGACGCAGAGAGGGTTTCCAGGAAAGCCACTTGTGAACCCCTTCCAGGTGACAAACCTGATGGTACAAATGGCATAAAATTAATGCTACCATATAATTACTGCTACTACTGTTCAAACTAGCCAGCTTAACACTAGCGTATGCTAGCACTACGTCTTCTATGGCAATGTGTGTACAATCTTTCATCCTAGTATATCCCAGGCACGGCCCTCACCGTGTTTTCTGGCCAATTTTTAAAGCTAGAAATGGAGGCAAGCCATATCAGCCAGAGAAGCAGAAGTCCTTCAAAGAGACCTCAGTACTAAGCCTGAGCTGAACTCTGAGCCAGTCTTGAAGGAGATTTGAAAAATATGGAGCAGGTGTCTACCTCCAAATTATCTGTGTCTAGAGTTTCACGTACAGTTTAAGCTGGCATAAACCTTTCCTGCAGCTAAAAAAGCTCTTCCACGCCCCATACCCTCTCAGCTGCTCGTATCAGCCCTTGCTCCTCTCCCGCCTTTGCGCTGGCACAAGTCTTTGTGCAATTGCCCGATGACCTGCGTTCACAGGTCACTGATTGCCTTTCCCTTCCGTAGCTTTGCTTCTGCAGCCCAGTTCACCACGCAGCCATGCAAAGACTGCGCTGGCAGAAGGCGAGGTGGGCAGCACAGTGGCAGGAACAGGGCTCGCCAGGCAGGGGAGGGGTGTGACTGCTGCTTTTGGCAGGCAGGATGATTTAAATCGCCTGGACGTATGCATGAAACTGTATTTTCCATGTTGAAAGGTGGTGAGACGTTATCACACACCCAGTGTGGCAATGAGATGTAAAGAGACAATTCATATGAGTCCTTTCAACTTGAAAATTGAGTTAAAAGTTACCAGAGCTGCCTTCATCTCTTGCCAATTGTTGTGGCTTTACAGTAACTTTTGTTAGCTTTTAATTATTTTTTTTTTCGGCCTGTTCCATCTAAATTAAAGAAGCCTGAGATTAGGATTGAATTCTCTAGAGCTAACTCAGATTTTCTCAGTTTGAATTTGCTGCCTCAAAAAGGGGGGGAAAAACATATGCCATGTGTTGGCTGATTGTTTTATACGGCATTATGGCCACCCAAGAAACCCCGATTACTCCGGTTTCTGATCTTTTCTAGGTAATATTTTAGTTCACATGATAATGGAAAAGAACTCAAAAATATCTAGAGACTCACTTGCCAGAGGGCACAAAATATACAAACCCAAAAGTGCACACTAAAAACCTGTTGCAATAATTCCAGCTTCGTGACACTTCGTGTACCACTGGGGTTGGACAGTCCTTGCATAGGCTCCTTCACTTTCGCTCTCTTGTCTTTAGTAGAGCAAGTGCAATTACATGTTTTCAACAGTGGCGTGTTAACACAGTGCCTGATGCAGACTCTGCACTCTTGGAGTAGGAAATATTCACCACCCCCTCGTTTCTCATGCGCTACTGGAATAGTTTATTTCTTTCTGCAACCAGGGCCTAAAGTCAGACATGATAAATCCCAGCTCTGCAGACAAAATGGACAAATGCTCTGGACAAAATGCCCGACCAAGCGCCCTAGGCAAGAGATCTCTGAATGCAAGTGCTTTGCTCTCTGAAGCAAATGCCAATGAATAGAGTGATTTAACATTTAAATAGATTTTAAAAGCTTTTGACTAATTGGCAATTGCCTCAGACAGGAAGGATAAACACGTTAATCTTAGCATTTAAGAGACTAAGTATGTGGCACCTCTCCTCCTCCAGAGCATGAGTTTCATGTGATTTGCATTTGATATTTGTGCTTTCTTTTAAAATGTGGCACCTTTGATTGACTTTGTCTGGAGACTTTTCCAGGCTTACCAGCAGATCAGTTCATAATAAATCAGAAGCACTGTCAGATCAGACAAGAAGTGTCTGAAAGTGCCATATCCAGGGGAAGCCAGAGCCTGCCAACCTCCTTCGTTGCTTGTCCTGGCAATGCTAAACCTGCCAGGTGGGCGGAAGGGGGCCTCCAGCACCTGCCTTTTGACTTTCTTGGCATCTTCATGTACTTACTGCATGGAGTGCTTAAGATCTTGCTGAACTGTACTCCGGTTAGTTATTATGGCACAATGAAATAATATGTTTTATTTTACGCCCAGAAATGGGCACTTCTGCTCCACTGCTTTAACTTTTTTTTCTAGCCTCTCCCATGCCAAAAGAACACACCTTCGGGAGAAGCCTCTGATGTTCGTGAAACGCTTGTATTTGATTAATCAGTAAAGTGTTCTTCCATGATTCACCTCGATGCCGTACATCTTTGTGATGTACAACGAATGTATATGATTCAGTATGATGCTGCACACCTCTTTGTGATTCACTGTGCTACACAGCTGATTTTTATATGGCACATACATATAACAATAGTCAAATAGGAGAGGTAATGAGGAGCCGAGATTCTCCGGTGAATGCAAAACCACAGTATACAGAGACTGGTAGACAAGCGGGGGAGCGTGGTATAAAGCAGTGATATGCAATGAATCTTGTGCGATACTGATATAAAAAAATGTACTGTCACGACCATGTGATGTGTTTGCCTCTGCAGGAAAATTGTTTGCCCCCAAGTCTTTTGAGTCACTTCCTTTAAGCATGACAGCTTATTTTCAATTTGCAAGAAGTCTTCTGCCACAGCAGAGTACCTCAAGACCATTGAAATGTTTGGATAAGGAAGGGTCCACGTGGCTTCAGAGGGCGGAGGTGGTTGTCTCTGTTTTCTTCCTGACCTGGGGTAATCACCCTGAGAGCAGCTGGGGATATGGGTGGGGGACCAGTGGGCTGCACTTGCCAGTCATGTCCTCCTCTTCTCCCACATTCCTCAAAGGAGGACTGGCTATAGCAGCACAGCCTTCTCCCTTCCTCTTCCTGGGGACCTCCAGACCCTCTCACAGACCCATCCACACAGCAGCTCAGCAATCCCAGGCGACACCCAGCACTTAAAAGACGCTGCTGCTTGTGGTAACACCATCCTAGCTTTGGTCCCATGAGAACAACGCAGCAGGTTTCTTAAAACATTACCATCGTCTGATCATTCTGGTAAGAATTTTAGATGAATTGAGCTGCATTGCCTGTCACTGAAGCAGCAACCCTGGAAGGAAGCCAGTTGTGCTTCCAAAGCTGTGGCCATGGCAGCGCAGCACTGTGCCAGGACTCCTTCCACCTGCAACGGCAGGGCTGCGCTCGCGAACCGAGAACACCCCAGGTGACAGGCCCTGCTCGGTCCAGAGGGCTCTTCCTAAATTTGGCGTGGTTCACTGACACCCAGCTTCAGGCGAAGGCTACCCTCCCTGGTCAGCCCAAGCCACCCACGGAGCAAACGCTCCATCCATTCGCCTCACGGCAGACCCACGGCGGCAGCTGGCGCCGCGGGCGACGGGTGCGCAAGCCGTGAGGGGCCCCATTGCTCATGGATGCATCGGGGGCGTCGGGGTGGGCATGCGGCCCTCCTCGCCCGCCGCCGCCTCGCGCTCCCTCGGCCGGGGCGGAGGCGCTGGTGCGGTGCCTCAGCCCCGCCGGTACCGGCCGCCTGGCTGCCCCGGCACGTCGCCCCCTATAGGCGGGGCGGCCGCGCTGCCCGCACCCCCGAGGTGGCAGCGGCGGCGGCGGGCTCGCCTCCCCCGCGGGGCTCGGCGCAGAGCGCGGGGTGGCGCCGCTGCGAGGCGGCGTGGGGGCGGCGGCGGCGGCTGCGGCTCCCCGGCACCAACCGGAAGCGCGGGGGACGGAGCGGGAGACGCGGTCGCGCCGGTTCCAGCCTCCCTCGGCGGCTCCGGGGTCGGCGCCGCTCGCGTCCCGCCAGCCCGGAGTCCCTCGGGGAAGGTGAGGCGGGCGGCGGGGCAGCGCTGGGGGGCGGCGGTGCGTGTTGCGCTGGGCGGAGGGAGGCGGCGGGGCCCGGCGCGGCCGGGGAGCGGGGCCGGGCCGGGCAGTGGGTGTCCCCGCCGGGTTTGACGTTTCCCACCGGCTGAAACAACTTTGGAAGTCCTTGGAGAGGAGGCGCCCGGCCGCCCCGGCGCCCGGCCTGACCTTGCCTCCCTCCGGGGAGCGGCCGACCCCCGCGGGAGGCAGCGGCGCCCACGCGTGGCCGGGCGGTGGGGCGGGGGTCCCGCTCGGCGCCGGCGGGCGGGCCGTGCCTCCCCTGGTCGGGCCGGGTTGTGTCCACCGCGGGGCACCCGGGGGGCGGCCCCACGCGGGAAGGGTGCCGCCAGCCGTTCTCTTCCGAGGTCGCTGGGCGCGGGACGTGGGCGGCCGGGGGCCGCCACCCTCGCCCGCCCCTCCGCTCCTCCGACGGCGCATCAAACACGTTCACTTTACCTGCACCTGCTGCGTTTTTCTGTTCTGGGCATAAAATCCCTCAGGTTGGGCTTTAAGGTGTGACTTTCCTTCCCCTCCGTTTTTTCCTTTTCCTCCTCATTTTTTAAGTGCACTGGCATTCTTTTTTTTCTACCGTTGCTCAAGTTAGTTCGTTTCCACCAGTATGCCTTTTTTTTTTTTTTTTAGCGCGCCTGTGTGTCAGCCATCCATTACCCCTCTATCCAGCATGCTTTGCTGTGAGTTGTAGCGACAGAGCCATCGGGAAAGCCATGGATCATTATTTTTTCTAAATTCCAGAAGCAGAAATAATTTGAAAGCGCTGGATTAACTGGGTCAGTGCCTGAAAACATCATAGCTTTCTGCTGGAGGCATGCGGTTAGATGTTTTCAGGACTTTGCCCTGAAATTGTAAGTCCTCAGAAGGCTTCTTGTTTTATCTATCAGTAATGTGCTTTGCATACCGGTGGCATTGTGTGAATAATGGTAACCCTGGAGAGCCCGGCTCACTGAGGGAGGAGAAGGCAGAAACGCTGACAAAACCAAGGCCCGGATCCTGCAGTTGTGCCTGTGCAAGGACCGAGCGGCTCTGCAGGCCAGGGTGCAGGTTTAGCTGCCTTGTCTTTCTTGCGTGTTGTCGTGTGTGTGCCCCTGGCACACATCACTGACGAGTTATAATGTAAGCAAAGTGAGCAGTTCAGGATTTCTCCAAGATAAAATGTTTTCTATTTAAAGTGAAGTCTTTTAAACTCTTCAGTCTCTGCCACTGACAGAGCTCGGGTCGAAAATAGTTCTTTTCCTGAAGTACTCAAACTGTTTAGGCTAGGTTGAGCTCTTTTTCCGTACCACTGCTGGTTATATAAATTCAAATAAAATTAGAAATGTTATTAATGGAAGTTATGCAGAATTCTTAGGTTCTGACAAAGGACAGGCTCAAATGTTGTTGCTTCTGTAACTAAGGTAGGCAGAGCCTCATCGTCTGCAGGGCTCCTGCTCAGTCTGAGTAAGAAAGTTGAGTAATTGAGGGGGTTGTTGACTTTATTTTAACTTATTGGGAGATTAGGATATATTTAATTTGGAGTTGTGCTTGGAGTTTGTTTGCATCTTATCCATCAGCCGTTCATGATATGATTAAAGGATCTTTTATTTATAAAAACTTTCTGCAGTATCTCTCATAGCTTGATATCACTGTAACTCTTTTTCTGTTTTCTGTTTAGACAAGACAGTGGTTAACAATGTTTTGGCATTTGAGGGATTCTTTTTTTTTTTTGGTCAGGCTTTTTTTTGTTTAGTTTTGTTTGTTTAAAAGCTAAATAAATATGCTGCTGCAAAAATCCAGGTTGATATGCTCAAGGACTGTAGGCCGTGTTGGAGACAAAGGATGATTTGGGTCTAAAAATGGATGGTCAAAGATCCTGAAAGCAAATGGGCTGTTTTGCCAAATAAGGAAACTTGGCACATTCTGCTGTGTATTTTAAGATAGCACAAGTGTAGTGTGCTACTACTTTATTGGCAATATGTTGGCGGTGTGCCTTCCTGAAAGAAGCACTGAATCCTGCTTCATGGAACCACACAGTGAAGCAAGGGCAGTCAGTTGCATGGTTGTTTCCTTTAATAAATTACAAAGGGTTTTCCTAAAGTAATCGAATAATTAAGCAGCGTCAGGTGCGTGTGCAAGATGAGGGATGCAATTTTCAGTTCTGCAGCCACGCACTAAACAAAATATGAGTTGCAGTTACAGTGCAATTTCTGCTAAATTCTTTCCTGCCTCCTGTCTCTAACTCGCAGCTCCCTCAGTGGAAGCTCTCAGTGCTCTGGGAGCAGTAGCTGAGTGACAGATGTTAGGGTCTTCTGGCTCCTACATGGAATAAAGCAGAGAGTTTGGCTTGGCAGCACTTCGCCTACTGCACAGGCTGGTTGGGGGGAGCTGGGAGGTACAAGCGATCATCTTGCGTTCTTCCAGTGTTGCTGTGCTAGGATGCAGGGCAGGGCTGCCTGCAGTGCTGTCAGTTTACAACCTGTCTGCCTGGGTGCTTGGGGGTTCCCTCACCTTGGGCAGGGTCTGGGGGGAGCAGCAGGTGTGGGACCCTAGCACATTTCTGGGGAGGGATCCCCCCCCCACTGGTTACCCCCCCCAAAATGCTGTAATCACAACAAGCCAGTGATGGTGGATAGTTTCCTATACTGAGCACTTATTACTGTACTGAACTGAGTTTTGATGTAGCTTAATAGCTTGCTGTAAAGTGACTCTGCATAATAGAGTCCTGACATGTTAAGATACTGATGTTAAATAATAATGCCACATACTAAATACTGCCAAATGTGGCTCAGGTCTGGGTTTTTCTGTGTGAAACAAACAGCTTCAAACAGCATGCTGAAGTAAGTTATTATGAGGAAAAAACACACAGAAGATGGAGATGGTCTTGCATGATTACAAGCGTGTGTTAACCATTAGAAATGAAACAGAAGGAGAAAGTTCTGCCCCATGCCCTCCAAGATCCCATAGGAATAATTAAAATAACCAGCAATCGAATGATTTCTTCAAATACCTGTCATTCACTGTCTCTGAACTGTGACATTTTCATTTCATTGAGAGTAAGCAACAAAGTCAGTCAAGGTAGTGTTCCCCTTACACGCCAATAGTGGTTAAACACTCAGAACTGTGTTAGTGGGGAAGGACGGTGCTGACGCTAAACCTGTGTGCTTGCGTGCGGGGGAATTGCTGTCATGCCCCTGGCCCCGAGCCTGGAGACCCTGTTGCAAAGGTCTGCTCTCCTGACTGCAGAACTGTAAGATGTGAAGAAGTGCCACAACCGTGTTGGAATGATTCACTTGTTTTGGATGCATGTGCAAGATGATGGAGTTTAATGAAATCCCCATATTTTTTTTTTTTTACTTAACTGATGGTGTAAACTCAGATTGTTAAGTATCTTGCAGCAGGATGACAATTTAATAACTCTGTGGATTTGTCACATGCAGTTGTTACTCCAAACAGTTGTTTTCTCAAACATAACAAAGGGATTGATCAGTCTAATTGTGGATTAACTACCTTGCATCTGAAAACATGGAGTAATATTTAAACAGGTCTGTTCTTTCATCTAGAAGGAGAAAACTCTATACCTAATTTAGGCGGTCATTAATTACAGATCTCTAAATAAAGAGTGTCCCATGTAAATCTCCTCTACTTTCTCTGGAAAAAATCATCTGGAAGAACCTGATGCAAACCAATGAATTATTCTTTAAATTATTTTACGTTATCATATACTGGTGCCTATAGCATCTGCAGCTGATTGACTGCTGTAGATAAATTTGAGATTGGGAAAGTGTTAAAAGAATGAACAGTAGCTTTTGGAAATGCTTGTGTGCTGGGTGCTGCATTGCGATTGTGTAAATGTTAAGGTAAAGTTTTAAGCAGCAAGGAGGACGCATCAGAAAAGTACTTGTATTTATCAAGTGTCTGGTGTGTACGTTGTACCATCCTGAGGTCTGTTTCCTGTGAAATCTTGGAATAACATCTTGTTCTATGCTACCATAACTTTCAGAAATCAAATAATTTACTTGTTTATATGGATGATTTGGTGGTTCTGGGTGAACAGTAATTTAAAATAATTTGACAGCTCTTCAGAACTATTGAATTCAGATAGTGAAGGCCAGAAATACTTGTTTCCTGTCGTGTATTTTTCTTTTCACTTGGTTTTCTGTTCCTTCTGCCATCCCAAATACAACCATCTGTTATCAACTGTTTGCAGTTTTCTGTTAAATTTATGGTCCAGTCGGTGGGTATGTTTTTGCCTATGAGTAACATTACTCTTCTGAATAATTCTGTTGTCGGTAAGGAGATTATTCACTGGAGCGTAATCATCCATGTGCATAAACGTGTGCAGGGCTGTGGCCTTAAATCATGAGGTCCCCAGGTTGAGAAGCTGCCCTGTTTTATTTCTCTATAAAGTGTCACATATGCTTGAGACACCGTGTACACAGCGTTAACTTGGAGCAACTGCTGGAGTAGAGGCAAATGAGTGTTTGTTTCTGAAGACCTGCTCATTAAGCAGCACTGGCAAAGAAGAAAATGGTAAAACTGGCTTTGCTACCCTCCTGATTTGTAGGAGTGACTAGGTTTCCTTTCCCTTGAGCTTTCTCTAAAGAAAATGCGTGCAGGACAGTGCAAAAGATGACTCTGAGATGGCAGGAAATCTAATGACAACAGCGACAAGGTTAACACAAGAACGAAAGGTCAGCGAAGAGTTCAGGCACTTGTGTCGGGGAAGGAGCCAGCAGGATAGTGGATGAATGGACTTTATTTCGTGTCCCATGGGTAACCCCTGCTCTGACTCGCAGAGCTGGGGAAAGAGCATTCACGTTCCCTTACTGAGAGCTTTGCAGGCTGGCTGTCAGCGAAAAGGTGTGCTTGAAGCCTGCTCCCTCCTAAATGTGATACCTTTGGTATACATAGTAAAGTTGTGATGATCTGGTCAGCGCTTGCCTCAAGCATCACCTTATAGGTGAAGAGATGTAAAATGAAGCAGGCAGTTTCAGAAAAGGCTGCATGTTATCCTATGCAATGTGTAGAAAAAATGTTGGTATCTTCATCTCTTATTTGGAGAATAACTGCAACCAAATAGTGCCAGAAATTTCTGGTCAAATGATGTCTCAAAATTTTAATCAGATTAGCTGCACAATCAGGAGAGCCGGGGGGAAGTTATGTCTCTGTGTTTGTTACAGAAGGGATTGGGATGAAGAAGTTTTGGGAGTTGGCAGTGCTAGGTGTATTACAGGTGCATTTCCCAGCCACAGACAACACATAATGTGTGGATTCTATCTCAAAAAGCCCTATGGATTGGGGGTTCCCAGGAGACACAGTATGTTTTGGCACTATAGTTAGACCAGTGTAATTGGAGGTATGATTTTCACCAGCAACCCAAAATATCTGTGTCTTTTTTTTTTTGTTTTGGCTTGTTTTATTCAAACCCATCTCTCATTTTATGCTAAGTTTACTTTCAGTACTTGCAAGTATAGTGACTTCTGCTGGTAATTAAAACTACTTTGTCTAAACTGGTGAACTTTAATGATCCTCTGGCAGGCTTGCAGATGGTTCTGGAAGGTGCTGTGTCCTGCAGTCCCACTAAAGACTTGAGGCTTCCTGATCTTACACCATTAAAAAAAAGAAATCTAAAATTAGTCATTGTTCATGCATTTAGGTGATAGTGTTTCTTGAAATTCGCTACGGGCATAAGCTTTATCGCTGTGAAATCTCTGAGAAGGACGTTCTGTTCCCCTGGCAGCAGACATGGGATCGTCTCTTGAAATTGCCGACACCAACCTTGGCACAGGCTGCAGAATTTCCTATACTGTAACCCAGATGAATTACCACGTACTTGCGCTTTGTTATAACATGTGAACAGAATTGAGTCACTCGGGAAGAGACATTTACCGTGGCCAGGTTTTTCCACATCTTTGCGTGAAGCACTCCTACCTCGCCCCGAGCGCTGGCAGCATGTGGGTGCGTGCCAAGGTGCTGCTGCCCGCCTGCCGGAAGGCTGCCTGCCCGGCCGGGGCGGCCAGAGAGCCAGCATGCCTGGCATGCCTGAGCTCCTAGGCAAGCTCGGAGCGCAGAGCGCACTTCCCGTCCATCGGCGTGCTTCGCTCGTGTTGGGGAAGGCAGCGACGTGCCTGCCTTTCACAGAGCTGCTTCCAAGGTGTTCGGGAAACGTCAGTATCGCTCTGGGGAATATTTTTAGTCATTTCTGTCTCCCAGCTGCTCCCAATAGCTCCTGCAAATTATGCAAACATTTGCAGAGCCTGTTGGAGTGCGAGTTCCCAGGCTCTTTTCCTCCTGTGCCCCCACGGATTTTACTGTCCCATGTGTATGGTGACTGACTCTGGTTTTGGGGTGTTTGAGCATGAGTAAGAAAGTCCATAAATCCATGGAGCATATGTATTAACAAAAGCTTTTCTTTTCACAGGTTTTGCTGTGGTATATTTTGTCATTATGAGATGTCGTCTACCAGTGCTTCATTTGTGCAAATTAGATTTGATGACTTGCAGTTTTTTGAGAACTGCGGTGGAGGGAGTTTCGGGAGTGTCTACCGAGCCCGATGGATTTCTCAGGACAAGGAGGTGGCTGTAAAGAAGCTGCTCAAAATAGAAAAAGAGGTAAGAGCTTACTTTTCATTCCCTTTGCTGTGGAAACAAGGACAGAAATTCTTTTCTAGTGTCTTCCATCCTCTAGCTAATTGAGGCAAACTGCCCTGGGCTTTTTGTTAATTACAAACCCCCATAACTGGATGATGCTACAGTAAAGGCATACTGAGGACGTCCCAGCAGAGGGTGTTTCTGATTTAAAGCGTTATTGTTTGCTGTTTACTGTTCTCCCCCACTTTTCTCGTTTAGCAGCTCCTCTCTGCTGTGGCCCTGAGGAGGAGAGCTAGCTGCACCTGTGGGGCTAGTAATTTCCCTTTGATATACTGCTGAGCATGTTGCTAGATAAGAAGAGCTAGTGGTCATTCTCTTTGCCTGGTTCTGTTTTCTCCTCTTTACATCTGGTCCCTTAAGTGCTGTGGTTTTTGTCTGTATGTTCACTATAGGCTTAGTGTGTGCTGCTTGGTGTCATCTCTTCCATGCCTACTGCAGGTTTTGATCTGGGGCTCTGCTAGCTCCGAGTTAGTCATAGCTGCACTTTGGCTTGGTCTCATCTTGCAGAGATGTTTAAGCCTAACTGTTCTACCAGTCAGCTTCTCTCGCGGCATCCTGTGCATCTGGAAAGGCAGACAGGTCCTTGGCAATCCTGTGCGAAAAGGCAGAATTAACTTAACTGCACCTTTACCAACTAAGGTTGGTTTGATTTTTTTTCTTTTTAATTAAAAAAAGACTTCTAGGTTTACCTAAAAATCCTCCTGACCCTCAGCTTTGTACAGTCCCAGCAGAGACACAGGGTATGTGGTTGTCACAGTGCTCCAATCTGGCTGTTGATTGGATCAACAATCACTGATGTAGCAGTGAGGACACACTGGTGTAGTGATGGACAGCACAAGTTACTGGACTTTTGTTCTAGCATGACTATATCTAACTGGTATACAACATCCTCAGAGTATTTTAGGAAGACAGTTATAAGCTGGAGGACAGCAGAGCACTGCTACGAATAATATGCTTAGTAAATAATCAGACACCAAAGTTCACCCTCTGCTGCAGCAGCCGAGTTAGCGTGATTACATCATGCTTAGTGATGTGATAAGCATGTTTGATCATGATTAAGCAAGTTGCTGTCTGAAATAATGTGGAAGGATCTCATGATTTTTCCAGGATGGTGGGAGATGCACACCTTCTGTCCAGTGTCAGTTTGTACTGTTCTCTTTATTTCTACTACTTGTTAATATCAGAAGATATACAAAGACAAGTAAAATTGGTGCTATGCAGTGTCAGTAATGCGCGCCTTAAAAATCAACTGGCTGGTAGATCTCGGTAGTGGTCAGTGAAGTATCTTTACTGAATAGGTGTATTTCTGGTGGGATTACACAAGAGTCTGTGCTAGAACTGTTACTAGATACTTCAAGCATTTTTGAAAGGAAAATTAAAAACAATATTACTACATCTTGTGATGGCATAAACCTTAGTGGAATGGGAAATAATGGAGAAAGTAGGACAGTCATGTATTTCTTGACAGAGTTGGACCATTCAACAAAAATATTTTTTTTAAACAGCCAAATACAGTGTTCAGCCTGTAGTAACGAGGAACACAGGTTGTACGCTAGGAAAAGGAAACCATATGCTGGAAAGAATTTAGTATAATTTAAGGGTTTATTTAGGGACTAATGAAGTCTTGCAGCTCATTAAGAGCTCATATCATGGTGGTGTTAGGCAAATTAGGTTAATGCCCTTGCATGTCCAAATGAGGATCAAGTAATTTGTAAGAATCAGGCATGCTTTATCTTGGTATGTGGCACTAGGGAAAGGGGTGTTAGGCAGTAGGTGCAGACCTGTTTCTGTTGTGTTTAAAAGAATGTAAACAAACTGGAGGGGCAACCCAAGGTGGACTGCAAAGGACACTCAAGGAGTGGAAAGTAGGGGCACTGTGGGGGTGTGTGTGTTGGAAGGGCGTGATGGACATCATCCATCAGGATGACTTGACAGAAGGGGAACAAGTGCCTTCCAGCACAAAATTATTTCTTTTCCTTCAGACTGGTCATCTTTTGCAGCTTAAGCTGACAATATGGGCTATAGTTGGGAGCAGCTTGGTGTGGGCACCTTCTCTTGAAAGTTTTCTGGGGAGGCAGCAGAGAGGCAAGTGGTGATGCCTCAAGTCTAGCAAGTTTTGCCAGAACTTGTCTGTCAAAAACCCTAGAGAATTAAAAAATAAGAGCTTTTTACAAAAATTGCATTTCATATGGAGAAAGTGCTGGGCTTGTTTAATCTAGTGCAGAAAGTTATTACAGGAGCTAATGGTTGCAGTCTGAAGCCAGACAAATTAGAGTGGGAAATAAAACACAAATTATAAGCAGTGAGGATGAGTAACTCTTGGAGCGGACTACAAAGGGAAGGAGCAAAGATGGAGAATCCTTTCCATCTCTCCATGTCTTCACATTGAGATGACTTTTTGGACAATTGTTTTTGTCAAGTTGCTGAGCTCAACACAAGAGCAGCTTCTGAAGCATAGTGGCCTGTGATGTACTGGAGGCCAACCTTGGTGGCCTAAAGGTTTCTTCTGACCCTAATGGCTGTTAGTCTGTTTACATACATAGTATGCAGTATGTTTATCTGTAGTGACAATAATGAACGTCTGTGACTGAACTGTGCTGAGAGTCATTGAGGGTCAATGGCTTTTCTGATAGCAATAGAAGAATAACTTGCCGTAACTGTAATGTATCTGTGTTTAGTACATATTTGGATGGTTTGCATTTAGCCCAGAAAACTAATTGTTACCCTTTCTGGTTTATTTGAAAGGAAGTGTCCTTTTAACTTCATGACTGATTTTCTTGTATTTCTGTTAACTGCTGCCAATAATCCATAACAACTGATTAAAGACAAAACAGAGTAGAGTTGGGAAAAGCTTGCTCAGAGGAATTTTGTGCTAGCTGAGTCCAAGGGCACAAGCCAAGTCAATAGAGCTGTGGTATCATTCTGCAAATATGTTGTATCTGTGTTTCATTTTATTAAACAAGCCAATAAAAACCAGCAAAGATCTCAAAGGCTTTATATTAGCCAAGCGGCTAACAAGTTCTAACATGTGAAACAAAGCAATTTTTGTTCCAGTATATAGCAGTGTATCATACTAAAGTATGTGGTCAGAAAAACTTATAAGTATTTGGAAGGGTGTTGCTCAGGCAGATTTCTTCAAAAGTCTTTAAAATTTGAGAAGAGGGGAGACCTCTGCAACCATTAACTTTTTATAAACAGGCAGTAAAATGTGACTGTACAGGAAGAGTTGTGTTTATGTGAATAAAATACAGCTAAATACAGCTAACTAGGTGTGCTGAGAAAAATAAATATGCTGCAAGGCCTTGATTAGAGTATCAGATCTGAAACTCTGGACAAGACTTCTGCTGATTAAGTAAACCATAGACGTGTCTTTTGAGTGATCAAATAACAGCAAAAACAAAATTTAATTGCTGTTTTACTATCTAGTCCAAGCACTTTTAGCAGTTTTAGGTTTTAAGCATGGGATAGATAGGAGTTCCTTGTGGATGTTCTCGGGGAAATCGAACTATCAGCGTGATGTTTATGATGCATGTGGGGGGAGTAGAAATGCCTCCTGTAGTAGGATGTGTACTTGCTCCTTTTGCCCTAAGTGATAATTGTGTGCATTCATTGAAGAAAATCACACACCTACTACTCAGGAAGTTATTTGGTACTTTTGTGAACGATTCATATGAATTATTGGATAGTTTGGCTCCTACTGAAATGGATGGGAGAGATTGGGCCCAAAGGCCTAATTCTGCAAATTGCTAGCAGTTATTTTGCAGCCACTATCTTGAGCAGGTAGCTGCTGGAGTGAAATGTTACAACCTGTTGTTTTATGCCTTGCCATGTTAGCTTTTCACTGAATAGCACTCACCTCCTTTGATTGTCTGTACATCTTTGGAGTTCACCTGGTATTTGTCACTGCTTTCGAAGGCTCAGCTTTTGGTGGCTGTTTTTTGGCAGCTGGCATCTGATCTGGATTGTGGTTCTCCACTGGGAGATTTATTACTGCTGGAATTTTACCGGAAATTTGAATTTAATTTTAACGTCGCTGCTCTTTGGAAGTACTCCATGATCCATGTACCACCTCCAAGCTATTGATGGGCAGCATTACAGCATCTGGTTTGCTTGCTTCAGCTGTTACAACCAGGGTACTTAGGTACAAGATTGTTTTTTTTTCATGCAGCACAGCTGCTCCTGGATTCCTTCAAAATACTGGTGGTGGTCTGTGCAAACTACAGGAGAGTGGTGGAAAAAAAACCCAGTAAAATGTAACTGTAATCTTACTGGGAAATACTTCTGGTGAACTAACAGAACTTGTGGATAAAAGACATTAAATTGAGTAGGATTAACTGTGCGTGCTTGTTCAGTCATGTGTGTGCAATGCTTTTGAGTTTTATGAGAGTCAAAAATAAAAACATGTTTTTACTAGTTTTGATGCCATATTGCTGGAAATTAATTTTATATTGTCAGGTTTTCTTGCATGTTAACATGTACAATAAGCTTTAGGGGATCTTTTCATGCTTCATAAAACTTTTCATATGGAATATAATGCAGCTTGTTCACTTTATTTTATGATCCGCTTCTGGAAGGAATTGTCAGAAAACATGGATTGTGCCTGCAGCTTCTGAAGGGGATAAGTGTAATCACATGCATGTCACTGGGATTACCTCACTCATGTTTGTAGTCCTAGAAGAGAACGTGGTAATTTTAATGTGGGTCATAAGAGTAAGGACTGGGAATAACTTTCAAGAGTAACAAGAGAAAAACAACTGAGTAAAACAGAGCAAAACAAACGAAACCAAACTGAAATTGATAGCCCTGAGAGGACTAAAAATAGTAGATGTTTTTGCTTGGGATTTATAGCTGGTATGGGTGCTTGGGTGTCAGCCTGGAATGACCCTCTACACTGGGACCTGGCTGTAATGAAGGGCAATTTTGATGCTGCTTTTTATTATTTTATTAGCTCTTTCTAGGAGCTCCTACCCCCTTACTCCTCTTATGTCTGAGTCAGCAAGTGCTGCGAGTGGTTCAAGGTGACATCTGCCAGGAAATGCCTGGGTTTACCTGGTTCCCGCTTGGAGCAGGGGGAAGACAAAGCCTGTGTTTCCAACTCATGATTCTATGGTGCAGGCGCTATTCCTAATGAACAGTGAAAGAGGGCTTAAAATGTGTGCTATATAAAGGTACATAAGGTGTATATGAACTTTCTAGAGATATATGTACCTATATTGGAAAATTACAGAGTTCACAAAAAAGGAAGGTTGTATATCCCTAGAGAAAGTGATCACATGGGAACTCTTCCAGCCCCGTATAATTTTTAAAGAAATACTGCTGTATCTTGTTAACAGCTAAAAGGAAATAAAACTGTATTTATTATGCCAAAAGGGGTGTCTTAAAATGTCTTTGTTTCTGTTTTACAGAGTGGTTATTTTGCAGGGTTTTCTGTTTCTTTTATATATATATATATATATATAAAAAAAGGAAATGGTTTAGAGCACTCCTCCTGGTGCTGACTAGTGTATTTCCAAAAGGTATCAGGATGATACTCGGTACCCTTTATAGACTGTGGAAGTTGTCAAAATGGATTTGGATGTTCCAGCTGTTATGTATTCTGTATCTTGCAGAATAAATAATTTTGGATAGGACAGATTTCTGCAATAAATCTTTGACTGCTTTTGAGTTTGCCCTACTCTTGCCTTCCATTCAAGGGATTTTTTTCTGGAGGACTTTATTTTGTAAATGAATATCATGTTTTCAGGTGTCAAAAAAGTCACCGCATCAGATTTGCTTAGTGGGTGCTTTGGATAAGACTGTGTTGTAAGTGTTGAGCAGCGTATGTGTTGCAACCAAAATGATATCAAAACCCCATTGGTATTTGGAAGATACTGGTATAAAGAAAGATGATGTAGCATTGCCAGAATGCAATTATTCTTAGGAAGAACAGTCTTTGTTTTCATTTTGTATGTTTTAAGAAGAAACTTCATTCCTCTGTGTCTCTGCTCCCCAGAACAATCTCAGAAACATAATAATCCAGGCACAGAAAAGTATTTTTCTGTATTTTGCTACATTTTGTAGCGGATTTTTTTTTTTTACTTGGGTATTTAAACATTTTTATACCAAGGTTTTCATTAGATGAGTACAGTCTTTCAGAGTTGCTTCATGTAAATAATGAGTGTTTGTGGTACAAGTTGTATGGCTTACAGAGGTTTTTTGATCAGCTTAATTTGAAGTTCTTACTTACACAGGCTTGTGTATACACTCTTCATTCTTTTAAATCAAGCCAATTTTGGCTTAATTTTATGTAGACATCAGCTTCAGTGGAACTGGCATGTCAGGGCCCAGACCGGCAATCTGTGACTTCAAAAGTTATTTTGGGTCAGTTGAGACATGGTGACTGTCAGTGTTGTCATCTTAGCTTGCAATAAATGGAAAACAGTTTCACAAGTTCTAAAAATCTTGCTGTAGCGATATTTATGAAGTTACTGTGTCCCTTTTTTTAATCAGCTAAACCACCAGATTTTGTACTGGAATTGTAAAGGATTAAGTACATGTGTCCTTCTGTTGACTGGTGGGCAGCTTTGGGCAGTTACTACATAAACAAACTTGATATACAGGTAAATTAATAAGCTAAGATGCACCAGATTTGTCTGTTGCTTCTTTTTGCTTGACTCTCTTGAATAGCCCTAAATTTTGTCAGCATGAAGCAAAATTACCTTGCGTGTGCTGCTGGTCAGGAATACATGTACCGTTGCCATAGGTTGGTTGAGGCACAGGAACTTAGCATGTGCCTGATCCCTGGGTTAGGAATATCTCTGTGAGGTTTGGGCCCTTTTACTTCAATTATCTTTAATTTTGTTTTTATCAGAAGGTGCAACATCTGCAGGTAAAAAAAATTGATGCTAGTTTCCTACAAGTTATGAATAAAATGTTTAGAATAGGGAGAAAATCTGTCTCTGATTATTTAGAAAGCACTCTGTCTTATTCTTTTTGCTGGCCACAATATGCAGCCTGTTAGGATATTATTAAATATTCTTTAGTTTCATAATCAGTTTAAGTCCATCATATACTGTCTTTAAAATTATTCTGTCAATCTGCTGTAAATTTTTGTTCAGCAGTGGGTTGCTCAAGTTGCCAGTAGAAACTTAGCTGGAATTAAGGATATTTTTCCTAGTTTCTTTTTTTTTTTTTTTTAATTTATTTTGCCCTAGATGTGTTTCTCCCTTTTCTGTTTTCTTTTTGCATGGGTCCAGTTATTATTTATAATTTGGAGGAGTGGTTGTGTTGCTTATTTCTCCATGCCAGCAACCCTTGACATCAGACGGTGGCTCTTTTGTTTCCCCTCCCACGACATTCTCTGACCCCAAGCTTCTGTTGAAGTGATCAACTGCAGAATGGTATTTTTAGATGTTTAAGCCATCTTGAAACTTTACTGTAGAAATGTCATGGATATGGAAGAGATCCTTTTCTCTCAAGGTGGTGTTTTAGGCTCTTGCAGGCTCAAGCAGTTGAGGGTTGGTTCAAGTTAGTCTTATCTCTACATTTATCCAACTATATAGTTTTCTTAAAACAAGGTCACAGTACAAAAACACATGGCAGGTGAGATCTAGTGGTAACTTCAGAGTAGCGTAAGTGATTGCATGCTTGAGTCTGGAGTGTTTTGAGGGACAGCTGACAATTTAAATGTCTGTGACCTGCATTCAAATCTGTTGGTGTTGCAGTCCCTGGGGACTCTAATTAAATAACTTGCACTCACTGCAGCACATGGAATGACAAATCCTTGTGTCTGATAATACCAAAGTTGCTGTTGAGGTGTGCGGAAGTATTGTTTGAATCTAACACAGTTTCTGGCTTGTTGCACACTATGTGATGGTTCAGAAGAAGTCAGGGATCTGTGCTGGTAGTTGATGTGATTGGAGGCTGTTTTTCACATGTGTATTCAAAGCTGAGCATGAGGCCCACAGTCTTTGGTTGGGGACCCCAAACTACCTGCCACACACGTGGTAGCAGTGGAATTTTGAACATGGTTTGTTCTTTTAAGAGGGCAGTAAAAGAGTTGATAGGACTAGACATGCCCTCCTTTACTTGCCTGTTGTTTTTTTTTTTTTTTTTGTTCCTTAATTTTTGGCCAGCTGCACATGAGTTGTATAGGGGTCTGGGGCACAAGTTTTCATTGAAAGCAAAGTTGAACAAAAAATATATAAAAATATATCTTAACTTTAAGGGAAGCATCAAAATCAGTCTTTTTAATTGTAATGATGCAACTAAGACTGTAAAAGTTATTTCACATTTACCTATTGCCACTTATTAAGGTGCTGATAGAGAAGGTTTCCTTTTTAAGAGGACGATATAAACAGTCACAAGGAAACATTCAGACCTGTTTATGTTAGCTGGAGGCTGCAGAGGAGCCCAGAGAACAGCTTCAGCATTAACTCCTTCTCTCATATTCAATTAATTGTGCTAACACACTGGGGAGATGAGGCCAATAAGAGAAAATATGGTGCTGCTTTTCTCATCCAGCTGCCCCAGAATTGCCCTGTTTGTCTTAAAGGTGTTTCATCTGTTACAGTTCAGCTGTTGGGGAAGAATCCTATTTGCAAATAGGATTCTTTGTAATGTTTAGTAAATCTTCATTTGTAACGTGTATAACTTACACGTGTATAACTTATGTGTAACTTCTATTTGCGAAAGCCAGCTCCACTGGCACACTGGGTGAGACGAGTAATGGTGACCGTCTCTGTGCCTCCTCGGTGCCCTCTGCAGCTCGGCGGGCTGATGCCCTGGGAGCCGGGCAGCCTTTTGCACACAGGAGGGGCCCCCCTACAGCTGCACCTCCTCAGTGAAGTAGTGCCTGGCCCCAGGATGTCAGTGAAAGGGGACAGTGCCACACGTCTTCCTCTTCTGCCTCTATATGCTCATTTATTTTACTTCAAAACTTCTGAAAATTGAGGTTCCTTATAGCTAAATGTTGAAAATGGGAGAGAAAAATTCATGTCATGACACACACCTGACCAAATAGCTGTGGGTTTTGTGTATCGGGCATGTGGGTTTCCAGTAGCCACGTCGAAAGTGAGCCTGGTTTGTAAAAACCCTTGAGCTGCTGTAGGAGAAGCGAGGAAGCTAGTGGTAGACACAAAAAGACAACATGCAGTTACTTTGTACCAAGCTCATCTTTGGAAGGTGGTAAAACGAAAAAGGCAGGCGTGCAGGCTGGGTGGGCGTCAGCTTTTCAATGAAAACTGTGGCGCTCTGCACATCTTTATCTGGCAGAAGCAGAATAGGGGAGGTGAGTAGGTTGTTGTTCTGGGACCTTGTTAAAATAGTCTAGTTGCTGCACCCTTGAGTGACATTTTCCAAAAGGATCTCTTTTCCTCTTCTTTGGAAGAATTGCAGAACAGGGAAAATGTAGTGCATGCCTGCGTGCAGTTAGAGAGGGAAAACAGAGATCACATTTTGCCTAATTGTTTAATAGCCTTAATTTTAGTAATGTCAGATGCATTTGAGGCAATCCTATCCAAGGTGATGGCTTATAAGTAGTGATTGGTAGTTTTCATTTTTGGTGAATGCTGTACTTTTAACCTCCTAAACCAAGGAAAAAGGTTTTACTTTGACCTCTTTGCAATGTGTCTGTGTGTACTGAGGTGCTGCATTTGATATAAATACGTAGCAACAGATGGGAAAAATTCAGAGCTTTTGAATTGCTCTTCCTTTTGCATATCGCTTGCTAGCACCCCCGTAAGAGTTTGCGAGGGCCCTAAATTCAACTACAAGATCCACTTATTAGGACCACACATCTTGGAGTTCTGCTCTTAAAGTCTGCTTTTCTGTTTTTTTGTGTATTTGTACTGAAGTTTATATTGTAAAGTTTTCTCTCCAAGCCAGTGTCTCATCTGTCCTGTGCAGATGTTGGTAGTACTGTGGTTTCTGGTGCTGTGTCCCAAATGGTTTACTCTGTTCCCATTGCAAACCACTTCCCCTTTAGCACTACAATTCTGGAGGGTGTCCTGAGTGTGATTTTTTTTTTTTTTTTTTTTTTTTTACTGACTGGGAAGAAAGCTCAGTCCTCCTAGGGTAAACAAGCACACTGTTGTTACTTAATAAATTTGAAATCTGCAGTATGAAACCTCCTGCCTTTTCATTACTGTTGCAATGGACTGCTGTAATGCACTGTTTCATACTGTCACAGAGATGAACGTGGAGTAACAGCGCTAACAGGGTGCCTGGCTCAAGAAATTCAGGGCAAGTGACACTTCATTCTGTCCTGACACTGGCATCGGCTGTTAGCTCTAGTGACATGATCGTTGCCTTGAAACCATGACCTGAGTTCCCTTTTTGGGAAAGAAGAAGCCCACTGACCCATTTCAAAGACCAGGGCAGCTGCTTTGTCTTTTAAAAATCTATATTTCTGCCTTTTTGCTTGGTCAGTGTTTAGTACCATTAAAAAAGTAAACGTGACATGGGACTGAGATCCTGCAGCTAGAGCTTCTTTATAATTACATATTCAGTGACAACCGTACAAAGGAAAATAAGAGTCCCTTTTCCTTCATGTACCATATTTCAGTTTTCCCTTAGGTTTAAATTGGCATTTTGGACTATGTTCACTGGAGCCACTGAAGAGCTTATCAGAAAAGGAAGGAAACAGAGGGAGGGAAAGAAAGATAGATTTCCAAATGACAACCTTTTGAATAGTCCAAGTTCAATCCCTAAAACAAAAAGTGGAATCTTTTTTTTTTTCTAAATAATGTGCTCTACAGTCTCACCTCTCATCTTGAGAAACATGAAAGAGCAAGTAAAAGAGATGACCCAAATCACAGAGTTCCTTTGAAAGAAGAAATTCAGCTGTTTTGAACACTTACAATCAAAGGAAGTGGTTTCCCTAATTACATGAACTATGTGAAAGCTCTCAGAATAGCTCTTCCACCCCAGGATTCCTTGTACTTTAGAAGTTTGCATAAAAGCTCACATGGAGAATCAGATGCAAAGTGTTTGATTCAAATTTTATTAGGCAGAAGTGAGCATACGTTCATTTCTCTGGGTTTGACAGCTGGTTGGGTTTGGACCGCAAGCCTGGGTTTGATGGATTTCAGTCCTATACTTTAAAATCTTTCACTGTTTAGGTTCTCTGGTGAGACACCCCTTTCAAAAGAAAAGTGGAAATGAAAAAATAAAGAAGGGATAGAAGGGTCCCTTTGTGAGCTTTCAGTTGATGATTCTTCACCCTGATTAGGCTGTTCATCACTGTGAAAACCCATTCCTGTACACAGCTTCTAAAAGAATGAGGAATTTTACTTCCTCTCATTTTAAAGAAGCTATATATCTTAAAATACATACCCAGAAGAATTGAGATCTGAATTCTAGAACTTCAGTATTATTCTAGCACCACCATTTACTTCAACCCATCAAAATTCTGAATTCAGTAGAGACCAAACAAAAAAAAGCAATGTTTTCAGAAGGCTGTTACACCTTGTGCTTTGTTTTTGTGCATACACAATAATAAAGGTATGTTAGTCTAAACTAAATGGTGAGGACATGTGAAAAGGTGCAGGACACTTCTAAAGGCTTAAGATCTCTGTTCCTCAAGATTTCCTTTTCAGAAAAACAGTTTTGCCTTTTTGGTGGTTTGGGAGTAATGGGAGCAAGCAAAAGAGGACTTGAATCAATGACAAGATAATTTTCGAATGTAGGCACTTAAAGTTAGATGCATCATTGACCCAACTGAAATGCTCAGTTTTCTCCAAATTTTGGCAGAGTATAATTTTATTTTTGCATTGTAGGAAATGTCTTTATTTCTCAAACAGTTTATTAGCTAAAAATGTAGTTAGATTTTTAGCAAGAGTTATGAGTATTTGTCACAAAATTGTCTGCCCTGAAAGTGCTAAAGATAGGTATCTAATCTTTACCTAGCTAAACTAAAAATAATGCTTCCTTTCTAAACCATGTCTGAAACTAACAACAATGTGCTGTCCCTGAGGATACAATATGGAATAATTAATGGTTGAACTACTAATAAATAATATTTGCAAGGCTTGCAATAATATGCAAGACCATCACACTTGCTCTGCACAACAGTAATCTCCAGATGGTCTGATATTCTCCACTCAGAGCCAACTACAGTAATTATATCCAGATTTGATAAAAGCAGAGATAATTGATGAAATTGGCCTTGAGGAGAAATCTTGAAGCCCTCCAAACTGCAACAATTCAAACTCAAGAAGGAAAAAAGGCAGGGTTATGACTGCCTTCCGGATATATAGGACCAGCCAAACCCTCTTTATAGTAACACTGAATACTAATAACAAGATGATCGCTACTTGAAGCGAAGAAGAAATGTTTCTCTGGGTGCTTTTTTTTCCTGCCAGTACTCCATCTTTCTTATAACAGAGTTAGCCTTCCTAAGCTCCATTTCTTTTTTTTTCCAGGCAGAAGGAAGGACTTGCCCTGGAATCAGGGAATTGTGTCCTAGAAGTCAACACCCTCAGCAGGCCAGTGGTGTTGCAAGTAAAGTGCACAGCACAGTAGTGGCACATGTGGAAAGAAAGGGGAAGTGTCATGTAGCCATGCAGCACTCCCACAGGGTGGGAAAGAGTTCTGGCTGTGCCCTCTAGGGAGATGTGTCTCGGGCAGCGAAGCTTTGTGAACACTATTGCTAGAGGATTATTTTGCTTGGACAAAGGAGAATGCTTAAAGTCATCCCAACCTTGCTTGACCTGAACGTGGCATGGAAAATTACATTTGCTCATGTATGATCCTTGAGGAGAGTTGATTCCTCCCTATATGAACATCAGAATAGTCCTTAGATAAGCTTTTGCATACCTCTGGCATTGGAAAATGAGAAGCTGTGGTATACATGACGCTGTTACTCTTCCACACCAAAGGTTTGCAGGTGCACAGGTTTGAATGCGCTCTGTGCCACCAAAATAGCACAAAGCTCCTGGGCCCTGGATCCAGCTTGTGAGCTTTCATTGCAATGAAGTTCACCGATCTAATCCTTGTGTACTCAAAGCAGAAATCAAGCAGTAATCATGTGAGGACTATGGATGCTGCTAGAATAGGAAGGGAGATGGCAATTATTTTTGCTGTGCCTAGATTCAGACTAGAATTGTCATTAGCTGCAGCATGTTGCCTCCTCTTTGGCTTTTCAGGTACAGCCCATAGGAAAGAGGTTTCATTGGTACGCTGCACAGCGTGACCCTGGTCCTGAAGTTCCTGTGGGCTCATGTAATGCGTTGTTCCCACTTCCTCTTTGCTGTTTCATTTTCTGCAGGTCCTCGGGACACACAGTGCAGGGTGATGGAGGAAGTAGTGCAAGTCAATTGTTTTGTAATCACAAAATAGATTTCCATTTTCTATCTGGCCTTGTAAATGTTCATAATCCCCTATTAGGGTATGTGTGTGGTATTTATTCCCCTCGTATTTACTTCTGATGTGCCTGGAATTTTTTTGTTAATATGATGAAAGAGAAAACTCAAAGTCTGAAGGTGCAGTTTACTTGTGTGGAAGTAAGAACTGAAAAATGGAGAAATGCCAGAGCTGAATGTGGTTGCAAGATGTTCTTTTCCTTTACATCTTTACCCTAAAATGTGTTGTGGTTACATTGTGGAGTATTATTGCAGTACTGTTATTTTTGCATTCAACTGTCTTCTATTTATCACTTTTTCCTACATCTGTACTCTTTTAGAAATGTTGATCTGCTCTTATATGTGAGTTAGAGTGGTTCTCAGAAACAATTTGTATGTGTTGGAGAATGAGAATTAATGGCATGCGGGATGCTGTGGTTTTTCCACTTTTCCAAATCTCCCCAGAGATGCTCCTGGCTTGCATGCGTTCTGTTCCACCAAATCATTGCAAAGGAGTTAGAGTGGGTCTTAGGCTTTGCGTTCTCAGTTTGGCTCACTATTCAGATTTGCTCTTTCTGGTAGGTTTGAACCACAGAGCCAAGGTTGCAGCACAGAGAGCAGTAGAGGTCATGGTACCTCTGGTTGTTCTGTCATAACTTTGGGGAAGGAACTGGCTCGGGATATTGCTGTTTGGTTGGAGAAGAGGAATGGGAAAGTTGGAGTTGTGGCTTAATTTGGTATCCTGTGGTGGTGCAAAAACTGTACGAGTTCTCTGCTCCGTCTAAGTCTGCTGTTCGTAAAACTCAAAGCCACTGCCTTCATAGCTTCCAGGTCACTCTGTAATTAGTCTCTATCACTCTTCTAGATAGATTCTTCTAGATTTCCACTTTCTACAGAGTTCAGAGATACTGATATTCAAGTTACTGACTTTTTAAACGATTTATTTTGAGGCTGATTGCTTGTATTCTTACATAGATATGATGTCAATAAGTTTTATTTTCTGGAAATAATTTTTTAATAACAAAGATTAGAAATTAAATACCTGTTATTGACATATCTATGTAAGCAGATAGCTATAAATATAGTATAGATAAGGTAAGGAGTTCTGTGTACAATAAATTCAGCAAAGAGAAGTAGGGGAATAGCTGAAGTTACGTGTCAGGAATAAATAGTACAGTAATACTAATAAATGTGGTTTTATGCCACTAAAACCAATTTTAAAATATTGCTAGTTTTCCTCTAAAGTTTTTATCTTAGGCATTGTTTTATTTGAAGTTTTTTAGTCTTAATGGAGGAAGGTTAATCTACCATGAAGGTAGCCTCAAGAATCCCAAGGAAAAAAACCAGTGGATCTACTTTGCATAAAGGTAAAAGATTGAGATTTCAGGAGTTTTGTCTAGTTTCATTTTTTGATCATCTCTACCCAGTACGGGTAGCATTTGGGCCTAGTTTCTAAGTACAATTTTCAGTCTTAGACCAAGAAGAGTAATTTTTCTGAAAAGCAGGTAAAGAATTTGTGTCCTGAAGCTTTAGTTTTGTTGAGAACGGAGACTCTGATCCATAGTGGTCTAGGTGGCAGTGTGGACATAGCCAGAGAGCTGCTGTGAAGTCTGCTGTTCTCACTATTGCTTGATGGCGTGGTCCTGGCTGAAGGGTAGTCATACTTAGTTGGAGAAAGTAAAAATCAGATTTTGGTGGAGCTGGGAGTCCTGTTCCCAGAGACTGTTCTTCCTTATATTCTTGCCAGACTCTGCAAGGTGAAACGGAGATCTGGCTGTAACCTGAGGAAGGGTGCTTACTGTTTAAGTCACAGTAAAGAAAAGAGTTGGTAAGTCACAGAGGCAGCTTGCTGCTCTGGATTCAGGAAGGAAGGCGTTCTGTTGCTAATACGTGGGAAAACCAAAACCGGAAGCAGATTCATGGTGAAGACTTCGCCATGATTCATGGTGGATCATTTGGACAATTGCACATAAAACCATGATGTGTGTCATTCAGATAATGTGTTTGGATAATGTACAGCAGTCAGAGATTCAGATTATGGTGACAACTCATTTTCTTGAAAACCCCAGGTTTTGTGAGCTTGTGGTATGGTATAGGTAAATGTGGCGTGAAAAATGTTTCTTGTCCATGGAGGACTCTCAGGACACTTCAGCAGAAGAACATCTAGTTGGCAACTACTTTCTCTCCTTTCTTTTATGGTAGCTGGTCACAGCCAGAAATTCTGTGCTGAAAGTTATGTGTCTTTTTAAAGTAGGTGGTCTTTGGGTAGGTGGCATTCTTTGCTTTTCTGCAGGGGCAGGTCATTTTTGAATGGTAACTGGGGAGAGCCTTCTACAGAGCTCAGCTTGTGTGGAAAGCAAAACCCCACATGGTTCCCCAGCAGTTGCTGTTAATATATAACAGGGACGTGACATGTCTTGTGATGCACTGTTTTCATGAGGGTGGGCTTAGCCTGTCTGGTTGAGGAACATTTTCTAGAATTATAACAATCACAGGGATTCCAATAAGAGGGATCCCCATCAAGTGCTGTCCCTATCATTAGCTACAGTAGGTTGGGTTCATCTACTCTAAGACACTCACTCTTAAAGTAAGTGCTCATCAAGAACATGATTTTTTTTCCTTGGTTAAATTACAGTTTTCATTATCAATTTTGAGAAAACACTTTAGTGGAAAGATCATAAGTGCTTTAGAGGAGTAGATCAGGATCTGTGAGTAGAGCTGCTGCTGTCTCTGTTGAAGCCTGTGCTAATCGTTCAGCAAAAGCCACTGTACAGATTAGACTTGTTCTTCGAAGTTATCTTATCCAGATTCCTTACTAATACTCTGCAGACCTCGGAAAAATTACTGCTCT
Source organism: Phalacrocorax aristotelis (assembly GCF_949628215.1). NCBI lineage: Eukaryota > Metazoa > Chordata > Aves > Suliformes > Phalacrocoracidae > Phalacrocorax > Phalacrocorax aristotelis. Next base: position 24,249,333 of record NC_134280.1, read on the forward strand.
AGCTGGATATGTATGGACACGGCCTTTCTCCATTTCCTTGACATTATTTTCTTTTCTGTTGCTCCTAAGCACTGCAAGAAACTCTTTGAGAGGGGATTGGTTTTGCCCATCACTGTCGTACCTGAATGTCTTTCCAACAAGGCACTCATAAGACTTATAGTGACTTTGATCTCAGAAATAACTTCCTTGGATATTTTTCCATTTGTTGGGTCTAGAAAGAGTCAGGTGTTGCATATTAGCCATGATACCAGCTCTCATGTGGAGTGAGCAGGAGTCAGAAAGTTTCACAGTTTGTTATTCCCTTGTATTTTAGAGATGCTGTGGGTTTTGTTGCTGTACTCTATAGTCAAAGCAGGTTTGCGTTCAAAATGATTGCAAGTAAATGGGAAAATTTCCCAACATTGAGAAAAGAAATGATGATTGCTGAAAATAAACTGCTCTATGGGAGCTCAGGTATTTTAAACCTGCTGTTTAGTCCACTCATCTATTGTTTCTGTTCAGTTGCTGGTATTGATTTGCAGCTGGAGGCAGCTTTTTACTCTAAATCTGCCTGAAGGAAATATTATAAATATTGCAGGACATTGCTCATTTCTAAACTTGTACACCATTACAAATACATAGTTTATACATGTTTTGAAGGGGTTTCCTAACTGTGAATAACACTAGTGAAATCCAAACTACCCTTCTTCTTGGCAGATGTCCCTTTATCAGGTACCTTAATATTAAATGCTGATACAATCTCAAGCTGCATGCTGCAAAATGTAACACTCCTGTGGGATATGTTTGGACATTGTGGATTTCTAGTTGAAATATGTGTGAAAATGAATTATTTGTCCATGATCTTTGTGGTTGGGTTTTGGGTTTTTATGTGGGTTTTGGTGGTTTTTTTGTGTGGCGGTTTGTTTTTTTTTCTCCTTGTAAATGGCACTGCAGTTGTAACTAAAAAATGTCATTTCCAGCTTATTAAACCTTCTATAAGGATTTTCTGCAGAAAGTGCCATTGCTTACTTTTATCCTAAATGCTGCAGCTTCTGTTGACAGCTTCTTCTCTCATTGATAGCAAATTTTTAACCCCCATCATGAGGAAGACCAACACCATGATCCTGCAGTTGCTCGGTTGCTGCTTGGTGGGCTCCATGTAGTTATTGTACTTGGCTGATGTACATCAGTGGCAGGATCGAGCCAGTTAGCTTGATCTAACTCCCTCTTTCTGTGTAAGGCAGGAGGTCCACTGCTTTATCACAAGGACAGATCTCCATGTGATTTTTGGAGGGACCAACCTGCTTTCCATGAGTGGAGCAAGCCTTTGTAGTGGTTTTGACAGGGATGTTCTGAATTGGCTGGATAGTACTCCTAATCCCATAGCCTTCAAATTATCCTTAAAACTGCCAAGTTATGTGCAAAGGTTACTATAAAAAGTTATAGGAGATTATAAAACTTTTTCAAATGGTCAATGTTCAATATATTTTACTACTAACGTGTCCTAAGGTGGTGTTACCTCCAAAAATGCTCATACACATTTGCTACTGCGTGGTGCAAGTGAAATATTTTGAAATAAGTTACATAAAACGGGGTAAACCTGTAACAGTACATAATAAATTTATGTCCATATTCCTTCAGCATGGTATGTTATGATAGTTTAAAGGAATTGAGGTATCTTGGTAATGTGCTTTTTTGTTTGTTTGTTTCAAGATTGCAACCTAGGAGTCAATACAAGCTATTTAAAGTGTGTGTTTCTACCGCAGTATTTTAAAAAATGAGAATTGTGTGGTGATATAAAACAAGGATTTAAAATAATGCTAAGATGATTGTATAGTAATGAGATTTTATTAGTTTCCTTTATATTTTCACTTTTAATCTCTGGGACTTGTAACAGTGTAGGACATAATTTTGGATGCAAATTTGATGCTTTGCAACATTTGCTCAATCAAAATGCTTTTAAATACATGTTTTGTACGTCATTGTGGATGTACTTAGGAGAATTTAATTCTGTTGTTTATGGAAGTGCTGGTGGCATCAGTCTGAGAATGTAATTTAACCCTTCTTTTCTGGATGGACTGTGAAATAGTATCCCTATAACACCAAATATACGGCTGTCTTCTAAGACATAACAAATGTTGTTTTAAGATGTTAGTGGACTATAGAAAATCACTTTGATTTTGGATAAGTGATCCTCTAAGCATATACTAAAAAACAACACCAAACTCACACAGCTTTAAGTGATATGCAACCATAGTTTTAAGGGCTATGACTGCCTTTTGAAAAAGGTGGTAATGCATTAGTGCTGGGAAGGTGCCCACACCACTTGTCAAAGCAGGTGGTAACTCTGCTTATTTGCAGGTAAAAAATCTCACTGAGGATTCTTTGGCTTTGCCATGTTCATGTGGTTTTCCTCTTGCTTTGTTAATATCAAAGACAGTTTAATAGTTTTAACAAACATTCTCTGAACTGGATAATCAGTGTGCTTTGCTTCTTAATAGCTCTCTTCATGGGGACCCCAAAGCCCAAAATGTTCCTTTTTTTTTTTTTTCCTTAGAAAATAAAAATTTAGGACTTTGCCTACTGTTCTTTCTGCTCTCATAAATTTTTTTATCTGTTTGCTTTTCTTTTTAATGTTAAAAACTGTAATAATTGCATAAGATCCCTGTTGTAAAATTCTTCTTCATAGTTTTATATATCTAAAATTCTTTACGTATCCCTTTATTTGTTCATATTGGGAGGAGCATTAGTTAGCAATGATAGAACATTAGTTTCTATCATTAGTCTAAAACTATGGCATGATAATAATCCAGAAAGAGCTAAATTACATAAACTGTTTCGATATCCTTAATGGCTTAATGATTTGTCAGCATTACTTTAAAAAGTCAGCATTACTTTAAAAAGATCATAAGATGCCTGTTTTACTAGTGTTTTGTAGCTGAACTCTAGCTTTAGATGCTGATTGTCTTAGTATTGTGTCTGTAAAATGATGGTTTGGGCTCATTTATCTGGAGAAATGAGTGCATTATAAGAGACATCATCCCTTATTAGACATCAGTGAACTTGCAGGAAAGAGCATTATTGAGACACTGGAAATGGACACAGACTGAAAGTATTTTTGAGCAGGAATTGGGAAATAAAGGTTTGGGATTGATTTATGTTAGCATTCTATATCTTTTTTGTATGTGGTTGTCAGTAAACAGAATGTTTTTAATAAAACATCAGCTGGCCTTTTCCAGCTGCCCTTTTATTAGACTGTAAACCCCCTGAGAGTAGCTGAATTGCAATTCTCCCAAGAATATGACAAGGGTCAAAGCCTTTAAAATGCTACAAGACTTAAGAAAAATCTTTTCAAAGCTGCCTTAAGTGTGTCTAAATAGCTCCTTAATAAACATGGCAAACGTTTATTTGGAACAGTAAATAATCAAACCATTGCACAATGTAATAATAAATATTAGAAGGCAGTTAAGGAAGTTGTATTAATCGGATTCCTTAAGTAGTTAGCCATGTCTGACCCTGTAATTTTGCATGGAGTGAAGGTACCTCTTGCTGTGCAATTAACTGATTTATTAACAGGAGATTCAGTTGGCTGCTGGCTGACCCAATGGTCTCATAGGGGGGCTGCAGATATTTCCTGTGCTAATCCTAAACTAGCATGCTCAGACCAGGGTGGAAGGATGGCCGTACTTTGTCCTCTCTGGCAGCCAGCAGCTCCAAAGGGACCTGGAAGAAATGGTGGTTAAGTTGCTGTGGGCAGTTTGCCTGGACCCAAGCTAAAAGGTCTTTTGAATCTGAAAAAACTCTGTGGGCAGATGTTCTTTTGCAGATCCAGCTGTGCTGCTGCAATAGGCTACTAGCCCAAATCCTTGGTCACTTCTCTTGACTACAAGTGTGAGTGTAACAACTTTCTGATGTATTTCCAAGGAGGATCAGAGTAACTAAAATATGCTGAGTAGTTTGGTCTTTGCTAACTTTAGCTGCCTTGGGATAGGGAGCTCTAACAAGAGCAGCTGCAGATGGTAAGAGTAGCTGTCAGGCAACAACACAGCTGTATGCAAAGTGCCTCTGTCCACATCCTTGTTGCCTTTGCGGCTGCAATTAAAGATCTGACGATAGGGCCTTGTCTGTGTTCCCGAGTAATGCCAGCTCAGCATCAGGTGGCCATTGCCCACATCTGCAGTCAGCACCGACCTTGAAGATCTCATCAGAGCTAAGCTGCCTTTGCTGCTGTTTCTGCACTGTCACTGGGCAGAGCAAAAGCAAGCTCGGAATTGTCATCCCAGTGAGCTGAGGCTTGTGCTGCTCATAACAAGACCACGCTGTCCAGGTAGCTTGCTTTGTCCCCTTATCTGTTGCTGACCACACTCAAAATCTCTGTCGGTGGTTTCTGTTCAACAATTGCGGAATATAGGCAAGGCCTAGAGGAGGACCCTGTTTTTATGTGCTGAAAATACTGAGGATATGAATATTCATGCAGAGTAGTTTGTACTAGAAGGTTAAGAGAGTACTAGCAGGTCTAGAGGCAGCTGTAGGGTGATGTCAGACATAGATGATGTAATTGACATTTTCACATTTGTCAATAAGCAGAGATTAAACAGGCATAAAAATAAACGAGCCATTAAGCACTGTGATCTAGACCACAGTTCACAGGACACAATTAGTTTGTACACTGAGGGATTACCTGCATTCTTAAGTCTTATACTGTAGTTGTCTTATGAATTGGGTTTGATTTATGGTAATATTTACAGGAGCCAGTAAGTGAGAATTAAATTAAAATGTTTTTAGTATAATTTGCTCTGACCTTCGATTTCATGATAGTGGTTGAATTATGTAAACTGTGGATGAGGTTGGTTTTGACTTCTGAATCCTTTTGCCTTCAAGAAATGGCATCTAGCCTGCAATTCCCTTCAGCAGGGCTCAAGAGGGAGACATAATTTCACCCATACCTGTGGTATAAGTACAGGGTGAATGGTTTTATCATGCTTTGATGATCAGTACCAGGCTGTGACTAAGCTTATTGTGGGACTAAGCGTAATATTCAACTCCACTGCAGTCACCTTGTGTGTCTGACTCTGTGTCTATGTTATGTCCAAGGAGTTTGTATTGACATGTTTGGGTTGTGCCTTTCCTTCAGCTGAGCTCCTTCTAGTTCCGCTTTGATCCACATTTAAAAAAAAGATAAAAATTGTCTTTCACACAAAAAGTAATATAATGAAATAACTGAAGACTTGTTACTTGTCATCACCATGGCTTTAGGAAGGAAATTGATGCTCATTTAAGTTGCATAAGATAGCAGCTTTACTGAGGAGAGTGTGTCATACCCAAGACAGTGAGGGCTGGCTTATTCAGTGGCCTTTAGGCAGACAGATGCATGACAGGATTTTCTTCCAAGTAGTTAGGCATTTTGGATTTAAGTATGAATTTGATGCTTAAAGGTGATTTTAAATATTCTTGTAAGTGCCTAAGAGACCTTTGAAATACCAGTCTTTAACCACCACTTTGTAATTTGCTATCTGAAAGTCAGTCTTTCATTGAAATATGGCACATTCTTGTAAAAAAAAAAAAAAAAAAAAGTACAAAAGCTTCAAAGATGTGGATTGACTTGCATCTGGTTCTCACTGTAACGAATAAGTGTCTTTAAATTGGCTAATAGAGTTCATAGCTGATCTACAGCAACTGAAAAGAGCAAATCATGAAAGGAATAGTCTAGAATTGCTAGTGCTAACAACAGCAGAGTGATTAAAAGTGTTTAGAAAGGATTTCTTTCAGAAGTAATGGTCCTTAGAAAGAGTTGGCAATTTCCCCCCTCCCAATTCTTAATTTGGTATATCTGTGGGCAATTAGTAGGTGCCTTTCTTTATTCTCAGATGGAAGCTTGCTTTGGTGTCTGTTAAATCCCAATTTAGAGTATGAACATCAATGTGAAGATGATGGTATTGGCCACGGTCGACACAGCATTTCTTCGTACTTCTGGAATGTGATCTTAGTGTGTAATACACTGTAAATAAGATAATCTTAGAAAATAATTATTTTTTAATCTCCAAATAATAAAAGCACTGTGTGCCAGTATGCCTGCAGCATCAAAGAACCCATCTTCTTGGCCCAGTGCTCTTATCTTGCTTGTTTTCCGTTTCGTGGTAGCACTGGTGATTGGTAGGCCTGGGTTTTGCTAATGTGGCTGCAGTGCAGCCTCTCCTCTTGTCCAGTAACTGGTGGGCGATTACTGGATCCAGCAGCATCATGTGTGGGATGGAGGACAGTCACTGGGTTCTGCACATTGCTGCGGTGGAATAGGGAGCTATGGTCCTTGGATGTGTTAATCATGTGGCATTTTTAATCATTCTCTAAAAAGATTCATCTGGTACTACTTCTGCAGCCAGGACCTAAATGCATCATGCCATGGGAAAGTTAAACGTGAGACCAGTCAATATAATTCTAATGACCTGTTGAGGTACGTGTATTGTAAACATGAGCAGGTGGTGTGCACAGTGCTTTGAAGACGTGGATTTTTAAATACTGTACAATAGAATAGTTTTATTCCGCTCCTCATGACCAAGGCGTTCAAGAAAAGATGGTCTAGATAGTTTGTCTGATGTTGTTGGTGGCCTGTTATTCCTGTCTCATTTCTAACAATATTCAGGTAGGCAGCCAAGAAGTATTATTAGGTGCCCTGGTTATCTGGCAGTAATGCTGGTAGGAGTTGGAGGACAGTCCCAATTTAATATTTCCTAAAGAAGATAAAAACATAATACAAAAGTTTTTGAGGCATAGGGGTCTTGCATTTGCTAGGCCATGGAGATGGAGTTTTGAATGACTAGACAGTCACCTGCATCCTCCAGGCTACTGAAGGAGGTTGGGTAGTTGCTTAGATAGCTGCCAATTAAATTATTTTGTGGACTTGTAGGTGAGTCAGTCTGCAGTATGCTTTGCTGAAAATAACATACATTTAAAAAAATACTTTTCTGGTATTGAGAAAAAATTACTCGCTTCACAGTAACACGGTTTCCCTTGCTGAGCAGGCTAAGCAGCACGAAGAACCCTTGCAACCCATGTTAAGTTCAAAGCTATAGTTAAAGATTCAGTTGAATATGTGTAAATGTGCGTTAGCTAAAGATAAAGGTCTGAATTCAAAACTGTGTTGAAGTTATTCAGAAAAGGTTTTCAACAACAACAATAGCAAAAAATTGAGCCATCTGATACCTTTATCTGTAATCATGCAGTTACAGACATGTATCATAGTACCAGCTATAAAACAACGACCAAAAAAAACCCTGTTTTGCTATGTCTATACATTTATTACAGTAGCACTAGCTAATGTACCATGGTTTTCTGCATCAAAGCTGCTATAGCCTTCCTGTTTTCAGTGAATCTACAAGGCCACAAAATAATTTAATTGGCAACTATCTAAGCAAATGTGGGAAGACTCACCTGCAAGTAAACAGCAACACTCCTACAGCCAGTCAAGGGATCAGAGAAGGGATCTGTCAGATCAGGTACTTTTGATAAGTTCAGAGGAATTAATTGTGGTTTTTGTTCTTGTTTGATGCTTCTTGACTGGTATAGAGTTAACATAATCTCCAAGTCTTAAAGTAATGCATTGCTATAGAGAAAAAATATAAAATAGTATATATCTGTATTTGCATAATATGTATATTTGTGTAAAAACATATTACTAAAATATCTTGAGTATTTATTTTAATATACTACAGAGGCAAAACTGTTGAGAGACCTTGAAGGAGATATCTGGCCTTTTTTCTTAAAAACTGCAGGGACTATATGTCTTAATTTCTGTGGATACATTCTCACTGTCTTGCAGTTTCTCAAACGTAGAAGCATTGTTCAAGTGGAATTTGAAGGTTTTGTATATTTATCCAGAATTTCCAAACATCTGCAATCTGCTCTAAGGAGCAGTTTCAACTGCACTGCTGGCTATTTGGCAATCTCAAGTGTGCTTGCAGTGCATATTCAATCAGACTCTACAGCGCATGGCTGGAAACTCCACGTTTCCAGTAAACATTGGGTGGAGCTGTGTGTGCATGGTATGCTCTTAAGAGCCTGAAGCACTGGGCTCACTGAACCCATTGTACTTTGTGCATAAACACAAATTCTGGATAGGGCTGCTGCAACTCTGCCAAAAATCCCAGATTTGTCTTTGAACAGAGTTTTCCAAGGCCTTCAGTTTTTTCCAAAGACTTAGCTTCTACATCTGTGCCTTGGCCATGAAAGAATAGTCTGAAAATTTATTTAATTCTTTTCTCCCATACATATGAAGCATTCATCTGCCAAACTCGTGAAGTTTTTCAAATGCCAAGCATTTGTGAACAGTCTTTCCCAGATAAGAGAGAGTGTGTGTGTATGATATATATATACATGTAGACCTGCTTGAGTATAAAATGAAACTATCATAGTAACTGCCCCATTCTTAATTGTCTAACTTGTTTGTTTGCTTTTAACAGGCAGAAATACTCAGTGTGCTCAGCCACAAAAACATCATTCAGTTCTATGGAGCTGTCATCGAACCTCCGAATTATGGCATAGTTACCGGTAAGGATTTTTGTCTGACTCTTGCCTTGATTCTGTAAAACTCAAAATCCAGTGTTTTGCTAATTGTTCTGGCCCTCTTTGAACGTTAGAGTGCTCGGCACCACCTGCCTCAGTGTAAATGGGAATGCAGGAGGTGGTAACCACGCTGGGAGAGTGTCTGGTGGCAGCACAGAGGCAGCTGGAGTCTGGGGCGTTCTTAATGCACAAACTCAGCACTCCCTTTAAATAGAAGCTTTCACTGTGTTCTCTGACCCTGTTCTGTGAATTGCTTTTCCATTTTAACTGACATGTGACAGAAGTGGAGGTTTTCATGATACGAAGTTCTGGCAAGTTCACTGGAGAGGGAAAGCTGAGAGTCTGGTCAGAGCAAAGCTGCACTGTGAATTCTGCCTGTACCAAAAATAGGAGAATCTGCATTGGGAACTTCCTAGCCGTGGGAAGAGCTTGAAATAGTCAGGGTTTATTAGACATCATAAGACAACTCTCTTTGTTCAGTGAAAACTAGATTTCATTTGTTCTGGCATTCCTAGAATTATGCAGAGGTTGGTTTTTGTGGTTTTGTGGGTTTGGGGTTTTTTTGGGTTTTTTGGTTGGTTGGGTTTTTTTTCCTATCAGCACTTTAACCTTCCTTCCTGTATCTTGGGAGTTGGTCCAGATATAAAATTACATGACAGATAATGTAATTTCTCCCTTTTCTGTATGGGAGAAACTAGGTAAGACAGTAGTAGAACATAAATCCAAAGCAAAGAAATCTCCAATCTGCTGAAACAAATGTTTGGAGAGGTAAAAACCACAAAAGCATGGATTAGGAGGCATGTTTTGGCATGCCTGTAACACTTCAGAGAGTTTGATGTGAAGAGTAGTTTTTGCATGTGGCACAGTTTAATGCCAGTTTGAAACACTGCTGTTCAAGTTTTTATTGGTTCTCAGATGGTGGACAGAATCTGTGAAAATTCAGTTATTTCTACCTGTCTCTTAGACATTCGATTATCACAGTAGATGGCAGTGTATTCCGGTGGAGCGCATCTGAGATACAGCACTCTTCAGAGCATGGAGAGTTCTACTTACAGAAGTATCAGCCTGCTGGAGGTCATGGTGTTCCAGCCAGTGCTCCAGAGGTGCATGGGGGTGACCACAGCCTACACCACTCGGAGGATGCACTGATGATAAGATATAGACAGGAACTTGAATACCTTCTTGAAGCAATAAAAATAATAGAAAGCTAATACATCAAGTAATGTAATTTTACTATAATTTATAACATAAGTGTAGTAAGTGTAAACCAGGAAGCAGAGTGACAAAGGAAATGTGTAATCAACAACTCAGGGTGATGTCTGGATCAGAAAGTCCTCAGTTTGATCTCACAAAAGGTCAGTGTTTGAAGGAGGACATTTGACCTGCTTGCCAGTCACGGGACAGACAGCAGCTAAAGGAGTTCATTATGTCATTGGGAATGGGGACTCTAACCATATGTGAGAAAGAGGCTACTCTGCATAGTCCAACCACTTTGTAACTCAGCGAGTTCTGATTCCACTCTGGAAAGATAGAAGCTTTTTTAAACTGCATTGGTTCTCCCTGCAACTTCCAAGGAGACTAGAGTCTCTTGGTTTGGAAGGGAAGCAAGCCTCTATTTCCCCACACCATTTTCAAATGGGAGAATGGCTACTGAGAAAAGAAATTTTAATTGTGCTGGAAATACCTTTTAGAGAGATTTTTGCTCTGAGATCTTCTGGATGGACTTCAGGTTGCGGACTTAATCCTCTGTTTAGTCAGAGATCCATTTCTTGTGAGGGAAAAGCCCAAACAACAAGAAATCCTGAGAACCTAATGATTCTGCAGAGTGCTGGAGATGAGGGCATTCAGCCAAGCGTTGGCATGTACCGAGCATTAGCTGCACGTGGTGTCTTATGTGAGATTGTCAAGAGTTCTCTGAGAAAGGCTACATCTGCAGTCAAAACACGTTTCCCTGCTGGGATGCATGTCAGAGTTACAACTGATCATCCTGCTCAGCGAGCAGCTAACATGGATCACATCATTCTAGATGTCACTGTCTGTCTCAGTCAGCAGCGGTCTCAATGCCTAGCTTTCAGATGTTTTTTGACCACAGCTGCCTCCCCCCAAAAGGTTCTTGGAGCTTGTGCCCTCCATCTGCTCAGAAACATACAGTGTATCCCACAGCCCATCACAGGGTCAGTCCAATCAGGCATTCAGAGCTTTTCTTTCTAAAGGAAATACCTCTTTTCCATTACTGACAGAAAATTATCCTCACAATATGATTTCCAAATCCATAAGCTCCTAGTAAAAACCTGTGGCACAATACTTAGAAGAAATACTAAAGGATTGAGCTCTGTTGATTGAAGCTTGTTTGCCTCTGTTCACACAGAGTGGCAAAGGGCCCGGGGAGCTGAGTTGTCCCTGACCCTGGTGGATCAAATTATGCATTGTAAAGCATGCAAAGCGTGCAACTAACCTATTCCTGAAGAATCCATTTACATGACAGAGGATGACATCATGGGTAAAAACAGCTTATGTTTTAATTGAGGAAATGTGCAGGTCAGCAGCTTACTCCTCTTTTGGTGACATCAGAAGCAACACTTCTGTCTCCTGCAGAGGCTCCTTTCAGTGGGAGGTCCTGCAGTAATGATCCAAAACTAACTGAACTCGAGTGTTTACTTCCAAGGGACTTCCTGTTTTCTTCCTTTACTTATTAGGCATTTAGTCTATTATATATCATTCATTGATATTATTATTAACAGCAATTCAGATATATTTTATGTAGTTTTAGAGGGAATGATTTTGTGGCAGCTTTGAAATGGCTGAAATTAAGCATTTCAATTGTATACTAGCTGGTTTGCCACCTTAGGTATGCAGACTTTGGGAGTCTTGTAAGTAGGTTTGTAAGCAGGTGTTAAATTCTCCAGACTGCCTGAGGAGCACACTGAATAGCCTTGGGATAGAGGGATGAAAGGCTTGAAGCTGCTCCTTGCATCCCTCTGGTCTTTGTGCTACTTGGGCTACACCAGGCGGCATATGCTCACTCTGTCTTGGCGACCAGATAGAAAAAAAATGTATCAGCTGCTTCAACTCGTGAACCTCCTGTTGCGTTTTTGGTAAAACATGAATGAATAATAAATAAGCATAAAGCTTATTAATGGATACTAAGCAGAGAAGCTACAGCCTTTAGGCTGCTGAACATGACCTGCAGCACATGGAAATCTGGCCCACTTATCTCAGGGGTACACCTCTAGTTCCTTCCTTCCATTTTTTCATGAACAAATGGTGTGATCTGCTACTCTGTTCCTCCATGGGGAAATAGGAAAAAAAAATTCATTTCCCTTTCTACCTGCAAACCCTTTCTTCCTAACAGAACATTATATATTTAACATCTGGTTTTACTTCTAAAAAGAAAAATAATTATCCTTTGTTATGAGGCAACCTTTATATGCAGTACTGTTCACCACTGGGAAATATCCTCTGTCTTTGGAAACAGTAAGAAGGATCTGATACCACCAAACTCATCCGTTAACTGTTCTTCTGATCAGGTGTGGCAAACTCACTGTTTAAATATGTAAGAATTTCGAGTTATATAAAAGTGGTGCTGGGGAGGTTTCAGTTGTCCTCCAGTTTCATACCTAAATGTGTGTAGGTGTAACTAGCTCATATTCCAGCGTGAGCTCTGACAGTCAGACTGGATTCCATCTGCCACATTTGCAAACAGCAACAGGGCAAAAAAGTCCTTGCTTGTACGCATATAATCCTGCTCTGGGTTTCTGTAGGTGTAATTGAGAGAAGTTTAAAAAAAAAAAAAAAGGTCTGTTGATCCTGAACAAGGAATTTGAACTTCTTTGAGCTTTGTTGATGCCAGACCTTTCTAATGCTACCATTAGCAGTAGATTATGTCTGTGTTGGGGTAATCAGAACCACTCTCCTACTACACTACTAATAATACTAGCTGCTGAACCCAAATTCTTTGTCATTAAGCCAGAGGCTGAGTGCATTCTGGAACTGGCAGAGTTTCCATTAGATCTTTCAGTTTAGGTGAAACATTTTAAGACGTCATGTGAGTTTTATTGTTGTGTTTTAACAGAATATGCTTCTGCTGGCTCACTGTTTGATTACATTAATAGTAACAAAAGTGAAGAGATGGATATGGATCATATCATGACCTGGGCAACTGACATAGCTAAAGGTAAGCAAGACGAGCAGTGCATTACTGCCCTACACAGCTGGTGAAGTGTACAGCTGGAGATGCTTTCCCTATGAAGTCAGGAAAGCCTTCCTATACTTCCTTATTCAAATTGTAAAGGAAAAAAAAAAAAACAACCCCAAACACCTCCAAACCAAAAAAACCTCAAAACAAAAAAGCCCATACATAAACATAAAAAAAGGAAATGACATTCACTGTGCTTTTTAATATGTTCCTTGGTTGTAATGAATCCAAAATAATTTCTGGAGTAAAAATGGCTTCTATGAGCCAGTTTTACTTCTGGTTTGTCCCTGAGTCCCAAAAGGATAATTTTGCTAATGTAGAGTAATTATGAGGTAAAGTGCATAATTATCCTTACATTTGATTTGATTTGGGACATTTAAGGAAGCTAAGGGCTTATTCTCAGCAAACATACTGAAATTCTTCATGTAATAATGCAGAACAAGCTGTTTTGTCCTTTGTGTTCTCTGTAACCATACAACAATTAGAGTAAACTAATGAATGAATATCTTGGCTTCCCTGTGTAGACAACACCTTTGAGGAAATAAATAAATCTGATGTTAAAAAGCATTAATGTACCCATATAGATTCTCTGAGAGATGTATGAGCTTTGCTTAGTGTTTTTTACTCAAAGTAGAGTATGGGAAGATGTGCTTCTCCTGCAGCATATCAATATAGCATTTAGGTAACGTATGCCAACTTGTAATGAGGACAATTAATGAGAACCAGAAAACGTGACTGCTGATAGGTCATGGCCATGCTCATCCTGTCTAACTAGATTGTTCCCTTGTTTTGTGTAGGAATGCACTATTTACACATGGAAGCTCCGGTTAAAGTAATCCACAGGGATCTGAAGTCCAGGAATGGTAAAGTAGCAAAACACTGAAATGCTCTGTATTTACTGTTACATGCTAATGTAGCATCTAAATATGTACCTGAGCTTTGTGAACATGCAGAACTAACACACGCCTTGGCTGTCATCAGGCAGCACTAGGAGTTGTTGAGGCACAGAAGAGCCTGTTCCCTCCTCCCCGTCCTGAGGCTGGCTGAGCTCTGTTACAGTCCCTGGCATCATTTAGAGCACTGTGGAGGGCTCTTTCAAGTTGTGTCTTGCTGATGATGATTGTACCCATCTTATCAGCTGTCAGACATTGCCTCAGCACTCCTCACTTCCTTTTTCTATTAGGAAAGGTTGAGTACCATGAAAGCCTGGCAGACACCAGACACAATAGACTGGATAAGGCCTATTATTTCTTATCTGAAAATCTTGTCTTTACTGTCTTGGAGGTTTGACAAATATTCATGTAATATGCACTCAGTGTGGAGCTGCACTGGTTAGTCTATTTGGCAGTTGACGACAATTTATGAAATTTGCTGGACATCGCCTTTTAACTGAAACTTTAACTACTAGTAGTGGGATAGGAGGGACACAGAGTTTAATAATGTGCACGGGGAGATAATAGTCAAGAAGAGTCTGTATCTCACCTCAGTTATAAGTTTTCTCCCTTTATTAATGAATCTTTCAGAGAGCTTCTTGTTAAGCCTAACTACATTGGGGACAATGCAGTTTATCTGTATTTTAGCTATAGTTGTGTTGCTATCTTTGAACTCAGTAAGGCCTGAAAGGTTTTGCCTTTGTTCGCAGGCTTGCAGGTGTTCAGCAGATGTTCTCTAAAGCTTCTCAAAGAAACCAGGACAATTGTGCATATGTGCATGTTCAGTTGCTGACTCACCATAGGATCATTTTTCTTGATAAAAAGCAAAGTTTTCTGCTGTGAAAATGTGTTGTGTTTATTTTTAATAGCATTCTCGTAACCTATTGTTTCTTCATTTTCAGTTGTTATAGCTGCTGATGGTGTGTTAAAGGTATGAACACTTTAATTATTTGTAGAGAGACGCTGCTGCTGCTTGACTTGATGTTTTGATGCCTAATGAATGAGGTTGATAACTCTAATATCTGTTTATTTTGTATTTTGCCAGATCTGTGATTTTGGTGCCTCAAGGTTCCATTCCCATACAACCCACATGTCATTAGTGGGCACTTTCCCGTGGATGGCCCCAGAAGTTATCCAAAGCCTCCCAGTGTCTGAAACGTGTGACACATACTCGTACGGAGTGGTGAGTGCCTCTCATTTCCCTATGCATAGTAGCAGATCTCTAGTGTGACAGAATTTGTGTGATGCAAGGTCAATTCTAAATAAGGACAACAAAAAATATCACACTTTCTTTCAAGATTGACCCATAATTTACAATTACATGCTTGAAAATTACAGGAAAATCAGTGTCTTGCATGTTTAGTAAAATCCTTATCTGATTGGATTAGCAGTATGCCAGTATGGGAAGTGTATGTTTTACCACAAGTATTCAGCATGTGTCCGAAGGCTTGCAGGAGCTACTGAACAATCTGCGTCATGAATCTCTGTTCGTGTTTTTTAGTGGAACGGAAGAGAAAAAGGTTGTCTTGCCATAGATATATAACAGGATTAAATTATTAGGATTCCACTTTCCATAAAATGGAGTGTCACTGAGTTTATATTAAAAAGTAAGCCACTTCTCCATGCTTAAATGTTTTGTTTAAAAGACGCTGCTAGCATTAGCTGTGAGAATAGAGACTGTACCTCTTGTGGAGGTAGAGGCCCCATCTAAAAATACAAAAAAGGCCAGCGTGGCTTTGCCATTTTTCTGAAGGGGGAACAATCAGTTACAGTTCATCAGAACATCAGGTTTGCAGACATGGTAATGTGAATTATATCGCTCTGTCCACAGTGAAACTATAACTTGTTTTTGCTCTGCAATGCAAAGTAGGCTAGAAATAGCCTACTGGTCAGAACAATTGTGTGCCTAGCCCCGTAGCCTTTCTCTGACAGAGAACGATGGATACTTTGGGGGGAAAAGGAAACGAAGTAGGGTTGTAGTTTCCATGCACATCTGTGTATTAACCATTCTGGGGTTTGGATTCAATGGTGGGTGGCAGAATGAAGAATTCTTTCAGTACCTGTCAAGTATTGCCTCTTTCTTTTTGAGGGACTCGAGGAGATAGATGTGAGGAAGGCACTATGGTTTTAAGCTAGTACCTATGGCTATACATAGCTAAGCTGATGTCCCAATGGAAGACGACTTAAACTTTTGCCAAACAATTGTTTATAGTGAAAAAAATGGATGAGAGATGATGTGGTGACACTTACCAATGAAAGGTTGAAGACTTGCAGGGAGGGAGAAGAAGCCCATATTGGCAGATTCAGTGTCCTTCCTTGCGTAACTGAACTAGGTCACAAACACTAAGAGAACATAAGCTAATAGATGTAAATGTTAATGTAAACTGTTACTGGAAGCAATCACATATTATCCACTGAAGGGAAACATTCCAGTTTCAGAACAAAGTAAAGATGTTAGAAGAGAAATTCCAAACATGGTCTTACAGCTCAAACTGCTCACATGGTCGATTTGGTGTGAATTGACTTTAATGTTCTAGAAGTGGGTGAAGGTAAGAAATTGTTTACTATCTTACCGTGTCAAATATTAGCAGACCCTTCGGAACAGTATGTCGCACATAGTTTATTTTTCCTTGTCCAAAAAGTAAAGCTCCTTTGACAGTTCTGTGCTTGGAGGTAAAACTCAATGACCCTC
This sequence comes from Phalacrocorax aristotelis, assembly GCF_949628215.1. Lineage (NCBI taxonomy): Eukaryota > Metazoa > Chordata > Aves > Suliformes > Phalacrocoracidae > Phalacrocorax > Phalacrocorax aristotelis. Next base: position 24,265,690 of record NC_134280.1, read on the forward strand.
CATATAAACACAGTTCAGTGTTACTAGAATATTTTAATATGGTTATGGGTGTATAGTGCTACTTTAGTATGCCTAATAGTATTCGACCCACATTTTTTAATATATTGTTTTTGTGCTAATGTGTTCCACTGTGGGTAGAAGCTTATGAATTCATAAGCACTTAGGAATGAATTTGTCTTTTTATAACTCCAGTCTTGGAACAGCATCGTTTTCAGAGGAGATACAGGGGTAGAAATGAAGAATGGCAGTGGCCCAAGTTCACTGTTGATGAAATTATTGACATAATGGGGTTAGACCAGCAAGAAATTGTCCGAATATAACACTGAAAGTTGGAATCTCCCTATAATAAGTGTTAGACTATCAGAGAAATAGCTAGGAGACTGAAAACAAAAAATCTTAGGGTATTTTTGTCTCTTCAGATGATTATCATCTATAAAAACAAAATTTAAAGAATCCCTTTTCAAAGTGTAACACTTGCCAGCAGCTTTTGTGCAAATCTACTTTTCTTCAGTTAAAGTCCTGTTAACAAAGAACAGAATCCTTTCAAATGTAAACTAGTAAGATGCTAGGAATAGATATTCTGTTTGCAGTATTTGTTGCCTTCCCCATGGTTTTCTTTAATTTCTTTTCTGCTACTTTTTTTCCTGACTGGCTTTTCTTTCTACAAACCAGTCTGCGATTTTAAATATTCTGCTTAAGGTATGTGAGAGATTTTTTTTTTTTCCATGAAGTGTCAAAGTCTTTCTGCAACCTTATAGGTCTGAGTTGCTCCTCAGCTGAAATGAATTTTTCTCCTTGTAAACAGTTGCATAGATGTTTATAGCTAACGTTCAGATTAGTTTGTCCTGCTCTTCATGGGTGGTTGAACAGTTCCATATATTCTCTTTGAGATATATAGTAAATAATTTATGATATTGCCATGAAATGCTAAAGCTAAACGTTCCAGGAGATTCATTACAATGCAAAGACAGATCTTGCACTTTCCTTCAGCCATGGTGTTATTCTCTTTTCTAATCCATTTCCAAATCCATACTCTAAACAACAGACACCTCCTGTTACAAGTGATCAACCCAGAAATTGACCTGCATGTCATTGTGTGTGTTCCTCGAAAACAATTCCTTGCTTCTCTTCCAGATATGAAAATTTACATGGAATGACAATGTTCACTCTAAAAGCTGTTTTGAAATCATGAAGATACATGCTTAGAATATGTTATCCTGGCAAAATTGTTTGTAGTGCGCTGCAGTATGTGTTTCTGTATCAATACAAATGTGTTCAATCATAGAAAGCTTATGCAATGTAGCTGAACTATTTTAACACTTAAAAGAACAAAAAAGGAAAACCATTAATTGGCTACTGGTAGCATAGAGGCTGCCATTAAATGTAGCAGCTGTTATGCTCCTAGCAATAGTTCATACATTGCTTTAGCTAAGAGAACATAAGTTATTTATAGAGGGAATGTTGGCCAGCTCCAGGGGTTATCCCTTACTCTTTTTGAAAAGAATTATGAGATCTTTAACTTCCACTTGGATCAATGCAGAGAAGACTGACCTAATTTTCATGCCTAAGGGCAGTACCTCGAAGAGTGCAACACGTTTTGCTTGTGCTATACTTCTGCTATTGTGGCTCCTGACCCTAATCTGTGAACACTTTCCTACCAAGAGAAAACATTTCTCTTTTTTTAGTGAAGATATTCAGAGTGTTTGCTTTTTCTCAAATTACTCATTTGGATGTTCCCTATCCTGTACGGCACTTTGAATCTTTGATGGCTTTGCACGCGGGGGTTTTGTTTTGTTTTCTTTTGTTTTCTTTTGGTTGTTGTCACATAGTTGAGAGGATAAGAATTGAAATGCACAGCTGAGCTGACAGAAGTAAGTGTGTAAGCTTTTTCTGAAGACCATAGAGTTATTATTCTCAGCTTCATGGATAGGATGAACGATCATACATTTGTCTCTCCTTTCTGTTTCTCTGTATGCAAAGAAGAGTCCAACATCTTCAGGGCCACGGCTTACAAACCACCACATTAAATGATCTTGCTTTGTTTTTCTATCATTGTGTCTAGCTTGGCTGTTTCTCTGTGAGCACCTGCTGTCCGTCATCACAGAGACATGATGTGATCAGGAGAGCAGGTGATCCTCACCATCAGAGATGGGAGGGGAAGTGAACCATGTCAGTCTCAATTAAATTAGACCAGAAATGGAAGATAAATTGATTTCCGTATGAGGTTAGCTGAGGAGCTAGTTCTGAAAATGAACAGAGTGTACCTTGCAATAAAGAGGCTGGGAGAAGTCAGGTTGCAGTGCTTTTTCTGCTGCTGAATGACCCTGGGGACAGGAGGAGACAAATGGGAATGCAAAAGATACCCATTTGCTTTTTAAAAGACTGATAATGCAATCATTCACCTTAGCTGATGATTCAGGGTAGCTAATCCATGAGATGAGATTGAAGCTCCTGTAAAACATAGCTCCTGTAAACATAGAGACATGTCACCATTGGAAGGAAAGGCTTTATCTGCATCATTGGCTTGAATATGAAATTTGCGATGTTGTTAGAACATTTTCTAAACCTCTGTAAATAAATATAAGGATTTCTGACATCCCACTTTTGTATCTTTTATTTTCTTCTACTACTAGTAAAAAATAAGGCATTAAGAAAAATTCTTCATATTGTGTCAGATTGCTCTTTTTCTCTCAAACTGTGTGCAGTCTTGAAGTGTTTTAAGCTAGCACTGTTGGTTTATGATGGCAGTATTCTGTATAGGCAGTGGAAATAAACACTAGAGGTGTCATGATAAACGAATTCAGTGCAAAATGTTCTGCACAAACTGTATGCATGAATGAAACGAGACAACCGTTATAATTTACAGTCTTCTAAAAGAAAGGTAGCAGAGCAGTAGAGTTTTCCAACTCAAGGCTGTTGGAGACATTTAACGTGTATTTCATTGTGTTCTTTATTTGGAAGATGTATTTAGGTACTGCTGTATCTGATGTGGAAACTTGTGTTTTTTCTCTGTGGTTTCATGGTATAGATAAGGTGGTTCTGCAAGGCTGCTCAACTGCGTGTTTGATTGGTCCAGTGGCTTTTGTTTTAAACTGGCTATTTTGTATGCTGCTTTTTTTGTCTGAAGTACATGGGACTGCTAAATTATTTCCTTCTCTCACAGTTAAATTTCCTTGTCTACCAGTCGAGGGGTGATAATTGGAATTAAAATTGAGGTGCCTTTTTTTTTTTTTTCTCTTCTAAAAGGAATGAATTGAGACAGAAAGGAGAATTGAACTCCTCTGTGATAGCCTTCCCCATATTTCTCATTCTCAGGAAAACTGTCCTTTTACTTATTTTCCAAGATACCCTTACCTTTACTGATCAGTCTTCTGACTCAAGCAGAATTATTCAAATAGGTCTGTTGATGGAGTACCCTGTTCACTTGATTAAAGGCCCAACTCTGCTTCAATGCATTTTTTTTTTTTCTGGTTGAGCTGCATCTGCCAATATTCTCTCATTTTCTTTCTAATTACCTCCATAGCTGGCCAGAATCCATTCAAAAGGATGTAGCTGGAATAAGCCTGGGTACTAATCCAGATAGCGAGGATATAGACACTTGCATAAGGATCTTAATGCATTTGGTCAGATCCAACATAAATGATGTCTTTTTTTGTTGTTGTGCTTGGTATGAGCAGAAGAAAAAGTTTGTATGTAGATATTTGTAACAAGATACATATATGAATGTTCTGATTTAAAAAAAAAAAAAAGACACATACACAAAGTGCCTGTTAATTTGGTTGAACTCCAATATGCAGTCCCAATGGCAGAAAACCAAGGTGGATTTATTGACTTGAAGCCATTTTGGTGATGCCAAACTCTTTTCTACAGAGTAGCTTAGATTCTCAGGTACTGTATTACCAAAATGCTAAAAGCATAAGAAATTAGGAGGTCTTTTTATATGTAAGGACAGCGTGTCTGTAAGATATCGAGGAGGACAGAGTAATTTTCTATATGCTATGTGTTGTTCGGTTTAATAAAATCACATACTTGGAGATAAAAAAAGACAGTTTTGCTTGCAAAATTTTATTTAGTATTTTCATAGTCATGCCATAGGATCAAAATACCTTTTGGATCATATTCTGACTACTGTGAAGCACTAGTTGCAAATCATGTAGCAATATTTTTAAATGCAAAATGACTACAAAGCAAAGATGCATCTAGTTGGGGTTGAGAAGGTGAGGAGGAGTTCATTGTCTTCCCAAGTTTCAACTGCCAAATGTGAACTTTATAGTGTACAAAGAAAGTAAAAAGCATTTTCCATGGCTCTCACAAAATTGCAGGCATTAGACCCCACACAACCCAGTTTTTCATCTCAGCTTTTCTGTAGAGTAAAAAACAGAAACATTCAAATTAATTTAGCGAGAGGATCTTGCACACAAACACTGGTCGAAGTTCCTGCAAATGGAAACTGGTTGCCTGATAATTGGATACAGAATAGTGCTGTATCAAGGTTTAATAATGTATTTAAAATACAAAGTACAGAAATAAAAATTCTTTTCTTTTTTTCTGTTCCAGGTTCTCTGGGAGATGCTAACAAGGGAGGTCCCCTTTAAAGGCTTGGAAGGATTACAAGTAGCTTGGCTTGTAGTGGAAAAAAACGAGGTAAGACTACGTTTCTACATTCAGGTACATAGATCAGAAAACAGTATTGGGGTTTTGCAAAAGACTTTTTCATCTTCTTCAAATTGAAAGTAAGTTCACGCGTATGGAAAGATTAGCAGTAGGAGCTAACACAAAGGGTCAAAGTGATGTTATTCCTCATGAATGGACCCTTTACATCTAATTGTTGCAGCTTCACGTCGTGATGCTGTAGATCAAAAATTGTACAAGTACTGTACTAGTTTCTCAGTCTCAATTGTAAAACCTAGGGGTTTGTTCTTAGTGATGAAAGAAGCCATTGCGTCCAAGGTAGGGGAACAGTTTAACTCCATCTCCTGCGTTTAGGACATCTTTTTACTGGCCGGGAGTTGATATATCTGTAAGAGACCTTCAGCTACTTCAACTTAACTCTCCCAGCAGGAGTCACTATAGTACAAGAAACTGCCGCTTAGATGAAAATTTCAAAAATAAAAGAAGAAAAAATAGTTTTAAAAAAAGAGAGAAATTACAGTTTTGCCACCTACGTTCAACACTACATTGAAGATGAGCTCCTCACTGGTATCGGCAAGGCTGTGGCATAGCTGCAAGCCTCCTCATGCAGAGTCTTTCCATTTCAAAAGCACTTCAGTGGTGTAAACACCGTTTGTACAGTGTCCCCAGCCTCGCTTTTCTTCTCACAAATTGAGGCTTTCAGTTAGTTGGACATGTGAGCGTATATCTGAACACATAGTCCCTTGATATCAAAGACAGTAACTACATTTAAAAAACATTTAAAGTTGTGACTGTACCACACACAGACAAGCATGGAAATCCTCCACAAAGATGAAACCTCCTCTATCTAGACACAGCGGAAGCTTGGGAAACATTACAATGGCGAGGCAGTGGCTGTACAATACAGATTCCTATTATTCTACATAAACTGTTTCTCAAAATGCTTCAGAGTTAAACAGAGGAGTTAGGTTTCCTCCTCTTAGTTTAATATTTTTTGTTGATGTTTTTCTGCCCCCATTTTTTCTTCTGTTTGAGGACTGGATTAATTCCAGTGGGTGATACTGTGATACACTGATTAGTTGGAAATGCTACACTAAGAGTGTGAAGATTATGAATTTGGTCTTCTACAGCATTTATCAGAGCAGGAGGCACAAAGAAACACCTTCTCCTAGTTTAGGAAAAGCCTTGTACATAATTTTGAAGGAGGAACCATAAAGCCTTCCACCAACAGTATTTGTTTCAGGTGCCTACCACGTGCAGTTTCGTGTAAGGGGTACAGAATGGCATTGGGAGTGTTGTAAAGAGATGTAGTCATATGCTGAAAGGTGTCAGAGGGTACAACACACTTACAGATTCTCTACAGTTTTCCAGAGAAAGCACCTGTGTAAAATACAATATGAACAAAATGTGGACATGATGATTATTTTACTCATGGCTGAAGAAACCTCAGGGATGATGTTTTCAGAGCCAGCTGTTTGTCTGTTGCTACCATCTTCTTTGGAAGGGTGCCACAGAGCTTACACTTGCTTACATAGTTTTTATTTTTTTCTGGCCATGACCTGGGGAACATGCCCAGCCATAAGCCTTGTAAAAGTCAGCATGTGCTACTTTTCTTCATAGTTTCTACGTCCCAAAGCTAGTGTGCGGGTCAGGTTCTGCTCTCAGGTCAATCTGTTGACACCAGTGGGGTTGCATGGTTCCAGTTCACAACAGAATTGAATCACTGTTGAGCCAGTCCTTCATTTTTTTGCACTGCAAGTATCTTGTTAAAATCAGTGTAGGACTGAGGACAAAGCATAATTGCATAGGGTGAAAAATCCCCCTTTGCAAAGCCTGAGCCCAACAAATGGATTTTCATGACTCTGTATGGGTTTTTCAACTCTTTGTATAATTTCTATATAATTATGGTTTTGGGATGTTTTTTTTAATCCAGAAAAGAAAAGCTTGAGTGTTCAGATTATGCTAAGCATGATCTCAGAATAAAGATGTTTTTTAGTGGTAATTTATTACAATACAACACTTTTGGAACCTGCTACCTCTCTATTACATGACAGATAACATTCTGCACAAGCGAGACACACATAAATGGTGATTGCAACTGATTTTCCACCTCCTGGAACAGTGAGGGTTACAGAAAAATACTGTAGCAAGACTAGTCAGAGTATTTTTAGGCTAATGACTCAAACAGATATTGAGCACCAGTACAATTTGTTTACGCATTGTACAAATTTATGTGTATTTCTTGCACAGAAAGCTTTGCACCTTAAGGTATTACATTATTTTAATAATCATAATCCTGCAGTGCCCTGGCTCTGTATCTCATGTTTCCAGTTTTCATGGTGTTCGAATGCTTGTGGGGCAGAATTTGTTAACTCTTACTTTGGTTGCTGTGGCCTGTAAGGCTTCGCAGGTCACATTGCAGTAATATAATGACACAATTTGATACCACTTGCTCTGCTTTACTTCTGAAACGGCCATAGTAGGACAGGTCAAAGGGTCTTCCTGGCAGGTTGGTCTGAACAGGACTGTAACACCTGTTCTCACCTGGAACCCTTTTTCCAGCTTGAGCCCTCTTATATTTGGACTAATTTTCACTGAAGAACTGTTTTCTGTTTACATATTTTTTTAAATGTAGTATGAAACATCTGAAGTCAGTTAACTGCCTTAGTGAGAGCAGAGGGATCTCCTTATATTTGTAATGTTGGTGGGATGCACGTTTAATCAACTGGAGAGGCTTCAGTATCTGTCTGTTTGTATACGAGAAAGGATTTGCTTTTAGGCTTTCCAATCTGGGCAGAGTCTTTAAAAGTCCTCTAAGACTAGCTGAGAGAATCTTTTCATGGTTTAAAACACTCAGCAAAGGAAACCAAACAAGCTTCAAACTAATTCTCTGCAGTCAGTGGTCCTGGCTATAACCAGCAACTCCTTGTCTTCAGTTGTCAGGAAATATTTATGAGTTCACTGTGCTCTGTGAGTGCCTTCTGAGGTCTGCATGTCCTCATTAATTCTTCTGACCACAGGCTCATCACTCGTCTCTTGTGTCATGTAGAGCTTCACTTAACTCTTTTTAACTCACTTAATGTAATCTATATTTCAGCCATTTGTTATATCAAAAGTGATTATAGTATTGTACAGCTGGATCGTCTGTGTGGGAGAAAGGAATTAAGGCAGGCTGTGCGTTACACCTATCTTGACAAGCATCTTAGAATACCATGCAGTAACCTCCACAAACTATTATGTTTTAGTATTAAAAGCTGTTTGCCTCATGTTTTACTTCCTTGTCTCCGAGATTTCTTAAGGAACTCCATTTGTGCATTTGTTCCATTTCTTCCTTATAGGTCTATTAATTAATTGTACATCTTGCTAGTGTTAGTAATTTGATTTATTATTTTTAATATGTCAATCCTCAGTTTTTATATTGCGTTTAAAAGAAAGAAGATTGTGTTTTACTTCTTTTAATTGCATTGCTCTTACAGGAAATCTATTAGTAGCAGCTTAAAAGGAAATGCTTCCAATAACTGGCACATTCTCTTTCCATTAGAGATTAACCATTCCAAGCAGTTGTCCCAGGAGTTTCGCAGAACTGATGCACCAGTGTTGGGATGCGGATTCAAAGGTAATTTAATTTGTGTTTAATTTCTGCATCACAATCCCCTGCCTTGTTTTGCTAAATGTGTTAGCATTTCTTTGGGGGACAAGTCTGAGCTAACACCGTTGATGCATGCTAATAGACACGTTTCTTCACAAAGGTAGCTGGGCTGTCTTTTTTTTTAATGGGTTTCTATATTTATACCTAAATGCCTCTCTTTCCTTTTTAATCAAGAGTTGTTATGCTACTAGCTTACCTGACTACTAAAGACAATGACAGTAAACAGGGTGGGATGGTAAGAATGTAGCCATTTTGGAACAAGTGAAAAATGGTTCTCTTCTATTTTCTTTCAGTAGTCAAAATCTAATCTTTCTTGGATGTATGTGAGCATCATGTATGAAATATCTATTTCAAGGTCCAATTTTGATGCTTTCTGTGTGTTGAAAACATGTAAAGAATAAGGTAATCCATAAAATGTGGGTAGGAACAGCAGCAACACATTCTAAATTAACATTAAACCTTTCCTAAACTTTTCCCTTAGGACTTTGAATGATGAGCTTTATAATGATTATACTGTAATAATATAATAATAGAAATATGGTAGTATACTGTTGAACCATGAAAACAGAATAAAAATACAGGTTAAAGAGCCAAACCGTTACCACTATTAATCTTCCCCTACAAGAATAAAGTAAAAGAGAAATTAAAGAGAGCATTTAGTCAGTAAAAGCTTTTGAAGATTTATGGGACTTACCTTTTTCAAATAGACGCTGCTACCATCCTGTTGTACATAAAACTGGCTGGAAAGAGCCTGTGGGCATACTAGCTTTATTGCCACGGATTAGCATACATTTCCTTTGCCTATGAAGGTATTTGAGAGAGGGAAGGATGTTTAAGGAAAAGAAATTAAATGCTCTTTTTCTGAAGTCCAAGCACGAGGAAGAACTTTGTTCCTTTAAAGTCAGGAGAAAGTTAGCTACTACTTCATAGGGACCAAGATTAATCCCAAAACAAATTATAGCGCTTAGGTGCTCTAAAGCTAGAACTTGTTATCAGAGGGTAGCCATAGAAGAACAACATGAGAAAGATTTCCCTTCTTGCTCTCTCTCTCACGCTCTCTCTCTCTCTCTAAGCAAGGAGTTGCTTTCCTACAGAATGGATCTGGAAGGCTGAGATCCATCACCAACACGTGGTTTCCACGTGAACACACATTTAAATGCCATTCCCTTAATACCTCCCTCCTTATCCTCTCTGCAGAAGGGAGGGGAGAAAAATGTTTTGAGTCTACAAGTAGACCGTTCAAGTTCTAGGCCAGGAATTACAGAAGAGCACTTTCTAGTGGTAACTACATATATTTAATAACTACTTCCAAGGATCAGCATCACTACCAAATGCCACAGAATAAGAATTGTTGAAGCTTCTTTTCTGTAATTGCAGCACATACTAGATCAGCTTGCTCTCTGCCTTGCTCTAGCCACATATATGTGTCCAGAAGGCTGTTGCTGTTTTTCAAGGAGAGGGAGGGATCTGCATGTTGTAAAAGAGGGATGCCCAATCATCAGGCTGAGTTCTGTCTGCAAAAGCAATTCACCTGGGTTTAGGCTGGCTCCTGCGAGCGTTGTTCCTACAGTCGTGTCTGATGTGCGCAAAGAGTGAATCTCATGTTAGATGGTTTTTTCTGACAGTCTGCTCTTTGCAACTTTTTTCATGTAGCTTCTCTTCTGTTTGGCAATTATAAATGCTTTGTTCACATGACTGAAATGGAGTAATCCCTGGTCACAGTTTGGGCATGTGACTGATTTAATCAGTCACGTGTTGGGAAAGGTTCACTACTTACAGCTCTCAGAATGCCTTGATAAAAGGCTGTGTGGCCTGCATGAGCCAAAAGATGGAGCACACTCCTCTAAAATACTGCTCTCTGTAACGTTCCCTTTTCGCTAGGATTAGCTTTAGAAAATCAGAGGGTTGATGCATGAACAAGTTACTGAAGGTCAAGCAGGGGTGACCCTGAGGATGTCAGCTGCTCAAAAGCAATTGCTAACATGCATACTTTCAGCCTGCAGAAAGCATAAGGTATCTTTAGGTGGTTTACCCCTGAGAAAAGAGGGATGCGCGTTTGCTGTGGGGCTAAGGAATACACTTGGAGAGCTGCTGCATAGCAGCTGGAGCATCAGACACTGCTCAGACCATAACTTCCTCATGGCCATGGACAGAGTTATTAACTTTGCTTTGAATTCTTAACAATTTCTTCATACGTCGAGAAAAATGTCTGTAGTGGATTGCTCCATGTGATATTTGTACCGGTATTCTTTACACAGTTTAAACTGTGCTAGTTGAAACAAATAGTCCCTAGTGGGCTCGAAGTGTTTTACTAAAATGTTAATTGCTAACTATTTTAAGTCAGTAATTATTAAAGAACGATCTCTGTGGTAACTAAATATCTTAAATAACTACTTCGACGTGTTAAAATCCCTACCAAACAAGCTGCTTTTGCTTGGGTACTAGATAATTGTACAAACAAGGTTGCTTATCACTGATGCCTTTTGTTACTGGGGATACTTGCTTTTAGAACAGAAGTGATTGAAGGAACAGATGAAATGCGAAAAAAACCAGTTTATCCCCATTTTAACCTTAAAGAGGTTTATAAATTACTGAATATTTTAATGGAAATCAGAAACCTGGGAGCAGAGAAGCAGCAAGAAAAGAAACCCATGTGGATTAAATATCCTGGTTTTATGCAGGCCTGTTTAGTAAGAAATACTGAGTGGAAGGAAACAGTGAAAACATGAGCCAGAATTATTTCTAGAGGAGCATATATTTTAAAGATTTTTTTGTATGAGACATCACAGATATAAAGGGAAACAATTTTCAAAGGCAACTCATGCCTTGATATTTTAAGAATCTCGTATAAGTACTGACTTGAGATGCCTGACTTTCTAGAAAGTGATAAGTAGTCATCCACTGAAAATAAGATATTAAAATAAAACAAACAAAAAAAAAAAGGCAGCTCAGCTTGGGCTCCCAATTTCAACAGTCACTTCTTTCCAGCTTTAACCAAGTTATCAGTCTGCACTTTGAGTGCATTTATTAAATCTGAAATTATCCTTGCCTAGGGGAAAGAAACTAACGAAACCCACATGACAATGTAGGCTTGTGCCTTCCTGTCAGCTTTGCCTCTGGGGAAAGCCGGTACCTGTAAATCTGGCAGGGTAGCTGGTGACTGTTCACAGAAATTGCACAGCCAGAGATGTACAGGCTTTGTCAGTACTGTGTGACTGTCCATTTGTTCCAGCTCTAGTTGCGCAACTCAACAGCTCCTTTGCGTTTAGCATAGGACCCAAAGCGTGTGCGTCGCTGCTCCTCCCAGTCAGTCAGTGTTGTCACCTGCCCTTAGTAAAAGCCCTGTTTGCTGTTGTTCTCTTCACTCCAGTTACCCCGGGCTGACTGTGCTCACTTAGTGTCAGCCCTGCCAGGTACTTCCCAGTATACCGCTAAGAAAGGAAGAGGAAGCAAAACTCATGGAAGTGTCTTGTAAAAGAATCCTAAATAAACCATGAAATATTGTAATTAATGCAGCATGGGGATGCTTGCCCTTCATCTCTTCCTGAAAATGGAATTGGTTTAGTATAGTTAGGAGGCTCTTGAATCCTCTCAACAGTTCACACCCACTGGGGTGGTTACAAGAGATGCAGCTGTAGTAACAAGGGTGTCAGGGCTGTTGGAAGGTTCTCCTGCCCCAAAACTGCACCAGAGTTGTCTGTCCTGGTTGGTGCCAGGGATGAGTTTCGTGCTCTGTACGCCTGGCGCAGCACGCTCCCTGACTGGGGAGGTTTGTGCTCTTCCAGGACATGTTCAGAGGGTCTGCTCAACTGTGGCAGGTCCAGCAGCATCGTGCGTGTAGGGGGAGGACTGCTGCCTCCCCCAGCGCCCCTGTAAATGCAGGGTGACCCTGGTGGGTTTCCACACTGGGACTAGATCAACAAGTGTGAGCAATGTGCTGCTGAACAGGCACCTGCTGCCATGCTGCTTGGTGAGCCCGCGTTGCCGCTCGGGGACACTGGGCTGGGGGCCAAATTGCATAAGCACGTGGTGGCTGGGGCAAGTGCTGTCTGTTGCAAAGAAAATCCGCATAGCTCATCCAACTGCCCGTTGCCTGAAATCAAGGAGATGGACCAAAAAATGACAGACAAAGCCTCCAGTTACAGCCAAATAGTGCAGCATTACAGTATAAGAGAGCTTGTCTTTTTTTTTTGTTATGCATTTGACACTTTTTCATGCTGTTTGACATTTAAAATAAAGAAATTGTCTTTCTTTTATAATGTGGAAATCACTTGGATCTTCCTGGGAGAGACACCTCAGCATTGTTCCTAATTGTTTTTGTGCTCCCAAATTAAAATGCACGTTTTAATTGCGGCATCTGTAATTTTAGCAGAAATGGTATAATTACAGGCGTGATAGAGAGAGAATGTGCATCATCCCCTTATTATGTCTCTACATTTTGTTTCAACCTTTTGTCTCAACCTTGTCTGGGGTCTGTCAAACAGACTAACAGAGTCAGCACTCTTTCAAGAAACACATTTAACTGTGGCTTTTTCAGTTTTCAGTTATTATCCTACTTCATAGCTTCCTTTTGGGACTAAGCAGAAAGTAGAAAATACAGAGAAGTTTTAACGGCTCTCCGTGACTAGTGAGCACGGTGGGTGCTGGATGGAGAGCCCTGGAACAAAAAGTTCAATAAATAAGCCCAGGACAGAAGTGCACAGACACTGCTGACATGAGCTTGGCTGCCAGGCGAGGCATCTTCGCCTAGCCTCAGCCTTCACTTCCTCCCTGCTTGCTCCTTAGGTAGCCAAGGGAAAGATTTTCCTGGAAAGTCTATCCCATTTTTGATGGGCAGCTAAATAGCTTGTTCACATGTTAAAGAGTTTGGATTACTACCTGTAAAAGGCCATCTGTCTAATGGGTCCAGCCTTCTGGTTTTGTCAGTATTTTTCTTCTTAGCTTGAGGAAAACTTTAGAATTAAAAGAATCTTGATGGTTATTGATGCTCCTAATATTGTTTAATGCTCTTACTGAGTACCAAAATGTTTTATTCGTAGATCTGGGAGACTAAACTAAGGCTTGAGTCCTACTAGCTTATGTGACTCTTCCCAAACTGACCTTTTCTTGAATGGGAAGAACAAAAAAAAAAATTTACGAATTTACTGTCCTCTTGTAGCATGCTGTGTTCAGAAGCAGCATCCCAATTTATGTTGCTTGCAGTCCTTCAATTGAAAAATTCCTGCAAATAATTTTACACAGTAGTAGTTGTATATGAATGCAAATAGTGTGGTTTGGTTTGGTTTAGATGGTGTGGGTTTTTGTTGTTTCTTTTTTTTCTTCCCCCCTCAGAAAAGGCCATCTTTCAAGCAGATCATTTCAATCCTGGAATCTATGTCAAATGACAGCAACCTTCCAGACCAGTGTAACTCATTCCTGCATAACAAGGCAGAGTGGAGGTAAGTTTCCTTCCTCCCAAGATGAAATGATGTGGTTTTCCTTTGAAATGGTGAGTCCATATTCTTCAGAAAGACATCAGACTCCGATGACATATTGGTAGAAAATATCTGTGCTTGAGGTATTTTTAGAACGTAACTTACCTTGTTTTTCAGGAATGCCCAGAATGTTGTGAAACTTGTATTTGGAGCCAATACACTTAGCTGTACCCTATATTTATTATTACACTGGTTTAGGTATCATGATATTTATGGTTTTGTGATTCACATCTTAAAACCAGTTATGCGTTTTCAGTCAATAGTGTGAGGGCAAAACAGCTTAGGTATAGGTATGTTTGATGCAATTTTCATAGAAAGTGTATAGGTGTATATTTAGAAAAGAAAGAAAAGGATAAAGGGCATAAAATATTTTCAAATCATGTCTCCATTTGTCTTCACTTATACGTGTTCTGCCATTTTTTGTGCAGTCTCTCCTTTGTATTGCTTTTGTGTCCGTGCATTCATTCAGCATATGTCCAGGCCAGCCCTGTTTCTGCGTAGCGCACCAGCATTGCCTGCGCATATGATTTTTACCTATTGCCAATGGTAATTTTTATTCATAAGTGACTATAAATGGAGATGAGATTTGAGAAAATTTTATTACATGACACAGTTTTACAGTAAAACTTTCGGCCTATTTTCTGTATATGCCAACACTTTACAAAAAACCTGCCCCTGAAGCTTATTTGTCAGTTAGAAAGCTCGCTGCTTCACAGTACATCCTTCCGTGTGGAAAAGAAAATTGAAAACAGATCTGCACAGGCAGAAGATTTTTACCAGGCAATCGTGCCTCAGTCTATGTTAAGAGGCATTGGCCCCGCTCCAGGTAAGCGGGGAGCAGAAATACTAAAAGATTCCCTGCCTGCCAAAGAAACCTGGAGCAGGGGTGGGGAAGAGCACATGGAAAGGTGGCTTGTGTCAAAGGCACCCGCATTTCCTCCGCGGGCTTCCACGGAAAATCAGGACCTGTAGGGTTTTTTTTTTTTAATCGGGAGAGTGGAAAAAGTGAGCTGGCGATGGGCGCTCCCCCGGTCACATGGTGGGAATATAAATAGCCCGGGCCGGGGCCGGGGCCGGGGCCGGGGCCGCTGCTGCTCCCGCTCCCGCCCTGACTCAGCAGCGCGGCGGCGGCAGCGCGCGGCCTCGGGGAGCGGCGGCGGCCACGCGCCACCTGCTGGCGGCAGCGCCCACCTGCGCCTCGCGCCGGCGGCGGGGGCCGGCGTGGCGGGAGGCGCCGCTTGCCGCCGCCGCAGCCGCCCCTCGCACCTTGCTCAGCGCTCCCCCCTGCCAGTACCCGGCTCTCAAATCGCGGGCAAATATTTTATCCCGGGCGCCCTCTCGCCCCCGAGATCTGTGTGCTAAGGCTCGGGACAAACGTCAAGCTTTCAAGGAATAAAAACGTTATTTCTTGGCCACCGTTATTTTTGCAGACTCTGGACGTTGTTCTGTGGTTTTGGTAGCAGACAGAACAAGGAGGGTTGGAAGAAAACTGCCCCTCAGAAAGGGGATTCTTATACACCTCTGTATAGAAAAATATTTAATTAAAAGATGAGCAAGCACTCAAATCCCTTTAGGAAAAAACAAATGACTCCTTAAATCTTGCCATTATAGTAGACTAACAGCTGTGCTAGTTGATGTTTGGTGGCATTAAACTTCTTTTACTAAATTGCTTCATTTCTTGGAGTGTGTCTCTGGCAGCCGAGTATTTCTTGCAAATTTTATTTTGATGGACCTAAATTGCTCAGATGAGGAATGGCTAACAAGGTGTTAATGAAAAGCCATGTAGAAACAAAAAGTTCTTTGGCACTGTCAGGTCATGGAAAAGCTTCTTACCATGGAGACTTTTGTTAAAGGTAAATTTGGCTTTTTTTATTTCTTTTTTTTAAGAATAAATAACTTGGAGACAAGGAAATGTGGGAGAGAAAATAAAAATTCATGATGGGGCATGATTTGCCTGAAAGCAAAGGTGATTTCTGAATTAAGCCAAAATGAAAACGCGAAGTGCAGAAAGAGCACAAGTCATGAGGGGACTTGCTCAGACGCTGGGTAAGAGGGGTGGTCTCTTACCTGAATTCCAGTAACAGCTGCCTTCCCTGATGCAAAAGCTATGTCTGTATGGAGACACTCACAAAGGCTAAGCCAAATTAACAAAGTATGTAAAAAATACGCAAGTTAAAAGTAGATGAAAGGCTTATATGCATAAAGTGACCCCAAGGGATAAACTAAAACAGAATAAGACCATTTCTGAGAACAGCTGCACAGAAGTTCAAGATGTTTTAACTTCTTCATTTAAAAAATCTTTGCTTTTACTCATTGGTTTATTTTTTTTACATTTTTTTTTTTATCCCATAGTGATTTGCAAAGAGATAGTTGAACTAGCAATAGGGAAAGAATGAGATGCGTTACCAAGAAATAGGGAATTTTAATGAAGCCTGGCTATCAGAGCCCTGGAGAAGGGTAGGCTTGGGAAAAGTGAAGGTTACCCTTGTTCCTTTGAGGGACCTCCAAATTAGTCATCCAGATACTGCACTTTCACAGGGATACTGCACTTATCAAAGCAAATCAAAGCTCAGACAAGCTGGATTAAATTTTTTCCCACTCAAAAAAAAAAAAAAAAAAAAAAGGCGAGGTGAGGTTCTTTTTGCATAGAGATGTGCAAAAAATGCATCTGTAACAGCGAGTAACCAGGGTCTTCAATGTCGCTGGCTGGCTGGTGTGCAAACAGAGAGTGGGCTGAGTGTATACATGATAGACAGAGGTGATAAGATAAATGATATTTTGACCTATCTTTAATGTGATCTTATTTGCAGCATTTACTGGTCTTGATGTTTATATTAAGAATACATTTTAATCTGCCTGTTCTATCGTTTCCTTAAAATAGTTCAGTATCTTATTTCCTAACTGTTCTTCCCTTCACTTTTTTTATTATTTAATTGAAGAGGGGCATTGTCTTATGACAAAGTTGCACAGGTCTGCCTAATGTTTAAGTTCGCATTCTGTGGTCTTTTTGGAGCTCTCTCTCAAGTCACTTCCATTACAGTAGGAAAAATTTACTGTTGAAGTAATGATGTTCCAATTCAGTGAGAGATCACATTTGTCTGCATTTAGTCATATATACTAACTGCATTTCTCCTTCCATCCTCCCCCCACAAGCGGCTGTTCTAATGATTAAAATAGTCTATTAGTGATACTTATATTAGTGTATGAGTAGCAATTCAAGACATATAAACAAATGTCAGTCATTGTTTTCAATCTCTGTTTATCATTGTAGTTTCTAATAATACAGGATATGATCTTCAGTGTCACAGAATGAGATTATTCTAGAAAAGCTAGTCAGCTCAGACTGCAGAACTACAGAAGCAAACAAATCCACATGCCCTACCATGTATAATGTTTCAAGCTGCTTCATTTATGAAGTAAGACTCATTAACTGGGCAATGTACAGTAGCTTTCTCTGTAATTACACAGTTTTATTATACAGTGGAATTATTTTTCAGAATGCAACTGTTTTCACAGACTGACCTTTTATTATAAGAGAAGTTTCTGTCTAATGAAGAGAGGTAATTACAGCACAAAATAGACTTTTGACATATAGAAAGCTATTGTTATCAGGACTTTCCTAGTGCAGGATGTTATTTAAAAGAGAACTTAATTTACATATTTTAAAAATTATAGAGTTGCGTATAAGTAGCAGTGATGTTGAGAGACAAACTAAGAAAAGCAGCACTTGCGACTATCCTCAAATTGCTCTTTAATTCCCACAGTAGACTGCATAGTGTATGTTGCAAATGACAGAAAAGGTTTATGATAGGGAAATAAATATTTGGAGAGGAGTCACTTTCTGATCTTCTGTCCAGTGCCTTTTAGTTTTGTTCCTTTATTGTCTCTTTATTAGCATGTGTGTCCACTTTCCATCTAGCACAGAGATCAGCCTTGACCTTTGCTTGCCTAAATATGAGAGAGAATTTTGCTTGAAATCTGAAGCATAATAATTGTGAGGGGCATTTGTTCTGACCACCACGTCGAACAGCTCACTCAGCAGGATTTAAGTGTGATAAATGCCCTTGCCCCAGGTGGCTGATTTTTGCAGTAGAATTAAGTGTGGTGGTAGAGGTTGCAGTAGAGTTTGCTGCTTATTCCAGCTCTGAATCCTTTCACTGTACTTTGTAAGCATTATTGTCTGTCAGAGATGTCGTATTAAGATAAGAAATCTAAGATTTGGAATATTTAAATTATTTCATTTACTTAAATAGGCTGTTTGGGTATGCATTTTCCCATGTTGAGAGCTGGAACTCCTTTAGATTGGTACCGGAGAAGAGTTCAATCATTCCATGCTCGGACAGGAGATTTACAGGAAGAAATAATTCTCCTTTTTTTTTTCTTCCCCTGCCTGCCCCCCACCCCTCCAGGAAATTACAACTAACTCTGTTAGTCCTTTTATTTTCTTTTTTAGAACATCAGAAGGAGCAGATTTTGTTTGCAGTGTGTTTAAAAAGTGAAAACTTTCTGAAAGTTTGAGCAGAAGATTTGGCATTGCAGAGTCCCAATAGCTATCTTCAGACCTCTATTAAGGTTCTCTGCCTCCTCTAGGAGGAAAATGGAATGCTGTGATTGATTATTCCCACAATGTGAACAGGAAACAGTTGAAGTAATAGTCAGGACACAGGTGGCAGGCAGTGCAGTGTCTCCCAAACAGTCACAGAAATGGTTTGTTAAATGCAAATACCACCTGTGATACAAATTGGAGGTTTTTCTTTGGTTATTGCACAAGCGAAACTGTGGCTGAATTTAGTTACGGAATTATTTTTCTGAACCTTCTAGTATACACCCGTGCAATTGTAGTGCAAAACTTGTTAAACTGTTTTCCAAGAGTAGTTCAGTTCATGTGTTTAAAAGGTACTGTCCATCAGAAAGCATGTCAAAGGAAACCACTTTAAGGGGTGATGTACATGCAGTGCAACCCAATAAAGATGGTGTATGAAGTACTGCCTTCACTTCCTGCCTTTCTTATTTTTCACACCTTTTGCATGTATGGTGAGAAGCAGAGAAAAGTAAACCAAATTATTAATGGTTCCTAACTTGAGAAGCTTGTATTTGTAACCATTTGCAGGGCCGGGTCATATCATTCTTGCTTTTATGTCTTCACCTAGAGAAACAGGAACATAAGGGGGAAAAACACCCCAGCGCTGGTTCTGTGTATTTTGAGTATAAGTCCAAATAATATTTATAGCCAAGTTATAAACCCAGGCAAATGGGCTTCTCAGACTGCCCGTATAGTGTTGCTAATGATTGTCCCATTACCAGTTCTTAATGCAGTTTCTTTATGGATAAGATCATGTTGCATGATGTTGAGGGAAAAGACAGCATTTTAGTTTTTAAAATGTTGATATGATATGGCATTTTACTCTTTTCAGTGTTATTTTTCTTCAACTGAAGGTATTATGGTTATTCTCAAATATAAACGTGGCCAGTTGTTCTCAAAGCTCTGAAAGGCTTTGCATTTGGTAATTAAACGAACTCCTTAAGTCAGTATTGTACTTTTCAGCCTTTCACATTTAATTAACATTCAAGTGGGAATTATGAACAATTTATATCTGTCAGGAAAAGACAAGACGTAACAAATTGTCTCTGTGCAGATGTGAAATTGAGGCAACCTTAGAGAGACTAAAGAAACTGGAGCGTGATCTGAGCTTTAAAGAGCAGGAACTAAAGGAACGGGAGCGACGTTTGAGGATGTGGGAGCAGAAGTTAACCGAACAGTCCAATACTCCTGTAAGTAGACAATAATTCAACTTTTCATCTTTCTTCAGAAAGTATTTGGAGCTTTGTCTATGTAAATCTAAAGACACACCAAGGAAATAGTACCCATTTTCTTCAGTTGTCCTTTGGCCCAATTAAAGTCTATTTTATTACATCACTGCAAATAACTATACTATTTTTTGAAATTCATCTAATATATTAGGTATCAGATATTGCTGATAGTTCATATTGTGCCATGGGCACTTAAGCAGTTTCCCATTGATTTAATTAGAGTTCTCAGCTTTAAAAGTTGATTGCATTCAATAAATTCATTTTTCAACTAGAAAGTTGTTGATTTTAATGGATGCAGGGTTTGGTCTTAAATGTAAGAATTGCTTGTTTCTTGCAGAAGGCTGGAAAAACCTATGTAGTTTTTTTTATTATTATTCTGTTCTTTTTCTTTGAGAAGAAGCAAATTCCCATTCTGTGAAAAAGGGGGTCAAAATCTGAAGTGTTAATTTAGGCCTTTGCTCATTATAGTTAACATGCTTGTACTGGCCAGTTATTAGCTGTTAGGATTGCCATATTTCTATTAATAAATTGAACAACAAAAATTCTTTGGATTATCTGGAATTCCTGAATGAAATATGATGCACTTGACTACTGATTGGCAGAGGGAGGACCACAGGGTGAGTGCATGGCTAGACATACTACAACAGAATTGTCGTTAGGAAAAATACCGCATTGCCTACTTGTTTTTAAAGCACTAGCCAAAACAAATACCAAATTGAGATTGCAGTAGCATATGATTTTTCTTATGCACAATTTTATCCTACTTATAACCTTGATTCCAGCCAGACCCATTTACATACCACTTGTTTTTAAGGCATAGCTTATTGCTATTGTTTGAATGAAGATACAGTCATGTTCCAGCTGTGAACATGCAGTAGTGAAATAATGAAGAATTAATGTTTTCCTGTGTGCAGATACTGTATGTTCTCGGTAGATATCTGTATGCCTGCTTTAACGCTTGCAAACTTCCAGTAACTGAGCTGTGGGCCATCATCTATCCTGAGCACAGCATGAGACACAGCCTTAATGAGCAAACCTCTTCACGAGCAAGGCCCTAGGGTTTTTTATGCTGTACTTGCTTATGACTTCTACTTTTCACTTAGAGCTGGCATTGCTGAAAGAATAAAGCATTGTGCTAAGGCCTATTGTGCTAAGCATGAACTATCTTTCTGCATAACATTAACCCAACTCTCCTATTGCATTTAAATGCAATTTCTTCTAATAGAGAAATATAGGTTTGTTTTTTCCATAGATCTTTAGTCAACCGTTGCACAGAATGGTTTTTAAAAAAACCCTTTTGTTGGAAAAAAATTGACATACTGGCAAAAATTGGCTTGTTCAAGCAGGATTGGTTATTTCAGTGCAAATGAAGTTCTGCAAGGCACTGGTTACAAACGCAACTATATTTTAACTTCATAGCTGTAAATCATTTGCAAAATATCCATGGGCATTCTGTTTGCAAGCTGTAATCTTTGGAGTCAAGTGTCTCCCTCCTTCCCTTGGTATGTCTGCTCAGCAGTATCAAAGTAGAGGATTGCAACAGGGAGGTGCACTGATCAATTTCAAGCTACTTTGGCTGTAAAAACAGTAGTAAAGATATGACAACCAGAGCTAATAACACAGTTTAGGGTACACACTAGGCTTATACCTGGTTCTTAACCAGCACTAGGCCTTGTGTCCTGTCATCCCTGCTCCATGCTCTGCAGTCACTTCTTAGTTTTGCTCTGCAGCAAAGACTGGAGAACAAGGAAGCTGCTCTGCTGTTTGATTCTCTATTGTTTTAGGGTTGGTAGAAGCTTCATCCTGCATGGAAGGTAGCTATGAGTGGCAGCTCCTACTCCAAAGAATAAAGTATAGCTTTACACACATCAGCATGAGAGAAGGATGAGGCCAGTCTTTAGAAACACTTCAGTTAAAGCAGTGTTTCTCCCTGCTCTTGTTTTGACCCTGTTTCTGCTGTGTCTTATACAATAGACACCTTTGAGTCTGATCTCTGCAAATTCCCTTTGTGTAGATTTCCAAGAGCCTCTTGCACAAGGGAATCTGGAGCCTTTTGGAGGAGTAAAATAAATCAACAGTTGTAGTGAAATGGGAGACTTCTTTTGAGAGAGGGCCTGACTCTTAAGAAGGGAGTGTATGTAGCTAAGCTGAAGCTCGTATTTAGAGGAAGACAGTGAGCAAGGCATGAAATCCAGATATTCACCTGTGGTGCCATGCACCTGCAGGTGGTCATTTAAGAACAGTGGCTTGTATACAGATTGGGGATCCCAGCAATCTATAAAAGTTTCTTCATGATAGTTATATGCAATGTGACACCAAAGGCAGGTCCTGTTGCAAAGAGCTCCGAAGTTCTCCAGATAATGAGGTGGCAAGATATGAATGAAGTAGGGTGATTATGACTCGCAAAATGAGCGACAGTAATGGCTCATTCGCAGCTCACCCACTGCCAGGCATTGCACAAACACTGACCCAGAAACGTGTTTTAGAGGAAGGCTGTTTTGCAGCTTTGCTGATTTTTATAGGGAATTCAGGGCATGCTTTTCCATGGATCTAAAGTGACTAAAACTCCAGTAGCTGGCAGCAGGACTACCTGGCACTGAATCATGTGTGCTGGGCATCTCATTTCTGTGGCTAGATCTTGTTTTTAAAATATTCTTTCTCTTCATCAGTAGGAGCTTTTGGTGCCCTTGATCCTTGAGTAGTGCTCTGCTGATGGTATAATCGTTTTTTCCTGTGCAGCCAGGTGTACAGAAGCTTAGCTGAAGGTTCTTTTGTCAGTTAGACATAGGATGCATGAAAAGTATTCAGGGCATCCCATTTCCCCAACTTCTGAATTTTATTTTCATTTCTTAAACCATGATCACTAACTTTTGTTAACCACAATGCAAATAGAAAGCCTATGTAAGTAGGGAAAACTCGAGAGGAATAAAAAACAGATATTGTCTCTTAATGTTAGACAATCTGTCAGTGTAAGTGGTTTTGCCAAGAAATGGGCACTCTTTGAGCAGCCTGGCCATGAAGCCCCCTGTGTTACAGACCAGGGAATCACCGTAATCACCCCTGTAACCTGTTGTGACCAACTGCCATTGACTCAGTTTTCTGATTAGGTTAAAAATTCATTTTGGGGAGGTAGTTTTGCAGACAGCTTTGGAAAGAAAGGCAAATTCAAGTGTTCACACACAGCTCCTTTGCTGTTGCTTTTATAGGTAGTTTAATTTGGGATGAAACTCCTGAGACTTTACTCCCTGTGGAGAACAGGCAAGCATGTCACAGAGGTTACTAGCCTGGCCACTCTGAAGAGGCGTTAATCATTATTTAATGATTGGAGCTGGAGAGGGCATGTTTCTTTTGTTACTGCAAACAGACTGTGTCAGGAAAACGCTATTATCTGTAGGTGTAGATTAAATGAGTAGAGATTTAATATGATGTGCATCCAAATGGCAGATATCTAGAATTTAAAAAAAAAAAAAAAAAGGCAACCAGGCTGAAGAACCTGACCAGCTGACCAAACAGCCCCTCTTCCTCTGTCTGCTCCTTCTTGGGACAGCTTCCAGAAGCAAGGTGCTGGTGCGGGCTGGAGGCCGGTTCCATGTCCTTTGCATTGGTGAGAGGCTTGTTTCTGATTGTGGCCGTCGCAGGGTGACCCTTTCCTCTCCTGAGCATACGCTCAAACCCAGTCTTTGCACAAATAATACTGCTGCTATTATTTCTGATATTTAGAGGGCTGCTACTTCTGCACTGAACTTTGGGAGCTTGTTTGGGTTCTCTGACCTTAATGTGATATATTCTTCAATCCTGAAACGTTCAATTAAGCAACTTACTCAGACTTCTGTTGTACCTACACTGCCTTGGGAGCCAGTCCACCTGGCTGGGAAATGTCACATTCTGTTTTACGCTGTACAAAATGAAGGATTGAAGAGTTTGAACCTTCTTTTGTCATGAAAGCTCTGCTACCTGTGGTTCTTGCCTTGCGACTCAGTGATTTTGCACTTCCATTTAAGAGCAATGACCCCAGAATGAAGCTGTCTGGTTTAATGAATTCTTACTTGATCTCTGTGTTTAGATTCACTAATCATTGTGCTTTCTGTTGATTGCCAACTAATCTGGTGGTGTCTTTCTCCTTGATTTTTAAATTGGTTCTAACTTTCACTTTTGCTCTGTCCTTTCCTCCTTTAAATAGTTTTTCTTACCTCTTGCTGCAAGAATGTCTGAGGAGTCTTACTTTGAATCTAAAACAGAGGAGTCAAACAGTGCAGAGATGTCATGTCAGATCACAGCAGCAAGTAACGGGGAGGTAGCTGGCATGAACCAAAGTCTGAAGGCCTTGATGATGACGGGCTTTGGGGATATCTTCTCTCTGAACCAAGCAGGATCTGTCCTGCACTCTGGAATGCAGATAAACATGCAAGCCAAAAAGAATTCTTCTAAAACCACCTCTATGAGAAAAGGAAAGAAAATCAACATGGCTTTGGGTTTCAGTGAATTCGACTGGTCAGATGACGATGATGATGATGATTTTGATGACACAGATGATAGCAGCGAATGAAATAATTTATAGAATTAACCCTGAAATCGGTTTTAGCAAAGTGAAACAATAAAGTGTTAGAACAAGAATCCTGTCAGTTTGGTCTGTTTAAATCCTGTAAAAGAAAGAAAGGAGAGAGAGAGAAAAAAAAAAAACCAAAAAGCAACAACAAAAACATTTTCCAGGCTGAGCATGTTTGTGTGTACAAAGACATGTTGTTTTTGTTTAGATTGCGCTGACTTATTTCTGCTTTGATGAAATTTGGAACTAAACTTTCCAAACTAATTGAGATTATTATTAAGAACTGTGATTATATCTATAATTCTTGATGCCTGATTACAGAAACTATGGCTTGATAAACTTCAGATCTGAAAACATTGGGGGAAACTTCAATGCCTTTAATGCCATTAATGTACTTCAAATTTTTCTTTTGTGTTTTTGTCATTTCCCTTACCCCTTTAATTGTCAGTCATATGAATATACTTGTACTTCCAGATTTGCTATTCTTTACAATCGGTTCTTTCTTACTGTTGTAGTGAAGGGGTTTGCTGTGTTTCTAATTTAAAACCTTTTTCAAGGCAGCATTGTGGGAAGTCACAAATATGTTTCGAGGAAGAGAAGCTTGGTTGAGGGGAAGAGAGGGGTTAGTTAAATACACAGTTTAAAAACTGAATAGCAGCAGAATCTAGATAAACCCTATCAGTAGATGATTTGTATAAATGTTCCTTTTTCCCCTCACGTGTATATACATGTGTATGTAATTCACTCTAGCAAAGTGAACTGCAATCAGACCTCTGCATCTATTATCAGATATTGTGATCCAGAAGCTAATTTTCTGTTATGTTGATGTAAATCCAGGAAGCCTCATTAACTTTGATGGACTTATTCTTGTACCTGAGAGTGAAAATCTGTGTAAGTAAATTTTGATCCTGTTGCATCCCCTAAACCATGTGTGTTACCCTTATGAAAGGACAAAGAGAAGCCACAGTGACATTTCAGCTTGGGCCCTACTACTGTGGCTTATGCGAAATTCTCTGTGAAGGCGGTAATGTGAAGACTATTTACTAGTCTCTGCGTACCTGTTTTTTGCAGCTAAATCACTTTTAAAGTATTGCCACTGCTGTTATGACTTACCATAAAACTCAGTGTGTAACAATCTGCTGCAATAATTGCCTGCCAGGCACTTGTGTTGAGAGCAGCGAGTATGTTTCTCCTGATGACCCCTTTAGTGGTGATGCAGAAGGAGGGAGGGAAACCAGTGCGAACACAAATGCAGGTTAGAAAGGAGGATGTAAAATATTTGCCCAAGGAAGAAGGGCAGTATTTCAAAAGAAAAAGATTACTGTCTAGTTCAGCTATAGTGGGAATAAGCCATCAAAATTCCATTCTCAATTACTGGAGAGGTTTCTTTTATAAAACTTCTGTTTTTGAGTGGCTTCTTTAATTATAGGCTTGCCTGTTACACAGCTCTAACCTACATATTATGGTGAGTGTTTTTGTAGATAGCTTAGAGAAAAATGGATACATTAGATAACAGCAGGCCTGAAATCATTACACGTTCACTCAACAAAAGAGAAAGTTCTTTGAAGGAGTTTTTCTAGAGTGACGAGTGGGTACCTCTTTGGGTTGTGAGAGAGAATTGTTTTATCCTTAAGCATCGGCACTGGTCTGGTAACCTGCAAGGCAGCGAGTGCTGCGCTTCGAGCTGGCCTACTCCACTCAGTTTGCGTAGGATTAGACCCTCCAAGATGCTTAATTTCTAATTTCTGTAGGATGTAATTCCACTGTCTTCATAACAGCTGCAAATCTATTGGCTTGAAGTTAACCCTCTTGTATCAGGAAGCTTTTCTCATGACAGAATTATAATTTAAATGAGTTTACAGAGTACCCCAAGGAGAAACTTGCTCCTTCGGCACAGGTAGGGATGGCTTCTTCATTCCATCAAAGCAACCTGATTTTAGGGAGAAAAAGGGACATTGAAGGGCAAATAACTAAATGGAAATAAGAGCAAATATGCTGTTTAGAGTGCAGATTTGTAGTATTTTTGTAAGTCTACGCCTGCGAACACTGACAGCAATGATACTTTGCACCCAGGAAAATTTGATGGGTTTGTGTAATCTAATATATGCACTTTAGATCTTAAGATGTATGTCATTGTGCATAAGTTACTGTACCACATAAGCAGTGTAGGGTTGTACGGCTTTAACTGAAAGGGAAATTTGGCTTGAAAATTTAGTATTCAAACCCCCCTACCCTCCCCCACCCCTCCCCACCTTCCCCAAAATAAAGAATTCTATCCCTAGCATTGATGTTTTGCACTTCTTTAACATCTGACAATCTCAGAGCACTTCGTGCATGTTTATATTTGCATGGGTTTGAATTTGTAAATCCACTCCTTAATCTTTACAGAAGTAAAAATAGTCCTTAAGTACTATGACAGAGGGTTTCATAGTTGCAAAATCACAGGATTTACGTCTCTCTCCAAGGTTTTGTGCTTACCCAGGTGTGTAATATAATCAGAATTTGGTACCATGCTTTTGGGAATTTCTGCTATCTTCTTAGTTCCAGTATTTTTTTAATGAAACAAAGATGGATTTTTTTTTTTCCCCCTTCCCCTTTTTCCACATACATTATTTGTCAAAGCAAATTAATCTATATTAAGGGAAAATTTAAACTCTTGTAAAACTTACCTGTGTTCAAAGTAGCAAAGGTGGTCTCTGAATTGTAGAGGTGATAACATGACAAACTTTTCTGATGCAGTTCCCATGAGATAGTGTTATACTTAGTATATTGGCTATGCTTATTAAACAAATAATGGTATTGATTGCATTTTTACTTCCCTGTGATGACTTTCATACCAGATGTCTCCAGTTTACAAGCTAAAAATCATATGTGAGGATCAAGCTGTGTTGTTTCTGCCTCTGATATGCTTCTCACTCAATAAAGGTTTTGAAAGTGGCTCTGGTGGGCAGGTATGTTGGTTGGAGGTGGTCAGAGTATTTCATCTTCCACACTTGATTTTGCTCTGCAGTGCAACCTAGTCTGTCTTCTACCTGTATCATCACCAGGGTGTATGTGTATATATGTTTATGTATATATCTCCCCAATGGTCTACAGCCACATAGAGTGTCAGCTTTTGAAAGCATTAACCAAACCCAGAAGGTGTTTCTCCAGCTGCTCTGGGCTGTGAGCAAAGCCACCAAAAGCCTTTCCATGCCTCGTACACCTCTCAGCTCACTAGTTCCCACCAGGCCTCTTGGGATCCCAGTTTTCTGTGGCTTCCATAAAGCCTTGGAGGTATCTACAGTAAAATAATATTGCTGCATTTGACAGAGGGGAAGGGTAAGAACATCTCACTTTTCCCAAGCTGTTGTATTGCCAACGTTGACCTCAATGGGTAAATGGCCCAAGAGAAGAATGGTGAGGATCAGCTTTTGGCTTGCTTAAAGATAGAGGGTGAGCTGGGACCAAGACAGGATGTCCAGCTCCCAACTCCCTTTCTTTTCCTTCACCAGTGGGGAAAAAAATGGAAGGGGGAATTAATAGAGGAAAACTTTTGATCTAGTAATTTTTGTGACCATCACACCACTAATTCCTTGGAGTAGCAAGTGTCCTAAAGTATGGTGTGTAGGTGTGCTGCTTCCCCAGCCTCTATATGGGAAGGGCTTCCAGGAGGTGAAGTCTGGCGTAGCAGTCTGTCACACAGTCATGTTCTTGACTTGTCATTTGGTTATTTTTCCAGCAGTTTTGTTAAATGTTGATTCCCTTTTCTTCTGGCTTTTAAAGGTGTTATTCTGAGTTAAATATTTGATGCAATAATGATTTATATTGCTATCAGCAGTAGCAGTAAATCCATAGTGTACATATAGCTATTAAAGATTCAGCAGTGTTACTGTGTGTCTTTAATACTGTAGTTCCTTTTTCTGTAATCAGGCAGCTTTTACAGGTTTTTAATAAGACCTCTAACTTGATGGAGCTTTTAACTACAGCCCTAGGTAGAACGTTCAGGTAGAAAAATAAGTTCATTTAGTAATTTTCACAGCCCTTATAAATGCACTGGTAGGAATCTGGAGGAGAGACCTTTCCCTTTTCCCCCAGAATTCAACTTAGTGTACACTGTAAAATCTGCACAGAGATTTCTGATGTGTGAAGATTTAATTCTAAAACTGTAGAACCAACAACTTCAAACATTTTATATTGTGTGCTAAATATTCATATGCCTTTTAAAGTCAGATATAGTCCACTGCATTTCTTGCTTTTGCACTACTGAAGAAGTTTTGTACTGAATACTAGGAGTCAATGCTACTTACACTTCAAGTGTGAACCGATAAAATTTGAATAGAAAATATTTTCACAGTGTTAGAAAACTTCATTCTTCCCTTCTGAAAAACAAAGCTGAGCGTAATGCTTGTGCAAAAACTCTTGTGCTGTAAACTGAATATCATTTGTGTGGAACATGCAATGTTACACTTCCGTGTGGTAAAACCTTGCAGCGTCAGTTATACTCTTTATTGCACTTGACATATGATGTCTTGTTTTATTCACACTGTGGATTTGATTTTTCCAGTGTAAAGCCAAAGCAAACAAACAAAAAGAAATCATGCAATGTATTTGATTTCCTCAATTGGTGTCATAAACTTTATTCTGATGTGAACTTTTTCCTTTGCTTCTCTTTGTTCCAAACCTCTATTTTGCAATAAACATTTTGACAGTAAATTTTATGCATTTGTGTCCCTGTGTAAAATGCTGGTGTTTCAAGAGGTTACTTATTGTCTGCTGGTTTAAGTAACTTTTTGTATTACTCACTGTGTGACAGTTCTCCTTTATTCTCCCATTTATTTATTTTTTTAAAATTGAAACAATACAGAACATATTCTGCCACTTGTTATATTTAAACATGGGAAAAGCTGACAAAAATCTATTGTGCAACTAAAAATGTAATATTGGGCGTCTGCAGTAAATGATCCAGTTCTACAAATTATTGTACCAGGCCCACGGCACCAGCTGGTTTGACTATAAGTCATGCAAAAGGCATGACCCGCTGCCTTCCTGAGGATGTTTACAATAGCCGCTTGCCCTCCCTTGTGCTCAGGCATTGTCCCCAGCACTACTTTTGCCCCACAGTGTCCTGCCCAGGTTGTGGGTAGCTGTTAGCATAGGGAATGCCTGAGTAACAGCAGGTATGTTGAGAAGATTTTCTGGAAGTGTGGTGTAGTAGAGAGAAAAAGCCAGGATGGTCTTTTTCTCTGGCAGACACATCTTCCCTTCTGCCACTTCACCCTAATTCCTTTGGCTCCATCCCCTGTGGGGAGATAGTGGGCAAAGGGATGGGTTTGAGTGTCCACTAGGTCCTTCTCACTAAGGTGGCTTCAGCTGGTCTCAGGGATGGTTTGTGCCCAATAAGGTTTGGCTGAGACATTGTTGGAGGAGGAGGAAGAGGATCTGAAGAATCCTCAAAGTGGGGTAGGCAGCAAAAAGTCATAGTTAGAGGCAGAAGTCAAGGGATGTCAAGCAGTCACAAATCCTTCAGTGGGAGTTTTGTGTGGATGCTGCAATGGGTGTTTCACAGTGAAGGCTGACAGTTGCGGGCGGATTACACTAGACCCTGATCTCCTGCCTGGAGAGCCAGGGAAGTGCTCAGGCACATAATGGACAACTCTGCCCTGGGGCTCGGTGTTCAGCTGGAGGCAGGCACGGGTGAGTGCCTGCCAGGGAGGGGGGACATGCTTGGCCGGGGCAGGGGTGGGGGGGAGAAGCTGGAGGGCTGGTGGGTGGCAGGGCTCTCTGGAGGAGGTAACAACGCCTTGGTGGCTAACTGATCTGAGTCTCTAGTAAGTCGATGTTATCTACATTGAATAAGTTTGCAAGTACATCATGGTATTGAGCCTTTGGGAGACACTGACAGTCCAAATACACACCAACCAATGTTAACCCTTTAGCTGGATAAAAATGCCAAGAAGGTGAAGCTTGGGATACCATATGCTTGAAGTGAGTAAAATGGCAATCAGTATTATAGTGATGCCTTCTCCTGTGTCAGTTTTCAAATAATTCCAGAATTTCACTTAACGCAGCCATTCTCCTGTGCATTCTCCGTGGTTTCCTTGCGCTTGAAGAGCTAACACCATCTTGCATACAGCAAAGTGTGCCCTGCATGGGCTGCAGCACTGGAGGAGGCTTGGAAGTGCTGGACTTGCCCAGCTTCAGGAGAGCAGTTACAAAGTGTTGGCAGAAACCAAGAGAGACTTGTCTATTCAGGAAGACTAGCCACAGTGGCCTGACTCCAAATTCTGCTTTCACTGCTGCTCAGTGACAGTTTTCCTTCCTTTTGCAGAAAATACGCATCGTTCGGCAGAGAGTCGTAATCACAGTGTTACTTCCATTGCAGAAATCAGGTGGTACCAAAGCCATAGCAAAAGCAAAAGCCTTCCCATAGTGTCAGAGCTGAGACGAGATGCAGCTAGAGGGTCCCTCACCATTGGACGGTTTACTTTTACTTCCTAAATTGTTTCTATTGGAGACCTGCTGATAATTTTATCTACCTAAAGAGATGGGATCGATTTAGCACTGCCACCATGCTGTTGCAGACAGCCCATGGTCAATGTCAATCCAAGGGTTTAGTATGTCAGTATGAGAGTTGCAGCCTCAAGTCCTGCCCTTTGCAGGGGAAAAGGAACCAATTAATAATCGGCCACCAGAGTAAAACTTGGGTGGAGGGGAGAAAAATGGTCAGACAGTTTTCTTTTCAATTCGTATCTCTCACACAGTTGCTGCCCTCCTTTGATATTTGTGCATGGACGGAAGAAGATGTGGTGAGTATTTTGTGTTGATGTGGCCAGTGTTGCGCTGCTGGAGGTCTCTAACAGATTGCAGTGGGTATGGAGGGAGGGAAAGCCGGATCAGAGCATCTAGGTGAGACTTTACTGCTATTCATTTGGTGAAACTTGTGTCCCAGAAAGGCTTTAAAATGACCATGAGTAAATTAAGAACTTGAGCAACCTTCACAAAAGTCACTTTCTCCAATACCCAGAAAATAATCTGTGCTGGGAGCTGTCAGCAGCCAGGAGGATATTCCTGAATGATCATTTAAGGTGGAAGTGCCCAAGACATGTCCTGGGCAGGACAAAACAGGTTTGAAGGTTTTATCCCACTGTGCCACTAGGATGGCAATTAACTGAAAATTATGGGGTTTTTAAAGGGGTGTGGAATCTCTCTTTCATATAAAATACTGGCATTGAGCATTTTTAACCTCTTTATTCAGTTAAAAGGCTAAACAAGAAACATCAATGATTTATCTCTAGCATAGTCATGTGTCATAGTGATTTTAATGTCCTGTCTAGCACCCTCCTCCTGTGTTGTGCACCATGGGGTTTAGCTAATGTTTACCGAAGGACTGTCTAGAAAGCCAGTGCAAAACCCATGATAGCCCACCCTGGCTCCTTAACATCAGCACTTTTAGCATGTGACAGATCATTAAGCTGCTTTGGTCATTTCTGTTGTTTTTCATAATAAACTGAGGAAGGTGGCTGAAAAATAGGAGGCAGTTTTAAAAAGCTAATTAAAAGTAATCACTTGCATTGGTGAATCTTGAGTTCTTTAACCCAAAGTTAGAAATATTTTTAAATTTTGTTTTAAAAAAGAGTTATTACTTGCAAACTCCAAATAACTGTAATATAAAATTGTGATAATGTGAACTTCAAGACTGATTCCTCTTTTTTGCAGTTTTTCTGGATGCAGCAACTTACTAGAAAAGGTAAAAGCTATTTATACGTATCTTCATATTCACATTTATGAATATATATACATTTGCTCATCTTTTTTTCCCTCCAATAAAGCCACCCTGTGGATTTCTGAATAACCTCTCTTATCTTAAGGTGATGCTTCTGGTGAAATGAGCGTATATGCTAGCTTGTTTAAGGAACATCATATCACTGGGAAACGATTGCTTCTTCTAGAAGAGGAGGATTTAAAGGACATGGGAATTGTTTCCAGAGGCCACATCATCCATTTAAAGGTATTTAACAGCATATGTTGAATGTTGCAACAGGTTATACTGTGAAGATTAAGAAGGGTTTTCAGTAGTATTAACACCAAAAAAAGTTATAAAGTTAAATAGAGAACATATTTGAATAAAAAAACCCCAGAGTTACAGGTTCTAGATCCATACGGGATCTAGAACCCAAAGGAACCTGAGCATTTTATGAGGCAGGAAAATGCGCTGCAGTCTTTATATTCCTCTGCAGTTCTTGGTTTTCTTGTGGGCTGGACTGTCAATACTGCTAAAGATTTGCCTAGGAGGGCCATTCTCCCGGCAGAAAGCTTTGGGTATCTTCAGAGAGAGTTTTTCCCCAAAGGTGTCTCTTTAGTTGAGGGAGGAGCACATATGAAAACAGTTATTTGAACTGAAATCTCTGAAATTTTCAACTTTCACGTCTCACCTATAGCTTAAAACATACTTTGACTAAGAAAACTCTGCTAGAAAACTTTAAAGCTGGTTGACAGCCAGGTTGCTTTGCTCTTAAAGCTTTGTTTCACAGCATTTTAAATATCTAATGTTTGTAATGAGTTAGGAAAATCATAGTCTGGAAAACGTAAGCATGACAGCAGTAATAGTATTAATACTGTAGCCACAGGAGAGAGTTCAGCTTCCTGGCAGTCAGCTTTGGAAAAGGATTTCTTTAAAAGCAGCGTCTATAATTCCGTTAGGTTTCAATGATTTTATACCACAATTTACTAGTAAAGAGATACTTGTATCCTAATTGCTAGTCCTGCAAATTTAGCTTCCTAAGTCACACAGATTTATTCCCCTTTTGCTTATCAGCCATTTTTCCATGCCACCTGCCATTACTGATGTATTTCATTTGTATTTCCTACAGGGAAAATTATTCAAACTTAATAAAGTTGATAATGCCCAAAACGAAAGATTTCAGCTTCCTGGGTAGACTGAGTGTAAATAAAAACAACTAAAACAACCCCCCAAACATCTCTTTCTCTGATTAAGCAGATCTGATTCTGACTGCAAAATGGGGCCAATCTACCAGGGCAGTTTCCAGAACAGAGCTGTATTTTAAACTCTTCTACATGCCCTATTGTATTCATAATGGAAAGCACCATGCACATGGAATTGCGCTGGTTTTCATGCTGATAACTGCAGTATGAGACACTGAATAACTCTCATCTAATATTGTTGATTTGTTTTATTTTTTTCTAGACTGCTATTGAGAAGTTAACCCATGACTACCTAAATCTGTTTCATTTTCCACCATTAATTAAGGCAAGTCTCATTGCTTCTTATGTTGGTATGAATATTTTTCTATTCTCGTGTCTCAACTTTTCTACTGTTCGTGGGAGGGCAAAGCAGCGGTTCCTACAGAGAGTTGTGACGAATGCGGAGGGTCAACAGCAGCAATGGGTCACATCAGAACGAGTAATAGGATAATAAAAGTTGTTTTCAAGGGGGCTCTAAGATTTTTATCATGGAACCGGTACTATTAAATTAAAAGACTACTGGTTGTGATTCCTTTGATCAGAAATTACTCTTAAGAGCCATTCCTTTGAACCGGTGCCACCAGCTGCTCACCACTGAAGAACGGCAGACCTCTGGCCAAGAATGAGCCCATCATTCCTCAGTTTGTTAATGTTGCAGGAGAGAAGGATGATTTATAATGTCTGGTCACCCTTGTGTTAACCTGTTGGTTTTCTGATATCAGTAACAAGAGCCATGCAAAACGGAGAGAGTGTTTGGGAACCTTGAGGTTGCCAGAGCAGATATTTGCCTGATTTAATTCCGTGAGCTAATCAAGCAATTCTAGACCCCAAAGCCTGAAGTAGCTTTTTTAGTCATAATTTATTGCACAGTTATAGAGTGCTATCCACTTGAAGTGAATTTACGTGCAGTGAAACTCTGTTCCCTGAAGGGGAAAATGAAAGTCAGGGCTTTGTCGCCGTGCCGCGGCTGCGATTCCAATGGCAGTGGCTGCCACGATGCTCACAGCGGCACCGTGCCAGGCTGGAGCGGCTCCACCAGGAGCAGAAATCTTGCAGCATCTCCCAGGTGCCGTCCACTGTGCACTGTAAACCTGTGCAGAAGCCCTGGCTCCTCTTGGAGCAGTGTGATGGCTCCTTCTTGCTGCCTGCCAGACTTGTAGCATCTGAAAGGCAAATCCTTTCTGCCACCAAAGGCCTTACTCCTGTCTCCTAGGGGGTTGTGGTAGATGTGAAGTCTCACCTTGCCTTTTTTTTGGCAGGATTCTGCAGGTGGAGCTGAAGAAAATATAGAGAAAATAGTGAATCTTGAACTCGTTTTTGGTTATCACTTGAAGCCAGGAACTGGTCCAAAGGTAAGCTGGGAGTGCTAGATCAGCTGGTGTGGTTAACAGTCACTACCCAGAGGGTCCAGTATCTTCTGAACAAAAAAAAAAGAGGATTTGTGTGAGAATCCTCTTGTTTTGGAAAGTGCTGACCGAATGTCAAGGTGGCAAATGGGGCTGCATTGGTGATGGGGAACCGCACCCCAGAGCAGGCGAGGAAGAAGAGAGTGGCACAGAAAGCTTTGAAAGCTTTTGTTTCCTTGTGAACAATTTTTTTTACTCTAGTTTTTGTAATTCAGGCTTTTGCTTTGTTCCTTTTATTCCAATGGGTGTGAAATAACAATCCATTTATGCAAAAAAACCCCGTTCACAGTTCAGCAGTGCCATACGCCTGTTGTTAGTGGAGAGACTATTACTTTTGTCTTAGCGGAAAGGTGGTGGCTTTTTATGCAAGCAAGAGGAGTTTGGAAAATACGTGGTATGCACACCTGCTGGCTGGGGAGGACTGGTCCTGGTGGTGACTGTGTTCACTCACGCTGCTGGGGAAGGAGGGAGGGGTAGGTACAGCACACTGCAGATGGCAAAACTACTGTGCAGAGCTGGTAAAAGGCAGTTACCAGCATGCCGCATCCTAATCAAACCTCCGCTCCAAGCCGAGCTGGTTCAAGGATCTCTCGTTACGCCCTGTGTAACAGGAGTGTTGATGACTCCAGATGTTCCAGCAAAGCATTTCCACTACATTGTCTTTTTCAGAGAGTGAGGTTTGTCCCATGCTTTTTGTTTTCTTTATCCAGCTTGCCATAGACTCAGAGTTTCAAGAGTTTTAGAATTAATCGTTTATGTGGAAATGGTGTGCAAAGCATTTCTGAGTTAGAGTCAGGGGTTGTGACAGCAGGATTTGTTTCCTTTTGTATTTAACAAATCTGCATTGTGTGTCCACCCTAAACTTGTGGGTGGCTGACTTTCATCTTGTGTTATCTGGCTGCTTTGCTTTCAGGGCATATTTGCAGAAGTCTCTTGATTTCTGTACTTGGTGGTGCTTGCTGAGAAAACATTTAGGTTTGTACTTAGTAGGAACTTGGACTCGTACTGAAATCATTTCATCAATTTGAAAAAGCTGTTTGCTTTTTGTCTGGAGATGTCCATTTTTTGTTTGTTTCTTTTATCCTAAGCACTTTTT
The DNA here is from genome assembly GCF_949628215.1 of Phalacrocorax aristotelis. Classification (NCBI taxonomy): domain Eukaryota; kingdom Metazoa; phylum Chordata; class Aves; order Suliformes; family Phalacrocoracidae; genus Phalacrocorax; species Phalacrocorax aristotelis. Next base: position 24,301,268 of record NC_134280.1, read on the forward strand.
TTTTCCTATTAAAACCTTCTTTATCACTGTGTGAATTACTTAGTCTCAGTGTTCTTGAATGCAGGTAGCTTATGATGCTGTACAGCTGCTTTCTTGTAGGTGTGTGACTTTCCCATGTGCAACTCTACAAGGAACTAAAAGTCCATGAAATAGCTCATATCTCCCTTCCATTTCCAATATGGGTTGTGAGCTATACTGTAGGGAGGTGGGCAGCCTCCCCCAGGAAACAGCAAGAGAAGGAGTGAATAGACCTGAGTGTTGGAGAGAAATTCAGGTTTCACTAATGCCTACTAAGTGTGAGGACAAGTAGGTATTTTAGCCATGACAGCAAAATTTGTAAATGAGACAGCGTGCCAAAGTCTACAGGACAGAAGCTGAATTGTTATGAGAGGATGGGGCTAGTTCAACGGGCCTGCGTAGTGCCAGCATAACCTTTGCAGATTTCTGATATGCCAATTGAGAACCCTTTTTTTTGGGTCCTGCCTTCCCTGTGACCTCCTAATTGGTCCTCTCTGCTCTGCGTGCTGTCAGGCCACTTCTTAAGGAAGCCATTCCCTCCACAGCCGTAGGCGCGTGCCAGGCATGCCTGCCCTGGCATCCGCCCTACCGCAGTGCCCGAGTCCCCAGTGCCGTTCCAGGAAATGTGCTATTTGTCACCTGAGTTTGTGGGGACCGGAAACTTCTGTCCGAGATCTGTTTATTAACTCATACCTGCCTTTAAAGATGTTGCAGCTAAGCCGGTTTTAACAAGCGGACTGCAAGGAGTAGATTGACTGAGCTTTTGGGCAGGATGCTAGGGCTAATGTGAACAAGGTGATTTGTGTTAAACATCAGACTAACAAACACTGGTGTGGTACATACAATACAGAAAATTTGGCGAGCTTGTTTCTTTGAAAATCCCTGGCTACAATCTTCTAGCTCCCCTAGAGGCTGCTTTAAGCCAACTACTGCTGCCATCCAGATTTGTTCCAAAATGAACTAGGATGGAAGGGTTTAAACTTCTTTTACTGTCCCGTTTTTGTAGAAGAGTGGTGCCTATTCCTGTAAAACGGGTCACCAGAATCACCTGGGATCATACCTTCCACCATATTTATAGCTAAAAATCTGGCCTACATCAGTTTAAAAATAAATTTTTCAAAGGAACTTTGCCCTAATCAGTCCCTATAACCAGCTGCCTAGATAAGAAGCATTTCTTCTGTTTTAGCCATGAGGAAACAGAGGCAATAAGCTCAAATCTGGGTTATGAGTTGAGAATGAGTGTTTCCCAGGTGATGTGTAGACTGTGTACATCATGGGAGTTTATCAGGCTCAGCTGGGAGCTGGTGCAGCACAGCAGGAAGGGCTCTGTACAGGGCAACAGGTCACGCTGGGAGCTTTTACCCCAGCTTGGCTCTGCACTGGTCTCCAGGATTGAGTTCCCATTAGTTATTGTAGTGCGTCTTCTGGTGTAGTTGCACCTGGAAGCAAAGCCATCCATGTGCTCAAAGGTGGCTCTGCCAAAGCATGGGACAGGATGGACGCATGGGACAAAAGCACGCTCCTGATCCAAACTGAAGCCCTGGTGTGGGCGCAGCCTTGGCGTGCAGCATGACATACTGCAATGCCACAGGGCATAAAAGTGCTGGATGAGCTGGTCCAGGACCCAGAAACCATGTGAGGGATGCAGGTCAATTCAGATGCATTTGGCTGGTCAGAGCACAGCAGCGTCTCAGGTGAGAGGATGGTTCCTTTGGGGCACAGGTGTCCTCTCCCTAGCACTGCACCGAGCCCTGTCAGCACAGCCAGTGCACCTTCTCTGTTAGCAGGCAGAAACTTAAAGGCCGTAGGAATGGCAGTGCCTTTTAGCAAGGATCCTGATGAATTTACTTCAGGATGGCATTACAGTGTTCAGCCTTGTCTGTACACTGAATGAAACATTGACTTCCCAGTACACAACTCTACCAGCCTCAGATTTGTTATCTAATTTAAACTGCATCTTCTAGTGGGATTATGTTGGTTTCCGCCAGCTGACAGATGCAGTCATTTCATTACAGTTTCCTTCCCTTTTTAGCTGCATCTTTGGAGGTGATGAAAGCTCAGTTGACCTTTGTGCTCTCTGAATGCATCAGGAGTGAGCGCTGCAAAGCTAACCTGGTTTTTAGAGGTTTCTTTTCCAACTCTTGTAGTTCAAGTTATGTGGTTACTTCCATTCACTTCCTTTTAATGACCTTTCTGTACACAGTTCCCACTGAGCTGAAAGGTGATAAATTTAGACATTTTATATAATTTTTTTCCACAAATTAAAAAAAAAGGGGGACACACACCAATTAACTCCAAGATACCAAAGAGGGTAAAAAACAAACCCTGGCAATTGTGGCTTGAGCCGGTTCACAGAACTGCAGAGGGAGATTTCAATGGCTTTCTCGTCCTCAGTGGCTCATTAAAATTTCCCAATCAGGGAAAGGTGTCTGAGCTGTGTCGGCTCTGCACTGATGAATCACCCAACCCCTTAAGAAGGATGGTTCAGAGTCTTTTTGTCTCCTGTTGGTGCAGTCTTTAGTTTTGGTCCTCAAAAGGGCAGATTTCATCATGCCTTCGAATGTTTTCATTTTTTACCGAGTGTGGCACAAACTGACCTATATCCAAACACAAAGCCTTGAAGCTGGCTCACCATTTGCCTTATTTTTCCCCAGTTACCTCTCCCTCCATTTGACAAGGTAAGGAGCAGAGCCTCTTCATAACCATCTGCTAACTGTGTGAACTATTTTTTAGCCTAGAATATCCAAACTGGGATGTATTTGAATGCTATTATTTAAATGTGTAATGCAAAAGTGAATGTAATATTAAGGTCACTTTAGAGAGACATTGTGACCAACTCTTCATGTGGAGAAACCCGGGCTGGCAAAATGCAGGCAGTACCAGAAAAAACAGTACTGAAATAGTTGATGTAATGGGAATGCAGTTGCAAAAGTGACTGAGACCATTTCTGCTGCTTCTTCCTTTCCACCTTCCCACTACATCACCCTTTCGTCACTTTCTTAAAAATAATTCCTAGTTCAGACAGACATGAGATAACATCACCAGTTTAATTCACCTTGTAAGGTACTTTTCACATTACAAATGTGGCAAAAAATAAAGCAAGGGCCAAAGTCTAAAACTTAGAATTCCAGTTTTGTACTTTTTGAGTTGCACATATGCTCTGTAGGTATTTTAACCCACTTCAGTAAGTAAAGCTGGCAGACGAATCTGACCCTTCCTTTGTGAGATACTTGCAAGTACCTTGACTTTCTAATGTGGGGTAATTTAACCTTATCTCAAAACCTCGTCTTCTAAAGCCTCTCTCTTTAATTCCATCTCAAAACCCAATGCTTTCACTACTAAAGGCTAATAGTTAATGCAAGAATCAGAGTAGGTCTGTTTGTGTGTCATTTTCATAGATTTGCTCCTACTCTAATAAGTAGTCAGTAAAGGGGTAAATACTTCGTGAAGGAAAACAAAAATTACCTAAGCTGTAAAATAAAACCACAGCCACATTTAAATATAACCAGCACCATTAAGAACTGGTTTATGTAGTCTGCCGAGGAGGTGGATCAGTGGTAGGGTTTTAGAAGTTTAGTGCCGGTGATCAGAGCTCCATGTATTTTCTTTCAAAGAGCCTTATCTGGACCACATATTGTTTTTACACAGGTGGAACTGGTATAACTCCATCACTTCACTGGGATTGCTCCAGCTGTAGCATCCATGTGTAACTGAAATCAAACTCAAGCTGACATCTTTTAAAATCTTTGTGTAGGTGGTGCTGAGCCAGGGTTTCCCATCAGAAATGATTCTATGATCCTGAAGAGGCATATAGACTTTTCAGCTAGGTAATTTGCTCACTTGACTTTCTAGACTTTTTAATCTCAAGCTTTGTTTTTACTCCTTGGCCACTCTGAATTAACTTGCTGCCTTCCAGATGTTGTCTTTTATGGATACATCTGCAGAAGCGCAGGCAGGTTCCCAGTGGTCTGTAGGCTTGGCACACATCCTCTCCAGACAGAAGCCTAGAAGAGGAGCCTCTGGCCCTGGCATGGGCAGATGTCCAGCGGCCCTGCCATGCCTTTCCCGACATCCTGCACATCCTTGCCCCCTCAGGGCTGCAAGCTCCAGTGTGTGAGCTGTAGCCTCCACGTGCCAGCCCACCCCACCATCGGTGGGGACGTGGTGTCTGCACAGCTCTAGCATGTTGTTCCCGTCAGCAGTCTGTGGGAAATGCCACTGGAGGACAGGGCTGGCTCTGACAGCACGGGAGGGCACCCATGCAGCCCTCAGGGAAGGGACTTGTGTTTTTCATGCTTCCACCTTTACAGTCCTCTGTTGCAAGCAGGCTGCTTGTGTGCATGATGATGCCTGTGACCGCAGCAATCCCTGTTTGCTTCTGATCATATGGCAAGGGCAGCTTTGGGTAAACGCTACAGCAAGGCTCAGGGCCGCTGTTATTGCAGAGCTCTCCACCTCGGCTGCTGCAACCCACTCTTCGCAGAGCACCAGCCCGCAGCATGTAGCGGCACCCGGTATTTACAATTATGTTCCCTTCTGTGGTGGCACAGAGCTTCACAGCGCTGGATGTTAAAGGAAGGCGCTGTCAGGGGACAGATATTTTGGGTACTGCCGGGTGGTCTGCGTAGGTGCTAAAAAGGCCTTGTGCTTCTCCAGGCGAAGCTGCAGCCAGCCAGTGCCTGTAGCCTTGCGGAGGAGTAAGGGCTCCGGCTTTTGGAGGAGGCATCCAGGCAGCTGATAACATAAATATATCTTTCGCTTGCTTTGTTTCTGTACGTTTTAAGACCATCTCTCTCGGAAGGCCTCCCCTCCGCCCCTGTTTTTTTCTGCCTGCACAGCTGAAACAAAACCGGCGGTGGAGCCACCTTCTCTCTCTGGAGCCTGGCTGGCAACAGCCTGCCCTGACCTGAGACACCAGCCATTGTTAAGGGTATAACACATTTACATATTTTGCAATAAAACATCAGTTATTTGCATTACTGTGTCAAGTTTTATTTGATTCTTTCACCTAAAAATGACTCATTTTCCTTTCTTGTATTTTAAAAACCAACTACTCTAAGCTTGTTTGAGAATAATCAAAAATTGCCCATTTAGCTAGAAGTCATTTTCTTTTCAAAAGGCAAATGTTATTTAATCTTTCAGCTGTTCATTGTGCCATCATAAATACTTTCTTTTCAGCACAGTTGTGGGGACTGAAATGAGCCCACTAATTGCCTCCCATTTCGACTGACATGTGGTGGTTTAGTGGAAAGAGAACACAGCGGGGAGAAGGAAATAGGAGGCTGAGAAAATGAGAGCTAATTATTTTCACTGCCTCATGTCAGGCTCTGTGTCAGCCTTGTTTTTACAAACTGGAAGGTTTAGCACTAAATAAAACAAACTGGCGTCATGTTTTTATATACTGGCAGTGTCATGGAAGCAGCTGCACATCTCAAAGACAATATAATGCCTGCATTCGCATGGACACCATCTGACAGCCACTGTGAGCCACTGCTAATGAGGATATCACAGTGGTGCCAAGTGAAAGGTGCTGAATTATGTATGATTCTTCATCAGTGCAGCAATAGTCCTGTACATCATTATGAGACATTGTTTTGCTGAAGAGATTAAAACATTCTTAGTTCCAGACCCTGCAACCTATACACGCTACAAGAGGTTATTAATGGAATTTTTAGGGAGAGTTTCTTGTGGATTTCTTTTTGGTTAAAAATATCTCATGGGACAAAGCCGTGGTGGGTCATGACACTATATATATAAAGAAGAGAAGCAAATTAACCATAATTGTGTTATCTTCCTTTAAATCCAGAATAATAAAATATAGTGTAGCAGGGTGATACATAATGATAAATAACCCAAGTGCTGTCACTAGATGTTCAACTCTAATGCCTTTAAAACAGCAGGTTTCAGCAGCTGAGATGGATAATAGCTAAGAATGTAAAGGAGCTTCTGGGGACCTAAATCATCAACATGCTACTACTTTTAGTACCAGCATGACCAACATTTTTTTCGTATTTGTTTCATCTTGCGTTACATCTTACTTTTCTTCTAATAGCCAGTTGCCTGCTACAATGCTGTTTCCATTTTTTTCTTCAATCTAAAAAAAAGTTTATTGCAACCACCGATTTTAAAATGAATCCTGGATTTGGGCCTCCTTGGAAAATGAGGTGTCTCCCCAGCAAGAGTTTTAAGCTGTTGTGGCAGGAGGCATGCTTGTTTAAAGCCTGTGCTGATCTTTTTTATTTCCCTTTCTATTTTTGTTGCACACGTTAGCGCATATGGGGTTAAAGGAATATTGTCACCACAGTAAGCTGAAGACTTAATTTTTAAAGTGTTCTTATTTTCTGTTTCAAAGCTGAGAAGTGACTCAAAATACATGTGTGATTTGCTTTTCTTTTCTACAATCATTTGCAGAGGCTGATGATTTATGGGCTTTGTCAAAGTGTTATTTGAAAATGTTTTTCACACAAAGTTTTTCTGGTTGTGCTTCTCAGTTCTGAAACTAAATTTTTTTTAAAAAAGACAAAAAGCTGAAATTCTTTATTTAAGTCAAAATCAAGCAGGTAAATATTGGGAGGTATTTTAATGTTTGAATTACAAGATGTCCAGGGAAATCTCTTTGAAGGACTTGTGTAAGTATATTTGTCATGGAGACGTTTTGAACAAGCCATTTCCAAATTATTTTCCCATACACGTCTGGCACTAAATGTAGTCTCGATCCAAGAAATCTTATGGCTGCAATTCATCAAAGAATTGAAATACGTATGCTTGGTTGTTCTAGCCAAATTTTTGCTTAAGTGGCTGAGCATTTCTCTCCTATTCATTGCTAAATAAGAATCTAGAACTCGATTGGAAAACAGGGAAATATGTCCCTTTCTGCAGCACACAAATGTCAGTTATTTACTGTGTGTTTGAACGAAATGGTTACCAAGTGCAAGACAAGTAGCCACCTACTTATCTTAGATTTCCCAGGTGCTTTGATTCAAAAGTCACCTCACTGCTGTCTTTTCTCCTTCCTTTCCTTCCTCTCTTTTTTTTCCTGTCTTTTTTTCTCCCAGCCTCTCCTTCCTTTCTCCCCTCTTTACTTCCCTGTCTTTCTCTCTCTCTTTCTTTCTTTCCCCATTTCACTGTTGATTTTACAATAATGCAAAATGAAAACCTTTCCAAATAAAATGAGTGATGTATTTTTGAGTGACCAGGGAGGGTATGCTTAGTGTGATAATTTGCCCTTTGGTATCTGCATGGTGCGGCTGGAGAGGACTCCGAGGAGGATGGAAGGTTTGGGGGCTGGATTTGAAGGACAGGAGAGTGTATTTTCTTTCTCTGAAGCTGCAGTTTGGAGCTGGGGAAGTCAGTGTTTGTGCAGGGCTCGTGCATCCACAGCTGCATGGGGCAGCCTGATTTGTTACCACACAGAGAGGACTCCTGTGCGTGGCAGATCCAGCAAGGGGCTGGGCGCTGGCAGGTGCCCACTGCCTGCCAGACCCTGGATTTACACAGCTTGTCGGCCTTTTCCTTAGAGAGGGTTGTTTGATTTATGTTGTTTATTAAAATGAGCTCACGGTTGTCATATCTGGTCTGTAGGAAGGTGTGAGTGAACAGCACAAAATCCTGAGTTGTGAAGGCACAGGAACCCTGGCACAAGGTGCAGCTCTGGCTCTCAGATGTTTGGCACTGGTCTCGTGGCGGAAGATGCACTGAATTAACTGGAGCATAGTATTTTGTGCCAATGTTCTGTTCTTTCCTTGGTTCAGGTGTTTTTCTAAAACTTATAAATGTCATCAAGCATCTTGTCCCTAACCTTGGGTTTGATCTGCAACAGGGAATCCAGGTAGCATGAATTTAGGGAGTCCTGCAAAAAAGTCTGGCAAGCAGGCCAGTGTGGGCCGGGAAAGGAGCACAGTTTGAGAGGTGAGGAGGAGTCAAAGACAACTTGCTTCGCTGTTGCTATTCAGTTACATAGCACGTACAGTCCTCAGCCGATGTCAGGGCCGGTGCATCATGCTGTACCTACCTGGGAAGAGGGAGGCATGACACTGGATTAGCTCACAGCCCAAAAAAGCAGGACAGAAAAAGGATGTGTGAGAGATACAGTCTGTGATTAGGAAACAAAGGCACAGGGCAATGTTGGCGCCTTACCAGGTTGCGCAGGAAGCTGATGGCAGAACTGGAAGCTGAACTCAGTGCCTCCAAGTCTTGGTCCGCCGCCCTGACTGCTGGACCGCGGTTCCTGTTGCTCAGACTCGCACCAGGGTGATGTGAAAACCAACTCACATGTCCACTCTGCTTGTAAAACGCGGAAGCTTTCAATGGAGACAGATGGACACACAGGGCCAAATGCTTTCATAAGCATAATTTGTTGTTGCTGTTCGGAAATGATTATCCTCCAGTTTTCTTTTATCTTGGAATTGCCAATTCAATGCCTGATTGAAAGCTTTGAGACTTCTGAGGGCTGAGCTCCTACGTTACATTTATGAGAGATGCACGTGCAAACACTAGCACATAATCGCATGTGCGAACGGATACTTTTTAGGCTGCTGTACATTTGTGTGTGCAAATAACTGCTTACGCAAGCCCTTGGCCCTAAGCGGCCATCTGTGTCCCCATTGAAAGTTTTTGCATTTTCTGAGCAGAATTGAGGAGAAGACTGCCTTCCGCAAATGCTGAGACCCACCTGACCAGCCGGCGGCGCGCGGCAGACACAGACCCTCCTGAACCCCTGGCATGTCTGGAGGAGCTCCTGTCTCTGTGAAGGGCAGATCCCTTCCTGCCTACACAGAGATGGAGACGCTCTGCTTCACTGCAGCCCTGTTGTCCCTCAGGGGGCTGATTTTTAGAGGAACTCAGTGCACTGGACAATATCTAATTCCCAAAGCACCTGCCGGCCACACCAGCGAAAGTTGGCTAGTTTGCAACATGGACAGGCAGCCTCTGGTCCCCAGTGGCCTCCCTGGCCACAGGTACAAACCCCAGTCCCAGCATTCAGCCCATGTGGTATGTCCTGCCGGGATGCTGCCAGAGCCATCAGCTTCTCTAGGCTCACACCTGTGCAAAGTGTTGGATGTTGGCCCCATGTTCAGCTCAGGGGATTATTTAAGGATACCTTTCATTGCTTTGGTTTATTAGACTCACTGTGATTAATTTCCAAGTTGAGCTTGCTTATAATTAACAGTGCAATTGGAGGTGAGTGGAAGCTGAGGATGCTTAGTGCCTCACAGGGCACTCAAAATCTGAAATAATAGAGCTGTAATAACCAGCTCATCCTCTTGTCCGTTATTCGAGTGACCCTCTGGGCATTTGTTCCCGGGTTCACTGGGAAGACGTCCTTGGGGCTGGCTGCCAGCACTGGCTGTGACCCCGAGTGATGGCCCCCACCTCTGCCCTGTGCCTCCACTGCCACACTGGTGTGCAGAGCTCCTGCACTGCCTGCTCAAACGGGCTGTCTGTCCAGGTGGGTGAAGCCACCATACTCCTGGGGCCCTTCAGGGGATCCACACCTCTGAAGACATCCAGACCCGTCAATGTGGCGACTGTCTTTCTGGGTGAGATAAGAGGAGAGCAAGCAAGAGAACCTGAGGGTTTTCCGTTATCAATACTTTTACTGGAAAACATGCGTATCCTAAAATATGTGTGTGTTC